>NC_132843.1:33386895-34636895 GCF_048164855.1 Canis lupus baileyi | reverse complement strand
CCAGTAGCTGTATAATAGTGCTTCTGAATTGGCTTTCTGACATTGAATTGTAATCCAGATTTTGTAACTCTGTGGGAGAGAGGACTGTTTCTGATTCTTTCTTTTGAGGTGAGGTTTTCCTTCTAGTCATTTTGCTCAGTGCAGAGTGGCCAAAAGCAAGTTGTATTGGGAAAAAGAGAAAAAGAGAGGAGAGAAAGAAGGAAAGAAAAGAGAAAGAGAAAAAAAAGGGAAGAAAAAGAAAAAAAAAGAAAAAGAGAAAGAAAAAGAAAGGAGAAAAGGGGTGGGGGAAGGAAACAAATCAAAAAGCAGAACAAAACAAAAACAAAAACAAAAACAAAAACAAACAAACAAAAAAAAGAATCACCGGGGAGTATCTTCTGATTCTGTGTACTTTAAGTCCCTTGGCTTCTCCTGGAAGTTGTCCGTCTAGCTGGTGTTCTGGGGGAGGGGCCTGTTGTGCTGATTTTCAGGTGTTAGCAGTTGGGGGAGCTGCTGTGCCCCTGCCTGGTGCAGGGCTCGGTGGGGGTTGTTTACCCCGTGAGGCCGCAGGAGGAACAGCCCCAGTGGCGGGGCAGCTCTGGAGCCCTGGATTCAGCTCCGGCAGGAACTCCGTCTGCAGGGCCTGGAGGCTCCGGGGCGGGGCCGCTGATCTGCTCAGCTGGGGCAGGAGCGTCCTCGCTGTCCTGGGCCCTCCCGGCCTCTGCCTGTCCCGGGGGAGGCGGGATCCTGGGCTGTGTCCCGGCGCCCTGTGCTCCGGAGCCTGCGCTGGTGGATTCGCGCTCCCGGGCCGCGCAGCCCCCTCCGCGGAGCCGCCGCCCAAGTCCCTCCGAGCTGCTCCTGGAACCGCGCAGGCCCCTCCGCACGGAGCCTCTTCCTCTGCCCGAGCCCCTCCGAGCTGCTCCCGGGGCCGCGCAGCCCCCTCCGCGGAGCCGCCCCCGAGCCCCTTCAGCTGCTCCGGGTCCCGCCGGGTCCCGCCGTGCGCGCTGCAGCCCTTAGGGAGCTCGGCGCACTCTCCCGGGGCGCAGGTGTCTGTTACTGTCCCGGGGAGCCCGAGGGCATCCCTGCCCTCCTGGGTCCTGCTCCACCTCCCTGCGAGCCCCTTTCCGCCCGGGAAGGTCGGTGCAGCTCCTGCTCCTCCGGGACGGGGCTCTCCTGTCCTGGGGACCCTCGCCCCGGCCTCAGCCCGGCTCCTCGCGGGGCCCCTCCCCCTTGGAGGCCTTTGTTCCTTTATTTCTTTTTCCCCGTCTTCCTACCTTGATAGAAGCGCGAACTCTTCTCACTGTAGCATTCCAGCTGGTCTCTCTTTAAATCTCAGGCCGAATTCATAGATTTTCAGGATAATTTGAAGGTTTTCTAGGTAGTTTGGTGGAGACAGGTGATTTGGAGACCCTACTCTTCCGCCATCTTGCTCCTCCCCGTCAATTATATTTTGACAATATCTAAGGTTTGTATAAGTAAGCAACATTTATAATACACATATATACAATTTTAATGAAATATTACAAACCTACTGAAAGATACAGCAAGTACATCAATTTACCCATAATTTCTATTTTCTTCAATTTTTTCTAAAGAACTAGACACAATATGTTTTTTATGATCCTATTTAACCCTCCTCAAGATAACAACTGTTAAGATTTTTAAATTTATTCTTTGCTTATTTTTATAATATTACTACATGCTTATGTATAAATAACAATATTTACTAGTATTCTTCAGATTTTTAAAAGATTTTATTTATTCATTTGAGAGAGAGCTGGGAGGTAGGGGGAGAGGCAGAGGGAGAGGAATAAGCAGACTCCCCACTGAGCAGGGAGCAGGACACAGGGCTCAATTCCAGGACCAGGAGATCATGACTTGAGCTGAAGGCAGATGCTTAATGATGTGAGCCACCCAGGTGCCCCTAGTATTCTTCAGAGTTTTTATTTATTTTTATTTTATTTTTAAGATTTTATTTATTTATTCATGAGAGAGAGAGAGGCAGAGACACAGGCAGAGGGATAAGCAGGCTCCATGCAGGGAGCCTGATGTGGGACTCGATCCCAGGACTCCAGGATCACGCCCTGCCCTGAAGGCAGGCGCTAAACCACTGAGCCACCCAGGGATCCCCCAGATTTTTTAAATACAGAAATCCTGTCCTATTAAACATATCATTCAGCTACTATTTTTTTTTTCTATTTGTTTTTATTCTATCACATGAGTATGTTATAATTTTTACATTGATTCTCCTGTTTTTGGATATTTAAATTGTTCTACCATTTTATAATAATGACAGATGCTATGGTATATATTCTTATGTTCATCATCGTGTGTCACTATGCAGGAGTCTCCAAGAATACCCAGGTAATTGCACCAATTATACTTCCTTCTGTGAGTGTAAGAGTTTCTCTCTCCATATCTTTACCAACATTTCTTGCTTGTATAGTGTACATATATATTTATACTTTTCCAATCTAATTAGGGTAAAACAATTTTAATTTGCATTCCTTGATTACTAATGCAGTTGAATATCTACTGTGTTTATGGATGTTCTTGTTTCCTCTTTTGAATAGTCTATTTAAAAAGTGCTTCAATTTTTCCCTCATTATCTATCTTTTCATTTTTATTTTGTGGGAACTCTTCAGTTACACAGTTAAAAAAATCTTCTCAAGATCATCGCTTAAAAGTTTTTATTTTATTTAAGATGGCTTTATAGCAAATTTTTTAAATGTTAATATAATCAAATAGATCAATCTTTTACTTCGTAGTATGCTTTTTCTTTGCTAAGAAATTCTTTCCTACCTCAAAATCCTAAAGATATTCTGATGCATTTAGTAAATATTTGTTAAATTACTCTATGTCTGGCATTGATCTTAGAGATGTCCAGTGATAAAGCAGACTCAGTACCTATCTTCAAGAAGCTTACATTCCAGTTAGGAGAGAGGGACAAGAACAAATAAACTATGATAACTTGATAATACAGGTTTTAATTAAAAAAGCAAAGCAGAACAGATTATAAGCAATGATAGGAGCCTTATTTTAGGAAGGACAGTCAAGAAAGGAATTTCAGAGGAAGTAATGATGTGTAAGAATCCATCTGAGTGAGGAAAATAAGTGAACTAAGGTAGTATAAAGTATTCTAGACAGAGAGAATAGTAAGGGGAAATGTCTTGAGACCGGAGCAAGCCTGGCATGATCAACAGATACTAATCTTTTTTTTAAAAAAAGCCTTGACCTGTACTGCAATAGTCTGAATGCTTATGTGACCCCTCCCCTCACCAAATTCAAATATTAAAACTTTAACCCTTGGATGATAGTATTAAGAGCTGGTGCCTTGGAAGGTAATTAAGTCATGAAGATAAAGCCCTCATGAATGAAATTAGTACCTTTACAAAGACCCACCAGGGAAATTATTGGTCCCTTCCATCCTGTGCAGATATAGTGAAAAGTCTGCAACCTGGAAGAAGGCCTTCACCTAACCATACTGGCACCCTGATCTTAGACTTCCAGCCTCCAGAACTGTGAGGTATAGAATTTTGTTGTTTATAAGCGCTGAAAGACAAAATTCAACTTAGTAAAATTTATAGATCTTATTGGCTTTATTGAATGTTCCATGAATTAGGCATCATCCCACCGAGCACAGAGCTCTGGAGAGATGTACAAAATGGGCAACTTTTAGAGGCAGAAGGCAGAAAGACAAGAAAAGTGAGTGACTTTGTTTTCTTTGAGGGATGGAAGGAGCCTATGAGGCAGATGACCTCACTAATGCTGACGAGGAAATTCCAGATTTACTGTTTTAAGATTATATCCCTAGGAGAGGTTGAAACTGCAGTTAGGTTAGTTATGAAGTCTTGGTTTGCTGGCCTGGGGTTTGACTGTGGGCTTGTTGTCTGCCTGTCTCTCTTTTAACAAAACGCACCCAGTTTTTAGTATTTTTGTTACAACAGTTCAGGTGGACTGAGGCACACATAGTTTTTGCACATACACTCAGAGTTTCAGCCTCAGCAGGCAACAGGTTTTCTTTAACATAGATCATGATTTTCCGTGTCTGTGATGTCATAAACATAAACTTTTATATGGTCTTCTTTCCATCCCACTCCCCTTGCAGAATAAAGTTCATTTATTCATACATTTGTTCATTCTAAAGTCTACTATTTGTTAAGTAACTCATCAATAAAACTTTAATTTTTGTAAACCTCCAATCTCTTCCAAGAAGAGATACAATCTCTTCTTTGCATCTGCACAGGTGTTAGCAAATATCTAATGACACTTATATTCTTTTTTTTTTTTTGCCATATTTCTTTTCCTTTTTAAATATCTGTGCTTGGTGTACTGCCCAGAAATTTGGTGCTTAACATGTAATTAAACTGAATTCATCACCAATGCAATAGGGGCTGGAATCAGTACTAGAGCAGTATCCTTGATTCCTCCATTCATAGAGATTTCAAGGTCATAGTTGCTCCACTCAAGGTGGAGCAAGGCTGCTCCACTAGTCTGCATTTGTACCCTGTTTTAAGCAGTGTTTCTCAGTGTTGATGTAAATATTGCATATATGTGTGGTGTGTATACTGTTTCCTTAGGTATTAGATCTTTCTAACTGTATTTATCTGATTTTTTTGTTGCTATTCTTGGAAAAAAAAGACCCATATGTTAAGATATCAAATTAATGTTGCATTTTGGGAGAAAAGATGAGAATTCCATCCTTTGACCACTGTATTTAAAGTACATGCTTGCTTTTTCACACTCCAAGACATTCTCCTATATTGTTTAATTTCTGTATTTTAATTTTGACCATAGTATTTAAAGCTCATTTAATTTTTAGAGAAAAAAAATGTTTAACCTCCTACAGCCTCAATATTTTCATGTGTAAATATGGAAATAACAACTTTGTACAGAAGTTATCTTCTTGCATTAAATAATATATCAATAAAATACCCAGAAGTGTCTGATACATTGTATCATTGGCTAAATGCTAATACTCTTCCCTTCCTATGCTTCCCCAAGGAAACTTGCTCATATTCACACAAGGGCAACTACAGTGTGAATAAATGTGGAGAGAAAAAGACAAACCAAAGCTTTATGACGAACAGCTGTAACTTCAATCTTGCAATAGGCATCACCCAGGCATTTGTACTGCATATTGTACCCCAGGCAGACAGAGAACACGTTGAGCCACTGAAGACTTTAGGAAATTTGTTTACCTGATTTGATCTGCAATTAATTATGCTGATCTGCTGCCCCTTTCCTCCTTAGAGGAGCTGGGTAGCCATATTATGAACTATATTCCATTTGTCAGAGGACCTGCCACCTTGCATTTCGTTTCACCTGGGGAAAGGATTTGGCACCAGTGACCCATATTCCCAGGCACATCTCAGGGCTCTACTCAATATAGATTCACCATGGAGTACTCTCTATTTCTGCTAAGTCCTAAATACTGCTTTCTGCAATCTGATTAGGCATCATTTAGCTTGACAACAGCTTCACAGATACCTCAGGGGGCTATCCTACCTTAGGATTTCTATACTGAATTATAGGCCACTACAACATTAGAGATCCAACATAAGTCTCTTCTGTCCATTGCACATACTACCTCCTTCTATTTTACACAGCTCTGTGGTATTTAAATTCTGGCTTGTCTTCTAGTTAAGAACCTTGGATTTTTGCCTTAGGTGGAATTGAGCATATTGTTGCAGGAGTTTCTTAGTTTGGCTGCCTTTCTTGGCCTTTCTAAGCTACAGAATAAGAACCTCAAAGCCTAAATTTATCATAAATTGTGCTGATGACTTAGCTGTTTATGTCATTTAATAAGAAGTCAAGGGAGATTTTAAATTTGCCTTACTAAGAATCACATATTAAAGCAGTTTCTTCTTCTGTTAGTTTTGCTGATCCTCTAAAGAGTTCTTTGATTTTGGACTGGATTGAATTTATATAATTTCCCCCAAGGGAGTCAGGTGAATGCCAGTTATGTGGCTAGGGTCAGGAATTAGGTTTCTCTGCTGGCAAACATGAGGGAAACAAAGTATCTTCAGAAATGATGGGGGACACTGAATGCAACCACAGCAAAGTCCAAAGGGGAAAATGAAGCCAAATTTGCTAGTAAAAGAAGAACTAACAAGTCTTGCGAGGGTAGAGGCTGGAATTCTGGTCTACACAGAGGATATAAAGGTTCTTGAGTTCTGGTGAAGAAAGAATTATAGAAAAAAACAGGTCAGAAATAGTTGGAGAGGGAGAGAGTGAGGTGGAAGTGGGGACAGACTTGAGTTTTGCTGTCACTGCTTTGCCTGGCCTGGCCCATTACACTAGGGACAAACTGGACACATCTAAGCAACTGTCCACAGATGAGTCAATTTAAAAAGGAATGAATTTTCACAAATAGGCATGGCATGCAAGTGTACATACTCAGATGGGAGATTCTCACTTAGAGGAGGGTGTGAAATACTCTAAATTTTCTGCTGTCAAAGAGACCTTAGGGTAATGGTTATCTTGTTTGCCTATTAGAATCATCAGTGGAGTTTTAAAAAAATATATTGATTCCTGGGTCTCTCCTCAAAATATTCTGCTTTAATTGGTCTGCTGTGCAGACTGGACATCCCTGAGTGTTAAAGCTTCTTAGGCAATTCTAAAATGCAGCCAAGGTTGTGAGCTCTGATCTGGAAGCAAGCCTCACTCAGAATAATCTAGTGTTGCAAGAGAACAAACCTCTGCAGGGAAGAATCACACTGTCTTTGGTGGAGATATAAATTTTAAAGATATAAATTTTATCATGTTTTTCACATAGCCAAATAGCCCTCAGGCTCTCAATCAGTTTTAATCTAACAGATATATTTCAGGCAATATTAAGTAGATCAATAGTCTATCCTGATTCAACTAACTGGATAATTATTCAGTTGTTCAATTCGCTAGACAGAATCTTAAGCCATATAGAAGAGAGGCTATATTTTTAAAAGATTGGTAATGTGCAATAATGAAAAAGAAATTACTGAGAGCCTATTTTTTTAATTGATTACTATGACAAAATGATGAAGCTTAGACTTTTTTTTTAATACTCATCACTTCTTGTTCCCATGTCCTAGAAATATTCTAACCCAGAAAAGTTCATGGGTTTGAATTGCTCAATTATGAAAGACAATGAAGTGAAGACAACATCATATAGCTCATTTCCCTCTCATCATGTCTTTGAAGACCGGAATCAGCAGAAATGAAGACTCCACAGCCTTTCCTGTTTTAATACATGAATCTTACTTTCACTGAGTTTCCTTACAAAGGTCCACACTGAGGGGGGTACTTGATGGGATGAGCACTGGGTGTTATACTAGATGTTGGCAAATTGAACTTAAATGAAAACAAATGTAAAAAAACAAAACAAAACAAAAACAAAAACAAAGGTCTAGCAATGATGTTCAGGTCCTCATCACCAAACAAATGAGTTGTTGATGCATTTTCCATTCAGTAAAATGTCATTAATTTAGGGGACAGCATAACAGAATTGGTCTATACTCTGGAGAACTGAATTCTGGTAACAGCTAATATCACTAAAGTAACTTTGACTAGATTCCTTAATCAATCAAAGTCTCATTTTCCAAAATGAGGACGAGTAAGATTTGTCCTACCTTTCTAGCAAGTTCCTGCTAACACCAAAACTATAGAGCTGTAACCATTGAATGCTTTGGTCTACAGTTGGTTTTATTCCATTCACTGCTCATTTCCTCTGTGCTAGGCATTATTTCATCTGGGAATTTGTAGAAGAATAAGATACAGCTGAAAATTTTTAAAATTTTATACTTGTGATTACCATAGAAGAATGAGACAGCCCAGATTTTGGAAAAGTTTCTAATCATGATCTGCAGTGTAAACCATATCTAATCTTTGTCCCAGCCTAACTGGGAGAGGAAATTAGTCCCAGAAGCCCAATTCCCACCAGCAGATAAAGCCTAGAATTCATCTTTGTAGCCTTCAATCCTCTACCTAGTAAGTCCAGGGTGTATTCCTTCATGTCCTCAACCCACTAATATATTCTACTCTTTAACTCAATCACATGAACTAGGTTTGTAAAAGCAATTATCTCTTCTGTCCTATGTGGCATTCTAGTTCTCTACTGGGATGAAATTATTTCCCAAAGTTCCAGCCCCATGACATAGGACCCTGATCATCAGACTAGCATCTACTGCTAAACTATCTCCAAGAAATATGGGTGCTATATAATTTGCAAGGTTAAATGAAAAATGAAAACATGAGACTCGTTTGAAAATTATAAAGAAATCAAAGATGACCACAGAACAGCATTAAACGGAGTACTGAGCCCTTCCTAGCACAGGACCCCATTAAACTGTCATGAACCCAATGATGCCTGAATCCTACAACTCAGGCACCACTTTGGGTCCTTTCTAAAACAAAACAAAACAAAACAAAAAACAAATGTTCTTTTTTTAATAACCCTACAAAGAAATAATGTTACCCATCTAATTGTACATATTCTCATACTTGAAGTGCAAGTTGCCTTGAGGCTAACTTAACTACAGTACTAGAGTTTTTGTTTGCTGAAGCTTCTTGGATCTTGTCCAAGTAACTCAAACAGAGTAGTTGAAATGTTGATATTCTCTCTAAGGACATGACCTCCCATAGTTAGCTCACGTCTTCTTAGCCCACCACTGCCCACTCCCAGTTCTATAAGGTTAAATACTATCCTCTACTATCAGCTTAAGGTTTCCTAGTGGCATATTACTGTTCACAAAATAAATATGCATAGTAATCATCTCCAACACTCACCCTCTTGAGTAGTTCCTGAAGATTTGCAAGTATCTGGGTATGCAGCAAGCAGCAGGGCAGCTTCCTCATTGAGTAGCCAAATGGTTAGGCCCATGGACAGCAGTGTTTCCACTCCAAGACCTCTAGAAAATGAGACCTTAAAACATTAATACAATGAAGTTTCTACCCACTGAACTGCAGATCGCTGAGACCAGGAGAATTTGGGCCAGAAATAAGGGATTTTTCTCTGATCCAACACAGCCTCTGGGCATTGTGATAGCACTCTTCATAGAGATCCTTCCTTCCACAAGTGTCCTGGCTCTGACTCTTCTCAAGCCAAGGATGAGCCATGAGGTCACTTTCAGGGATGGAGACCAGATATCCAAAACCCCGAACCCAACTGGCATCTTGTACCCCTGTTTCTTCTCCTCAGAGTTCTTTTCCTGCCAACTCTTGCATCTATTTCTCCCCCATTCTGAACTTTAAATCCACTAAAAGGCACCTACGCCTGCCATCCTTCAAAGAAAAAATCAATCAACCAAACAAACAAACCTAAATAAAATAAAAATATTTTGTTCTTTCTCAATGATAATTACGGTTATTAGAAACTTGAATGTCAGAATTTCCTTTTTAAAGAGGGGGCAAGTGTTTTTATTCCCTCCAGGTTAAATCTTCAAATGCAATAGGAAAAAAGTTCCTATTGTATTTTTCTTTTGTTTTGCTAAATGAGCAACAAAACATGTATTTTCTTTTCTTTTAAGATTTTAGTTATTTATTTATGAGAGACACAGAGAAAGAGAGAGGCAGAGACATAGGCAGAGGGAAAAGCAGGCTCCGTGCGGGGAGCCTGACGTGGGCCTTGATCCTGGGACTCCAGGATCACACTCTGGGCCAAAGGCAGGCGCTAAACTGCTGAGCCACCCAGGGATCCCCAAAACATATATTTTCAAGCCTTAACTCCTCAGTTTACTCTCCAGTCTGCTGAAGCCCAGTGTGCCTTGTAGTCCACGATGGCTCTGATCTGCCTGTAAACATTGATTTGAAGATTAAATGGAATAATATGTATGAAATGATTTTGATAGTACAACATGTGATAAAAAGGGGTCTACATGGAATTTTTGTATTATTCATCTGATACTTGAATAAAACTAACAAGACAGTAAAATTCTGGAATGTTTTAGAAATGGAACACACACACAAATACACATATATACATACAAACACAAGGAGATAACATTTAGTACAAATGCTTCATTTCTCTTGTGCCAAAACTAACAGAGTAGGACTAGAAATTTGTTTTATGGCTTCTTACTTCTTTCACCTTGGTGTACTATGTGGTAAAAAGATTTGTTGGGCATAATTGTGAGCAAAAACAAGAGGCCAGAGACTGAATTGCATTTAGGAGCTGTTTCCCTGACAAAATTTTAGGTAGTGTACTGCAAGGCTGTAGAAAGGATACAATGTCTGTCTCTTTTGGTGATATTAGAAAATGTTTATAATCCATGCCCACAACAAGTAACTAACTGGAGTTGCAAAATGATGACCTTTTAATTTTCCTATATGAGTCACAGTAACTTCATAAGGAAATGTTTCCCCCACTGCCTCCCTCTACTATTTGATTACCTGGTGGAACAATCCAGAAAAGTATGTAGGAAAGCATGTACAAGTCAGAATAAATGTTTGATTTTTTTTCACTTCCTTATCTTTCTCATAAGGTAATTTTAAAAACTGTCATTAGGAGTTCATGGATCTAAACATATTTGAAGAGTTTCAGTAGATTGCAATGATTGTCATTATTACGTTAAAAATATTTTGGGGGGCAATATTTTGGGGTGGCTCAGTTGGTTAAGCATTCGACTCTTGATTTCAGGGTCATGAGTTCAGGCTTGATGTTGGGCTCCATGATGGGCATGGAGCCTAATTTAAAAAAAAAAAAAAAAGGAACATTAAAATTTCTCCAAAAAAACTTTTCTCTCATTCCCCCCTCTCTTTTTTCCTTCTTTCTTTTCTTCCTTCCTTTCTGTCTTCTATTTATTTTCAAGAACTTAGGCAAGTTCATTGTTACTGGGTTGGTTATTGTTACTAGGTCTTTTGAGTGGAAAGAATCAGGCTATATATGTGTATTTTGAGTTGAGATAGATATTTTCAATTCAGGTTCAGAACCACAGGATTTTTAACTTAACTGCTAATCCACATGTTCTTTCTTTCATATAAAGAATTTGGGTTATCAGGAGCAATCAGGTTGACAGAATTAGAATATGTAATAATTATACATTATTTCACTTTTCAATAGGCTCTGAATAGCAATTCTACTACTATTACCATTAATAATGATTCTTAAAATATTTTAAAATTTGACTTTTGCTTTCGTTGGATTTTTTTGCTTATAGTTTTTCCACTCTCTTACCATTTTTTATGGTCACTCTGGGTTAATATTTTCAAGTACACTGGATATTGTTTCTATATGTAGTTTCATATACTACTGGTTCTAGTTCTACTATACTACTGCTATGACTATTTTTCCAGAACTGTTTTCAGTTGCAATTATTCTTGGTTATTCATCAAAGTAAGCATATTCTGATGATTACGAAGTCAAAATCTATTATTTATTTCATTAAAATTATATTTGTTGAAGGTGTAATAGCCTAATAGATTTTAATAGTCTTTTCAAATTATTCTGCATATATCATGATAGTAATTTATATTCATACATTTATACATATAACTTCAAAGTTATTCTAGACAATAGATCTAGAGCACATTTCCTTTAAAATTTACCTAGTACAAATTTTGTCATCTGAACAGATTTCTGATGACACAAAGCCCCTCTACTTTTGTTAGTAGTTTGTATAAATGGAATTTGACTACATTTGTAGCATTGTTTTTAGGAAGGTTGATAACGCATTAACGTTTATATTCTCTGTTCTAGTTTCAAAACTGTCCAGCCCCAGTGGGAGCTATAAGGTTTCAAATACTTCAGTTTGAGGAAATCTAATTAGAAGTATGGCTTATGGTCATGGTTCTTATTTCTTTCACATCCCTAATTTACCTAGGCAACTTCTAAAACATACAATCTCAGGCAATATTATAAACCCAATGTGTCAGATTCTGTGGGAATACATATTTTGGAAAATGTTCACATGTCATTCTAATGCACAAAATAGTTGAATGCTGTGTTTCCAAGGTAGAACAATCTGTCTGCAACAGATTAAGAAGCTAAATATACCACAACTCAGAGGAAAAGGTATCAGCAATTTGCCTGAAATTTAAGATAGAAGGAGAATGGAGTGAGGCAAGGAGTGAGAACTATGAAACTTAAAAGAATAACTAGTATGGAGCCAACAGTCATTGTGAAAATTCAGGGAGCTGGTTACTTAATTAGGAAAGGTAGTTATATGGTATTAATGCTCTGCCTTCTAGGGGTTCTCGTAAAATTCAGGAAAACTAGGGCATATAGATTGCATGAGTGCCAAAATATAACTGTCTAGAGGTCATAGGATATTTTGCTAATCCATCATGAAACTCTTTTCTTGTGAGTTTGGATACTGATTCATAATTGTTACCTTAAAAAAAAAGAAACAACAGAAAAAACAAGAAACAGCCCCATAGTTACTTTCAATAGGTTGTAGTTGGCCTGTCAGTCAAGACATATTTGCTATTCTTATTTAGTATTTGAGCATTTATTTATTTTATTAAAAACTTTTATTTATTTATTCGTGAGAGACTCAGAGAGAGAGAGGCGGAGACACAGGCAGAAGGAGAAGCAGACTCCCTGTGAGAAGCCTGATGCGGGACTCAATCCCAGGACCCCAGGATCAGGACCTGAGCCGAAAGCAGATGTTCAACCACTGAGCCACCCAGGCATCCCAGTATCTGAGCATTTAATGTATACAAGACAGAAGTCTTTAACTCAACCTCAGAGGGGCAACAGCTGGGTAAACTTTGGGTGGCATAAGATATAACTAAGGGATACCATTTGAACAAAGACTCAGGGTGCTGGAGAGAATATCAGACTGCCCTAAAGGCTGAGTTACTTGGTAGGTCAGGCAGCCTGTTGACTATTTTTTTTACAGAGGTAGGTATATCCTATTTTGATGCATGAGTTACTTTGAATCAGTGAGAAGTGAGCTGAATCTAGAGAGCCTACATGGAAAGTACATTCATTACACTGAACGTTAAGAGGACATTGGCTATAGAGGACAACTTGTTAGAAAAATTACCACTAGCTATGTGACTATCTATAAGTCACTTAACTTTTCTGAGTTTATAAAATGAAATTGAATTTGATCTGTGTTTTCAGGCTGGTGCTTCAAGAGTTGCTAAACTGTCATGGGGCTTCCCAGGGGAATTTCAAGCAGAAGCCTAGAAGTCACTTAACCACCTTGCTCCAGCAAAACAAACAAGAAAACCAGAAGCATCTCAGTGTTTTTCTTTTTGAAATAGGGATACTAAGAACTGACTGGGTCCAGGGCCAAAGTCTGCACCCCATCCTTGAAATTGATTCACCCCTACATTCCCACTGAGTTCTTATCACTTACCTTTCATTGACTTAAATCCATAAAGTGAGCAAGGAGGAGTTTAGAAGTGGTTACTCAGGAGGATAAAAAAATCATTAGAAACAGTAATATGTTCAGCTATGGCTCATAGACCTATGTGAAGGATAACTACCCTGACTCATCTGAAATTGGGTAAGTTGAAGAATATGACCTGAAAAAGTACAGGCCACTTTGACACTTCATCCTTTAAGGTTGTCAGTGACAAACAGTTATGCATATCACTTCATGAATCCTGCTTACATAAAAGCCATTTATCATGTAAAATAGTATATATTTAAATTTATATGTAGAACTTAACAGAAATAATAGTCGAGAATCTTTTCTCAATCTTGCCTTGGAAATGAGAACTACATTTTAATTTATCTGCAAAAGTCCGCAGAATATAATACCAAACACTTCCTTTCCCCTTGTTCAGGACTGAAGCAGCACAAAGAGAGTCATTAGGTAAAGGTCATCTGGAAGCATGCAGTAGGTTTCGTGAAGATACCTGAATGTCAGTCACTAAACTTCAGGCCAAAGATTTCATATATGAAAAATAAGTTGATATAGAGTGGTCAAAGAGCCTCTTTCCGGTGTGTGGATATTGGAGCAAATATCTTCATGAAACTTCTAGTTGATCCACATCCTAACTAACACTGGATATGGTACTAAATTACTGGCATTCTAATTAAGTGTTTAGTGTTAGCTCATTGTGGTTTAAATATGGATTTGCCTAATGATGAATGATGTTAGGAATCATTTCATTTGATTATTTGTCATTTGTATATTCATTTTGGTGAAGTGGCTAATCTCTGCTCTATTTATATATTATGCTCTATTTACTTATTATTTATTTTCTTATCTTTGAGATTTAAAAGTGTTTTTAAAATACACTCTACATCTAATTTCTCCCAGCTTGTGGCTTTCCTTTTAATTTTAAGTGCCTTTCAAAGTGGGAAAAATTTAATTTTGATAAGGTTGACTTTATAAAATTTACCTTTAACATATTGCACTTTCTGTGATGTATCTACATAGTCTTTTTAAAGGTTATTTATTTATTTGAGAGAGAGAAAGAGAGAGCATGTGTGAGTAATGGGGAGGGACAGAGGGAGAAGTAGACACCCCCTGAGCAGGAAGCCATAAGCAGGGCTCCATCCTAGGACTTGGAAATCATGATCTGAGCTGAAGGCAGCTGCTTAACCTACTGAGCCACCCGGGTGCCCCTAAGTAACTATTTTTTATTTTTATTGGAGTTCAATTTGCCAACATATAGCATATCACCCAGTGCTCATCCCATCAAGTGCCCTCCTAAGTGCCCGTCACCCAGTCACCCCAACCCTCCGCCCACCTCCCTTTCCACCACCCCTAGTTCGTTTCCCAGAGTTAGGAGTCTCTCATGTTCTGTCTCCCTTTCTGATATTTCCCATTCATTTTTTTTCTCCTTTTCCCTTTAATCCCTTTCACTATTTTTTATATTCCCCAAATGAATGAGACCATATAATGTTTGTCCTTCTCCCATTGACTTACTTCACTCAGCATAATACCCTCCAGTTCCATCCACGTTGAAGCAAATGGTGGGTATTTGTCGTTTCTGATGGCTGAGGAATATTCCATTGTATACATAGACCAAATCTTTATCCATTCATCTTTCCATGGACACCGAGGCTCCTTCCACAGTTTAGCTATTGTGGCCATTGCTGCTATAAATATCGGGGTGCAGGTGTCCCGGTGTTTCATTGCATCTGTATCTTTGGGGTAAATCCCCAGCAGTGCAATTGCTGGGTCGCAGAGTAGCTCTATTTTTAACTCTTTGAGGAACCTCCACACAGTTTTCCAGAGTGGCTGCACCAGTTCACATTCCCACCAACAGTGCAAGAGGGTTGCCCTTACTCCACATCCTCTCCAACATTTGTTGTTTCCTGTCTTGTTAATTTTCACCATTCTCACTGGTGTGAGGTGGTATTTCATTGTGGTTTCTCTTCAGATTGCATAAATCTTTCACCCTAAGTAATTTTTAACATAAACTCAGAGCGATTTTCTCCTGTTTCCTTCTATAGGAATTTTAGCTATAGGTCATTTAGTTTAATGATCCATTTTGAGTTAATTTTTGTGTATGGTGTGAGGGTTGACTTCAATTTTTCCTTTCGCATATGGATATCGAATTGTTTCAGCAAAGATTACCCTTTCTCCATTGAATAACCTTCAAATTTGCTTAAAAATAGGTTGTTTATATGTTAATCTATTTCTAGATGCTGTATTCTGCTTTGTTGATCCATTTGTCTGTCTTTATGACAATACCACACAGGTCTGATATTTATAGCTTTACAGTAATATTTATAACCAAGGTTGTTTGGGCTCTATCCTAAGTCCTTTGCATTTCTAAATAAATTTTAGAATCTGCTTATCAGTTTCTACATCACAGTGGGGCAGGATATTGAGACTGTATTAAATCTAAAAATTAATCTGAGAAGAATGTCATCATACAATATTGTATCTTCTAAGCCGTAAACACCATATATCTCCTCATTATTTACATTTTTATATTTTTGTCTGCCATATTTTGTAGTTTTTAGTTCACAAGCCTTGCACATGTTTTTTCAGCTTTAACTCTAAGTAATTGATATTTTGATACTTTCTCTTTTTAAAGGGGTATTTACAAAATTTCAATTTCTGAGTATTCCTTGCTGTTTTATAGAAAAACAATTGGGGATGCGCCTGGGTGGCTCAGTTGTTGAGCATCTGCCTCCAGCTCAGGACAGGATCCCAGGGTCCTGGATTGAGTCCCGCATCTGGCTCCCCATGGGGAGCCTGCTTCTCCTTCTCGCCTTTGTCTTTGCGTCTCTCTACGTGTCTCTCATGAAAAAAAAAAAATATTTTTTTTATTTTTTATTTTTATTTATTTATTTTTTAAAGGATCTTATTTATTTATTCATAGACACAGAGAGAGAGAGAGGCAGAGACACAGGCAGAGGGAGAGGGAGAAGCAGGCTCCATGCAGGGAGCCCGACGTGGGACTCGATCCCAGGTCTCCAGGATCACACCCCAGGCTGCAGGCGGCGCCAAACCGCTGCGCTACCAGGGCTGCCCCAAATCTTTTTTTTTTTTTTTTTTTTTAAGAAAAACAATTGATTTTTGTATATTGTTGACCTTGTATCTTTCAACATTGCTAAACTCACTAGTTCTAGTAACTTCTTTTATAAATTTCATCAGATTTTAAACACAGATAATCATGTCTACAAATAAACAGTTTTAGTTTTTATTTTCCAAATTGGATGCCATTTATTTCTTTTCCTCACCTTATTGCACTGGCTGGGACTTCCCTGTGCAAAGTTGAACAGTAGTGATAAGGAGTGCCTAGGTAGCTCAGTCAGTGGAGCAGTCGACTCTTGACCTCAGGGTTGTGAGTTCAAGAGCCATGTTGGATGAAGAGAGCACTTAAAATCCTTTTTTTTTTAAAGATTTATTTATTTATTTATTTATTTATTTATTTATTTATTTATTTATTTATTATAGACACACACACACACACACACAGAGAGGCAGAGACACAGGAGGAGGAAAAGCAGGCTCCATGCCGGGAGCCCGACATGGGACTCCATTCCGGGACTCCAGGATTGCACCCTAGGCTGCAGGCAGATGCTAAACCACTGAGCCACCCAGGTATCCCCCAAATAAAATCTTAAAAAAAAAAAAAAAAAGAGGTAGTGAACAGCCCAGGTGGCTCAGCGGTTTAGCACTGCCTTAGGCCCAGGGCCTGATCCTGGAGTCCCGGAATCGAGTCCCATGTCGGGCTCTCTGCATGGAGCCTGCTTCTCCCTCTGCCTGTGTCTCTGCCTCACTCATTCTCTCTCTCTCTCTTTCTGTGTCTCTCATGAATAAATAAATAAAATCCTAAAAAAAAAAAAAAAAAAGAATAGTGATGGGGGACTTTTTGCCTTGTTTCTAATCTTTGAGGTAAACATTCATATTTTACTACTAAATATGATGTTGTCTGTGAGTTTTTCACAGATGCTTTTACCAAACCAAGAAAATTCTCTTCTTAGTTTTCTGAGAGCTTTTAATCAAAAATGGATGTTGAATTTTGTCAAATACTTATTCTTTATAAAGATGATGTTTTCTTTATTATTTTGTAAACATGGTATTACATTGATTAATTAAATTCTTAAAACTAAATGTGCATTCCTGGGAGAAATTCCACTTGTGTCATGATATATTACCCTTTTTATATGTTTTATGTTATATATATTTTTACATATTATATTAGTTATAATAATACAATATGTAACAATTTTATATATTGTTGAATTCAATTTTAAATTTTCTTTTTTTAAAAGATTTTATTTAATTAAGAGAGAGTGAGAGAAAGAGCAAGACATGGGAGGGGGCAGAGAGAGACTCCCCACTGAACAGGAAGGCCAATATCAGGCTAGATCCCAGGACCCTGAGATTATGATCTGAGCCAAAGGCAAATGCTTAACCTACTGAGCCACCCAGGTTGCTCAATCAATTTCAAAATTTTCTGAATGATTTTTGTATTTATATTCATAAGGGACATCATTTAGTTTTCTTTAACTTATGTCTTTATCCATTTTATCAGGCAAAACTTGGCTTCATAAAATGAGTTATGAAGGATTCTATTTTTTTACATTTTCTTAATAATTTGGGGTAAAACTGCTATTTTTGCCATAACTACTTGGTAAAATTGACCTGTGAAGTCACCAATGCTTTGAGTTCCTTCAGTGTAGAGATTTAAACTGCAAATATAATTTATTTGATAAATATGTGCCTATTCAAATTTTCTATTTCTTCTTTAGTTAATCAGGTTTGGTACTTTGCATCTTTAAAGGAATGCATCCATTTCATTTCAGTTATCAACTTTATTTGCATACAGTTGTTCTTAATGTTTCTTCATTATCATTTAACATTTTTAGTACCTGTCATCTCTCACATTCCTGATTTTAGTAATTTGTGACTTTTTTTTAGTAATTTTAGTCATTTTTTAGTAATTTGTAACTTTTTTCCCCCTCATCAGTCTACCTAGAGGTTTATCAATTTTACTTATCTTCTCAAAGATACAGCTTCTCCTCTCATTGAATTTTTTCTCTTTTTCTCTTTCCTTTTAATTGGCTTCCATTATTTTTTCTATTTCTTTAGAGTGGAAGCTGAGGTCATTAATCTGAATCCTTACTTCTTTTCTAATATACAGCTATAATAGTGCTATAAACTTCTAAGTACTTCTTTAGCAGCATTCCACAAATTTTCATGTTATGTCTTTATTTCCTTTAGTCTAAAATTCTCATTTCTTTTTTTCTCCTTGTGTTATTTAAAGTCTGCTAATTAATTTTCAAATATTAGATAACATTCTAAATATCTTTCTGAGTTCAAATTATTTCCTTATGGTCAAACAGTGTTTTTTTGTGAAATGAAACCTTTAAATTTATTGAGACTTGTTTTATGGCCCAGAATATGGCCTATCTTGGGAAATGTTTGATATATACTTTAAAAATATGTATAAAATAAAATGTTGAATTTTTATTCAATTTCAATTTTATTATGTTTTGAAATTCATAATATTTACAGTTGCTATGTCTTCTTGATTAATTGACCACTTCATTATGGTATGGCCATCTTTATTTCTGATAATAGTCTTTACTATGAAACCTACTTTCTTTGATATCAATATGACCTTGTCATCTTTCTTTGGGATAGTGGTAGCATGATGTATGTATTTCCATCCTTTTACTCTCTAACCTATTTGTGTTTTTATATTTAAAATGTGTTTCTTTTGAATAGACGTGTTTCATTTTTGTTTTTTTAAACCTGAAAAATTCTTTTTTTTTAAAGATTTAATTTATTTATTCATGAGAGACACAGAGAGAGGCAGAGACACAGGCAGAGGGAGAAGCAGGCTCCATGCAGTGAGCCGTGAGACTCCATCCCAGGTCTCCAGGATCGGGCTCTGGGCTGAAGGTGGTGCTAAATTCCTGAGCTACCCAGGCTGCCCTAAACCTAAAAAATTCTAGCTTTTAGTTATAATGTTTAAATCATTTGTGTTTAGTGTTAGCTATAGATATGGTTGGGTTTAACCTACAATCTTATTTGTCTTCTATTTATCTCACCTGTTACTTTTTCTTTTTCTCCTTTTCATTAATTTTCCTTCCTTATCTGAAATTTTTTGGGTTAATTAATAATTTAAAAACTAATTATCTTTCATCTCATTCATTGGTTTTGTATGCAATAACTCATTGTTTTATTATTTTATTATTTATCATAAACTATCTTCTTTTAATATTATACTATTTTATGTATAGTATAGGAACTTTACAATAGTTTATTTTTATTTCTCCTCTCTCAGGTTTTATGTATTTGTTATTGCATGTTTTAATTATGTGTATGACAAAGTCTCACACTATATTGCTATTATCTTTATTTAAACATAAATTTTATTTGAACATATTTTTAAAAACAAGAAAAATATTATATATTTACACATGTAAAATACATATGGAGCTTTCCTTGTATAGATCTGTATTTCTATCTGGCATCAATTTTTTTTATTGCAGTGTAGGTCTGCTGTCAAATTCTTTAAGATTTTCAGTTTCTGAAAAAAAGCCTTTATTTTGCTTTTACTTTGAAAAAGTGTCTTCTATGGGTATAGAATTTTAGGTTAGAGTTTTGTTTTTGTTTTTGTTTTTGTTTTTTAACTACTTGAAAGATGCTACTCTACTGTCATCTCTCTTGAATTCTTTCTGGTGAGGACTCTGATGTCATCCTTATCTTTATTTTATGTTTGCATTGCTTTGGGTTTTTTTCTGAAGATTTTAAGGTTTTCTTTTTTATCATTGTTATAATGATTATGTCATGGTTGATATGATTTTGATGTGTCTTGGTGTAGTTTTTTAAATGTTTCTTATACTTGAGCTTCTTGGATCTGAGCTTTATAGTTTTCATCAAATTTGGGGAAAAGTGGCCATTATTTGTTCAATTTTTTTTGGGGGGGGGAATCCCATAACTTCTTCTCCAAGAACTCTAATTGCATGTATACTAGCCACTTAGTGTTATGCCACCATTCACTAATGCTATGTTCTTTTTCGAGGAGGATCATTTTTCTTTCTCTCTTTTTTTTTTTTTTAAAGATTGTATCTATTTATTTGAGAGAGAGAGCAGAAGAGAGATAGAAGCAGACTTCCTGCTGAATAGGAAGCCTATGTGGGGCTGGATCCCAGGACCCAGAGATCATGACCTGAGCTGAAGGCAAACGTTTAACTGACTGAGCTACTACCCAGGTGCCCTGAGGACCACTTTTCCTTCTCTATTTCATTTTTATATTTTCCTTTGCTATTCCTTAATTCACTAATCTCTTCTTTGGCAATGTCTAATCTAATTAATTTAAAATTAATTATCTTTATGAATTGTTATCTTTATCAAATACATAATTTATCCCATTCAGTATATTTTTCATGACATAAAATTATACTTAGACTATGTAGTTTTCATGTCTCTAGTTTTTTTATTTGGAAGTTTTTCATATCTTACATGTTTTTATTTAACATGATTAATCTTTCTTCTAGTTTATTGAACATGTGGAATATAGTAATAATAATTTTTAATGTCTCTGTCTGCTAATTCTTACATCTGGGTCACTTTTGATTGTTTTATCCCCCTGACTATGACTAGTATTTTTCTGTTCTTTCCATGCCTAATAATTTTTTGAGTAGATGTCAGACACTATAATTTTTTTTTCCTGGATGCTGGATATTTTTTGTAATCCTATAAATTTTATTGAACTTTGTTTTGAGATGCAATTAAATTTCTTGAAAACTGCTAGAAACTTTCAAGTTTTATTTTTAAGCTTTATTAGGAAAGACTATAACATCATTTAGTTCAGGACCAATTTATTCTGTGCTACTGAGTCAAGATCTTATGAGTTTCCTGCTTAGTGCCCCTTGAATTATTGGGTATTTCTGGCTAGCTTGGGAACAAAAAGTATTTCTGGCCCTGAGTGAGCTGTGCGTACTATTCCTTCTAATATTTGCTAGTGTCCTTCCTAACCCACCTACTCACCCAAGTATCAGATAGTTTTCTCATAAGTCTGTGCTGATCACTACTGTCCTCAATACTTAGAAGGATCTTGTGCCATTTTTGAAATTGTCCTTGTATCCTACACTCATTCTGGATATTTATTTTGACTAAATGTTTTGAATATTCTCAAATAAATTATTTGAAAAATCTTTTTACTAAGAGGTTGTTTGCAGAATGTGAAAGCATTTTAGAAGCATACCTTCTAATTTTGTTTTACAAATTAAAAACTAATGACCAAAATTAATACAAGTCACCATTCTGTGCCTTGAAATATTTTTTCTTCTTTTATTAACATGAGAGTAAGTTTTTAAAGGAGAAAAAATGTCTTGTTGATTCAAAGGCGAAGAAAAAAAACCATGCCATTATTATTTTTATTATACTCAACAGCCTGTGAATGGTGAACAAATCACTTGGGGTTCTTGTGAAAAGGGACTTCTAGTGATTGAGTGTTTATTAGCAGAAGTTTTGAAAAATATTAGAGGATTAAGAAACTTATTTAGTACCCAAGAAATACTATAAGAAAATTCTGAGTGTACAAGAGAATTTTTAGATGATAAGAGTTGTTTTTAAGGCCATAATTTCTACTTTGAGGTTTTGTGAGAAGTTTAGCATCATGGTGAAAAGCATGGATTTTGGATCTTGATTATCTGGATTCCAATCTTGAATCTATAAATCACTTCTCTGTGCTTCAGTCATCATATTCATGAAATGAGAATTATAATAATGCTTATCTTACATGGTTGTTATGAGGATTAAATGCATTATTACACATAAAACATTCAGAATAGTGACTGGTAGATTGAGAAGCCAGATAAATGTTAGCTATTAGCCATTAGCCCTGAGTTTCCCATTAACTATCTGTCTTGATAAGTAACTTAAGAAGACCTTTCAATCTCTGATTTCTCATTTGTACAATAATGTGGTTTTATGCTAGCAAGTAGATTTTATCTTAAATGTCAACTCTGATTGATTAGGATTAGGTACTTGTATCATAGTAATCATAAGGATTATATCTGGGCTGGGCAGAAAAAAAATTCAGTATCAATTAGCTCTATCTGCAAGGGGCTCTGTCAGACTGGTGGCATGCATGTATACACATATGTACATATACACATTTAACAACAGTTCATGTATATATATGTCTATATATGATATACACAGAATAGATATATTTAGTAAATATATACTTATATATATTTTGTATATATTATATATATATTTACTAAATATATATAAATTTTATATATAAAATTTGCCATCTTTGATTATCATAGGTGTTCTTTTTAGCTTCAACATGATATAAGTATCTGATTTAAACTCCTTTTAAAAATAATGATACTCTTAAAAATATTAGAATTGTAATGGCATTTGCAATACTATTGGGCTTGAAACACCTCCTCTCCATTCCTATGTTTGGAAAGGGAATTTCTCCAGTTGAAGCAGCTGAGCATGCATCCCATTTCAGAGATTGAATCTGCCTGATACTCACTGTTCCATCCTCTTTTGCCGCTAGAACATGGGTACATGCCATGCTGTATGTCTGTTTATGTGACATACCTTCTCAAGACCCAGATGCCAGATTTGAAAAGGAGAAAATAGACTGACGACTCCATTTTGATGGAGGTAGAGATAAGATGTGGTTTGTGCATTCAGTGGCTTCTAACTCTGTGGCATGACTTCATGTTTATCCTGAGAGAGTAGATGCCAAGCCTAATTGTCAACCTCCTCTCAAGATCCTATGAACTGCCTTTTACCACATCACTTATTACCTTAAATTCCTAACTTAGCTTTTATTGATTTCAATTGTTTGCAGTCCAAAATGCATGAATGTTACCTGGATTTACATAGTTGATCTCTCTTAAGAGTTATCTGTGCCTGTTCTCTGTTAGGCATTGTATGACCCCAGGGGACTACACCACTATTAAAAACTCATATTTAAATTACATGATTACAAATGGAATATAAACAGTACTCAATACTAAGAAAAACACCACAAGGAAAAAAATCTCTTGGGCAAAAGAGCAGGCGTAAAAATTTTTCTTCATTGTATGTGTGACTGGCCTTTACAATGTAGCAAATGCCTGCCCCCTGTATGAAATTATATTTGGCTTCTTCATCTTTTAAAGTTGTTTCTTCCTTTGATATGTACTATAGAACAATCTGTTTAACCATATAATCCCCATTACATTATCTGAAGTTATAGGAAATAATTATAAGCCTTATTCTATAAGGTTTTTGTGAAGTTTATGAATAGTGTAAATTTTGTTTTGTTTGGCCTAACCCCCAAATCTATTTATCCATACAATTTTATCAAATCCATTGACCTTTTCATAAGACTAGTTTTTGCTTTTGTTGATTTTCTCTATTGTTTCCTGGTTTTCAGGATTATTGATTTATGCTCTAAATTTATTAGTTCTTCCTTCTACTTGCTTCAGGCTTAAATTACTTATTTTCTCTAATTCTCTAAAATGGAATCTTATATTATTGATTCTATTTTAGAGCTTTCTTCTTTCCTGACATATGCATTCAATGCTATAAATTTCCCTTAAAGCACTGTTTTGGCTGTAACTCGCAGCTTTTGATGAGTAATATTTTCAGTTTATCTTGAGACTTCTTTGATCCATATGTTATTTAGAAATATGTTTTTAATTTCCAAATATCTAGTTATTTTCTAGGTATTTTTCTGTTATTAACGTTCTGTTTCATTTTATTATAGTAGAAGTACATGCTTTGTATGATTTCTACTCTTTTAAATTTAAAATGTTTTTAATGGCCCAAATGTTTGTAATTTGTAAATACTGAAGCTGAAACATGAAGTCCCAAATGTTTTTTTTAAGATTTTATTTATTTATTCATGAGAGACACACAGAGAGAGGGAGAGGCAGAGACACAGGCAGAGGGAGAAGCAGGCTCCATGCAGGGAGCCTGATGTGGGACTTGATCCCTGGTCTCCAGGTTCACACCCAGGGTGGAAGGCGGCGCTAAACCACTGAGCCACCCAGGCTGCCCAAAGTCCCAAATGTTTTAATGTTGATATTTCCCAGTAGGATGAGGAAAAATGTAATGCCCTCACAGAAAGGGGCCTCATGGATTTAGGAGGTCTACTTGGTCTCAGTAGTGACCTATAGGTTACTGGATAGTTAGCCAGGGACTTCTGACCACTACAAGTAGAAAGTTTTAATGGCCCCTAAATAACAAACTTGAATTATTCTATTAAATCCAAAAGGCCTTCAGAACCAAGGTTTGTGTGTTTGTTTCCAATGACCTTATAACTCTCTCAGAAGGTGTGGTCTAAGAAGGTATTACCTAATCAATAAGGTAAGATTCTAGCTTGTGCTACACCTGTGATGGTCTGGGCATGTACTATCATGTTTGAATCATAGGATAATAGGGCCATCTTGGGAAGGTTTATTATTTTACAGATGCTAAGACTAAAGTTAAGTCAGGGAAGGATGGAAAATTGTCCAAAGTCCTACTAACTAGAGCAGCAGACATAGAACTAGAGACCTCTGATGTCTTTTAACCAGATTCTCAAAAGTATAGTTACCCAATGTTAATAGACCCACTGTCAATACAAACGATTTCCATTCTCAAATGCAGCAAATTTCAAATCTCCCTCTTGGGAAGTCAGGAAACATATTTACATAGTATAGGCCCTGAGAAGCTTGACATTTAATTGACCTGAGTCTTTTTTTAATTGATTCTGGGTTGTTGTGGTTTTTTTTTTTTTTTTCAAAATAAATACCTATTAGCATCTAAGAAACTGTTATTTAATGGAACATATTTTGAAAAATATGGAACTACATTCCCCTTCCCCCTTTCACTCTCTCTCTCTTTTTGTTAGTTTTGTCTCCTGGGTTACAAACTACTCATTGTTGAAATCATGGCTCTTACTCTTTTCCTCTTCTGAACCCTCCACCTTGGTTTTTTGCCTTCTCTCATTGCCTGGAATATGCAGAACAAAAAATTCACAGAAGACATTTCAGTGTCATTGAGTTATATTTGAATCAAGTTTAATATTGTCCTTCAAGGAGACAGAACATGGAAGACTCCTAACTCTGGGAAACGAACTAGGGGTGGTGGAAGGGGAGGTGGGCCGGGGGTGGGGGTGACTGGGTGGCGGGCACTGAGGTGGGCACTTGACGGGATGAGCACTGGGTGTTATTCTGTATGTTGACAAATTGAACACCAATACAAAATAAATTTATTATTAAAAAAATATATTGTCCTTCAAAACTGGTGTTTCTGCCCAGGGATCTGCATTACTGAGGCTGGCTTTCTTTCTTTCTTTCTTTCTTTCTTTCTTTCTTTCTTTCTTTCTTTCTTTCCTTTTTCTTTCTTTCCTTTTTCTTTCTTTCTTTCTTTCTTTCTTTTTTTTCTTTCTTCTCTTTCCTTTTTGTTATTATTATTATTATTTTGTAATCTGGCTCATTCCTTTAGTTTAGATGTCATATACTTCACTTCTTTCTTTTCTGAAAGCTGGAGAGCTCATGAGTTTTTGGTCTCACTTCTGAAAATTGAGCCACTGATGAGGAAGCAATTCCTGACAGCAGCGTGCAGCTCTGTCATTTTCTCTGACGACTTTGCCCAC
The DNA here is from genome assembly GCF_048164855.1 of Canis lupus baileyi. NCBI lineage: Eukaryota > Metazoa > Chordata > Mammalia > Carnivora > Canidae > Canis > Canis lupus. The sequence continues at coordinate 34,610,963 of NC_132843.1, read as the reverse complement.
ACTTGAGTGTCCTTTAGCAAAATGACTGGAATAAGTGGTGCATTTTCCCAGACGCTTTCTTCTATCTTGTGCATCAGCAGAAAATCACAGCAGTGGTCTCAGTGGACAATGGTAAAAACAAGACAGAAACTGCTATTATAAATGCGAAAAGTCAATTTGAATGTCAGCAGCTGAGGTATGGGAGACGAACTGAAAGGAGCTGTAGTTTGAGAAAATGAAGAAACTGTACTGTATCTTGCTAATGCTTAAAACCTTACACTCATGCCACATTTAAGCATAAGTGGTTTTCATTGTGCTGGACTCCTGTAGAGACCACACATTTGTGTTTAAGAGTAGGCACTGCCCTAAAACACAAGGTTCATCAAGCACAGAGTTAATTACCGAAGCCAACCTGGGAAGTGTCATTTGCCCCTAGAGGTTGTTTGCCCTTGACTCTATAGGCATGGACTGATATTCACAGAAACCTTGAGACTGATCAATTTTGAACAATTTGGTATGTGGGAAGAACTCTTCTTCATAGATATTCTCCAACAATCAGCATGGTTTTCTAAAGTGTTTTATAGGAATACTTAATTATGGTCAGATTAATAGGAGGTATTTGAATAAATTATACAAAATTTGAATAACTTGGGGCTTCTCAGATGTGAAATGTGCTAATGAGCTTTGTAAATTTTCAAGAGGAAAAGAAAATATATGATAGTATAGGAAAAGAGTATTTGATCATAGAATTTTCTTCTTTTTTATCTTATTTTATTTGCAAAGGGATACAAATTGTTGTAAAAATTTAAACAATATGGCATTACATAGAATAAAATGTTAAATTCTTTCTAAATTACTCCATCTCCTGTAATCTAACTCCTCTTCCCAGAAATAATCTCAGTTAAGAGTTTGGTGTGTTTCCTTCCAAGTTTCTTTTTTTTTCTCTAGATGTTGCCAAATTGCCCTCAAAAGAGGTTTCTGCCAATTATTTTCCCACTAGTAGTGATGTGAGAAGATATTTATTTGCCTATGTCCATCCAATGCCAGATATTATCAGGTACTTACTTTTATTGACAATCTTAAGGGTGAAGATTTTATCTCAAATGGTAATGTGTGAAAATCATTTCATCATCACATTATCATGAAATATTATAGAGATCCTAAATATCTATCAGTAAAAGAATAGGTAATTAAATTATAGGTGCATCTGTGCTTTGTAATTTTAGAAAACATAAAATATTTGCATGTGCTCATGTAAAAAGGCCCTTAAGAAAAAATCTCTATGATGTGTAAGAGAAAAAAACAAAGCCTTTTCCTTTGGGAAAAAATCAGAATAGTCACTATCACCACAAATCCACAGATGTCAATGATATGCAGATGTGCATATATATATGCAGATGTGTGTGTGTATATATATATATATATATATATATATATATATATATATATATGGTGTTGTTTATAGATTAAAGTCCAGAGGAATAAATTCCATACTTGAAAAGGTGGTTACCTTTAGGGAAGAACTATAGAGCATACTATTTTGGATGGGCATTTATTTGTTGTGTAAATTAAATCATACAAAATCATTAATGTCATATTTAATTACTCTATTTTTTTAAAGATTTTATTTATTTATTCATGAGAGACACAGAGAGAGAGAGGCAGAGACACAGGCAGAGGGAGAGGCAGGCTCCCTGTGGGGAGCCCGATGTGGGACTTGATCCCAGGATCCCGGCATTGTGACATGAGCCAAAGGCAGACGCTCAACTGCTGAGCCACCCAGGTGCCCCTTAAATGCTGTTCTAATTTTCATTTATCAGTTATTGCTGAAGTCGTTTCTTTCCAATACTGGCCTCAGTATTTCTTGTTTTATAAATTGCCTTCATATTCAATCCAATTCTTCTCATTAGGTTTTTTTTCTTTTTTAGGATTTTTTTCTTTGTCTTAGTACATTTCAGATTATTTTTCTTCTATGGATTTTTAAACATAAGCTATTTACCAGTTACTCCCACCTGCTACCTTCTGTGCCTATACCAGGGCCCCTCACTGCCTATATATCTGTAAAAATGTAGCTCCTGTTTGTGTTGGTTGGTTCTGTGATGCTTTATCTTTGTCCAAAGAGAATGCAAATGCTTTAAATCAATTTTCCAGTTCATATTTTCTAGTTTAGAATTATGATTACTATGTTTAAAGTTACACAAAAACAATCAGAAATGAGAAATACACACACACACACACACACATCTATACTGCCATCCCCAGGTCATCCACAGGTGCACCTGGTGAAACTGCCTTCCTGGGAGTGGGGTTGTGCAACACAATCCCCATTTCCTAAAAAGTTACAGAGATCACTGGCAGTTAAAAGAGCAGATGGAGTTTGTGGTCTATACTACAAGCCTTCTCTCTCTCTACTTCTCTATAAATCTGCCTTGCAGGGGTGCCTGGGTGGCTCAGTCAGTTAAGTATCAGCCTTTGGCTCATGTTATGATCTCGGGGTCCTGGGATCAGGTCCCACATAGGGCTCCCTCCTCAGAGGGGAGTCTGCTTCTCCCTCTCCCTCTGCACACTCTCTCTCTGTTTCTCAAATAAATGAATAAAATCTTTAAAAAAAAAAACCCAAAACAAAAAACCCTGCTATGCCCTGAATGTTATGTTGTTCTTTCCAGAATGACATACTTTTTTATGCCTCTGTACTTCTGCATTGTTTTTACATATATTTTTGTACATATATATACCCAACCACAAGTTCTAGCAAACTGCTTATACGAATTTATGTCTGAAAAACTTTTTGGCAACTGTGTAATCTTCTGTTCCAGTATCTGCAAAATGTGATTGATTTGAGTATAGTCAGAGAACAAGGAGACTGCTAGTTACTAATAGAAAAGGAAGGTAAAGCAAATGTCAAAAAAATTGAATTTCCACAAAAAAAAGCTTTGAAAAGGAAAAGAAAATGAGAGGCATGAATTTAGGTCTTACAAGTGTTCTCTGTGACTAGTTTCTGTGAGGAGAGAGATAGGTGCACCAACATGGAGGACATAACAGAGGAAACCCAGAGGGCCCACAGTGGGACTTGAGGGACTGAGGCAGAACCTCTCCAGTAATCAAACCAGAAAACACGGAGTATCAGGCAGACAGACATTTCTTATGTCTTAGCATCTTACTATTTGCCACGAATGAAAACAATTACATGGACCTCTTTGAAATTGTAGAGCGATCAGGAAAAGGTTCTAACGAGCTAAGAGATAGTAGTTAGAAATGTATACTGTTCTATCCATCATTCTTCTAAAATATATAAAAGACCATTCACATTTTCCTATCTTAAATTTTTTTTTGCTATGCTGTTTTATTATTTTGATTTTGGAAAGATGGGTGTATTTATTACAGTTTTCCATAGGTTAACCATACATATTGCCCCTCTTAATCCCATTTTCTCCAGAAGATTTTGAATTCTTCAATGTCAAATTGTCTTGCCATGGTGGCTGTCAGAAATCTGACCCCTAAAGTCAGGGAGAGTCTCTTTCAAATCTAGTTCCAAGCGGTATCTTATGAGGGAAATGAAAAAATAAAGCTGGAAAAATAGGCTGAGCAAGTCTATATGCCAATTGCATGTTCTTAGCCTTTAACATATAATTAGACCTGGCAGGCATATGGCAAATGCTTTTTTCAGGGTACTCTCTGCACACAATGCTCAAAACCTTTTCCAAATGGGGATTTCTAGTCCCTCCTTTTTGGCCTACCAGTGGTCCTTGTTCTGGGAGAGTGCTGTGTAATTCTGACCCCTAGTGGCTGATGAAGCTACATCCAGACACACTTCAATTAACTTGTTCCCTAAGGTGCCATATACCAAACAGCTAATTTTTTTTTCTTAATTTCTGTGTCTATATCAGACTTGAATTCAACTCATCCCCACTGCTTCATGATGCATTGTGTCTCTTACTTCATTTATCATACAATAAACAATGGTGAAATCAAAAGCTGCTTTCTCCCATTGATAGATACAGAATGAGATGCAAGGTTTAATGCAAGGGAAGAGGATTTAGGCTTTATACCCAATCAGAGGGTCACCCCTATCTATAGGAAGCTTACAATAAAACTGCTATAACACTAGAAATCTGGCCTGTGTCAAATATATCTCCTAGAGTTTTCCATTTGAGCTCAGAGGCAACTCTTTTTTTTTTTTTTTCACTAGATCCACTCCCAATAGTTTGAACATTTTGTACCTTGAAGTCTTCTATCAAAATCCAAATATTTTACCTCGGTTGTGTTAATATCTTTTATCATGTAGGGGCAGCTGGGTGGCTTATTCGGTTAGGCATCCAAATCTTGCTTTCAACTCAGGTCATGATCTCAGGGTTATGGGATCAAATCCCAACTGGGGCTCTACAATCAACAGGGAGTCTGCTTGAATTTCTCTTCCTTTGCCCCTTCCCTTGCTTGTGCATTCTCTTTCTATCTCTAAAATAAATAAATAAATAAATAAATAAATAAATAAATAAATAAATCTTAAAAAAATATCTTCTATCAGGTAAGTACTAAGTAACATTACTAGCAACTTTAGCTAGTTAATGTGAGAGTTGAAAATGATTAAGCCATCTATGTGCACTGAGGAAGTGCACATAGAATCGAATCATTTAAAACAAGGGTATTCACAAAGGGCATAATCTAGAGCATGTATCTAATAGAATGCCTAATACATGGACATTATTATAGATGTCAAAAGTATTTCATATGCACAAAAATATTTACTGCATTTAATCTTTACAAATTTCTTGCAAGGAAAGCAGGAATGTTTACCCCATTTTGCAGTTATGTAAACTAAGACACAAAAAAGCTACTGGTTTTACCTACAGTTACAGAGCCAGCTTATGGCAGAGCTAAAACTCAAATGCATGTTTTTGTTCTGTTTTATTATAAGACCAACATCTTTTTTACACTTGCCATATGGGAAGGACTCCTTGCAGGGTCCTTCAGTGGCCACTTTATTGATTTCAGGAGGGCACAGAGCAGTTGAGAGTGCCAGAAGACTGGAATGTGAAATGAAGAAACATGAAATAATCTGAATTATGTCATCACTGTGTAATAGAGAGCCAACTGGATCACCCAGAACCCAAAAGCGAATGTGGAATTTTCTGGGGAACTGGGACTGTGAAGACTACTAGTTAATACAGAAAAGATCAAGGAATGGAGTTTTATTATCTTTTGCGATTTCATCATCATCAATAAGGCTTTGAGTCCTTTATTATTTAAACACTGCGTTAGATAATAAAAATTAGGATATAATTAATAATACCCTTTTACTGGGGGTTCAGTATCTGCTTTAAGTAAGTTATGCTATGTAATCTTACAGTCAGTCTGTGAAGTAAGTAAGTATTCCCTTTCCATAAATGAAAAGCCTGACACCTGGGAATGTAAAGCAAAATGTCCAAGGCCTTAAGCTTATGAATAGCATAGGTTGCTCTCACCCCCATATCCCATGCTCTTAGCTGTAAAGACAAATACATCAATAGGATATGTGGGGTCCTCTGCCTCCTTCTATAGGCTTTTAGGTCACTCCTATAAAGTATATACTCATTCACATACCATTGGAAGACATTCAGAAATAAAGTAGATGCTGAGTGAAAATAAAGAAGATCAAAACACAATAAAGTTAACTTGAATTTCAATGTGCAATAAAATTGGACCATTAAAAAATGGATTTTCTAGAAAGAGCCATTTCACCACATCATGTAAAGCACTGAGATGAACTATTTGGTATAACTTTTTAAAAGAATGGGTGCAAAGAAAATACCTAATGGTTATTTACCATCGCATGAGATATGTGGATTCCTCACTTTCTGATTTCACCATGCAGGGTGTTCTGGTCCCGGAAAGCCATTTGGGACAAAGAGTGTTTGTCTATGACTGCTCTGATGGATAGGGCATGGAGATATTGTCATTATGATCCCTCTAAAGAGAAAAAAAAAAGGAGGAGTTGAGGAACATAAACAAAAGAGAAGGAAAAAAATCTACTATGATCACTGGGTGTGGGGACAATTCAACAAACAAAAACCATAATGTACAGTAATCAGCCATTTCTAAATCATGCTGATTGAGTATTAAATTTTTACTTGGAATTTTGCTGATCCTTAAGGATCTAGGGTGAAATTAGTAGGTTTTTCTGTCCTTGAGAAGATCAGCAGCACGTTCAACATGCTGTTCTTGAAAAAAGTTCTTGGTTTCTTTACATATTTTAATTTGTCCATGTTAACTATTCTCCGAATTAGAACTATCTACCTCTAATAAAATTAGAGGATTAGGAAACTCTTAAATGCCATTTACAGATTTATAATCATGAATCCCCTCAACGGAGTGGTTCCCAAGCAGCTCTGAAACTCAAAGATGCAATCAAAATTAGATATTTAAATTAATTTAACATCTTGAACTTCATATTCATGATTCATGTTGAATATGTTCCTTGATTAGTTAGAGACTTCATCTCCTCATTTGTTAACTAGAACGAGTTACTTTAGCAGGGTCTTTGTGAGGAATAAATGAAATAAACATGTGAAAAAAAGCCCTCAAATACTAGTTGACTCTTCTCTATTATGGACGCCCCTTTAGTCTACTTTGCAGTCTCCCCAGCTATGCAGTTCTGTTTGCCCCACATTGAAAAGCTTCTGAATGATATAGTTTTTGTGGGTGTCTGTTGTCATGGCATGTGGGCTGCCAATGACTTTTGTGACTCCCCCCATTGTTATCAGTTCCTCAGTTGCCCATTTCATGTTCAGCCTCCCCGTTCTGTGTAACTAGTCTCTTCTGACTTCCAAAAGCCTAAGAAACAAGTTACTCACTTGTTGGGCCTTTGACATAATTAACACATATACTTTGAAAGGAGGCTTGAGTGCATCTGTGAACTTCAGGGAGTGAGGCACCTATTTAGGCCACTAATCATCTTAGCTATTTTTTTTTTTTATTAAGCTTCTCTCTTGTGGCATAACATGCTAGACACATATTACCTCAAGAAAGGTTTTATCTTTTTCTTATTTTCCTCGCATGTTTTTAGAGGGCAGGAACTGTCTTGTAAATCTTCATTTCCTCAGTGCCAAGCAAAGTTGTCACATAAAAGGCATGCCATCAATATTCCTCAAGTACACACATGAATAGAAGTTTGAACTCCAAAATAGGAGGCTTCTCCTGCTACTGATTGAGCATCTTTTCTAAAATGCTGTCATTGATCATCTCATTTCTGAGAAGCGTTGTTGTGCTTGCCTATGACCCACAGTCGTGCTTCTACCAACTCAGCAATAAAAGAAAAAAATAAAATAAAATGCTCTGTGAAAGCTATTTACATAGTGTATCGATCTCTTTATTTGCCTCTTACAGATACTCTGACATTACCTATCTAGCCTTTTGTGCTATCAGCATAAAGGTAGAAAACCACTAACTCATTCGGATGAATTTCTTTGTGAAACTAATGATCAGCAACATTAATAGAAATCAAGTCAGAAGCTATAAAGAAAAAATGACACATTAATTCTGCAACCTGAAAAAATAACTCTTCTTATGCTGGAATAATTCTAGTAACTCCATGCCCGTAACTTTCCTTGCATCAGGAATAAATGCAAGGTCGGACTAGAGAAATTGGGAAAATCCAGATAAAAATGATGTAGGGGGACGCCTGGGTGGCTCAGCAGTGAGCGTCTGCCTTCAGCCCAGGGTGTGATCCTGGAGTCCCGGGATCGAGTCTCACGTTGGGCTCCCTGCATGGAGCCTGCTTCTCCCTCTGCCTGTGTCTCTGCCGATCTCTGTGTCTCTCATGAATAAATAAATAAAATATTAAAAAAATGATTGTAGGGAGGTCTTTTTCTTCAAAAAAAAAAAAAAAACAACTTTATGATGAGGTCTTGAGGGTAGGAAATGTTTGTAATTTTCCTCCACTGAATGTGATGAATAATATAACCTGAAATCTCTGATGTGCAGGTCCCAAGAATCAGAGGCTGTTGGATGGCATATAATCCAAATGAATATATATACACGCTGGACCCCTGCTATATATGTACATACACAGGACTCTGACTGCATTCCTCAAACTACTTCAAACTCTATGGTTTTTAATTGACAATGCCTATAGACAAGACTAATACAAATGAACATGTGCCATGCATTATGCATCAACTATACTGTAAATGCTAAATTGTCAGAATAAACTATCATACAATAATATAGAAAATAAGTCCTCTGACATGTCAGAAATAAATATCACTTTGAGTGATATTAGGGAAAGTTTCAAGAAAGAATTCAGAAATTGGGATTTTAAAGCTGGGAGGGAAGTAAGACATTAATGCCAGACAAATGATTTCAAACATTTTCTAGTAAGTGAACTGTATCTTTAGGAAAACTCTTATACATAAATGTAACATGTAACTATTACAAAGTAGAATAATCATGAGTGAAGTTAGGGGAAAGGGTAAGATTCCAAGTGCCCCCAAATCATCCTCTGCACAACATTTTAAGGACATTTCTTGGGAGCCTCAGAGCTTTCCTCAATCCAGTCTGAAAATCCCTGAAAATACAAGCTAGAAATACCTCTGTTACTACTAACATTAAATATGGCCCAAATAACTTTAAAAGGGAAGTAATCTTTCCCCTTTGCAAATAAGCCTGAAATACTGCTGGAATCGATTTAGATGTTCAACAGTTCCATCAGCAACGCAAGGTCTTTGTTTTATTTTTGCAATTGTCAACACGTTGTTGTTGTTGTTTCCTCACTGTCAAACATGGCTGCCGCAACTGGAATTATAACATCTGCCCTGAAAATGTGAAAGGGGCTGAGCAGCAATGCCATACAGAAATGTCTTTTTCGGGCAGCCCAGGTGGCTTGGCGGTTTAGCGCTGCCTTCAGCCTAGGGTGTGGTCCTGGGGTCCCGGGATCGAGTCCCAAGTCAGGCTCCCTGTTTGGAGCCTGCTTCTCCCTCTGCCTGTGTCTCTGTCTCTCTGTCTCTCATGAATGGATAAATAAAATCTTAAAAAAAAGAAAAGAAACGTCTCTTTCAATAAAAGTGACAAAAAAAGCAAAAAAAAAAAAAAAAGAAATCATATCTAGAACATCCAGCAGACACCTGTTTATATATCATTGACTATAATCGCGTCTCATGGCCTTCCTTATCTACCAAGGCATCTGGGAAAAAAGTCATCTCACCTGGCCCTGAGCATATTAGCCCTGGACAAAAAGCGGGGTTCTGTTTGCCAAGGAGAAGGGTTGTTATTCAATCTGCCACTCTCCATCTAGTCTCATGCCTTCATTCTATAACTGGGAACACTGCTGTTCTTTGGCTTGGTTAACATTACCAGGACACTGATGATGGGGCGGGCTTGTGTTCACATTCTCATCTGCATCTTGATAAATAAATCAAATTTGGAGAACTAGAGAGATGGAGAGAGAACATTTCAAGAGGAAGAATAGTGGGTCAAATGCATGGAACAGGACTTGGTGCACTTAATGCCTTCATATTCAATGGTTTATTTTCATTTTCAGGCCTCATTTAAAAATCATCCATTTTTCTGCACTCCATTCATATTTGAATGCAATTCCTCAGTATTTTTAGTTGTAAATATTTTACTACATGAAAACCTTTTTCTCTTTACTCCTAATTACTTTCCTTAGTTAATTTTTTTTTCCCATTTTGATGGTGATTGTGTGAATTTATTTGCTTGAATACCAGGGTTAACCAAATTAGAGAATTCCTTCTCAAGCTCTGACTTTTCTAAACTCAAATTCCAGTCCTGCAGTCTCCTGGGTGAATAGGCCTGAATAAGTTACCTAACACCTTTGTGACTCAGTTTCATCATCTGTCAGATGAGGGTAACTGAGTGCCTTTCTCTTAGGCTTGGTATGAGTTATACCTCATCAACTGTAGGTCCAGCCCTTGGACCAGTATCAGGCACATTCTGTGTACTCACAAACGGTTGTCTGTGATTACTGGAAAGTGAGCTTCTTATGTGCTGGAATGCTTTTTTCCTTTTGGCTTTTGACAGAAAGTATCACTGATGACGTCATACTTTTCATGGGCAAATGCTAAACTTAAGGACGTTTACCTTGAATATAATTAAATTCTTCTTCCTCTTCCCCTCTCAGATAGCTAGTGTACTTTTTTTTCTGTTTCATTTTCCCTTAGATGAAAGAGTATGATGAACTAATTACTAATTGGATCACCCCATTCATATTTCAACAGGATGTTGCAGGAAGTGGAATATGCTTAGAAAAAAAGAAATTATGAGCAGTGGAATTACAGGCAACGGAAAAGTACTACATGATAGTAGCTTTCCTAGCGTCTTCCAATTCCCATTATTTAGATAATTATGTACTAACGACATATAGAAGGGTCTTTCTAATCAGCTCTTGATGTGTTTAAAAAAACACCTATCACGAAAGAATGAAGTGAGAGTGAAGAAAACTAAGTAACTACATAGAACACGCTGGTTTGATAAATATGTTTTAGCTTGATATTTATAAACTTAACAGGAATGCCTCATGGTTTTCAATAGTTTGGGTTCCTGCCTAATAAACTGAAAATAGCCATTGTAAATTCCCTTAAAGTTCGGACCCTTTGGGGCATCCAAGTGGCTCAGTGGTTGAGCGTCTGCCTCCAGCTCAGGTCACGATCCTGGGGTCCTGTGATCGAGTCCCACATTGGGCTCCCCACAGGGAGTCTGCCTATGTCTCTGCCTCTCTCTCTGCATCTCTCATGAGTAATTAAGTAAAAAAATTTTTTTTTTTTTTTTAAGTTCAGGCCCTTCAAAACTCCCTGTTTCCTTGACTTAACCACAATGCATCTGGGCTTCACTATTTGGAGGAGGTCAAGGCAACAGTACCTGGGCCCTGCAGGTATCTCTCAAACAATAGTGTTTTCTGCAATAAAGATTTTTGGTTTTTTTTTTTAAATTTTTTTATTGGAGTTCAATTTGCCAATATATAGCATAAAACCCAATGCTCATCCCATCATGTGCTCCCCTCAGTGCCTGTCACCCAGTCACCCCAACCCCCTGCCCACCTCCCCTTACACTACCCCTTGTTCGTTTCCCAGAGTTAGGAGTCTCTCATGTTCTGTCACTTGCACTAATATTTTCACTCATTTTCTCTCTTTTCCCTTTATTCCCTTTCACTAAATTTTATATTCCCCAAATGAATGAGACCATATAATGTTTGTCCTTCTCCAATTGACTTACTTCACTCAGCATAATACCCTCCAGTTCCATCCACGTTGAAGCAAATGGTGGGTATTTGTCGTTTCTAATGGCTGAGTAATATTCCATTGCACACATAGACCACATCTTCTTTATCCATTCATCTTTCCATGGACACCGAGGCTCCTTCCACAGTTTGGCTATTGTGGACATTGATGCTATAAACATTGGGGTGTAGGTACCCTGCTGTTTCACTGCATCTGTATCTTTGGGGTGAATCCCCAGCAGTGCAATTATTGGGTCGTAGGGCAGGTCTATTTTTAACTCTTTGAGGAACCTCCACACAGTTTTCCAGAGTGGCTGTACCAGTTCACATTCCCACCAACAGTGCAAGAGGGTTCCCCTTTCTCCAAAACCTGTCCAACATTTGTGGTTTCCTGTCTTGTTAATTTTCACCATTCTCACTGGGGTGAGAATTGTGGTTTTGATTTGTATTTCTCTGATGGCCAGTGATGCAGAGCATTTTCTCATGTGCTTTTTGGCCATGTCTATGTCTTTCTCTGTGAGATTTCTGTTCATGTCTTTTGCCCATTTCATGATTGGGTTGTTTGTTTCTTTTCTGTTGAGTTTAATAAGTTCTTTATAGATCTTGGATACTAGCCCTTTATCTGATAGGTCATTTGCAAATATCTTCTCCCATTCTGTAGGTTGTCTTTTAGTTTTGTTGACTGTTTCTTTTGCTGTGCAGAAGCTTTTTATCTAGATGAAGTTCCAATAATTCATTTTTGCTTTTGTTTCCCTTGTCTTCATAGATGTATCTTGCAAGAAGTTTCTGTGGCCAAGTTCAAAAAGGGTGTTGCCTGTGTTCTCCTCTAGGATTTTGATGGAATCTTGTCTCACATTAGATCTTTCATCCATTCTGAGTTTATCTTTGTGTATGGTGTAAGATAATGGCCTAGTTTCAGTCTTCTGCATGTGGATGTCCCATGCAGAATTTATTTTCCCAGCATCATTTATTGAAGAGACTGTCTTTCTTCCAATGGAGAGTCTTTTCTGCTTTGTCGAATATTATTTGACCATGAAGTTGAGGGTCCACTTCTGGATTCTTTATTCAGTTCCATTGATCTATGTGTCTGTTTTTGTGCCAATATCACACTGTCTTGATAACCATGCTTTGTAGTACAACCTGAAATCTGGCATTGTGATGTCCCCAGCTATGGTTTTCTTTTTTAATATTCCCCTGGCTATTCGGGGTCTTTTCTGATTCCACACAAATCTTAAGATGATTTGTTCCAACTCTCTGAAGAAAGTCCATGGTATTTTCATAGGGATTGCATTAAATGTGTAAATTGCCCTGGGTAACATTGACATTTTCACAATATTAATTCTTTCAATCCATGAGCATGAAATATTTTTCCATCTCGTTGTGTCTTCCTCAGTTTCTTTCAGAAGTGTTCTGTAGATTTTAGGGTATAGATCCTTTACCTCTTTGGCTAAGTTTATTCCTAAGTATCTTATGCTTTTGGGTACAATTGTAAATGGGATTGACTCCTTAATTTCTCTTTCTTCAGTTTCATTGTTGCTGTAAAGAAATGCCACTGATTTCTACCCCAAATTGATTTTGTATCCTGCAACACTGCCAAATTGTTGTATGAGTTCTAGCAATCTTGGGGTGGAGTCTTTTGGGTTTTCTATGTACAGTTTCATGTCATCTGCAAAGAGGGAGAGTTTGACTTCTTCATGGCCAATTTTAATGCCTTTTATTTATTTTTGTTGTCTGATTGCTGAGGCTAGGACTTCTAGTACTGTGTTGAAGAGCAGTGGTGAGAGTGGACATCCCTGTCTTGTTCCTGATCTTAGGGGAAAGGCTCCCAGTACTTCCCCATTGATAATGATATTTGCTGTGGGCTTTTCGTAGATGGCTTTTAAGATGCTGAGGAATGTTCCTTCTATCCCTACACTGAAGAGTTTTGATCTGGAATGGATGCTGTATTTTGTCAAATGCTTTCTCTGCATTTATTGAGAGGATCATATGGCTCTTGTTATTTCTCTTATTGATATGATCTATCACATTGATTGCTTTACGAGTGTTGAACCAACCTTGCATCCTGGGGATAAATCCCACTTGGTCATGGTGAATAATTTTCTTAATGTGTTGTTGGATCCTATTGGTTAGTATCTTGTTGAGAATTTTTGCATCTGTGTTTATCAGGGATATTGGTCTATAATTATCCTTTTTGGTGGGGTCTTTGTCTGGTTTTGGAATTAAGGTGATGCTGGCCTCATAGAATGAGTTTGGAAGTATTCCATCCCTTTCTATCTTTCTGAACAGCTTTAGTAGAATAGGTATGGTTTCTTCTCTAAACGTTTGATAGAATTCCCCTGGGAAGCCATCTAGCCCTGGACTTTTTTGTCTTGGGAGGTTTTTGATGACTGCTTCAATTTCCTCCCTGGTTATTGGCCTGTTCGGGTTTTCTATTTCTTCCTGTTCCAGTTTTGGTAGTTTGTGGTTTTCCAGAAATGTGTCCATTTCTCTTAGATTGCCTAATTTATTGGGGTATAGCTGCTCATAATGAGTTTTAAAATCGTTTGTATTTCCTTGGTATTGGTGGTGATATCTCCTTTCTCATTCATTATTTTATTAATTTGAGTCTTTTCTTTCTTCTTTTTAATAAGGCTGGCTAATGGTTTTTCTATCTTATTAATTATTTCAAAGGTTGATCTGTTCCACAGTTCTTTTGGTATCTATTTCATTGAGTTCTGCTCGAATATTTATTAACTGTCTTCTGCTTGGTGAAGGTTTTATTTGCTGTTTCTTCTCCAGCTCCTTTAGGTGCAAGGTTAGCTTTTGTATTTGAGTTCTTTCCAGTTTTTGGATGAGTGTTTGTATTGCGATGTATTTCCCTCTCAGGACTGCTTTTGCTGTATCCCAAAGATTTTGAACGGTTGTATCTTCAATCTCATTAGTTTCCATGAATCTTTTTAATTCCTCCTTAATTTACTGGTTGGCCCTTTCATCTTTTAGCAGGATGGTTTTTAACCTCCACATGTTTGAAATCCTTCCAAACTTCTTCTTGTGGTTTAGTTCTAGTTTCAAAGCATTATGGTCTGAAAATATCAAGGAGACGATCCTAATCTTTCCGTATCGGTTCAGACCTGATTTGTGACCCAATATGTGGTCTATTCTGGAGAAAGTTCCATGTGCACTTGAGAAGAATGTGTATTCAGTTGCGTTTGGATGTAAATTTCTGTAAATATCTGTGAAATCCATCTAGTCCTGTGTATCATTTAAAGCTCTTGTTTCTTTGGAGATATTGTGCTTAGAATATCTATCAATTGTAGAAAGCACCATGTTCAAGTCTCCAAGTTTAAGTGTTTTATTATCTAAGTACGTCTTAACTTTCATTATTAATTGATTGATATACTTGGCAGCTCCTACATTCAGGGCATAAATATTCATGATTGTTAGGACCTCTTGTTGGATAGATCCTTTAAGTATGATACAGTTCATCTTCATCGCTTACTACAGTCTTTGGGGTAAACTTTAATTTAACTGATATGAGGATGGCTACCCATGCTTTCTTTTGAGGAAGATTTGAATGGTAAATGGTTTTCCAACCTTTTATTTTCAGGCCTTAAGTGTCCTTAGGTCTAAAATAAGTCTCTTATAGACAGCAAATAGATGGGTCTTGCTTTTTTATCCAGTATGAAACCCTGCGCCTTTTGATGGGATCATTAAGCCCTTCACGTTCAGAGTTACTATTCAAAGATATTAATTTAATGTCATCATAATACCTATTCAGTCCCTGTTCTTGTGGATTGTTTCCTTGGACTTCCTCTTTCTTTTACAGAGTCCCCCTTAATATTTCTTGCAGAGCTGGTTTGGTGGTCACATATTCTTTCAGTTTCTGCCTATCTTGGAAGCTCTCTATCTCTCCTTGTATTCTGAAAGAGAGCCTTGCTGGATAGAGTATTCTTGACTGCATGTTCTTCTCATTTAGGACCCTGAATATATCCTGCCAGCCCTTTCTGGCCTTCCAGGTCTCTGTGGAGAGGTCTGCTATTAACCTAATACTTTTCCTCATAAAGGTTAGGGATCTCTTGTCTCTTGCTGTTTTAAGGATCTTCTCTTTATCTTTGGAATTTGCAAGTTTCACTATTAAATGTTGGGGTGTTGAATGGTTTTTATTGATTTTGGGCAGATCTCTCTATCTCCTGGATCTGAATGCCTGTTTCCCTTCCCAAGTTAGGAAAGTTCTCAGCTGATTTGTTCAAATACACTTTCTGGTCCTCTATCCCTTTTGGCGCCCTCTGGCACCCCAATTAAACGTAGATTTTTCCTTCTGAGGTTGTCATTTATTTCCCTTAACCTTTCCTCATGATCTTTTGTTTTTCTCTTTTTTCCTCAGCTTCCCTCCTGCCATCAACTTATCTTCTATGTCACTCACTCGTTCTTCTACCTCACTAACCCTGTCGTTAGGACCTCCAGTTTGTAATACATCTCATTTAATTGATTTTTAATTTTGGCCTGATTAGGTCTAAATTCTGCAGTCATGAAGTCTCTTCCTGAATCCCATGCTTTTTTCTAGAGCCACCAGTATCTTTATAATTGTGCTTCTGAATTGGCTTTCTGACATTGAATTGTAATCCAAATTCTGTAACTCTGTGGGAAAGAGTATTGTTTCTGATTCTTTCTTTTGTGGTGAGTTCTTCCTTCTAGTCATTTTGCTCAGTTCAGAGTGGCTAAAAACAAGTTGTACTGGAAAAAGGAGAAAAAGAGAAAAAAAGGAGGGTGGAGAAGAAACAAAAAACAAAAAACATGGAGGGGTGTTCTATATATTGTAAGTCTAATTCTCTAATTCTATATATTGTAAGTCCCTTGACTTTCCCTGGAACTTTCCAGAGCTGCTTGGTCAAGAACTTGCTCTTCCCCTGTCCTTCCAGCTGGTCTTCTGGGGGAGGGGCCTGCTGTGCTGATTCTCAGGTGTGTGCATTTGGGGGAGCTTCCCTGCCCCTTGCCAGGTGCAGGGTTCAGTGGGAGCTGTTTATCTTGTGAGGCCCCTGCTCCCTGGTGGCCCTGCTCAGTCCCAGGTACAAGGTGACATCAGGAGGAACAACAATAGTGGCGGTGGCCAGTTCTCCAGCCCTGGAGTCAGCTCCAGCAGTAACTACCACAGTCTCCCAGTCTGCAGGGGCCTGGATGCTCTGGGGGCGGGGGCCGCCCAGCGGCAGGAGCGTCCTTGCTGCCCTGTGTCCTCCTGGCCTCCGCCTGTCCTGGAGGGAGTGCCAGATCTTGCACTGTGTCCCCTGAGGCCCTGTGCTCTGGGGCCTGCCCGCTGGAATCATGGTCTCAGGGCTGCGCAGCCCCCTCTGAGTGGAGCCACTGCCCGAGCTGTTCTGGGCCCCCCCCCTCCCCGGGCACACGCTCCAGCCCTTTAGGGAGCTCAGCCCACAGTGTGGCGGGCTCTCCCCTGGGTGCAGTTCCTCTGTTAGTCCCCTGGGAGCCTGAGGGCATCCCTGCCCCTCCTGGGATCCTGCCCAAGTTCCCTGTGAGTGCCTTTCCCTCCGGGAGATTGGTAAAGTTCCTGCTTCCCGAGGCTGGGCTTTCCTGTCCTGGGGCACTCGCTGCCTGGCTTTAGTCCGGCTCTTCATGGGGTCCCTTCCCCCTTGGATTCTTTTTTGTTTATTTTTCCCCTCTTCCCACCTTGATAGAAGTGCGAACTCCTCACTGTGGCATTCCAGCTGTTCTCTCTTTAAATCTCAGGCCAAATTTGTAGGTTTTCAGGATGATTTGAAAGTTATCTAGGTAAGTTGGTGGGGACAGGTGACTTGAGGATCCTACTCCTCCACCATCTTGCCCCACCTCTCCAGATTTTTGGTTTTCAACGAAAATCAAGCCACAGACCTGAATATTTTTGCTAGAAGATACCAACATCTTTGCAATATTTCAACTTGCTTGAACCAAACAAGGTTTCTCAGAGTTTAATTCCTTATATGTCTCTAATTAGGGTTGGCCAGAGGAGAATGATTTGTGTGAAGAGAAGCCATGTCTACTGTTTGGGGGTGGATATAGGCCAGGTCTTGTTGGAGCTCTCACAGGTCTGTTAAGCTCCACTGGCTCAGCTTGTTGATGAGGGCAGCAGGAGGACACATACCTTCTCTACCTTCCACAGGACTTCTTACTGCAGCTTCTCCACTTTCTGGGACAGGTCGGGGTACAGCTCCAGGTCCCCATTGCAACAAAGCTAGAAACTTGACCATAGGGAAAGAACAACATGGGATCTGGTAAGAGACAGGCATAGGCTCTAGTTGTCTCTGCTCTGCTTCATGTTCATTTTCTTCCCCTGACTGCGTGATCTGTGTGACTTCAGGCTTAGGGTCAGATGCCAAAGTAGAAGATACTGAGCCAATGCTGCTTTACCAACTCTCATAGTGGAGTAAGGTCAAATCTCTGAAAGTACCTTATTTTTTAATCATTCCTCATGAATCGCTTCTCACATTGAACTGGCACTGTACCTTTTGACATCCTTCCTTCCTAATTTGGTAAGTGGTGAGAATTTCTGCTTACAGGTTATTGACAACTTTCCCTGGTCCCTCTCACTTTTATTTAGAACATTCCTTTATTCTGTATTCACTGCTCACGTAAAATTTTAGTGCTAGTGTATTTTTTCTAGGTGTTGATCTTTTATGATTATGGAACCTTTTTATTTTTACCCTAAAATTTTCCCTCCAGCCTCCCTCATATCCCTCACTTCATCTGATGTAACTTAGTTTATAATAGGTATTCCTTCTTCCCTGCAGAGGTTTCAGAAGAGAAAACTTCCTAGCCAACAGTAGTCTCTGAAGGAAGGGGTAGGAATCCATGTGAGTACTAACAGAGTTGGCACAGGGCTAAGGTGGCCCTGTCATTTGAATGTATAGAATGTCCTGCTTTGTAGTTTCTAAACACTCTGATGACCTAAAGCAACTTCGAAAATCATGGATAAACTTTTTATGAGGCCTTTACTACTCATTATTTAGTGTCTTATAGTAGTTCTGGAATTCCTTTAAGAACACACTTACTTTTCCAAATCCAAGTAAAGAGAGTCCAGCTGCAAAGGCAAGAACTACCAAAAGCTGAAGCCTAGGGTGTACAGCATTGGTGAATTCCACAGAAATTCAAGTGCAGTGACTTGTATAGAGTTCCTGTGGCTAAATGCTCAAGTTGGGGTGAGTGCTGGAGAGAAATCAGGATTTCAAAGTAGGACTGGGAGACTGGAAAAGCCTGAAGGCACAGAAAGGGAACCTTCACTATTAATAGCTCAGTACTTCAAATGTCTTTATTATGATTAAATAAAGGCCACATTATGTCCTGTATATTTTCAAACATATTTTCTTCTTCCAAAGATGCCAAAAGAGAGGGTCTACACTATACAGTTTACTTAGAAATTGTCCTCTGTCTCTTCTGCCATCATTATCCTATGACCACCAATATGTATATTTCTTGTTGCATTCCATAGTTTCTTGTGCTGTGGCTGATGTCTTTTTTCAGTTAATGTTATACAGATGTGCTAAGCCAAAAATACTACTACATTGTGTTGTAGATTCTGGAGGGAAAACACAAGCAATGTTGCATGTGTATGAATGCTTAAGTGTTGAGTGTCTTTAGGTAAGTATTCTCTGACTTACATATTGCTATAGCTCTGTCTCAATCTCTAGCTTCAGTCTACAGGATGTTTTGACACAAAGTAACTGAAAGCTCAGTGCTATACCGTTTACCCAAAAATCCTTCACTGTATTTTCCTTTACCCTTTGACCCTTACCTGAATCTCAAATATTTCCTTCTGAGGCATGTCTTTTCCTACTGGTGCAATTTCTAAGGACATTAAGACCAATTCTTTTCCATAAATCTTTTGGGAGTATGGTCCTAGAGACTAACTTTCATATCTAAAGTACCCAATCATTTGTCCTTGACAAAAGGATCTTCACATAGAAATATATGAACAGACTTTTCTTTCCTTGTCTGGGCATATGTGAAATGTAGGTTCAGAGCTCTGCAACTATTCTTGAAACTGGTATTTTCAAAATACACATAATTCTTCTTATCAATATTAATTAAGTGCTTAGAATGTGTGATCATTTCAATCAAACATCTTTTTATTTTATAAACCATTAAGAGTGGGCTGAGAGAAATAAGCATGAATTGCTGTTTTCATTTTCTATACAAACTGGAATTGAATGCCCAATATAAATTATAGAATGTTTGCTCTGTGTCCCACCCTGTTATGTGCTCTAATAGGCATTCTAATGTAGATTCTGAACTGGAAAAAGGAAAATTCACTGAAAATATGAGAGTGACAAAAGCAAAATGAATAAAACGGAATATTTAAATGTCAAACTTTATGGTTGACATAAAAATTTATTTAAGGTTAAGAAGAAAAATTATCCATTATAATTTTTCTCTTTATGTTTTTCTTATATATTTTACAGCTTCTTGTACTGTACTCCTTCTCATTAGTATTCTTAATGTAAACTTTTAAATGAAGAACAAAATTTGCACAGACCCATTAGCAATTAAGTATGACCATCTGTTCTGCCTTAAACATACACACAAGCCCTACACATATTACAAAAAAAAAAATCACAAGAAAAACTGATCTCAATTCAGTTTCAGTTAAACCCAATTGTCCACGTTCTGGTGCAGTCATCTTTGTAGTTACCAGTTCTCATTTTCTCCACTTTCTAATTAGACTTCTCCACTGCCACCACCCCACCAATATGACACTCCTTATTGTCAACAATGCCATTCATTTCCTAAATTCAGTGGATGTATTTTAGGCATTACTTTCACAGCATGCACTTGTTTATAACACCTTCCTTTTTGGAAAAGGGTTATTCCTTTGGTTTCTTGCCTTCATTATACTTTTCTGTCTCCTACTCCTCAGTCTCTTTGGCCTGATAGTTCAGATGTTATCTCAATTCACATTTCAAATTTATTCTTTTATTTTTATACTCTCTCCTTTTGTTATCTCTTAAAGGTTATGGCTTCAATTGCCATCCATATATGATTCATTCCAAACTTACCTATAGCTTGGATTCAACTTTGAGCTATAGATCTGATAATCAAACTGTCCTGTCAACACTTCCAATTAGATGTTTACAGGTATCTAAGAGTTAATATTTACAGAACTCACCTTCTCTCAACCCTCAAGGTGCTCTTCAGATATTCATCAACTCCATGCTGGCAAATACAAACTGTGATGACTTTACAGTTCATTGTGAATCACCCAGTAGCCTTGTCTGCTCATTTCCTTCTTAGGTAACCATTTTGCACCTCTGGCCACAGGAAGGCAACACAGGAAACAAAGATAACAGGAATGCTGAAGGGATGAAGGGTAGAGGAAGGCATAGGCTTTTGCTATGGGATAAGTAAGATATGGGGATGAAAGGGACAGCAAAGGGAATACATTCAATGGTGCTGTAACAGCATTGTATGGTGACAGACGATAGCCGCACTTGTGATGAGCACAGCATAATGTATAGAGTTGCTGAATCACTGTTATATACCTGAAACCAACTTCATGTAACATTGTACGTCAACTATATTTCAATTTAAAAAAAAAGATAATAGGAATTTTTCCCTGAGATTTATCAAATTAAAAGTGGCAAAGAGAAGTTCCCAGTGTCTACTGGCTTTCTGGTTTAAAAACGGTATCTATAATTGAGTCTCTCATGATTTGAAGAAAGCCCATATACCCAATAGGAAAAATCAAATCAATAGTTTGAGAGAATCAATAATAAGACGTGAAAAGGAAGTTGATTGTGTTGTAATATTAACTTCCAATCAACCATGAAACAAATTCTACCTCTGTTCTTCTGAACTTTTGGTTATCTTTTAAGCCAATAAATTTCCTAATTCTCTATATTTTTTTCTTATGCAGGCTTGGAGTTCTATGACAATGAAGAAAGAGATTCAACAAACACTTACAACCTTCATCCTTGCAATTGCTGAAGATTCACTTTTGACTCTTATTTCTCCCTCATCCCTTGTTTGCCATGGAACATAAATATTTCCAATGTCTCTCAAATTCATCCACTTTTATCAATTTCTCTACCATTGTCATAGTATAAATTACCAAACTCTCTCTCAAGTCTTAGCTTTTTTTTACTTGATCCTAGCATGTCACTCTTAAATATGTTATTCATACAGAGATCCTTGTTTCTACAACATTGGCATTCTTCCAATTCTTTGAATATGCCAATTTTTTTCTCCATCTTGGTGTCAATGCAATGCTATTACCTTTGTCTGTGATACCTCCTATTAAGGTAAACATCTTTAAGATTCATTTCCAAAACTACTACTTCAAATGAACTTTCCCTGACTGATACTAAACTTTCTAATGTAAAATTGCATTGCACTTATTTTACCTTTAATCCAGGGCAAGTATAAAATGATGAAAAGGTGATGAGTCCTGGTTGGTAACTTTTGCTACTTCTTAGAATAATGCAAATTCCTTTAGGAAGATTGTTTTTGTCTTTTAAGTGATATATTCCCAGAGTCTAGCATGTTGGGTTGTATTTTTGAGACATTTTTATATCTATTTTTAAGACAAACAAATGAGTGATGGGAATAGAATGGTGTTCAAAAGGTGTATTAAAAGACTCATTCATGGGAACAGAAGTCCATTTATATCTCTTTTGTATCTTCCCTTGTCTAGGACCTCTTATTCTTTTACTCTTGAGTGCTACAGTACATCTGCAATGATTAGTGATTAAATAATCAAGAGTTCAGAAAGCTGAAAAAAGAAAAAAGACTCACTAAGATTTCAAAGCAATAAACAATTTCCTTGCTTTATGTCAACTGTCCAGAAATGGGGGTCTCTCTGATCTCATACACTAAAAATGGAACTAACCTCTACTGCAAATATATTCCTTATTAGCCTGCTGCCAGTATTAGAGAAAGAAACATTTTATTAGTACTTGGAGATGGTGAAAGGCCAGGCTCTTTTTCTACTACTGTAAGATGATGCTTTATTGAATAGCCTCATTGAGATATATCCCACTGGGACAGAGGGAGTAGGGGGAACCAGTAACCGTGGTTTCATAGTCCTAATACAGCAAGCATATTTGTATTCATTACAGTGGGCCTTGGAGTCTATTGAGGATAGAGATATAAAATTGGAAGAGATAAGGCAAAGGGACAGCAGGAAAATCCTTCCACTGCCTCAGGCAGTGGGCATAGGAGAGGAATGATAAACACATGCATCCCCTTTAGTGAGTTGGATGCTGGGGATATTTTTCTTTTTTAATGTTCTTTAACAGGATATATTTCCTTGAAAACCAAACAAAAATTAAGCACATTTTGTTGTCAAAAAAATGCAATTTACTTGATGATTTTTTTTTCCTTTTCAGAAGGCACTTGGCTTTTGTTTACAGGTGAGAGATTACCCTGCCCTTTTCAACATCTGCGTATCTGGTTATATTTTTCAAGTGAAGAATCCGAACAACAGTGTGGAAAAAATTATCCACAATCCCTCTGTGAGTTAATTTGTAACACTGAAATAAAGACCAGTGTTCTCAAAAGCAAGTCTAATTATATTTAAAAGCAAAAGAAATAGTCTCTCACATTGCGTGATTACTGGAGACACTAAAAGCTTTCCTATACTAATATGGCATGGTGCAATAGTAATTATTAGGGTGTTTTAATTGAGATATAACATTATTAACCAGGGAGGCAACCTCCCCTCACCTAGGCACAGTGGTAGCTTCCATTAACAGTGCCATGTGAATGGATGGTTAAAGCACCACTGCTGATAACTAAGCCAGATGGTGCCAAGTGCTTACAGGCAACAAAGCAAGAAAAGCTGAGGAGTGCTGGGCAGAAGTTACAAGCAAGTTACAAGGGAAAAGGAATAAAAAGCACTACAAGGAGAGTTTTAAAAAAATAACTTTGTATCTTCAGACAACTCATTTAAATTCTATATGCCTCAATTACTCCCAAATTTAGGCTTAGAATTTACTTGTATCTTTGACACCTTTAAGAGCTAATCTAGCTGTTGACTCAAGACTGCAGAGCATACCTGTTTTACTCTGCTTCACTTTACTGTGCTTTGCAAATATTGCATTTTTTACAAATTGAAGGTTCAAGACTTCAGTGGAAGAAGTAACTGCAGATATGGTAGAAACAGTAAGAGAACAAGAGCCTGAGGATGTGGCTGAATTGCTGCAATCTCATGATATAAGTTGAACAGATGAGAGGTTGCTTCTTATAGATGAGCAAAGAAAGTGGTTTCTTGAGCTGGAACTACTCCTGGTGAAGATGCTGTGACAATAGCTAAAATGACAGTAAAGGACTAGGAATATTACATAAACTTTGTTTATAAAGCAATGTTTGAGGAGATTAACTCCAAATTTGAAAGAAGTTTTACTGTTAGTAAAATGCTATCAAATAGCATCATATGCTACAGAGAAATCATTCATGAAAGAAAAAGTCAATTAATGTCTCAAACTTCATTACTGTCTTATTTTAAGAAATTGCCAAATTCAGGAAGCCTGAGTGGCTCAGTGCTTGAGTCATGATCCTGGGGTCCTGGGATTGAGACCTGTATCCGGCTCCCTGCAGGGAGCCTTCTTCTCCCTCTGCCCATGTCTCTGCCTCCCTCTCTGTGTCTCTCATGAATAAATAAATAAAATCTGTAAGAAAAGAAAAAATCACCACATTCACCCAAACTTTGAGCAACCACTGCCCTGATCAGTCAGCAGCCATCAATATTGAGTCAAGACCTCTACCAGCTAATGATTAATATTTTTTTTAACAATAATGTATTTTTAAATTAGGATATGCACATTTTTAAAAATATGTTATTGCACACTTATGAGACTACAGTATAATGTAAAGAGAACTTTTACACGCACTGGAAAACCAAAACATACATATGACTATCTTTATTGTGAACTTGCATTATTATGAAGGCCCAAAACCAAACCTACAATATCTTCAAGGCATGCCTGTACTTTTAGAAATCCGTCTTAAGTAAATAATTAGAAATGAAGAAATTATAAGTGAAATGAAATATTCAGCTTAGTATTATTTACAAATCAATAAATATTGAAACTGTGGAAGTGTTAACAATAGCAAGATGATTAAGTAATTATAATAAATTCATATGATTTCATCATAACAAAATAATGTTTATTTTAGCAAAAATGATGCTTACAAATGTTGAATGAAAATATCCAAAGCTATGTGGCACATATATAGTACATGTATCTCATCTTATCACTTTCACATTGTATCAAAATCATTTGCCTGTGTGTATCCATCCATTTTCACCAGGCTCTAGAATTGATTAAGGATTGAGTCATATTTTTATCTTTACGTTTTTAATGTTTAGTATGGGAGGTATATAGTAAAGATACATTTCTGAAATTGAACTAAGCTGCATGAAGTTTGACTTATAAAGAAAAATCACAATTTTAAAGATATGAAACTATTTTTGAAATTCAGCGTTGTAGTTTCTGGAAAAACTAATATGAGAGAAGCAAAGAACTATTCTTAATGGACTCACCATCTAGCAGAGACAAAACCAAATAAGAATTTGGTATGATAATATTGGAAGGTCATAGATATATAATCAGAGAGGTAATCCAAGGTAGTCATTGTGTTTGCAAATGAAAGAAATTTAAAACTGAGGAGTTTATGTGCAGAGCTCATTTATTAGCTCACATAACTAACCAGTTAGAGGAGGTACCAGGTAGTTTCTCTAGAGTGCCCTCAGAGACCTGAATCTTCCAGAATTTTCTTTCTTTATTTCTATCCATATCTTAACCATTTTATCTGTTTTTCCATGGTTGTCAAAATTGGCTTTCTCTACTGTCCAAAAAAAATGATTATCAGTTTCTTTGGTATGCATAGTCTGGATTTATAAATGGAAAGAGACTGAAATTTTATTTTATTTTATTATTTTATTTTTTTGAAAATTTTAAGTTAGAAATTTATTGATATACTTAATTGGTCCCCTTTCATCAGGTGTTATTCAGCAATAGCTGTGAATCAACAGCACTCAAGAAAACAACAGGACGTTTTTGGTTTTTTTAAGTAAACTCTATGCTCAACATGGGGCTCGTACCCATGACCCCAAGATCAAGAGTCACATGCTCTACTCACTGAGCCAGCCAGGTGCCCCTAACATGATGTTTGTATTAGGGAAAGAAGCCTTCACCAATGATAGTGGTCCAGTTCTGGGCAAAGAAGGAGCACTGGGTGTTATGCGATATGTTGGCAAATTGAACTCCAATAAATAGAAATAAAAAGCTTCTTATCTTGATGAAGTCCCAATAGTTCATTTTTGCTTTTGTTTCTTTTGCCTTCCTGGATGTATCTTGCAAGAAGTTACTATGGCCGAGTTCAAAAAGGGTGTTGCCTGTGTTCTTCTCTAGGATTTTGATGGAATCTTGTCTCACATTTAGATCTTTCATCCATTTTGAGTTTATCTTTGTGTATGGTGAGAGAGAGTGGTCTAGTTTCATTCTTCTGCATGTGGATGTCCAATTTTCCCAGCACCATTTATTGAAGAGACTGTCTTTCTTCCAATGGATAGTCTTTCCTCCTTTATCGAATATTAGTGTCCAACGAAAGATGAATGGATAAAGAAGATGTGGTTTATGTATACAATGGAATATTACTCAGCTATTAGAAATGACAAATACCCACCATTTGCTTCAACGTGGATGGAACTGGAGGGTATTATGCTGAGTGAAGTAAGTCAGTCGGAGAAGGACAAACATTATATGTTCTCATTCATTTGGGGAATATAAATAATAGTGAAAGGGAATATAAGGGAAGGGAGAAGAAATGTGTGGGAAATATCAGAAAGGGAGACAGAACGTAAAGACTGCTAACTCTGGGAAACGAACTAGGGGTGGTGGAAGGGGAGGAGGGCGGGGGGTGGGAGTGAATGGGTGACGGGCACTGGGTGTTATTCTGTATGTTAGTAAATTGAACACTAATAAAAAATAAATTAAAAAAAAAGAAATAAAAAAATAAAAATAAATAAAAATAAATAAAAATAAATAAATAAATCCAGCACACCCATGGGGAAAAAAAAAAAAAAGAAGAAGTAGGATGTTTAGAAGCCTGTTAAGTAAAACTTAATATGTGAACTTGTTTTTGGAAGGTGAATTGGATTCTTTATGTATTAAGAAATAAGGATTATTCTTTTAAATATAACAGATGGAACAAAAGGTTGAAGCAATATAACATTCTTGCCGACCTTATGGATCCTTGAGATACTGCTGGGACAAAGCAGAGAAGAAAGCAGCACGAGAGGGTAAGAAGATAAGGAGGTAGGTCATGAAGAAATTGGAATATGAACCTTAAGGTTTTTTAAAAATAGGTAATTGGGAATTATTTTTCATAGTAAAATGTGTATCACATAAAATTTTTCCAATTTAACTATTTTAAATGTCTAATTCAGTACAATTAATTACATTCATCATTATCTAGAGAACTTTTTCTTCATTCCAAACAGAAACTCTGTACCCCTTAACCAATAATTCCCCATCCCACCCTCTCCCCAGCCCTAGAAATTTCTATTACACTTTCTGTCCTTGTGAATTTGTCAATTCTAGTTACTTCTTATAAGTGGAATTGCACAGTATTTGCATTTTTTGTGTCGGGCCTATTTCATGTAGCAAAATGCTTTTGAGATTTGTGTATGTTGTAGCACGTATTAGAATTTCATTTCTTTTTAAGGCTGAATAATATTCTGTTGTACGTATATACTACATCTTGTTATCTATCATCTGTTGATGGACATTTGGGTTGTTTCTATCTTTTGGCTATTGTTAATAATGCTTCTATGAATATTACTCTACAAGTCTCTACTTCAGTCCCTGCTTCCATTATTTTGAGTATACCCAAGAAATGGATTTGTTATATCATATGACAATTCTTTCACTTTTGAAGGAACCAATATACTGTTTTCCACAGTGGCTGCACTATTTTACATTCTTATCAGCAATGCACTAGCTTTTCAGTTACCAATTTCTCCACATCCTTGCAACAACTGTTCTGTTCTTTTTCTTTTTCTTTTTTTAAATAGTAGCCATCCTAACAAATGTGAAGTGGTATCTCGTCGCTTTGATTTGCATTGTTCTAATGACTAGTGATGTTGAGTGTTTTTGCATCTGCTTTTTGGCCATTTGTATAACTTTTTTTGGAGACATGTCCATTCAACTCCTTTGCCTATTTTTCATTTGGTTTATTTTCTTTGTTGTTGTTGATGAGTTATAGGTATTCCTCATATACTCTGAATATTAAACCCTTATCAGATATATGATTTGTAAATAATTTCTTCCACTCTGAATTTCTTCCCTCTCTTCATAGTACCCTTTAACTCACAAATGCTCTTAATTTTAATGGAGTCAAACTATTTTTTGTTGTTCTTGGCCTTTTATTTTTGGTGCTATATTCAAGCAACTGGGAATTTTAAGTGGAATAGTAATAAAATTAATTTTTTATATTAGAATCTCTTAGATGAGGCAGCAGAGAGTGACTTAAGAAGAGAAAAAGACTAAGACAGAAAGGCAAGCTAACAAGCTACGGCAAAAGGCTTATGGTAAGAAAGCAGAGAGAGGAGCCACAATTCTTCTTCTCCCTATATTCCCTACCTTGTTAAATGAACAACAAAAAGAACAAAAAATAAAATCAGAGAAAAAATGATCAGAAGCAAAAATATATTATACCACATACTATACACCTTTAAAGTTCAGGCAATTCAGTGAAAATCCAGGTACAGCTTAGAAAGCTACACATATTAAACCCAGTCCCTTATCCTCTTGAAGAAATACAGAAGAAAGAAAATGAATCTCAAGCAAATCCTAAGGATTTTTACTAATAACTCCCACATTGAACTTAAGCAGAATGAGTGTGATAATGCAGTCAATGGCACAATGACAGAAAAATCTTCTTTAATAGAAACTTAGAATTGTTGCTGTCTCAAGAGAATCCATAAAATTCTCTAGGACTCTCCATTTTCCAGGTTTTCATAGTGAAGTTAAGGAATAACCAAAGGGAGAGTTGTTGCATCCTGTTGGATAATGACACTCTGCTTACCTTACTCCCCCACTGGATGAAGCTCAGTAGAAAACACTGATAAGTGTTAGAAGAGACAAACAATCCAATCATGAAATGGGCAAAAGACATGAAGAGAAATCTCACAGAGGCAGACATAGACATGGCCAACACGCACATGAGAAAATGCTCTGCATCACTTGCCGTCAGGGAAATACAAATCAAAACCACAATGAGATACCACCTCACACCAGTGAGAATGGGGAAAATTAACAAGGCAGGAAACCACAAATGTTGGAGAGGATGCGGAGAAAAGGGAACCCTCTTACACTGTTGGTGGGAATGTGAACTGGTGCAGCCACTCTGGAAAACTGTGTGGACGTTCCTCAAAGAGTTAAAAATAGACCTGCCCTATGACCCAGCAATTGCACTGTTGGGGATTTACCCCAAAGATTCAGATGCAATGAAACGCCGGGACACCTGCACCCCGATGTTTATAGCAGCAATGTCCACAATAGCCAAACTGTGGAAGGAGCCTCGGTGTCCATCGAAAGATGAGTGGATAAAGAAGATGTGGTTTATGTATACAATGGAATATTACTCAGCCATTAGAAATGACAAATACCCACCATTTGCTTCAACGTGGATGGAACTGGAGGGTATTATGCTGAGTGAAGTAAGTCAATCGGAGAAGGACAAACATTGTATGGTCTCATTCATTTGGGGAATATAAATAATAGTGAAAGGGAATAGACGGGAAAAGAGAAGAAATGGGTAGGAAATATCAGAAAGGGAGACAGAACATAAAGACTCCTAACTCTGGGAAACGAACTAGGGGTGGTGGAAGGGGAGGAGGGCGGGGGGTGGGGGTGAATAGGTGGCGGGCACTGAGGGGGGCACTTGATGGGATGATCACTGGGTGTTATTCTGTATGTTGGTAAATTGAACACCAATAAAAATAAATTTATTAAAAAAAAAAGAAGAAGAGACATACAGCCAGGCTCTACAGTAAAGGTTGAATGTTGCCTCACTGGCATGTATCTCTCTCTCTCTCTGTTCTCAGGTTAAAAGGTGTGGAATGAAAGAAATGATCCTAGTCCCCATTGTAAAGCTTGGAATATAATATAGAGATTTCTGAAGCAAAGTAAATCATCATCTATTAGAATAAATAATTACATCAGATTAGGCTACCCAAATGAAATATGAGAATAAAAAAACAATGGCATGGTCCATTATCCAACATTTAAGGAAAAAGAAAGCTTTAAAAATGAGACTGGAATAAAGCAACAGTGTGTGTGAAAAAAAAAAAAAAAAGATCAGCATAGAGTAGAGCTTAATTCAAGGAATCTAAATCCAACAGGACTACTAGCTGGGAAAAATAAACTTAATAGAATATAAATTTAAATCAAACTGAATAAATAGAGGCGTAGGAAAAAATGGAAGAAAAACAACAGCATTGAAGAGCATCATAAAATATGGCAAGGAAGAACTGAAATAGTGACAGAAGGAAATATATTTTTTCCAACATGGATGAGTGGCTCTTATCAGTCCAACTGACTTGGAGACAGCAACTATAAATTTTGCTAAAACACACACACACACACACACACACACACACACACACACACACACACCTATCTGAAAACATGGAAGAATTATAAAAATCATAATATTGGACTGGAGTCAACACAATAGGCAGATTTTCTAGCTTCATCATTTTTAGACTGAGCAGGTTTGCACTGCATAGAGTAAGTAGAAAACTCAGAGAGCTCATAACTTTTCTGGGTGGTAACAATAGAAAATAGAATAAAAGGCAACAATAGTCAATGGAAATTGAGGGTAGAAACCCAGAAAAGATGAAACCAGAGAGGGGATCTTCAAATTCTGTGTATGATTCTTTCCAACCTCGTGCTGATAATGGAAACTTGCATGAATGATGTGGACACAAACAACACAACTGAAGATAAAATATCTGAACCAAGACGTATTATGCTGCCCACTGCAGGAAGACAGAGAGTGGGTTTGCCCTTTGAATCCGACCAACTTAAGTGTTTGCTAAAAGATATAAAATTATTCAACTCTCAAAACTCAATCCTCTTGAGGGAATTATAACCTAATCTGTAGAGCCTATTATTCAGAAATACACAATCCTAAGGTACCGTATCTTCAAAGAAACTAGAAAACACAACTCATTCTGAAGAGAAAATGCAATCCATACAGACTACCTCTGAGATGCTACAGCTGTTGGCATTGTCAGAAAAAATTCTTAAATAGCTATTTTAATTTAGCCCAATGATATAAAGGAAAATATGTTTTTGCCATGTGAAAAAGTAAGAAATCTTAGAATTAAAAAAACTCTGAAAAGATACAAATGGAATTATAAAACCAAAAAATGAAGTATGAGAACATTTTAAAAATGTACTAGGTAGGCTTAAGAGACAAGTAGAAGTTACAGAAGAGACTGTGAACTTGAAGATGGATCAATACAAACAATTCAATATGAAAAACAGAAAAATCTTCAAAAAAATATTTCTAGGAACCTATGAGACAATATGAAAGACCTAAAATACACATTTAGATTCAAAGAGAGATAAAAAAGAAAGGAAAGGGGACAGAAAAATATCTGAGGAAATAATGGCCAAAATTTCCAAAGTTTGTTCATAGACATAAATTTATGATTGAAAAGCTTAGCAATCTTAAGAAAGATAAACATACAGGACACCATGCCTTGATATTATCATAATCAAGCTACTGGAATCCAAAAATAAGAGAAAAAACCTTGAAAACAACCGGAAAAATATGGACACATTGTATATACAGGATGTGTCAGTTTAAATTCTGTGAATTTTCCTAAGAAATTCTACATATCAATAGACAATGAAATAGTATTTGAGAACTTTAAGCATCCAAAACCTATCAATTCATAATTCTATATTCAGAGGAAATATCCTTAATAAGTAAAACAGTACTAAGTGATTACCACTGGATATTTGTGCCTAGTGGATCAAGATACCAGCTCTAAAGAAAAAATGGAATAGCTCCATCACCTCATCAGGAACAAGACCACTCCACAAAGACCAGAAAAGATTTAGGGAAAACACTGAATCTGTGGTCTCATCTCACCCAGACAGAAAGTCTTTGGCCCTCTATCTCCTATGCCAAGATGTCATCTTGAAAGAACAGGGAAAGTAGAAGATCTAAAAGATATAGCATTGGTCAAATCTAAATAGAAACAGTTTTAAACCAGCTCTGAAACAGAAAGGAAATCTGAATTCACTGGAATCACTGAATATTAAATACAAATAGATAATTTAATCGAGGAGTGATCTAAATATCATTAATGGACAAATTCAAGCTTTCTTGCTGCCCACTTGAGTGGAATGGGGATGGTAGACCAGTTAAGGAAAAGAAAAAGTCACCTTTTCTTTATACATAGTATAATTGTGTATGTATACTTGCATCCATGACATATGTGTTTATAACAAAATGTTTGGGTTTTGCTATTTGTTTAGACAATATACACACTTCTCAACTCCGTTCTGTTCTTACATGTCCATTTGCTTCCACTCATATGCTTGGGGTGTTTGTGTGGTTGAAAGAAATCAGTAGAGTACGGTGGGAGGATAAAGAGAAAGTAGAACCAAGAGGAAATGTAATGTCTGTTCTCTATCAGGTTTTTAAGTTTCAGTTGCCACGGCAAGATGGTATAGCGACAGAGATAGTGGGATCTGTTTGAGAAAAAAACTCATGAGACTCCAGGTATGAGGAGAGTTGTTACAGGTAAGGGATGAGATTCAGCACAGGACTGGGGGAATTGGAGGGGAGCAGGCCTTTTTTGGTGTTTCTCAGAATTTGACACTGAGACCCAGAATATTGGAACATTTGAGGCATCCAGAGCCAGGAAGCAATACAGCTACATAAGCGTCTTTTTTGATAGACCAGAACCATAGTTAGAGGTCTCCAAGTAGCCTCCAGGCAGCAGACTTGGACTGGGAGACTATAAAAGAGGAGAATAAAGAGCAGTGACCCAAGTAGTGGTTTTGTGCAAGCCTTTCCCTTATGTCCTTAACGTCATAAGACAGCACAAGTGAGTGGAGAGCTGAATTCCTACCACATGGTGATGGCTATGGAGCCAGAAGACTTTTAGATTATATGTAA
The DNA here is from genome assembly GCF_048164855.1 of Canis lupus baileyi. Lineage (NCBI taxonomy): Eukaryota > Metazoa > Chordata > Mammalia > Carnivora > Canidae > Canis > Canis lupus. The sequence continues at coordinate 34,578,610 of NC_132843.1, read as the reverse complement.
AATGAATGAACATATAGAAAAACACTCTATGAATTAATGTGCAAAAAAATAATTATAGTAATAATATTTTATTCTCACAGAAAAGGCCTAATAAAAAAAATTCCCTGTTTTTTTTAAAATAGGTTCTTATGAGAAAAATAATATTGCCTTAAATTTGCTTTTTTTCCTGTACAGTTTTCAAATCATGTCTATACCTACTACCTCTTGATTTAATCCCCTCAGGAATCCAGCCTGTCTTATCTCTGATTCAAAGAATTAACATGAGTTGCTTAGGACCACCTGGCTATTGCCTCACATCATCCAGACTGGAACCTGAGCCTCCTAATTCCTAGTCCTGACTCTTTCTCCTAAGTCCTGTTTTTAGAGTCCTATTTCTCCTGACCATGTCTGCCCATAGCCACCTGGCATCTGAATTACTGCCCTGGGGTTTGAACACAGCTGGCACGTGATCTTTTATAAAAGGACTCCGTTTGTCTATGACTTCACAGACTCCTCTCTTCACCTTCTATTTTCTTGCTTCTATCACTCACAGCTGGGAGCAACCACATCTATCCACTTGATGAAATCTGAACGTATAAAGTGATTTCTTTTCTGTAAGAGCAGACCATTATGAACAATTTCGACTTTGGGTTGGGCAAAAGAGAATGCTGGGCTGTGAGGAATTTAATATCTCTTCAAATCTTCAGGTAAGGGCAGAGTCTCAGAGTTAGAACAGAAGACAAATTTTTTTTCCCCTGTAATATGATTTCAAGGCTGCAGAGAAAGCCCTTCACCCCACAAATGCTCCTCATCACATGCATATAATCTTTTTATCAGGGGACAAGACCCTTCCTTTCTATAAGAGAGAAAAGTGACATTCTGAATGTTCCCAATGAGGGTAACATTGTGGCCAAGTGCAGGGTTGGAATAATGAAAGAAAACTAAGACCTTGCTAAGTGCCATTCACTCCTTGAGGCCCTTTATGTTTATTATTATTCCTACTTTTCTCAACAACTCTCTGCAATAGATTTTATTATTATCCCCATCTTACAGATGAGGAGACAAGCAGAGAGAAGTGAAATGACTTGGCAAGCACAATGCAGTTAACTAGTGCTCAAGCTGAGATTCAGATCTAAGCAGTTTGGCTCCCAAATCCTCTTGCTTAAACACTACCCCCATAGTGCCTCTCTACAGCAGGATGAAAGAAAGAGAAGCATGGTTCTTGTCCTCAGGGAAAAAGGGCCCTAGCAAAAGAAAACAGGCTTTCATAACAGCATGTAATAATTACAGTGGGATGAATCATAGGCTTTCTGGCAAGAAAGTTTTGAAAGATGAGGAGGCCCAGCTCGGGGTTACATATCTCAAGAGAAGATGGCAGATTAAATGAGAAGGGGTAGTAGCAGAGGCGGAGTGAATAGTTATGGTGATCAGGCAAGGCTAGAATAATGGTTGTCTCCAAAATTTGCCAAATCCCTGTTCCTCCTTTCTAAATTCATTTTAAAAATAGGCTTTACTTTTCTAGAGAAGTTTTACATTCATAGAAAAATTGAGCAGAGGGCAGCCCGGGTGGCTCAGCGGTTTAGCACCACCTTTGGCCCAGGGCGTGATCCTGGAGACCCGGGATCGAGTCCCACGTCAGGCTCCCTGCATGGAGCCTGCTTCTCCCTCTGCCTGTGTCTCTGCCTCTCTCTCTCTCTCTCTCTCTCTCTCTCTCCTCTGTGTGTTTCTCATGAATGATAAAATATTTTTAAAAAAAGAAAAAAAGAAAAATTGAGCAGAAAATACATGGAGATTCCATATACCCCTGGTCCCCACCCTCATAATCACCCCCACTATCAACATCCCACACCAGAGCAATTTGTTACAACTGATGAACCTACATTGACACATAATTATCACTCAAAGCCTATAATTTAAATTAGGGTTCACTCCATGTTGTACAATCTGTGGGTTTGGACAAATGTATAATGACATGCATCCACCATTATAATACCAGACAGAATAGTTTCACTGCTGTAAAGGATCCTCTGTTCTCTGCCTATTCATCCCTTCTCCTACTCCCTATCCAATGGCAACTATGGATCTTTTCAGTCTTCATAGTTTTTATCTCTGTTAGAATATCATATAGTTGGGATCATATAATATCTAGGATTTTTTTCCCACTTAATAATGTGCATCTAAGTTTCCTCCACGTCTCTTTGTGAGTTGATAGCTCATTTCTTTTTAGCACCAAGTGATTCTCTATTGTCAGTTTTATTCATTCACTTACTGAGGGACATCTTGGTTGCTCCCACGTTTTGGCTATATGAATAAAGCTGCTATAAACCTTATATGCAGTTTTTTTGTGTGTGTGTGAAATAAATTTTTTTTCATTGGCTTGTTTCTTTATTTGCGGTTCTAAGAGTTCTTTACATACCTAAGATAGAGTCTTTTGTCAGGGTATGTCTTTTGCAAGTATTTTCTTCCAGTCTGTGGTTTCTCATCTCATTCTCCTGATAGTGTCTTTTGCAGAAGGTTTTAATTTTAATGAAGTACAGTCTATCAATTATTTATTTCATGGATTGTGCTTTTGGTGTAGTGTGTAATCATTGTAAAACCCAAGGTCTTCTAGATTTTTTCCTATGTTTTCCTCCAGGAATTTTATAGATTTGCATTTTACATTTAGGTGTATGGCCCAATATAAGTTAATTTTTATGAAAAGTGCAAAGTCTGACTCTTAGATTAATAATTCTGCATATTTATATCCAATTGTTCCATTACCATTTGTTAAAGAGACTGTCTTTTTTTTTTTTTCATTGTATTACCTTTGTCAAAGATCAGCTAACTAAATTTTGCGGGTCCACTTCTCAGTTCTTCTACTCTGTTCTGTTGGTCTATATGTCTTTGTTTCACCAATATGACATTGCCTTGATTATTGCAGTTTTATAGTAAATCTTGACAGCATAGCATCATTCCTTTGACTTTGTTCTTCTTCCTAAATATCCTGTTGACTAGTCTGAGTATTTTATCTCTTGGTTTCAAAGAATGATTTGGGAAGTATTTCCTCTGATTCTATTTTCTGGAAGAGATTGTAGAGAATTGGTGTAATTTCTTCCCTAAAGGTTTGGTAGAATTCACCAGTGGACCCATCCGAGTCTGGTACTTTGTGCTTTTTAAGATTAGCAATTATTTATTCAATTCCTTCAATAGATACAGGCCCACTCATATTGTCTGTCTCTTCTTGTCAGTTTGGCAGATTGTGTCATTCAAGGAATTGATCTGTTTCTTTTTATGTCCATAGAATCTGCAGTGGTGTCCCTACTTTCACTTCTAATGTTAGTAATTTATATCTTCTCTCATTTTTCTTTTTTAGTTTGGCTAGAACTTTGTTAATTTCATTGATGTTTTCAAAGATCCAGCTTTTGGTTTCATTGCTTTTTTCTACTGATTCTGTTTTCAATTTCATTGATTTATGCTCTGATATTTATTATTTTCTTTTCTTCTGCTTACCTCAAATTTAATTTGCTCTTCTTTTTCCAGTTCCGTAAAGTGGAAGATTAGAATATTGATTTTAGGTATTTCTTTACTTGCAATGCATGCATTCAGTACTTTAAATTCCCCTCTAAGAACTGATTTTGCTATCTCCCACAAGTTTTTGTTGTTGTATTTTCATCTTCATTCATTTCAAATTATTTTAAATTTCTCTTGAGATTTCTTTTTCTGAAACTTGGATTATTTAGAAGCGTGTTGTTAATCTCTAAGTATTTCAGGGATTTTTTTTCCAAGCACTTTTTTGTTGTTGATTTTTAGTTTGATTCTATTGTGGTCTAAAAGCATACATTGTATAGTTATCTATTCTTTAAAATTTTTTAAAGAATGGGTGTCTTATGGCCCAGAATGTGATATATTTTGGTAAATGTTTCTGTGAGCTTGAAAAGAATGTAAATCCTTCTGTTCCTGGATGAAGTAATCAATCTAAGGATATAGAATATATACCTTTGATTGATGGTGATACTGATTCCTATTTCCTTACCAATTTTCTGCCTCTTCAATCTGTTGACTCTGATAGAGGAGTTTTGAAGTCCCCACTACAATAGTGAACTCAACCATTTCCCCTGTAGAAATATTAGTTTTTGCCTCATGCATTTTGATGCTCTATTGTTAGAATTCATCTTTGATGTTCTGGAGTCTAAATATGATATGACTAGCTATAGTTTTTTTGTTTGTGTTCTCCTCCTATCTTTGCAGTTTGATACTCAACATTATTTTGAAGAAATTCATTGTCACTGTTTCAAATGCTTCTTCTGTTCATTTCTTTCTTCTGCCTCTGATATTCCCATTATGCATCTGTTAACATTTTTTTATAGTTGTCCCACATTTCTTAATATTCTTGGCCTATTTTTTTCACTCATTTTTGTTTGCTTTACAACTTTAGAAATTCCTGTTGACATATCCTTAAGCTCAGAGAATCTTTGCTCAGCCATGTCCAGTCTACTGATAAACCCTCAAAGGTAGTCTTCATTTTTGTTACAGTGTTTTTTATCTTGAGCATTTCTTTCTGATTCCTTCTCAGAAATTTCCTCTCTGCTTACAATATCCATCTATTCTTGTATGATGTCTGTTTTGGCAGGGGTTATTGTTGTTGTTAGAGCTCTTCATTTATTAATCATTCTTATTTTAAAATCCTCATCTGATAAGTCAAGAGCCCTGCCATGTCTCAGTCTGGTTCCGATGTTTTCTCTGTCCCTTCAGTCTGTGTTGGTGTTGTTTTCCTTTTAGTATGCCTTGTGATTTGTTGCCAGAAGCCAGACATGTTTATTGTGTACATGGAACTGTAGTAAATAGGTCATTAGTAATATAGTGGTAAGGTGTGAGGGGAGAGGATGTTCGTAGAATTAGTTCTCAGTCTTCTAGTGATCTTATGCCCTGGATGGCTAATCTCAGCTGGACAGGATGGCTAGCATTGGGTATCACCCTTCTCCAACATGGAAGGCTAGAGGAGGCTGAGATATTTCCCTTTCCTGTGTAGAAGGCTACGGCAGGCTGGAGTTAGGTAATTCTCTATCTCTACATAGGTCTACATAAGGTCGGGTAGGCTCTTATAAACCCCAATAGATTAGGCTCTGATAAGAATTTCTCCTAAGGACAGGCCTTATTAAGAACAGAATGCTCTGGCAGATTTCAAAATGGTTACATTTCTCTCCTCCTGCTGGAAGTACAAGGGGATTTTTCTCTGATATGCGCTGACAGTTAAAACTCACAAAAGTGAGTCCCTTAGATTGGGACCCCCTAGAGGTCATAATGCTCAGATTCACCCTTCACTGAGCCATTACAATTCAGGTTTTCTTACTTAAATATTGGTTATAAGTCTCCACTCTGGGAAGTTGTGAATTTCTTTTATATGCCTATTTCTCCAATTTTGGGTTCAGCAGTTTCTCCAGTGACCTACGTTCTCTGACATATCTAAAAGGAGTCTTTTTCTCTCTCTTTTTTTTTTCCAGTTTGTTCAGCAATTTACTTATTGTTTTCAGTTTGTTCAGCTATTTACTTCTTAGCTCCTTACATGCTGGACCCTCTAAATTTCCAATAAAAATGTGCTAACTGTAGGTCATATATCTTTCTACTGGTTCTTTTCTCTCCCCTTGGAAAGACCAGGATTTCACTAATTTGTACTAAAATATCTGGAAATTCCTTAGCCCCCAATCATGTCCACTAGATATGGCTCAACTAAAACAGTAGGACATTGTTGTCACTAGGGCAGTCTTATTCTGAAACTTGAAGGGAAATGAGTGGGGTTCTCTCCTGATGGATCACTAAGTCTCTCCACATGGAATCATATAAATCATGATGAAAAATGGACTGTGAGGCCCACTTCATAAATCCTTGCCCAGTTTCCAAAGGTAGCATCTTGCAATCTCAAAGTCAGTGCTCAGCATTTCAGATGCAAACCTGCAGCCTGACTCCTGCAGGAGTTAATGTGTTAGCATTTTAACAAATTGAACCACTTCAGTGGCCTATTTATCAGTTCAAGCTATTTGGAAATGTTGCGACCATATGTCGTCCATTGAAATGAACACTAAACACTGCATTTATAAATGGTAATTTATGACTCATAAATGTCTTTGCTATTAGAGCCATTCTGCCACTGTGAATGGAATTGATAGCAGGTTCTAAGCTCTGTGGTATGTGTATGTTTTTTTCCCTTTTTAGGAATGTTGTAGATATTAAAGCTTTAGTGCCTCATGGAAATGTTATTTTTAAAAAGCTGTGCATATCAAAAAGATTGTGTTTTATGCTAGATTTTCATATTCATAAATTTGACAGGCAGGTTAAATATATGTGTGCATGTGCATATGGTGAGGATTTTTTACATGCTTTTATAGACAAAGATTTATGGAATTATAACTCTACAATGTGGAAGTTATACCTCACTATCTGCCCAGGCCTTAGATTTAACTCATGTAGTTGCAACTGCTCATCATATACTAATATGTCTTCTCCCTTTCTTCCTTAGAAAATAGAATGCCTGACTTCGAATTTGACATGTGATCTCCTAATACTGTATTTCTCACTTCTCTTACAAATAGCATGGTAAAATGTTAGGCCAACACAGGCAGAAAGATTATGCAGATGCTTCTGAGAAACCACATTAAGATATAGCTGGCTTACTTTGCACATTTTATTGTTCCTTTCTTTGCTACCTGGAATATAGATGTCAAGGCAGGAACTTAATCAATGACACTGACAACTATGGACTGACCATATTACGCCCAGAAGAAGCCTAGGTCCCTGAAAAACACATAAAGCCATATGTTGGCCCTGGAAAGCCTAGCTCCAGACTTAATTTATGTAAAAAAGAGAGAGAGCAAAAAAAAAATCTGCCTTCTTTATACAGTCATACTTATTTTTTGAAGCATGAATATATAACTTAATTGATACAATGAGGTAAGATATATTATTCTGATTTAAGGATTGAATCACACAAGGTCTACATAACTTATTTCATATGTTCAAAGTTACAGAGTTTGTTGTACACATTTCCAGAATCCATACTTTTGAGCTTTGGTTCATTATTCTTGCTATTTATATCATGCCTGCAGCATTTAATGAGGTCTGTATAAGAAATATCATGCTTTAGTATAGCTTGTAGTATTTGTAGTTGGCAAACCTAGGCACCTGGCAAGTCAGAATACCTTCTAGGAGTAACTCTTGAGGAATTTGCTGGTAGCTAGGAGAGAAATTCATATTTAAGAGTAGGAGTTTTAACAGCTCATCACATGTTATAATTTATCCTACATACATCGAAGCCCAATTATATCTGTAACTATTACATAACCAGGTCTGGATCATCAAAAGTGAGTATGATTAAATATCTATAAATATAAATATACACTCAGTACATTTTCCACAGTGAGATTTTTGGTGTGCTGTTATGACGTTCTAATTCTTTGTGAAATTTGTAAGTGTTGTTTTTAATATGCATGGTTAATACCTTGACATTTATTTCTTAAGATTATTGAGTATTTGAGATTCAAGCAAAGTGGTGAGATGTGAGAACCAAAAGGTTACAGCTAATGAACTTCTAGAACAGGGCATGGAAAAGAAGTCCTCATTGTTAAAAGGTAATGGAATGTTCCAATCTTTGGAGGGGACGATTGCAAGCATCAGAATTAGAATAGACTTTTATCATTGATTTTCAACATCAAAATGTGATCCTTTATCAAATCCCTACCCACTTCCACCCCCCGCCCATACACTTGTCTTATTCACAAAGGAATTTTAGTCTTCTACTGCACCTTCTTACCAGATGCTGGGAACCCTCTTATGGCATGTAATTAATTTGAAGAGTACCTATTATATGAGCATTACTGTTTCAGGAGCTATGAGTTATGAAAATTAAATAAACCAAGGCACTTTGCCTTCAAGAATTTAGTTTAGTACCAAGGAAGACACAGGCACTGTTATTAATGAATTAGATGAAGTGAAAAATTCAGTGTTTCAACTCAATCAAACTTCTCCACTTGTGAGAATATCAGAAACTCAACTAGTGGGTCACACCTTGTTTTTCAACTTTGGACTATAGATATTCATACCTTTCTTACAGGTTTCATATATTGATTAGTGGCAACATATGTAAGTGGCATAAAATGGTCCATGACATGCATTTGACGTTCAAAAATGATTGTATTAACTCTGATGATAAGAGTTATGAAAATGCCAAGAGGCTGTGGTTAAACAAGAATGAAAAAAAGGTTGAAAATGCTCAGCTAACTGGGTGATATGCTATACGTTGGCAAATTGAACTCCAATAAAAAAATAAAATAAAATAAAAACATTTACCAAATCTTAAAAAAAAAGAAAGAGAAAAAAAGAAAATGCTCAGCTAAGAGGAAGGATTTGAAATGAAACTTGAAGACAAATTTATTTTTATCTAATTGGGAATATTCATATATAAAGAAGATAAAGAATACTATAATGGACATCTATGTGTTAAGTACATAACACAATTTCATTTTAATAATTTGCTATATTTGCTTTACAGTATTTGAGGAAAAAATATTGGTATATTTCAAGACATCTACCTCTTAAAATAAATATGTCTGTTTCTAACTATTCCTGGAGTAAATATTCCTGCAAATATTATTACTTGGTTATCATTCTACTGCATGGTATGGGCAGAATTCTAAGATGGTTCCCAAGGTCTCCAGCATTTGCTGTACATTCACCTCCTCCTATTATTCAAACACTAATTTAGGTGCTGTTGTGACTGGATTTTGCAGATGTAATTAAGATCTCAAGTTAGCTGACCTTAACAATAGAAGTTTATTTGCAAAGAGCCTGATCTATTCAGAGATCTCTTAAAAATATTATTCTTGGTGAAAGACATTCAAAATATAATGACAATTCAATTGTCATTTGACAATGATGACAGGGAATTCTCTATCCTTGGCTGTGAAAATAGAAGGGGCCATATGACAAGGAATGCAGGCAGTAAGGACTTCAGCTAATAGGGCAAGAAAACAGGAGTCTCTTTATATACTACAAGGAACTAAAATTTTCCTTCAGATCTGAATGAACTTGGAAAAGAACCTCCGACCTCAGTTAAGACCCGAGCCCCACCCAATACCTTGATATCAATCTTGTGAGACCCTGAACAAAGAATGTAGTCATTCTGCACTCATATTTCTAACATATAGAACTGTGAGCTACTATGTTTGTGGTCATTTGTTATGCAGAAAAATTAAACTATACATGTTTTCAAAAAAACTGTGTGTATATATGTATATATGTGTATATATATAAAATGTATTTGTACAAATAAGTATTATAAATAATATGTTTATTATGTATTATAAGTTATTATATTTATATGACATATTTATTATATAAATATAATAAAACTACATATGTAATATTTCTCAAATATCTTAAAAGTCCTAAAAATAGTATAATATTTTGCAACTGTTTTCCATGGGGCATTTTGCTTTTTCCATTTTCATGTGGATATATGTAGCTCCACTTTCATAATTTTTTTATGTAGCAGGGGTCTGCAAACTTTTTCTGTAAAGGGCAAGATAGTAACTATTTCAGTCTATGTTATGCATTTGTGTTGCAGCTACTCAGTTGTGCTTTTATAACTAAAAGCAGTTACAGACAATACATAAATAAATTGGGGGCCATGTTACAATAAAACTTAATTTACAAAAGCAGACAATAGGACAGATTTGTCAATTCCTGGAATATAATACTCTATACTGTATATATGCATAGTACAGTTTGGTCATTTTTCTTTAGCTCCACATTTGTTTCCAATTTTTCACTCTGACAAACAAACCTTCCAATTATTCTAACCTATTTCTTTTTTTTTTAACATGTGAAAACTTTTATTTATTTTTTATTATTTTTTATTTTTTTTAATTTATTTTTTATTGGTGTTCAATTTACCAACATACAGAATAACCCCCAGTGCCCGTCACCCATTCACTCCCATTTCTTAAAAGTGCGAGAACTTCTCTAAACAATTGATGTTGACACCCAACCTCGATAATATATTTGACAACAAAATCCAGTACATACAACAGTGTGGTGTACAAGCATGCTAAGTTTCTCACTGCTCAGATACAGAGACACAACTCACATAAAAGTCTTGGGTGCTTCCCGCCTCCTCTAAGTGTGCCCAGTTGTACGTGCTGGCACAGTACACACATACATAAATTTTATATTCACAAAACAATTCTGTTACTGTAATATGCTTTGACATTCTCTTTGCTCTTCTATTCTCTCCCATTGTTCTGTTCTGAATTCTCAAAGATTCTAAAGTAACCACTAAATCAATTTAATTACCCATTAATGGATTACAACTCAAAATTTGAAAATAATTCCCTAAAGTACATGCCTAGAAGATATTGTGTTGGGGAAAAGAGCATGCTTATATTAAACTTTACCATATGTTATAAAATTGTTCTTGAAACTCTCCAACAATTAATGAAAGTTTGTTTTTCTACATGTCTTTCATTATTTCTTTTTAACTTTTAATTTTGAAATAATTTTATACTTACATAAAAGTTGCAAAAATATTAAATGAGAGTTTCCATATGTTTTCATCTAGCTTCTTTTAAGGTTAACATCTTATATAACCATGGTGCAATTATTAAAACCAGGAAGCTAACATTGGCACAATACAATTCTCCAAACGTCAGACTTTAACTCAAATTTCACCAGTTTTTCCTCTAATTTTTTTTTTCCGTTCTAGGATCCTATTGAAGATCCCACATTGCATTTAGTTGCAATTTTTCCTTAGGCTTTTCCAATCTGTACCATTTCCACAGTCTTTCCTTGTCTTGACAGTTCTGAAGAATACCGATCTGTTATTTTGTAGTACATCCCTCAATTTGGGTTTATCTCATGTTCTGTCAGATTGAAATGAGATTATGTGGAGGTTTTGTGAGGGGTGCAACAAGGCTACAGACATGACATTTCCATGGTGCATGGAATCAAGAGATTTATGACATCAACATATGTTGTTGACCTTAATCACTTAGCTAAGGTGGTGTTTGGGATTCTCCACGGTGAAATTACTCTCTTTCACTTTGTAGTTAATAAACACTTTGAGGGAAATACTCTAAGACTATGCAAAACCGGTTTCTCTTCAAAATTTCAACTACTTTTAGCATCTATCAGTGAGTATATCTTGTCTATAACAGTTATTATTGCAGTGTTTGTCTAATAATGATCTGTTCCCCTCTTCCTATTTTTGTTTGACTAAAATAATGATCTGTTCCCCTCTTCCTATTTTAGTCAAACAAACGAATATAAAGTGGTATCTGTTGTTTTAAAATCATTTAGAGATTACAAGGGAAGCTGAATATCTTTATTCACATTTATTGGCTGTTAATAACATTTTCTTTGAATTGTCTCTTAAATTTCCATCATTCTTTTTTCTATTCAGTGCTTAAATATTTTAAATTGGTCAGTTGTTGCTCTTTATATGTTGTGGATTCTAATATTTTGCCATATGAGTACATTGTAAATACATTTCCCTTGCATGTAGCTTGCATTTTAAATCAGGTATGATCTTTTGTTGTACTTAAGAATTATATTTTTATGTTATAAAAATGTGAAATTTTGCATTATATTATATAATATTTTGCATCTTGTTTTCATAAATCCCTATCTGAGGTTATAAAGTTATTTTATATTTTCTTCTTTAAGAAATTTTATTTTTGTGTTTAGATATCAATCCATCTGGAACTTATTCTTGTATATATGATATAAGGTAAGGATATACTTGTGTTTTTCCCACTGGTCAGTCTATTTTATCAGAATAGTCTATAATTTCTCCTACTGATGTAGGAGATATTTTGATATTTTATCAAATATGCAAAATCCATACTATGTGGATCTACTATTATGTCCTCTACTTTGTCCAGTTCTTGATTTTGCTTCCTATTGTCAATAACAAATAACTTATTCAGCTTTATTATAACTCTTGACAGTTTGGGAAGCCCTCCCTTTTTGTTTCCCTGCTTTTGAAAGACTCTGTGATCTTCCATATTATAGTTGGATTCAGCTGATTTACTGCATAAACTATTCTTTCACAATTATTTTTGATATGTATCAAAGTTACAGATTAAGTTAGTGAAAACAGAGTTTTAGGATACTTAAGTCTTTCTACTTTTGAACATACTAAAGCTCTTCATTCATGCATGTATTCTTTTATCAAAGGAAATTAAATATTTTCTATGTCAAATGTTGTGGAACTTTTGTAATACTATACTTTAAAATAAAGAATTCATTTCTATGTCACTTAAAATCAACATGCATTTTTATGTAGGTCCGAATGCATAAGAAAGACATTAAAAAAAACCTATTTCATCCATAGTATAAAAACTATGAGAAATCATGAGGTATTTTATGAAGGAATGTCACTCTGTAAAAATTCCTTGTTTTTTTCCCTTCAAAGGTATTGTAGCTAAGACAGAAGAGTTACCTTGTCAAAGAATAAAAATATAGTAGTTCTATTTCTGCATAATTTGTGTTTATAAATTAATATTCAATTCAACTCCAGCTGCTTATATTTAACAGAAAACTTGTATTGAGTTTGGGGAAACAATCAGAAAAGAATATATGAAGATTGTGCAAGAGTGCAGCAGGTAACTTATTCTTGGTGATTGTGTAATTGTAAATAGCTCATTTGGATCTATCTGTCTCTCTGTTGGAATAACTGGCCAGATCTCCATGAATAAACGACCTCCTATAGGAAGGTATTTGTGAAATGAAGGAATTTGGCATGGGGGCATGACCTTTAATTTGACCCTAAAGCAAAAGATCTATTTGACCTTACACAACTAATATTTGCAATAAATTAGGAATTGTATGTTACACAGAAAACAATTGAAAAATAGTGTTTTAAGGATAAGGTCAATAACAATGTAAAGTAAACATACAGTACATGGAAAATTATGAAAACAAGCTCTTAAATGAGTAGTTGTGACAGTATATTAGTTCTAGAAATGGTCTAGAAGAGTAAGTAATCCAATCCTTCTCATTTTACTTATGTAAAATCAAGTAAGAAGATAAATGCCTGAACAAAGACCACAGACAACTACACTTTTCCAGTTACCATTTTTTTGTTGTTGCTGCTATTGTTTTTTAATTGCAGAAAGACTATTGTCCTTATCAGTAGGTCTTTATTTTTCACTGAAAAGTACAGTAATTGGTAAACACATGCCTGACAAAACTAGCCACAGAAATGAGACAGTTTTGTACATAGTAGAATGTAATTGGGAGCTACTCTATTATAGGTCTATTTCAGGAGCAAATGAGTGTGGTCAAAAAGTCAAGAATCTATATATAGTTTCAGAAAATTAGGAGCAGTAGATGTTTGTTTTCTAAGTGAGTAAGAAGTATCCCAGAAAGGGATAATATAGCTGGATTGTGGGGGTTCAAGCAGTGAAGGTAATTTAAATTCCAAGACTGTGAACAAGGACAAAGAAGAATTTATAAAACAATAAAGAAAGATCACTACTTATAGAGTTGAATCTTCTTATCCTTAGCCTGAGATAGCTCAATGTCCTGCTTCAATATACCATTGTTTATGGATACACAGAATTTTAGTTCTAATCAGCTAAAAAAACTGTTGAGCACCTACATTGTATGGTCACTCCACTCAGAATTTTGGCTTTTCCAAAAATGCCCAAACTACTGCATCGGTTCTCAAGGAATAGAAAAAAATGTAGATGCAAAACAAACAAACTATGATATAGTACTTAGCTGACCTGGACTCCTCTTCTGGAAAACATTCACATTCATCAAACAATAAATGAATAGAGTTTTTAGAAAAAAAATTTATAGTTCAGTCATGAAGGACACAAATTACTTATTCTGTTCATTGTCACTGCTACTTGAAAAAGACTAACCAGCATACGATGATCTTTTTTTTCTCCATTGGTGGAATTACACATAAAATTTACCCCTAAAATTTTCTCTAGTGGTTCTGTAACTCTTACATTTGAATAGTATTTAATTTTTTTCTTCTCTTCAGGGTATCAAGAATCAACATTGTTAATGTGCTTGATATTGCTGACTTTAGTAATGAATGTTTGGATATTAATCTCGTTTTTATTAAAAGGATAAAAGTAATACATGCTCATTGTTATTTAAGGAAAATCTTCATGGAGATATGTACTAAAATAAAATAAAAGTATAATTTATCATTATTTTCCTATTCTTTTATCTCCAACCCAAATCGATACATTTACACCTTAACAAAGTAAAATCTAGATGTCTTAAAAACCTAACTGTAAAATAATTGAAAACTTTAGAAAATACATAAGATAACTTATAAGCATATATCTTCAGAATGATCACATTCAAGACAATTACTTACATATGCCTAATCATATAGAAATATTTTGATGTATTTGCATTAAAATGAAAATGGTTTCTATGACAGAAGACAAATACCAATGTGAAAAGATATACCGCAGAGGGAAGTACATATTTGTACATGGTACAAAGTGTTAGTACAGACTCTACACAGGAGTTCTGGAAGTCAGTAGTGAACAATAGCACAGTGTAAGTTGGCAAAGATTATGGATAGACAATTCTTTTTTTTTAAGATTTTATTTATTTATTCATGAGAGACACAGAGAGAGAGAAAGACAGAGACATAGGCAGAGGGAGAAGCGGGCTCCATGCCGGGAATCCGATGTGGGACTCTATCCTGGGACTCCAGGATCACGCCCTGCTGGGGCTAAAGGCAGATGCTCAACCGCTGAGCCACCCAGAAATCCCCTGGATAGACAATTCTTAATATATAGATAGTTATTGCCAATATATATACAAAAGTGCTAATCTTCACTTATCCTGCGTGAAATTCTTACTAAGTAATTTACTAACCAATAAGATTAGTAAATTGTATTATTCACCAGGCAAAACAATTAAAAATCTAACTATATAAATTCTTGGCAATGACCTGGAGTAAGGGAATGTTTATGTATTTCTTGTGGGAGTTTGAATAGGATCAATCTATTTGGAGATCTCTTTGGCAATATTCAATATTGATTCAGCAATCCCCTTTCATGTACAGAGTTATGACACAGTCTCATACATGAGGTACTTGCTTTTAATGATGATCTGAAAAGAGCTATCAAGAACTGTCTTAATGACTCCCAGGAAAGTGTCTACAAACTCAAATGAGAAAGATCAACTCTACATTAAGAATAGAAGAGAGCAACCAAATGACTTCCTATCAGTATATAAAGCCTTGTGGCCACTCTAGATATATGCAAAAATATCTCTATATATACACAAAGAAACAAGTACAAAATGTTTATCCCAGCAACGTTTGTAATAGCAAAATGGAACAAAAAGAATCTTTAATGTCCACTGATACAGGAATGGGTAGGTGTGATTGAATTCATATGTAGATTTAAAATTAATGATCCCTTTTATCATATCAACCTATACAAATTAGTAAATAGGTTTCACAAAAAAGCCATTTACAAAGTACTACGTACAGAACCTCTTTATAGAAATAATTAAACACAGACATCAATATTATGTATTTAAGGGTGTATATATACACGTAAATATATATGCACACACTCATATTATATTTATTAGACACATATAGACATACATGTAGGCATTCAGAACATAGAACACATAGTCCATTACTTTTAAGTAGAATCATTTTAGGACAGTGGTTTTCTCTGGGAAAGCAGGAGGGTTTTGTCATATGTATATGTTTTTTCCTAAAAGATATATCTAAAACAAATATAAAAAATGTTAGTGTTTGTTGGAGCATAAGTGTTGTTATATATTTTTTCCTCTACTTTTGTAAAGTGTTATAATTTAAGAAACAACAACAGAAGTCAGAAGGTGAAAGATATTATTAAGTGCTATAAAAGTACAGAGGAAAGCACTAAATTTTGGTGAAGAGAAAACAGGGTGTTTACAGAGTGGATGAAACTCACTTTAGATCTTGAATGATGCAGAGAATTTCAGCAGATAGATAAGAGGACCGGCCATTCTAAGCTGAATCAATTTTGATTTAGGGTAGAGAAAAATATTTACAATGATATTTAAAGAGTGATGAGTGATATTAGAAGCATATTCAGGAAAATACCGCTTGAGAGAAATTTTATGGATTTTAGGAATATGAAGGCAGTAGGAAGAAGGAATTGGGTCAAAGTCAAATGTTGATGAAGTGTAAAACAGAATGGAGGCTGAGAGTAAAACATTGAATTTGAACTGATAAGAAAAGAGTCTCGGTACAGTTTGATTTAAAAGTGCAATGGGTGGGGAAGTGGCAGCAGCCATCACAGGCCTTCTTTGAGTATGCTTATTAGAGAAGAAAGAAAAAGACTAAAGTAACACCTCAGCTGGCTAGATAAATTTTGTTGTTGCTGTCATATCTTTTGTCTTTAAGCATATGGGATACGGGTATATTTCTACTCTGAGGGGAAATAATCAGAAGAAATAATTATGAGGCCAAATCCTAGAGGACCTGGAGGAGATGGACAAGGTTATTATTATCCATAGTCCATAGCAAGGGTGGAAGAGTAAATGGGAAGTACAAATGGGAAATGACTGGGAGTGATAAAGTGATAGTCAGAGGGAAAGAAGAGGATTGAAATGCTTGTAGTAGAGGACGTAGAAGTTTGCAGTAAAGTGAGAAAATAAAAAGAGCAGAGTCAGGGTTGCCACCTTGGAGAATTAGAAGTAGTTTGGAAAGAATGCTAAAGGGAATGAAAGAGGACATTGAGTGCAGAGACACAGCCTCCTTGACACACCAGACCTCATTCCATCCTCTACTGAAGTTCCCCTCTGGTTTGTGGTGACCCAGGCTGCACTACATTGTGACAATTTGTATACCCACTTTCCTTTCAGAAATGCTCACCTACATGTGCCAGGAATATAGTATGTACTTAACAAACAATTCTCAAATGGATAAACAAAACATTGCTTTAGTTCATAAATTATATTCAAATTCTCTGTCTCTGATCCATTACTCGGGCATCAGGGACAAGCTCTCTGAATTCCCATAAAAATATTGGGGGAAAACTATTAGAAATAGGTAAGAACCTCAGCAGATGTACTGCTGGCATTCCCTATTCTAAGAGGGAGGCTTCAAAGGAAGGTATTTTAGAGTATAAAGCTGAAAGACTTTTACCTCCTAACAATATAGTGACATTGGTCAAGTTGACTTTCATCTTTGAAAGGAAAAGTAGGCTTGTCATGAGGACAGTAGTCTCTCATAGTCAGTGTTCATAAAATCTTAGCTGTTTTACTATTATTTGAAATAATTTTATTCCCTTAAGCTTTGTCCATCAGATGCAGTGTATAATCACTGAGCACTTCCTGTGTTCATAGTACAGCTTGAGGTATACCTCAAGGTTACAAGGTTAGGTGAAGGTAGTGAAGTGTTATGTTATATCACTAGGTTGCTACTTGGAAAGCTCTGTATATTTTGGAATTGAACTTATGTGTATATTCAGCTAGTGACATGAATTAGAACTAAATCCCCTTACCCTGTCAATAAGCTTTGTCATGCTGCCTTTTAAAGAGCTTATATGATGTACAGGATGCGATTTGCAAAAGTTTAAGTGAAAATTTAGGCAAAAGAGTTAGACATTAAAGGAGGAATACAGTGGCTAACTAAAAATACTCTCAAGAACTAAATTGAATATTTACTAGATGGATGTGCCAGGTTTAGCAAAATTAAATTTTAAAACCGTGCCTATAACAAATCTATGGTAGAGAACAGGAACCGGGCTCACACAAAAAATCAAAGGGTGGAGTGAAGGAGAAGCACACCAGAAGCACTCAGTTTATATTTCCAATTATGTATGTTCCATTCTAAGAGATCTAACAACTTCAATCCTCTGTGACTTTTGTCTATTCCTGAAGTAACAAGAGGCCACCGGTGTGGTTGGTAACTATTATATGATTTTCCTTGCAAAACTCTTACGAGTCTTAAAGGAGTTTGGTGCTCCTTTACTCAAGAGAATGAACTCCAAAACATAACCTTAAATTTTCTTTGTCCTCCATCCCCCAAGAAGGAATTCTCCCCTTAAGCAGAATAATAAACGTGGGTGTCGCTTCACTCAGATATCTAAGTCAAAAGGAACAATATTTTGTGATTCCATGACAAAATCAGAAGCAACTTAAAAAGAGATCAGAATATGAAATAAGAAAACAAGAAGTTCAAATGATTTATTTGCCTATAGGAGGTGTAGGTGAAAATATTCTCTCACACAAAGGGAAAAATCAGTTCTCAGAAAGGATGAGATGAAACTTTCACAGAGAGAAAAATCCTTGGAGCACAAGTGTGGAACAGGACCTGTCCTAAGATGACACTCCCTGGAAGACAGCCCCAGGGGAAGATGTAGAAATCAGATGTAGAAATCAATCCTCTCTCCCTCTTTCCTAACCTGCACAAGTGACCAGTCAGTGACATCAAAGCCCTGATCATGTCTCCTTTGGAAAGTGGGTCAAGTCACACTTGACACACCTACCTAATAAGGCTGTCCTAACACAGAAGATAAGGAATCCTTGGAAAAGTATAAAACATTAATGAATTGTGCGAGTGAGGATTGATTTACGTGGTCAGATCACAGGAGCGATGATAACAAAGCTAATGGCAGTGTTTACACAGCAGAAAACAGGTAGATGTAAAGTGAAACACTCACTGTTCAATCAACCTGATGAAGGAACTGCAGAGTGCCAAACAGCTGGGTATTTGGAAACATCTAGACGTTGATAGCACAGTTCCTCAATCTTTTTAAAAAATGAATTTTTCTTCAGAGCCAGAACATATTCCCTACAAGGAAAGCGGTTTCTATCAACACCTTTCCCTCTCCCTCACTTTTTTTTTTAATCATAGTGGGATTACTTTTCTTTTTATCTGAAATGTCTATATTGAAGGAACTATCTATTGTTTAAAAAAAAAAAGCAATGACATCTTCAAAGAGTCAAGATTTGTCTTTCTTCAGGATATTTAGTAACATCAGAAGTGACAGGTTCTGGGGAGCACAATTATTAAAGGTGTCCAATAATGGTCCAATGATGAAAGAGACATGCAGCTTCAAAGGGATGGTTAGGAGGACAAACTCATTTGGCTATGTAAGTTTGTTTCTAAAAAAACACATTACCTCTGAGTTTTGTCACTTCAACCGAAATATAAGATCTATATTTTCAGGAAGGGATAATCTTGATTATTATCATTGTACTCAACCCTCTGCCTCCTATATACACATAGAATTAACTTTATTGAGACATACTCCGTACTTGTCTATGGATTCAATGGTGACCTGAATCTCTTTCTAAAATGTATTAGAATAAAGCTAGCGCAGGAACATCTACCATCTGTAGGGGGGGAAAAAGAAACAACATTTTAATTCCAGAGCATGTGGCTACTGGAACTGAAGGTCCTTAATTGCGTCTTTAGAATAGGCAAGGGCATCTCTATTTATTAGGCATTTACATTCAATGCACTGCAATGTCTCTTCTCTTTGCACTTTCCTCAGTAATTGGGTGTTGACTCTGTGCCTTCAGGCTAATTCAATGCTTATGTTGTTAAGATATAGACTGGCTGCTCCCGTGTGAATACTCCCTGGCTTTAGTCCATTACCCATCCTTTTTCCAGATTTCAATAATAAATAGAGTCCTTCACTCACTGAAAGAATGTCCTTGGACTTGTTTATGCTCCATGATGCTCATACACTGCACTGTTTCCTTGGCCTTTGACTTTGCAGCCTGCAAAGTTGTCCAGCAACTGGTTTCCTTTACAGGCAGCCATGTGCTGTGGTTTTGTAGAGCAGCAATCCCTTCCTACCACAACCTAATTCTAGTTTCTACACACACCCTTGCAACTGCATATACTTATCTAAAACCATTGCTTTAACATGATACTTCCTGTTCAAAAAGCATCTGTGGGTCTTATTTTGATAGAGTATTGTAATATAAATCTTCTGCTTGGTTCTCAAGAATTTCTATAAACAAAATTTGGCATCCTGCACTTCTTTATGTCTGAAAGTACTGTCACAAGCTTCTGTCAAATATAGAACTTCTTCTTCACTTTCTTGGGAATATATCAGAAATCTGATATATATACACACACACACACATAGACATATACATACATATGTATATTCTGTTAATAAATGTTAACACTCATGAAAATATTTGTATCATTTTTCCATTAGTTTTTTTAAAAATGAGGTATAATTTGCAAAAGTGAGGTGCATTGATTTTAACTGTATAATTCAATGAATTTTGATAAATGCTTACAACTGTATAATTCACACTGCTATCATGATATGAAACATTTCTACCACCTTTGAAAGCTCCTTTATTCCCCTCCTAGTATGCTCACCAAAAACTGCTCAGCATTCTAACACTGCAAATTAGCTTTACCCGTTCTATACTTCATACACATGAGTTATTAGAGCATGTATCCTTCTGTGTCCAGCTTGCTTTCACTCAGCATATTTGTCAATGGTGTTTCATCAATCAATAGGCTCTTTTTATTGCTGAGTATTATTCCCCTGTATGAACATACTATAATTTGTTTATTCATTCCCCTATTGATGGACACTTGAGTTGTTTTAAGTTCTGGCCATTATAAATAAAGCTGCTATGAACAACCATCAGCAAATCTTTGTGCAAATATACATTTTCAATTCTGGCAGAAAAATACATGAGAATGGAATTACTGGATCACAGGATAGGTGTAACTTCTCAGGAAACCAACTAACTCTTTATTTACCAAAGTGGTTTTGCCACTGAGAGTCCCAACTCTACCACTAGTAGAGTCCCAATTCCTTCCTACCTTCATAATTTGGATTTGTGTTGCTTTATAGCTTTAGCAATTCTGGTGGATGTGTAATGCTACCTCGTTGATTTTATTTTATTTTTTAAAAGATTTATTTATTTTAGAGAGAGAATGAGGTAAAAGGGTAGGGAAGAGGGGAAGAGACAGAGTGAAAAAGAGAGAATCTCAAGTATATTCCCCACTGAGCACAGAGTCTGATGTGGGGCTCGATCTCATGACCCTCAGATCATGATCTAAGCTGAAATCAAGAGTTGTATGCTTGAATTAAGCAAAGTGGCAGGATATAAAATCAATGTACAGAAGTCAGCTGCATTTCTATACACTAACAATGAAACAGAAGGAGAAATTAAGGAGTTGGTCACATTTATAATTGCACCAAACACCATAAGATACCTAGGAATAAATCTAACTAAAAAGGCAAAGGATCTGTACTCAGAAAACTATAAAACACTCATGAAAGAAATTGAGGAAGACAAAGAAATGGAAAATCATTCCATGCTCATGAATTGGAAGAATAAATATTGTGAAAATGACTGTGCTGCCATTGCATACATTCAATGCAATTCTTATCAAAATATCATCTACTTTTTTCACAAAGCTGGAACAAATAATCCTAAAATTTGTATGAAATAGGAAAAGACCCCATATACCAAAGGAAAGTTGGAAAAGAAAACCAAAGCCAGTGGCATCACAACCCCAGACTTAAAGCTCTATTACAAAGCTGTAATCATCAAGACAGTATGGTACTGGTACAGAAGCAGATGCAGAGACCAATGAAACAGAACAGAAAACCCAGAAATGGACCCCCAACTCTATAGTCAATCTTTGACAAAGCAGGAAAGAATATTCAATGGAAAAAAGATAGTCTCTTCAACAAATGGTGCTGGGAAAATTGGACAGCTACGTGTAGAAGACTGAAACTAGACCATTTCCTTCCTTACACCATACACAAAAATAGATTCCAAATGGATGAAAGACCTAAATATGAGACAAGAATACATCAAAATCCTAGAGGAGAACATAGGGAGCAACCTCTGTGACCTCAGCAACAGCAACTTCTTGCTAAACACATTTCCAAAGGCAAGGGCAACCACAGCAAAAATGAACTACTGGGACTTCATCAGGATAAAAACTTTTGCACAGCAAAGGAAACAGTCAACAAAACCAAAGACAACCAACAGAATGGGAGAAGATATTAGCAAATGTCTTATCAGATAAAAGGCTAGTATTGATAATCTATAACGAATTTATCAAACCCAATGCCCAAAGAACAAATAATCCAATCAAGAAATGGGCAGAAGACATGAACAGAAATTTCTCCAAAGAAGACATAAAAAGGGCCAAAAGAGGGATCCCTGGGTGGCGCAGCGGTTTGGCGCCTGCCTTTGGCCCAGGGCGTGATCCTGGAGACCCGGGATCGAATCCCACGTCGGGCTCCCTGCATGGAGCCTGCTTCTCCCTCTGCCTGTGTCTCTGCCTCTCTCTCTCTTTGTGTGACTATCATGAATAAATAAATCTTTAAAAAAAAAAAAGGGCCAAAAGATACATGAAAAATGCTCAAAATCACTTGGCATCAGGGAGACACAAGTCAAAATCACAATGAGATACCATGTCGCACCAGTCATAATGGCAAAAATTAACAAGTCAGGAAACAACAGATGTTGGTGAGGATGTGGAGAAGGGGAATCCTCTTATATGGTTGGTGGGAATGAAAGCTGGTACAGCCACTCTGGAAAACAGTATGGGGGTTTCTCAAAAAGTTGAAAACAGAGCTACCTATGACCAGCAATTGCACTACTGGTATTTACCCCAAAGATACCAATGGAGTGGGGGGTACCTGAACCCCAATGTTTATACGGTAAGGTCCACAATAGCCAAACTATGGAAAGAGCTGAAACATCTATCCATAGATGAACAGTTAAAGAAAATATGGTATATATACAATGGGATACTACTCAACCATTTAAAAAAATGAAATCTTGCCATTTGCAATGATATGAATGAAACTAGAGGGTATTATGCTGAGCAAAATAAGTCAATCAAAGAAAGACAATTATGATATGATCTCACTCATATGTGGAATTTAAGAAACAAAACAGGATAATAGAGGAAGAGAGGAAAAAATAAAACAGTATGAAATCAGAGAGGGAGACAAACCTTAAGAGACTCTTAATCATAGGGAACAAACTAAGGGTCACTGGAGGGGAGGATGGAGTAATTGGGTGATGGACATTAAAGGGCATGTGATGTAATGAGCACTGGGTATTATATAAGACTGGTGAATCACTACCCTCTACCCTTGAAATTAGTAATACATTATATGTTTAATGTAAATTTAATCGAACTTAAATTTAAAAAAAACAAGGAAAAGAAAGAAAGAGTTGGATGCTTAACTGACTGAGCCACCTAGATTCCCCATTCTCATTGTGATTTTAATTTACATTTCCCAGATAACTAATAGTATTGAACACATTCATATATGCTTAATGACCATTCATATTGCATTCCTTCTTCCCTTTCATATGGATAAAGTGTTCTGTTTTTCATTCCCTAGAATGTTATAGGCTAAAGGAGTTTTAGATGACCTTTATCAGATTGAGATATTTTCTTGGCTTCTTGAGGATTTTCATCACAAGTGTGTGTTGAATCTTGTCAACTGCTTTTTCTGGATCTGTTGAGAAACTAATATAAGTTTTCCTTTTTTATATTAATGCAGTAAATTACATTAATTGATTTTTCAAAGATTGATTAATCTTGCATTTCTGGGGTATACAACACTGATCAGGAAGTATTTTTTTATATGTTGCTGGATTTAATTTGCTAGTAAAGTTTTGAGGATTATTGTGTCAATGTTCATGACATATATTAGTTTGTGATATTCTTTTGTTGTAGTGTCTTGTCAGGTTTTGGTATCAGGGTTATAATTATCTCATAAAATGAGTTGAGAAGGGTTCCCTCCTCCTGTATTTTCTCAAAGAGTTTGTTAAAAAACTTTTACTACTTCTTTCATAAATGTTTGATAGAATTTGCTGCTCTTTTGTCTGGCACCTGATATTTTTCCTGGCTTTATACCAGTCTATCTTTACTTTGTAACTACCACCATTTCACCTCTTCTGGTTGTCCTACAGTTTCCATTCATCACAAAAGTGTTTTTGTCGATCAAACTTTCCTTAATGCTGTGAGCTGAGAATAATAGTTCATATCCAAACTTTCATAGCCCTTTATCCCATTGATTTGGTGCTTATTCTTTTTGACCTTTGCATTTCAATGATTAATCTTCGTGTTTTATATTCCTTACAAGAGAGTAAGCTTCTTGAATGTACCTTTTTTTCTTGAACATATCTTAAAATTGTTTTGAATCAGCAGTACACAATACAAAATTTTGCATTGAGTTAGTAATTAATTTTTTATTTAGTTAAAACTAATGGAAACTACTTCTAACCAATTTAAAGTACTAGGGATAGTGTTTACCTTATGACCTGAAAAAAACTGTACTTCCCCATCCTAATGGCAAAATATATGAAATAATAACTTTTAAGACACTGCAGATCAGCATTGAAGGTGCAGGGATCCTCATGAAATGGAAAAGAAAATGAATGTCCCAGCTGACTGCCCTGGATACTTTCTAATTCACAGCACTGAAAAGGTGGAACCGATGCCGAGTCCAGTGAATTCCCTGAGTTGAGACAGATCCGAGAGGTCCAGGGAGGCCGCAGTGGCTGAAGTTCACAGCAAGAGAAAAAAGAACTTCAGAGGGAGAGAACTTTGGAGGTCTGCAGAGGACTCCCCTCATGTATTCAGTGGAGAGTTGCTCAGTGAATCTGTGTGAGGAAACTATCCAACATCAGGAAGGTAAGAGTGACTGGTGCTGACACAGGTAGAAGAATCACACTTGTTCCTCTAAGTCATCCTGGAAATCTTCATTCTTCAACAGGGCATTGGGTAAAAAAACCCAGAAGGGTCTTGCTTCAATAATGAGAAATAATTAGCCCAAGTCTAAATGCTGCTCTGGTTTTTAGGTTGGTTTACCTAACAAATTACTGTTCAATTATACTACAGTAAAGCTGTTCAAAAAAATTAAGGCAGTTGAAATCATTCAGTTGAAAATACTTTGGAAAAATTCCTCTGTAATGTAATCTTTGACCTAGTGGATATTTGGGAGTGTTTCGGGTTTTGGGTTTTTTCCCCAAATGTTTGTGCTTTGCTCTTTTTTCATGTATTCTTTTCTTACTAATTTAACATTTAATTCTGCTTTGTCAAGAGAACTATTCTGTACATATTAATTCTTTGGATTTCATTAAAATGATACTATTATCTTAACTGAGGGATAATTTGCTGTCATTGTTTCTCATTTCAGGATTCTAAACTTTATACTAGCTCCTTCTGTTTTCAGCACTCACCAGAAAGTGACCCTACCCAGAATCTGCTTTCATTCCTCGCTTAATTCTGATGTCAATGTTCAAATTAGGTTATTCTTTCCCTTTAGCTATGCCCAGCTAAGTTTGTAACAACACCAGTACTCTTCATGTCTCATATGTCACTCCACAGAGCAATTAACAATAGAGACATTGAAATAGAACATTTGGGGGTTTACTTAGCTTAGGTGTGATTGACATTGCATAGGATGTCCAAATTGCATTCAAGCCCATGTATTCAAATCCATCAAAGAAGGTAAACTCCTTTTGGGGAAACTTCAGCCATTAGAGCAAAATCATGTTACTTGTAGATTTCTCTTCTTCCTTTCCTTACCCACCATAGATTTTTGTGATGTCTTTTATTATGCACATTTTTATGTTCTAGGCCATAGAATAGAACCATATTTAGCAAATTCTTTGTTAAGATGAGTAAAAAATACAGGCCATTAATAATCACTATCTTTGTTTTAATTAAGTTCTGCTAAGTTCATTTAGTTTATAAGTAACTGTAAGAGACAAAAAGACCATATGTTTCTCTTTCCACATATACATATCTCTACATATTTAAGAACTTCCCCACACTTCTTCCCATACTTAATTTTTCAATAATTAACAATAGCAGCAAGAACCTACTTCCTGACAGAATGCAAATCTTCAAATAAATGAAAATTCATTTACCTTCTCCTACAAATGGATGGCCCAAGCTCCATCTATATTATTCCTTCCAGGAACTGGAATTAACTTCCATCCTGTCTTTATAACCAGTAAAGTTTGCATTAAGTTATAGTTAGTCACAATCACCCTGCTATATGAAAATGGTAAGAAAAAATAAATTATACACACATACATATACACACATATATATTAGATAATTTATTATCTAAATCTATTTGCATATTAAGATATATATAATTAAGATATTATAGATAATATGTACATATATATATGTCACACTATTCTTATATATAGAGAGATATAGGTCTATAGATACACATCTAGATGGATAACTGGATAGAGAGAAGGAGAAAGAATAAAAAAGATAACAGGTATGTCCTAGAATTCTCATTTCTGCAGCTGGCCACATAGCTGGGTTGATATATTTAACTTATTTTCTTCACTGCTCATTCAACATTCCACTTGTTCTCAACCAATATCCAGTTCATCAGGAGTCCTTTACTAGTAGGACAATCTGTATCACA
The DNA here is from genome assembly GCF_048164855.1 of Canis lupus baileyi. NCBI lineage: Eukaryota > Metazoa > Chordata > Mammalia > Carnivora > Canidae > Canis > Canis lupus. The sequence continues at coordinate 34,552,196 of NC_132843.1, read as the reverse complement.
AATCCTGAAGAATCTGAGTCTCTGATGGTTCACAATGTGATTAAGATCACTATACTTATACTTAACCTGAGAAACTTTTGAGTATGAGAGCTCTATTAATAATTATGCTAGTAATGGGGTACCTGGATGGCTCAGTCAGTTAAATATCTGACTTGATTTTGGCTGAGGTCATGATCTCAAGGTCATGAGATTGAGCCCTGAGGCAGCAGGCTCTGCATTCAGTGGGGAGCCTGCTTGAGAGTCTCTCTCTCTGCCCCTCCCCCTGTTCATGCTCCGTCTCTAAAATAAACAAACAAACAAATAAATAAAAAAATTAAGTACCCTAACTGACATAGGGGCATGGAAGAGTTGCCCCTTCTATGTCTGATGGCTCAATGTCATGAGAAGCCAAAAATAGCTATGTGGCAATTCAAATATCCAATTAAAATTAAGTATTGTATTCTAAAGAAAGGTTCCTTCTTGGGTATGAAGATTGCTAAACCTGAAATTTCTGAATTCAAATTATTAGTATGTAGTACAGAGAAGTGCGTATCACACTTCCATCCTATGTTTCTCCATCACTGTACTTCGATTATAGGAAAGAAACATCATATATTGGAAAGTATCTCTTAATTGGCTTGTAACTAATTTCTCACAAAAGTAGATCACTGTTTTTCAGTTCAACTTTTTCTTAGTGACGATGAAGACAGTGAATTGCATCTGCGTAAGCTCATTACTGGACATTTTTGCTGCAAAATAAGTGCCTTGATCAGAAGCTATGTAGTCTGGGATGTTATGGTGGTGAATAAGACACTCTTGAAGAATGTCAGTATTGTTGGCAGATGTGTGTTAGGAAGTCAATGCAAATACATATCTAATATAAGTGCAGTTCAAATGAGGATGAATCATTGGCCAGTCCATAGTGAGTGGTCTCTAATATAACTGTCCTGGCAGCAGATAATTAGCTAGTCTCCCTGGATATACTGATAGATTGGGTACTCAGTAGTGGTAACCAGACCGGCTTTGTTGGGATCACCCATGTTTTTGAACCTATAAATAATTTGTCTCCTTTTCATTTTGGTCTCTTTTTTTAGGATTCAAATGAACCAGCACAGAGGTGGCTGAGTGCTAACTAATAAGATAGAAAGATAGATCCCCACTTCCTGAAACAAGGCTCCTAAATCACTTGTAAATAAGGATGTTAGGAAAACCTCTTGTTCTAACATTTAGTTTTCTACCAGTTCCCATCATAGAGCTCCTAAAACTCTTTATTATTTCCTAAGTGATAAAGGCACTACGAGCATCTTTTGTCCTAATATTTTGTCTTTGACCTTGGTTCCTGATGCAGAGCTCCTAAATCCCTTGGAATTTGCTAGGTACCTTTTGTTCTGAGACTACTGAAGAGTTTCTGGATGGTTTCTGGATGGAGGCTGGTCACCAGCAAGATCAATCCATGATTAAACTTGGAATTTTAAGCCCTTTCCTCCATTTTCCAGAGAGGAGAGAGGGGTTGGAAATGGAATTAATAATCAATCATGCCTACTGAGAAAGCTTTCATAAAAATCCCAATAGTATGGGGTTGGGGGAGCTTCCAGGCTTTTCATATGGATATGAAAGCATCCATATACTGGGAGAGTGACATATCCTAACTCTACAGGGTAAGAAGTTCTTGTACTTCCAGATCTTGTCTCACAATTAATGTTATCATATCCTTTGTTATATAATAAACTGGCAAATATACGTGTTTTTCTGAGTTCTGTGAGCTGTTTTAGGAAATAATTGAGTACAAACGAGAGGTCACGGGAACCTCCAATTTGTAGCTAAGTCAGGCAGTTGTCAGTAAACTGGGGACCTATTACTTGCAACTGGCTTCTGGAATGAGGAGGGCAGTTTTATGGAACTAATCCCTTAATCTGTGGGGCTTGCACTAACTACTGTTATGTCAGAATTAATGTGAATTGTAGGGCACCCAGTTGATGTCACAATTTTTTGATGTGGGGCAAGAAACACTCCACACATCTGATGTCAGAAGTGTGGTATGTGTGGTAGCAATGTGAGAGAAGAAACACAGGAAAAAGACTTTGTTGTTGCTATATACTGAGAAGAAAGTCTCAAAGAGTTATCTTGTCTACCAGATTATTGAGAAACCAGTGAACATGTCATGCAAAAATGCATCATTTATGTTGTCATATATTGGGATTATTATCGCTACTTTCAATAAATTATTTAATAAATATTTTAACTTTTCTCAATTTTGGTTTCTAATGTAGCAAGTATCAAAATATACAACTCATAGACACATAGATCAATGGAACAGAACAGAAAACCCAGAAATGGACTCACAACATATTATATGGAAAATATCCATATAATATTGGAAATAATATCCAATGGGAAAAAAGGTAGTCAAGATAACAAACAAATGATGTTGGGAAAACTGGATACCAACATGCAAAAGAATGAAATCAGACTGCTTTCTTACACCAAACAAAAATAAATTCAAAATGGATTAAAGACCTAATGTGAGATTTGAAACCAGAAAAATCCTAGAGGAGAACCCAGGCAGTAACTTTTTTAACATCAGCCGTATCAACTTTCCAGATAGTCTCCTGCCACAAGGGAAACAAAAGCAAAAAGAAAAAACAACAAAAAACTATTGGAACTACATCAAAATAAAAAGCTTTTGCATAGTGAAGGAAACAAGCAACCTGTAAGTATCTAATAATGATTGGGGAGTCCCAGCAAGCAACAGGACCAAAAAGAAGCAGGAGAATCTGGACATTGCTCTAGAGATAGATGGGCTAGAGAAGAAGATGTTGCAGTGTCAGAGAGACCCGGAGGGTATAAACTCCAGGCTCTACAGGGCAAAGCTAAGTTCAAGAGGCCAGAAAGTCTCTGGAGAAGGAGAAAAGCAACCCGATGTACAAAGCCTCCAACTATGAGAAGGAGCTAAAGTTGCTTTGGCAGGAGAACCAAAGGAAAAGAACATGCTGCTCTCTGTGGCTATCTTCATCCTCCTGACCCTCATCTGTACCTACTGGACCATGTGAGCCTGAGACTTCACAGTCAGCACAGGGTTCCTCTTGGTTCCCTGGTCACAACCAAACAGGCTCTTTAAGCTTCAAGACTACAAAGGTGCAGGCGCATTTCTCTCCAACCCAGACACTGGAGCATGGCTTCCTGACAGCCTAGCCCCTCTTGCCTCCTGGTACAGTTGTGGGGCCTGGGTCTCCAGAAAGACTTTGTGCTGGCTCCTCCCTCAGCCTAAGGGAAAGACAACAAAGAACAACAAGGCTTCTCCTGTCTGGAAAATTTTTTAAAAATTTAAAAATTAAAGGAAACCAATGGAATGGGAGAAGATATTTGCAAATGATATATCTTTTATATCATTATAACCCTTTTATTATAACCCATCTTATAACCCTTTGGATAAAGGGTTAGTATCCAAAATATATAAAGGACTTATAAAACTCAACACCCAAAATACAAATAATCCAATTAAAAGTGGGCAGAAGACATGAATAGACCTTTTTCCAAAGAAGACATCCAGATGGCCAACAGACACATGAAAAGATGCTCAACAGCACTGATTATCAGGGAAATGCAAATCACAACTACTAGGAGATATCACTTCATACCTGTCAGAATAACTAAAATCAACAACACAAGAAACAACAGGTATTGTTGAGTTTGTGGAGAAATGGGAATCCTCTCACATTGTTGGTAGGAATGCAAACTGGTGCAGCCACTTTGGAAAACAGTATGGAGGTTCCTCAAAAAGTTAAAAATACAACCACTCTATGATCTAGCAATTGCTCTACCAGATATTCACCTAAAAAATACAAAGACACTAATTCAAAGGGATATATGCACCTTGATGTCCATAGCAGCATTATCTATAATAGTCAAATTATGGAAGTAATCCAAGTGTGTGTGTGTGTGTGAGTGTGTGTGTATTTATAGTGGAATATTACTCAACCATAAAAAAGAATGAAACCTTGCCATTTGCAATGACATAGAGCTAGAAAGTATTATGGTAAGTGCATTAAGCCAGTCGGAGAAAGAGAAATATCATATGATTTCACTCATATGTGGAATTTAAGAAACAAAGGAAATTAGCAAAGGGAAAAAAGAGAGAGAGGGGCAAACCAAGAAACAGACTCTTAACTATAGAGAACAAACTGATGGTTACCAGAAGGGAGGTGGGTGGGAGATGGGTTAAATAGGTGATGAAGAATAAGCAGTGCACTTGTGATATGCATTGGGTGTTGAATCACTATACTGTACACTTGAACTATTATTATACTGTATGTTAATTAACTGTAATTTAAATAAAAACTGTAAAAAAAGATACAGTTCACATAAACACAAGCTTTTGAAGGATTTCAATAAATGTTAAAAAGTTTGGGGCCAAAATGTTTGAGAACTCCTTCTCTAAAGCATAGTAGTTATCTGCTGAGGGCAGCAGAGTTTTGCTCTAGGTACAAACTGCTTGGCACCTACATTGTGATATTCTTGTCAGGGCTTTTCAGGGCCCGCTTACAACACTCTAAACTGCCATTGCCCCGTAAGAGCCAAATGGCAGAGATGCTTGAATTGAAACCCAGGCCAGGTTAAAAGCCTTATTTTTCTCTGGATCTTACCCAAAGTTGCCAGTTTTGGGGGCTTCTGAATAAATAGTTAGAAGCAAAACAACCAGATATATTATATGTGGCCTCTAAAGTCCTAATATCCCTGCCCATAAATTGATACTTTCTATGGTAGTTGTTGCAAGGTATAACATTTTTTTTTTTTTTTGCTTTTAAAGGGAATATCACAATAGACCACAAATGAATGATTTCTAAATATTTCATCAAGTGGCAGGCCCCTGAATTCTAATGGAGTTTATCTCCTGACCCCTGGATGATCCTAACAAATGCAAGTTACTAGAACACAAAATTCCTTGCTACTTTCAGCTTACCATGTCCTGTCAGCATGAGAAAATCAATGTAATAGACCAACCTGTCCTGTGGGATGGAGAATATCAAATTTCTTGCAGACTAATTACAGCTGATATAACTCTGATATAAGAGAATAATGTTGCACCATTGCCAAAGTCAGGTGAAATCTAAACTATGCACATTTATATACAGTAAAATGTGCTCAACATATCAATAGCTACATATCAGATGTTACTGACTTGCTGGTTTGCTCTACTGAGGAGGCTACATGTAGCTCAGCTGCAAGTGACGTCACTGACTAAATTTATGGTAATTGTTCTCATTCTTCAAGATCCATCTATTTTCTGCACAGTCCTCATTGGTAATTTAAAGAGAGATATGATAAGGATAACCACTTCATGTCTTTTAAATGATTGATTATGGCACTAATCTCCAAGAAGCTCTCATGAATGAAGGATTGCATTTGTTTTATTATTTTTCATAAGAATAGGGAGCTTCTGGTTTTTTTTTCTTACTTAGCCTTTTCCAAAGCTCCAACCTAATGGGTCAGAGACTCAGTATAGGAATTTTGTCACTTGCTAAGTGCATCCAGTCTAACTATACACAGAAGGACTGGGGAACAGTCATATGGTAATTCTTCTTTGAAGTAAACTTGAGCCAAAACTCCATTTACCTCCTAATCTCATAAATTCTCGTTCTGGCCAGTAGATCACGAGGGCTTTCTGGGTCCCCAAAGATTAATAGTAACTCAGATTCTGGACTCAGTTATTCCAAAAATGTTGGGTATTTTCCTTTCCCTAGCACAAACCACCCTGCTATGCCTATAACCAGCATTATGTAAATATCGATTACGTTGTAGAGGAAAGTTTAAGCAAAGAGGAAAATAGAAGCACATATTTGGAAATTATTGCAAAGGTCTTCATTAAGCTTCTCCAAAATCCCTCTGCCTCTTTTTTTTCCTTCCTAAGAAAAACTGTTCCTTATCATTTTAAGATATAAATATTAAAAAAAAAGATATAAATATTGCTGGAGAAGAATTGGTTAAGGAGCTACAATTCAGATTAAGTTGGATTTTATTTCTAGGGATCTCATGATCAATGAGACATCATAAAAACATTCTGATTGCCACCCCTACTTTGTCTCTGACAGTTAAGTGCTACTGCCTTCTACCTCCTAGAATTTCTATCATCTGACCTACAATCAGTAGTCCTATCATGATACTAGCATCTTTTTACTTGCATCTATAGTCTGCAGAGAATAAATTCAAGGATGCTAGAACTTCTCTCAGAAGTTTACTTCTCAAAAAAAAAAAAAAAAAAAAAGAGGTTTACTTCTCATGACTTTGTGGAGGGAATTTCTATAAATGGAGTCCGGGCTGGATGAGCTGGTCACATACAGTAAATCCACACTTGTTCCTCTTGATTGAAAGAATAATAATGATAAAAAATATATATTTAAAAGAATAATTTTCCAGGGCACCTGGGTGGCTCAGTCAGCTAAGCGTCTGTCTCTAGATTTTTGGTTCAGGTCATGATCTTAGGGTTGTGAGATTGAGCCCCTTGTTGGGGTCTGCATTCAGCAGGGAGTCTGCCTAAAATTCTCTCCCTCTGCCCCTCCTCCTAACTGCATGCTTGCTTCCATGCTCTCTCTCTAAAATAAATAATCTTTAAAAAAAAGAATAACTTCCCACTTACAGGGTCTCTCTGGTTGGCCCTTTCTTTCGAAAGATTGACTACTCATGATGCTTGATTGGTCTGTCTATCCAAATGAGCAGCTGAAGAAATAAGCAACAATCAAAATACATTTAAGCATAGAACTGATATTGGTCAAATGGAGACCAGTTAAAAAATAAATGTGTGCCATCTCAACCCAGACAATTTTTAAAAGTAAACTTTTAATTTTTAGAGAAGTTTGAGTTCATAACAAAACTGAAAATAAGGGTCAGAGATGTCCTATGTCCCCCTTGTCCCTACCCATGCACAGCCTCCCCCAAGACCAACAACCTGGACCAGAGTTAGACATTCATTGCAGCTGATGAAACTTCACTGACACATCATGATCACCCAAAGTCCATGATTTACTTCAAAGTTCACTAATGGGTTGCACATTATATGGGTTTGGACAAAAGTATAATGTGATATCTACTATTATAGTATCATACGGAATAGTTTCACTGCCCTAAAATTTCTCTGTGCTCTATCTATTGCCTCAACCCTACTCCTTATTTCCTGGCAACTACTGATCCTTTGACTGTCTTTACCATTTCACTTTTTCCAGAATGTCATATAGTTGGAGTAATACAGGGTGTAGCCTCTTCAGATTGGTTCTTTCACTTAGTAATAAAGCTAAGTGTCTAAGCTTCTATGTCTTTTTATGAGTTGATAACTCCTTTTTTTTTTAAGTGCTGAGTGTATACCCCATTGTCTGGAAATACCAGAGTTTGTTCATACTTTCACCTACTGAAGTTTAGGCAATTGTAAAGCTGCTATTAAAATATGTGTGTTTCCAGATGTGTGCTATAAACATCCGTGTGACTTTTGATGAACACAGTTTTCAACTCTTTTGTGTCCAAGGAGCACAATCTTTGGACCATAAGAGAAGTGTATGTTTAGTCTTGTAAAAAGCAGCCAAAATGTCTTCCAAAGTGGTTGTGACATTTTGCATTTCCACTAGCAATGGACGATAATTTCTATTGTTCAACATCCTTACCAGCCTTTGGTGTTGTCTGTTTTGGATTTTGGCCATTCTAATAGGTATGTAGTGGTATCTCATTGTTTTTTAATTTGTATTTCTCTGATAACGCATGATGTAGAGCATCCTTTCATATGCTTATTTGCCATCTGTGTATCTCTAGGGTGAGATGTCTGTTAAGGACTTTGGCCCATTTTTTTTTTAAAGATATTTGGAAGTCAGAGAGAGGGGAAGGAGAGAGGAGAGGAGCAGAGAAAGAGAATCTTTCAAGCAGACTCCTCACTGAGCACAGAGCCGACACCGGGCTAGATATCACAATCCATAAGATCATGACCTGAGCTGAAACCAAGAGTCAGCTGCTTAAGTGATTAAGCCACTCAGGTGTCCCAAGCCCATTTTTAAAATAAGGTTGTCTCTTATTCCTGAGTTTTAAGACTTCTTTGGATGTTTATTTTCCAAATATACAAAAGATGCCCAATGAAGATACTTTTTATCATATCTATATTTGCAAATATTTTTTCCTAGTCTATGGCTTGTCTTTTTACTTTCTTGGCAGTATCTTTCACAGGGCAGAAATTTTTAATTTTAATGAAGTCTGGCTTACCAATTCTTTCTGTCATAGATTGTGCCTTGGTGTTGTAATCCAGGCCATTGTTGACTGAAATATTCAGTTAATTAAGCAAATGAAGAACATAATTTATCTGAATTATCATTGCCATAGTCATATACTATATGCCAGTGATATATATATATTCCTGTTTCTGTATTTCAGCAAGGCCAATATTAGCATTAAATTCCAAGTTGTTGAAATAATCCATATAAGTAATGGAATGTCATTGTTAAGAGTACTTTATAAATTAAAAATATAGGCTAAATATATGTCTTCAGAATATTCAAGCAAGAAAACATAAGCACATTTCACTGTTTACTCACAGGTTCAATTTCACTTTAGGGAACCTCTCTGCAAATCCCTTTAAAGTGCTGAGTTGAAGGAAGAGAGCTTGTTAGGAGCCTAAAGTTGGCTAAATTTAGATATGTAAATGAATCAGCAGGGTTTGCTTATACTCCATAGGCAGTCTGTGCAACCTCTCTGTCTTTTTCCTCCTTACTCCATCCTCGATTAAAAGAGTAGTTCAGTTACTGGGTCAAATTCCCTGTGTTGACCTAGCTTTTTGGCTGCTCTGAGAGGGTAGAAGCCTGTACATCACAGAGAAGTGGCAATTATCTCTCTTGTAATTAAGAAGTGAATGAGACTACTGAATGGAGGTGGACATTTCTATTCTGCTGAGGGGAAAACACGGGATGAATTAAGGAGAATTTTCTTAGCATAGTATCCCCTAGAAATAGGTCCACCATTTCTCCTAAAATGGCATACAGTCCTGGGATGATGCCAAAAAAAAATTACTGGAGTTTTGAGTTAGACTGGGAATTGGAGAAACTCACACAGACCTACTCATAAAGAGAGGCCCTTGGAACAAATTGGTGCCATTTGTAATGAGATAAAAAGGTCTGTCAGCCACCTAGAATAGAATTTTAATATACTGTCGGGTGTTATTTTAGAATCAAAGATTATTGGGTACAGAAATGTATAAATGAAGTTATTGTTTTTAGCCTTATTTCAAATTGCCAAGTGGTTAAATAACAGAGGGGTTTGTTTTGTTTTGCTGCAGACAGCAGAGAACCAGTCAACTTATTTAAGTAATGGAGATTTTTATTGACAGAATAAATAGCAACAGAAAAGTATCAGGAACCCAAGTAGCTGTACAGGTTGTCCAGTAACTTCTCATTGTGTATCTGAATTTTTTTTTCTGAGTTGAAATCTCTTCTCTCTTCTAATCAGCTCTGTCTGCTAACTCAGTGTTTTCAGTCCATGATAGCTTTGACTTTCACAAGGTTCTCAGCTTGCCATACTTCTAACTCTAGTCCTTCCATTGGTTGCTGCTTTCTAACTAACTGGTTCCTTCACTTTCATATTCCTATGAGGGAAAATGTAAGGATCAGCTAACTTTGAAGGTCAATATATCCTAATTTTATATAATTGACCTGCCTCAATTTTTCTATTATACCAACTTCTGTTTTATTCCAGTCTGTACCTATCTTACTGACTGGAAAGAGGACTGAATGGGCTGTTTTTTATATCATCATAAATATTGCAGTTTTGTTCTTTTAGCTTCAAAATAGGAAGCAGGTTTTGACCAAAACTATGAAAAATGTCTTTCTTATTTGTTACACAGCATTCTCTAATTTCTCTAGAAATCTTTAAAAAATACTGTTAAGAGCTATTAGACTTCCCAAGTTGCACACACACACACACACACACACACACACACACACACTGTGACTTACATTGTTTTTCTTTTTTGTTTTCAAAGATTTTATTTATTTATTGAGGCGGGGCGGGGGGCAGAGACCAGGCAAAGGGAGAAGCAGGTCCCATGCAGGGAGCCTGATGTGGGACTCCATCCCAGGTCTCCAGGATCACACCCCAGGCTGCAGGCGGCGCTAAACTGCTGCGCCACGGGGGTTGCCCTGTTTTTCTATTAGTAGCCTAATTGACCTGGAGGAAGCTTCCCCCTTCCTCATATTTATCTTTCTTGGCTACAGGGAAACACTTGGGTCTTTCCTCACCATACTGGCAGCTGGAGTACATGGAGATGGTTTGAGGCCAAATGACCAGACATCTGTACTGGTCTGCTGGACAACACTCAGTGACTTTTGATGATTAGCATTTACTTCTTGTATGTGTGTGGGGTCAGCTATTTTACCTAGAATAAAAGTCTCACAGTCAATGTTAGTTCACTGCTTCTCACTGTACACAGCTTCTGAAAGACTGGCTACCTTCCAGAACTACCTTAGGGAAGAGGGCTGTGGATCTCTATTATTCCTTCTCTCCACCTTACTCTATTGTTTTCCCTGACCTACATCTCCAGGAGTTTTAGAGGCTCAAGAGGGAGACTGTTCAGCCTCCTCTTTGCCTTCCCCACTCAAACACAGCTCTCTAATTTAGAGGTATCTCTTTTCTAGCCCAGTAGGTAGATATGTATTTAAATTCTTGGCCTCCTCAGGAAGCTGTTAATTTTGTTCTATTTTTCTTTATCATTTTGTTTTTAAATTGTTTTCTACAATGAACATGTTATTTTTGTATTAAGTTAAAAGAAGAAAGCCCACTTGATTTTTATATAAAAAATGCTTAGTATATGATATCTGAGTCAATATGCCCATGTCATGAATCAAAGTTGGAGAAATAATTTATTTTATAAATAAATCCATGAAGATGTGACATTATGCATTTAGAAAATCCCACAGATAATCTAATGTCACTTGACAGAAGTCACTTGTTTTTCTATTTCCTGACTGACAATGAAGTAGTCCCCTCATAGCCATCTGACCACCTCCAATTCCATCCAGCTACTATTGACCTCTGCCCTGCTCACAGGATTCACATCATCTTATTAATAATGATGCTTTATAAAACATCAGTATATACTATTGAGAAAAGGCCTAGTATATGCCCTAATGCCTCAAAATAAATGTGAGTTACTCCATTGCCCCTCATAGAGGGAGGACTCATTTTGTACTCACTTCAGATAGTGAAAGTAAAGACTTTATTTTCTTAAAGAGAACTGTAGTCAGTATTTATCCCCCTAAAGAGGTGTTTTGTGAAGTCCTCAGTCATCCTAGCACTTTGGAAATTTCTCCCTTAGGGAACCTCTCACTCTGTGTATGTATGAGCGTGGCTCTGTTACTATAATTAGCCAAAGGAAAGGAAGGTAAATGCTTTAAAACTAAGGAACCTATAAAAGTAATGTTAATGTAAATAGCAGATTTTTGGCCATCAATGTTTTAGCAATTGGAGGTATACTCTTGGCAACTGGCAATCACAGATCAGCTTTATACTTCTCTCTTATAGCCACTCCTCCAAATGGATGTAAACAGATGATGCTGAAGCAATGGTGCCCAAATGATAAAAACAAGAATATATCCCCAGCATCAAATTTCTAATCATAGTCATTTCAGACATGAAAATGAATTTCCTTGTTTAGCAGCTACATTGACTTAATGATTTTATGGTAAAATAGTACATAGATACCTTAGTTATGTAGTTGAATAAATAAATTGAAATACAGAGTAAGTATGGGTTGAAAACCAATCATTGGAGATATACATAAGGTCACATCTTATAGCAAAAATACTAACAACACTCATAATGAGACCTTTGTCCTGAAATTATGCTAAATGAACTTGGGAGCCAATTCTGTAAGTTTTGTGAGTTTTCCTTTAGCTTTCAGAAGAGAATAGCAAGTAGCTACATACCTACTAGGAAAAACCACAAAGACATATGTGTATCTGTGCCTACACATGCCTATTGATACAAACTTGTATCTACATAAGCAGTCTAATGCATAAATCAGAAGTCATCAGTTCTTTTAACTCCACCACTTGACTGGAAAGAGGACTGAATGGGCTGTTTTTTATATCATCATAAATATTGCAGTTTTGTTCTTTTAGCTTCAAAATAGGAAGCAGGTTTTGACCAAAACTATGAAAAATGTCTTTCTTATTTGTTACACAGCATTCTCTAATTTCTCTAGAAATCTTTAAAAAATAAATATGCAATGAAATAAACAAGCAAGCAAATAAATTTTACATTTTACACTATGTAATGCTTTTAAAACTAAAAAAAAAAAAAAAGTTTTCATACAACACAAATTTCATCAACAAACCAGCAAACTCCAAGAGGGAAGGGACTTGGATGGCTGCTTGTTTGGTTAGTTTATTTTATTGCTATATTCCAAGTACCTTAATCAGTTTTTAGCATATGGTCTAACACTCAGTAAATATTTGGTGAAGGAATAAATCCCTCATGAATGAATTCTTTATGATATTTTTTTCACAAAATTCATGGTCAAGAAATCCCTATTTTTGGGGGGGCATCTGCATCAGCTTTCACCACTAAAAAAATGTATTTCCCAAACCAGAGAATGGTAAGAACTGTGTGCCACTGAGTCAGACTGTGACCACACTTTGATAATTCAAGCAAAGCAAATGGACACTTGGGGTCATTTGGATCAGTAGATTAGAAGGATATTTAACACTTTTAAAACTAAGGAAAGTTTTCACACATCAAATATTTCATCAGCAAGTAGCAGGAGATTAGAAGTATATTTTCAATCAAGATGCTTCTTCTAACTATGGAAAGAACACTGTACCTGTGAAGAAATTAAAAATTTAGAGGAAGTAGAGACATATGTAAAATATGTTAAATATAAAACCTTTAGCTAAAGGACAGTCAGTATCAGGATTTTAGCATAGAGATCATGGGGAAAATAGCAAAAAGAAAGAGAATATAAGAATATGGGAAATCATCAAAATAACAGCAAGGGGCAGTCTCACCTCACTTCCACAAGTTGCCAGGTTGATTGGTTCTCAAAAGAAGTTGACGGGCACTGGGGGTTATTCTGTATGTTAGTAAATTGAACACCAATAAAAAAAAAAAAAAAAAAAAAGAAAAAAAAAAAGAAAATGCTTCAAAGATCTAACAAATAAAAAAAAAAAAAAAAAAAAAAAAGAAGTTGAGGACCTGAACCTTTGAAACACAACTCAATAGAAAGTATTGATTCTAGCACCTAGGACAGTGCCTGCCACGTAGGAAAAACTCAATAAATATTTGTGGAAAGGCAAGATGATGAAATTCCCTTATTCTCAGTCCATCTGTTTTCAGGGATCCAAAGGAAAAAACATAATTATGATTATGGCAACTTAATTACCATGGAAAATAAAACTGTAGTACTTCATGAGGGCATGGACTTAATCTGTTGTTTTCCCACTGCATCCTCAATGTCTTGAATAGTGCCTGGCTCATATAACATGCTAAGTGAATATTTGTTAATAATAATAATAATAATAGTAAATTGATAATAACAAATATCAAAAGTCTACATAGCTTGGAATCAGCCTACATTATAATAGCATAATGCCCCCCATCCCTGCACCTGAAATAGTTCCTTTGGTATTTCACCATTTGCTAGAGTATAGAAATAATTCCTTCAGATGAAACACTGTTCTTTCTCTGTAAATCTCACTTAAAATGAAAATATCCATTACAAAAATAACAGAATAATTTCCTATCACTTTAATGTTAACCTTTGCAATGAAATTCTCATTTCCTCTTAGGACATGGAGCTCCCAGGTGAGTTTCTAATGTTTCCCCTTGGGCCAATGTCTCCTAATTCCTCATGTCAACCAGGAAAATTATAGAAAAAGGAATTTCTATTTTTCCATAAATCATATTTGAAAAATGGCATTGAATATTCCATGCCAGCGGTCGTGCCTCATTAGGATAGGATAAGAAGACAGCTGTTTCAAGCAAGCTGCAGAAAGTAATTAAGTGAGAGACAGTAGGAGAAAAAATTCTTTTTAATCTTTAACTTTGGAGTATCCAGTGTTCTAATATGCTAAGTAGTCTTGTCAACTAATCAACTTTAAAAATCCCACTTGCATGGCCACTTAAAAGAGAGCTTTTCATTAAACTCTGTTCCAAGATTCTAGGGCATCACTTCACATCTGTCTTCTTTCTCACATCACATCTGCCTTCTCTCTAAGTCTGAGATCAGAGTGATCTGTTCCTGGTAATCTTCCCTCTTAAATCTTGAAATTGACCAAGCAATTTAACAAACTCTTTTCTTATCACTTGGGATTGGTGAAACCAGTGTCTGAGTGTAATAAACTCCCCTATCCTGAGTGTTTCTCCAAGGTCTGTCTGGAGACTAGATCTGGCATTCCTGTCTAGCTCAAGAATCAGGTCCCCATAGATGGTTTATGGGTTAAAGGCAATGCACAGAGTCATTTTGAAGGCATGAGCAGGATAATGCAAGAAAAATTATAAAGTTGGTCAAGTGTGTCTTTATTATCATCCTAGCATCTCTTTAACCTTTTCCATATATATTTTTTAAAAAGTTTAATTTATTTGAGAGACACAAAGAGAAAGAGAGCATGCCTACATGATGAGGGGAGAGAGAAGGGAGAGAGAGAAGCAGACTCTTGAGAGAGCAGGACTCAATCCCAGGACCCTGGAATCATCACCTGAGCCAAAGGCAGTCACTTAACTGAGCCACCCAGATGCCCACCTTTTCTACACTTTTTGGAGCCCTCCCCTAAACTCCATATGCATACAGAAGCATACTGAACATCAGTGGTGAACTTTATTAGCAATCTCTTTTTTGGTGAAATCATTTTGGCCATCCCATCACAGTAATGTCCCCTAACCCTCTTGGGTGCCTAATCCAGGACTAATGGGTTTGCCAGACATGGGATGTTCCCTGATAAAATGAGGAAAGTCCTGGGCAAAGTAGAATGGTTGGTCGCCTTAATCCCGGGAGAAATGATTTGCCTAGAACAGTGCTGTGCAATGCCTTTATTTACTGCGATGCCCTCTCCCCTCCTAGCCACACATGCTTCATCTAGATGACCTTTACTAACCCTCTAGCCTTCATCCAAGTCATCATTTTCTCTAGGAAAACTTCCTGGACTTCCCTAAGACTGGCATATGCCTATGTTTACAAGTTTGTGCCATTACCCTGGGTTTAACTCCTTTGGTAATACTTAACTTTTACCTTAATTTACATCCCTCAGTTTCTTATGGCCAGGCAACTTATCATGTTTATTAGTGTAACCTCATATTTACTACATTTTTTGAGAGATGACAGCGAGGTCTGATAATATCTGCTATAAAGAAAAAAAAGCTTTCAAACAAGAGAGGCAAGAATGGGCTAATGTCACAGTGGTCTAACAGGGAAGTGGACTTGAGGAAAAATGGTGAACATTAGGTCACTGGAAATGCTGAAGCAACCGTTAGGAGGTTTTGTATGTGACCCATGCTTTAGTTACATTTTCAAAGTTATTGAACCCCGAAGTCCATTCACATTGAAGTCATCTGAATTTTAGAACAATCTCCACAACCACAATCTACAGTATCAGAGTTATCTGAATCCCCAAACTCTGATGCTATAGGTATGGAATCAGACCAATGCATTTCTGTAGTTCATAAGCCTCCCTAGAGATTCTAATGTACAGCTAGCTGGTTTCTCACAGTGGCTGCACCAATTTACACTTTTACCAACAGTACACAAGGGTTCTCTTTCCTCTACACCCTCACCAACAAAGGAGCTATGTGCTGCAGGAATATTTAAAACAAAAGGCATATAGTAGTTCTTGTTTAATCGCTACTATGGATCTGGGAACTTCTCACAAGATAGAATGTATTTAAGTTCTAGTTTGACTGGGTCTAGACTAAAATGAGGCCTACTCCAATTCAAAATTTTTCAATTCTAGTTTATTACCCAGATTCATGGATCTAGAGTAGTGGTTTTCAATCTTGAATGAACATTGAAATCTCCTGGGGAACTTTAAAAATATATGGATTCTTAGCTCTGATCCTAACGTAATTGGTGTGGGGATGGCCTTTCCAGTTGATTCTACAGTTCAGTCTAGAGGAGTCTAGAGGAAGAAAGGCCTAAGCTGAGATCTGAAATGTAAGAAGGAGTTAACTGGTTAGGTGAAAGGTGTGTGTGTGTGTGTGTGTGTGTGTGTGTGTGTATGTGTGTGTGTTGGGAGAAATATGGTTAAGTGGCATGGTAATGAGAGAGGAAAATCTAGATAAAGTTTTCACCTGTGAAGAGTTCTAATAAGCTTTTGTAATGGGTAAAGGCCTATGACTGAAGTTAGCTGGAGATAATGTATGTAAAAATATTTTGTAAAAAAGAAGGCATGGCTTAACAAAATAAACTGTAGTTAATTTAACTGAATTTTTTTATCTTTAATGATATTACTTTTAACCTAAAGAAATTAAAACTGCTAAAGATATTTAAGAGATCAGCTCCTCACACATGAGTCATCCTTTATGATAGTCTCTGGTTATTTCATTCTATCTTACTTTATTATGGGAAATAGATCTACCCCAGATCCCAATCACCTTGAATCCCATTTGGCTATGGAAAACTTTCATAAGTGTGTGGTTCTATATTCTTACCTCATTAATTCCTATCTGGTGAATATCACTGAATCTTCCTTGAATAAATGAGTAAGCTTGTGATCCCTCAGGGACATCAATTAAATGTATAAGAAATTCAGGGAGTATGTCCCAACCCCAGGACATAGCTAAGAAGTGGCTTTTTGGGAGAATTGCTAAATCAGCTCCCTTTACTGTAATCAGCTTCTTTCTCCTCAAAGAAAAATTCTGGGGGTGGGGTATTTAACTATATGTAACTGAATTAGTTATATTCCAGTTCATTGCTGTTTCCTTGCACCTGGTAAGTGAAGGTAAAATGTAAGACTCTTCTTGAGCAACTCTTCATATTGAATGACCTGTCTCATGGGTCCCCTAGTGAGATATTAAAAACACCTCTGCCAGGATCACCTGTGCCTGATGAATAAACACCAAGCTTCAGTACAGATGTTTGTGCCATGGAATGGTGTGCCCTGTCCTGTCTTGTGTCTTTCATATCAAGGATGATGTGTTAACTTTAGAAGAATACAGGCTAGCAATCAGAACGCTTGGGTTTCAGACCTAGCTTAACCCACTGACCAGAGCCTCAGAGACCCTCTCCTCACCTTTCAACTAGGGAATATGTAACTCCATGTTTTAATTTTTTAAAAACTGAGTTAAATAAGATTCTCAAATATCGATAAGTCTTCTCAAATATCAACAAGTCTCTTTTATAATGGAAGACTGTGGAACATCTTAAAATCATTAATAAGTAAACTTCTGACTTCCAGGGGCTCAAAACATCTCCCATCCTTTGTGTGCGATGAGGGCAAGAAATCTTAAGTCCTAAGTCCTGAACCTATGTGCTTTACCTTCCTGTTCTTTGTGAGTTGACTTTATCTGGAATTTCCAGGGTGTTCCCCATCAAGTTCTTCCAAACTTTCCTTTGTTTCCCAGTGTAGCAAGCAGCCTATAATATGGCCCCATGGAACACTACCCCTGTTTTTTTATGGTCCTGTTCAGCCCTCTCCCCTTGAGTATAGGCTGGATCTAGTGATTCCCTTATAATCAAGAGAATACATGAGAAGTAATGGATATCAATTCAAAGATTATGTTAAAAACAGACTGCCCTTCTCCCTGCTCATGCTCTTTATTTCTCTTTCTCTAAAGTAAATAAAATCTTAAAAATAAAACAAAACAAAACAGATTGGCTGCTTCTTTGAGCCACTGCTCTTAGAGAAGCAAGCTGCCATGTGTGTAGCCAGGAACTGATGTTTGTGGAAACTTGTCAACAGTCACCTGAGTGAGCTTGGAAGAGGATGTGCTGAGGTCTGCCACCATATACATATCTAGCTTGGAAGCATACCCTTCCCAACCCAGCCTTGAGATGACTGCAGTCCTGGCCATTACCTTGACTATAGCCTGTGAAAGATCCTGATAAAGCGGCTTGTAGCTAGATCTTACTTGGATTCCTGATCCACATAAATTGTGAGATAATAAATATCTGGATCTAAGCCATAAGGTTTTTTTTTAAAAGATTTTTATTTATTTATTCATGAGAGACACACAGAGACAGAGACAGACAGAGAGAGAGAGAGAGAGAGAGAGAGAACAAATTAGGCAGAGACACAGGCAGAGGGAGAAGCAGGCTCCATGTAGGGAGCCCGATGTGGGACTTGAAACCGGGACTCCAGGATCACACCCTGGGCCAAAGGCAGACGCTAAACTGCTGAGCCACCCAGGGATCCCGCCATAAGGTTTTGAAGGAGATTGTTATACTGTGATAAATAATTAAAACAGTCTCCTCAGTTCCAGTGAAACACCGGCACTGGTCCTTCTTCCTAAACTACGACCCCTAGACTATGACCACGTAGAACCTGGACTTCAAGACCTTCTCTTTCTATCTTTTAGCCCTAATTGAGCTCAGCCTACGCACTCATCATCCTAAACCTGAGCTCCAGTGCTTCTTAGCTCACACAGAAGGGATATTTGGTTATTTTTAACAACTCATAAATGACTCCCCTTGATTCTTCTAAGATATGGTAAGATAAGTAAGGCAAGTAGGAAGTAGGATTTTTGACTCTAGGTTCAACAATATTATACTGAAGCTGTCTCTGTTTTAGTTTCTTCTATATCACAGAGAAGCTATCACAAGTTCCTAAACAAAAAGAGATTTGAAAAATATCAGACCATCTGTATTAAGTGCTGCATGAATTTACTTGTTTTTAATTGCAACAAAGTATCAAATTACTATGCAATCTTGTTATTAATACACACATATGTATATATGCTTGTGTGTGATTTTTTTCTGTTTGAATCTTGTGGGAATCCACACAGTTAACTTTCAATTAAAATTTCCTCTAATTCTTGGGATTCCTGGGTGGCGCAGCGGTTTAGCGCCTGCCTTTGGCCCAGGGCGCGATCCTGGAGACCCGGGATTGAATCCCACGTCGGGCTCCCGGTGCATGGGGCTTGCTTCTCCCTCTGCCTATGTCTCTGCCTCTCTTTCTCTCTCTGTGTGACTATCATAAAAATAAAAAAATTTTAAAAAAAATTTCCTCTAATTCTTGAGACTCATACATATTCCTTATTTGTACATTTGGACATCCAAATTTGAACCTATATGTATAACTAGATATGATGTATTTTTCCTTTGAATTTCATTGCTGAAGTTATTGATTTTTATTTTTATTTTATTTTGGTAAAGATTAAACAAGAAGGGAGTACCAATGTCATAACAAATGTGATTCATAATGAATTCTTTCTCTCTACTGCTCCTGTTAAGGGACAGGGGAAAGAGAGATTTTTAGCATAAACCATCCCAGATCTTTAAATTTGTATGTAAAACTGGCACCAGTTCATCACTGCTTTTGCTGAGAAAAAAAAAAATCAAAGTCGCCCACGAGGATTTCCCCCCCCCTTTTCTTTAATAATGGATACTTTCAGAGACCTCCTAAGGTCCCATTCCCCCTGTCATGTTTAAAGGGTTTATTGTTTCCAGAAAAGCTTTTGCTGCTCCCTCTGGAGACTGAGCTGATCCAAGGTAATATTAATTCTGTGCCTCTCTCTTGTCGGAACTCAACTTCAAATGGAATATATGAGATGAAAGCTGAAAGAGAGGTTATGTGGGCTGTCATCCGCCATTGTGTCTGAGGCATCAACTGTGCTCAGAACAAATTAGGTGTCAGTCTGGTAAATCACAGTCAGGAAGGCAAATCAGTTTATAGAAGACTTATTTGGTCTCCTGGAAGGCTCCACCACTCAGACAACAGTTAGTCTTTCTTTTCTTTTCTTTTTGGTAATTAAAAAATTTTTTTTGAGATTTAGCTGGTCATTTTTATTGTCTCCTCAAATCCCTCTGCCCTCACTCCTTGTTTCCCCTACAGAGATGAAGAGCTATTGCTGTAAACGACTAGACTAGTAGTTTTTAGAAGACAATTCACAAGGAATGTTTCATTATTTTAGTTTAATTTCCTAAATGACAGAAGACCCCAGATAAAGAAGGAGAGTGAGTCTGAGCAAGGGGACGATGTTCTTTAGCTGCTGGCCTTGTGTGGGGAATGTTTGCAGATCAAGGAGAAGCAGTGCAGGAAGAAGCAGACAAATTTCGCTCTCATGGGATTTGTTTCAGTTTTTTCTCAAATCCTTCTTGATCCCATTAGCCCCTCATTAAGAAGTTTGGATGGCAAAAGAAAGGGAATTTTTTTTTACCTTGGAATGTAGAATTTTGAATCTGTCACACCTTTAACCTGAAGAAAAAAGAGATAAGAAAGAAGAAAAATTGTATTTGCCATATTAGTCTATGCATTTTGCTTTAATATGAAATTTTAAAAATTTACCAAAATTTATGAAGAAATAGGACACCAAAACCAAATCAAACCATACCAAACAAAAACCAACCCTAGACCAGGAGTCACTAATGTTTTAGTTTTGACTAAAGCCAGTAATTTCAAGACCTTGAGATAATTACTTTAATTTGCTAGTTCACCTTCTTTCCATCTACAAATGATGATTATTATTTCTATCCTGGCTTTTGCTAACATTGTTATTATGTGGATCAACTGAGAGGAAATCATAATGAAATATAACATGTACGAATCAAAGTTGATATTTTTACAAAGGCCCCACCACTTGGTCCCATCTGTGCCACCACTTTTCACAAGCAATTTTGTTCTCAAAGTTCATCCAGTGTAATTTCAATTTCCACTTTGCCTGTATTTGCCTCCACTACCAGCTCTCCCAAACATACTCTGGGTACATGTGACTTGCTTCTAGAGGTATAATGAGAGAGTACACCATTTCAACTTTAAAGGATTCCCTGGGTTTTGCCTAACAGTTCTGCAGAGAAAAAAGCACTGGGTGCCAATAATTGCTAGTTATTTCCTCATTTGATTCAGTATCCTTATCTGAGATTTTGTACCCTTTCTTAATAACCCATTTGCTTGATTCAACATCAACCTTTCTACCTGCTCGTTCCAGTCTTGTCTCTGTCTGTCTCTTTTGCCAAACATCTTGACTCCTGATCCTCCTTCTGGCTTTAGGATCTAAATTCAATCACAAGCCATATGTTCTAGATAACTTTTTTTTTCTGTTCCATTTGTATTGAACTTGTAGCAACTCAGATGTAACATCAAATTTTCTTAACTGTCATGTTGCTTGTTCCCATTAGCTTAGATTCTGATTTCCCCTCCTGTTTCCCTTGAATTACTGAAACATTTTAATAGAAACCAATTCATCCATTTGGCTTATGGGCATGTGGCAAAGCACACCATGTCCCCTTCCTTAAAGCCTGGGTGGAGGCTGCAGCATCATCATATCAAGGAGAACTGAGTACAAAGGTTCTAGGTGGTTACTAACAGCTAACATGGCCAGTGTGAGAAATGGGAGCCAAGGTAGTAACATACACTTTCTCTTCCAAAATTTCTACAAAAAGATGCTCATGGTTGGGATTGACATTTGTGATATATTCAAGTTTTCCTTCACCTGCTACTTCTCATCTGTAATCTTCTTCTCAGACTACAAAGGTATCACCCTATTGCTATTCTCTTCACTTTGAACTTGTTTTAAAGATCATGTACACTCTAATCTTCAGTTCATGATCTCTCACTTACTCTCCCTCTGGGATTTTGCTTTTTCCAATCTCTCTTCTAAAATGGCTCTTCTATTTGTACTATTAATCCTCTAATTACCAAATCTAACAACCCTCTTTGTTTCTCATACTCCTGGAAATCCTTGTGACATTTACAATATCAGGTACACAATCTGTGAAATGCTCTCTTGTCCTAGTTTTCATGTCCTAAACACACCTGTTTCTCCCTCATTCCCGATCACTCGTTTTCTACACCCATCACTTCCCGCATCCGTCTATCCTTGGATCTTCCCAACTCCTTCCAAAGTACATAAATTTTAAGTTCTGGGCTTTGTACTTCCTCTGTCATCAAGTTTTCAGGCCTTCTCCTCTCCTCACATCCTGATCGATATTTCCAGCGACTGCTTAGGCATTCCATATCCATGCCATATGGGTGTATCTGATGCAATATACACAAAACTTAACTTCATCAAATCACTTTCTTCTGTATTTTTAGCCCTATGTTTCACTCAACAACTCTAACTAGAGTGTTTAGAGTTATTTGCAATTCAAGCTCTCCTGATCCTACCTCTCATGTACATACCAGGTAGGTCACTCTTTTGTCATCTGTAGCCTCATTGTCATCTTTAATTAAGATTATTGTCATTTCTCAATCTGACTCCAAACATCCCCTTCTAGTTTATTTTACCTCTTCTCTATTCACCCTCACCTCATGCAATACATACTCTACCATATGTTCTTTCCACAACTTTCAGAATATGTCATGCTTTTGTCTGCTTTCTTTTTCTCATACGGATTCTGCTCTGCTAAAAATGCTCTTTCTCTCCAGGTCAAAGACTTTGTGAAGTCTTCTCTGAGTTTTGGACCCCCTTGAGTTATCCCCACTTCCAATTTGCTTCAAATAAATTTGGCAACCTGCAAAGTATTTACAACTTGTTGCTATCTCTAGTTTGAAACAGGTTCAAGCTAAAGTCAAGCACATCTTTTATTTTGCCTCAGAGCTCCTAATATAATCCATGACTTTTTCTGATGAGAGAAACTATGATTTCCCTTCATTTTTCTTTTCTTTTCTTTAAGTAGGCTCCATGCATGGAGCCCAGTGTGGGGCTTAAACTCATGACCCCGTAATCAAGACCTGAGCTAAAATCAAGAGTCAGATGTTTAACCGACTGAGCCACCCAGGTGTTCCTCCCTTGATTTTTCTGATGAGAGAAACTGTGATTCCCCTTTACTTTTCTTTTTTAACCCAAACACTGACTCTGCCATCTTAGTAGAAAGCGGATTTATTTGTTTGTTTCAAATTTTGTGGTTGTAATTCAATCCTACTTGAAAAGTGATAATTGTGACTATTAAAATCTGGAGCAAGGCAAACCTGGATAAGCCAGTGGAGCTACATGAGGCCCCACGGGGTAGGCTGGAGCCACCTGGATTTATTTATATCTATTAAAAAATCCTCTTGTATTATGATAGCTGGCTTTTAGGAGATCAAAGGAGCCAGTGTGGAAATGTTTTTCTGACTGTGCAACACACAAACATCATTTAAATGTCACCTCAACATGTGCATATATCCAAAGCCCATCAGAGCATCAGGGAGCAATGGGAGCTGGCACTATGCCCGCATTGTCAGCCTTGCTCCATAATGATGGAAATAACAGGCAAAACAGAAACAAATAGGAAGGAAGGAAGCAGAATGTATTGTGGCTTGGGGACACAGTGCTTGAATTTTCAGTTTTGTCTTGGAAAAGTAAATCAATCTGAGGGTGGCTCTCTAATTTCCATGGCTGGAGGTGATTTGTCAAAAAGCTCCTGCTCTAGTCTATCTGGAGATGGAGCTCAGTGGCCCTACAAGGTCTCAGCATTGAGATCAATCCCCCAAGTTTGGAAGACAGAGCAGCAAAATAAGCAATCTGCTTGTCTAAGCAGGTCAAATGCCAGAGGCTAAAGAGCAAATGATCAGCAAGCAACAATGTTTCTGGTCATTCTTCTCCTAGGATGCTGTTACTTTCAGGATATTGTGAATGCACTTCATGGATGATTTTCATGACCTTCACTTATCAAATATATTTTGGTATTCAAAGCACATTTACATTTATTCACTCATTTGGAACTCTCATATCTCCTGTAACATTATAAAGCATTAGAGCTGGAAAATTTGTTAAAGATCATTTCTCTAACACCAGCATTTACTAAGATCAAAAGAGATCTCAGTTTGGCTAAAATTCTGTAAGTAGCTAGTATTACTGGATCATATACCACTGATTTTTCACTCTAGTAGCTTTTTCCAAAAATCCCAAAGAGCCATCCAGGCAATAATTTGTTCATCATTCTTTACAGGGTATAAAAGGAGATTATGGTTTCTGCAGTTGGGGGAAGGTTGTGTGGAACACCTTCGGCACCTAATCTAGACAGGTTGGTGAGTGAACAGTGCACAGTGAGATGCTTTTCAAACAAATATATGCCAATTACACAATTTTTATTTTTGGTATTAAATAGTGGGACTAGTATTCTATCCTGCCTTGTTTTCTCTCTGTGGCTTTATTTTAGAAGAAATAATCATATATAGAAATATGAAAATATGAAACAAGCATGACCCTAGTATTGAGGTTTGCTCTCTCCTTTGGGCATTACTGAGGTAACTCCCGACACAGGCAAGTACACACTCTTTAGGTCATTCTCTCTGATGTGTTGAGTTGATTATCAGTCCTAACTATCTGATAGGTTAGATTGCAATGATATTCCTTGACAATTCCTCAAACTTACTATAGAATATTTTAAAAGGATGAAACATTTGGATTTCTGATCTCAGTGGTAAGAAGTGATGCTTCACTATCTTAGCAGATATTTTTTCCTTAGCAGATTTCTTTCTCTAAAATTCTTTCATCCAAATAGTTTCCCAAATCCAGTAGAAAATTCTATTGGGCACACAGAAGACACCAAAAACTTGTCACTGACACACAGTTTCCTCTCTTGAAATGCTTTTATTTCCTACTTACCTAAATTTCACCTATTGTTTCACATCCAATCAATGTCACATATCTTATATGAGACATTTATTGAATATAAAACAAAGGATTATCTGGATTTCTATAGCACCAAAGAGTTCTAACTACAAACCTAGCATTGAAGGATAAATCATTTTCTCTTTTTCCCTTCCTAATTGTATCATGGGATTTAGTTAGAGTCTCACTAGAACCCTTGGAAATTCAAATTTTATGCCTTTAAAATATTCTATCAGAAGCTTCTGGAATTGTCAAGGAAAGCTTCGTGATCTGGCCTTCAAGGACATTAGGGTAATTGATTTACCACCTCTAGGAAAATGGCCTATCAGCATGCCCTGCATGGGGAGTTACCTCAGCGAAGACCAGTGGAGATCCTCTGCATGTTTTTTTTTTTCTCTTTCTTATGTGCTGCAGTGCTCTCAGTGCAGTAATGGACCCAGAGTAAAAGTAGTTGGTAAGTTTCTGTTGATTTATTTTACTTCCTCAACTCCCAACATCAAAAAGAAAGATTCTGATAACTCTAGCTGATAAGAATTCTGTTATTGCCCATGACATATATTATTAGGTATCAAACAACTACAGTCCTTCCCCATGTCTGTCATGTTTTAGTTACATGAAATTATACAAACCATCTCACTCTAAGAACATGTTTATCTTTAGTTCAGAAATAATAATTTTTGCTCTGCTCATCTCCAGAAGCTGTAGTGAGGAAAAGAGTCTTAAGGGAAATGGCTGTAACATTTCTAAGCTTTATACATATGACAAATACTAATGTTATAACATTATCATTAATGCTTACCACTATACATTTTGAGTCTTCATATTTAGCTTAATACTTTATGATATTCTATTTCATTTCTTCTATCCTTTCTGCTCTTACATCTCATTTCAGTTTTATACATGTTAAATGCAGACAAATATATATATATATATATATATATATATATATATATACAGTGCAGACACACTCAGTGCAGACACTGAGTGCAGACAAATATATATATATATATTATATATATGTATGTATTTCAAAAATCTGTTCTTAGAACAAGTCAGAAATCTCAGGAAATATCATTATTTTCATGGATTTGAATGTATCATTAGACTCTGTATTGAGAAGAGATATTGGTTTCAGTATGTGAAAACAGAGGTGTAGAATAAGAAGTCATTCAAATTTTTCAGTTGAATTTTATATAATGGAAAAAAAGAAGATGATTAAACTATATATCCATAGGAGATAACATTACATGAAATAAAAAAAAAAGCTTGTTATGCGTTTGTGGGACTCCATCTGCAATCGTTGCCACCCCGTCAAGAGGTCAGGAGATGTGATTATGGAAGAGGCAGCCTTGCCATCACTATTTAATCATGCACACAGAACTGCACACAGTAATCAGGAGCGACAGGCGGAGGGCTGCTATCTGTGTGGGGTGCAGGGAAGCCGCCCTCATCTGTTGGGCTTTTCAGGACTCAATCCCTCTCTCCTCCCCTCCAAAGGGTCACCGGCTGAACTGAATACACTGACTGTCACATTGCCATCCCTAGTTAACTGGTAGATGACTGAATTCTTCATGCAGGGATGCTTCATCTACCCTTCTTGTCCACCTCCGCCCCAGCCACCAGCCCAGAGAGCCAGAGGAGCATAATTGCATTGGCACTGCTCCAGCACCCCAAGGGCTCATTGCTTGCTATCCTCTCTCATCTCCTCTATCAGGCAAACAGAAAGGTTAATGGTTAATGATGTCGAGCTTGATTGCTCTGCTAAAGCACAGGTGTGGGGGATGCATAGGTTTCAATCCAGGAATCAGGATCTTGTGTGTCAGAGATAAAAAAGTAAGATAGCTGGCATGGAAAGGAGGCAGCATGACAATGTACTTCTGGGATGGGAAGCCAGACATGAAGCTTGTGTTTTAGCTTTAAAACTAGTTCACAGTGTGATGCTGTGAAAATCATGTAATCTCTTTCATTTAACCTAGCTCTTTCCTTTGTTAAAGGTGGCATTTAGTGACAAATAATCTCTAATTTCTCTGTGATCTCAAAAGGAGTCTTTAAAGTTTGAAAACAGAATTTTGCACAGGGAACCTCTCTACTTGCCTGCTATTCGATGAAAAGTTGTAATATGAAATAATATTAAATGGTTCTAATATGGCCATTTAAGATTAGCAATGGAAATTATTGTCTTAAATAGTCTATTCCATTAAAAAAATATTCAGAGGGATCACATAAAAAGAACAAGAAATATTATTCACCACCTGCTATGTGTTTACCATTTTCTGTGTTTCTGTCCTCACCAAGATTAATAAGATTAATATGTAGGAAATAATTTAAAGGCAATAAAATTATGTATAATTAAACTATGTGGCAGCCATGAAAATTCATTCTCTTCCTCTCACAGACTTCCACCTCTAGGGAGTATAGCTGATCAAGGGCCTCACTTTGGAGTCAATGTCTGTATTTGCTAAAAGACCATACTTCAGCAGGGCTACACTGAGGGCTGACCTATTTTGGGGGAAACGTAGGGCTCCCCTAATGGCTATGCCCACATTCTGTGGATGGCATGGCACTCTAGGATCACTCCCTCTGTACTTCACTTGGGATCTGATTTGTATCATAGTTTTATAGTCCTCACAGCCTTTCCTGGCTCTCTCCCATTTTCCCCTCATGCAGGCATCCCCAATAAAATCCTTGCACAATAAATCTTGCCTTGACATCTGCTTCTTGGATCATTTTAACATAGGCTAAAAATTGTGTAAGCTCTGTAGATACAAATAAATGTACAAATAAAGCATAAAGTAGAAACTGAGAATGGTAAAGATTACCCTCTGGGCTCAATCACCAGTCTGCCAATGACTAGATATGTAATCTAGGTTAATAATTTATCCTCTCTGGTCAGTTTTGTCCCTTGTAAAATGGAGATAATCATGTTACTTACATCTAGGTCTTTAGGGAGTACAAAATAAGCTACATTCTGTAAAACTCTGAGAAGAATTCTGATTATATTATAAATATTATGTAATAGTTCGCTAAACAGATAAGGAAATAGAAGGCCAAAGAGTTTAAAAAACAAAACAAGACAAAACAAAAACCTTTGTTTAAAATCTAAGAGATAACCAAGTAGAGGTAACAAGGTAAGTGCTTGGGTTTCCCATCAGATGCTCAGTAGATTGGTTTGTTTTAGCTTGCTTATTTTTTTTAAGATTTTTATTTATTTATTCATGAGAGACACAGAGAGAGAGGCAGAGACACAGGCAGAGGGAGAAGCAGGCTCCATGCAGGGAGCCTGAGGTGGGACTCGATCCCAGGTCTCCAGGATCACGCCCTGGGCTGAAGGCAGGGCTAAACCGGTGAGCCACCAGTTAAGCTGCCCATTAGCTTGCTTATTTTATATTTTGTTCTTTTTGTCATCTGTATCCAATTATATTAAAAATCTTAAGAAATATCACTGGCAATAAGTCGAGATTGGCATGTCCTTTAATGATTAAGCTTGATAACTAATAATTAAGTATTATCAGTCCCCTTATCAATTTCTGTCACATAGATGTGCTATAGGCAGAATTAACATGGGATTAGGACATAGGTGCTAAAATTATAACTAGAAGTTTTCCATATATGAGATTAAAATCATTTTGGTTCTTATTTCTGGAGGCTTCAACCCCTTTCACAGGACCTGTTTCATCTCCCTGACTAGACCATGAGGAGTAGAAATGCAAATCTCTCCCTCTTCTTCAGCTGGCCCTATTTATTTTGCTTTGGAGTTTTCCCCCAGTTCCCCAGTGCCTTGATTGAGTCTTTGTATTGAATTTCTCCACAAAGTTTCTTTGAAATTGAATTTTTGGTGATGGAGAACTTATTGGAAATCTAAAGAAACCAAGTTCCCATAGTGCCTTTGGTTTTAACTGGTAGCCTCATACCTAGAAAGCAGATTTCTTACCTCTGAACACCAGGTTTTCACACCTGGATTATCTGTATCTCCTAGCAGACTAGAGATAAATGCCTACACTTCCAATTGTCTGACCCTTGTAACTTCTATCACTTGCACACTTCTTTTGGGCTATCTGGCAAAGAGAATTTTCTTTTTTCCTGAATTTGGCCTTTTAGAATTCTCATCTGGTTGGGATTTATATGTGAATTATCTACCTGAAGATCCAGCTATCATATTATGAGCCTGTGAATTATGTTACATCTATGTTACCAAAACTGATAAAACTGTAAAACTATCTTGCATGTACCAGCTTTGCTGTTTCATAGACTGCATATCTTTTTTTTTTTTTTTTTTTTTTTTTTTTTCATAGACTGCATATCTATATAGACTTCCTTGTTATAATCTTTCCTTAGATTATATATTTTAGTGCAATTTTCCATTAATTTTGTGGTTTGTTCAAAAAGTTGCAGTGAGGATATATGTAAAGGACTTAGGAGTATGAGGTACTTAATAGGTACTTAATAAATGGGAGCTAATTTTATCATTTTTTGAATATTTGTTAAGTATGAACTAAAATTTTAAAAAATAGCTAATGATTTGCCAAAGTTTATATACTTACCTATATACGTTATCTAAATATGCTGAAATAAGTGTGGAAAATTAAGATAAGATGCTACTTTTGCCTTCCAGGAACTTATAAAGAGATGCTAATTTCTTGGTTCTTATCCTTATTGCCCTCAGGGTGACTTTGTTATCTGCTCCAAACCTTTCTCATTTCACACGTTAATTTATTTGAGGTTCATTTATTGAGATTCTTCTATTGGCTATGGATGGTACTGGAATACAGTATTATATGAAAATGCCTTGAAAAAGAAAAGCAAAGCTGGAGGCATCATAATTCCAGACTTCAAGTTGTATTAAAAAGCTTTAGTCAAAATAAAAAATAAATAAATAAATAAATAAATAAATAAATAAGCTTTAGTGACCAAAACAGTATGGTACTGACATTAAAACAGACACATAGATCAACAGAGCAGAATAGAAAACCCAGAAATTAACCTACAACTCTACGGTTAAGTAATGTTTGAAAAAGTAGTAAAGAAAATCCAATGGGGAAAAGACAATATCTTTGACAAATGGTATTGGGAAAACTGGACAGCAATATGTGAAAGAACGAAACCGGAATACTTACTGATACTAAACATAAAGATAAATTCAAAATGGATTAAAGACCTAAATGTGAGACCTGAAACCATAAAAATCCTTGATGAGAGCACAGGTAGTTACTTCTTTGATATTGGCCCTAGATATGTCCCCTAAGGCAAGGGAAACAAAATAAAAAATAAGCTATTGGGACTACATCAAAATTAAAAAAAAAAAAAAAACTTCTAAAAGATAAATAAATAAAACTTCTGCACAGCAAAGGGAACAATTAACAAAACTAAAAGGCAACCTACAGAATCAGAGAAGATATTTGCAAGTGACACCTGGTAAAGGGTTTGGATATATTTATCTCCAAAATACATAAAGAATTTATACAACTCAATACCTCAAAAACAAGTAATCCAATTTTAAAAATGGGCAGAAGACACAGACGTTTTTCCAAACAAAACATTAAGATGTCCAACAGACTCTTGAAAGATCTTCAACATCACTGATCACCAGGGAAATTCAATTGCTGGAGGGGAGGAGGTTGGTGAGGATGGGGTAACTAAGTGATGGACATTAAGGAGGGCATTCGATGTAATGAGCACTGGGTATTATATAAGACTGATGAATCACTGACCTCTACCTCTGAAACCAATAATACATTATATATTAATTAATTGAATTTAAATTTTAAAAAATTAAGTAAAATAGAAAGATATTACCTCACATCTGCTGGAATGGCTAAAATCAACCACACAAGAAACAACAGATATTTTCCAGTTTGTGGAGAAAGGGGAACTCTCTTGCCCTGTTGATGGGAATGCAAAGTGCTGCAGCCACTCTGGAAAAGAGTATGGAAGTTCCTCAAAAAGTTAAAAATATAACCACCCTATGATCTAACAATTGCACTACTAGGTTTTACCCAAAGAATATAAAAATACTAATTCAAAGAGATACATGCACCCCCAATGTTTATAGCAGCACTGTCCCCTGTAGCCAAATTATGGAAACAGCTCAAATGTCCATTGACTGACAAATGGATAAAAAAAGAGGCGGTATATAAAATGGAATATTACTTGGCCATGATAAAGACTGGAATCTTGCCATTTGCAATGACATGGATAGAGCTAGAGAGTATTATGCTAAGTGAAATAAGTCAGCAAAAGACAAATACCATGATTTCATTCATAAGTGGAAATTAAGAAACAAAGCAAATGAGCAAAGAAGAAAAAAGAGAGTGAGAGGCAAACCAGAAACAGACTCTTAACTCTAGAGAACAGGCAGATGGTTACCAGAGGGGAAGAGGGAGTAGATGGATGGGTGATACAGGTGATGGGGATTAAGGCTTGCACATGAGCACCAGGTGTTGTATGAAAGTGTTAAATTACTATATTGTACACCTGAAACCTGAAAATACTGCACTGTATGTTAACTGGAATTTAAATAGAAACTTTATAAAAAGAAACAAAAATATTACGTGAAAATGATAATGAAGATGGATAGCATTTAATAAATAACCACAATGAGTCAGGCCATGAATTATATGAATTATTTAATTTAATGCTCATAGCAAGCTTATGAGGTAAGTTTCAATATTGTCATTTTAAGTTGACAAATGAGGTACCTGAGCAGAAACTGTTAAATAATCAGTCTGAGGGTGTAAAATAAGCATGTACAACAAATTCAAGAATTCTAAATTAAAGATCAACATTCTTCAGATAGACATTATCCTTGCCCTTCAAAGGACTATAAACTTGACAGAGCACATAGAGTCTGATGGGTGTTTCACAGACCTTGGTTGAGGTATGTGAGAAACTGGGAAGATTTTTGCAATTCACTGATGTATTATACGGATACTAAAGGATAGCAGATTGGTCAGAGTTTGATGAGGGCTAAAGTATCTTTGTCCATGGTAGTCCTCACTTCCTCCATGAAATCTTCCCTATCAATAGATAAGGGACAATCTTCTTCACATCTGAATTTATACGGTTTCTTAATACTTAGGAAATATATTTTTATATTGAACTCTAACTTTTAAAGTATAAATTTTATTAGTCCATTTACATTGCAGTTATTTGAGGACAGGGCCTACTCTGGGTGCTCTGTGTAGATCTCTATCCAGGGAAGTTTCCCAGAAAATATATTAAAATAATAGTTCAATTCAATTATATTCTCATCATGAGTGATTTACTGGGTACTTACTAATTTTCCTTCTATGGACAAAAGATGTGTATCAGATACTGTTCTTGTCCCCACACAGCTCTAGCTTCTCTCAGGGAGAAAACATTTACCCATTTAAGAGTAGGAAGACTTGGGCATCCCTAGTGGCCCAGTGGTTTAGTGCTGCCTTCAGCCTGGGGTGTGATCCTGGAGACCCAGGATCAAGTCCCACACCGGGCTCCCTGCATGGAGCCTGCTTCTCCCTCTGCCTGTGTCTCTGCCTCTCTCTGTGTCTGTCATGAATAAATAAATAAAATCTTTAAAAAAAAAAAAAAAGAGTAGGAAGCCTGGTTACTTTCTGTATTTCCAATCTTTGCTGTGTTCCATGAACATTCAAACTTAACATGAAAGTTCAAGTGCCAAAAAGTGAAGGTGGTGGGGAGTCTTTCCAGTAATCAGCATGTGACTGAAATTGAAGGCCTTTCAGAGATCCCTGTTTAAAATCTGTTTTATTCATTCAGCAGCAGCAATTTCTTTAACAGCTACAGTTATAATTGAGAGGTTTGGGGCAGAGAGAATTGATTTCGATAAACGTTTTATTCTTTTACCAGTAATTCTCTTAAGTGGACTTCAGTGAATTACCTTTGTTATGCAGCTATTACCAGGATAACCTCAAAATAACTGGGGCATCAGCCAAGGAATGTCTTAACTATAGTAAGGGGATGTAGTCCTCCTGAGAGAGGTAGATTTTTACCCCAGTGCTGGGAATAATAATCACAGCACAGCATTTGCCTTTCTGTAGAACTGGGCATTTGAGTCTGAGACTACATAAATTAAAGCTCTTAACAGAAACTAGGAATTTTTCTTAGAAAATTTGTGAGGGGTCCTAGTTTTGCTCTTTTTGTCCACCACAGTGGCAATTAGTACCACATGGCCTATTCCATTACAACCTATACAGAGCTCTGTATTCCACCAATTTTTCTACCAAAAATATTCTGCCTAGATATCAAAGAAGGCTCTTCACAAAAGATGATGTTGGTGCTAGGTCTTCCAAAACAAACAATTATCAGCCCCTTGATTTTATTTCAGTCAAATGAAAGCTAAGGATATAATAACTTAAATGAAGTGTTTGACTAATAGACAATAGAGCTTGAAGATAGAGTATATATAAATTATTTTGAAATGAGAAATTTAGAGAGAAGAAAAATAATGTTATTAAGAACATGAACATAAGTTTAAACTCAGCAGTAGTGAAAAAAAAAAAAAAACTAAACATTTCCAGGATTAGATATCATAACACCAGTTACATTGCAAAATGTTGGTAAATAAGTAGAGATATAACAAAGCTCATAAATTTCTGGTAATAGGAAATTGCTGTTTCTATCCTGCAGAAGAATACAGTGAATGTTATTAATTCAAATATAAATAAACCATGTCCTCCTTTTGCTATGAAGAAGGACTATTAAGAAGAAATTATTAGATGAAAGCTCATAACAAGAACTAGAAATGAAAAGCAATGAATAACTATTTGAAAGTATGAAAAAAGCAAAGGAATAAGAGCCAGAACTTGGGAGCTAAGATCCTGAAGAGCAAATATTCTAAGATGAGTTTAACATTTTGCAAATAATTTCCCCTTGAGCAATTTGCTGACACCTAAATTGCACATGGATATGGTTACATCCAAAAAAAAAAAAAAAAAAACCCAGAAAACATGTTTTTAGGGACTAAAAAGCTAAATAGATTTTTTTTTTTTTTTTTTTAGTTTAAAGTCATGAAGAAATAGAAGCCACTCCTCTCAAAAACCCTAGAGTTTAGTTGTAACCTTGGAAGAAATATGAAGTGGTGTTAATGACAGATAGAATAAGGGCATACCAAACATTCTCTACCTCACATACTTCCTCTCTGGAGATAATATAATGACATTTAGACCCTCTATATTTTTTTCACATATATTGTACAGCATAACAATAAACTTTGCCAGCCATACTAGGAAAAACAACAACAACAACAAATGATCAAAATTCAAATGAAAAAAATGGTCAGTAAATTTAGGCTAATGGATAATCAAGATATTAGTGTTCAGACATGAACTTAAAAATTAATATGATGATATTTGCATTCAAAAACAGATTTCAGAAGATACGAATTCTATAAGATAACTGATCTATAAAACAATCAAATGAGAAAACTGGAACTTCAAAAATCAATAATTTCAATTAATAATTCAATATATGAGTTTAACAGTACAATGTATAGTGCAGAAAATAAAATATCCAAAAGTAAGATACATAAGTGCTAAATATCAGTATTGAAGCAAAAAAAAACTATAAAATGTAATCACAGAATATTGGATAAAAAAACATTATAGAGATATCAAACATGTATGAAATTTCAATCCAAGAAACAGAGGGTATATTTGAAACAGACGAAATACCTGAAAATATACTTGTCAAGATTTTCTCTAAACTAAGAAACATAAAGCCAAAGAATGAAGAATCTATACACTTACCAAGTAGTATAAATTGAGGGAATGAAATACTTATACACATTAGAATAAATTTCTGGAAATCTAAAGATAAATTAAAAAGTTTAAGAAATCAGCCAGATAAAACATTTACCTTCAAAGGATAACAAAAATATGACAACTGACATCTCAACAGAAACAACAGAATCCAGAAAGCACTGGAATGCTAATTTTAAAACACAGAAATAAAATAATAGTTAAGTTAGAATGCAATACCTATTGAAAATAAATTTCAAAATAGAAGGTAAAATACAGAATAATCAGGAATAGTAATTGCTGAGAATAGATCTGCACAAAAATAAAAACCTTATCTAGGGAATTTCTTCACATGGAAGAAACAGGATTCCCAAGGGAAGTAAAGCAATATAGAAAGAGATGAAAAACAAGTAAAGGAGCAATTATGTGGGTAAATATAAGTAAACACTCACTATTTAAACAATAGTAATGATACCTTCT
Organism: Canis lupus baileyi; assembly: GCF_048164855.1. Taxonomy (NCBI): domain Eukaryota; kingdom Metazoa; phylum Chordata; class Mammalia; order Carnivora; family Canidae; genus Canis; species Canis lupus. Next base: position 34,517,304 of record NC_132843.1, on the reverse strand, counting down.
GGGATTTAAAATGCAAATTTGAAATGTATTGAATTTATACAGTTAATAACAATAGACAAACACAGAAATAAATGGACCTAAAGGTCCATAGGGTGAAACGTCACTTAGGATGTGGTAAACATCCTAAATAATGTTTTAATTTAAAGTAATCTCTAATAAATCAAGGATGCATGGTATTAACTTAAAGTAATCTCTAATAAGTCAAGGATGCATGCTTGTCTTCAGGGTACCCACTAAAAGAAAAAACAGCATAATGTTTAAGTTACAGTTTAACGGGGGTATCAAGCAAGGATAGGATGAAATATTAAGGCAATATAAGAAAGAGGAACAAAAAATGAGGCAAATGGTAACAAATATTGAAATAGTAACTACAATTCAGATATAGCAATAATTATACCTAATATACTGTAAATAAACTTAAATATACTATAAAAATATATGACAAACATTGTAAGCTGGATATAAAAATAAGTCTACTACAAATGGCTTACAATTCTAAATTATGAGGAAAAGAAAGTTTGAAAATAAAGGAATGACAAGTTAAACCTACAGATAGCTAATATTATAAGTAAATTGTAGTATCTATAAAAGTAGATCTTACAAATACAACTAAAGATTAAGAGAAAAAGTACATTTAATAAAGTTGAGTCAACTTAATAGAAAGTAATTATTATATTGAATTGATTTATGAAATATGATTAAAAATGCTAAGTATGTGCTAGAAAATTCAAAGCAATTCACCACATTAATATAAAACATTAAAAAGTGTTTGCATCTACGAAAAGCCCACAGCAAACATAATTCTCAATGGGAAAAAACTGAGAGCCTTTCTTCTAAGATCAGGAACACAACAGGGATGACCACTTTCACCACTGCTATTCAACATAGTACTAGAAGACCTAGCCTCAGCAATGAGACAACAAAAAGAAATAAAAGGTATTCAAATTGGCAAAGAAGAAGTAAAACTCTCCCTCTTTGCAGATGACATGATACTGTATGTAGAAAACCCAAAAGACTCCACCCCAAAATTGCTAGAACTCATACAGCAGTTTAGCAATGTGGTGGGATACAAAATCAATGCGCAGAAATTAGTGGCATTTCTATACGCTAACAATGAGATTGATGAGAGATAAATTAAGGAGTCAATCCCATTTACAATTGTACCCCAAAGCATAAGATACCTAGGAATAAACCTAACCAAAGAGGTAAAGGATCTATACCCTAAAAACAACAGAATACTTCTGAAAGAAACTGAGGAAGACAAAGAGATGGAAAAATATTCCACACTCTTGGATTGGAAGAATTAATATTGTGAAAATGTCAATGCTACCCAGGGCAATTTACAGGTTCAATGCAACCCCTATCAAAATACCATGGAATTTTTTTACAGAGTTGGAACAAATCATCTTAAGATTCGTGTGGAGTCAGAAAAGACCCTGAATAGCCAGGGGAATATTGGAAAAAAAAAAAAAAAAAAAAAACAGAGCCAGGGCATCACAATACCATATTTCAGGTTGTAGTACAAAGCTGTGATCATCAAGATAGTGTGGTACTGGCACAAAAACAGACACATAGATCAATGGAACAGAATAGAGAACCCAGAAATGGGCCCTCAACTCTATGGTCAACTAATATTCTACAAAACAGGAAAGACTATCCACTCAAAAAGGACAGTCTCTTCAATAAATCGTGCTGGGAAAATTGGACAGCCACGTGCAAAAGAATGAAACTAGACCGTTCTCTTACACCATACACAAAGATAAACTCAAAATGGATGAAAGATCTAAATGTGAGACAAGATTTCATCAAAATCCTAGAGGAGAACACAGGCAACACCCTTTTTGAACTTGGCCACAGCAACTTCTTGCAAGATACATCCATGAAGGCAAGGGAAGCAAAAGCAAAAAATGAATTATTGGAACTTAAGATAAAAAGCTTCTGCACAGCAAAAAAAACAGTCAACAAAACTAAAAGACAACCTACAGAATGAGAGAAGATATTTGCAAATGACATATCGGATAAAAGGGCTAGTATCCAAGATCTATAAAGAACTTATTAAACTCAAAAGCAAAGAAACAAACAATCCAATCATGAAATGGGCAAAAGACATGAATAAGAATTTCACAGAGGAAGACACAGACATGGCCAACAAGCACATGAGAAAATGCTCTGCATCACTTGCCATCAGGGTAATACAAATCAAAACCACAATGAGATACCACCTCACCCCAGTGAGAATGGTGAAAATTAACAAGACAGGAAACAACAAATGTTGGAGAGGATGTGGAGAAAGGGGAACCCTCTTGCACTGTTGATGGGAATGTGAACTGTGCACCCACTCTAGAAAACTGTATGGAGGTTCCTCAAAGAGTTAAAAATAGAACTGCCCTATGACCCAGCAATTGTCCTGCTGGGGATTTACCCCAAAGATACAGATGCAGTGAAATGGCGGGACACCTGCACCCCAATGTTTATAGCAGCAATGTCCACAATAGCCAAACTGTGCAAACTGTGGAAGGAGCCTCTGTATCCATGGAAAGATGAATGGATAAAGAAGATGTGATATATATATATATATATATACACACACACACACACACACACACACACACAATGAAATATTACTCAGCCATTAGAAACAACGAATACCCAGCTTCAACATGGATGGACCTGGAGTGTATTATGCAGAATGAAATAATTCAACTGGAGAAGGACAATCATTATATGGGTTCACTCATATGGGGAATATTAAAAATAGTGAAAGGGATTATGGGGGAAAGGAGAGAAAATGAGTGGGAAAAATTTGAGAGGGTGTCAAACCATGAGAGACTCCTAACTCTGGGAAATGAACAAGAGGTAGTGGAAGGGGAGGTAGGCAGGGGGATGGGGTGACTGGGTGACAGGCACTGAGGGGGGCACTTTCAGGATGCACACTGGGTGTTATACTATATGTTGGCCAATGGAACTCCAATAAAAAATATACCAAAAAAAGTGTTTGCATAGATGATAAAAATATAAAACTTGAGGCTATAATAATTATATAGAAAACTTGAAGAATTTTTCTTAATTTAAAAAAATAATTGTAATAAAATATCTGAGCAAACATTAATTCCAATTGGTGAAATACTGAAACCCTTTATTCTGTGAATTGGAATAAACAAAGATACCCAATCTTTGATAATATCACCACTTTTATTCAACCTACTGTGAGTGATAGCTAGTGCTACAAGCAAGAAAAAGAAACCAGATGCATAAGAAGTGGAAAGGAAAGCAAAAACAACTGTTGCTTTACCTCCCAAAAAAGATAGTGTGCAGAATATCTTTAAAAATCTAGAACCTTTTCAAATTAACATATGCATTTAACAAGATTAATTTATTAGTTTTTTGTTTTTATTTTTTAAAGATTTTATTTATTTATTAGAGACAGAGAGAAAGAGAAAGAGAGAGACAGAGAGAGAGAGAGACAGAGAGAGGCAGAGACACAGGCAGAAGGAGAAGCAGGCTCCATGCAGGGAATCTGACGATCCTGGGTCTCCAGGATCAGGCCGTGGGCCGAAGGTAGCGTTAAACTGCCAAGCCACCCAGGCTGCCCAACAAGATTAATTTATAAAAGACAATATACAAGACCAACTGTATTACTATATATCAGCAACATCAGATACAAAAAAATTAGAGAAATAGTATAATTTTGAGTAATAAAATAATCAAATACCTATTAATGTAATGGAAAATAAGCAAGACCTCTACACTAAAACTAGAATATAAAATTACAAAAGTTGAATGAACACATAAACACTTGGATAAATACACTATTTTCATGGATTGGAAGACTATAATGGTATCAATTACCTTAATTAAAAACATAAATCGAATGTAATCTTAATTGTATCCCAAAGATTTTTTTCTGTAAAACTGGCAAACTGATTTTAAAATTCAAAAGGCACTGAGAGAGTCTATAACGCATGCCATGTACCTATCCAAGGACTTACACCTAGATTATATACATAGCTCTTACATCTCAATAATAGTTTTTTAAAACCACAACTACTAGAAATACAGGCAAAAGGATTAAACAGACACTTCACAAAATATTCAAATCTGGAAAGTTGACCTACATCATCAGTCATTAGAGAAATGCAGGTTAAAACTGTAATGGTATGTTACTACCCCTTTACCCGAATAACTAAAAGTGAGACCAAAATAGACAAAACAGTGACAGTAATAATAACATGATTCAACATATTAGTGAGGATTTGGAGCATCTGCAACTCTATTTATGGGGATGTAAGTTAGTATATTTTTAGTAACTTTTTGACAGTGTCTTCTAAAGGTGAAAACATTTCTGTTTTTAAGATTTTATTTATTTATTCATGAGAGACACACAGAGAAGGGTTAGAGACAGAGACAGAGCAAGAAGCATGCTTGATGCAGGACTCAATCCCAGGACCCCAGGATCACGACCTGAGCCATAGGCAGACACTCTACCACTGAGTGAGCCACTCAGGTGTCCCAAACCATTTCTACCTTGACCCAGCAATTCTAATCCTTCAGAATACATTAATGTGAGAAATAAAAGACATAAAAAAATATTCCTAGCAACTATTATGCATAACAAAAAACTGAAAATAGCTCAAATGTTCATCTCTGTTAGAATGGATAAAAAGTAAATTGGTATGTTCATAAAATGGCATAGTATGCAATTTCAAAAAGTGAACTACTGTTGTATATAAGAATATGAATGAATCTTCATCATAATGTAGAGCCAAGAAGTCAACTGCAAATGTTCATATATTATTCCATCCATTATATTAGTTAAATTTAAAAGCAAATAAATCTTTGTCAACTGAGTAGTGATTAAATTTGGTGTGGATAATGACCAGAAGGGGCACAAGGGAAGCCTCTGTTGATAATGTGCTATATCTTGATTTGTGTGTCATTTTATATATTATTTTTATATATTTATATTTTATATTCATTTTATATATATATATGTTACTTTATATGTATTTTATGTATTTTATGTGTTCTGCTTGAATAATGAAACTTTAAAAGTATAGACTCAATTACAAAGTAGACACATGTATTCCCATTTTATGGATGATAAATCTGGCAGTAAAAAGGACTCATAATTTTTACAAACTATTTTCCTAATAGACTTCAAGAAATGGTCTTCAAATGGCCATTCTGAATGTTTGAAATTCATCCTCTTTCTACTTTATCTCACTGATGGTTTAATAAAACTACATGTAAGCCCTCAAGGTGCTTCTAGAAACTCTAATATCCCATATTATTTCACTGTATAGTATCTACGTTTTGTTTTCAAATTTCTACAAATCACATCTTTTTGACTGTTACTAAGGCCTTCAAATTATATTTGAATTACATATATGTAATATATATTACATATATATTACATATACATACATTTGAATCATATTTTCCATATGATTCCTCATCCTTAGGATTTCTGAGATCTGACAACATTTTAAAGATTACAAACCAGTAAAGAGAGCTTATGAAATCTCTCACATGGTAACTCTAAACTATGCACATAACCACCGTATCAACCTGTGATTATCTGCATTCACCTGCACCAATAGTGTAAAGAGCTAAGAAGCCTTCATGGCACAAAGTTTATCTTACGTGTAGGCAGAAGAGAGAATTATCATATAATTTCAGGAATTCTAAGTATTTCTTTTTTTTAAAAGATTTACTTATTTATTTATTCATGATAGACATAGAGAGAGGAGGGGTAGAGACACAGGCAGAGGGAGAAGCAGGCTCCATGCCGGGAGCCTGACGCGGGACTCGATCCCAGGACTCCAGGATCTCGCCCTGGGCCAAAGGCAGGTGCTAAACCACTGAGCCACCCAGGGATCCCCCTAAGTATTTCTTATGCTAGAAAAATATCCCTTAATTCTCCTCAAATTACTTGAGAATAAATCACAAGTAATCCCTTTTTATAATGATTCCTTCTGGACCTATATGTCCTTGATTGGGATGCAAATTTTTTGTTGAGTTTATCTGTGTGTGTGATTTGGATGGATGGGGACATGTTTAATGAAAGGTGAACTAGGTCAAGTAATGGAAGCGTTTGAATCAGTGCTTTTCAAACTCTGTGATATGTAGGGATCACCTGGGAAAATACTTTAGAGATCTGGAACCTCATATTCATAATACCTGATTCAACAGGCCCAGGGGTAGGGTGACCCAGATATAGGCAAGTTTAAACGACACCTCAGGCTTTCTGCTACAGATATTGAGGACTGTATTTGGATAGTTGCTCTGTGAGCCTTTATTATCAAGCCTTAGTGAGGTTTTTTTTTTTTTAAAGATTTTATTTATTTATTCATGAGAATACACAGAGAGGAGAGAGAGAGAGGCAGAGGCACAGGCAGAGGGAGAAGCAAGCTTCATGCAGGGAGCCTGACGTGGGACTCCATCCAGAGTCTCCAGGATCACACCATGGGCTGCAGGCGGCGCTAAACCGCTGAGCCACCAGGGCTGCCCAGCCTTAGTGAGTATTGATTAGGATGCTGAAAGCAAGCCACTGGTACAGACAAGATGAGTAGCATAACAAGAAAGAAGAAAGTCACAGGGAGAATTGAAATGGGTGGATCTTCTAGCCAAAGGTAATGTACCCACTTCACCGGAGCTAACCCAGCACCGAGACATCATATAACTTTGTCTAGATACTTTGCACTAAAATAATTACAAGTTTTCCCAACTTATATGTAAAAGAAAAAGAACCATCATTCTTAAAGTCAAAGATCTAATCTAATACAAACTCAACCAAGAACTGAAAATGTTAAGTAAAAGATAGTGAAATGAAATTATTCTTTTCTTTTTCTTTTTTTTTAAATGAGATCCTTACTAGGTTTTAAGTTATTTTTATGGTAAATACAAATTTATTTGTGAGGAGCATGAGTGAGTATCCTCTTCTACTACCTCCTTGAGGAGCAACCAAATAATAAAATTGCAGATATGGCTACCATAAAGAACAGATAGCAGGTCTTGACAAGTTTTGCCTTTTGTTTTCTCATAAAGTAACATGAGAACTCTATTTTTTTTTTCATTGTTCTAGTTGTGAGACAGTCTCTTTAACTGGAAACACGGATGGGTCCTTTTTACCTTTTCTATAAAAATGTCATTCAAAAGCTCAAGCTAAAGATATCAAAGTCTAAGAACAACTTAAAATGGAATGAGTCCTGGAAGAAAATTTGTAGCGTCTGAGTTAAGTTCTGGCATGCACGACCTTGTCAAATGTTATACACTTCTACTGTATGAACTTGGTTGCACCATTTATCATGTCTAATATAAAGATTCATCTTTTGCATAATGGGGCAATAATGCTGGTACTCACAGCAGTGTGGAAAGGATCCACTGAGATACTGAATGGGCCTCAGAGTTCTTTATAAAGTCAAATGCTCAGTGCAAATATTTTGTGGTATATGACATGCGATATATGACTGGGGTGAAGGTTATATAAAATAGAGGAAAGGGAAGAAAGATTATGAAGATAGTTTCTGAACAAAATAAGAGTGAGCTTGAATTCTCAAAGGAATATGAAAAACAGAACATGAGAGAAAATGTGCTAGCTAACTATATGAATGGAAATAGTAAAAAAAAACATTGAGTTGAATATTGCTTTTGTTTTCTAGCTATTGGTGGACTAAATACACTAAACAACTCTCTCATTCAAAACAATCAAAATGCTGATACATGTATTTCTGTTTAAAAGAATTGCCAAGGTACCTTGAAAGGAAGAAATCTTCAGTGGTCAAAATAAAGTAAGCTCCAAGCCTGAGAAATAATTAATCACTATACTGGCTTTACTTAAAGGTTTATACCAAATCCTAGAGACCCCAAACTCTTGCGTTAGTGCTCTCAGAAGCTTGAAGGATACATATATACATAGTGTTGGGTATTGCCAGATTAGCACATCTAATAAGAGCCCATACAGGAAGCAGAAATCCCAAAGGGCTAAATGAAAAATAAATCTGCTGCAAAGAAAGAGATAAAGACTAAATTTCCTTGTCTCATTACTCATCCTGAGTTGATAGAAAAATAATCTTCCCTGAGAATTTCTAATGACATGACAGAATGTATACAAGTTTAACTCTATAATATTAATTCTTGTGAACATCTTTAAAACATAAAGAGGAGAATTACATTTAGAATGACTTAAGATAGTGCCCAAGAGAGGACTGACAGAAGCAAACAAAAATCCTCTCTTCATTTTCAAGGAAAATGCAACTTTAATAGAGAACACAAATAATCCCCAAGATAAATTTCCAGAGAAAAATTTTTTTGTTCAGTGTCAAAAATTATAAACACAAAAAATAAGTCACCATTAATTAAAACCACCAAAAAGAGAGTGACACAATACTTTAATATTGAAAATGTTATATCTGTATATAAAGTGCTGACATTGAATATTTGAAACCAAATTAAGTCTTGATTTCACAAAGAGGAAAGGAGAATATAAAGAAAAAATAAGCATCTCGAAAAAGGAACTAAATGTGACTTCTAGAAATGATACATACAATTGAAATAAAATCTCAAAGAGTGGTTACTTAGATTAGACACAGCTGGAGAGCAAATAAATGAAGAGGAAGATACAGTATAAACACAGCACAGAGATGCAAAGAAATGAAGAATGTGATAGACATGTGAAATTACATGGAGGACAGTATGGAAAGTGCTGATATATATCAAATCAAATTTCAAAAAAAAAAAACAGGAACAGGGGAAAATAGTGTTCAAACATTTTTTAGCATTAAAAAAAAGACATTTGGAAAAAAAATTCATTTTTAAAAAATATTTTATTTATTTCAGAGAGAGAGAAAGTGAGAGAGCATGGGTAAGGATGAGGGAGAGGGAGAAGCAGGCTCTCCGATGAACAAGTAGCCTGATGTTGAGCTCAATGCAGGGCTCGATCCCACGATCCTGGGACCATGAGCTGAGCCAAAGGCAGATTCTTAACCTACTGAGCCACCCAGGTGCCCTGGAGAAACAATTCTTGAATGCAAGTAGCCTAACAAAATTTCAAGCATAAAAGCAAAATGAAGGTAAATAAAGATGCACATAAAAACTATAGTAAGTCAATGGATAAGATAGATTATAAAGCAGCCAGAAAAAAAAGACAAATTCTTGACAAAGAATATTATTTAATCAAATACCAACTTCTCAACATCAGCAATAGAAGTCTGAAGATTATGTAGATTATGTAAATCAGTGATGTACCAAAACAAAATTAATGTCAACCTAAAATTCTATAATCAGAAAAACTACATTTTAAGCATGAGAATGAAATACAAATGTTTTCAGAAAAGCACCAATATACACTCACTAAAAATATTCTTTGGGGCTCCTGGGAAGCTCAGTTAGTTGGACAGCCAACTCTTCATTTTGGATCAGGTCATGATCTCTATGGTCCTAGGATGGAGTTCTGCACTTGGTGGGGAGTGTGCTTGGGGATTCTCTCTTTTACTCTCTCTCTACCCCTTTCCCTGTTCCCTCTTTCTCATATAAACAAATAAATCTTTAAAAAAAAAGGATATCCTTTATGCAGAAGTTAAATGATATCAGAACTTAGATCTGGAATGCCAGAAGAAATTTTAAGCAAAAAATGCTGACAAATAGGACTGCTTGCAATGAAAGCAATTATCCCTAACTTGTAGATTAAGAATAACAACAACAACAAACAGAAAAAGAAAGAGAGAGAGAGAATAAACTAGATTCTCCATCTTCCTCTTTTTCTCCCTACTGTTCCCATGTTCACTGGGGCTTGCATGACTGGGAGGTTCCCATCTAGCACATGGTAGCCCCATATCAGTAGCACCTAGGGGATTCAACTGGAAGAATAGTTAATTACAAAGCAATTGAGCAAATAAATAAATATATAAAAAATAATAGAATGTATATGTTTTATTGTCAAGAAGAGAGTTACAAACATAGAAAGGAGTAAGCTAAATTAAACTTTGTCATGTAAGATTGCATGAGAGTTATTGCAATATAAACTTTACAATATTTAAATATATATATATAGATATGTATACAGAAAAAGCATATGTGTGTATATGTGTCCATATATTGATGTATTTCTTAACTTTGTCCATTATAAGAAACCTAGAAGCACTAGTACCTCAAGAGCGATAAGCATACCTGGCACCCATATCTTTACCCATATCTTTTTGGTATTCAAATACCATTCTCTACTACATGATACCAGCAGAGTTTGGAGAAACAGCTGGTTTTTGAGCTAGAGTGGGGAAAAGTATAAGATGAACCTTGGAACATCTCATTGTGCCTTTAAATAAGAAAGCACTCAAAGAATATGCTAGATAGAACAGACTCCCACTGTTCAAATATGTGACAATCTGACCTTCAGAATAAATAACAATTGTCATGGATTATAACTGATTAAATAAAATAGAAATCCTGAGTCCACATTCATATATAAGTAACAGAATACATAAATAAATAACAGAGAAGAAAACTTCTTACAGAAATGAAAGCAAAAAATAATTGCTTATTTACAATAAATATAAAATACTAAGTTTATAGTGGCAAAGACTGGCAGACACTATCTTAGCCAAGTGGCAAAATTTAGCATCTCTAGTAACAAGATGGATTGGTATGATGTACCTTGGATAGGTTACACTGCAGTGTTCCTTCATAGTTGTGTAACTTGCCATACTTGCATAAACTTAGGGAAACAACAGACCCAAAATGAGAGGTATTTGACAAGATAGCTAGCCTGTTCTTTTTAGAAAATGTCCAAGTCATGAAGATTAAAAAAAGACCAATGAATTACTCTGTTTTGAAGCGTCTGGAGAAACAAGACTACTGAATGGAACGAGCAATCCAGAATTAAATACTGGACTTGTCAAGAATGTTATCGGGACAGTTTTCTAATGATGTGGATTATATGTCATTATGATATTAATTTCAATTTTAGGATTTTGATGGTTGTACTATGATTATGTAAGAGAGTGTTCTTGTTTTTAGTAGTGCATGCAAATTTTCTATGGCATAATTACACATTATGTCTGCAGTTTGCAAAAGGGTTCAGGATGGGAGAATGATGGGCTAAATAGGTGAAAACTCTGACAATTACGATGTGGGAGTTCTTTGAGCTACTTCGGAAAACTTCCCGTAAGATTATAACTACTTCAAATAGAAAAGCTTAAAATTTTAGAATTAAAAAAAACTAGATCTCAATAGTTCATAAAAGAGGAAGTGGAATCATCAAGGTCAAGGCCTTCAAAAGAATTTATAGGGTTTCAGAATAAGTCAATAGTGATTAAGTTCAGACTTCCTTAGTTTGAAATGGAAATAGATTAGCACAACCACTTGGAAAAAAGTAGCAGTAACTTCCAAAATAATAAAAAGGGAAAAATGAATTGAGAAAAATATCATCCAAGAAGAAGTTAATATTGGCCTTCAAAAGGATGAAGATTATTCTAAAATGAGGTAAATAAAAATCATGCCTTCTGTTTTGAGCAAACCTTTACACCTAGATATCTAAGTATCATGGCAAAGTTTTTTTTCCCACTTAATTGCCAAGAAACTTGTGATAATATTATATATGTTATATACATACAGAAACATATGGATAAATGAATTAATAAACATGTATTCATTTAAAGTTGTAGCCAAACTTCAAGAATGCAGGTGAAATCCCTAGAAGGCAAATTTGCTTGAAGATGTTAGAGAGCTAAACAGACACAAAAACATAAAAAAGTTAATAAATGATATAACATCCTAAATCAATCAAATTCAAAACAAATTTATAATTATGTATACTTTCTTAATAGTCCCAGATGCCAGTAAGAGTAAAAAAGCAAACTACAGAATGGGGGAAGATATCAGACCAAGGATTTATATCCAGAATATATTAAAACTGATAATCAAGTAGCCAAGTAATCCATTGATTCTTTGAAAACAAAATCAGTTTAATAATCCCCTGGAAAGATTGTTCAATAAAAAGAGAGAAGGCATATTACTACTATACCAGAAGAAAATGATATATAGAGAGGCATCCTATAGATTGTAAAGAATGTATCCACTGAATTTATTGACAGTACATTTTAAAATTCAGAAATAGGTAATTCCTACAAAAATGCAATTTATAAATCCTGCACGGATGACTTCCTAGAGAATTCTACCAATTACTTTAGAAGGAAGTAATGCCAATTTACACAAAGTCTTTCGGAGGTTAGAAAATGATGAAATACATTCCAAATTGTTTGATTAGGTCACAATAAACTTAATTCCAAAATCTGATAATGTCATTATAAGAAAAGAATGTTAAAAGCCACTCATACCTAAAAAAGAATTTACATACCAAATCCAGAAATATATAAAAAAGAAAGACAGTAAAAAAAGAAAGTAAGACATAATGAGTTGTTCTATCCAAGTAATTCACAATTGGTTTCAAATTTAATAACTAAGCAATGAAGGACCTCTGCTTCCAAGTAGGGTCTAGTAGATCATGGCATGGCAACACTTCTGCTATCCACTACAAAAAGACAGACAAGTTACAAAAATAAAAGAATGTGGCAGAAAAATGACAAAATGAATCAACATTCCAGAGAGGGAAAATAAATCCAGAGGTTTGCTAATGATTGAAGGCCATTCCCCTAGTCCTTTTCAGAAATTTGTCAATTCTGGGCATGGCCTATGGGTCAGGAAGATTGCTGCTACTTAAGGAAATTAGAAAATTGAGGGAGAGACATTGTGAAGGATCAGAGTGGCAAAACTGGAGACTTGTGAGTCCTCAAATGAAAAAAAAATTTTTCAAAACAAAACAAGAAAAAGCTGAATAATTGTGCTGGTCAGAAGAACTACATTAATGTGAGATGGATTATAGCAAAAAATTGACAGGCAAAACAAAAACAATGAATTTATAAGAATGTTTAAGCAAATGTTTCTTAAATTTAACAAAAAAATTAATTAACCATTGGAGAAAAACATCAACAAATTAAACTCAAATAAAATTTAAAAATTCTGTGCTCATCAAATGATATCATTATGACTATAAAAAAGCAAATCATGGACTGCAATAGGATATCCAAGGATTTACATCCAGAATTAATTTAAAAAATTTCTACAGGCCAATAAAAAGACAATTCAGTTTAAAAAATAGGCAAAATTCATAGGCACTAAAGAAACAGAAAACCAAAATGACTACTAATTAGCATTTGAAAAAATACTCCACATCACTAGTTATAATGAAATATGACAACACATCTGTTAAAATGACTAAATTTTTTAAAGACTAAAAATATCAAGATTTGGTGAGGATGTAATAACTGGAATTGCTGGTTAGAATGAAAATTGGGACAACTTTGAAAAACTGGCAATCTACTACTAAAGCTAAACATATGCTTATGAACTTAGCATGAACTAGAAACCCCACTTTTAAGTAAATACCCAAGAGGAATGATGACATATACCCACTAAAGTCATATATAAAAATGACCAGAGAAACTTTATTCATTGTAGTAGTTGGAAATAACCCACTGTCAAGAAGATAGAGAAGTTAATATCTATTCATACAACATAATATGTTATAAAATATAAATTACATTTTACTATATATGCATAGTAGATTGACAAAATGAAAAATATAACGTATGATGATTTTATTTACATGAACTTTAAGAATAAGCAATCTAATATATGGTGAACAAAGTAAAAATAATGGTTGCATCTGGGTTTGGGTCTGTGGAAAGGGAGAACTGAATGGGAAGAGATATAACTGTGGAATAGGAAAGGGAATTGGGTCTGTGGTCCTGGGAGAACTGAATGGGAAGAGATATAAGTATTTAAGCTGTCATGAGCTTAATATTTAAATATTAAATATTAAATCAGAAAGAAATATTAAATATTCAATCAGAAAGAAAGAAATATTAAAGAATATTAAATCAGAAAGAAAGAAAATAGGGTCTGGAGTCCTGAACATGTTCTATGTCTTGATCTAAGTTCTGATTTAGAAAACATATACATATTTAATGTTTTATTGAGGTGTGCACTTACGATTACTGTGGTTTATGGGATGTGCACCTGTATATCGTAAGTAACATGCATATCTATTTATCAATATCTTTTTTATCAATATAAATTTATCAATATCTTTTTTATCAATATCAATTTTTAAAAATCAATTAAAAACTATTCTAAAATATCTCAAAGGAAGAGTGAAATCTGCAGTTTCATAGACTTTGAATGAAAAAAATCAACCAAGTAGATAGGCACTGAAATAAAAATATGTAAAAGATGAAGTTATGGAGAGAGATATACTTGAAGCTGAGGATTCACAATCAATTCTCATCTGGGAATAGAAAGTGACTCGAGGCACTTATTGAGGCTGAGTATTCAGGCTTGAGCCCTCAGAAAAGACTGATCCTGGGGACAAAGATATCTTGTGGTGTTTTTTTTTTTTTTGTTGTTGTTGTTGTTTTGTTTTTTACCAGTAGAAATTTTGATATATAAACAAGGCTGGCAGGAAAAATTGGAATGTGTGAAAATACTTACCAAAAAATTGCCAATTTCAAAATGTGTGCTAAATGTTAAAGTTGTTTATATCTGGAGACTTACGGTTACTAGAAGAAAACTTTATATAACTTAATCTCTCATATTTTCTCAGTATGGAGGAAGAAAAGATCTGCCATATACTCAAGTGAAAGTTCTTGAGAATAATTCAATAGCAACAGGGACAAATCACAGATAGTTAAGATTCAATAAAACTGTAATCTCTCTTTGAGAAACTTAGATTCTGATGGATTTAGGTGATAGGTGTCCATTCTCATGCTTAAATAGATGAATGGGTGAACTCTCACTAATAGATGATACCATCATCTGTAACATCAGTAGTTTATATATATAGATATATAAATGATATATCTATCTACCTATGTATCTATATGATATTTAGAATATAATGAAAAATCAGGTATACAAAAACCATGTGATCAACAATCAAGAAGAAAAACATATAATAAATACAGACCTGCAGATAATCCAGATACAGTAATTAACATTAAAGAACTTTTAAAATCACTATGATTGATTTATTAATATATACAGGATTAAATGGGAAGAATAAGTGAAAAGATGGAAGATTTCAGCAGCAAAATGAAATCTGTCAAAATCAATTAAATGGCTACTACAGGGATAAAACATAATCCATCAGAAATGAAGAATTTAGGGAATATATTTACAAAAATTAGAGCTGAATGCAGAATTAGACATGTAAATAGAAAATAATAAAAGCGAATCACAGAGGGAAAAAAAGACAAAGAGGAAGAACATGACACAGAAATTGGGAAATATTGTGGAATGCACTTAAAACTTCTAATATAAAAACTGGTTTTCAGAAGGAGAGGAGAAAGAGAACACACAGAAGAATATTTGAAAAGATACTGGTCAAGTTTTTTTTTTTCAAAAGTGATTAAATATTCCAACCCATAGATTTACAAATGTCAATGAAAACCAACCTAGCATCATAGTTACAAAGAAAAATGACCCAAGTTGACCATAAAGTGCTGAAAGGCAAAGAAAATATTTTAAGTACCCTGAGGGAGGTAACAATTATCATACAAGAGGCCACAATAAGACTGATAACTGACTTTTTTAGAGATGAAAAGGAAAGACAAGAACAACAAAAAAGAAAAACAAGAGAAAAAAAGAGAATGAAAAAAAGTCTTTTAAAGGTTTGAATATCTATCATCTATCTATCTATCTATCTATCTATCTATCTATCTATCTATCTATCTATCATCTCCTGGATTTCTATGCCCAGTAAAAATATCTTTCAGAATCAAAGGTAAAATAAAGATATGTTAACACAAGCACTTGAAATTTTTCATCAAAAGGTCATCACTTAAAAAAGAAACACTAGAAGCACATGAATTTGCTCAACTGATTAAGCTTATGCCTTAGGCTCAGGTCATGACCCCGGGGTTCTGGGATTGAGCATTGTATCAGGCTCTTTGCTCACTGGGGAAGCCTGCTTCTCCCTGTACCTCTGCCTGATGCTCCCCTGCTTGTGCTCGCTCTGTCAAAATATATAAATAAAATCTTTAAAAAAAGAAACACTGTAACAACTTCTTCAGCCAAGAAAAGGCAAGGTTACACAAAAATATGTAAATTCAGGAAAGAATAAAGAATAAAATTTAATAATGAGTAAATAAAAATTAACATCAAACTAACAATAAAAATACAAACAACAGGATGTCCAGTCTCACCACTGTCATTCAATATAGTACTAGAAGCCCTAACCTCAATAATCAGACAACAAAAAGAAAAGGCATTCAAATTGGCAAAGAAGAGGTCAAACTCTCACTTTGCAGATGACATGAAACTTTATGTGGAAAACTCAAAGGACTCCACTCCAAAATTGCTAGAACTCATACAGGAATTCAGCAATGCAGTAGGATATAAAATCAATGCACTGAAATCAGTTTCATTTCTATACAGTAACAATAAAACAGAAGAAGGAGAAATTAAGAAATTGATCCCATTTACAACTGTACCAAAAATCATAAGATACCTAGGAATAAATTTAATCAAAGAGATAATGGAACTGTACTCTAAAAACTACAGAACACTTATGAAAGAAATTGAGGAAGACACAAAGAAATGGAAAATCATTCCATGCTCATGGATTGGAAGAATAAATATTGTGAAAAACATCTATGCTACCTAGAGCAATCTATAAATTCAATGCAATCCCTATCAAAATATCATCTACTTTTCTCACAGAGCTGGAACAAATAATCCTAAAATTTGTGTGGAACAACAAAAATGACCCCAAATAGCCAAAGGAAAGTTGGAAAAGAAAACCAAAGCCGGTGGTGTCACAATCTCAGACGTTAAGCTCTATTACAAAGCTGTAATCATCAAGATAGTATGGTACTCATACAGAAACAGATGCAGAGATCAATGGAACAGAATAGAGAACCCAGAAACCGACCCTCAACTCTATAGTCAACTAATCTTCGACAAAACAGGAAAGATATTCAATGGAAAAAAGATAGTCTCTTCAACAAATGGTGTGGGGAAAATTGGACAGCCACATGTAGAAGAATGAGACTGGACCATTTCCTTATACTTTGTAAGTTTATCTTACAAATGGATGAAATGGATTTCTTCAAATGGATGAAAGACCTACACATGAGATAGGAATCCATCAAAATCCTAGAGGCAGCAACTTCTTTGACCGTGGCCACAGCAACTTCTTGCTAGACACATTTCCAAAGGCAAGAGAAACCAAAGCAAAAATGAACGATTGGGACTTCATCAAGATAAAAAGCTTTTGCACAGCAAAAGAAACTGTCAACAAAACTAAGAAGCAGCCTCTGGAATGGAAGAAGATATTTGCAAATGGCATATCAGATAAAGGGCTAATATCCAAGATCCATGAAGAATTTATCAAACTCAACACCTCAAAAACAAACAATCCAGTCAAGAAATGGGCAGAAGACATGAACAGACAGTTCTCCAAAGAAGATATACAAATGGCCAACAGACATATGAAAAAATGCTCCACATCACTTGGCATCAGGGAAATATAAATCAAAACCAAATGAGATACCACCTCACACCAGTCAGAATGGCTAAAATTAACAATCAGGAAACAACAAATGTTGGCGAGGATGCAGAGAAAGGGGAACCCTCTTATACTGTTAGTGGGAATGCAAATTGGTACAGCCACTCTGGATACAGTATGGAGGTTCCTCCAGAAAATAAAAATAGAGCTATCCTATGACCCAGCAATATCACTACTAGGTATTTACCTCAAAAATACAAATGTAGTGATCTGAAGGGGCACCTGCACCCCAATGTTCATAGCAGTAAGGTCCACAATAACTAAACTATGGAAACAGCCAATATACACATCAATAGATGAATACAAAAGAAGATATATATTGTGTGTATATATATGTATATATATCATATATATGTATACACACACACATATATATAATGGAATATTACTTGGCCATCAGAAAGGATGAAATCTTACTATTTACACTGACATAGATGGAACTGGAGGGTATTACATTGAGCAAAATAAGTCAATCAGAGAAATAAAATTATCATATGGTTTCAATCATATGAAATACAAGAAATAGTGCAGAGGATCATAGGCTAAGGGAGGAGAAAAGGAATGGAAAGAAATCAGAGAGAGAGACAAGCCATAAGAGACTCTTAATTATGGGAAAGAAACTGAAGGTTGCTGGAGGGGAGGTGGGTTGGGGGATGGGGTAACTGAGTGACAGGCATTAATGAGAGCATACATTATTGTGATGAGCACTGAGTATTATATGCAACTGATGAATTACTAAACTAAAATGATAGTAATAAAAAGAAAAAATATAAACAACATAATTTAAAAATAGGCAAATTTTTTTTGCCTTGAATAATAAGTAACAGTGATTATATAGTATTAATAATAATAATAAGTAGTATTTCTCCAAAGATGTGCAAATGACTAACAAGCACATGGAGGGATGCTCAACATCACTATCATTAGGGAAGTGCAAATGTAAACTATAATGAGGATCCATTTCACATTCTTTTAAATGGCTATAATTTTATTTATTTATTTATTTATTTATTTATTTAGTTAGTTAGTTAGTTAGTTAGTTAGTTAGTTATTTAAAATTTTTATCTACCTATTCATGAGAGACAGAGAGAGAGGCAGGCAGAGATATAGGCAGAGGGGAAGGGGGCTCCCTGCAGGGAGCCCAATGCAGGACTCGATCCCAGACCCTAGGGTCACACCCTGCCCAAGGCAGTTGCCCAACAGGCAAGCCACTCAGGCATCCCAAATGGCTATAATTTTAAAATGTAAAATAACAAGTGTTAGTAAGGATATACAGAAATGGAAACTCCTTTACATTGCGCTGATAGGACTGTGAAATGTTTAAGCTGCTATGGAAACAATTTCTCAAATCCTCAAAAACTTAAAAACCTTAACCATAGAATTACATATGACCCAGCAATTTGACTCCAGATATATTCCTAAAAGAAATGAAAAAATACTCAAACAAATATGTTGCAAACATGTTCATAGCAGCACTATTCAAAACAGCCAAAAGGTAAAAACAACCTTAATGTCCATCAACAGATGAATAGATACATAAAAAGTGGTATATTATTACAGTGGAATATTACTCAGTCTTAAACTAAATAAAATACTGATACATGATAAAATGTGGATGAACCTTGAAAACATTACAAGTGGCAGAAGTCAGATATAAAAACATACATACTGCATGATTCCACTTACATAAAATATTCAGAATATTAAATCCATGGAGGCAGAATGCTTACTACTAGTGTTTGCCAGGGGAAGAAGGGTAAAAGGAAAAACAACTGTCCAATGGGTACAGGGTTTCTTCTTGGGTGATGAAAATATTTGGGAACTAAAAGGAGGTGGTGGTTGCACAACACCATGAATGCATTAAATGTCACTGAATCACTTACCTTAAAATGGCTATTTTATGTTATGTGACTTTAACCTCAATAAAAAATATTTAAAAAAACATTAACACTATAAAACTGTTATTTGTTGGGGGGGTGTTAAAATACAAACGAAATCACAGCATTATGCATTATACAAACTAATGTTTGATTCACAAAATACAAATACAGGCACGGCTAAGATGCATGGCAACAGGAACAAGTTTGGAGGAAGCAAAATAGAAAAAAAGTTCCCAAATGTCTAGCAGCATCAGGAAAGCAGTAAAAATAATAATTTTTAATTGATGGAAAATGAATCAAAGACTTATCTCAAGGATAACTACTAGAAATAGTAAAAATATATATATATATATAATTAAAGATCAATAGAGGAAAAAGAGGATTAAAATTTGATTAATTGGTAAAAAGACAAGAGAGGAGGAAATACATAGTAAATAAAACATGTTGTGACAAATAGAAAAAAAATGATGGCAGGTATAAATTCAAGTATATCTCTAGTTATGTTAGATGTAAATAACTAAATATTCCTAATAAAAGAGTGAGTTTGTAAAATTGGACTTAAAAAAAAGAAAAATCAATTATTGAGAAAAACAGTCCTGCAAGGGCACAGCCCTTCTTATCTTTGCTGTGTCAAATCGCAAGGCTTAAACATCTTTTGACCCTGAGACCTTTTAGCATGACTGCCACACAACTGGTTATTCCTTGTATAAGTGAGACTAGCTTGTTTGTTGTTTGCTACAAAAGATGCTTGACCCCGGTTTCTTCAACTACAGCACAATCTAGGGTGTATAGTAATCATCTGGGCTGGCCACACCACACAGTGGGGCTTGGTCTCAGGGGAACTTGTGCTACATGCAGAATCTCCTGTTGTTGGCTTAGCTCATGAGTGATAAACTGCTTTGCTCCAAACCACTAAGTCTCACTACCTCTTTTGACACCTCTGGAATTGTGGCAACCACTGCTTATTATTATACTACTTAGTTGGGCAGCCCTGGTGGCGCAGCGGTTTAGCGCCACCTGCAGCCCAGGGCGTGATCCTGGAGGCCCGGGATCGAGTCCCACGTCACGCTCTCTGTGTGGTGCCTGCTTCTCCCTCTGCCTGTGTCTCTGGCTCACTCTCTCTCTCTCTCTCTCTGTCTCTATGAATAAGTAAAATAAAATCTTAAAAAAAAAATAAACTGCTTAGTTATTTTTTGGTTTCTTGTTATTCCTGTATCTTCTGGGAGTTTGAGAATCTACCATGACCTTAGTCATTAATTATATTAACCAAGTAAGAGAAAAATCATCATATTGCTCAATTGATGAGAAAAAGCAATTTGATAAAATTTCACATTTATTTATAAATAAACATTTAGTAAACTCTGAGTAGAGGAGAGCTTTTTTAATTTTATAATGTCATATAAAAAACCTACATCAGGTATTTTACTTAATAGTGAAATATTGAAATATTTTCCTATAACTGGGAAGGAGATAAAGATGCCCACTATTACTTTCTTTTAACATTGTCCTATAAAATGTAAGCCCTATAATAAAGTAATAAAAATAAATGATACAAGAATTTGAAAATAATAATATAGTATTATCATACAGTATGTTTTTTCCTAACAAAATCCAAAGGAATCTGTTTATTAGAAATAATACATTTATTATTATTATTTTATTAACAGGCTGCTGACTGTTAAAGTTCATAGATAAGAATTAATTTTACTCCTTTATATTAGTTATACATAGTTAATAAAATTAAGCTAAAGATACTAGTTTAAATAGTAGCAAGTATATCAAATATCTTGGAATTAAATTAATGGATTAGGATAAGACAACTACATAACACACTGTAAAGTTCCATTTAGAAAAACTGAAGGACACTTAAATAAGTAGATAAATGTAAGATAAATGTTACCTACACATGAATTTAGATATGCAAATTCATTTAGAGATTCAATCCTAACCAAATCCCAACTACGATTAGAACTTTTCAAAATTACTTCTAAAATTACATGAAAACGGAAAGGAGAAAGAGTTCTGTCTTGAAGATAAACAAAATTGGAGGAAATAATGGTTTATTATAGGGATTAATCGAATTTATTACACAGATGATTTAAAAGTTTGGTATTGGTACAAGAATAAGTAATTGTGCCTCTAAATACAATAGAGTTCAAGAACAGAGCTACATATGTGTGGAAACTGAATTTAAGATAAAGCTTACTACTGAGCAATGAGTTTACACTTGTCTTTCAAAATAAACATCGCTTCATCAGTTGGAGTGGGATCACATATTTTATTGTCCAAATTAGGGCAATTTTCACTGAAAGAGCACATTTTAATAATCCACCAGAGCCATAAGGAACTAGGGCAATTAGATATCTTAGTTAAAAACAAATGCATGATGGGCATTGAGTGGTCCCATTGATTAGGTGTCTGCCTTCGGCTTAGATCATGATCTAGAGTCTTGGGATGGAGTCCCACATCGGGCTCCCTGCTCCGTGAGGAGTCTGCTTCTCTCTCTATCTTTTCCTCCTGTTTGTGATCTCTTTCTCATGCTCTCACTTCTCTCAAATAAATAAAATCTTTATTTAAAAAAATGCGTGACTCTCTTTCCCATACAATTAGTAAAAAGCCAATCTAAGAATATTAAAGATTGATACATCACAGGTTAAAGATTAGATTTCCTAGGACATAATTTCTTTACTATTTTGGAACATGAGTTGTTCCTTAAACAGGACAAAGGAAACAATACCAATAGTGAATTGGCAAATTTGACTAGAGTAAAACTAAGGAATTTCTTCACTAAAAGATGCCATTAAGACAATGCAAGTCAAAGTATTAAAAATAATATATCCGTAACACCTAGAGCAAAGTGCTTATATCTGGTATATATAAAATATTTATACAAATCAGAAAGAAAAATGACAACCAAATATTAATATAGGCAAGACACTAATCAGGAAACTTTACAAAAGAGGATATCCAAAAGAGAATATATAAATAGCCAGTTAACCTATAAAAGACTCAATGTTATTAATAATCAGAGAAATGCAGTTAAAACTGCAATGAGATGTCATTCATATTTTTAAGAATGGCAAAGTTAAAAAGATTCACATAATCAATCTTTTTTTGTGGATGTGGAATAAGGGGGGAAAGTCTCGGGCACCTGGGTGGCCCAGTGGTTGAGTGTCTGCCTTTGGCTTAGGGCGTGATCCCAGGGTTCCAGGATCAAGTCCCACATCGGGCTCCCTGCAGGAAGCCTGCTTCTCCCTCTGCCTGGGTCTCTGCTTCTCTCTTTCTGTGTCTCTCATGAATAAATAAATAAAATCTTTAAAAAAAAAAGAGGGGGGGCGGAGTCTGACTGACAGGAGTCCTGTAAACTGTTACAAACCCCTTTGGAAAGGTGTTGATACTATTTGCTAGAATTGAAAATATACATGTGCCACACCCCACTCTTAGTATATATTCACCAGAGGTGCTATATGCACCAAGCAAGATGAGTGCACAAGAATGTTCTTTGCAGAATTATTCATAAGAGAAAAATAACAATAAAAGTCTTCACCAACAGTAGGAGGAAAAAGATGAATAAACTGAACGGTTCATACAGCAGGATATTCTCCAATACTGTACAGAATAAGAAAGAAACTACAAGTACACACTTAGCAAACACCATAGTGAGACAAAAAAGCCAAATAAAAATTAATATGATATATATTTCAATTGATATTAAAGTAAAAAACAGGCAAAACTGATACTGTGTTAAAAGCATAATTATTTTTGGAGGAAAAGGAAGTAGAGACTGCACAGGCCATAATGAGAGATCTGAAGGTGTTGACAACACTGTCTTGATTTCGGTAGCAATTCTCCAAGTGCTTACTTTTGGCAATTAAGTAATATATTTAAGAGGTGTGTGTGTGTGTGTGTGTGTGTGTGTGTGTGTGTGTTTTCTACAGGTTTTTTTTTTTTTGCACATTGTATGTATGTATGTCCTGATTAAAATAAAACAAAACACAAAACAAAATAAAATGTATGTAACTTAACATACTCTCTACAGAGAAAAGGACAGAAAGTGATGGAGGTAAGTCATTTTAGGCAAGTCAGGGGCTCTTTTGGTTTCCAGAGCTCTCTGGGTGCCTCTGCTTTCCCCTTCAGGAGCTATCCTGTTTTTCCAACAAACCTATCTGTGGTTTATTAATCAGAATCTGTTTCAGTTGCTAATATCCAAAATAATCTCACTAATACAGCTTTAAAATGACATGAGTTTGTCTGTTTACTTTGAATATCTTCCACAATGAAGTTTGTATTTCAGTCAAACAAGCTTTAGTATTACACACACACATCAAATTTTCCATCAGTTTAATTAATTAATTTTTTAAAGATTTATTTATTTATGAGAGAGAGAGAGAGGCAGAGACAAAGGAGGAGGGAGAAGCAGGCTCCATGCTGGGAGCCTGACGTGGGACTTGATCCCGGGACTCCAGGATCTTGCCCTGGGCCAAAGGCAGGCGCCACCCAGGGATCCCCTGTCAATTTAATTTATAAATCAATTTCATCCCAAAGAAAACTTCTATGACATTATTTTCAGAGGTTGATACATGATTCTTTTTTTTTTTTGATACATGATTCTAAAGTTTATCTAAATAACCATAGGCTTTGAGGAACTATACTTTTGAACAAAGAGACAGTGAGGGAAGTAATGCTCAACTAAAAATTAAAACACATGATAGTACTTCAGTAATTCAAACAGTGTTTTACTAGTATAGGAAGAAAAATAAAAGACATCTGAGAAATATAAAAAAAGTCTGATTTTAGATTCTAGAAACAGATTTAGGTATATAAATAATAAATTAGCAAATAGATGAGAACCAATCACAAAAGGCTATTGAAATAATATATTTCCTTTGGGAAGGAAATAAATGCAGTTCTAGGCCTCATAATAAAACAATCCAAAATAGATTTGACATTTTAAGAGTAAAGGCAACTATAAAATTAGTAGAAGAAAATGTAAATCAATAATTATACTGTCTTGGAATTAGGGCAGACTTATATACATCATTCCCAAAATTAGAAACTAAAAAAGCAAGAGATCACTAAGTTTTGATCATTTTTCTAATGGTGACCAGAAACAGAAGATAATATGTTAAGAAACACTTTGCAGGGTGCCTAGGTGGCTCCGTTGCTTATGTGTCCAATTCGTGATTTTGGCTCAGATCATGGTCTTATGGATTGTTAGATTGAGCCCCAAGTCGAGCTCAGTGCTCAGTGAGGAGTCTGCTTGAAATTCTCTCTCTACCTCTCCCTTTGCCCCTCCTCCCACTCTCAATGATTCACACTTGATTTCTTTATCAAATTCATGATTTTGGACCCTTTCTTCCATGAGGATATCTTTTTCCCCCAGAAAATTCTCCAGCTTTTGTGTGGTGTCAAATGCCTTCTCCCAAGATATAACCAACACAACTTGTAAATAAAACAAAGCTGAGTTTATTGTTTACCACAGTAAAGGAGAATCAGAGACCTTTGGAATGTCTCTGAGGGGAAAGAAATGGATTTATGAAGAATTTGAAATCTGGTTTAAGGCAGGTATTTGAAAGTGAGAATTTGATTAGGACTAGATAAATATTATGGCAGAATGGTAGGATTGATGAAAATAACAAGGCATAAATTCAATTGAAACGTTTTGGGCAATCCCTGTAACGAGCAATCAAGTTATTTGCATGGTGAAGAGTTTCCTGGAAAAATACTGTTATGCTAATGAAGACAATGGAAGAATAAAGACATGTTCAAGAGAGGGAAGGGAGTAGGTACTTTCAGTCTTTAGTGTCCATCTGTTTATGGGGGTAAATGGTTTTCTTCTTAATAGGTTCCTGTGTCCTGAACTACCAAATTTGCCAGACATGACATGATAGCCCTAATCTTTAAGTTCAGTCTAGGACTTCTGCTGCTGACGAGTTTGATTTTGATATATATAGGGAAAATTGAAGATAATTATCTAGCAAAAAAGAACAATTACACACAAGGGTGTAGACTTAAAAATTAAACATACTTGCTGAGGACAATGGAGATCATCTAGCCACAATAGAACTTTTATTTAGGAACAAGAACAAAATGGATAAAAATATGATACAATATAGTAGCCCAGATTTTACCTCTAATTTTCTAAGTGAACTTAAATATTTGAATACTTACAATTAGGACAAATTTTCCACAACTGTAAAAGAAATTCCTCAGACTATTTTTTTTCTAGCTCTAGTATGCTACAGTAGCTTATGAAACCTAATATTCTGATAATGATGAATACCTTCCAGATGGGCAAATGGCCAAGCATTATTTTTCTCTCTCTCCAATTTAAGTACCTTCTTGACTAGAGGAGGTAATGGTATCCCAGCAACAGATAAGCAATGCTCCATTTAATTGACAAAGATTATATTTTAATGAACTTTGGAAAAAGGAAGTCAAGTTGACTATAGGGTTCTTTGATTAATTTGATGAAAATCTATAAACATCTGACCTAGCTCATTAACACCTTAATGAAGACAGAAGAATCTCTTATGCTCAATTTCCATAGAACAAGTGTTGTGTATGTCATTTTGATTTTTCCAGCCAAAATAAAATGAGCTCCGTGAAGTAAAATTTACATATCTATAGGTTAATGTGAATGTGGCAATTATCAAACAATAACTGGGGTACCAAGGACCTCATGGATGACCTTATCAAAGATAAATTCCCAGTTGATTCTCCATCTCTTCCTCTTTTCTATTTCCTTCTCCTCTTCTCCTGCTCTATCACTGACTTGCAGGTACACAGTATAAGTTTACCACCACGTGAAAGACAGGTTCCCCATGGAGGAGGTGGTTGAGAATGCCAAATATTTATTGATCAGTTACTCTTGGTTAGAGATCATTGGAGTTGACAGAAACACTGAGGAAAAAAACAAACAAAACAAATATAGATGATCTTTGCCCCTGGAAAGCTAGCAGATTTGGCTGATTATGATGACAAGGAGTTTTCTGAAGATATTTTTAGATAGTTGATGGAACTGTTGGGAACATTATAGAACCAGGCTCAGTTATAACAAACAGCCAGGACCACAATCAGATCCTGAAATGAATTCCCCTATCTCTAACTAACTAGGAATTCTATTTTGAAGTCTCTGATTCTGTTATTTCTAGATGTAAAAAAGAGAGCTCCATTCAGGTCCTTGATGAGTCTTAAGTCAGTCTTGAGCTTTTGAGTCAAAGTCTTGCCTATGTGTCTGACTGGTGGGATCTAGCCCACTTGTCCAGGCCACAGATGCAAGAGAATTTGGAAAGCAGGTACTTCAATATTTTTAGCTTTTTATAGGGGAGCATATTTCCCCCCACCAAGCCTCCAAAGGCAGGAGATTCCCCAAACAGAGAAGGTTACTGGATGCCTAGAAGGGAAAACATTCACAGCATGTGTATAGCTTACACTCCATTAAGCAAAGGCCCAGGCAAGGTTGCAACAATGGAGGAACTGCTATTAAAAGAAAAATAGAATGACTGATTCAGACTGAGGTAGAAAAGAATGACACCTGTGGTAAGGAATAGGTAAAGTGAATAGAGATTAAGTATTCACTAGATAGATAACTTAAGAAAGGACATCCCAGAAAAAGGGCATAGTACAAACAAAGCCTCTGAGGCCTGAAACAAGTGAAGAATTCCCTAAATTTGTCTCACTCTCTGAACATATTTCATGTATTAAAGGAGAAGAAGCAGTTGGATCTTAAGATGCATCCTAAAGGACAACTGAATTGGTGTTGTGATAAAAACTGAAGTGGGGCTGGAAAATCCCAAGTGGTAGGACCTACAAAGAGCTATGGAAAACAAATTGATAAAAAAGATCAGATTTTGCCTTTAAGAAGTTTATTTCATTAACACAAGACAGCATGGAGCCCACAGTAAATATTACTTAATTTGATATGAGGATTCTGTTTCTTGAACTTTTCATATCTGTAATTACATTTTCTCATCCCCTTTTCTTGCTGTAATAAATTATCAGATCTCATTTTTAAATGTTTCTATTTTTTGTTGTTAATTTTTCCTCCAAGTTTTTACTTAAATTCCAAGTTAGTTAAGATATAGTGTAGTACTATTTCAGGAATAGAATTTACTTATCATCACTTACATACAATACCTAGTGGTCATCTCAAGTGCCCTCCTTAATTAATGCCCATCACCCATTTAGCCCTCCCCCTACCCAACTCTCCTCCAGTAATCCTCAGTTTATTCATAGCCCTCAGTTTGTTCTCTATAGTTGAGTCCTTTACAGTTTGCCTCTCTCTCTCTGTTATTTTATTTGCCTCTCTTTCTGTTTTTATCTTTATTTTTCCTTCCTTCCCCTCATTTCATCTGTTTATTAAACACCACATATGAGGGAAGTCATATGTGTTTTTCTCTGACTTATTTTGCTTAGCATAATACACTGTAGTTCTATCCATGTCATTGCAAATGGCAAGATATCCTTCTTTTTGATGGCTGAATAATATCCCATTATATATCTATACCACATCTTCTTTATCCATTCCTTGAATGTCAGATCAATTCTCACTGGGTATTTTGGGGATATTTCTTCAATTAGGAGACTTCTACAGATTCTTCTATAGGCTCCTCAGTGGGAGCTTTATTGGCCTCTTATTATGTGACCAAGAGTATTCTTGAATTTCAGTTCTGTTAGATTTTATCAAGTGAGGCATGAAAGATGCTACTATGTAAACTGATGATCTGATTTTTGCAAAGTTATGTAATAAATATCTGTGGTATAGCCCTTTTGACTGGAGACTCTTAAAAACTGTACACATTGAAGTCAATATCATAGTTTTAGGGAAAGAGCACTGAGACTGGAGCTTTTTGACAGTAGTGTTCGCCTGGTGGCTTAATAAATTTTTTAGGCAAACTGTTTCCTTCCCCATTTTATAAAATTATATAAGTCACAAATGAGTTTTACTTTTTCCTTGTTGTCAATCTAGAAAAAAAAGTGTTTATAAATTGTCTATCATTTTTCTCTCTATAAGATGGATGAATCTAGGAAAGTTGGATCAAGAAGGCTAACACAAATATATAAAGCACCATCTTAATAGGATGTAAACAGTATGTGTGTATGTGTGTGTATATATAATTAGGCAAGATGACACTTGGGATAATAACATTAACAAAGAATTAAATTGGCCTAGTAGAGAGTGTTTGAATCACATGCCAGAAGATTATGTAATATGAAACAGACTCTAAGAAAGGAGTTAAACCTTTATCATGTGAACTTACAATTACCTGCAAAATGCTAGAGTAGAGCCTAAAAGGATATGAATGAAATTATGTGTCAACCAGTCTAACCAATTATAAATTCTTAAGTTGACATGGTAAGTGGTAAGACTTGGACCAGAGATAAATAGTATTTAATTCAATATTGATAGAATAAAAGAAAGAATAAAAAATAAAATGAATAAATAGATGCACTTAACACTTATTTACTGTCATAGAAGACAAATATGTGCTTCTATGACAATATATTATACAATTTTAAATGTGAGAAGACAACAGGATAAGTATATGCATTGATGTTCTAAAATAATTTAAGTTAAAACATACTTAAAATGTTATTCTATTGCCACAGGAATGGTACACCAGAATTTAGTCTTTAGTACTCTATTTACATACACTCCCTTAGTGAGCTCATCCTTTCGAATTTAAATACTATCTAGATGTTTACTGTTCCCAAATCCATGGCTACAGAACAGATTTTTCTCCCAAAGAAGATTTAAAAATTCAAATACTGACTCAATGTCTCCTCTCAATTGTCTAATAGACACTTAAAAACTTTACTGACCTCATGACTATTTCTGCCAAATTTGTATGCCTGTGTTAGAGGACAATTTTCAAAAGAAAAGTAAAATCATGATTTTCATTGAGATATAAAATGATCATATGTTTAAAAAAATGACCATGTGTTAAAGTTGTGTTTAATTCATTATTAATCAGGTAGTCAAGAGGACGTTACAAGCAATCCAAAGGATAATATAAACAACAGACACATTTATAAATCAGGAATATTGAAGGAATATGCAAATAGAGGCATAACTATCTTCTATCAGTGTGGAAAAAAGTCAACTGAATCTCTCTTGGACAGTTTGGGTGTCTACAGATAAGAGTGATTTTACATTGCTATCTGTCATATACAATTTGCAGAGTTCTAAATTCACTTAAAGGCAATTAAAAGGGTCAATTCCATCCACAGAATCAGAATCATATGACCTGATATTTTCTAAACAGTGCACAGTTAAGAATAAGGGAAAAATAGAAACATGACCAGATACATTGGAAAAACAAGGCTTACCATTCGCCCATCTTCAACAAAAACAATTATTGAAATAGTCACTTCAATAATAAAAACAAAAAACTTTTGAATGTTATGGGACATAAGAAAGAACAAAAACAAGACTTAGTAAATCAGTTATGTAGACCTACTTAACTATGACTATAAAAAGTTAGTTATGTATTATAATTTTTAATTTTTTTTTTAATTTTTTTATGATAGTCACAGAGAGAGAGAGAGAGAGAGGCAAAGACACAGGCAGAGGGAGAAGCAGGCTCCATGCACCGGGAGCCTGATGTGGGATTCGATCCTGGGTCTCCAGGATCGCGCCCTGGGCCAAAGGCAGGCGCTAAACCGCTGTGCCACCCAGGGATCCCATGTATTATAATTTTAAGACTAAAATTACAGATTGCAATAAAAACAGAGAGCCAGGTTTTCAATGGGTGGTTGAAACATGTTTAGGATCCTTGTCCTGTTCAAGTGAAGGATTTTATATTTTTAGAAGTATGTTATTAAAAGTGCAGTTAATCCCTGAACAATGAGAGGCTTAGGAGTGCTGACCCTTACACAGCTGAATAATCTACATATTTTTTTTGACTCCCCAATACATAACTATGATAGTCTATTGCTGATAGAAATCTTATTGATAATATAAGTGACTGAATAACATATTTTGTATGTTTATATATTACATACAGTTTTCCTACAATAAAGTAAGTGATAGAAAAGAAAATATTAAGAAACTCATAAGGAAAAGAAAATGCACTGACAGTACTGTACTGTATTTATTTTTTTTTAAATCAACATGTAAGTGGACCCACACTGTTCAAACACATGTTGTTTAAGGGCCAACCGTATATGTTAAAAAATTTTGTGCTAAATAACCAAGGGAATTGCCTAACTAAAATATAATCTGTTGTTACTAAATCAAAACAGAATTAAGAGAGTAAAATGCAGTAAAAACATTCATCTGGACATAGGAAGGTGGAAAAAATAAAAGAAGTTAAGGCAGTGGAAAGCAATTTAAAATAGAAAACATCATACAATAGTAGAAATAAATGAAAATATATTAATAACAATGGGTATTTAGAGATTAATTTGTTTATCCCTCCCAAATGATTTAGAAATTCTGCCACATACTGCATAAATGTCACATCTGAAACAAAACTACCTAAAAATGTTTAAAATCAAGGAATAGAATGAGCTAATGTATGAAACTGACCTAAGAATGTTGATGCAAAAATTTGAATAACATGCAAATGAGAACTAAAAGCAGAATTCCTTAAAATGAATAAATCATATTACATAATAATGAAAGAGAAAAGTGACAAGATAGCATTCAAATACATAAAGCAAAACTGTCGGCATTATTTTACAATTAATTTAGTAAGTTCATTTTCAAATTCAGAGATTTTTTTAACTTAATTTTTTTGTAAACTGAGAGTTCTTGCTTACAAACAATTAAGCAAGGAAAAAGAAGACTTGATTACCACAGTTAACAACCCTAATTAATATATATGTACATATGGCCAATTTACATAAATAAATTACATAATAGATTTCAAAGGATATCTCAAGCTATTTCAAATAATTGATAGCACATATATACCACACTGTCTGACCGTAAATCAATTAAATCTGAAATCCACAATTAAGGTTTCTTTTCCCCCAAACACAAATGTTTGCAAACTTATAAAAACATTACTAACTAATATATGGGCAAATCAAAATGGAAATTACCAAATATTTAGAAATGAATGAAAATGAAAGTACTTATGAATAACAACTCTTGGGATACAACTAAAGTCATTCAAAGGTAGAAGCACAGCTTAAAAGTATGTATGCATTGACTTCGAGAAGCCAGGAAAATAATAGAGTATAGTAACACTGGATAAAAAATATGTAATACAAGGATACATGGGCATCAATGAAACTGAAAGCACAGAAACAACAGAAAGGAGCACAAAACTACAACCAGATTTTCTGTAAATCTAAATAAAAATATGTATTTCTCTACCAACATAAATCATGGGAAAATGTACAAATAGGTAATATTAAGAATTAATAAATACAAAGAGAATAAAATATCTTTAAAATATAAGAGAATATTATAAAAAAATTATGATGAATTTGAAAACTTATATGAAATAATTTATTGCCTAACTAAATAATTATCAAAATTAATTTGAGTAGAGATAGAAATTCTTAATAAAACTACAAATATTTATGTCATTGGGCTAGTAATAAAAGATATTTTCCTTAAAAATAAAAAGGAGGGCAGTCCTAGTCGCTCAGCAGTTTAGCGCTGCCTTCAGCCCAAGGTGGGATCCTGGAGACCCAGGATCGAGTTCCATGTCGGGCTCCCTGCATGGAACCTGCTTCTCCCTCTGCCTGTGTCTCTGCCTCTCTCTCTCTCTATGTCTCTCATGCATAAATAAATAAATAAATAAATAAATAAATAAAATCTTTAAAAAAAGGAAAAAGACAACAGAGGTAGATAGTTTTGCTATTGAGTTTGAACACAACTTCAAGGCAGAAATGATGACTTTCTTATTCAAATTCTCTCAGTTAAAAATAGAGAAGCATAACATCCAAATCACTTATCAGGAGTGTATAACTTGATTGCAAAATAAAAAAGGACTATGCAATAAAAGAAAACTATAGGCAAATTTTATTAACATAGATGCAAAATTTCTAAATAAAATTCTAGGAAATATACTTTGGTATAATGAAAAATGTATCACGATTAAGTAGTATATCTTAGGAATCCAAGGGTTATTCATCATCAGAAAAATCTATTTATATTACCTGCCATAGATAAAAAAGAGAAAAGAAACATGGTTTTTTAAAGAGATATTCAAAAGCATTTGAAAAATTCAACACTCACAAATAAAAAGTTTCTAAACTAATGGGGAACACAAGGAAAAGGATATAATGTGAATTAAAAAAAAAAAAAACTCTACGAATAGCCTTCATTATATACCCAATAGTGATACTCTTTAAATATTCCCATTAAATTGAGAACCATGAAGGAAAACCCACTTTCCCTATCTCTATGCTTTAGTCAATTCAACAAGAAATATGAAATGAATTCTTGTTCATTATTGATAATCCAAGAGAACCAGGAACTATTAAAACCAATAAAAGAGATTAACATGTTTGCTGGAGCAACGTCAACACAGAGACGTTCTTAGTGTGCAAAAATAACCAATTTTATAAAAGATTTAAAAATAAAACTCCTTAACTAGAAATATAGGTATAAGGTTACAAAGTATAAATTAAACAAAAGATGTGTATGTTTGCTATGGAGAAAAAAATCACAAAGGGTATATAATGAGCATAACAGATAACTTGAAACATAAAGAAATCCCTTACGGATAGAAAGTCTAATACATTCTTCCCTTAAATAAACTGTAAGCTACTGTGAGGATTCCCTTGGAGCCCTTATCCAGATCAGAATTTTCCTCTTAATTATCCTCTTACTCAGTGGGGTTCCCAAGAGACATTTTTGTACTAAGTGACCATGTCCCCTACAGATGACATCTAACCAAGATAATAACAAAGGGCAAGGTGGTAGGAGAGGATTTCCACATAGAGTAGGAGATAGGGGTCCAATGCCTTTAGAAATAAGAAAATAATAAAAATGACTAAATTACTTACATTTTTATAATCACCATAAATCAGCAATTTGAAAAATCTCAAGAAAATATTCTGTTCCTCCTCCTAAATCATTTGTTGTTCTAAGGGCTAAACCAGTGTTGTGGTTAGTGGTAAATTACTACTGGTAGTTATGATAATAATATATATAAGCTTTTAAAAAATATATATAAGCTTTTGATTTAGCACAATGCTGCTTTTATCTTTAACATTGTACTTTAAGTGAATTTAATTTTTTATTTAATTTTAATTTTTTAAAAAGATTTTATTTAGGGACACCGGTGTGGCTTAGTGGTTGAGCGTCTGTTTTCAGCTCAGGGCATGATCCTGTAGTCCAGGGACTGAGTCCCACATCAGGCTCCCTGCATGGAGTCTACTTTTCTCTCTGCCTGTGTCTCTGCCTCTCTTTCTGTGTCTCTCATGAATAAATAAAAAATCTAAAAAATAAAAATCTAAAAAAAAAAGATTTTATTTATTTTATTTTAGAGAGAGAGAGAGTGTGTGCACAAGCAGGGGGAGGGACAGAGGGACATGCAGACTCCCTGCTGAGTGCGGAGCCTGAGGACTCTGGGAAACAGTTAGGGGGCTTGGTGGGGGGATCTACTTGGGGCTCCATCTCAGAACCCTGAGATCATGACCTAAGCTGAAGTCAGACACTTAACCGACTAAGCTACCCAAGGACCCCAGAATGTAATTTTTAAAAATCCCCCTGTAAGCAATGGTTCTCAAAGTAAGTGGATTCAGCTACATGCATTTTTTTATCTCTTTCTTCTTTTATATGAAGAGTGCATGTACTTGAGCAGGTGGGGAGGGGCAGAGAGAGAGGGAGAGAAAGAAACTTAAGCAGGCTCCATGCCCAGCACAGAGCCCTAGCAGGGCTCCATCTCAGGGTCCTGAGATCATGACCTAAGTGGATATCAAGAGTTAGACTCTCTTAACTGACTGAGCCACCCAGGCACTCCTACATGCACTTGTTTCTAAATGAGAGGTGAAAATAGTTCAAAATCTCTTCACTTAGAATCCATGACTATGACCCTGAGTACTATATATTTCTATATTTCAACGGCTGATTAAAGTTAAACAATGATAGTAGAGTGTACGATGATTGTAAAAGCCAAAAAATAGAACTTGAATTACTTTAATTTTACCTAAGTGACCACAAGATGTTATTTCTTTAAACTGTTCGGTTGCAGACACATCTAAAAGCCACTCGGATCAATCTTAAAGACTGAGTCAATAGATTTTCAATTTCAGGAATTTAGCATCAAATGGAATTTTTGTGAAGCTCTGCCTAACTTTTGAGCATACTTTGGAATTCTCTAAGCATTTTGTAATACCTCTTGTTTCATATAAATAAATTTTAGAAATTAAAGTTAATGAAGAAGTGATTTCATGAGCTTTAAACAAAGATAGACTAATAAATCTAGCTCTGTTGTCTACTGAACATGATCAGGAGAAAGATGAATTTCTACATCATGACACAATATGTAGAAGATTCAAAGACAGAAAATGTAATGTTCTTATTCTTTATTGAGACAGAGTAATATGTGGGTATAAATGTTTTATCTTTTTCAAACTAAATATTAATGTAGTTAAAATTATTGATTCATTATTGTATCTCCTTTGTAGACTGATATTTGTTTTATTTTATACATATTTGCTTAAAATTTTTGCTGGCATTATATATACAAATAACAATCTTTTTTTTTTTTTCCCCACAGCCTGCAAATTTCTCTGGCCATTATTACTATTTGTTTCATTTCTTGATGACTACTAAAAATAGTTTGGTATATAAGAGGAGGGAGATCTTAAAAATTATTCTCTCTACATGTCAACTACATCTGCTATGTTGCTGTTAGAAACCAGAACAAAGATGAAAGATGTTCCATTGTAATTTCTCTCCCTGGAATTGTTGTATTTGGACTTCAAATTCCAGTTCTCACACCTCTCAAATGAGTACATGCACATTCATGACAGATTAGGGAGGAGGTATCATTTTCTCTTGTGTACAGTTAATAAAAACAGTATTCAGACCGCAGATGAGCTGAGAGAAGTGGATTAGATTCCTGGTGCCTTTTAGTTTTTGATTCCAAGTCCTGTCTGAGACTTTTTTTCATGAGAATAATTTTTTTAAGTTATATATTCCCTCATTTCTTCCTAAAGAGCTGGGGATGGCTTCTATTTCATGGAAACAGATGACAACAAAGGTACTTGAACTCTAAAGCCTAGAGAATTTGCAGAATGGGGAATGTATTTTAGAACCCGGAGGGAGGAAGCTGCAGAGTGGCTTTGTCCATGGGGTTTGGGGAGAGAGAAGACTGGGATGGGGACACTGCACTATGTCTGTCCTTCTGCCCAGATCCCTACAAGAGTATTTCTATCTTCACAGAGACATAAGTTAGTTTTACAAGGAAATCTGTAGGACAAGGAACCCTTTGCATAACAATTTGGAAGCCAGCTGACAAAATGAGATTTGGTCTGCCACATTGTAGCCTACTTAGACATAATTGAATATTTGGCATTGTACTTTCAGGCATTACTTCACATTTTTCATTAATATTTGTCTTTGTATCTAGCTGCCTATACGTTTGTTCACTGACAAATACAGATACATTGAGTTGTCGCTATGTGTAGTAAAATCTAAATCTAGGGTAACACATTCCTATTTTCTCCCATGGTTTATATTTGTTCATATGAATCTTATACTCTTCGCTAGTAATAATAATGCTTTAAGGTGTGATTGGTAAACAACCAGTTGACTTTCTTCTAAAGCACAGTACACAAATTTGAAGGCATAAATATTGTTTTTCAGAACTTGCAAAATGGTATTTTATCCTTCATTGACAAGAGAACAAAGGATTTCTATTTCTGGGCTCCTAGCTATCCTGTCAGAGAAGAAAATGAATTCACTGCACTGGGGTGCTGTCTGTTCTTTGGAAATAATAAAATCAGAAATAACTAATAGTTGACTAAAGTTACTTACTGAAATGCATGCCTGAATACACAAGGACTAAGTTCCAAACATATTGGACTTTCTTCTGTATTACTGCTTTTCTCAAGAGTAATATTTCTATATAAATCAGCCATTTTTCTTAGTTCACTCAACAACAGAAAAAAAATGTACGTATCACTGGGTCAGTCATGTTAGTAAAAATGGGAAGGAAGCCAGCTATTGTCTAATGTCTATAGGAGTATAAAACCAATACTGGCCCCACGTTCTCCCCTTGAAAATGTATAATTTTGATGAAGGTAAAATTTGATATTTTTAATCACTTACTTCAATCTGCTGTGTTTCACTGTTCGGCTCTCCTTAGACCCTGAGTCACTTGGTCAGTGTTTAATCATTGTCAAGTTAGGATGGTATGTTACTACCTCACATAAGTTCCAAGTGTTTTAAGTATTTTATGTCAAATCTCTGACTCTAGAATTAAATACTTTATTTTTTTAAAAATAGGATTGAAGGAGAGTAGGGGTGGGGGACTTGGGGATCAGTTTCCTTAATGCCCTTAACTACCATCTATTCTGTTCATGGTTGAGGTTGGCCTTCAATGAGATGCCTCAGTGATGCTGGGGGAAAAGAACAAGTAGGTGGTGGTTGTTCTCCACGGAACCACACTAAAAGCACAGAAAGGAACAGAGCAATGACATGGTGAGGGTGATCTAAAAATCAGTGGTCAAACAATATAAGCAATTCAGGAAATAAAGCTATTAACATTTTGGCTTCTTCTAGTGAAAATCTACTCTCATCTCCAGGACCCACTGTGTGTATTGGGCTGCTTACATTAGATTTTAAGAACATGAAGTTGGTCTCTGCAACTTCACAAACCTTTATTTCTGCTTTAGCATCTGAAGTTTGTATCATCTGACTTACTCCTCGTATTATAAATCTTTGTGCCTAATGGGTTTTTATGCTTAATTATAAAAAAAAACATTAATCTCCATTAACTATTATTACTTATCATTCCTGTAAATGATAGTGAAGGAAGATAGAGCTAAAATTTTAAGCTGAAAAAACTCCAGAGTTTTGGTCCCTGATAGGATTGGATGGAGCAAGTGAGTGTGTTTTGAGGGAATGACAGAAATAATATCCTAGTTTTCTGGGGTGGATGGAATCACAGGAGGGAGAAGTCCACTGAAATATATGGAGAGATTTTTGAATAATTTTACAACTTCACAGTTATGCCAAGGGATGACCTGTGTAGACCATTTGATCTGAATTTCTTTTTTTTTGGGGGGGGGGTTGTGTTCAACAACTTATCAGTTGCATATAACACCCAGTGCCCATCACATCACATGCCCTCCTTAATGTCCATCACCCAGTTACCCCAACCCCCATCCATCTCCCCTCCAGCAACTCTGTTTCCTAATTAAGAGTCTCTCATGGTTTTTCTCTCTCACTTAGAAATCTTCACTTAGCCAGTACTATACCTCAAATAATGCTTTTTTGTTTTCAAACAGGAGTATTTTGCTTTTAAATAAATGTTTAAGTCCCAGCTTCCCACTCCAGATTTCTGTCCCAACAGAGCTGCACGCAGTAGTCCCTACTTATAGTAGAAGGCCCCAGAGGACCGGCCTCATTGAATAGAAAGAGACACCCTTCCTTGGCCACCATCTGAATGGCCCAGATTTCCTATGAGGTAACGAATTGGTTGACAGGGTCTGGGTGGGTAGGAGCAGAAAACTCTTCTAAAATGTGACCCAGGTAAGCCTAGAGTGTCATTGGTATTTTGCTTATGGACGTTTAGAAAATTAGTTCTGGTTTCTTGATGTTTAAGCTGCTTGCCACTTAATGCTCCCTCTAAAAGCATCTCAAAGTGAAGAGTCGCATAAATCTTAGAAATCATCCCATTCTACCTCTTTTGTAAAATAACAGCTTTATTGTCATCCCACCTTTTTATATGATTTATATCTCACCTCTACAGAAGTTTCTGTGTTTTGAAAGGTCAACAGCTCTTGATAACATATTCTTTTCTTGGTTCATATTCTCTTCCCAGAGGATGAGAAAGTTAGAAACTCCTTCTGGATATTTATCCTCTTTATTAAAATACGTAGTCAACAGAAGTTTTTGAAACTCATCTAGGTGCTATTCTTGCGTATAAGTACAAAGATAACCTCCCACTTTGTGGTTGCACTCTACTGCCTTGTTTCTTACCCTCTAAATTTCTTCACTGGCTGTTTTCAAACAAAATTTATTTAAGTATTTAAAACTGCTTTCATCTCCCTTGGACTCTCATCTTCTTAAGGCTAGTCACCCTAAACCCTTAAATTGTTTCTCACACAGCATGATTTTCACTCTTTCTAATATCTTGGTCATTCTTCATGACTTTTGTGTCCATATAGAACAGAGTAATAATTGATTACAACCTCTTATGAAAAGAGCGATACTTCCACACCCTTATATTCTAGTTGTTTTTACACATACTCTACCATAAACTAAATTTCTATTAGCCTTTTTTGTAGCCACAGTGCAAGGTGGATTAACATTGAGCTTGCTGTTTATTAATATGATTATGTTTTTACCTATCTCTGTCTCACTTTAACTGTAAAGGTTTGATCTTTTAAACCCATTTGCTGTCCCCACATTTATCTCGGTGAAAGTTCAGGCAATTAGATTCAGCTGATTGCTCAGGATTGCCATGATCTTTTCAGATTTTTATTTTGTCATCTAATACAGTCACTTTCTTTTTCAAAAGCAGGCTACTCACTGATTTTCCGAGCATAAATCTTCTTTATTGTTATATAGATTATGATAAAAATATTCATGTCACAATGTCAAGAACTATCCCTTGAGGTTCGCAGCAATCTAGTAATAAATACTTTTTAAGCTTGGTTATTCAGTTATCAATCTGTAAGTGTAGAGGGTACTTAGAAGGTCTTCCTTTTAAATAAAAGCTATTAAATTGCATAGTAAAAAAAATATGGGACTCGATCTCTCTCTCTCTCTCTCTCTGTCTTTCTCTCTCTCTATATATATTGATCTATCAATCTATCGATCTATCTAATAATCTGGTACAAGTGGAAAATTAAATGACTGGTAAGATGTGCTTTCAGTAAATCTGTGCTGGCTCCCAACAATCACTGCTTCTTTTCTTAGCGACTTTTGAATAATCTCTTTGAGTTCATAAATCTACAATTCTTAGAATTTCAAACAATTACCTTTCTCCAGATTTCTAGAATCTCTCATATTCACTACACTCTCTTGAAGAGCACTTAGGGTTCGGCAGACTAATTTTTAAGTTCTCTCAGTAATTAGAAAATGTACAAAATAAGAAATAAGGTGATGTCATGATCAAAGTGAGTTTGGCATTTCAGTTCCAAGACAGAGGTGGATGAGGGTTTTTAGGAAGCCTAATGGGAAGACTATTGGAACGAAGTGATCCAGCCTTCTGCTTTTGGACATCCTTCCATTTTTCATCTACTCTACAAAGAAACTAACTTAACCTGATTTTAAGGATCCCTGGGAAAAATCTATTGCAAAGAGTTAGAGAAAAGTCAGGTGATGTAAGAACTCAAGGATTAGACTTGACACATTCATGACTTCGATTTTCATTAGCTTCAGTCCATTAAGCAAGCATTTGCCAGTGTAATATTGTATGCATAAAACAACTGAAATATTCATTAAGTGGGAAAAATGACTAAGGATGCAGGCCAACCATTTCTCCTAGAAAGTTTTGCTTCAGGAATACAGCTCACCGGGGTCCACTGCTTTGCCGTTTAATTTTTTTTGAATTTAAGGTTTTTAAATATCTGTGCCTCAGAAGGCAAATATATTTAAATGTTTATGGTGGAAATTATTTTTCCTTGGAGCAAACAGTTGAAATATTGGGTTTTCAAATATTTTTCATAGGAGGTTCTGACCTCTATGATTCAAGTCATCATACAGAGCCAGTCCACTTATGTTTTAAGTAGAGATACTTCCTCTGATAAGTCAGTTTGATTCAGTGTCCCACAACATCCTTTCACGAAAGAAACAAGATAGTTTTTCAACTTCAAGATAGTGTTCAATCTAGCAAGCATTCCGCTAGACATTCTGAGGGGAAAAGCAAGATACGTTACTGCCTTCAGATTTACAATGTAATGGAGAGGTTAGATATAAACAGACATTAGTATAAAACAAGGTAAAATAATTAAATGGAAAAATAATGATCTGAGTAAAATTAGGGGTCAATTTAAAATTAGAGAAATATTGCATGTTCTGGTGAAATCATGTTTTAGATGAAATGTGACAGGTAGATATAGTGGGTATAATTCCAATTGTATGGAAGAAACCCATGATGGCAGAAAACACTGGATCTGGAATCAGGAAATATGAATTTGTTTGGATCTGCCACTCCACTAGATTTGTGATATTGCACAAGTCACTTTCCCAGTCTGAGGAATGTTTTATAATTTCTAAAATATTTCTGTATTTCTAATGCCATACTCTAAAAACAAAAGAGTATGAATATCACATGCAAAGATGTGAAAATAACAGTGTGACATGTTCAGGGAAGAGAGCTGTACCATCTAGTTTGGCTATATTTTACTAAGTAGGAAAAAAATATAAATGGAAAGATAAAGCCTTTCAAAGCCCTTCTGTGCAAAATGAAGAGTTTGTGAGAATGAAAGAGTCATGATTTTTAAATACCAGAAAAATTTACATATAATAAAATGCATCTATTTTAAAGATACAATTTAATTGATTTGAAATTTTTTCCATAAATCTCCAGTTTTCTTAATGCTCCTTAGTAATTAATCCCCTCCTTTAACTCCAAACTTTGGTCCTCTTTATCTATCTTGACTTTCCAAAACTGCAAATAAATAAAATTATACAGTATGCAGACTTTTGTGAATGACTTCTTTCTCTTAGCACAATATGTTTTCGATTTTTCTATGGTGTTATATGCGCCAGTAGTTCATTACTTTTCATTGCTGAGTAATAGTAGCTGTATGGCAATCACAATTTGTTTCCATTCATCAGCTGCTAAATATTTTGGTTGTTTACAGTTGGGAACTACTATGAATAAAGCTGCATGAAAATTCAAAGACAAGGCTTTGTGGGAATGTATGTTTTCATTTCTTTTGGGAAAATATCTAGGAATGAGATGGCTAGGTCTCATGGAAATTGTATGTCTAAATTTTGAAGAAACTGCCAATCTTTGTCCAAAGTGAATGTGCTATTTTCCAGTTCCAAAAGTCACATGTAAAAGCTCTAGCTTCTATTCTTCCTTGCCAATATCTGCTGACATTGTCAGAATTTTTAATATGTGTGTAGTTGTATCTCAATGTGATTTTAATTTGCATTACCCTAATGATTTATAATTGTATTATCCTTTTAATGTTTATTTGCCATATCTCTACTTGAGTGA
Organism: Canis lupus baileyi; assembly: GCF_048164855.1. NCBI lineage: Eukaryota > Metazoa > Chordata > Mammalia > Carnivora > Canidae > Canis > Canis lupus. Next base: position 34,475,488 of record NC_132843.1, on the reverse strand, counting down.
AATGTGTTTTTTAAGTTTGGCTGATTTTTCAATTTTCTATTTGATTGAATTTGGATTATTAATAAATATTAGATTTTTAAAAATAAATTCCAGATAAAAGCTTTTTTTCAAATACATATTTGCCAAATACTCTAGTACTCTTCACTACATCATGCTTCTTAGATAATTTATCCATGCTCCTAATGTTCTTTCTATACTTAAAAACAAATTGATCATAATGGTCTGCCGGATTCTATCCAGCATAAGCAGAATTGAGTTTCTAGTCTGAACACCCAATTTGCTCAGTTACCATATGTAACCTGAATAAGCCTTGCCCTAACCTTGATCTCTACACTTTAGGGTCTTTCTGTGATGTCCATGTGTTGGCCATTTGCTATAGCCTTAAAATTAATTTTCATATAGACTGGATTTGAAATATCCAAAAGAAAGGTAGTTTTCAGGAGAACATAGTTTAAGTCAATGGGATGTCCAATCATTCATTCTATGAATAAATGAGAAAATACAAAAGAAGCTAAGAAAAATAAAATTTTCCTCTTTATCTTGACGATTGCATATATATATATTTTAATTGAGTTATTTTGAATGTTTCTGGGCTAGGGAAGGAGAATAAAGCCCAGTAAATTATTGTCAAATATAACTACTTTGTTTTTCTTCAAAGGATGTTAAGGATAAATTGAGAAGGTTTGATAGTTTTAATTTAAAAAAATATATTGTGTAATTCCAGATAGTGTGGATGATAAAGCTTTATTTTTTAGCTTCAGAGGTGGGAAAATGAGAATACTCTGAATACTGTTTTAGAAACTTGTTCCTCTGGACAGTGTAAATTGTATACCTCCAAAAAGAGGGACTGATGTGATGATGCCATCAAATTCTAGGATTTTAAATTACTTCCATGACAGGAAGGAGGCTGATAATTTCAAATTACTATAATTTAGTAATTTAAGGTGTATCTTACAAAAGCTGGATAAGAATAATGAACAACAGACTAGAAATGCTTTAAATGAAGTTTGTCTCTAAATACTCATTCAATTAGAATCATTAGCTATGAAGACAGTGGCATGAAAGAAACACCTATATCAGAAAGTAACATTTTATAAAATGTTTAACTTATTTAGTCAATTTGGCTCAGTTTCTTACATTTTTAAATGCAGTAAATTTTATTAATTGTTGGCGTTTCTCCATATCCAAATATCCTAGTTCTTCACTAAATAGTTACTAATATTAACTTGATTGTAAGATTTGAATTAACTACCTTCTCTACCACCTCCTTCATCTTCTCCATCTATTCAGCCTTTCTAATCCCTTTCTCAGGATTTTCTCTGATGCTATTCCCTAATCAATGATGTTCTCACCTATTCCTAAGGATACACTAACAATTTTATATACTTCATTCTCACTATTCCATAAAATCTTCCTTGTCTAGCAGAAGCAAAGTCATGAGAAATTCATGCTGTTCTCCTAATCATCAAGTCTAAGACATTTTCATTCCTCATTATCTTTTACTATCTACAGCATTTTAAGGTGTTACACCTCAACTTTGAAGTTCTCTTCCATGATGATGTCTGTCGTAGGCATGTCATAGTTTCTGCCCTTTTTTTATGAGTCCAGTTTAAGTGCCAACATCACTGATCATAGTCCTGCCTTAAGAAGCCCTGTAGAGTAACCATATATGTTTTATTCTCCTTGATATTGACCCTCATGGTATCTTTTTTGTCCCTAAGATGGACATCTTCGAAAGAGCAGCCAATCAATAGCAGGAGCGGTTGTACGGAGGGATACCCTGGTACAGAATGTGGGAGCAGAAGTCTCAAAGCAATATAAAATATGATTTGCGTAGAACATCTCCTCTGCATATATTATCACACAATCTGGCACTCTGTGAGATAAGTAGCAAAGGATTCGTGTATCCTAGATTCTGCTAAATATCACCTAATTAGAAGTAAAGTAAATTAAGCAGCTCTGTTACTACCCACGACTTCAAGCTGCTTAGATTTTTAATGCTGGGGTTAAAAGAGTTGAACAAAAATCTAAGGAAGAGTAGTAGGAGTTCTGGTCTATAGCATCAACTCTAGTCTAGGTGATATCAGCAAGAACAGGGAATTCAGTAATCCACAGAATACTTTTTGCTCCCATTCACCTTTTCAGTGCATGTCAGAGCAGTTTATTATAAATCTCCAGGTCATGACAGCATTGTTCCTACTTCCACAACTTTTACTTTTTGGTTCCTTCCACTAGAAAAGTCCTCAATTTCTCTTTTCTCTAGAAAATTTCTTATTCCTTAAGTTCTACCTCAAGTGCCATTTGTTTACTTGACTATTCCTATCCCTATCCCTGTGCTTTACTGCTTATAAACTCCCTTCCCATTGGTTCTTTTAGAATCCTTTGTCTCTTCTTTTTGGCTGGGTTCATAATTAATGCTTTGTGAAGTTTTTTAACTTTTTAAACTTATCCCAACTAAATTTCAGGTGCACTGAGAACCATGAACATATTTAATCTTATGTGTATCAGAGCAGAGAGAGAATATCAGTGAATTGACTGAATTAAACTGAAATTGATGATGTAACATCAACATGCCCAATAGGAACTATGTACAGAACACTTTGGGCTGGTGATTGGATTTTTCTTCAATACACCACCAACCCTACTAAAATCTTAAATCAACAAATATTATCTATTTTGCTACTGGTATAAATATTTGATATAAATTATTCTCTTCCCCCATCTCTGCCCATTGGTAGTACCCTCCCACACTGAGTCTGGACTGGATTTTCTTTGAACAACTTCCTCTGGCCATAAAAAGTTGGAAAGGACTTACACATCTACTTCTTGCTGCTTTTGGGAACTTGGAGACTGCCACGTGCAGAAGCACAGCAAGTTTTCAAGGATGAGAGACCATGTGGAGCAGAGTCAAGGCAACCTAACTGAGGCTTGGTAGCCCAACCAGCCTGCCAACTGGAAGGGAAGCTATCCTAGACCATTCATTCCGGCCAAGCTGATTCAGTCCAGGTGTCATCCAGTCTACCCACAGTATCATGAAAAATAATGAATGCTTGTTTTAAACCACTAATTTTTGGCACCACTTCTCAGCAAAAACTAACTGATTTCTGAAATCACAGCATGCAAAGGTAAGGACAATGCTTTTAAATTTTCCCTGCCCAGTGGTTTTGTGGGACCCAGCAGTTTTTAGGACAAAAATGACCAGACTGTACCTTAGTCACAGGTTGAAGAATTAGCTGTGTGCCAAGGGTCTGATTTGAGAAGCATACGGAAGGGCTCTTCTCTTCTGAAATGTTTGTTCTAGCCCAGAATTAATTGTTCCACTGCAGACTACCTAGGAGTGCAATATCACAAATTTAGTTCCACAGATTGTTCTGGTGAGTTTATTTAATAAGTATCTAATTCTTTTTTTGTTTTGTTTCAAAGATTTTATTTATTCATGAGAGACACACAGAGAGAGGCAAAGACATAGGCAGAGGGAGAAGCATGCTTCTAGCAGGGAACCCGATGTGGGACTTGGTTCCAGGACCTTGGGATCATGACCTGAGCCAAAGGCAGACACTCAACCACTGAGCCACCCAGGTACCCCTCAAGTATCTAATTCTTGAGAGAATAGGATATAGAATAGATTTCCTTCCTATTTTCTGTAAGAGTTCAGACAATTTTGGGATTAGCTATTCATTAATTTTGAGGTAGAACTGTTTCTATTACTGTCTTTTATATATTATGCTGATAAATTTTTCACAAGTCATTCAAATCTTTTTTTAAGTTATTCAAATCTTAAATGGTTATCAGACTGATTTATTTAAAATTTCTACTTATGCAAAATTTAGCCCTATACTTGATAGAAAACTTTCTATTCATTTATGCTTTCAAATTCATATTTTCTCTATATTCTAAGTGAAACCTATATATTTAGCCACTTATTTCATATTAATATCATTTATTTCTACAATTTTGTTCCTTGGTCAATTTTGTAGAAATTTGTCTGTTTCAATAGATTTTTCAAAGAACACTTGCTTTTAATTTTGTTGATTCTTATCTTTCCTTTTAATTTTAATTTCATTAGCATCTTATTTACTACTTTTTTTGTCTTCCTTTTAATTATAGTTGTTCCTTTAAATATCTTGTATTGAATATTTAGCATATTTAATTTTTTTTTCAAATATAAACCTTTGGTGTAAAATTTATTTCTAAATGGCGCTGGTTTTCACTCCACAAGTTTTGATGTGCTGTGATTATATCATACTCATTTTCAAATACTTTCTAGTTGCCATCAGGATGCAGTAATCTTTTTTGTTTCTTTGTTTTCCCCTAGACTTTTAAGCTTCTGTAAGATGTAAGCATCAGTGTATAATCAGTGACTTTTTCTATCAAAAAAATATGTACTTGTGGAATCTTATCCTGATTTTGCAAATATGATTCAATAAAATTAATGGTAAGGATTCTGGTATGACACTATTAACATTATGAAGCTTATTTGGTTTTTATTTAGAATTAAATTGAGTTCTACATCAAGAATAGAGTATGAAGATTCTACTTTTTTCAGTGCATCCAAATAAAGCGTGTGCTATTTGTTTTTTAGTATTTTAGGAGTGCACAACTGTGTGCCAAAGATTATAAGCAATGTTTCATTTACAGAATCTCATTTCTTTTTTTTTCATTCATGTTTACTAGTTCATTAAAGGATATGATAAAGGATATAAATTGAAATCCTCTCAAACAAAGGAGTTTCTGTCTTCTTGGAGCTTGGGGCCCAGTTTTGTGGCATGTGGAAGTGTTCTGTTTCCCCAAGGATGGAAGCTCTCTGAAAAAAGCTACATAATCTCATTTCATCCTGTATTTTTTTTCAAACTTATTTTAAGGATGTGGAAACTGAGACATGGAAATGTTAAGTACCTTTACAAAAACAGAAGGGTTGTACCTGGGGTAGAAATCCAAGCTAAATTACTTCAAAATCTCTGCTCTTAACTAAAATACTACTTTACTCCTTCTCAGAAACTATGTATAATTATGTTACTGTTCATATACAATTATCTAAATTCCAAGTTTTTTAATTAAATTGAACAATAAAATAGATTTTACCCCAGTAAGTAATAATGTAAGCATTCATCTATTGTTCATATTTAAGAAGATGTGTGTGTGTGCTAAAGAGGTGAAGAAAAAGTAATTTTTAAAAATGAAAGAGTAAAAAAAAAATAAAAATGAAAGAGCAGTAAAACAAAACTAAAAAGAAATCAGAGAGTACTTGGACCCTGACTTTGCCATCAATATTTTGAGTGATTAGTGGACTTCTGATAAGTTGTTTGAGTTCATGACAACTCCTTTTTTATAATGAGAGGTGGTGATTAAATAATCTCTCAGGTTCTTTAGCGTTTTGAGAATCTTTGAGAATCTCAGTTTTGCATCATCCTAGGCAAAATGACTGTGACATTCTAGGGGAAAATACAGCCTTCCCAACACTTTTTAAACCACACATACATACTAGCCTTTTTAAAAAATGCAGATACAGAATTAGCTCTAAAAGGTACTCATGAAAATGTATAATTTGAAGTCACAAAATATAGGTTTTCAATCTGGAAGTTTTCATCCACAGGGCCAAGCATAGTGACTAGCGCTTTACAAGGATTCAATAAATATTTTCTGAATTAAATTAAATGTTATTGGTTTCAATCAATGTCCATCAATTGATAATAATGTATTATGCTTTAGGTGTGGGATCACTGCCCAACAGCCTAAAAGTGCCAATCCTTCAAGGCAGGAGTTGTTCCCCATAGTCCTTTTCTTAACAACTAACAAGAGAGTGAAGAAAGCATTCTCATTGTTTAATTTGATCTAATGGGGAAAATGCTTTTCCTTTTTAGATTTGTTGAAAGCAACTCCATTTGAGTAAAATGACACCTGTCAAGTTTCTTAATGGTTTCACGTTTTCTGAAAAAATTACAGGCATAGAAAAGCACACCAGGCTGGTCCTAAGCACTTCAGTGTCATGAATGGTATAGCTATAATTAGTGACTTTTGCCTGGTGTTAACAAATGCCAGAGGGCATCTCAATCTCTGCAGATGAGTTCTCCAGGATTTAATTAGCTCTACCCTTCTATTCTTTGTAGAACTATACTGTTCCTAATATACCTGGTGCTTGCTTCAGGCATGGGTCAAAGTATGCAGCTGTCAATTATTTAATATTCATGACATCTTTTAACAAATGAAGTGTGCATGAAGCCTGTAGTATTTGGAGAATATAGAAGTCATATATTTGTGGAATAGATAGCCTACTTCATTGAATAATAATTTGAAGAATTCAGGACACAAAAAATTTTGTTCTTAAATCTCAAGATCTGTCTTTTCTCTTTGCTTGCAATCTTCAGGAGAGAGAATGAAATAAGTATTCTGGGTTTTAGTTCCTATTCTCTGTTATCTCAATATATGAATTTTGCACATCATTGTAGGTTTCAATTTTTCATGTTTAAAATGAAGAATTGAACTAGCTGATTTCTAAGCCTCCTCCAGTTTTAAAAGTCTAGGCTTTGATGATGATTATGGAAATTTTTATCAAATTCACACTCATTCTTCTTTAAAATAGATTACTGGGAGGAAATTTAATGTTTGTTTATTATAATATACATATGCGAGGAGAGAATGAAATCCTACAATTTTTTAAACTATATAATTTTGGTTCCCTGAGAAGTTTGAAAACTTTTTTTTTAGCTTATGCCAGTGACATGGGATACTAAAGTCATTTTGGAATGAATTCCTGGAAATAAGTTATATAGCTCTGAAAGTTATAGTAGTTTTTACAGCCTTCAGGTTACATTTTGGTGTCCTAAAGCAGGAATTTATTGGGTATCCTAATTATTACAGCTCTCCAAAGTGCCAAACTAAGTACCTTTTCTATGCTTCTAGAGAATCTGGCTCCTTAAAAATTTGTTACAGTTCATTTTAAAGCTATTTTTGAATATTAGTCTAATGGCTTGGCTAATGGTCATTGCTCATTTAAGCTAAAGTTAACATTTCTTTAAAGGAACCTTTGATTTTACTTTCAGTTATCCAAGCAATTACACTAATGACATCATAAATGGAAGAGTAATTTATGTGGTATAAGTGCATATGGGAATGGTAGTGAACTTTCTTTACAGTTTATGCATTGCAGTAAGGCAATTTTTAAGTAATGACAAGGACTCTGACATATTTGGATATACCACTGGGCTAGACATTGCATAGAATATGGCTAGTCACAAGCTCTCATGATAACATTTGTTTAATTTCAATCTATACCAAGAAGGATAAAAATATAGAAATAACCCTTAATAGTTTTATTGAGATATAACAGATGTATAATAAACTCCATGCATTTAAAGTATACAATTCAATCAGTTTTGGCATATGCATACACCAATGAAATCATGGCCACAGTCAAGATAATAAACATGGCATCACTTCCCAGAGTTTCCTTATGTACTTGTGTTATCACTCTATCTTGCCCATCCCAATCCTCTTCCCCAAACAACCTCTAAGGTACTGTCTGCCACTATAGGTTTGTCTGTGTTGTCTAGACTCTTATTTCATTGAAATCATGTAATATGCACCTTTATTTGGTTTGGCTTTTTTTCACTCAGCATAATTATTTGAAATTCACCCATGTTGTGTGTGTAGCAATAGCTTCTTCCTACTCATTGCTGAGTAATATTCCACTAAATGAATATACCGCAGTTTGTTTATCTGCTGATGAGCACTTGGATTGTTTCTAGATTTTGGCTATCACAAATAGAGCTTCACTGAACATTTGTGTAAAATATATATATATATATAGATATATTCTTTTCTCTTGAATAAACGTGAATGCTAACCTCAGTTATTAGCTCCAATTTTGTTTTGTTTTTGTTTTTGGTAGCTTCTATTACATTTTCTATATAGATTATATTGTAATGAAATAAAGATAATTTTATTTTTTCCTTTAAAATTTGGAAGTATTGTATTTATTTTCATTGCCTGATTATTACACTGGCTAGAGCCTCTACCTCTAGTACAATGTCAAATATAATTATTGAGAGCAGACATTCCTATTTTGTTTCCAATCTTGGGGTAAACCATTCAGAATTTCACCATTAGGTATGATGCTAGCTGTAGATGTTCACAGATATCCTTTATTAGGTTGAGGAAGTTTCCTTGAATTCCTAGTTTGCTTAAAATTCTTATCAGGATTGGATGCCAAACTTCGTCAAATGCTTCTTCTGCATCAATTGAGATGATCATGTCTTTTTTCCCCCCAGTTTGCTAGTATTGTGAACTACCTTGTTGATTTTCAAATATTAAGCAAACCTTTAAATTCTGGAATAAACCTTACTTGATCATGATATATTGTCTTTTTAATATTTTGTGGCTTCAATTCAGCAAAATATATTTACATTACTTCTTTAAAGTGCTGGATAACTTTGTACCCTGGATGCCATCATGAGCATTCATCAAGTGCATGAACTATTTAGCTAAATTACCTATATTAAAATCCAGTCTTTGTAAATTAATCTTTCCGTGCTTCAATTTACTCATAGATAAAATGTCAATAAAAGATAATAGCTTAGCTGTATCATAGGCTATTGATAGGATTCAATAGGATAATGCAGTTGGGAAAGTACTGCAATGCTTAATATATAACATGTGGTAGACTTGCTCAGATAGTATTAACATATTTTGAGTGACTGTGGTAAGTTCGGACCAGTAATGTGTGGCAGTAATGGTGGGAGAAGATGAGGGGAGAGGGTTTTGGAATAATTATAAGAGTTACAGGGATCCCTGGGTGGCGCAGCGGTTTGGCGCCTGCCTTTGGCCCAGGGCACGATCCTGGAGACCCGGGATCGAATCCCACATCAGGCTCCCAGTGCATGGAGCCTGCTTCTCTCTCTGCCTGTGTCTCTGCCTCTCTCTCTCTCTCTGTGACTATCATAAATAAATAAAAATTAAAAAAAAAAGAAAAAAAAAGAGTTACTGAGGCAGATGGAGACATTGCTAAGAGTCAGTGACAAAAAAACAAAAACAAAAACAAACAAAAAAAACATAAGAGGTGGAATTAGGGAGAGGAATGCTGGTTTGGAGTTGGCAAAGGAGAAAAATTCTGGGCTAATTCTGGAGGTGAAGAGCCGAGTATCCCTAGACTATATTTGTTTAGACGATAAAGGGACTTTTATGCAGGAGATACAAGGGTCAACCAGGTAATAAGATGCAGTTAATAATACCAAGGTCCAAGTTCCAATTCCCCCCTTGCATCTAATTTCTTGGGACCTGACCCATAATGATCTTCATATAGCTTAGTTCCATGGATCTCTCTATCAGTCTAGTGAAGCTATACAGTCCTCCTCTGGATAAAAATTTTAAATGTATGGATAAAATAAATAGGATTAAAAATAACTGTGAAATACTTACTCTTCTACACACAGGCTCTCCCAGAGGGTGAGGGGTTGTATTTGTGGATGCCAAGTGAAGAAATGGGATAATAAGTGAGATGGAGACTGAAACAGGTAGAAAAATTAAGATTATATTTCTTAAATTCTTTTTTAAAGATTTTATTTATTTATTTGTTTATTTATTTATTTATTTATTTATTTATTTATTTATTTATTTATGAGAGACACAGAGAGAGAGGTAGAGACATAGGCAGAGGGAGAAGTAGACTTCCTGTGGTGAGCCTGATGCAGCACTAGATCCCAGGACCCTGAGATCACACCCTGAGCCAAAGGCAGACACTCAACCACTGAGCCACCCAGGTACACCTATTTCTTAAATTTCTTATTGTCAAGTGAAATTTACGTTTCTTCTTTAAATTTTTATTCTTTTTTTTTTAAGTAAGCTCCACGCCCATCGTGGAGCCCAACATGGGGCTTGAACTCATGATTGTGAGCTTCAGATGCTTAACTGACCCCATTTCTTTCAATTCTTTATTCAAGTGTTATCTTTTAGTGGGGCCTTATCTGGGTGACTTTCTATAACACCAATCTGATTTCATACTGTCTGTGTTCCCTAGCCCACTTCTTTGACTTCATTTTCCCTGAGCACTTGCCATTCTTTCAACACAGGTTCAGCCACCATGTGCTGGGGTCAAATCCTTACCACCTCCTGCTTTTGTATGATCTGTATAGCTAATGAGAAGTTTTACCTTTTTCAATGTTTTTTAAGAAATCAGAAGAGGAATGTTTCATAACATGAGAACATTTTAACAGATTCAAATTTCAATGTTTACAAAGGCAAGTTTTATTGTAACAGCACCACACTCATTTTTTGTTTACATATTGTCTTAGCTGTTTTCATATCAGGAGTTCAAAACTAAATAGTTGTATTATCTGGCCCTTTTGCAGAAAAAGGTTGCTGGCCTCTCATGTAAAATACTATGTTTTGGGGATGCCTGGCTGGCTCCAATGGTAGAGCAAGTGACTCTTGATCTTGTGGTTGTGAGTTTGAGCCCCATGTTGGGGAGTAGAGATTACTTTTAAAAATATGTTTTTAGTTTTAGTTCTGTGCATACTATTTTGTCTGTTACATTTTATCTTTCTTTCCCCCCTACTAGCATATAAATCCTTTGAGGGTAGGAATTAATCTCTTTTGTTGCCTAGTCTACTTCTGATACCTAGAAATTTGTGTGGCATGTTGTAAATACTTACTAAACATTTGCTAATTGAATATCTGCCACATCAATAACATGATATATGGAGCAGTTGAAATAAAGTAAGTACTATCAGAAAGGGAAGAGATGTATCAATGTATGGATTTTTGAGACTTCCTTGGTAAAGGATCTAAATGGATGAGTATACCTCTGCTAGGCAGAGAGGAGAGGGGATGCCAAAAAACACCAGGAAATGAGAAGGAGCTCAGTTTGCTAAGGTGCGCATGGCTTATTCAAGGCGTACTGAGAAAGACAGACAAAATAGTTAAAGGTTTACATGAGAAAGAAAAAGAAGTACGTTTGGAAAGTGTAAAAGTGGATTGAAATTACGTACAGCCTAAAATGCCAGGATAAGACATTTGGCTTGAGACCAACTTTTCAATGTCCTGACTCATATCTGTTTGTTTACAAACGTTGGAAAGAAATAGGGGAGGAAAAGGTTACAACTCAACTGAGAAGATGTCAATTTGCCCTGTAGTTACTTGTGATTTGGAGCAATTCCAAACAAAAGCAGCAAATCGAAAGATTCCATCCCCTTTATTTTCTTCCCTTCACTTTAAGAATGCCAATTACAAGTGATTGAAAGAAAACATTTTCTTGGTGTTTCCCCAGACCTGATTGTATTACAAGTCTGGAGACAATCTCCAGGGCTCCAGCCAGGACACATTTATAGGATACTGAGTTTGAATTTTATGCCTTGTTTTTGCCATTATGTGGAGGTTACTTTGATGTTTATTATACTGCTGGATTGATACAAATTATAGTCAGATAAATGCAATCAACGTATCTTATTAGTTGTTCAAATTGTGACTTGCCCTCAGTAGGGAACAATGGTAATTTCTGATATTTTAGAAATTTGATACAACTACCTGGCTCAATTCTCAAGTCATTGAAGGGAAATTTTTATACTTTTAACCGACTTCAACTTTCAGTATTTGATTTAATATGCACTTGCTGATATCAGTTATTACCAGATAGAAGAATTTTAATAAGGGACACGAAGTGTATGAATTAATGGATTCAGTCAAATTCATATAAAAAAATTAAAAACACGAAATATTTCTTGTTGGTGATAAAACAGGATTATGTGATTATAAAATGGAGCTTGAGAATACAACATTAAATTCCAGCATAAACATTTCATAATGCTGAACTATGCATTTTCAACAGGGACATATCTCCTTCCAAGGGGGGTAAAATCTATTCTTGGGGAGTGAAAAAAAATTTAAATATTGCAGTGGGTTGTGGTCTCCATATTGCCCACAATATGAAAAAAGATACACTACATATCTTTGGTATTAAAATTTTAACTGTAGAAAAGAAGAAAAAAAAGTATATGAAGACCACTTAGGAGGGGAGAATAATAGTAATAATAATAATAATAATAATAATAGTTCAAAAACACTGAAATAAAAAAAATGGATGCTTATCTTCTTTTTGCCATTAATCTTGATATCCTGATAACTATATTTATAAACTGTGTTGTGTGTATCTTCAAGGTATCTGTATTGTGTGTGTATGCATATGTGCTTATACATTCTATTCAGCTAAGATATAATTGACTCAAGGGTAGGGGCTGAGCCTCCTATGTTTTATGACTTTGTGAGAAGTTATAATTTATACGTATCTTAGAATAGCTAGATAGTCTGACTGATTAAAGATGAATCATTAAGTTTTTTCTAATCCTATATTCTGACTTTTTTATCAACAATTTCTTCATAGATTTTCTAATAATTTGTAAACCAAAAGAAATACTAATTAAAAATCATTCCATCACAAATCCTATTATCAAGTAAAGAATCCCTTTGCAATATGAATAAAATGCACACTATGTATTGGCTTATAAAAACAACAGGAATTAATTTTTTATCCTTCTGGAGAATGAAAGTCCAGGATGTCAGCATAGTCTGCTTCTGGTGAGGGCCCTCTTGTGGTTGCAGAATCCTGACTTCTTATTGTATTCCTAGAAGAAAGAGCGCATATTTGTAATTTTAATATTCTAGGCCTCCATTTTTTCAACTGTAAAATGGCTGTTATAATACCATCAAATTTTACAGCGCTGTTGTGAGAATTAAATGAGATAAGAGGTACCAAACTGTTAGTATAGAGGCTAACACATAATAATAGCAAAGTAAATTGTAATGATAAGGTGATGGTAGTGTAGAATAAGCAGTATAGTAGTGATAACGATAGAGTAGTGTACTAACACCATGTTATCTACAAGTTCAAATTTCCATGTAAAACTATTATTTCAGAAACTCAACTCAGTGACATGAAATATGTTAAAATAATAGGATATTTTCAGCCTGAGACATAATCAGTGGCTTTTAGAAAGTTGATAGTCATGGTGAGCAAATGAAGCCCAAATGAGACAGTTCAACTAAGAAAAAGGGGAAAAAATTAGCAGAAAGGGGTCATGATAAGAATAAATTACAGGCACCATACATGAGACAAAAAAAGAGAAGAGGTGAAGAGAGAGAAAGCTGTCACTTTAAAGGAATATTCAAATTTCAAAAGGAGAAATGTTTCCAGTTGAAGTAAGATCCAGTTATGACTATGCTCATGGAGAGCTAAAGATAATCTTATCTGTGGGAGTTTAAAAACAGTTATATCAGTTTTTTGGATGGATCATCAACATGTCTGTTGATATAAAGGAGAAACATGGCAGGAGATTGGGTGAGAAAGAAAACAATTGGGCTAGTTCTTTCAAATAAAATATGAGTGTCTCAAGACGACCAAGATATTCTGGTGACAAGAGATTCAAGAGTGTATAACAAGCAAATTCTGCTAAACTGAGTTAATGTTTGTGAACTATTTACAACAGTAAATGGTGCATTTTTGCATGCTAAATAAGAGTATATGTAACAAAGATATGTACATAGGTATAATGTACTCCTAATGGTGCAGGTATACAATGCATATTCTTTGAAAGGGTGGTCATGGTGGTTATCAGGAAAAAGACCAATAATTGTTCACTGCATGTTCATGGCAGGATTATACAGGGGTTACTTCCCTAAAACTGACGAGCCAATCTAAAAGAAGTTGGCAACTCAAATCTCTTCTATTCAATTGGACTGGACAGTTAATGTGCTGTGTGACCTCTGGCTTAACTGTTAATGCTTATAATAAAAAAATTATAGTCAAACTATTACATGTGCTCAGAAAATAAGAAATTAGTTATGAACACCCCATTGAATGCAGAGAGGGTTGAATGTCCACAGTTTCTGTTAAAGCATCATTGAAGTAATTCCCCTACCACCGACTGAACATTTCTGTAGAACTCATCTAAATGTGCTCAATGAATCCCCAGAGAGTTTCTGCTTCATTAACTGTTTACGTGGTGACCTCAATAGAAAGGTTTTAGCCTGATGAGATGTCTCTCTTACAGGCTGCCTTAGGCACCAATTGTAGTAAGGCTGCACAACTCCTCATGATATATTGAGAATTGAGAAATATTGCATTAGCATTCTTAATCTTGCCACATTAAGCACTGAAACACCCCTTGTTGTGTTAACCTCTAACTAGCCCCCATAATGACACATCATAAGCTCTATCCCTGAAGTCTTCTATGTCTACCTATTTGGAATGAAAGATATATATGTGGTATTTTCTGCTCAAATTTCAGAGCTCTTAAAGGCTAGATTTGAAAGCAGATATTAAACATTCCATTCATTTTTTAATGGCATTATTATTTGCATCATATATTACAAAGTCAAGGAAACTCAAGTACTCAGATTTCACTGGGCATCTTCTTTGTTGACTCTTTGAGCCCATGTCAATTCTCTCTTATCCATATTTCTGCAAATCTACACAGCTTAAAATTAGTTTTCACTTGTTATTTCCTCACAGAAAACCCTCTGAAAATGGGCTTATCTCCTCTTTTATTACCTTCAGATCCTCAGTACAGTGATGAACATATAGTTGGTATATAGGGAATAATCACTGCTGAAATAGGTAACAGGTATGTGATTTGTTATATCTAACCATTTTTTTCTTATAGCACTAAGATCTGGGTTTTGAGACTTCTAAGAATGAATATATTTTGTTGATTCCATCTATATCCTCTTCTCTTAGCCTCTCTAAACTAAAGACAGTGGGTTTTCAGGATGGATTCAGTATTTTAAATTTAGATAATTTCAACTAAAAAGTTATATGCAACTATTTCTGTAATGTAATTGTAAGGGTAGAATTAATCTGAAGTCAGAATGACTTTGTAAGGTTCAGTCTCTTGACCAGAATAAAAAAGTAAAAAAAGTCTTCTTGGGGCAGCCCTGGTGGCGCAGCGGTTTAGCGCTGCCTGCAGCCCAGGGCATGAACCTGGAGACCCTGGATCGAGTCCCACGTCAGGCTCTCTGTATGATGCCTGCTTCTCCCTCTGCCTGTGTCTCTGCCTCCCCCTCTCTCTCTCTGTCTCTATGAATAAATAAATAAAATCTTAAAAAAAAAAGTCTTCTCTACTGATATCATGGGCTTTCCTTTTTTTTTTCCCCCACAGAATATTTTTATTACCCTACTCCTTGTACCATGTATGGAAACAGTATGTTTCAGTTTTAAGTCCAATAGAAAAGATAATTTTTGCAGATAGCTGGAATTCACTGACAGAATGAAACATCCAAGTTTTTAAATTTGAAATTAAAAAGTACTTTAACCATAGGCAGCTTCAGGCAGAGCAGACTCCTATACTGCACCCCTATGAAACTAGGTTTTCGCTGATCAGAGAAGTCTCTTCTTGCCAGAACTGGTTTCTCTGCTCAGTAGGTTCAGAAGCGGGTTACCATATTGCTCACTGGACCCCATCAGTTGCCCGTGGTCTGCTAAGTGACGGAAGACAATATGACTAAGTCTCCAGTGCCGCTTTACATCACATGGAGGGAATCAGATTTACAGCTGGATGAGAAAGTTCTCAAACATTGCAGAGTACTGTGAGATAAGAGGGACTCATTTTATTACAATAGTAGTATGAGTAGTGGTAACAGTAGCAATAATAATGGTGGTAGGAACTGTAATATCATTAATTAAGAATCTGGTTCATATAGGGCTGAAAGGCATTCTCAGGGCTTCTTCATATGACCTAAAATTTCAGAATGAAGCAAATTTTTATTTGCAGGTATGTGTACACATATATATGTATGTGGATAAATACAGATACATGTATATTTGTATAATTTTTTGCACTTTATTAGGTGCATTTCTACCCTTTCCCAGCTATTGCTCCAATTCTTCATGACCCTGGGTTCTCAAGCCTTAATTTTATTTTTTTGTTATTGTCACATATAAGTTTAATATTCAGGGCCAAGAAGAGCATGAAATGTCCTACTGTTTTCAGTTGCAAAAAACTGAACACATGCAAAAAGACTTAAGTAGAAAGCTGCTTATTTAAAGACTTTAGCAGATAATCCTTGGATAATCAAGTGTCACAAGGCAGCTAGAAATGTTAAGCTATAACAAAAGCCATTGTCTCCATCTCTCATTTAAGTGCATTTACACTTTTGCTTATTTTCTCATTTCTTTTCTCACATTCTCTGTTTCCCAAAACTTGTTCATGGCCTTTATTTACTATCCCTAGTGCCTAGTCTCACACCAACTTGATATGACTTTTCAGTTCAAGAGCCCATCATTATTTGATGGGTTGATTCTTATGGTTTCTATACTCTAATTCTTTGAAAAGGGAACATAATAGACTCTTTGCAGGTTAAGATCCAGTTTAGGTGTCATCAGCTATGACCCATTAAAGATGATACTCAGTTGGGAAAGGGAGGAGAAATATATTGCCCAAATGTATATTCTTCCAAGAGAGATTGCTGGTGAACATGAGAGACTCCTAACTCTGGCTGGTGATCATGAGAGACTCCTAACTCTGGGAAATGAACAAGGGGTAGTGGAAGAGGAGGTGGGCAGGGGGATGGGGTGACTGGGTAACAGGCACTGATGGGGGCACTTGACGGGATGAGCACTGGGGGTTATATTATATGTTGGCAAATTGAACTCCAATAAAAAATATACCAAAAAAAGAAATTGTTGGTAATGACTCAAGGATTTGAATATCTTTACCATGATAAAAATTGTTTTTGACATAATTCAAATGAAACCAATAATTCTGTGTCTTAGTTAAAATAGTGACTCCATATTCACTTGCACATTTAATGAAAAGTATCTCAAATAAACTTACAGAAATTCTATTATTTGGGATATCAGAAAATACACCCTTTACTCATCATTGATGTCTAGGTGCTTTTTTATCTGACCTTGCTAGTGACCAAGAGAGTCCTTGGCTCTTACTTCTATGGTGTGGTTTAACCACATGAGTCACATCCACCCCCTGAACTAAGTTACAGAAGTATAGACTATATGCTCATGTCCTTTAGATCAAAGAACAGAATTCTTTATGTGAGCTAAGACTGGATATGATAAGATGAAAGAAACTCCAAAATGTTGGAGGCAATTAATTTGCATTTGAATGTTTTATTATGTGTAATATTTTCTTCCCTTTTGTTATACTGAGTTTATGTTTTTAAAGAAAAAATATATTTCATCTTATGATTAGATTTGCCTTGTTTTATCTATAAAAGAGAAGTGCTTAAACTTTTTTGTCATCTTAGATTTTTTGAGACTCTAAGAAACTTATGAACCTTTGCCTAAAAAAAATGCTTAAAAAATTTTTCCCTACCATTTCAAGTGTTTCACTAAATCTCTAAAGCTCATTCACAGCTTCCCTAAGGGTTCAGAGTTCATTCTCAAATGTACCACTATAATGAGAATAACAGGAATATTTTCCAATCATTGCTTAGAAAACATATTTAAAGATTTTTTAAAATTTATTTATGGCAGAGAGAGAGAGAGAGAGAGAGAGAGAGAGAGAGGCAGAGGCACAGGCAGAAGGAGAAGCAGGCTCCATGAGGAGCCCGATGTGGGACTCGATCCCAGGTCTCCAGGATCAAACCCTGGGCCAAAAGTGGCGCCAAATCGACAGGCTACCGGGGCTGCCCAGAAAACATATTTAAATAGGACATTATGATTGCTGCTAAATTATTTGCTCTAAGTTTTCCAAGTTCACCAATACATGAATCTAAAAATCTTAAGAACATTTATGTGTCCCAGTTTTTTATTCTGCAAGTGTGCCAACCAAGATAATCAGCAATCTAAATCTAACAGGGATCAGGGAAGCTCAGTGGTATTAATTTTTTAGAGTAAAAAAATCCTTATTTAAATATAATCCTACAAAGGAACCCCAATATGAAAACTGATAAAAAGTAAACTGATTAGTTAAAGTATAATTTAAAAGGGTCATAGGTGAGTCCTACTCGTGTATTTATTTTTCTCACTTGTCCATTCCAGCCCCAAACAGAACCCTTGAGAATCCCCAGAAATGTGAAACATGTTAATAAGATGAAGATGAAGAAAGTATAAGAGTATTTTAAGTAGACAGGATAGTATTCAGAAAGGTATCAAGAAAAGAACAGAAGTTAAATACTGCCTTAAAGAATTGTAATGTGGGTGCGTAGAGAACAGATGATAGATTTTTACAACAGCCTCTTCCTCCAGGGCCTTATATTTTATATTACATATAAAATATTATTTATATTTTATATTAAATAATTTGAATACTATTCTGCAAGTATGAGAACTCACTGTGGATTTTAAGTAGAGTAGTAATGTAATAAGATTCAAATTTCATAAAGATCACTCTGAAAACTGTATATAAGACAAATTAGAAGAAAAAACTAACTGGGGACAAAAGGAGATAATTTAAGTAATTCATGAGAGAAGTTATTTGAGCCAGAATTAAGAAAATAACATCACAAGTAGAGCAAAGTTTCCAAAGATATTTGAAGATATCTGAAATATCTTTGGAATAAGTACTGACCAACTTGGATCATTTGGATATGGGTTGTAAATAAAAGAGGTAGCTACTATTTCTACCATATTGTTCATGTGTGGTGCAAGGGGGAAGTGCAGGATAGATAGGGTGGAAAATTTCAAGTTCATGTTGCCCAGTCCTCTAGTTCTTTCACGTGCATAAAATGTCACTTTCTAGCTACATGATCATTTCTCCACTTACAGTATGTGTTTTATGAAGAATTCTTTAACGTCAGGGTGGAAATAGGTTAATTCAAAGTAGCTTAATCAGCAGGAACATCTAGGTTAAAAAGGATGGTTATACCATGGCTCAGCTGCAAGAAGTTCACTATGTGCGTTTGACACTGTCTGCCATGTCTGTGGAAGAGAGAAATATCTTGTTTATTGGATATACAGTTATACATATAAAAGTCACCACGCCCACATATGAGATTTGTTACAAAGAGTATTAATTTATCAATAGCAAGGCCAAAAAAAAACCTTATAAATTTGATGAATTAAACTGTAAATTCACTTATTATTTATTTTATTCATCCACATTTATTGAGTGACTATATATGTATTTCTTTTATCATGGAAAGCAGACAACTTGAATAAAGGAAAAGACACAGTTCTTATCTTTAAAAAGCTTATGGCTGAAATGTTGATATCATTGTGCAGGAGTATCATCAGGTATCTCTTAGGGCAGATCTGATTTCCTGAAATATTTAATGAGTCAGTTCTCCTGCTTCATTAAAGGGTACACCTGAGAATCCTCAATAGGAAGGGTAAACCTGTGCTAGTAAAACTGAAGCACCTTCTGTTCCACCAGAAATCTTAGTCAGCTTTGAAGAAGACTACCTGAAAAGCCTTTGGGGAAGGCAGAAATGACAAATAGTTTGGTCTAAATCTCAAAACCCTACTGGAATATATTCATGAATATATATATTGATTATATTTATATATATAGATGAATATTATATATTCATGATAAATATATATATATGATTCATGATGAATATATATATTCAAATTAAAAATGCCTAGAAGAAAGTGTAAGGCTTTTCAGTAAACAAATGCTGTAACAGAGCACTGTAATTGTAACTTTGAGAAAGATCTCTAGGCACAAGCTCTCTTAGAGCCTGTTGACCATAACACAGAGACAATGACTTATGACTTGTGAATGAAAATGGATTACCATTAGGAGACAATGGGGGTTTACCCAACAGCTTATGTGAAGCTATATCTTTGGAGAAAAGACTTTCAAAAACACTCCAGAATTTGACACTGATCACCTTTGGATTTGCCTGGCTTGCTGTTTAGATATCTCTACTCTAGGAAACAATTTGGTCAAGTCTGAGCTGGGATGAAAGCAAAGAAGAAACATGGGCAAACACAATTTACTTCCATCTCTCCACTGACTGATCAAAAGGGTACAAAATAAATATTCAGTGAGCCAAGTAATAAATAAATACATGATATTTAATCTATAAGGGTTTAAGTTTTACTAATGTTGCTGGGGATTTTTTCTTTTCTTTTTTTAATAGAAGACAGGTTCTTTCACATTTCCTCTCTCTGTTTCTCCATTTATCATGTCCCTCTCCAAGTGAACATATACCTTCCACAAAAGATACGTGCTGGCTGCTTTTCCTCCAATGCAGTATCAAATGCATATATTTTAGAATGCTCTGTTTTTTTTTTAATGCACTGCTTCATAGTAGATAGTAATACAGCATTGTTCGTATCATCATCATCATCATCATCAGGAATTACAGCATACACTTTGAAGCCAATATTAGTTTGCATGTCATTAGCTGCTAACATTCTGTTAGTCTCTTAATTGGGAATCACTTAATTAAACTAACAAGGTCAATGGCAATTCCTTTTTCTTAAGCTCCAGAGCACACTCATGACAGCCATGGATATTTTTCCTTCTTCAGATTAAATTACTTCACTTTTAAATAGTCATTAACTGCAGCCCTAACACTCCTTTTCCAAACTGGCCTGAGGTATACATGGGAGTTCACACACATATTCACTGAGATTGCTGCTTGGGAAAGGGCTCCTACTCTCTGACTTTCCATGTACTGCTAGAGAGTTGAGCAGGCTCAATGATAAATCACGCTGTGTTTTGGTTTATTCTTCAATGCAATTTCCCCAAAACATTTTTGACAACCATTTAATTTGCAGAGCAATATTTATGTACTAACCTACACTTCAAGCAATTTATTCTTGAAAATGAAGTAGGAGCAACAGACACAATAGTATGATTTCAGTAAATAACAAAAATTTACAGCAATTGTTGCCATATTAGGATATACCTTTACAGTCTTCAGAAATAGATAGGATTTTAAGAGAAAAATGCCTTTCAAAATGACAAGCAAGATGTAAAATTGAGATAAACAGCTCTGGAGAATGAGTACCCAATTGTACGTGGTCTTATTGTTGAGCTTGTTACGTTGCTTACCTTCTTGATTTTGGACTAATGTATCATTTTAAAGGCTGATACACAAGCAATAGAGTAGATTCTTCCCAATAATTTTGTCTGCTTCTCTTATTCATGAAACACTGGAATTAGATTTAGTTTAGCTATGGAAATTGGAAGAGAATAAAAGTTTGCCCTTGTGACTTAATGGTAAAGCTTCCCATTTCATATCCTATGACATTGAGAGCATGCCTACTCACTTATCCTTTAGAAATGCTCTAATGGGATTGAGGATAAAATGGATAATTATTTTTCAGAGACAAGTTTGTTGGCAGAGACTGTAACTTCTGATTACTCCAGTCTGAGTACTCCACCAATTTATTTATCCTATTGTATTTAAATGCTCTTTTAAACCAAATAACTGCATTGCTGCAAAAACCAAAAGAATAAACTTACCAACATATATTTTCTGAGCATGTACATATATATACATATACATACATTTATATATATGTATGTATATGTATATATATGTAGGCATTAAGGCATTAAGGAGGTTTCACACAACTGTAAAACACCAAGACTTCAATAGACTCACAACTAAGAGATAAATAGCAGTAATTTAAAAGTATGAACAAAATGTTATATTCCAAAACAAGACAGTGCTACAAGAAATACCTCAGATGAATATTATCAGAGTGGTTTAGCTAGCTGGAATAGAATAGTTGTTCCTAGAAAAAAAAAGGAACTTGTGATGGGCTTTTAAGGAGGCAGGATTGACTACAGAAGAGAAGAAAGAGTGGGATTTTAAGAGTGAAAATGATGGTATAGATGTAAAAAATGTGAAGATCCTTCTAGAAGCTAACAGATATTTTGTAAAAGAGAAATGTTTTTACTCATTTGGATAGAAATTATGTTGGATAAGTATAAAAGGTCAATTTGAGGAAATTCAATGTCAGAGAGTTTTTTAAAGCCTATATTATATAGTTTGATAATCATGTTGTATTGTTTCTCTAGCAGAGAAGTCATAAAATTTTAAATTTAACTTTAAAGAAACCAGAATTCATTAATGTATTGGTTTGTTTGTATTTTATGTATTCCTTTATTTCCCCCATTAAATGTAGGTAATGTTCTGGTCATTAAGGATCTAGCACTGAACAAACAAAACAAAGCCTGCTCTTGTGGAATTTATATTCTGGTAGTAAAAAATATATATAAATAAAACAAGTAAGTGAATATATCAAATTAGATACAGTTAATAATGAAGGAAAAAAACCCATAAGGCAGGGAGAGGAAATATGAAGTGTCTAATACATTGAAATGTTTGCTCGAGAGGCCAACGAAGTCTTCATTGAGAAGGTGACTTCTGAGTCAAGGCCTACAGGAAGTGAAAAATAGTCATCTATGTAGATATCTGGGGTCAGGAAGAGAATGACAAGTAGGGAAAGAACACTATGCCTGGGTGAATCAGTGGTTTAGCACCTGCCTTCAGCCCAGGGTGGAGTCCCAGGATTGAGTCCCACATCAGGCTCCCTGCATGGTTCTGCTTATGTCTCTGCCTCTCTCTGTGTGTCTCTCATGAATAAATAAATAAAATCTTTTAAAAAAAGAAGCTTCTGCCTTGAGCAGAAGCTTGATATGTTCTGATTCACAGTGGGTTATGTGGTGGTATTAATATGGCTGTTAAATACATCTACAGACAAAAAAAGTTTTTAAAATTGAAAACCAATAAATTAGAAAGGTATAGGAGTCCAAGGAAGTATTCAAGTAGGTGTGTACTTCTAAAAGACTAACACAGATACATATTAATATCTCTTTTATATTATAACTTCATCAGATCTATGGCAAGCATAGCAAACAAACATTTTTATGAAAGTACTTTCTAGTCATTAAGTGACTTAGTCTGAATCAGCATTTGTCATGTGATCTAATGGAACAAGTTCAGAATTATGAGTAAGCATACATGGATTTTATTCTTTTTTTAAAATGATTTTATTTATTTATTTGAGAGAGAGAGAGAGAGCAGGGAGAGGAGCAGAGGGAGAGGGAGAAGCAGACTCTGTGTTGAGTGTGGAATCTGACATGGGGCTCAATCCCACGGCACATGAGATCATGACCTGAACTGAAATCACAGGTTGGCACTTAACTGACTGAGCCACCCAGGTGACCCGATACATGGGTTTTAAAACTATATCAGCAACTAAGAAGCTCTGTAGTCTTAGGTAAATCAATGAATGCATTCAGAACTCAGACACTCCCTACTCTGCCCATCTCCTGTTACTACTACCATGGCCCTTTTTAATTGCAAGCAGGGAACCCGCTCGGGTGTTTTCTAGGACTAAACCAGATCAAAATTCATTCCTATCTTCTGCTTTTCATTCTAATCTCCTCTGATTCTCTAACCATAAGTGTTCCATTGTCACTGTGCACACACATTAGATAACTTACTGTGCACTGTGTTATTTTATAGCTGCCTGCTCCAACCCCCATTTTTCTCCTTGTACATAATCTAGTATTCTTTCTCTTAAAAATTCAGGACTTCTCTGTTGGCATATTCCCTCCTTGGCTTGCCTGTCAGGAAAGGGGTGGATCTACCTAATTTTATATATGGCTAACATTCTATATCACAAATCTACATATACAGTGAGTTTTCTAAATACACTGTATTAACTATTGCTTCTTCAGGTCTTCTATTGGTAATACTGGTCTTAGCATGTGTGTTTCATAGCATGATGTGTTCATAGTTAATAATCTTACATGGTCATTGGAAATCTACCTGAGTCCCCTAACACAGGATACTCAAAAAAGTGCTATGGAACTGGTTCTGGGTAATTGGTTTTTGACTTGCACATTTGTAATCCAGGCAATTAAATTATAATCCTCACCTTTGTCATGATCACTAACATCACTATCATGATTATAGTCAATGTATATTGAGTACTTGCTGTGTACCAGGAGTGGAGCCAAGAAATGTATATAGGTTATCTCATTTAATCTTCACAAACTATCCTAAGAAGTAATATTATTAGCCCAATTTTTTTTCAGATGATGAAACTGAGGTACAGAAAGGCTAAGTTATTTGTCTAAGGTCAAAAACTGTAAGTGATCAAGCTGAAATTTGAATCCATAACATTTCACTTTGAAGGTCTTAAGAGTATCTCTAGCTATTCATTTTGGCCTCAAAAATGAAAGTGGGGTTAAGGCTTTTCTACAGTGGCAAAAATATAAATATTTTCCTTACCTACTGTAATAAAAATTAATAAGAATGGTAATATTTCTGAAATGTTTATCACTGGCCATAAGAATATGAACAGGGAGAATGACAATATGTATGTATATAAATACGCAATACACATACACCAAATTATGACTGTAATAAAGCAAATTTCTCCAAACACTTCAGTACCTTTCAAATCTAGTGTTAAAAAATAGTAGGCAGTGTTATTGATTTGTGTCCTTGTAGATTCTGAAACAAACTGTGCTATGTAACACAGACCACATAGTATTTACAGATGAATGAAGGCATCGACCAACTGTCCAAATAGGCAGAGAACAGAGGAAATGATGTGAGTTTATTTGGAGATGCCTATCATCAAGCTCACATTTCAGGCAATTGTAAAGCTGTGGAATATATTATAAACAGATTCGTTATAATTTAATAGTGTTTTTTCCCTCCTGGAACAAGAGAACATAAATGTGAGCAATAACATTTTAGGATACGTAATAGTTCAGGATGGGCTTTCTTTGGCATTTTGATGAATAAAAGAAAAGATGAGAACAAAATTTTTCATCCAGGCAAATGGATCTGGATTATTAGAATATAAAAGTTAATCACACAACCCCATTAAACACAGTAAGGCAGCATATAATAGCAGGAATACTAATGCTAGGAAAAAGTTTTCCTAGGGTACTGGGAAAAGGGCTGAATTGCAATTAGGTAATTCACTGGTTCTTTCCCTGATGAGCTATGATTCCAATATTTTCCTACATTTCTGTTCCTTCAACTGTAAAATGAGTAATTTAGGTTGAGATAATCTCTAGGAGCCTTTCTAGTCCTAGCATTCTGCTATTTGGGTTTTGATTAGAACAGAGAATTCCTTTAGGACCAAAATTTATCTATTATGAGAATAACTTCCAGCACTATCTAATATATTGCTTAATGTGAACTGCAAGATTATTTTCATTTTAAAAAGAGTTTGTTGCAGTATAGTGAATGGAATATTGGCTCTGGAGTCAGAGATTCAGGTTTTTATCCCAACATTTCCATACATTTTGCTATGGATATGCTACTTAAATCTGTTACATATGAGGCTCAATATACCATTGGATGTTTGAAATAACAAGACCTATTTCACACAGATGAGATAAACTTATAATGTTTTGAGAGCACTTTATAACTGGTGAATTGATGTAAATACAAAAGGAACATACAGGCCGTTATAGGATCTTAGACCTTTAACATAACAATTCCATAAGGACGAGGACAACATCTGTTCTAGTTTGGGTTATTATAACAACAAACCATGGACTGAAGGGTTTAGACTACAGAAATTTATTTCTCATAGTTCTGGAGGTTGGAATGTCTGAGATCAGGGTGCCAGCGTATTTGATTTCTAGTGAAAGTGCTATTCCTGCTTTCTAGACAACCATCTTCTTGTTTTGTTCTCACATTGCAGAGAGAGCTATCCAGGCTTATCATCTCCTTACAAAGATACCAATCTTGTCATGGAGGCTCCAACCACAGCACCTAATTCTATTCCTAATTCTAATTATCTCCCAAAGACCCTACTTACAAACACCATCAGATTGGGGATTAGGACCTGACCTGTGAATTTAGGAGGGGGCAAAAATATTCAGTCTATAACAATGGCAAATTCAAAACTGAATTCTGAACATTTAGAACTGGCTTGGCTCAGAGTAAGAGCTCAATAAATACCTTTATGATTGAATAAACAACAAATGATACTTAACTTACTTTGGATCATAAGGCCTTCCTATGATGTCTCAAATTACTCTGAGGTTTTATATTCCTGTGCATTTACTGCTAACCTCTATCATGTATTATAGATGACTCCTAATATTTGAGATTCTGGAAAATAAAAATAATCTTTAGTTATCTTCCCATAGCAGATAGTCTCTTAACTCAAAGGTTAATATAAAATATGTTAACAGATATAGTGAAGAAAACACAGGCTTTATGTCTCATGGATCTGGTTTCTCAGATCTTAGCCTGTCTTGAAGCCTCAAGAAATTGACATGGAGAAAGATAAAGAAATACAGAGAAAGAAATAGCCTCACAAGATTATTCAGTGAATTAATTTCGATTGTGTTTATAAATTAACTAATTCAGTATAGCCCGTAATAGGAAGTCAATAAATATTTATTCCTTTTTTTATCCATGCTATGATGATATCCCCTAATTGATAAGTAGGAAACTGGGATAGATAAATGGAAAAATATAAAGTGTCACTGCCATATCTCAAGATAACAATGCGATCATCACTATTTATGTCCAACTCCTTGAAAGGAAAAGATGTGACGGAGAGAAAAGATCCCTATTCAACTGCTGGATTTGTGAGAAACTGTAATATGTTACCTAAAATAAAAATTTGTGACCACCTGGGTGTCTCGGTTAAGTGTCTGCCTTCAGCTAAGGTCATGACCTCGGGGTCATGGGATCAAGCCCCACATGGGGCTTGGTGGGGAGTCTGCTTCTCTCTCTCTCTCTCTCTCTCCCCCCCTTTGCTCCTTCCCACTGCTCATTTTCTCTCTCAAGTAAATAAAATCTTAAAAAAAAGAAAAGAAAAATTTGTTATATAGAGTAGAAAAGTAACGTACACGTAACATCTAGAATACATGCTCCAAGAGGTTACATCAATTTGCTTATGAGATACAGTAATATGGCTGGGGTAAGATGACGGAGGAGTAGGGTCCCCAAGTCACCCGGCCCCACCAGCTTACCTAGATAAATTTCAAATAATCCTGAAAACCTATGAATTCGATTTGATATTTAGAGAGAGAACAGCTGGAACCCTACAAAGAGAAGGGTTTTCGCTTCTAACAAGGTGGGATGGCAGGAGGAAAAAAAATAAAGAAGGATCAGGTGGGGGAGGGCCCGCGAGGAACCGGGCTGAGGCCGCGGCCAGAGCCTCCAGCTCCGGAGAGCCCAGCCCCGAGACGCGGGAGCTTTAAAGATCCGCCCGGATTCGTCCCGGACGAAAGGCGCTCGCAGGGAGCTCGGGCGGGATCCCAGGAGGGGCCGCGGAGCCCCCAGTCTCCCGGGGTCACTAACAGGAGGTGCGCCCGGGGGACAGCGCCCCACACCCCGCGGCCGAGCTCGGGGAAGGGCTGCAGCGCCCCGGCGGGGCCTCGGGAGAAGCCGCTGGGTCGGGGGGCTCCGGGGGAGGGGGCTGCACCTGCTGCCTTCGGGAGCCGAGGCCCGGGAGCGCGAGTCCAGCGGCGCAGGCCCCAGACCCAGGGCGCGGGGGACACAGCCCAGGGCCCTGCGCTCCCCGCGGGACAGGGAGGCGGGGAGGGCTCAGGACAGCGAGGACGCTCCTGCCAGGGGCCCCGAGCTGTGCAGATCGGTGCCCCCGCCCCGGGAGCATCCAGGCCAGTGAGGACTAGGACTAGGAGCTGCGGGAGTTACTGCGGGAGCGGACTCCAGGGCTGGGGAGCTGGCCGCCGCCAGTGTGGTCGTTCCTCCTGGTGTCACCTTGTGCCTGGGATGGGGCAGGGACCCAGGGAACAGGGGCCTCACGGGGTCAGCAGCTCCCACTGAGCCCGGCACCTGGAGGGGGGTGCAGGAAGCTCCCCCAGGTGCACAACCTGAGAATCAGCACAGCAGGCCGCTCCCCCAGAAGACCAGATGGAAGGACAGGGGAAGAGCAAGTTCTGGACGGAAACTGGTCCAGAACTGGAAAGCGCTGGGAAGCTCCAGGGGAAGTGGAGGGATTTACAGTATATAGAACCAGAGGGTAACCCTAATTTTTCTTTTTTTTCTTCCTTTTACAGTACAACTCATTTTTATATCAGACTGTAAATTTCCAATTATTTTTTCTCTTTTCCCACCTTAACTGCAATACTTTATGACCTCTTTATTTTTAGGATTCTTCCTTTTTGACTTTCATATTTCTACAGCTACAGGTCTTAGATGTTCTCCACTTCTAGATTCCCTTCAACATACTCCACTTAATTTTGGGAGATATACAAGATAGGTTTTTTTGTATCATTTTGTGTTTTTTGTTTTCTCTGCCTCATTTTGTTCTACAATAGTGGAAGTTAATACATTCTAAAACATGACTGGCATGCAACCAGAACGAAGTGGTATACCGTGTTGGTTCATTCTGTGAGATTCATTCCCATTCTGCTCCCCTTTCTATATCATTTATGTTTTGGTGGTCAGTGTTGGGACCCTCTACAAGTATTTCTGGTTTACATAAATTTGGAAATGAGCATGTTCTAACATACAGAACTTAATATACTCAGAACCAAGAGGATCACCCTCTGGAACCTCTCAAGATAGACTACATTCTCCTCCACTACAACTTCATCACCACCACCATCTTCCAGTCCCCCCTCTTGTTTTTCTTCTCCTGTTTTTTTTTTTCTTCTTTTTCTCTTCTCTCTTTTTTTTTTTCTCTTCTTCTTTAGGATTCCTGGCTTTTTATTTTATACTACTTTGTTTTAAAATTTGCTTTTCACTTTAGTGGTCCTTTTGTTTTATTTCATTCTGATCTTTGTTTTCAATTTCTAGTATCTGACCTTGTCAGAAACATCTAGAGTGAAATTTACTCAGTTCATGGTTGATATTCTTGACTCAGCCCACTCATACAGCCACTCTGCACCAAGCAAAATGATTAGAAACAATAACTCACCACAAAAGAATCAGAAACAGTACTCTCTGCCACAGAGTTAAACAATTTGTATTACAATTCATTGTCAGAAAGCCAATTCAGAAGCACAATTATAAAGCTACTAGTGGCTCTGGAAAAAAAGCATAAAGGACTCTAGAGACTTTGTTACTGCCGAATTGAGATCTAATCAGGCCGAAATTAAAAATCAATTAAATGAGATGCAATTCAAAATGGAGGTCCTAACGACGAAGGGTAATGAGGTAGAACAAAGAGTGAGTGACATAGAAGACAAGTTGGTGGTAAGGAAGGAAGCTGAGGAAAAAAGAGAAAAACAATGAAGAGCCCATGAGGAAAGGCTTAGGGAAATAAATGATAGAGAAGGAAGAACATACACCTAACTGGGATTCCAGAAGAGACTGAGAGAGAGAGAGAGGATCACAAAGTATATTTGAACAAATCATAGCTGAGAACTTCCCAAAACTGGGGAAGGGAACGTCATTCATATCCAAGAGACAGAATCCCCCCAAAATGAATAAAAACCATTTAACACATTGATATTTAATGGTGAAACTTGCAAATTCCAAAGATAAAGAGAAGATCCTTAAAGCAGCAAGAGACAAGAGATTCCGAACTTATATGGGGAGTAATACTAGATTAACAGCAGACCTCCCCACAGACACCTGACAGGCCAGAAAGGGCTGGCAGGATATATTCAGGGTCCTAAATGAGAAGAACATGCAACCAAGAATACTCTATCCAGCAAGGCTCTCATTCAGAATACAAGGAGAGATAAAGAGCTTCCAAGATAGGCAGAAACTGAAAGAATATGTGACCACCAAACCAGCTCTGCAAGAAATATTAAGGGGGGCCCTGTAAAAGAAAGAGGAAGCCCAAAGAAATAATCCACAAAAACAGGGACTGAATAGGTATTACGAGGACAGTAAATTCATATCTATCAATAGTTACTCTGAACGTGAATGGGCTTAATGATCCCATCAAAAGACACAGGGTTTGGGACTGGATAAAAAAGTAAGACCCATCTATATGCTATATACAAGAGACTCATTTTAGACCTAAAGACACCTCTAGCCTGAAAATGGAAGGGTGGAGAATCATTTACCATTCAAATGGTCCTCAAAAGAAAGCGGGGGTAGCAATCCTCCTATCAGATAAATTAAAGTTTATCCCAAAGACCTGTAGTAAGAGATGAAGAGGGTCACTATATCATACTTAAAGGGTCTATGCAACAAGAAGACCTAACAATCATGAATATTTATGCCCCTAAAATGGGAGCTGCCAAGTATACCAATCAATTAATAACCAAAGTAAAGACAAACTTAGATAGTAATACACTAATACTGGGAGACTGCAACACGGCACTTTCTGCAACTGACATATTTTATAAGCACAACATCTCCAAAGAAACAAGAGCCTTAAATGATACACTGGACCAGATGGATTTCACAGATATTTACAGAACTTTACATCCAAAAGCAACTGAATACACATTCTTCTCAAGTGCACATGGAACGTTCTCCAGAATAGACTACATACTGGGTCAAAAAACAGGTCCCAACTGATACCAAAAGATTGGGATTATCCCCTGCATATATTCAGATCATAATGCTTTGAAACTAGAACTCAATCACAAGAAGAAATTTGGAAGAAACTAAAACACCTGGAAGTTAAAGAGCATCCTGCTAAAAGATGAAAAGGTCAACCAGGAAGTTAGAGAATTCAAAAGATAAACCATTAGCCAGCCTTATTAAAATCAAAAAAGACTCAAATTAATAAAATCAAAAAAATGAAAAAGGAGAGATCACAACAAATATAAGGGAAATACAAACGATTTTAAAAACATATATGAGCAGCTATACACCAATAAATCAGGCAATCTAGAAGAAATGGATGCATTTCTGAAAAACCACAAATTACCAAAACTGGAACAGGAAGAAATAGAAAACCTAAACAGGCCAATGACCAGGGAGGAAATTGAAAGCAGTCATCAAAAACCTCCCAAGACACAGAAGTCCAGGGCCAGATGGCTTCCCAGGAGAATTCTATCAAAAGTTTAGAGAAGAAAAAAATACCTATTCTACTAAAGCTGTTCTGAAAGCTAGAAAGGGATGGAATACTTCCAAACTCGTTCTATGAGGCCAGCATTACCTTAATTCCAAAACCAGACAAAGATCCCACCAAAAAGGAGAATTATAGCCCAATATCCCTGATGAACATAGATGCAAAAATTCTCAACAAGATACTAGCCAATAGGATCCAACAACACATTAAGAAGATTATTCAGCATGACCAAGTGGGATTTATCCCCGGGATGCAAGGCTGGTTCAACACTCATAAAGCAATCAATGTGATAGATCATATCAACAATAGGAAAAACAAGAACATATGATCCTCTCAATAGATGCAGAAGAAGCACTTGACAAAATACAGCATCCATTCCAGATCAAAACTCTTCAGCGTGTACGGATAGAGGGAACATTCCTCAGCATCTTAAAAGCCATCTACGAAGAGCCCAGAGCAAATTCATTCTCAATGGGGAAACACTGGGAGCCTTTCCCCTAAGATCAGGAACACGACGGGAATGTCCACTCTCACCACTGCTATTCAACATAGTACTAGAAGTCCTAGCCTCAGCAATCAGGCAACAAAAATAAATAAAAGGCAAATTGGTCAAGAAGAAGTCAAACTCTCCCTCTTCACAGATGACATGAAACTGTACGTAGAAAAGCCAAAAGACTCCACCCCAAGATTGCTAGAACTCATACAGCAATTCGGCAGTGTGGCAGGATACAAAATCAAAGTCCAGAAATCAGTGGCATTTCCATACACTAACAATGAGACTGAAGAAAAAGAAATTAAGGAGTTAATCCCATTTAAATTGCAGCCAAAAGCATAAGATACCTAGGAATAAACCTAACCAAAGAGCTAAAGGATCTATACCCTAAAATCTACAGAACACTTCTGAAAGAAACTGAGGAAGACACAAAGAGATGGAAAAATAGTCCATGCTCGTGGATTGGAAGAATTAATATTGTGAAAATGTCTATGCTACCTAGGGCAATTTACAGGTTCAATGCAATCCCTATCAAAATACCATGGACTTTCTTTACAGAGTTGGAACAAATCATCTTAATATTTGTATAGAATCAGAAAAGGGGCGCCTGGGTGGCTCAGCGGTTGAGCATCTGCCTTCGGCCCAGGTGTGATCCTGGGGTCCCAGGATCGAGTCCCACGTCGGGCTCCCTGCATGGGGCCTGCTTCTCCCTCTGCCTGTGTCTCTGTCTCTGTCTGTGTCTCTCATGAATAAATAAATAAAATCTTAAAAAAAAAAGAATCAGAAAAGACCCCAAATAGCCAGGGGAATATTGAAAAAGAAAACCAGAGCCAGAGGCATCACAAACACGAATTTCAAGTTGTAGTACAAAGCTGTGATCATCATACAGTACAGTAATGGCACAAAAACAGACACATAGATCAATGGAATAGAATAGAATAGAGAACCCAAAAATGGGCCTTCAACTCTATGGTCACTAATATTCAACAAAGCAGGAAAGACTATCCACTGGAAAAAGGAAAGTCTGTTCAATAAATGGTGCTGAGAAAATTGGAGCAACAATTTTCAGCAACAATGCATAAGAATGAAACTAGACCATTTTCTTAGACCATACACAAAGATAAACTCAAAATGGATGAAAGATCTAAATGTGAGACAAGAATCCATCAAAATCCTAGAAGAGAACACAGGCAACACCCTTTTTGAACTTGGCCACAGCCATTTCTTGCAATCATCTAGGAAGGCATCTAGGAAGGCAAGGCAAACAAAAGCAAAAATGAATTACTGGGACTTAATCAAGATAAAAAGCTTCTGCACAGCAAAAGAAACAGTCAACAAAACTAAAAGACAACCTACAGAATGGGAGAAGACATTTGCAAATGACATATCAGATAAAGGGCTAGTATCCAAGACCTATAAAGAACTTATTAAACTCAACAGTAAAGAAACAAACAATCCAATCATGAAACAGGCAAAAGACATGAACAAGAATTTCACAGAGGAAGACATAGACATGGCCAACACGCAGATGAGAAAATGCTCTGCATCACTTAGCATCAGGGAATTACAAATCAAAACCACAATGAGGGCAGCCCTGGTGGCCCAGCGGTTCAGTGCCACCTTCCGCCGGTGGTGTGATCCTGGAGATCCAGGATCGAGTCCCACGTTGAGCTCCCTGCAAGGAGCCTGCTTCTCCCTCTGCCTTGTCTCTGCCTCTTTCTCTCTCCCTCTCTGTCTGTCATGAATAAATAAATAAAATCTTAAAACACACACACACACACACACACACACACACGAGATACCATCTCACACCAGTGAGAATGGTGAAAATTAGCAAGACAGGAAACAACAAATGTTGGAGAGGATGTGGAGAAAGGGGAACCCTCTTGCACTGTTGGTGGAAATATGAATTGGTACAGCCACCTGTAAAACTGTGTGGAGGTTCCTCAAAGAGTTAAAAACAGAACTACCCTACAACCCAGCAATTACACTGCTGGGGATTTACCTCAAAGATACAGATGCAGTGAAACGCCGGGACACCTGCACCCCAATGTTTATAGCAGCAATGTCCACAATAGCCAAACTGTGGAAGGAGCCTTAGTGTCCATGGAAAGATGAATGGATAAAGAAGATATGGTCCATATATACAATGGAATATTACTCAGCCATTAAAAATGACAAATACCCACCATTTTCTTTGACATGGATGGAACTGGAGGGTATTATGCTGAGTGAAATAAGTCCATCAGAGAAGGACAAACATTATGTGGTCTCATTCATTTGGAGAATATAAGAGACAGTGAAAGGGAATAAAGGGAAAAGGAGAAAAAATGAGTGGGAAATATCAGAGAGGGTGACAGAAACAAGAGAGACTCCTAACTCTGGGAAACAAACAAGGGGTGGTAGAAAGGGAGGTGGGTGGGGGGATGGGGTGACTGGGTGACGGGCACTGAGGGGGGCACTTGATGGGATGAGCACTGGGTGTTATGCTATATTTTGGCAAATTGAACTCGTATAAAAAATATACAAAAAAATGCCTTCATAGTGCAGTTTTCTGGCTTTTTTGTCTTTTTGATTGATTTAAATGTTAGAATAAGAATGATCAGTTTTTTACATGCAAGGAACATAGGAATCCAGAATGCCTGGCTCATGCTGTCCATAATATTGTCAGAGGGCAGGAAACTTTTTTCTGTAAAGTGTCAGATAGTAAATCTTTTAGGTTTTGTGGGCCATACTCAGTCAAGTATTCAACTCTGCTATGGTAGCAGGAAGACAGCCATAGAAAAAATATGAACTAATGGGAATGGCTGGGTTCCAATAATACTTTATAATAGTCATGACCAGATATGGCCCAGGGGCCATAGTTTACTACCCATTTATTAGTCCAATGGATATATAGCATTCCCATATTTATGGAAGTCCTATTATATGCCTAGCTACATACTATACACCTTGTTTGCACTAAATAGATGTAGATCTGGATGACATATCAATCATTTAGCTCCATCAATAAAATTATGAGCAGATGCCTGAAGATTTGCACCAATTGCGCCCAATTTGCACCATTGCTCATGGTGCATTTACATAAAAATGTAATTCCCATTCCTACTCATGTCCCTTCTTGCAGCTGGTTAGGTCACTGTGCACTCTTTCTACTTTCTGGTTATTAGCTTAAATATTTAACAAGTATTTTTCCCAGACTCCATATTTGAAATAAGGCGCCAGTGCATGGCAAAAATGTCCAGATTTCCATTTTAAGAGAAATAAAAAGTTAATCCATATAGTAGGAAAACAGATACCATTTAACCGCTGAAATAGATTTTTATCATCAAAAGAAATTTTTCTTAAAATCATTTGCAGTTAGATGACTTCATGATCTGTAGCTGAATACTAGGCTTGACATTTAATTTTTTAGGATACCTAAAACTCAACTTAAATTTCACTGTTTTTATTACAGAATTATAATAGTCCTTGATAGAATATATAACAAGCATAGAAAACAAGTGTATATTAATTATTTGAAGCCTACATTTTCAGTTGTTTTCAATTACTCACATTCCAATATAAGTGCATTTCTCTTTTGCTTTCTCAAGCAGCAGTAACTTAGAATTCAGGGTTTTGAGAGGTATAGAACAGTGGTTCTCAAACTGTGATGCCTGGACTAGCACCAATGAAGTTCCACCTAGAAATCCATTAAATTTACTGAATCAGAAACTCAAGGATGGAGGGAGGTCCTGAAATCTGAGCTTTATCAAGTTATACAAGTCATACAATTCTAATGCTAAAGCTTGAGAACCAAGGACTAGTAGATTAAATAGTCAGGATTTTCTGCTTCCCCCTCCTGTCTTTTCAACTTATTCTCCTTAGTGAGCCAATTCTAACAATTCTTTAACCAGGCTAATTCTTCCTTCCATTGATCTTTATATACAAAGCACAAAGAAGAATTCCTGTACTGTATTTGTCAACATAATTTTCAATATATCTCATTTTTCTCATGTCTTCCTTACTTCCTTGTCTGGCTTCACTCCATAATCAATCCTTATAAGCATTCTTTTGCTACTCCTTCAAGTACCTGCCATGTTCTTATTTCATTATGCCACTTTAGCAACACTATAACCTGGTTAAATCCATCCTCTGAACATATACCTGCATAGCTAAATGGCGGTGGAGAAAGATGGACAACCATGTGACTGTTCTCACTTTAACATTCATGATCACTGAACTTAAGTGAAACATTAATGCTGCCCAGTAATCACACTAAAATGCCCTAGTTCTTTTTTTCCCCATTCCTCTGGCCAGATACTCCATATTAGCTCCTCTCTCAAACCTACAAGATCTCTTCTGCTATTGTTAATAAAAATTGATAACTGTATTTCACTGGACAAGGAAATACCCACTCATCTACCTAGGACTGCCTCTCAATTTGTACATTAGTTCCCATCATTTCTGATTTACTGGAAAAGATTGCTTCAATTCCCTATCCACATCTTTCAAGCAATATTTTTTTTTCTCTCTCTAATGAATCATTTCCATCCCAAGAGTCATGCTGTTATTTCTCCCTTTTTAAAAAATAAAAATTCTCTTGACTTTACCTCCCTTTCTGACTACTTCTCCTTGTCTCACCTTCCCTTTAAATCAAAACCTCCCTAAAGAGTTCTGTATACTAGTTCTCTCTGATTTATCTCTTGGGCCCACCTCGACCAAGCTTCCTCCACTCCACACCCTACAGAGACTGCCTTATCAACATTGTCAGCTGCCTCCATGTTATTCAGTTTCAATAGCAATTTAATTGGTTTTCATCATACTTGGAATTTCTTGATCATTTGATATTGCACTTCTTATTTTCTTTCCTTGACTCAAAAGACCTTCTATGTGTCTATTTCTCCATTACCTTATGGCCCCTTCTTTTCTCTTACAAGCTGTTCTTCATCACCCTGCCTCTAAGTTCTAGAGTGACCCAGGACTCAGTTCTTTTATCTCTTACCCCTATTTATACTCACTCTTGATATGATCTTTTGATGACTACCCTGAACTCCAAACTCAAATATCCACATGCTAATTTGATGTCTTTGATTGGATGTCTAATAGGCATCTAAATACGAATATATCTAGGAGCTTCCACTTCTGGTCATATGCAGTAATAGGGACCAGATATATCCCTTCAAATTATAAAACTAATATACAAGAAAAACTATATGAAACAATGGGGGTTTTTTGACATTAAATATCCTGTAACAGTAGACAGAGATTTCTGAGAAAAGTGAAATAAAGATTGTTTGCCCCATCCTACTGCCTATATTAGTTCTTTGGCTGTAGCACACAGAGTGGGTATCTAAGTGTACAATAACAATTGCTCTCTGCTAAGGCAACAGATTGAAAAATTAAGAAAAGGTAAGGTAGCTTAAGTTGATAGGGAAGTGTCAAATAAGAAAGCTTCACAGAGAGTGAGTTTTGGATATCTACAGAGGTTCCCCTTATGTTTTCAATAAAGTACTGATTTCAGTGTATTTGCATAGGAAAAGTTCTTCACAGCCAGGAGGAGAAGAGCACTCAAAAGGAAAACAAAACAAAACAAAAAAATCCCTTTACTTTTCATAAAACCAGTTATTGTGTTCCCATAAACCAGAGCAGAAAACCTTCAAAATTCATGGAATATTAGGTATGGTACTCAGAAAAGTACTGTTTAGATAGTGGAGAAAAATATTAGCCCTAAGTGGAACACTGCTCTGGATCAGCCTCACAAAGCACAAAACAACTATAAGTGATCAAACCATTTCTAAGTAATAATTGCATCCCAAAACAAAGCTCAGTGATAATTAAAGGAACACAAAAACATCCAGAGCCCAATAAGATAAAAGCATTAGTCTGGCATCTTATCAGAAATTACTAGATATGCAAAGAAACAAAAACAGAAAAATATGACACATAATGGAGTAAAAAAATCAATCACTAGAAATAAATCCAGAAATAGTGTAGATACTAGAATTAGTAGCCAATGGGTATTAAAAATTATTATAACTAGGGGTGCCTGGGTGGCTCAGTCGGTTAGGTATCTGCCTTCAGCTCAGGTCATGATCCCTAGGTTCTATGATCACACCCCAAGTCTGGCTTCCTGCTCAGCAGGGAGTCTGCTTCTCCCTTTCCCTCTGCGCCTCTCTGCTGATTGTGATTGCTCTCTCTCTCTCTGTCAAATAAAACCACACCAAGACTCTACATCATGATCAAATTGCTCAATAGAAGTGATGAAAAAAAAAAAAAAGAAGACTTAAAAGCAGCTAGAGAGAAAAATACAACTATGTAGAGTGGAATAAAGTTAAGAATTATAGCAGATTTTCCACTAGAAATAATACATGTGAAAAGAAAGGACAGTAGTATCAATAAGGTACTAGGGGGAAAAGTGTCTAATTTCCGGTGAATGCCAACATTCCTTATAAAGCCCCATTTTATTCATCCTCTTCTCCAAATAGAAATGAGACTTCATATTCATTTATTCCCCATCAAACTCTGCATATATACATATACTCTGCATATACAGCTGTCTCCTTTGAAGAATATAAATTTTCAATAATTTTTACTTCATAGATCCTTCCCCAAGGTCTGGATATGCCTTATGGATAAAATCTATGTACTAGTCATCTTGAACAATACTTGACATAAAGTAGGATTATAAAATTAATGGGAAGAACAGAGGATAAGATACTTCCAGGTTGTAATTATAAAAACAGTAGTTGACTTTATTAAATACTTACTATTTGTATAGAAAATAATTTGTTCATTTAAACATAAAACATCTAATTTAATCATCCTACCAATCCTGTGATGTAAGTACTCTTATCTACTATTAGTATGCCTTTATTATTATTGAGGAAACAAGGAATTGAGAGAGCACAGAGTAGATATTAATTCCACATTGATGACAAAGCCTCACTTTTGACTTTGAGTCATAAGACATGAGTTCAAGGTTACTGTCTGTCCCTCAAGAGTTCTTTTTTTTTTTAAATTTTTTTTAATTTTTATTTATTTATGATAGTCACACACACAGAGAGAGAGAGAGAGAGAGAGAGAGAGAGAGAGGCAGAGACATAGGCAGAGGGAGAAGCAGGCTCCATGCACCGGGAGCCCGATGTGGGATTCGATCCTGGGTCTCCAGGATCGCGCCCTGGGCCAAAGGCAGGCGCTAAACCGCTGCGCCACCCAGGGATCCCCCCTCAAGAGTTCTGTATAGCTCTGTGACTTTTAGTGAGTTATTTATATTGCTTGGCTTTATTTTTTTCACTTGCAAAAAAGGCAATGATATATACAAAGTTCCTTGTAATGATTAAATAGGATTATGTATAGGATTATGTATTTCAGAGTATCTGGTACATAGTAAATAACCCAAACATATCTATTATTTCTTTGATAATAGCTACAGAAAACACCACCACAGGATGGTCTTCAGCACTAAGGATGGGGCCTTATAATACAAAGGACATGCGTAGCAGGTGTATTTAAGTCCTGTCAGTACCAGAACTCTTCTATTCCATCTCCAGTCATCCCATGTTGTTTTGATGACCTTGTATTATTTTTTTGACCTTGTGTTCTTTAAAGAATGAGGAAATAAATTCCCTTTCTTAACATGTATCTGTTCTATAAGTAAAGCTCAATACCCACTGAGCTTCCTGGTGTGCTATAATGAGGGGGCTCATGAACCATAGGAAGTCCACTGGGTAGCTACGGCTGGAGCCACAAGCAGGGGATATTATATTACTATTATTATTATTTGCACTGGAATCTCAAGATCAGGAGTGTATACCTGTTGAGGTTGGGTGAAGGAAGGCTCTGAGAAGAAGGGGATTTAGATGAGTCTTAAGTATTTTTATGGGCTACTATTTCAGAATTAGTGTTTCTTTTTGCTGGCCTCTTTGATGTATATTTTTTGTCTTACCCTTAAAAACAAGCATCTGCTTAGAGCAAACCTACCTCAAACACAAACTTCTGGTGCAGTAGCTTTTGAATGAAAATTGGACAAAAACCAATTAGGTGTTTTGCTTTCACCTATGCAGGTAACACCTCAATTAGTTGTATCTGTGGCATGCATTTCTTTGGATAATTATTCTCATGGACTTTTGGCAGGAGTCATATTTCCACTTTTCCAGCACTTTCTAGTGAAGCTAAAATACTAGACAGGCACTCTTACAAGAAGTTATATTAAGAAGTTTAATTCGCAGGAAATAAAATATTACACGGATATTAATCATTAAGTGGTTAGACTGCATATAGATACAACTCCTTGGTCTGCATAACTCTTTTATCTAATCAGCAATTGCAGCCACTTCATTCTGTTCTTGGTTTGTCAAAAGGATCTTTACAGACTGGCTTTGCTTCTGTGTTCAGTCTTACAAAGTTTCTAGAGATTCCTGTCTATTTGCTGGCTTCTGTTTTGTAATAGGAACATGTGTCCTGATATTCATTGAGATGCAAAGCAGATTTCTTCCTGAATCCTATCATTAGCATCTGATATATATCAATATTTTTAAGCTATGAGGAAAAGTTTTTGGATCAGCTTTAGCTAAGCACTGTCTTTCCTCTTTGCCATAAGTGGCTTAGATCTTGGTTCCTCCAATTCACAGAGTATGCAGTCCCTCTTTTTTCTAGCCTATATTTGAGCTGATGTACACAACGCTGTTAAGATTTTCTGATGACACAGAAGGAGGGAAGTTTCTTTCACAGGTTGATACAAATTTCTCTCTGCATATCCCCAGGACTTTCTTTTTGTTGTTGTTGTATATATTTTTATTGGAATTTGATTTGACAACATATAGTATAACACCCAGTGCTCCCTAGGGCTTTAATAGTCTTTCTTATGTTTTGCATTACATCACTAATTTGTGTACTTTCAGCTTCCCATTAAGTTTTTTTTCTTGGACTAAAAATTCCTTACCTAGAAGAACTTAGGTTTCTCATGTATGTTGTAGATTTTCAGAGTATTCACTGAATAAATCAAATGACTGGGATGACTGTTAATATTTTTCATATATTTATAGAATGCAAACATTTTGGATTTTTATTTTTATTTTTTTTATTTTTATTTTATTTTTTTATTTATGATAGTCACACAGAGAGAGAAAGAGAGGCAGAGACATAGGCAGAGGGAGAAGCAGGTTCCATGCACTGGGAGCCCGACGTGGGATTCGATCCCAGGTCTCCAGGATCGCGCCCTGGGCCAAAGGCAGGCGCTAAACCGCTGCGCCACCCAGGGATCCCCAGTTTGGATTTTTAAGTTTATACTTCATAGGTGTTATGTGCTATCCTCTCACTCACCCAAATATGGAAAAAAATATCTAGAGGTTTGCTATTATGTTGGCAAAAGACATGTTTTGCTGGCTCAAAGTTCAGTATATATATATTCTGTGTCCCTGCAAAAACAACTCTATTTCTTCCTTCAGATAATAAATTTTTTGGTAAAGAGTAAATCTTATTACTTATCTCATCTTACTTCATTAATTATCTCATCAAATTGACAAGTAATCCACTTTAACTTAGTGCAAATTCTTGCTTTTATATCATAATTAAGAAGACTTACCTATATATATATATATATATATAAATAAAAGTCATTGTTAAGATAGAGTGAAACATGATTTTCTCCACTAAGACTGATTTTTAAAATTGTTCCATATACATGCTACAATGTTAAAATACACATATAACAATAAAGAAATCAAGAAGCTAATGGAATATTGAATTGTTTACTCCATTATGTTGGAAAACAGATACAAAGTTTATGTGATTATAGAAAGGTTGCATTTTGAAAATAAGTTTATGGGGACGCCTGGGTGGCTCAGTGGATGAGTGACTGTCTTTGGCTCAGTGTGTGATCCTGGAGTTCTGGGATCAAGTCCCACATTGGGCTTCCTGCATGGAGCTTGCTTCTCCTTCTGCCTGTGTCTCTGCCTCTCTCTCTGTGTCTCTGTCTCTCATGAATAAATAAACAAAATCTTAAAAAAATGAAAATAAGTTTATGAAACATTTTAGAAAGCAAACAGGAGAGAAAGGGCATCAAGAAATACTGGCTTTTACCATTTCTCTACACTCATAATTCTGATTTTGGCTACTTTCTTCATGTTCTGCAGCCTGAGTCCTCCCAAATATCCATTTGGAAAGATAAATTTGGAAATGTCTCTGGGTGTTTTGGCTGTTCTAATGAAGGAAATTCAAGAATGTGTTAAATGTACTGACTATTACATTTGGAAAATTCCTGAACAACTAAGGATTGCCCCACACAAAATGCTAATATCTTCCTAATGAGTCTAATATCTAAGAGTGACCCCAACTTCAAGTTTCTGTAATTGTTGTTAGCAAATTATATTGAATCCTAACATAGTTCTATCCCTGAAAATAGTACTTTGGGTAGCAGGGTCAGAAATAGAATACAACAAAAGAACTGCAAGATTATTTTCTTAATGAAAAGACTATAGAAAAGCTAAAGAAAAAACCAGTCTCACACACACACAAAAGATAAAATGCATTAAGATGGCATTTTCATTATAACATAAGTTAGAATTCTAAAATGATCCATATTTTAAGTAATAGAAAGTCTTCGTATTTTTAGATAATCACGTATATAGCTATAAGATGCTGACATATATTGGTACAACACACCTATCCCAAAACACCCCTCCTGGTGGGATCTTAGATGGC
Organism: Canis lupus baileyi; assembly: GCF_048164855.1. NCBI lineage: Eukaryota > Metazoa > Chordata > Mammalia > Carnivora > Canidae > Canis > Canis lupus. The sequence goes on along the minus strand of NC_132843.1, from coordinate 34,433,468 downwards.
AGGAAACCTAAAGTTACATAAGCTGAATAATAGAAGCATATCAGGAAGCCTCTAGAAGCTAGAAAATGCAAGAACACAGTTTCTCCCCTATAGCATCCAGAAAGGAATGCATCCCTGCTGACACCTTGATTTTGGCCCAGTGGGATGGGATCTGTGTCAGACTACCAGAACTATAAGATAATAAATTTGTGCTGTTTTAAGCCACTAAGTTTTTGGTAATTTATTATGGAAGCAATAGAAAACCGATATAAAAGATATGAAAAAAATATATACTATTTCCCTATTAAAGAAAGTAAACATCTGTATTTAAACACAGTTGGCTATATATTTCTTTATGTAAATTTCTTGTTTGTAACCTTTTTTATTCAATTCATTTTGATTTCTCTATATATTCTAGATATTGGGGGAGGAGCAAGATGGCAGAAGAGTAGGGTCTGCAACTTATCTGGCCCCACAAACTTACCTAGTAACTTTTAAAGCACCCTGAACACCTACGAAATTGACCTGTAGCTGGAATGCTACAGAGACAGAAGTTTTCGCTTCTAACAAGGTAGGAAGGCAAAAACTAACTAACAAACAAATAAACAAGAATAAAGTGGAAGAGGGAAACCGTGACTAGCAGGGCTAAGGACCAGTGGAAAAAGCCTCAGGGCAGCCTGGAGAAGCCCTAGAGAAGCAGCAACTTTAAAAATCCATGCCAGAATCTTCCCTGATGGAAAAGAGCTTAGCAGGGAAATTGGGCAGAATTGCTGGAGGAGCAGTGAAGCCTTAAGATTTCTGGAGTGACTATAAGAGGCAGGGCTCCCAGGGGAAAGCTCCCCTCAAACCACAGTCCCATATGGGTAAAGGGCTGGAGTGCTGCAGCCCTCTGGGGCACTTGGGAGAAACCAGTCGGTTGGGCGGGCCTGCTCCAGACAGAGGTGGCTGTACCCTGTTTCCTTTGGGAAAGGTGGTCCCCAGGAGTGTGGGTCCAGCAGCGCAGGGCCCCAAATCCCAGGGTGCCCAAGTGGACAAAGCTGGGGATCCTGCATTCCCCCGGGACAAGCAGAAGCAGGGAAGGCACAGGAAATCGAGAACTCTTTTGCCCCTGGGCGCCCTGCAAGCTGTGCAGATAAGTGCACCCACACCTGCCCCCAGGAGCATCTAGGCCAGTGTGGACAGGGAGACTGTGGTTAGTTACTCACAAGAAGCTTGACTCCAGAGCTGGAAATCTGGCCACCACCATTTTTTTTTCCTCTTTGTTTCACCCAGTGCCTGGGAGAGGTGGGGCCTCTAGGGAACAAAGGCCTCAGAGGCTAAACAGCTCAGACTCAGTCCAGCACCTGGCAAGGGGTGGGGCATCTCTGCCCAAGCACAAACACCTGAGAATCAGCACAGCAGACCCCTCCCCAGAAGAACTGCTGGAAGTACAAGGGAAAGGAAAGTTTATGGAACAAGCAGCACTAGAAAGCTCCAGAACTGAGAGAAAATGGTATATAGAACTAGAGGGTCCTTTTTTTTTTTTTTTTCCATTATGACTCATTTTTATATCAGACTAAAATTTTCCAATATTTTTTCTCTTTTCCCAGCCTAACTGCAATATTTTACCAAATCTTCATTTTTAAGTTTTTTTTTTTCCTTTTTGACTTTCATATTTCTACAATTACATGCCTTAGATATATTTTTCACTTCTGGATTTCCTTCAACGTATTCAATGTAATTTTGGTAGATGGAAAAGATATGAGTATTTGTTTTTTTCTGCCTCATTTTGTTTTAAAATGGTGGAAGTTAATACTTTCTAAAATACGACCAAAATTCACCCAGAACCAAGTGGAACACAGTGTTGGTTCATTCTGTGAGATTATATTTTCTTTTCCTTCCCCTTTTACCCCTCTCTCTCATCTTGTTTATGTTTTTGTGGTCAATGTTGGAGCTTTATATAAGTATATAAGATGCTTCAGCATCTTCTAACACACAGAACAGAATACACTTAGCGCCAAGAGGATCACTCTCTAGGACCCATCAGGTAGACTATATTCTCTCTCCACTACCACTTCCTCACCACCACCATCCCCCCTTTTCTTTCCTCTTTACTTTTCTTTTTCTTTTTTCTTTTTACTATTTTGTTTTAAAATTTATTTTTCACTTTAGTGGTCCTTTTGTTTTATTTTGTTCTTTCTTCTTTTTCTTTTCTTTTCTGGTCTCTGACCTCTTCAGAATCATCTAGGGTATATTTTACTTAGGTCGTGGTTGATATTTTTGACTCAGCCCACTCATACAGCTACTCTGCACTGGACAAAATGATAAAAGGAAGAATTCACCACAAAAGACTGGAAACAGTATTGTCTGCCACAGAGCTACAGAATTTGGATTTAAATACATTGTGAGAAATTCAATTCAGAAGTACAATTATAAAGCTACTAGTGGCTCTGGAAAAAAAGCATAAAGGACTCTAGAGACTTTGTTACTGCCGAATTGAGATCTAATCAGGCCGAAATTAAAAATCAATTAAATGAGATGCAATTCAAAATGGAGGTCCTAACGACGAAGGGTAATGAGGTAGAACAAAGAGTGAGTGACATAGAAGACAAGTTGGTGGTAAGGAAGGAAGCTGAGGAAAAAAGAGAAAAACAATGAAGAGCCCATGAGGAAAGGCTTAGGGAAATAAATGATAGAGAAGGAAGAACATACACCTAACTGGGATTCCAGAAGAGACTGAGAGAGAGAGAGAGGATCACAAAGTATATTTGAACAAATCATAGCTGAGAACTTCCCAAAACTGGGGAAGGGAACGTCATTCATATCCAAGAGACAGAATCCCCCCAAAATGAATAAAAACCATTTAACACATTGATATTTAATGGTGAAACTTGCAAATTCCAAAGATAAAGAGAAGATCCTTAAAGCAGCAAGAGACAAGAGATTCCGAACTTATATGGGGAGTAATACTAGATTAACAGCAGACCTCCCCACAGACACCTGACAGGCCAGAAAGGGCTGGCAGGATATATTCAGGGTCCTAAATGAGAAGAACATGCAACCAAGAATACTCTATCCAGCAAGGCTCTCATTCAGAATACAAGGAGAGATAAAGAGCTTCCAAGATAGGCAGAAACTGAAAGAATATGTGACCACCAAACCAGCTCTGCAAGAAATATTAAGGGGGGCCCTGTAAAAGAAAGAGGAAGCCCAAAGAAATAATCCACAAAAACAGGGACTGAATAGGTATTACGAGGACAGTAAATTCATATCTATCAATAGTTACTCTGAACGTGAATGGGCTTAATGATCCCATCAAAAGACACAGGGTTTGGGACTGGATAAAAAAGTAAGACCCATCTATATGCTATATACAAGAGACTCATTTTAGACCTAAAGACACCTCTAGCCTGAAAATGGAAGGGTGGAGAATCATTTACCATTCAAATGGTCCTCAAAAGAAAGCGGGGGTAGCAATCCTCCTATCAGATAAATTAAAGTTTATCCCAAAGACCTGTAGTAAGAGATGAAGAGGGTCACTATATCATACTTAAAGGGTCTATGCAACAAGAAGACCTAACAATCATGAATATTTATGCCCCTAAAATGGGAGCTGCCAAGTATACCAATCAATTAATAACCAAAGTAAAGACAAACTTAGATAGTAATACACTAATACTGGGAGACTGCAACACGGCACTTTCTGCAACTGACATATTTTATAAGCACAACATCTCCAAAGAAACAAGAGCCTTAAATGATACACTGGACCAGATGGATTTCACAGATATTTACAGAACTTTACATCCAAAAGCAACTGAATACACATTCTTCTCAAGTGCACATGGAACGTTCTCCAGAATAGACTACATACTGGGTCAAAAAACAGGTCCCAACTGATACCTACATCAGGCTCCCTGCATGGAGCCTGTTTTTCCCTCTGCCTGTGTTTCTGCCTCTCTCTCTCTCTCTCTCTCTCTCTCTTTCTGTGTCTATCATGAATAAATAAATAAAATCTTAAAAAAAAAAAAAAACCACAATGGGATACCACTTCACAACAGTGAGAATGGCGAAAATTAACAAGACAAGAAACAACAAATGTTGGAGATGATGTGGAGAAGGGGGATCTGTCTTGCACTGTTGGTGGGAATGCAAACTGGTGCAAACACTCTGGAAAACAGTGTGGAATTTCCTTAAGAAGTTAAAAATAGAGCTATCCTACAACCCAGCAATTGCACTACTAGGTATTTGCCCCAAAGATACAGATGTAGGGAAATGCTGGGGCACCTGCACCCCAATGTTCATAGCAGCTATGTCCACAATAGCCAAACTGTGAAAGGAGTCATGATGTCCTTTGAGAGATGAATGGATAAAGAAGATGTGGTCTATATACACAATGGAATATTACTCAGCCTTCAGAAAGGATGAATACCATTTGCTTTGACATGGATGGAACTGGACGGTATTAAGCTGAGTGAAATAAATCAGTCAGAGAAGGAAAATCATCATATGGTCTCACTCATACATGGAATATAAGAAATAGTGAAAAGGATTATAATGGGAAGGAGGGAAACTGAGTGGGGATAATTAGAGAGAGAGACAAGCCATGAGAGACTCCTAACTCCTAAACAAACAAAGGGTTGCAGAAAGGCGGGTGGGCAGGGGGATGGGGTAACTCGGTGACGGGCACTGAGGAGAGCACTTGAGGAAATGAGCAGTAGTGTTATATGTTGGCAAATTGAACTTAAATTTTAAAAAATGTAAAAAATATATATTCTAGGTATTAATTTTATTATATACTTTGTCATTTTTTCTCATAGAATGTTTTTCTTTTTGGTATGCTTCATTATACAGATTTTATAACTAAAAGTAATATATAACTATAATAAATATAAACATAATAAATATAACTATAAATTATATAAATATAATAATTAAATATATTGGCCTTAGTTTTATGCCTTTGGGATCTCGTGACTTATTTAGAAAAGCCTTTTTTTTTTTTACATGATATTTATTCATGAGAGACACAGAGAGAGATACAGAGACAGAGACATAGAGGGAGAAGCAGGCTCTCTGCAGTGACCAATGTGGGACTTGATCCAGGACCCCAGGATCATGCCCCAAGCCGAAGGCAGACGCTCAACCACTGAGCCATCCAGGTGTCCCTAGAAAAGCCTTCTCATCACAAATTTACTAAAACAATCTTTTAAGTTTCCTTCTAATTTATTTTTAGTTATGTAGTCCATCTATAATTTATTTGTGTAAAGTTAAAGAAAAAGTATAAATGCTTATCTTCACATAAAGACCTAATTATCTTTAGGCCTAATAGTGTAATATATTAGTGTAAAACTCTAATATATTTTCCTTTGATACACAATACCACTTTTACCAAAACTGTATCACATATATAATTGTTTCTGATTTTTCATTATTTCATTGATCCACTTGTTTATTCATATACCAGTAATATATTATTTCCATGGATTCAATTAATAAAATTTATTTGTGTAGTTTTATTGATTGGAGTGGTATGCTATTTATTATATATTTTTTTAATCTCAACATTTTCTTGGTTATTATTGAATATTTTTTAATGGTCATGCCTTTCTCTTGTTTGACTTACTGAGTTATTTAACAATAGTTATTTAACAATTTCTCTTGCTGCAATGTTATTACAATTGCATATTCCATTTGGTTATTTCTAGAGTGTTGAAAAATGCAACCTAGTGGTTAAGCATATAGACTCTGTGAATACAACTCCCTCCTCAGCCACTTATTTGGTGTTATGTAGCCAGTGTGCACTAAAATTTCCTCATCTGTTATCCCAGTAAAATGGGATAACAATAGAAATAACCTCATTAATTGTTATAAAGAATTTTTCTTTTAATATGTCTACAGACTTGGAACACATCCTCTATATGTCAAGTATTGTACAAATTTCTGCTAGTATTGTTATTTTTTATTATGTTCATCATTTGTCCTAGTATTTTTTATTTTTTATTTTTTTTATTTTTTTATTTTTTTATTGATATACAATTGTATAGACCAAAAAACAGTTATCCTTGTTTCTTTTCAATTGGTATACCTTTTATTTCTTCTACTTGTCGGTCTTAACTATGATTTCTACATTAAGAATGATTCTTAGCATTGAGAAAAACATTTTTTACTTTTCTGATTTTAATGCTTAAGTTTTTTTTTTTTTAAGTCCAGGATACTGACTTCCTGCCTTTTTTTTTTTAAGATTTTATTTATTCACGAAAGACATGAGAGAGAGAGAGAGAGAGAGAGGGGCAGAGACACAGGCAGAGGGAGAAGCAGGCTCCATGCAGAGAACCCGATGTGGGAGCCACCCAGGGATCCCCATTAATGCTTAAGTTTTTACCAGTAATAATGATTTTCTTTTGTAGATATCTAGTAGATGCACTTTAAGAGATTTTGAGAATTTCTTCTCATCTGATTTTCCTAAGTTTTTTATCCTGAATGGAAATAAAATTTCATGAAATGTTTTTGTATTGCCTTACTGAAATAATCACTCTAATTTTGTAATAAAAGTAATATATTCCTTAAAACATGAGATAAATCTCAACACATAATTTTGATGAATATATGGATAAGAATGGCTAGAAATTTTTTTTTCTAAATCTGAAAAGGCCTATTCTCTTCTGATTCTATCTTACTATGATCAAATACAGTTTGCAGGATTTCTGCTCTTTGGAATTTACTAGGTTTCATTTAGACATAATAAACCAATAAAATTTTGATTGATTCACATGCTTTTGAAGATAATATGTATATGGAATGAGTAAATCTTAGTCAAGCAGAATTGACTACATGCTTCTCTCAGGAATGTCTGAGGCCTGGTAATGCCCATTGGCCAAAGCTATAGAACATACTAATCAGAGTTAAATGGTATTTGGCAACCATGGTTTTTTTGGATGTAGCACTGTTGATGGATTCATGATCTGCACCTTGATTTCAGTAAAGCATGAGCTTATATCTACCTAACAATGTATAATCTGGTACTTAAAAAGAGGATACATACTGTGATAATTATTTGTTAATTACTTTAAATATTTAATTGCTAAAATGATTCCAGAATTCATATAACTTGATTCTCATGAAACATCTTTAAAATAGGCTAGAACAAGAGATGGATATGCATTGAAGGGGTCTGGAAACTTCAAGAGCAGGCTACTCAAACCTTCCATCACTGGGTTATTCAGGATGTGCTTTGTCTCTAGGTCTTGAACCACCACCAGTATTTTTATGATTTTCATTGTACCTCAAAATAGTTCTAAATATAATTTTTACAACTTGATTTGTTCAACAATATTTTTAATATTTTACTCTTCCTTAGATTCAGTTTTTTCATCTTACAGACTGCATCTTCAAGTAACTCTTTCAGAGACATGTTTATTTTGTCTTAAACTAAGTACAATCCTCTTGTTTTTTCAGAATGCCTTTCTTGTCTTTTATTTGTTGCCTCCATATTCAGGATCTACCCTACCTCTGTTGATCACGGTAGATCATGCAGATTCATGATCTACCAATCCCCTGTTGTCTCTGTATTCACTTTCCTACCCATTAGTCTTCTGCATGGTGTTAGTGAAGTAATATTTTCTAGTCTTATTTCTCTGTAGAACTAAGTTATTCTACTGTCTGATTTTTAGGAATTCCTTCAAGATGTATGCCTTCCTGATGGCACTCTTTGTTCACCCCCACGAGTATTTCTTTATTTAAAATGTTTGTTGGAGGTTTTTATGGGATTTTAAATGGGAGATGAAGTAGAAACATCAGCTTAGTTTGCCTCCTTACTTCAGTCACTCTCACTTAATTTTCACAACAAATTTGTGATAAGGCTTTTAGAATTCCCATTGTACAGATGACAAAAAATGAGGTTCAGAGAATTTAAATAATTTGTGCAAAAAGACACATCTAATCAATATGGAACTCAGATCTGTAATCAGATGTGTTAGTCTCAAAGTTGGCTTTTCTTTTGCTCCAATTCAATGGCTTATGAGACTGATAAATGATCTATGTGCTGTTGCTCCTTGATGTACTAGAGGTACTTTAACTTGGCAGAGATGGAAGTTTTTGAAAGTTATTGCTCTAGTTCATTCTAGTGATTTCTAAATAAATAGAAGTGATATATACTGGAAATCCTGTGTAAGAAACCATGAGTTGGTGGAAAGAACATACATTTTGAAGTATAGTAGATCTATTTTTAAATCTTGATTTTCAGTTCCAATAATTGTGTTACCTTATGCATATAATAATTATTTTTCAACTTCCTCATGTTTTAGTGTCTTCATTTATAAAGTACATATAGTAGCATATATCTCAAGGATATCTCAAGCATATATCTCATGTGAAAATTGGTTAAGATGCATATTTAAGAAGCCAGAGGTATATAATAGGCACTAATCAAAGGGCTTCTTTCTCATTCTACATATTGTATTTAATTTTGAGAACAGCACAAGAGGTGGACATTATCATCTTATTATTACTGGTGAAGACTGTTAGGCTCCGAGAGGTGAAACATTACTTGCACTAAGCCATGTAGCTAATACATGGTAAAGTAAAATTAAGCATGGAAGGCTGCAAGACACTACACTTTGTTTTCTCCAGGGATTTTTCTAATTCCCATTCTGAACTTGGTACCACATGAACACTTCCTTTGATCTAAGCAGTCCTTCCTGTTGGAATCCCCTGAGTTTACTTCTCTTTGGTGTTTCAGGCCACTGAATTTAATTAAAGAGAACTGAATTTCTCTTTGTTGGAAAACCTTCAGGAAAGGGACCTATTTTTAATGATTTGGAAAATGGAGAATTAAACAAATCTGAGCCTGTAGCTGAAATCATTAGCAAAGAGTTTAGGTGGTAGTTAGGTTTATGGATAGAGAGAAGTAAATCTCGCACAGTAGAGCAAAATCATTGCAAAAGAAAAAACCTCTTACGCCATTTATGTAAATAAAAGTGCTGGGATTTAATAGAAAGTTACCAAGATGACTATATTTATCGTAACAGTGTAGAAGGCAACCTAGATTTGGCTCTATAATTAACAACTGTACAAAAGGTTTTGGTGACAGGAGTATGTATCTGAGAGAGAGAGAAAGAGAGATTGAGAGAGAGAGAGAGTGTGTGTGTGTGTGGCAATTACCACTGATACATTCAAAGCTACACTAATAGATCTCTTCACACTCTTTTTGTTGTAGTAATACACCCTAGTTTGTAGTTTGTATTCAGTTTTCACCCTGAAGAATAATGGAAGTTGTTGGAGGAGGGAACACTTTAATTCCCCAAATGAAAGAAGGACATTTCACAAGTTGGCTATTAAGGATATTGACATGCTACCATGCATCACTTTAAACTTTCCCTAAGCATATAAATGATACTGTCTAATGCTTATCAAAATCTCCTAGGTAAATATGTCAAAAGTCACCTGTCCATTTAATAGACAAGATCTTTAAGGCACAGAGACATTGGATGCCTGACCAGTGCTTTAATTACTACTTAGTAACAGCGTTTGCATTATAACACGTGTTCAGTGTTCAGATTCCTAGTCTCACCCTCCTTTGAATATATGTGAATTGGTTTGGCAAAGATAATTCCTTTCACTGCAGAATCCTATTAAAAGAATGAATCTTGATACTAAAAAGAACCTCCTCAGAGGTGATACATTCTATCCCCCTGAGTTTGTGTGATAATCCACCGAAGTACACCTTCCATAAAAAGAGCGTATGCCTTTTTATACCCTTTAATTTACAACACCTGCCAAAAAAGCTCACTAAACTTCCATGAATAAATGTTTTGTTAAATTTGAATAGTGTATCATGGGTATAGTGCACTTTATGGACAAATTTTTTCACTTTGGAAACTTAGGACTTTGAATTTCTTCCGAATTGATGAGACAGAAATACCTTTGCAAATTCCCAGTTGATTTAAGGCTGGTCACTTAGTGAATTTGAGCATGTCCTGGTCATGGAGATTAGAGGAATCATAGGTTCAACATTAATTATATATGTAAGGTAACATATTAAACTGTAGATGACATTAGACTCTGACAGATACTTGCTTCACAAGAACAAAATCATTTTGACAGAAGATCCTAGAAAGCAGAATTCTATCAAACACATATTTGGAGCATACATCACAAACTGTTAATTTTGGAGTAAAACCCAAAGATTATCTCCTGTAAAGACTTCACTTTATAGAAGTAGGAACTGAGGCACAGAAGGCAGAAGTAACTTATCCCAAGCCACCTAGTTGTTAATGGATAGATTTTGAAGTTCAAGTTCAAATTTCCCAATGCCAATTACCTTGATATACTTAACAGCCCTTTTTATTATTATTTTATGTATGAAAAGTGACACGCCTAAGTGTCAAAGGATCTCATATACAATCATTGAGAGATACTTTCTACCATGTATCTACTAACATCACAAAAACGTTGTGTTTCTTCCATATATCTACTGGCATCAGAAATATCCTGCTGATCAAAAGGAAAAATAAAAACATACATACAAAATAGACAACTTAGCTTTGACCCCCTCATGATTTTGCACAGACAAATATTGAAAATTTTAGGCCGCATTTTCAACTGTGAAATAAGGGAGTTGTATGACCTCTTTCAGATCTATGAACATAAATACCAGATATAGCATTATAATGGTTAAATACACTGAAGACCCTACAGAGTGAAGCAATGTTCCCTCTGAAAACTAAAAGCAGAAAATGTTTCATTTTGGTTTCTCTTGCCTCCTGGAAACATTTCTTTTCTTCCCTTGTGTTTAACTGTAGTTGATTTTCCTTCACAGATTTGAAATACACATGATGTCCATCAACATGTCAAGTATCAGCCTTTTTATTACTATAGTTATGTGTGGCATGAAAAGTCCAAATCTTCTTTGTGTATTTCACTTGTAAGTTTTTTTCTAATTGACCTAAGATAAATATAACATATATCAAAAACCCCGAGCCCCACATTCAGACTTTCTAGCTGACATGTGTGTCTACAGACATACATATCACTCACATAGGGGCCTATCACGGGGGGAGCCACCAGCTTTAACAGCTTTATCTTCCATCTAGTTAGAACAGAATTATCTGCTAAAACAAAGTCATAAAAGATTAGCTGGCATACCTACAAAGCAAAAGTTACTGAAATCCCCATCTACGTTTTCTGATTTAACCAATGAAAATGGTTATAAAAATCATTAGAATAGAAAAAGTAGTACCAACTTGAAGAAAAAAGTTATCAATGATTTGGTACTGAACAGTCTTGTACAAATCAGTGTTTATAAAAAAAAATAAGCAAAAGCTTCTTCCAGAGATGTTGTTTGTGATAGTTTTTTAAAATGGTATATATATATATATATATATATATATATATTTTTTTTTTTTTTTTTTTTTTACATGTATTAAGCTTGTTCTTAGAGGTTCTGGTTAACAGCACTGGGGCAGAGTTTAAAGCTAGCAGCCTGGAGTATAGAACATTAGTCACCCAATAAAACCTTAATATAATTTCTTTCTGAAGAGAACCACTTCTTCATTTACTTTTGAAATAAACAACACATTCAAAAGATTACTCATTCTTTTGTTAACTTCAGTCCATGTTCTTACATGTTCACACTGAAAAGTTCCATGAAGTTTATTTCAAGCAACATGGGGCTGAGAAAGCTGATTTCACTTATAGTTTGAGGTTTCTTCCCCTCTCTTTAAATATTTATGCTGCCAATAAACAAACACAGATGTTTAAAAAGAAGGAAAAAAGCTAACTAAAAACTTTGCCCTGTGAAAACAGGCATATGTTAAGAATTTTCAGTATGGTTGGACTTGGAATATACTAGAAATGATGCAATTATTTAATAGTTTTACATAACAAATGCAAAAATTCTTTGGCCCAGGTAAACAATGAAGTTTTTACAAGTCCTTTAACCTATGTTATGAATAGATCAGTGATTACGTTTAGGTAGATGTAGCAGAGCTGTCTTAAAGCTGAAAATCTTTCGTATAATCAAATAGCCAAGGCATCAATCAAATGCAGGGAATTGGATAAAATCATAGATTATCTCATCAGTTAATGTATCAATAGAGAAGAACAATTAGGGAAGTTATCAGTGAGATTTACAAATTATTATTGAAAGCTAATTGTTTCTGTCATCAATAAAGAATCTTTTAGCCGTAGAGTTGAACCATAAAGAAAAAGCCAACAGAGGAGTCTATGTGTTATTTCTTTCTCCTCTATGTGTTAAGCACAGATTTGGTCTTGACTGGTACTAGGAATATTGTGACATAAATTAAGGTGCTCAGGGATCCCTGGGTGGCTCAGCAGTTTGGCGCCTGCCTTTGGCCAAAGGGTGGGATCCTGGAGTCCCGGGATTGACCTGCATCAGGCTCCCTGCATGGAGCCTGCTTCTCCCTCTGCCTGTGTCTCTGTCTCTCTGTCTCTCTATCATGAATAAATATATAAATAAATCTTTAAAAATAAATAAATTAATTAAGGTGCTCTTACTAACTTTTATAAGCTAAGTTTCGTTAGCAATAAATTGGAATACAAAATACATTTCATTGAGTAGGTGCTACGCAAAATGGATAATCTGTCTTTATATCTCTCTGTGGGGTATTCCAGCGTTGTGATTGCTGCAAAGGGGAGAAGGAGCAAGCTCCTCTTTAACTTTGAAAGGATTTTCACAGTTAATGTTTCACAGGGACCCAAGGAATGGAGGTGGGAACAGATTGCTCTATCTTTCAAAATGACTTTTTGTCTGCTTTTGCTTTTCTTTTATGGCCTGTTGAAAAGCCTGTGATTTGAGAGAAAACAGAAAATGATGGGTGAAATCAGAGACAGAACAGGGAAAATAAGCTGATGAAATCAGAGGAGATTAAAATAATACTTATTAAAATACCACTGTCATTGGCTGGGAATTTTTGTGGCACCCATGATATATGATGGGAAATGTCTGCAAGAATGGATGTGAATATTCTGAACTTCATTCTGGTATTTACAAGAAATGTATTTCCAATAGACTGATTGATTTCAATGCCATAAATAGTAAAATAGAAGAAAAAAATTATCTTTTGATGAAGGAATTCAAACAAAAACCTTAATTGTACATGGGCTATATAGACATGAATAGTATTTATTTCAATCATTCGCCCATTCACATAGTCAAAATATATTTGTTATGTATTCCATGCCAGGTGCTCTTCAGGTGAGCATAAAGTAGATACAAAAATAAATGAAGTATATCCACTAGGATGGCTGTAGGAAAAAAGATGAACAATAATAAGTGTCGGCAAAGATGTAGAAATTGCAACCCTCATTCATTGCTGATAGGGATGTAAAATGATGCAGCAATTTTGGAGAAGTTTGTCAGTTCCTCACAAGTTAACAGAGTTACCAAGTAAAACAGCAATTCTACTCCTGAGTACAAATACAGGAGAACTGAAAACACATGCCTGTGCAACAATGTGTACATAAATGTTCACAGCATCATTATTTATAATAGCTCCAAATGGAAACAACCCAAATGATTGCTGACTGATGAACAGATGGTCAAAAATGGTACATCCATACAATGGAATATTATTCAACCAGATAAAGGAATAAAGTTAAGAATTCATTTACAACTCAGTGAACATTGAAAACATTATGCTAAGTGATAGAAGCTAGACACAAAAAGCCACCTATTGTATGATTCAACTTATATAAAATGTCCAGAGTAGGGAAAACCATAGAGACAAAAAGTTATAGTGGTTGCTAAGAATCTAAGGGGTGGAGGTAGAAGGGTGAATGACTGTACTATGCTTGATTTCCAGGTTTTATAGCTACATTCAGTGGGATAAATGGGGTAGACTATGATTACTCCATCTTAACTGAAACTGTAAATATATTCTCTTTTAAATTCAATAAAGATTTTACTTCCCACACTCAATTAAAACTGTTCCTCTTGAAGTCATCAGTATTCACCATGGTGCTAAATCCATTGTTCAATCTCTGTCTTCATAATTGTTGACATTTAAGTCTTTAATCAAAGCTTGCCTTCTCAGTGAGGTCAGTTCTAACAATTTAATGTCACAAACTTCCCACACAGAACTCAACTTTTCTTTTCTCCTCTCTACATTTTTTATAGTACTATTACTTTCTAAATTTAAGACAATTTAGTAAGTTATTTTATTCATTTTTCTTTCATCACTCTTGTATTCCAAGTGCCTAAAACAGAGATGAGCTTTTAAAAAAACCCAGCAGGGTGCCTGGGGGGCTCAGTTGTTTAAGTGTCTGCCTTGGCCTCAGGTCACGATCCAAGGGTCCTGGGACGGAGACCCTGGCTCCATGCTCAGCAGGAAGTCTGCTTCTCCCTCTCTCTCTGCTTGCCGCTCTCCCTGCTTGTGCTGTCAAATAAATAAAATATAAATAATAATAATAATAATAATAATAATAATAATAATTTTTTTAAAAACCAGAAATTTGCTGGATAAATTAATGAGCTGTAGAAAATTTATTTCAAATATTTATTGGAAAATTTCTTCTGCCCTTTTTCTATATACCTATGTTTTTTTAAAGAAAAAAGTTAATGGGAATCCCTGGGTGGCTCAGCGGTTTAGCACCTGCCTTTGGCTGAGGGCGTGATCCTGGAGTCCTGGGATCCAGTCCCCCATCAGGCTCCCTGCATGGAGCCTGCTTCTCCCCCTGCCTGTGTCTCTGCCTCTCTCTCTCTCTCTCTCTCTCTCTCTCTCTCTCTCTCTGTCTCTCATGAATAAATACATAAAATCCTTAAAAAAATGAAAAAAGAAAAAAGTTAACATAGTAGACTGCTATCCTTAGAAAGTCCTGTTTACAAGATAAGATGTTGGCTGGCATCTGAGAACTTGGATTTCAGTTCTGTATATACTGATAGGGGTCCTTGTTTAAGAGTTATCAATAGAGGGGCACGTGGGTGGCTCAGTCAGTTGGGGACCGACTCTTGATTTCAGCTCAGGTCATTTTCTTAAGGTTGTGGGATAGAGCCCTAAATAGGGCTCCACAATTGGCAGGGAGTCTACTTCTTTCTCTCTCCCTTACCCTGCTCCTGTGCTCGATCTCTCTCTCTCTCTCTCTCTTTTAAACAAACAAAAACAAACAGTTATAAGCAGGAAAAAAGCTATAAGTCAATAAACTGACAATTATATTGGAGATACCTGAATATCAAAATTCAGATAACTTTTTTCTGGAAGTGTTCCATTTCCACTGAGTAAAATTCTCAGGTATCTTTCCTAGACTGTAGAACTTTTCCTATTGTTATTTTCCATGTTTGTAGTAGTGATAGTAGTGATGGAGTATTATCTATATAACATCCACTCCTCTTTTTTACCTCTATGTCTTACTCCAGACCTCAACTTTGGTGTTAAGATCTCAGACTCCTCTAGTGGTTTTTAGGGAACACTGGCTTCCTGACCATCTATATTCTGCTCTGCCTGAACACAAGGCCTATGGGTCCCTCAACTCTATTGCATCGCTCATCACCCTCTATCTGCTTTTCCAAAATACCGTTGATGTCTTTTGTCAGTGTGGCCCCTCCTCTGTTTTATTATTGTGGATTTATACATTTTAAATTATTTTATTGCCATTTTAATAGGATCTCGGGTGGAGAGAAGATAGAAATCTGTGTTAAAGCCCAGTTACAAACATTTTATTAACTAATTTATAAAATGGTCTGTAGAAATAATCCCCAAGCAGATTGTTAGGCTGCCCACATGGTGTGATCTGAGCAATCATGACAAGATCCCCGTTTCCCCCAATGTCCTGTTTACCTACCTTATTCATAAATGAAATCTTTGTTCCATTAAACAAATCCTTTAACTCCACAAATAGAAACAATATTGAACAAAGACCTTTCAATGTCTGTAAAATGTTGGCATAATTCAAAATCATATGTGAAATATAGATTTCAAATCTTACTGAGAGTGAATTTTGAATAGGAAAAGGTAAAACATAGTGTCAGAACTCTAGATTTAAGAGTCAGGAATTTGAAAACCAAAATAGACATAAAACACATATGTGTGGATGTTGAGGTATTAAAATCAATTCACTTCTGATAAGACTATATAAAACACAATGTGAGCCAGACTGGGAAACAGGCTTAAAAATATAATCTTAGCATTACCGCACAGGCTTCAGTGGCTTTTGCTATGCTAGAGGGGATTACATTAATGATACTTAATTCCTCACCAGCTCTAAAATCCTATAATACTTTAGAAATGTTTGAACGGGAATAACCAATATGCTTGCTGACCTATACTTAGTATTATTATTGATGTTTAAATATTAGTATTTTCAGTCTGTGTGAACATAGATCACTTTCAGATTCTCCTTAGTTGTTCCTTAGTCAATGTTTCTTCAGTTTAAGGGATTCATTTAAGAGGGCCTTGCCCATCTCTCCAAGGGTTTTTGAGATATTTACTCTAATCAGAACCTGTTCTTGTCCTTTCTTGCCTCTAATGGATGTTATGTTGATGTACTCTGCCAGATACCATAAGCAGAATAGATATTCCTGGCACACGTGAGACTGCTTTCATTCTGACCATACGTTTTTCATTTCTGCTCTCCATTGGTGGCAAAGTGTGGATAGCAGGGTTGCAGAGTTTACAATTCCTGCAGGTTCTTGGTACGACTCACATTTGAGGGCTTTATCAACAAAGAAAGTAACAACCTTTGAAAAAGTCATTAGAAGTCAGGTTTGTGGTGGCTCAATGAATGATGCAGCATAATGACTGATGATACAAACAGCATTAAATAAATGATAAAAGGGAAATTCAGAGGCAAAAGTAATCCAAACTGGTATGGCATTGTGAGTAACAACAGTGTTGCTAATTCTTTACTGCAGTGAAAGATATAAAAACTTTTTTTAAAAAGATTTTATTTATTTATTCATGAGAGACACACACACACAGAGGCAGAGACATAGGGAGAAGGAGAAGCAGGCTCCTCACAGGGAGCCTGATGCAGGACTCGATTCCCGGACCCGGAATCACGCCCTGGGCCAAAGGCAGACGCTAGACCATAGAGGCATGTAGCCACCCAGGCATCCCGAAAGATATAGAATTATCTAACATCAGTTCTTTTGGCAATTAGTAACTCAAAAAGATGGTTCTCAAAAAAAAAAAAAAAAAGAGGGTTCTCAAATCTGAATAGCAAAAGATGGTTCCTAGACACTATGAGGAATCTTGAACAATAAACAAAAATGAAATGTCTTTTTTCTTTTTCCATTTTTCTAAATCTTCTTCAATACATCACTATACCTCTCATGGGCCCATGAATTTTATAATTCCTTTTAAGTCAAATTGTGTATATACACAAGGGACTCACACAAAAAATACTTGCTGAGGACCCCACACAACTATGAGTAGCCCAGGCTGTGAGAACTAGGTCATACATTTTATCAGATGGCTTGTATGAAAGATGCTATTGAACAATGAAATGAAGTTTTCAATGTTTATTGTATTTGACAAGTTTCTAGACAAAGGTTTAGACAGGTCAATTAAAAGACATAAACAAAGATATTAATAGATATTTAAGCATTCTTTTTTCCTAAATTATACTACCTCATAAATTAATTTACAAATATGTGCTATTATGAAGTTAAGATCATTTTTGAAATATCTAAAAGTCAGTTCAACAAAATTTAGTTTCTTGTCTTTATAATGCTATAGAACCAGTCTGAATAACCATTTGAGTTTAATTTTTGCTCCTATTATCTACAGGTTAAATTGTAGCTTATTATAGAACATGAAATGTCTATATTTCATATGTTGGTACTGGCTGGCTTCATATAGTACTTTTAATTTTATACATTTTCAAATAGAAAAAAAACAAGTTTTAGAAAAACTTGCAGTTTGAAATAACTTATAGTTTAAAATTATGGAAAGCAAGAGAATATTTTGTGTGGGGCTACAAATGTATGTGATGAGTGAAAGCACATGCATGGTAATGATAAATGTCACATTAAGGATGGAGGCTCTTCTAAACTGTGGAAGGAGCCTCGGTGTCCATCAAATGATGAATGGATAAAGATGTGGTAGATGTATACAATGGAATATTACTCAGCCATTAGAAACGACAAATACCCACCATTTGCTTCAATGTGGACGGAACTGGAGGGTATTATGCTGAGTCAAGTAAGTCAATCAAAGAAGGACAAACATTTTATGGTCTTATTCATTTGGGGAATATAAAAAATAGTGAAAGGGAATAAACAGAAAAGGAGAGAAAACGAGTGGGAAATACCAGTGAGGGTAACAGAACATAAGAGACACCTACCTCTGGGAAACAAACAAGGGGTGGTGGAAAGGGAGGTGGGGGATGGGGTGACTGGGTATATATATATATATACAAAAAAAATGATGGAGGCTCTGGTAGAGAGAAATGCATGAGACAGAGTTACTCTACTGGAGGCTTCAAAGATATTTTAGTGTTTTATTGACAAATATGTAGATGTAGGTTTCCTTATTATTCAAGCTTTTTTTAAAAACTATTTTATGATAACTTTTAAAAAATATTAAGGACCTCCATCCTTTCTCATTGGAATTAGAACTATTATTCTACATTAGTTACATTATTTTATATTTTCATTTTAAAATTTTGGATTTTAAGGGTGCCTGGGTGGCTCAGTGGGTTTAGCTCCAACTCTTGGTTTTAGCTCAAGTTATGACTTTAGTGTTGTGAGACTGAGCCCTGAGTCAGGTTCTGTGCTCAGCATGGCATCTGCTTGAGACTCTCTCTCTCCTCCTCCCTTTACTCCTCCCCACCTCCTTCTCTCTCTCTTAATTAAAAAAAAAAAAACAAAAACAAAAAAACAAAACAAAACACTGAGTTTTACCTTCCTTCGTACATTTTGGCTATAATACACCCAAGAATTCATGGTACTAATTAGAGAACGATTTTTTTTATTTGTGCAAACATTAGCTCCAACATTGCTTATTGAATAGGTCATTATATTTTCAATAATTTTTAAAGTCACCTTTGTCATATATCAGTTTTCATATTTGGATGCTTCTCCCTGGAACCTCTTCTATTCCATTGCTACATATGCTCATTGTTTCCGCAAGACAACAAAGTCTTCCTTACTCTACCTTTATCTTCTTTTTATATGTGACAGCATATGAGACAACTTATTTTTTAATTAATATTAAACTATTTTCTTCCACAGTTTTATTGTCAGCTGTCTGATTTTCAAGGAAGAGTGAATTTGTATTAGAAGCACATTGAATTCTGACTGACACCAACACTATATTGAACCCCCCAGTCAACACTCACTGTGTTTCCATTTATCAAGATTGTCTTTAATGTTTTTTAATAATGTTTTGTTACTTTTGATTCATAGGTCTTTCAATGGATCCTTTCCTAACTATTCAAAGCCATCATCTTTGCAACCATTTCTCTTATGTGTTGTAGATTCTACAGCTCTCATCAATCATACCCCTACCCTCCGTTTCTTTAACTCTTTCACTCCTGGATCCCATGTTTCTCCTTGATTTTGAAATGCTTTCTTCCTTTCTGATTTACCTGGATAACTCAAACCATCTTTAAAGATTCAGTGGAAACTGTTTTGCCAGGAGACTTTTGCTAACACTCCACTGTGGTTAGACCCGTCTATTAGATATACACTTAATAGTACTTGTACATTTTCCTTCTGACTCTTACAGTAATTATTCATATAACAATATTCGTGTCACTTAAAATCTTGTTTAACCCACTGGAGTATATGTTTTTAATAGTGGGGAATTATGTGTCTTCTTTTGCTTTGTTTCTCTAGTATCTAGTATGGTTTTTAAGGCCTAATAATCCACTCAATATTTATTGAATGGATGTGTTGATTTTGTCTCTTTGGTTGATTATCATCTTCATCATTCTAATCCTTGTGAAAAGTGCACTAAAAAGGAGGGGAGGAAGGAGGGAATGAGGGTGGGAGGGAAAGAGAGAGAGTGGGAGAATGATATTAAGATTTGTTTTGTGTTATGGGGAGAACATTGGACCTAGAACCACAGGTTCTGGAAGCTGCTAGGTCTGCAGTCAATAAGTTTGTTGCCAGGGGCTAGGACAGGCATGAATTCTGTCTGGTTCCTTAGTGATTGGGACTGCCTCCAGAACCTTGGTCAGTAGGGCCAGTACTAGTTCAAGGGTCTGCTTTGAGGTCTGTAGACAACAACCTGTTATCAGATATGCAGGTGGCTGTGGCTTCCTCTTGTTCCCTAGGTAGGCAGGATATGCCTCAGAACAAGGCTGAGGGGCTGGAAAGGTCACAGGCTTCCTTCAGGATCTGCAGTCAGGCCTGACTCTGGTTGCACAGATAGACTGACATGTCTCCCTCTGGGGTGAACAAGACTGTAGCAGAAAGGGATTGGGGCTGAATTACAGACTGTTTCAGGATCAGGGTTCATATCTAAATCAGAGGCCCTGTCTCAGGGCATGGACAAGTGTGTTTCCCTGGGTGGGCAGGAGTGTCCTGGCCCATGGCTGGGATGGGATTGGGACTGAGTCATAGGATATATCAGGATATGCAGTCAGACTAAGGTCACAGGGCCTGTCTCCTGACAGATTGCCAAGTGGACAGGATGGACGGTTGGCGGGGGGTGGGGGCGGGGGCTGGAATCACAACAGGGTGTACAGTCAGGTCTAAGGTCAGCAGATCTGTCACCTGAGGCATGGGTGGGACCCTTGTTGAATGGTGCTGGCAGCAAGACCAAGATCACATAGGGCTGTAGTTGACCTCACATGGAGACTGGGCTGTTTTCAAGTCTGTAGCTAGGGCCAAGGTTGGGATTTTGCCATCTGGGCATGGGCCTGCCTTCTTAAAATGGCCCTCCTTGGTCTTGGGCTTCTTCAGGTTTTCACAATCTCCTGCCTGGATCCCAGACTTCCCACAAAGGCACCTTTTTTCCATGTATGGTTACCAAATGATTGTTGCTGAAGGAAGAATATAGACAATGTATCTCCTTTCCTACCATCTTGTTACTTATTTAAATCTCTAATTTCTCTCAGCAAGGTATTGTAGTTTAGAGTACACGGGTCTTGCACATCTTTTATTTCTTATATTTCTTTTATTTTTTTGCTATTGCACAAAATGAAATTTTTTTCAGAATTTCAATTTGCAATTGTTTGTTTCTATTATACAGTATTACAATATTTGTATCTATTTTGTAAAATCGTTCCAAAAATATATTATCTCTAATAGCTTTCTTGTAGATTTAATCAGCTTCTCTATATAGGTAATCAAGTCTTATGCCAATAAGGATAGTTTTACTTTTTCCTTTATAATCAGGATGGCTTTTATTTCTTTATTTTGGCTAACTGATTACCTAGAACCACCAGGACATCTTCCAGAATCCTGAATTTTAAGGGAAACACATTTGCTTTTTAACTATTAAAAATTGTACTGGATATAGGTTTTTATACATCAAGAAGCTCCTAGTTTATTCTTAGTTTGCTGAGAATTTTTATTATAATGTTTCCCTCTGCAATACAGGGCAGTCATACTTACCACACATTATAAAAGAATATGGTTCCCTAAACTCAGTGATCATTTTGGTAATACAACCCACTGTGTGTGCAAGTATCATCTGGCCTTCCTTGTGTCATCCTGTGAGAATCAGGCCTTGGAAAACTGACTCCAAAATGCAGTTATTTTGACTCAATTACTGCTGTGAGTAATAAATAAATTGTCTTTCATCTCTGACCCAAATGTCTTATGTTTTCTACAAACACCCATGATACTGTGCCAGACCAATTGCTGGCTTTCAAGCTAGGTAAAATCTGAGACTCTTCAGGATTTCTGATAGTACCAAGCTCTATTGGTCTAGGAGAGAGGTCTCAGAAAAAGAAATGGTCTGTGATCAGCACAACCAAAAGGTGCACATGGTCCATTATCATAAGGTCCAACACTTCTATGAATGTAGAAATTATCTTCCAAGTGTATTAGCCAAACCTATAGCCAAATTCCAAAGCAGGTCTGAAAGTTTCGAAGAAATATTTTTTAATACTATAGTGAAATATAGTAAATATGGATGGTTTTATTTAGTTGTTTATCAAATACTTGGTGCTAAATTCTTTGCAAATATTAACTGATTTGATGCTCATGATAATCCTATGAGTGTTATCTGTTAGTATTTTCACCACATTGCATTTAAATTGTCCTGCAACCTTTTCCTGGAATTTTAAGGTCTTCTTGAAAATGATGCAGTGAGAAGAAATAGATATCCGTTTCTGCTTGCTTGTTTGCTTTTTTTGTTGTTGTTTTAAATCTGGCACTAGAAACTTCAATATGGCTTCCAGAAAATGGTACTCATGTTTTATCAATAATTAGTATTCCAAAGAAAGGTACTCAACCTCTTCTGTACACATTCCACGTGCCAAGTGGTATGCTACACAAACATTACAGCTACATAGGCATATGCGGATTATATATACAAAGTCAAATCACTCACATACCCACACACACAAACACATGTACCCAGATTTCTTGGCAGTTTCTCTGGATTGTATTTCTACATAACAGGTCTATGGTTTCCAAGACTGATGAGATAAGAAAATGCTGAACAGGATCTATTTTCCATTCATTACAGTACAAAGACATAGGCACAAACTATTAGAAATATTGGTTCAAGTATGATGAACCAACTTGCTCAAACACAAATCAGTGACAACACAGCTCTAATTACTATTGTATCTCTGAGTACTTATGGTAGAACCACCATAGATTCCAATGTTTTGAAATATTGAGATGGCTAAGGTTATATGGAAATCCAGTAACTGTCACTGATAAGTACATTAGCTAATTATGCCTAACTTGACATTTCTGTTCTACGCCTTTTTATAAAAGTGTCCTCACTGAAGATCTTAACAAAGTAAAGAGTGATCATCTATTATTCTCGAGCATAAATGAATCAGAAGTTTTCTCTACTTTGTAGTACTCAACTGGACACCATATTTGACATGTGAGGATAGTGTGAAGATCACAAGTCATAAAGTCTAACAAACAGACTAAATAATATTGTTCCTGATGCCATGTTGCACCCTCCTTTTTAACTCATAAGTTTGTTGAAAAGACACAATACGGTATTTACAGTGCTACAGAATTCCTGAGATAAAATAAATATTTCATATACTCATTCTTTCTCTTAGTACTCTCATCACATAAATTTGACAACAAACACAAGTAAATAAATCACTTGATAAAGGAAAAAAAAAAGACAGTCATTATCTACCAATTTTTTGATCGATGAATGAGTCTCTGAATCTTCCCCAGAAATTTATTCATACTATTATCTTTTATATTTAAAGATAATGCCCTTTCATCTTTATTTTGGTTTATGTAGCTGAAGAGCCTAACACTGTCCCCAGTAAATTATATAATGTTTATATTCCATTATTTTTTTTAAACTGATTTGTTTGGGGTCAGGAAATGGGTCCCACCTAAGGAACACAATTTCCTTGCAGCAATGAGTGACTAAGTGATAGAGTAATGACTATAAATACAAGAATGAAAGTGGGCTGGGGACTTCTTACAAATTTTTCCTTTCTAGATTCAGGCAACTTTTCTTTCTTTCTTTCTTTCTTTCTTTCTTTCTTTCTTTCTTTCTTTCTTTCTTTCTTTCTTTCTCTTTCTTTCTTTCTTTCTTTCTTTCTTTCTTTTTCTTTCTTTCTTTCTTTCTTCTTTCCTTCCTTCCTTCCTTCCTTCCTCCCTCCCTCCCTCCCTCCCTCCCTTCCTTCTCTCTCTCTCTCTCTCTCTCTCTCTTTCTTTCTTTCTTTCTTTCTTTCTTTCTTTCTTTCTTTCTTTCTTTCTCCCTTCTCTTGAGAACAGAAACCTGGTATTTTGTTTGCCATGTGTATCACATATAACAATGATACCATGATGTTAAGGGACATAGTTACAGCCTAAGCATGGCATATGGTAAAGTAGAATTATAGAAAAAGACTGAATCCCTTTTGGCATCACTGAGATGCATCATGTTGAATAGTCTACACATTAACTTCTTGTGTGAGACAAATAGATACCTTTTGTTGATTAGTCAGATTTTCTGTTATTTTCAACCAAAATCATCCCTAAGTAATAAATCTCCATACTCTGTACATATATCAACATGTCCTTTATTCAAGAAACACATTTAAAACATCAACTAGATTTATATGCAATTTTCTTAGTGACACAAAGCACAATAACAACAAAATCCTTATAATTCGGCCAAAAAAAAAAAATCCTATTTTTGCATGGATTTACACATGAGGTAAAGAAGACTAAAACAGTGAACAATTCCAAGTACTGAGTCCCTATAGTATCCTTTCTATAAAATTGTTGGGAAGAATTCCCTCTGCTAGATATCTGAGTTCTTTACCAAACTTTAGATCTGACACAAAATACTTAGCATCAACCAAGGTGCAATGAAATGGAGCCAAAGTGATTTTGCCTTTCTTGTATGAACCAAGTACTCCAGAGATATATTCATATAAATCTGCCCTTGTCACTCCTTTTTCTTAAATGTGTCTGTTTTGTAATGTATATATCCTTATTCCTTAATACAATTATTGTTTCCTTTTTGGCATAGCTTATTTTGCTTCACTCTTATGGTTTCACTTGATGGTTTTCATAAAGGCATATTCAAAATGTGTGCTCTTTCTCAAGATTCCTGTATTATCTTCATGCATGAATATCATATCCCAGTGCTATCCTACTAGATCAATTCTTACCCCTATTTCACTAATTTCAAGGACATACAAATTGACATTTAGCCTAAATTTGGCATTTTAAATAATCTCTATGTCATGCTTTATTGTGTTACTAGGTTATTTATGGTTTTATTACAAATGTATTTAATATTTTATATTTAAGATTTCTGGCATATTTTGCATTTTCAGTTCTCAACTTCCATCATGTCATGTTCTTTATCTTATCCTTTCCAAAGATCATGAAGCATGTTACAGTTTTAAGAAAGCTTAGTAATCATGGGTTACAATTTTCTCATTTTAAAGCTAACAGCAATTTTTAAAAAGTTAAAGAATTAAGTGGAATCAACTCTGTATGGAAAGAAGGAAAGCCATAGATAACTGATAGACAAATAATTCTTGTCCTCAATAATGTAAATTATTTTTGTTCAGTAGAGATAAAATTGCTTTTTATCCTAAAGAAAAGATGATTCCACGCATTACATTTTATTGCCCTATGGGATATTAATTAGTTCACTTCTATTAGCAAATTCATTTCATCATTACTGATTTTATATATATGTGTGTGTGTGTGTGTGTGTATCTAATCTTCAAATTCACCTTTAACATTTACTGATTTCCTCATTAAATTATTGAGTTAAATAAAATTATTAGCATCTGATATATTTGCATGAGTCATGTTTTTAACTTTTTGAAAAATTACACTTTAGTGGTACTACTAATTCCATTGCTTAAGTGATGCACTGTGATTCTGAATGCTAAAATAGTTGTCCCGTTTGATTACCTGACTACTAGCAAATCACAAACTAAAGTCTAGTTCTTTCCTCTTCTCTACTAATACATAATTAGTGATATATCCTAAAATTTCAGCTTATATTTCTGACTTTTCTCTCCCAATAATTCTGCTTTTGTATCTTATTACCTATATATATCCATTTATTTTACCCACACTAATACACAAACACACACACACACCAAAAAAAGTAATGTAAGACCAGGAAATATGGCTAAAATAGTCTTTCTCATTAGATTTCCTTATTATTTTTATTTTCACCAATAAAACGAGAAACTACTGAACAACAGAAACACCATGTCTAATTTTGTTCTGCTTCTAGTTACTTAATTGTGCAACCCTGAGAAAACAGTGGTCATTTAACTATGAAGGGAGGTTTTATGTTTTTTTTAAATTTTGTTTTATTTTGATACCTATGTGTACAGGGTTACCTAATATTTGCAACCTGCTGACCATTTGTTTTTTTGTGATTGTTTATGTATAATTGTCTCTCTTCTGGAATGGAAGATGTTTCCATTTAAAACAATGGTGGTGGTGTCAACGAAACAAGGGATTTGTTTTCAAAATACCATGTTTTCTATTTTAAAGAATAAGGGAAAATTAAGAGAGAAAGGGGTATTTGGTTTAAGAATAGCACATGGACAGAAGATGTGTCTAATTAGATCTACTGTTTCTCTGTCAAAGACTGAGAGCTCTGAAGAAAAGTAAACAAGACATTTTACTCCCTGAGCAGAAATAGTCCAACAAGTTTATTTTCCTCTTTTAGCATGGTGAGTAGGGAAGAAGGAGAGGAAGATCCATGGCTTTAAAGGGATTTCAAAATTATTCTTTGCAATTCTTTTTTGAAAGAAGGACATATGCATTAAATAGCCCATCACCTCTTGCACAGCAGTGCTTCAAACCAGTCTGATATCCTCTTGTAATGTTCCTTTTGTCAACCATTCCTCAGGTAACGGGCACCTTACTTCAAACCAATGTTTCCCATACTGGGCTATGGGAAACCTTCACCAGTTGTTAGCAGTTATTAGGTGGGAAGGGAGAAGGGAGTGGCTTGGTTGTTTACCATTAGGAATCCTTGTGAAACCCTGTACTAATTAAAGTTAAATGGCTTTCTTTCTTTGCAGAATATTTAAAAGACTTTGTTATCATAATGTAACTATTTAGGGGGGGTGGACGGGGGGTGGGGGTAACTGGGTGATGGGCACTGAGGGAGGCACTTGACGGGATGAGCACTGGGTGTTATTCTATATGTTGGCAAATTGAGCACCAATAAAAAATAAATGTATTAAAAAATAATGTAACTTTATTTTAGCTAATTTATATTAGTTTAGGTTATTCAGATTGTGTTTGATGGAGGGTTGGTGGCACCCTTTAGCCTTCTGCAGTCTGGAAAGGGTGGATCTGAAACAAAGATCGTCCATGACATAGAACTGGAAGCTCTGTGATGGAAATACCGTGCTTTTATTATTCACCTATGCCCATTGGCGAGGAGAGCAGACATTCAATATATATTTTGTGAATACATGCCAGCTCCTTTTTAACCACCCCTATTAATCATGAGCCTTCTACCTTAAACAAGTCAATTAATATCTTTTCTCTCTAGTAAATAGTTGTTCTGAGGATCAAATTGCATCATGGAAGTGAAATATCTTAAACAATGGTAAATATTATTCTAATATAGAATAATGGGATGCTGCAGCTGTCCACTGAGAATTATCTGGCTCAAATATTTCATGTACCAGTCAAGAAAATTGAAGTTACTTGAACAAGGTCACACAGCTCATCGCTGTCAAACTATAACTGGAACCCATGTCTCATAATTTCTAGCTCAATGCACTAGACATCATGATTATTATTTCTACTTGGTGTGAGTTTTAGCACATTTATTAGGTAATAAATTTAGTGGGAGGAGTAAATCATATTTACTAGTAAGCAGGGTGTTTAAGACCAAATGGGATAAAATAACTTAATAATTGTCAGATACAATAGTGTGTCTATATTAAAGCTGTGCATGGTAATAAAAACTAACAGAGAGATAAAAATACAAAAGACAGATAACCCTTAAAAGAGTCTCTGAGCACAGATAATTTTATACGTTTGAACACACAGTCCTATGTCCTGAGCCAAGAACATTTATAAAGAATTATGTAAAACAGTAGATTAACTTGGCTTAAATGCCAAAGAGATGAAGATTTGGACTGACAGTGTTTATGATGTCCATAGTTTTCGCTCTCGCTCTCTTTCTCTTAACATAATTGACTTTGACTGGGCAAATCATGTTGTTTTCATTGTAATGTCATTGCAATTTATGATTCCATAAGGCACATGAGTAGATTTTTTATTTCATTTGCTTTGCATTTCATTTTAATGCCACCCGAGAAAATTACCTACACAACTATGCATGCTACCTTTTATTAGCTTCACCATGTTTCCATTTTCATATTTTTGATCACCATCATTTTTGTTTTAGCTGTATTGTAAAGTTAACTCTTCTTTCACAATTAGATCATTTACCTTTAGACCCTTTTCTTTGAATTCTTTATCTGTAGCATGATATTAAATGCAAGTGAATACCCAGTAAAACAAAGCAGCAGCAATCATCTGCTTAATATTATATAACACTTATGAGACAATTGTATTTTATTTCCAAACAATAATTTTGTTTAGACTCTATCTTAGCCATTATTTTAATAATCTTTGAGAAAAAAAAATCTTTAAGAAGCATGCAAAGATATAAAACCCTAACATAAAGATTTTTGTTTCTTTTGGTTGACAAATTAGTTGTATCAACCTCTTATTATATGTAAATGCACAGTTTCTATTCATAAGACTAAATGCAAACACAATCAGATTATGCTATTTTCATAAACTTTATGGCAAATGAAGATTCAGTGATGGGATTGGCAAGTATTGGAAAATTAATGTGACCCTGTGAATTATGTTCCACAAAGATAAACAATTTCCTTTGTGTATTTTTCTCAAAATTGGAAATAAATTATTCTCCCTCTACATTCTATTATTTAGTTGCAAGCTTCCATTTGTCCATTTGTGTTTGGCACTAGCTTACATTTGAAATTAGATCTTTTTCTCCTTTTAGTTTTAGCTACAAATTGATGTACTTTACAAGATCCTTAGGGTTCCAGTTTCTCTTTTACATGCAGTAGAATATTCTGCAGGCAAAGGAGAAACTACCAAAGAGATTAAGCATAATGAAAACTGGACACACTCTTACAAATGCCATACCAGAATTTCAATCAAACTTAAATCTTAATAGAGGGGGATCCCTGGGTGGCTCAGCGGTTTAGCGCCTGCCTTTGGCCCAGGGCGCGATCCTGGAGTCCTGGGATCGAGTCCCACGTCAGGCTCCTGGCATGGAGCCTGCTTCTCCCTCCTCCTGTGTCTCTGCCTCTCTCTCTTTCTCTCTCTCTCTCATAAAATAAATAAATAAAAAAACTTAAAAAAATCTTAATAAAGAGAATAGTAACCAGTGATAAAGACAGTCTGTATTCCAAATCATCATGTCTGCCATTCTTTTAGCTACTAACTCCTATTTACCATAAAGTGTGAGTCTCTTTCTTCTAATTTTTTAAAAGATTTTATTTATTTATTTGAGAGAGAGCATAAGCAGGGGGGAGAGGTAAAGGGAGAAGAAGCAGGCTCCCTTCAAAGCAGGGAGCCTGACAGATGTGGCACTCCATCCCAGGACTGGGATAATGACATGAGCTGAAGGCAGATGCTTAACTGACTGAGCCACCCAGGTGCCCCAGGTATGAGTCTCTTTCAATGAGTTTTATTCCCTTAAATTATCAAAGATTTCATAAAGCAGGCTCTGTTGAGGCAGTCAAGTGACATGGATTGTCAAGGATGGGGGAAAATATTATGCATTTTAATATTAACCAAATCCTCTATTAACTGCCACATAATTAATGAGAATCTATCATGACTACAGCAATCTATTAGCACTAAGGAAACAGAAGAGTAGAGTTCCTTCTACTAATGATCCCACACGCTGAGAAGATAAAACTTGAGATGAGATTAACCCATATAAAATGACTTAAAATGAACAATATGAAGTAGAAGGTGTTTCTGACTATAGAGATTAGACGATGCCTCAGTTACCTGGCTTGCTATATTAAACATTATCAGCTCACTCTAAACAGTATCAGCCTTCTTTTAATATATAGTCATTATGAGTCTTTCTTTTGAGGACCTCTCCTTTCCAAATAATTTTTGAACATTTCATTGTTGTATTCAACAAATATTTAGTGCCTACTATGTACTAGGAACTCTCCTAAGGGCAATTGATACAGAAGTAAACAAAATTATGAAACAAGATAAAATATACCAACAAATGAAAGCATCCATTTTCATAGATTTTAAACTCTAGTAGGAGAAAAGGAAGGAAGAATTTAGGTTTCATATGTATAATTTATAGCATATCAAATGGTTATGCAGATAATAACAGGTGCAACTGAGAAAAACCAAGGAGTCCAGATGACAAGTTTGTCTGAAAGTTTGCAATTTTAGTTGGGGTGTTTTCTGACAAATCAGACTGAAAAGGTATTCTTGGCACAAAGGCCTTATAGAAGTGAGGAAGGGAGCCAGGAAACATTTAAGGGAAAACAACACATTAGAGGAATGTGTCTGAAGTATTCAAAGAATAGCAGAAAGAGTACAATTAGGTTTGGTGAACAAGATGGAAAGGAGTAGAAGATAAAAAAGCAGGTCATTGGATTAGGCAGAGTCATACTAGCCATTGTAATGACTTGAGCGTGTATTAGAAAGCCACAGATTGATTTTCTTCAGAACATGACTATGATTTGACT
Source organism: Canis lupus baileyi (assembly GCF_048164855.1). Taxonomy (NCBI): domain Eukaryota; kingdom Metazoa; phylum Chordata; class Mammalia; order Carnivora; family Canidae; genus Canis; species Canis lupus. Next base: position 34,403,192 of record NC_132843.1, on the reverse strand, counting down.
TGAGTTTTGAAAGGATTACATTTGTTACTCTGTTGGTAGTAGGTCATAAGGAAGCAGGAAATTTGGTGGGAGGCTATTCCAATAATCAGATGAAATATGATTTTCCTTTGATTAGATAGTTGCTTTTAAGGTTATAAGGGTGACATAAATGATAAGTAGTAGGATTTTTATACATATTCAAAACAAAGCTAACAATTTGCTGGCAGATTAGATATAGAATACAAAAAAAAAAAAAAGAAGATTCAAGACAAATCCTGGAACAATAATAGCTGGAGGAACTTCAAGGACAAGAGACTATTTTAAAAAAATGGAATAAATCCACTGCAGGGGGAACAATGACAGTGAAGAAAAGAGACTGGAGATTCAGAGCAATGGACAAACTGGGAGAAAAGATGGGATCTCTTGAGCAAGTGAGGAGATAAGTCTTAGGCGTAAGAGAGGCTAAGGGCAGAAGCAGGCAGCAAGGCAGAAAGGATGGGAGATGATGTGCAAGCAGAAGAGCTACAGTGATGGCAGCAGGTTCCATACATTCATGCTGCTGGCTGGCCACTCAGTTCTTTCTGTCATTATCCATATTTGTAACTTTGTATTTCTTAACTCCAGCCATATGTCACATTCTTTTAGTCTGCTGCTTAATCTTAAACAATATTTTATACAGGGAAAGGGAGAGAGTTAAATTGGAAAGAGAACGGGACTAAGAGGGCAAAAGGATGTACAGAGAGTAAAAAGAAGAATGGGAGAAAAAAGCAAGAATGAAACACACACACAAAGGAAAAAGAAAAAAAGAAAAAGTGAAAAAAGAAAAAGTAGAGATTCAATGATTAGAGCTCCATATTTTAGCAACCAAGGTGTGGAGAAACAAAGATTTAATTAGAATTGATAAACTAGAAGCTTGGTAGTGACAGGAATTAAGTTTTTTTTAAGGCTAGCTAACAGATTTGCATAGCTGTCCCTCAAAAATATCTGCATAATTAATTAAGTGTTCAAAGTGACAGCATTTTAAAAACTAAGGGGCATTAATCTGTATTAGTGTATTTAGAATTTAACCTAGAAACAAAAGAACCTAGAGCTGTGTAAAGACCTAATTCCAAAACAGCCTCATATATCTGGAAAACAAATCTTTTTTAACAGAAGATTTTATAAGAGACATTAATAGTTCTCTGCTATATATTTATTCTTAGATACCCAATTTGCTCTTTGGAGTGCTACCATCTAAAATTTACAGGACAAATGATTTTAAAATTTAAGAAGAGAATATCAAGTTACAAGATCTTGAATCTTTCATGTGTACACACCTCAGTCAAGCAATTTTAGTTGTATTTAGGGGCAATATCTAAAGTAAGGGTGATGCACCTCTCTTCAGCACTGAAAATAAATTTGCTCTCAGAAAACTGAAGAGATACTATCTGTGCACATTTTATTATCTATCTTTGAGAGTAAATCTAGAGACTATAAATTTGTGACTAAATTGTTTGGATAAACACACAACTCTAATTTAGAGAGAGTAGGAACAAAATGTGATTTATTAAGTAGATATCTAGTAACCTAATCTACTACATTATATCCAGTATAAAAGAAAGCAGGGAACAGAAGTTAAAAGAATCCAACTGATCAAAGGCCATGTAAGCATTGTTCAGGGAGAGACACTGTGCCAACCAAACTTGGAGACTCTTATCCCTGTGGCCAGAGAAAATTAATCTTGGAATATCCAAAATGTTCTGATTCTGGTCCTCCAAATAACTGCGTAATAATAATCTGGCGTTCCCTATAACATACTTACATGGAGAGAAGACAGTGATGGTCCATCTCAGCATTCTGGTTTACATCACAGATGTATTTTCCTTAGACATCAGAAAATTCACCTTCTGATTGTATTTTCAGATTTTATTTATTTATTTGAGAGAGAACAGAGCTAGACAGCGAGCACAAATGGTTGGAGTTGGGGTCTCCCCTTAGCAGAGAGTCTGATGAGGAGCTCCATCCCAGGACCCTGGCTGGGATCATGACCTGAGCTAAATAAAGGCAGACACTTAACTGACTGAATCACCTAGGCTCCATTCTCTGATTTCTGATTTCTATATCATGCCCTGTGAGGTTAGATGATGAGCAGATACATTTGAGAGGGGATCTATTCTTTATGTACATACAAAATCAACTATATGAGTATAAAACATTAATCAAGTAGTTTATACTACCACAGTTTTGATTATGGTCACCTTATAAAAAGTGAGTACCTTTTGGAGACTGCCTTACATTTTTTACTTTAAATGACAGAATAAATAAGTGTAATACAAATTCAGAATGGTTTCTCTCCTTTTCCTTCTACATTGACAGTCTAGAAAGACAAAGAACAGCTTTATATATGCAAACTATATATCAATAAGTTGTGTGAGTTTAATTGCTTACCCTGGTTATGTCACATGGCAGATATTATATTAAAGAACATTTAAATTGCTCCAATGTCACTTTGTTTTAGAGGGAGTGAGAGAAGGAACTGAGACATTCAAAAGCTAGAATTCAGGGCATTTAGACATGAGATTAGTCTCTGGGTAGAATTTAACACTCTTAAAGTGTCTTCCTATAGTCTTAAAACATTTATATTTACATTTTCCCCTTGGGTTTTGTTTTTGTCAAAAAAATTAAATAATATGAAAAAATAAAATATTTTCTCCTCCACAATTCCCACCCCAGGTGGTCAGAAAAGAGGAAGACGTATTTATTAAGTATTTATTAAGTATTTATTTATTAAGACTAACTGTATGTTACACAGTGTGCCTCATAACTTTATAGATATTGTGATACCTAAGCCTTGCAATAGCCCTATGGATTAGCTACCACTGCCTCCATTTGGTAGAGGATGGAATGGAAACACAGGAAAGGAAATGTCTTGCCAAATAACTTATAAATGAAAGAACAGAAATTAGAACCTCAAAATGATTACCTTCCAAATTTATCCCCTCTTACCTCTCTCTTCCAATAGAGTGAGATTAGAAAATTTCAAATGGCTAAAGCTGAGAAGATTTTCAAAATCTTCAATCTATCCTACTTACAGATTTTTCCATCATAAACCTATATTTGTACTTTGGTTTTATTTTAGAAGACTTAAAACATTTATAAATGGAGAGAGATGAAATTAAAGAATATTAATTCAATTCAAAATGTAGTTATTGAACATTTGCTATGTGTAAGGAATCTTCTTAAAATTCCTCTTGGGGTAACAGAAAAAAGAAATAGGAAAGTATTCCACCTACCTCACCCCTAGCTTACTGCAGAGTTCTTTAAGTGTTTAAACAGCTTTTAATACAATTTTATTAATCATAATGTACTTTTGATAATCCTAATGTTATATCAACATGAGCAAAGGAGATTGAAGATAAAACTATCAAAGTCTTCTAATTATCAGCCAGAATCACTGAGACACAAAATCTTTCCATTTTTTCTTGCTTGTTTAAACACCAATCAATTTTGTTCTGAGTTTGATGGAATGCCTTGATTCTTTACACAGCTGATATAGTTTAAGCCATAATGCACCATTATGGCAAAATCCATAGAGTCAAAGGTCCTTAAGGCTGAAATTCTTACACAAGCCCATTTAATCAGAGGGAACCTCAATAAAAGGAAGCTAATGTTGATGCTTTTCTCAACCAAATTAAACCTGCAATGCTTCTCTGCAGTTGGCAAAAGCTTCCCTCTTGATCAAGGAATCTTTTGAAACTTCTTGAATGTCAAAGAAATCACAGAAAATGTGTTGATGAACCAGTAGATATAAGTAAGAAATATGTAGATTCTATTTTCTTGAAGTATAGACTGTTTTCAATGGAAAAGAGAGGATCTCTTTCTTTAATTTGAACTTCTGTAGCTTCCACATGCAGGTGACATTTGGAAAGTTTCAAACAAGCTTAACAAGCTTAAGATAGGCTGAAGGAAAACAGAGTATATATGAAATCTGAGAGTAGATAGTTCACATGCAGCAGCATGTTTCAAGTATTATTTTTTCTCATAGCAGTCTAAGATTCTTTAAGTGCAAACTATTGTCCCTGTCTTTTGAGGTTAATAAACTCATGAACCAAGCTTAGCATTATATTTTTCCTTCAGACAAATGACAAAATTAATCATTCACATTATTGGTGAAATGATATTTACACATTTCTGTGACAAAGGACATCCTAGATTTTGCAGGAAAATTATCAAACACATACACGTGCAATATGTTCATAGCAGCACTAATCACAATAGCCAAAAGTCGAAAACAACCCAAATTCCCACCAATGGCTGAATGCATAAACAAAATGGGATATATCCATACAATGAGTATTATTCAGTCATAAGGAAACTAAATACTGATAACATGCTGAAATGTGGATGAACCTCAAAAACACTGTACTAAAGGAAACCAACCAGACACAAGAGACCACATATTGTACGATTTCACTTACATGAAACATTAAGAATAGGTAAATTTATAAAGACAGAAGGCAAGATTAGTGGTTTCCAGAGGTTGAGGGAGGGAGGAATGGGGATTGACTGTTTAATGGTTATGGGATTTCCTTTGCGGGTGACAAAAACATTGGGAACTAGATAAAGGTAATGGTTTTACAACACTGTGAGTGTACCACAAACCACTAAATTATACATTTTAAAATGGTTAATTGTATGTTATGTGGATTTCAACTCAATATTTTAAAATGAAAATGCTATTAATAATTACTCTGGAATAGCAGGTATAAACCAAAACTATTCCTGGCAATCCAGGATATATGGTCTTCCTATTTATAAGGTGGTCATCCCAAACTACAAAATCTGGTTCTATGGGCATGAAATTTATTGGTAATTTGATCTCAAAAACCTAAATTTTGTGCACTGTTCTTCCTTCCTGATTGGAAGAGTTCATTTTAAGTTATTATTAGTGCTTTTTAGATCTATCTCTAAACTGGAAAGATATGTACAACATATTTAATAATGACTAAAGTACTAACTTAGATTACCTTTTATTGCATTATATCACAATTTATGTCTTTCACTTCATTCCCCATTTTTCAAGGATCATAATGGTAAAAAACAAAATCAAGAATACATCTTATTATGACTTAACTTTCCACAAGCTTCTTTCTAGTCTTGTGATTGTATATGAGAGGGACAAGTTCTCCATGATTCAAAAGGTAGTATTACTTTGAGGTTCTACAATTAGCGGAGACTGCATCACTCTGATGTAGCAGACCTCAAGGGGAATGGCAACATGCAGCATTGTAGAGTCAGTCCTGTGGATGCCAGTGCTCCATATGAATGTCCCTATGCCCAAAGGTGGACATGGTATAAAAGCAGTGGATGCACAGGCCCTCAAGGTCTCATGAGGACTGAAATAGGAGTGGTCATTGTGATTTGCAAATGAAGATAAGTTGGCCCTCCTGATATCCAAACTATTAGTTTACTCTTTAATAGAAAGGGTCTTTCCCCTATATCTACCAGCCATTGAGTGTGAGCTTCCCCCATGACTTTGGATAGTCACTCTACTCAACCAAGGGCAGTCATGGAGATAGACTAAGCTGAGAACTGTCAGCTGTTACCACCTCCAGCAGCCAGGGAAAAGAGCACAGCAGCATGGAGAACTGGGATCTGGGTGTTGTACATGTATCAACAGTATCTTTAGTGATCATAATGAAAGGCCCACAAGGCCAAGTATAAATGCCTAACATGTTCTCGTTAAAGAAATCACTGAGCTAATATTGCTCTTTTGAATAAATATGGGAACAGGAATTTGAAGAAAGCAAGAGTTGAACTTCCAGTGGGAGGCACATGTAAAATGACTCATTGGTGAAGAGCTGGTAGAGAAGGAATACAGCTAACTATAGGAAAAGAAAGTGTTTGTAAGACAGGAGAGTTGGTTCTAAGCTGTGTTTACCTTTGAGAGCCAAAGAAAAATAAAGTCGTAGGTGTTCAAAAAGTCGTCTTATCTCTCAAGTGAAAGTACAGAGGAAGGACAAGGGCATTTGAGAATATTTATTTATAAAAGGAATGATATGTGGGATGATTGTGGCCTGAAGGCCCAGTTAACAAGGCTGCTGGAAGTAATCTCATCACAAGTTGAACAGATGCTAGTGATGGAGGCAACAGAGGGATGCAGAGAACGTGACAGGTTTAAGTCATATGTTGACCAGTGACTATGAGAGATAACAGGGAGAGGTACATCAGACACCACCTAGCCTTCACAACTTGAGGTCTGGAGAATGGTATAGTTGATGGAAAGTAGAAGCAATAAATATTTGGGCTGGGGGAGGATAATAATTTTTATTTTAGGTATACTAAGATTGAAGTAACACAGATTCCTCTTATTAGAACCTAGATATGTCAGCATATAGAGAAGACCCCCCCAGGGGTTCTCATGCTGGGACCTGCCACTTCTACTATAAACCTGTATGTCCCCTTCCATACCTAATAAGGTTGCTACATCTAAGGGGAAAATTGTTTTTGCTTCCATCCCATCATCTGTACGCAACAAACACCAATTATAGTGCCCTTAACAGGACGAGTACCAAGTTTTTATTGAATCAGCCCACATGCCTTGCTGATGAAGCTATAGTCCTCACAGACTAGATGGCTGCACTTCACTGAAGGACAAAGTGATTAATGGATGACCTTTACTTTGCTAAGCTTTGGGAGATCAGACAAGAATAAGAACCATTTATGTATTAAATAAATGATAAAGATATTATTTTTTGCCAGACATTAAATCCCTAAATAGAAATGCATTAAGTTTGACTATGACTTCCAAATTGTTCTCTCCAGGGGTGGGGAGATTCTGGGAAATAGTTATCAGGGTTCAGATATGCTTGGAAATAGACATCCTAGGGCACATCAGCTGAATAGACAAAATTTCTGTTATTGGTCAGCCTAAGTGGTCAGCACACAATCTTAATGAAGTCAAGGTCAGAGTTTGGGTCTCTTTCTGGTTCAGTTAATTCTGCTTCTTTCTTGACAATGGACTCATAAGCCAACTATCTCACAACCTGGGAAATCTCACAGTGAGAGAGAGTATGGTTGCTTAAAGAAAGCATATCCTTGCCAACGAGAAAGCAAGAAAATAATGTATCTTGTTAATGGTGGTCAGAAGTGCAACCAAGGAGTATAAATGTACATGGTATATAAAATATGGGGTATCTCAGAGATTTTTCTAGTGCTTGCATTTTGTTTTGTCCATTTAAACACCATTAAGTATCATCTGGCCCATAATACACACTCAAGAGATTTACTGAATTGTCTGAATGCACACATGGTTAGTTATCAATATGTATGTTGTAGATGAGTTACTAAAACATGAGTTGACTTAAACACAAAAAGGAGGAGAGTTTTGCCCAAAGTCATACAAAGTCTGGAGTGTACTAGAACCAAGATTCAGCCCAGATTTTCTGAATCCAAAGCCAGTGTAAAACATTGCCTCATTATCTGAAAGCACAAAATAAATAATAATATGAATACAATATAATGATTAAAATTCACTCCAAGAAGATTTTAAACTTATAAAAAAAGAGATGCCAAGAAGTTTTATCTAACAAAAACTCAGAAATGGGAATGAGTATGAAAAGGAGGGGACTCAACTGAAGGCGTGAAGGAGAACATTAAAGTTTCAGAACAATAAATAATAGAAAAGAAAAAAAACAGAAAATCATCATTAAAGAAATACGGAATTTTGTTGGTAATAAAGGCGTGTAGATTAAAGTAACAATGAGGTTGCTTTTTTATTCAACCAATATTCATGAAAGCCTACGATGGGTCAACTACAGGGAAAATGGATATACATATAGACTCTAATTTTGGTAATGGTATGGTGTAATGACCAACTTCATATTCTATTACTAGGGGTACAAAATGTAAACCCTTTCAAGGAAGCAATTTAGCAATGTGTTTCAAAAGTCACTGAAGATATTCATACTATTTTACCAGGGAGTCCTTCCTAGCCCTATCCTAGGACCCTATCCTTTTTGTTTTCTTTTTTTTTTTTTTTTTAAATCTAAGAACAGGAACCTAGCTACCTCTGCTGTTGATGTGAGGTTTGTTTTCTTCTACAAGACTGTTTTGAAAGAGCTACTTTTAGAGATCATCCTTTGGGCTCTATCCTTAATAAAATAATCAATAACTGGGAAAATATTTATACATAAGGGCATTAAGAGAGACACTTATTCTGGTAAAATAAACATAAACCTGGGGAATAGGACAGCCAATTAATACATCAAAATACAGCTATATGATTGCATATAATGCAGTTATTGAAATGCTTTATTGATGACACATGTAATTACAAGGTAGAAATGATCATAATATAGTGGTAAGTGAAAAACTGGTATATAATGAAGAATATACAGTATGTCTTCAATTTTGAAAACTGCATGCATATGGAATTAATTTATTCACACCAAATATGTAAATGGAAGTATGTTTCATTATTTCCCATACTCTGTATTATATCCTTCACAAGGCCCACCACACTAGACAATAATTTACTTTCAACTTGACAGATAAATAGTATCCCATTTGTCTGTGAGGCATGAACACTCCATTTTCCACTCTCATACATGTTCTTGTCCATCCAGATAGTGCTGAATATATAAATAGGAGGATAAAGGGCTTCCTGTCCTTGAAGAATCTTCTAACCTTTACTGGCCCATGCTCTTCAATGACTGGTTTTCTAGAAGGGTGCCCCATAAGGTACAATTTCTCTTTTTTGCTGTTTGGGGCAACATGCTGGTCATATCGCTGATGACTGTGGTCCCATATATTCCTTCAGTTATAAGGGCACTGACCATTGCAATCTCTTTGTTCTTATGCGAGGTGCATGCTCATCTACTCTCTGTATTTCTGTCTTTTCTATATATCCTCAAAGGGAGAGGTTAAATTTATTGATCTCTTAAATACCAAGTAAAGCTAAGGATGATAAGATCTGTTTTAACACCTCAGTACCTAAATGCCTCCTGCCACTACCTCATGCTCCATGCTATGCTAGACGCAACTCAAAGCCAAAATCCTAGTTCATGTTTAGTTTTCCTATATAATAATCCTTGGAGAGTATACTATGGCAATCTTCCTTATCCACACAAGATATATCCTAAGACCCCCTCACAGTGGATATGTGAAACCCAATATATACAATGTTTTTTCTATATGTGGATACCTGTGATAAACTTTAATTTATAAATTAGGCACAGTAAGAGATTAATAACAATAATTAATAATAGAACAATTGTACTTAACAGAAGTTGGGTGAATGTGTTCTTTCCTTCTCAAAATACCTTATTGTACTGTACTCATTCTTCATCATGTGATGATGTAAGATGATAAAATGCCTACATGATGAGATGAAGTGAGGTGAATGACACAGGCACTGTGATGTAGCATTAGGCTACTCTTGACCTTCTGTCTATACGTCAGAATATGGATCATCTGCTTTCAGACCATGGTTGATCCAGGGGTAACTGAAACTACAGAAGAGAAACCACAAATAAGGGGGGACTATCAGGCAACTATACTTATACTAATATTCTGTGATACCTTCCTACCTTTTTATATTTTAAAATTCACCTATCTGGTCCTGAGGTAGGGATGGAGAATGACTAGAATGCTTTTTTTAAATGTATGTATGTATGTATGTATGTATGTATTTTAAGAGAGAGGCTGGGGGTGGGCAGGGACAGAGGGAGAGTCAAAGAGAGAATCCCAAGTAGGCTCCATATTTAGTGTGGAGACTGACACAGGTCTGGGTCTCACCATCCTGAGATTATGACCTGAGCTGAAGTCAAGACTCAGATGCTTAACTAAGTCACCCAGGCCACCCCTAGAGCATTCATTTTTAAACTTCTAGCTCTGTCTCCTTCTCCCCACAGTCAGAGAACCTAGGAGAGGTAAAATGTCCATGACTGTAATTCATACCTTGAGTTCTCCTGGAACATAATTGAACTCCATGATCTAGACCACCAAGCCTAGGTCATGATAAGCTAATTAGTAGCTGCAGATATTTGGAAAAATCTGTTCTTTCCTTATGGATTCTTACTTCCTAAAACCCATGGGAAGTCCAAACCAAAAGCCAGGTTTTTATAATGATTATTTTTTGGTTTTTGTTTTTTAAAATGAGCTCCAGAAATCTTGCATGGAAAGCAGATACATAGTTTCTTGGCTTTGTTTGTTTGTTCGTTTTCCTTAGCAAAATCCAATCTCTCTTTCCTTAGGACAATAAAACTTATGACTCAACCTTGAGGTGGAAGTCTACAAGGAAATACAACTTTCTCGATTTTAGTACCTATAAATCAAATTTTAAAAACTTATTCTTTTTAAACAAAGTAAAAGGAGGTATATAAAAGTGGTAACAATAATTAATTCTGGCTATTAAGATTAGGAGCAAATTTTATTTTCATCTTTACAGTTTTGCAGTTTTCAAATGCCTCATTTTATTGCACTTTGTTTTATTGTACTTCACAGATATGCTTTTTTTACAAATGGGAAGTTTGTGGCAACTGTGCATTGAGTAAGTCTCTTCAGCACCATTTTTTCAACAGCACTTTCTCATGTCATGTTTCTGTGTCACATTTTGGTAATTCCTGCAATATTCCAAGCTTTATAATTATTATTATGTTTGTTATGGTGATCTGTCATCAATGATTATGACTCATCGAAATCTCAGATGATGGTCAGCATTTTTTAGCAATAAAGTATTTTTTAAGATTTATTTATTTGTTTTAGAGAGAGAGCACATGGAGGGGAGAGGAAGGGGGGGGGAGAGAGAGAGAGAGAGAGAGAGAGAGAGAGAGAGAGATTCTCCAGCAGACTCCCTCCCTACTGAGCAAGTTGCCAGATTGCCAGATGCAGTGCTTGATCCCATGACCCTGAGATCATGACCTGAGCTGAAATCAAGAGTCAGATGCTCAACCAACTGAGCCACCCAGGTGCCCCAGCAATTAAGTATTTTTGAATTAAAAGATGTACATTGTATTTTTAAACATAATGCTATTCCACACTTAATAGACTATAGTATAGTGTACACATAACTTTTATAGGCATTAGGAAACCTAAAAGTTTATTTGATTTGCTTTATTGCAATATTTACTTTATTGAAGTGGTCTGGAACCAAATCCACAAGATCTCTGAGGTATGCCTATAATCAAAAATAAGTATGCACAATTTTTATAATGATAAAAAATGCTAAAATAATCTTTATTGATGTAATCCTCTTTTTAAAATTTTTCCCTCTCTGAAAACAAAATAAAATGGAAAACAACTTATTTTACAATGTTTTGGTTGCCATAGTCTAAACTTTTTAAACCAGTGGAGGAAAATCCCTCTACTTTTGTGAAATTCAGAATCTTTAAAAATGTACTTATTTTTTATTTTTTTTTCCAAAATAAATATTTCTCTAGGAGACAAGTCCATCTGACTCAGAATAGAGTTCGTCATCACTTTATGGTAGGTCTTGCATTACACGACATCTGGTTCTACCTCATTTTGCCAGTAATATTTCATCCAAGACATTTTGTTCCCATTAATGATCATACATAAGAAGGGATCTTTGTGTTATTTTTATGTTTCTATGTTTCCAAGTCTCACATAAGGCAGGCGCTGGGATTTTTGTGGGGTGGGGTATGGGGACTGGAGAGACATATCCCAGTGGAATGGCATGTGAGTAGCCAAGAGGATGCCGCATCACTGCAAGCAGATGTTGGGGATACAGAAGTTAAGTTACCAAACCATTGCTTATGATCTACAATGTTTGTTCTGTGTATATTTTATTAATGGCAACTCTAGCAAATGGAATTTGAACTTGTGTACTTCAAAAAAATCAATCATTGTGCCTCAATCATCTCATAAGAATTTATTAAATATGTGCAATTAAATGTACCAAATGTATGAAGAATGCAATAACAATGACAAAGAAAAAGGTAGCACAATGATCCCTGATCCTAAAGCTTTTATAATGTACTGAGGAAGACAAATGTATAAACAGCTAAATATATTAGAGAGCAGAAATAAAAAAAAGACCAAGCTCTATATTGTGTTTAGTTACATTATTAAGTCTGTTGAGGAATCTGAAAGACAATTCAGAGATATATAATTGGAGGTGGCTCTTAAAGAGTGAAGTAACTTTTTACAGGCTGAAAAGTGCAGAAGGTTGTTCTAGACTGAAGAAACAGATGATATAGGATACCATTAGCATTAACTCATGCTCTAGTCCCCAGGACCCACCAATTTCACTTCTTAAATTTCTTAATTACATCTGTTCTTCTCCATTCTTATTTCCATTGCCACCATTGTTTGTTACTTAATCTATTGTGGTAACATTTTCATAGGAGCTTATTCTTAAATATAATGCAAAAATTTTTGTGTTTGAGCACCTTTTGTGCAATCTCAATTCTGAGGTACGGTGCTTTTTTTAAATAATTAGTCTCATTTTACAAAAGAGGAATTGGGGACTTGCAGGGATTGGTGGAAGAACCAGGACTTGAATCCAAGTAGCTTAACAATTAAAAATGTATTCCCAAAGGTGTAAGCTCCTCAGACTTTAACATTGCTCTAAAGCAGGGGTCGGCTGACTATGCTACTAAGTCAAATCCAGCTGCTGTCTATTTTTGTAAATATAGTTTGTTATAACACATTTATACCCTGGCATGCACATACTGTCTACAGGTTCTTTGGAGATGCAATGGCAGAATTAGTGCAGTTAAATGGTGTGACAGAGACCATCTGGTCTGCAAAGCCTAAAATATCTACTATCTGGACCTTAATAGAAGTTTACACCCCTTTGAAGCCTCCTAGTATTCTGTAAATTTTAGAATTCCATAGTATGTCTTCCTGCTAACAATTAACTCACTTAAAATATTGTTTGATTATTTACTAGCTTCTAGATACTATTCTAGCTCCTGAGGCAAAAGCAGTGAATGAAACAGATCAAGTTTCTTCTTTGTAAAGCTTGTACCTTAGAATACAGAGGAGAGGGGAAAAGAGAGACAATGAACAAAATAAGCAAACATATAAATGTATATTATTAAAAATACTAAATGCCATGAAGTCAATAAGATCAAACATACGGTTCAGTGAAGCTGGTGTGTGGGTGATCCTTTGTTTTGTCATCAATGGCTTTATTGAAGAGGTGCTTCACAAACTGGGAAGCATTAGCCATGTGTAGATCAAAGTTAGAGTATTCTACACAGAAAAGCAACTGTCAAGCCTTAGGGTAGGAATGTGCTTGGGATGTTAGGAAGGAATTGAAAGAAAGCTAATGAAGCTTACAAGGCATGTTATAAGGAGATGGCATGAGCCCCAGACATGCTAGCTAATTTAACAAATATGGGACACCTGCCCTAGAAAAGTCACTTGGACCAGCATCAAACTTTGTGTTGAGGGAGGAAAAAACCTATTTCTTTTGACTGATGGTAAGCCACCAATATATTAGGGTTGTTTGTTCTCACAGCGTATCTTAGCCTTTCCTGACTATTAAGCATTCTTATTATCCTCAATTTTGCATTACTTGGGTTTCAATACCCAACTCAAGTATCACCTGTTATGGAAAAACTTTAATAAGCATTTGTTATTGAATAGCTTCCAACTACTATGCCAGCTATTATATGGTTACAGGGATAAATGATTCATTCTTTCTGACTCTCAGAAATTAAGACTACAGAAATAGTATGCATGCGGGATGCCTGGGTGGCTCAGTAGTTGAGCATCTGCCTTCAGCTCAGGGTGTGATCCTGAAGTCCTGGGATTGAGTCTCACATTGGGCTCCCCACAGGGAGCCCGCTTCTCCCTCTTCCTATGTCTCTGCCTCTCTCTCTTTATTCCTCATGAATAAATAAAATCTTTAAAAAAGAAAGAAATAGCATGCATGGGAAGGCATAATGCAATCTGGTAGGTGTTAATATCAGACATATGGTAGGTAAATCATGGATCTTACAAAAACAATCTAAAAAGAGGTAGAAGTAGTGCTTAATCTGGGCTTCCCTATCCACTTGCAGCCCACTTTGCACTGTCTCACCTCACTTACTTAATAATCATACAATGTAAGAAATGAAAGTGTCATTACCTCCATTTTATAGATGGAAACAATGAAGCTTGGAGGTTATAAAGAGCTTATATGGGATGACTTAGCAGCAGTTACTGGAATAGAGAACTGAGCCTGAACTTGCATTTGAAATCATAATTTAATCTGTACTTTGTCTGATTTAACAACAGATAAAGTGACCCTAGTACCCCTCAGTGAATGATAAAAGCCATGAAACTTGGAAAGCACAACTCAGCTTTACACTAAACTTTCCATTTAGTAACCTCTTTAATTCAGAATGAACCATGTTAGAATCTCTGACATTTTAATCAGAAGTGTACCTTGGTTAAAACTGTTTTATTAAGAAATAACACAACTTAATTGGGCAAAGCAGCTCACAGGAGGCATGTTTAAAATTATTATGAGAATAAACTGTTTTCAAATACTATTTAACCTTTCTAGTTTCTAGCTTATATTTAAGGATCTTAGAAGTGATCACTTTGTCCTAACAAGTTAAAAGAGAAACAAACTAAAAAATCAACTTTTCTTGGATATGTAAGAGAGGTAAAGAAACAATTCTAACTGTAGCTACCAAGATTGGAGAGAGACAGACAAGGAATACAGTAAGTTAAGGCTTACCAGAGCAGAGTCTCATCAGCAAAAGCCAGGGTAAGGAAACCCGAACTGTAATTGATGAGTTTTGGAGATTCAGTGTGGACAACTCTTAGTTAAAAACTCCAGAGGTGGAGGTGGGCACCTGGGTAGCTCAGTCAGTTAAGCATCTAACTCTTGATCTGGGCTCAGGTCATGATCTCAGGGTTGTGAGAGCTAGTTGTGCATGGGGCTCCAGGCTGGACATGGAGCCTGCTTGGGAATCTTTCTCCCTCTCTCCAGCTTCCTCTCTCCCCAGCTCGTGCATGTGTGCACATTCTTTCTCTTAAAAAAAAAGTTTATTAAAAAACTCCAGGAGGACCCGGTCAGAAGTGGAACCTCATATTATTAGAAGCTCAACCAGGTTATCCTTTCATGCTTTTTGGCAGGAGTAAAGGAAGGAAACCCTTTTGAAATACACCCAAGCACTTAACGAGGCTTGCTCTCTGGAGAAACTAGTTGATCCCTGAACAATACACGTTGGAAACATGTGGGTCCACTTAATTTTTTTTTTTTTTTTGGTAAATATAGTATAGTACTGTGAATGAATCATCTCTTCCTTTTGATCCTAACATTTTTTTCTAGCTTACTTTATTATAAGAATACAGTATATAATGCATGTGACATACAAAGTCTGTGTTAATCTACTGTTTATGTTATTGGTAAGGGTTCCAGTCAACAGTAGGGTATTAGTAGCTAAGGTTCTGAGGAGTCAAAAGGTATATGCAGATTTTCGACTATGTGAGAGGTCATTAATCTTAGTTGTGTTGTTCAGGGGTCAATTGTAGTTAACCAATGCCTAACTGTTCTGAGGGAAGAGAAACACCAAACCTCAGATCAACCTAGCCATCCTATCCCACCTAAAGGAAGAAAGAGAAAAAACTGAAACCTTGTAAATTTCATAGGTAAGAGGCACAGGCTCACTAAAAGACTGAGACCTAATTATAGGACTAGAGAATGCTTCTGCTCCCACACCTTGCAACCACATTACTAAATTACCAGCTATTTAGAGCAGTTCTAGTTTTACCTAGTACATCATAACCACTACCAAGAAAACATTACAAATACTATCCAATCATGCAAAAGGTTCTATTTATATGCAAATTATCAATGATCCCATCAAGATTATAGCATTTTAGAGATGAAAATGATCCTTAGATATTAGTTAAAATATCTTGCCTCGAAACAGAGCCAATTGATATGCAGGTTAAAAAAGGAACAACACTGAATAGTACATTGTAAGCCTCATTATAGCTTCTACAGGAACCTGAAAGCAGCAAAAGCAGTTTGTCTTTGCACTTCACTAATAGCTACTACTAGTGTCTACATGGGTACCATTGGCTCATCAGTCAGATAAATCAGACTGGAGATAATATGTACATTAGATAGAATCAGGGCATGAAGTTAGGAAAGATAGGACCCTATAATACAGATGACTCCAGTTGGCTGAACAGTCATCTCCAAGTGAATCTAAAATAAGAACCTGGAGGCCTCCACAAGCAAAGACATAGATAACAAGCTTGCACAGATCATAAGGACGCAATCAGTCAAAATTCAGTTGAGCAGGCACAAAGACAGAAATAACAAGGCTACCATATCTGTTGGTGGTGAGAATGAAGCAGCTTGTAAAGCTTGACATTTGCCTGTCTCCACATGGCCTTATATTTACATAACCTGCTATCGAAGTTCTTGTGCTCTTATATTATATCCTGCTCATTAAACAGTTGGTAGATATTTTTTATTGCTTTATCAAATATTTTATACATATATGGATTCTTGACCCCAAACTAATTGTAATATCCTGGGGAAAACTATCTTATATTTAGTCCACCACATTTTTTTGAGTAATTTGTAGTCAGTCATTAATACTTGCTAAATGATTAATTTATATTCAACTCCCTTATTATTCCTCACCATTCTCACAGAGAGGTCAGGATAGCTCAGGCAACAACTTGGCTGGAGCCATTTTTATCTTGTATTAGACTCTGTATCTGGCATCAACAGGTGGGTAATCAGTGATCCTCTCCAGCCCCAGGTTGCCTTCTCGGAAGGGCAAGAGGCAGCTGTTTGTCCCTTCCTCCAACTGGGTTGTACTAATGTGTTACTTTTAACATCTGGAGGCAAAGACAAAATATTTTCTGGGAAGAAACTCAGACATCATCAGATTCTATTTTCGTCCCCAAATCAGCAGTTTCTGTGTTTAATTAAGAAGAAAAGAGACACTGCACAAATGAGTTAAGACTGAGCTGACATATCCTAGTATTATATTAAGAAACATTCATGGAACCTTGCTCCAAAATGACAAAACTGCTCCCAGAATGTGAAATGAAACAAGCTGACTAATTCTTCATTTAGAGATATGAATTATTAATTGGTAACACATTAGACCTAAACCGAATCCAGTTTAATCTCAGTATTCTAAGATTTTAACATAGTTCAAATCATAAAGTCCTCCTCACTTGTACTCCACATGCCTTAATCTGTACCCTTATAATTACACTTTACACTTTTTCATGAATACACAGACATCTGAAAATTCTTTCATTTGGAGTCAGGAGTCCTCGAGTAAAGTAGAGTTCAGGCCCCTCTACTTAACTAGGTACATGATTCCCTATGTGTCATTTAACTTCTTTCATCCCTAAAACTTTATTCTAAGAAAAGAGGTGTCAGAGTCCTAAAACTCCACAAGCCACATTATTCTATGCTATTGATGTCAGAGTAGCATCTTGAAATAGAAATTTCCTCCTCTTCCGTCCCTGAACTATAAGATTCTCCACAACAAGCATTCTGTTCTGATCTTTTTCCCTTGCCTTTCTATCACCCAAGCTCAACCTCTTTCTGAAAAGTTACTGGCTTGATAAATGAAAGAAATAAGCAAAGCCATTTATCCTGAAAATATCCAGCTGGTATGAGATTTTGGCCTACAGTACATACTAATTAAATAGAGAAACATTTGAGATAAAAAAACTTAATTTACTAATTAAATGACAAGTACTCTTTTCAAATTGTCCCTTTGGCTTACTGTGCATCTCGAGAATTAATTAACAATACAATCAGGCTACAGTTGTGAAATGCCAATATGGATGTGATTTGAAGATGCAGCTTCTGTTTTCCATCATGACATCGTGGGTTGTTGTTGTTGCTTTTAAATGGGAGCTGAACTCTAATGAAGATACTGGGTCTTTCAATTTGTCTGTGTAAAATTAAAATGAGTTTGTGGAGTCTTGCAAGCTCTGCATACAACTCAATGGTACATTTAATGGTGCATTGCCTAGCCCCTGACACAGGCATGTGTCTTGATTAGATTCCTTTAATCGTTTACTAGAAATGAGGAACATAAAGTCAGTTTGGGTTTTGATGATGTCCATATGTTGAACACTTTTGAACTGGGTGATAATAATGCCTCATGGGTGTGGAACCGGTTCATCTGATAGACTGAGTTCAAAGTAGGTTAATACCCTGAAGTAATGAGAGGAAAAACTGAAATGTGCCTTTTTTTCTGCCTTGAAATTTAAGGTGGCCAAAAGAACAGTCTTAAAAAATACTGGAAATTCTGTTACATTTGGTAACCTGCTCTTTCTTCATTCTCTCTTATTCCGCCATGCCCTCAACCTACCACTTCATCTTGTCCTAAAAGCCCCAAACAGCTGGATGCACTCTCTCTTGAATGGTGACTGCAGGACAGTGAAGTGCTGCCAAGGGGGCATCAAAAGGGAGGTAGCAGGAGCTAGCAGTGAGAAGAGGAATAGCTGATGGCAAGGTCTTCCCATTGGGTATGCTCCCATCCAACAGTGAAATTCAAGCACTGAAGAGTAAAACTCTTGGTCCTAAGAGAACACCTGGCAAGTATTACGGACTCTCTCCCTTCTTCATCAAAATTTGCTTTGAGAATTTTTTAAAAATTAGCCATTTACTCCTCACTGTAATTTTTAGGCTGTGGGTTATTTTCTCACATAATTGTACTTTTAGCAGGATATCTGACACAAAAAATGAGTTTTTCCTCTTTGGGAAAAAATCTAACTTGAGCTTAGTTGACCACAGTTAAGTCCTTTGGAGAAATAGTAGAAAATATTCCTCCTAGAATTTCATCAGTTCTTTTGCATGGAGCTATTGTATAAAGTTGAACACGATTATAATCTAGTCCTTTGGAAATATGTGTTTTTTATCTCATTGTGAAAAAAAGCCTCCAGTCATCAAGTGTTATACATGATCCCTTCTAGATATCAGACATCTTGTCCTCATGATGGCTGTAGACATCACTGCCTTTAACATCAGTGCCTGGACATCACTGCCTTGGTTTTCTGGTCCTTGCAGGAAAAACAATCAGTAAACATAAATGTCTTCCAAAAAAATGATAGTGATTAAACTTCTATAAGTTTATAAACATGCACAATCTAAATTGTGAGGTACACTGAATATAGAAAAAATCATATTATCTTGCTTTCATTTTATCTTAGTGGTTTTTTATAATAACGCCTTGTTTATCTTATTCACTTTTGGTGATTTTCTGAACTTCATTTTATCTCAATTCTTGGGGGGAAAATACTAAAAAGAATGAGGCATGACATGTATTTTAGAGTCTGTCCCCTATTATTATTCCTGCTTCAGGTTGGTTCTACCATACCCTATTTTACATTTGTTTATTCATTTATTCATCCATCTATTCAAAAACATTTACCATAATAATGATAATAACAGTCATAACAGATACAATTTCTGAGCACCTAAATTGTACCACTGTGTTTGAAATTAGAGACACAAAGATGAATGATTCATAGTTTCTATCCTTATCAAACTTAAAGTATAATGGAAGATACACCTGCATAAACAGTAGTACTAAACTGTATTTAATGAAAGAGAGATAACTGGGAAATTTAAGAACACCAAACAGAGCTACTCTGCCTAACCGTAGGATCCAGTAAGTTTTTCTGGACTGAGTGACACTATTTAGGACTCCCACAGTGCCAGACTCAAGGTTTTGATATTTGATACTAAGCAATGATTAAAAACAGAATTTATTCTCATGGAACTTGCAGACTATTTGGGGAAAGATATTTGTAAGCAGGCAAATAAACCTCAGTCCATAGATGTTCTATGTCCAGCCCATTAGATCATACATCAAGCCTAAGTGTAAAATGGAAGGTCAAAATGGCTTGTCAAAGAAGAAGCATCTAAACTCAGGCCTGAGGAATCAGTAGGATTCTAAGTTGAGCAGGGAGCAGAGGAATAGAAGAGAGATAAAAAGTTCATTGCAATTCTCAGGAAGCAAATGTCAGGAGAGAACATGGCATTTTCAAGGACCTACAAAG
Source organism: Canis lupus baileyi (assembly GCF_048164855.1). Classification (NCBI taxonomy): domain Eukaryota; kingdom Metazoa; phylum Chordata; class Mammalia; order Carnivora; family Canidae; genus Canis; species Canis lupus. The sequence goes on along the minus strand of NC_132843.1, from coordinate 34,383,215 downwards.
TCATGTTAGAATTTTTCATGGCTGAAATCTGAAATGTAAGGTAAATAATGGGCTGAATTGGTAAACTGGTATTGTGGTTGGAGAGGTTACAAAATGATTTCTATATTATTTTTACATTTGGACTGTATTGTGAGGGCAAAGACAACTACAAAAAGTTTTTAAAGAGATGAATAATGCAGTCAGTATTTACTAAATTACTTTGCCTTGTTATGGCTACACATGATCTAGAGTCTTGACCCTTGCTTTTCCTGGTTCATTCTTTGGGCTCACTGCCACAGCTTTGCCTTTCATCTGTGAATTTTTTTGTGCCACTTCCACAGAAGGGCTTCTTTGTGGGAAAGATATTATTATGAAGCGTTTTCTCTCTAGCTTTTAAAGTTATTCTTATGCATCTATAATGAAAAATGTAGCTCCATCTCAGAAATTATGTTCAGATATTACTCTTTGCCAGTTATCAGATGTATTGGTGGACAAATGCCTTTTAAGAACAGTTATTAGATAGCTGAAGAAACCCTGTGAAGATATAGGTTAGAGTGACACAATTTCCATGTCCCAACCACATAAACAAGTTGAATGCTCCCAGAGATTACCGTAGGAAGATACAACAATGATCATATTAACCATGTTTCTAACATCTGCAAACCCGATGCTGTAACATCTACCCTACATACTGGACATAACTTGTTCTGTATGAAGTGATATTGTGTCTGAATTTCCTTGCTTTGACCTCTTGCTTCCCTTACTATCTCCACTTCTCAGAGAGTCCTCCTCTTGGAGGGCACTTAAAAAAAAAAAAAAAGATTTATTTATTTGAGAGAGAGAGAGCACACATGTGGGGTGAGGGGCAGAACAAGAGGAAGAAGCAGACTCCCCGCTAAGCAGGGAGCCTAACTGGGGCCCAATCACAGGATTTTGAGATCATGACCTGAGCCCAAGGCAGATGCTTAACCTGCTGCACCAGCCAGGTGCCCCTTGGGGTGCACTTTTAAATGTAAACCATCCCATACAGACTCTACACTCTTATCCCTGTTATAGGATTCTCACATCTTGGAGCACTATATACTTGCCCTAATTATCCCGGCCTAGATTCTAGAGAGCTGAAACTATTCAAATTAGCCATTCCTAAATCTACATTCTCTGCCTAGCCCATTCCTTCTCATGGGAATCACAATAAAGGAGCTTGCCCAGAGTTCACTTCTTTCCCTCTGCTTCATGACCAACTCCAGTGATAGCCCATGTGCAAACCCCCTCCCACCACAGCCTGATATATACTCCCTCTTTTGGGATCTGTGAGTATAATCAATTACTTTTTTTCAATAGAAGTTGTATCTTAATCTATTGGCCTTACCATACCTAAATAATAGTAAAATTAATTAAAACATGTCATCATGATAAAACTGTTCAATGTGCTCAAGTGCTGTTTACTAAAGTACTTTATACATAGACTCTCCTTTGATCATGTCTCTAATCCTCTGAAAGAAGTGGTTCAGCTGTGACTCTTCCTCATTTTGCAGAGGAAGAAATGCACAAAACCATTGGCTTATCCAATCATGTGGCTATTAGGTGGCAAAGCCAGAACTGGAAACCAGATGCCCTGATCTCATACAAGGCTCTGGGTATTGTGCCAAGCATGGCTGTCTCTTGAGAAGAACAAACAAAGTTTTGTACGATCAGCCCTTGAAAATGGGAACAAACTGGAGTGTGGGCCATGTGAAATAATGGCATGTCTAATTAATCAAAATATAGTCTATATTAATGAACCAACTTAATTGGATAACAAGTGTTTCTAAGTAAACTGTTTTTTCCAAGACTCTATTAATAGTCACATGAAAATTATTCATGTATAACTAATATCATCTAGGCATATACACTTATGATAAAAAAAATCCTTTAAAATGCTTGTTCTCTGAAACAGTTAAATTCTTCCAGTGGAATCCTATTAATTTCATTCATTTCATGAGTAAAAACCTTCATTGTTATATAATATGAAGGTTTCAAAATCATAGGAATGAATTTGGCACACATTCTAAATTAATGAAGAACTGGACAGGACATTAGACTTGAGCAAATACAATTTCTTCTTTACATAAAAAAGAAGGCTCAACTTCACTTAAATCCCATTTTACAGTTGCTGATCAATTTACTTCAAAGAAGGTGTTAGGTAGTTTGAATTTTTGTTCACATGTCTTCATATGTTAAAATTATACTTCTATGTTCTCTGCCATGGAAATACATGATGCTACCCACTAGAGTGGGTAGTGCTTCATCTATGCCAAGCTTGACCATGTTAAGATGAAGTGTCAGTCTGACTCTTCTGGCCAAAATGTTTATCACATATTTCTCTTCACCCTCTTGCACCCCTATCACTTGCCAAAAATACCAACAGAGAGTAGTCATTGGTCCAAGAAGAATGATGAAAATACCTGAGAAGAGAGCTGAATCCAACCCCCAGCCCGGAGACAAGCCAAGCAGGGTTCCAGGCAACTGCAGACTTGAGAATGAGAAAAAATACATTCTTGCTGTAAGCCATTGAACTTTGGGGTGCTTTCTTCCAAGCCATTATTGCAACATTAGCTGACTTATACAATGGACCATCACTTTTCTGTCTTCCATTCCAAGGTTCTTTTCATTGCACATACGGTCATGTTTATTTATTTGGCTTAACCATATGTGTTTTCTAAAGAGGTTTCTGTCCCTCAGAAACATGTGATCTTGTTTACTTTACTTCAGGATTCTTGATATATTATCCAGGCAAACAAAACCTTCCTAGTACAAAGTATACTGAGATTAACTAAGAGTCTTCTGTTGAGCTAAAAATGATATTTTCGGTATTCATTTAGTAAAGCATAGCCTGTTTCTGGGCTTAGCAGATTACTTTTCTACTTTGAGTTACTTAAGGCCCAAGTCAGGCACCAAATTTCCCCCAAATGTTCTTCAAATACCTCGTGGGTTTGTGTTTTTTTTTTTTTGTTTTTTGTTTTTTTTTCCTATTTTGTTAACCTAACTATAACCATCACTTTGGCATACTTGAGGAGGCAATCCCCATAGAAAGAAATAGTACTGGGGCACCTGGCTGGCTCAGTCAGTTAAGCGTCTGCTTTTGGCTCAGGTCATGATCCCAGGGTCCTGGGATTGAGCCCTGCAGCCTCTGTGGGGCTTCCTGCTCAGCAGGGAGTCTACTCCTCCCTTTCTGCCCCTCCCCGCTGCTCCTGTTCTCTTTATCTCTCTAATAAAATCTTTTTTAAAAAAAGAGAAATAGTACTTATTAAAACATCCTTGCTAAATGTATGAAATATTCTAATGTACATATTTAGACAGATTTGTAAAGTATCTAATGTACCTTATTACTAAACAGAGTTGTAGAGTTTACAAAGTGATTCCGCATCTACTATCTCAGTGGAGTCCATCAGAACGGGTATTAGACCATTTTGAAGGCAGAAAACTGACATTTGGATTAATCTACTCAGGTCATGCAGCTAGGAAATTGCCTGATTCAAATATGTTCCCAAGTATCTCATCAAAGTTGAGATGTTAAGGAAGGAAGCCATGTGGGATAAAGAAAATGGGATGGAACAAGTGGTGACAAATCTTAGAGGTGTTAGGGAGTATTATAATGATGTAAAGGCGGTGTAAATCATCCAGTATAAGCTGACTTCTTCACACTCCTGCACTTGGCATTCTTTCCTTTGTGTCAATCAGGGTCAAATAAAGAAAAAGGAATCCATCCCAGGTAAATACAGGAGGTTAATATGGGGGATTAGCTCTGAAGGATTTATAATAGCTGAAAGGGTAAACAGGAGATGATGGGTGACCCAGAGATTAGCAAGATATTACCAGTACCAATAGGTCTAATGGGCCAGTGGAAGGAGAAAGATTACCATAGAAACTGGAGCCACCTGAGAGAGGTCAAAGCCATGAGGTACTGCCCTAAGAGTTGGGGTCACAAAGGAGACACACAAACTCCCTGAGAGGCCACCAACAGTCAAAAAGAGAGAAGAAACAACTTAGTTTCCCACTTTTCCTATTCTGCAATCTCTCACCAGTGCCACCCAGAACAACCAGAAGCAAGCTGGCAAAGGTGTCCAGGAAAGAGAATTTGCAAGCATCTATGTTCTGTCATGAAGAGCAGATCAGGAGAAAGTCAGGAATCCAAGATCTGAGAGCATGTTGGTAAGCAGCAGGTAGAGAAAAGAACCCTTCTAGACTGACTTCAAACACCTCAGAGAAGCAAGTTTTTCCTGTATTTAAGTGAGCAATGTCCCATTTTAATGGGAGTCAGGTTAGGTAGCCTGACAAAGTGGCAGGAGTGACTCCTGAAGGTGGGCAATGGAGGGAGGAAGGCATTAAAACAAAATGTACAGCCTCTCCCAAGACAAACATAGTCCATAGGTATGTGCTGTTGCTGTGCTTTAGCAAGTTGTATATTTACATCCTATAATTGATTCAAGACTGTTTATGTCTTGAAAATCTTAATAACCTCTCTCTTCCCCCTACCTACCCCCTTGCAAAAATCAGGCAAATTAGGTGTGTGTGTGTGTGTGTGCGTGTGTGTGTGTACACACTTATTAGAATCAGTGGCACATGCAGTCATGGCAGGGGGCTTGGCCCACATCCCTCCTCGGCTGTGTCTGATCAATAAAGGAGACATGAGGCCCATGCACTGATCCTGCGTGTTTGGCAGCTTCTCCCAAGCTGCAATCCAGTGTACAAAGAACATACTAGCCAGGGGCACAGGGATGGAATGGAAAAGTACTCCCGAAAATGTGTCTAATTTCTTTCAGATGTTTCCCATCAACTTGGTTGTTGGCATGCTTTCCAATTTTCCATTTAGTACCTTTTATAGTCACATCTTCAAATATGAGATGAGTGAAAATAAAGTTTTTTAAAGTGAATGTCACCGATCCATACTCATACATATGTACGTAGAATGCAAAAACTTAAAAACATACCTATAAAAGGCAATAGTATACAAAATAGATATACATAAATGCTTTTAGAAAAAAAAAACCTTATTTTTCTTAATCAACTTTAATCTTTCTGTCTCATTTCTTCTGCCTACAGAAGAAAATAATGATAAATCATTTATAAAAATGGCCTAATCCTTTCTACTGGGAAATACAGACAGACAGACTTTCTCATAAATTGTTTAGAATAATGTGAATATCCAGTGATTTTTCTCAGATATACGTGTTTAAAAGAAGACTGTAACAACCACAAGCTTTGAGAGATGATTTTATTGGGTGGTGGTCAATGGGATTTCCTAGGAGAGGAAGAAGGGTATGCTGAGGAAATCTGTGCATTTTAACAAATAATGATGTAAGTTACCTCCTTCTATCCTTGCTAAAGAACACAGACTTTGTCACTTGAAAAATAAGACAAAACCTAGATCAGAGACTAGAAAACACAAACAGAAATATTGATGGCTGTAAGAAAGTAAGTAAATAAATAAATCCTCTTTCCTCTCGCTGGGCTTTATTTAAGCATTTCTCTTGTGGGGAACTCAGGTCCTGTTAATGCTGGATCTCCAAACCAAACATTCTGAAATACTCTCTTGCTCATCAGCTAAAAGAGAAACAACTTTCCAACCCTGGCCTGATGGTGAGCCTCCTCTTGGAAAAGATTTACCCAGAATTCATTATTTAAACAGGAGTTGTTTTTTTTCCTACTAACTAAAACAATTGTTCAAATTAAAAATGCAAGGGAAATGCTTAACTTACCTAACAGAAACAACTATCCTAAAGGATATAAAATATGCTTTAAAAAAAATATCGAGGGCGTACCAGTTCAGTGCCATTTGTTTCAGTTAGGGGCCTATGGGTCTTTTTTGTACCTTACTTTTATTATCATACCAGGCCATTTGCAGACATTTTCACCATTACATTAAAGTTGTTCCCTATGCATTTTTGTTGGATAATGAGATTTAACCCATTATATGGTATCATCCACATTTTAAAAAAATATTATGAAAAACATTACATGTCATTAAATAGTTTTCTACAAACTCATACTTAAAACTGAATTATTCTGCTACATTAATATATCTCATTTGATTTAACCAATAACCTAAAGTTGAACATTTAAATTATTTTCACTTTTTCTTCATTAAAAACAATGCTGTGATGATGTAAACACCCTAGCAAGAAAAGCCCAAACTATTATCATGACTAGTTTCTTCCGAAATGTTTCTACAAATACAATTACTGGGTCAGGGTATGTACATAAGTCTTTCAATACACATTTACAGCTAACATCTAGAAAAGTCACACCAACTTTTATTCCTATTAATGGCAGGAAAGTGCTCGCTTATTTACTATGTCTTTGCCAACTGTGAGCATTGTCACTTATAATCTTTTTTTATAATCTTAATTACATTTTTAACATGCATTTTGATTTCTACTGAAATATAACTTTCCATTTATTTAATCATCAGCCTTAGGTACTGATTGGTGAATTCTTATTCACAGTGTTCAACAGTAATATCAACATGTATTAATCAATATATGCATCAGACAGTGAGCTAAGGATTTAGGATGTACAAGTAAACAAGATATGCAATGACCATAATGCCTACAACAAGCTTACAGTTTACCAGGCACAGAGTACACAATCACAGAATTTATCTAGGGAGACAGAGAAGGGCCCACTAATGAAGAAGAGTGGTCAATGTATTCTTTTGTTTCACTGTTATTTTTGATTAAGTGCTATTCATCTACTAAAAAATATTAATTTTACTCAGGGATATACATAGGAAATAATCCTAATTTGCTATCATTTGTCTTTTAATTTTTCTTTTTTTTTAAAGATTGTATTTATTTATTCATGAGAGACACAGAGAGAGAGGCAGAGATGCAGGCAGAGGGAGAAGCAGGCTCCACGGAGGCAGCCCGATGTGGGACTCGATCCTGAACTCCAGGATCAGGCCCTGAGCTAAAGGCAGACGTTCAACTGCTGAGCCACCCAGGCGTCCCGCTTTTAATTTTTCTCTTGACAAATTTGGCAATTAATTTCTCCATAATTTTGCTATCAGTTATACATGGAAAGGTCTCTACAATAAAATAGTAGAAATCCTTACCAATATTTTCTCCAATCATGTTTATAGTTTTCCATATTTAAGTCTTTATATAGAATGTATTTTGTAATAGACTATGAGATAATAGCTTTCTGGGTTTTTTGTTTTGTTTTAGAGTTTCTTTTTTTAACTACAAATGCGGACAATTGACCCAATATTTAATTTTGAATGATCCATTATTTTTTTAATGAGCAAGGGAAATTTATGCTATACTAAACTATTACTGTGGTTTCTGTACTTTAAAAAATATTATTTTTCATGTACCATTGCCCATCAGTTTTAATTATCATAGTTTTGCATTTTCTTATAACATTCCATAAGACAAGATCTTCCTCAAAGCCATAACGTTTCAAAACTGCTTTCATATTCTCATTGTAAGTATTTTTATTTCAATTGCCTTAATATTCTTTATCAACTGGGGAAGACCTGGCAAATTCCCAATATAAGCCACCAGATTAGACATTCAGGTGTCTAACTCTTCAGTCAGCTCAGGATTATTACATTCCTCTTTTTTTCCCTATCGTTCCACTTCCAGTTCTTGTTCATATTACCTGGGGTTTCAGAGCTAAAATAAAAATATTAAACTATTAAACAGTGGGTATTTGATTTCCAGAATAAATTTTGGCATATCCACTTAAGGGCTACTATTTATCATTAACTCTGCTTTTGATAAATAATGATCCTTCTCTCATGAGTTGTTTTTCTTCATTTTACAGAATGCTAAAGTATATCTTCTTACGATTCTTTCCAGTAGGGAGCATGTATATGTCATCTTTTATAGTTCTGAATGCTTAAGAACATTTTATTTTTCTCTTATATGAACATTACCAACTATGGAATGTTTTTGTCATAAGCACTTCCCTTCAAAACCCATGACCATATATTACTTATCTTTTGGCAGTTAGTGGTACAAGAAAATAGCTGAATCCAGCCTTTATTAATGGTTATTATTGATACTGGAGATGATAGTGATGATGATGATAATGATGACAATTATCACTTGCTTTAAGCACTTCATTACTGGCTTTATACGATTTTCTTTTATTCTGAGATTCAAAATAAAATAAAGCTTGGATTCTGATTTTTCTTTCTTATTTGCTATTTCTTGATGCACAGTGACTTGCAGACTCAGACAAAAGCATTTCTTTCACCTAAAGAGTCTTGCTGGTGCAAGTCTTTCATCATTGCTTCAACTTTGTATGTTTAGGTGTGCCATTCTGAGATTATAAGTTATAAGAGATCCTACATCTACCCTTCATGTATCTCATCTCCTTTCTAATCATATTCATGGTTATCTTATGACAGAACTGAAAGTTGTTATTAGTTGCCCTTCCCTGTTATCAATTTGGAAAATAAGATTTTATTTCTATGCAGTCTTTTGTGATCTCAGATTATTTCTTTTATGATTGCTTACTCTTCTCTCTTATTTTACCCTCTTGAATTATTTTATAAACATATATTCTATAATTTTATTCCGCTTTCTTTAGAAAATACTTGTCAGAGTGATTATTTTCCAAATCTTTACAGGAGTTTTACATAGATTGTATTTTTGCATAGTCATTTTTATTTTTCTCTATTTTTCTGAGGGGAGTGATTGTTCCAACAAAGTCCCACCACTATGCCAGCCAAATTTTTGGTGCACCCGTATGCTCAATGGGAGTGGATTCCTAAGAAACATACATTCCAGTCCTAGTTTCCTAGCCAATGTAGGTATCATCAGCTCATGGCAGAAGAGGCCTTGCCTTGCTGATTTGGTTTTCTCTTTGTCATCTTTTTGTTGATTATTCCCTCTGGAAAAAAAAAAAAAAAAGTGCTTCCACAAAGGCAGAACTTTCTGTTCATTGCAAGTATCATTTCAAAGGAGGTCTAGTTTCCAAGAAGGTTTTCTGATTGAGATCATCCTCTTGTCTGCTTCCATAAGCACTTTACTGGCATCATTTCATTTAACTCCAAATTGGGGTGTTAGTAAGGTTTTGACATAATTTCCCCTAATTACTTCCTAAGCACACTGCTCATTAATAGAAGATAAATATGAGTATATTTGGCACTTTATTAGGCAGAAATTCATTAACAATTTTTGCACACAATTGGCAATACTTTCTAGGGCTCATATGGTACCCCCAAACACACACATTTCCCCCATTTTTCTGGTTCATTCTGTGAATATCACAAGAACAATGATTTAGTTATCTTTGTTATGTTGCTAGGATATACAGAAGTCTACAATCTATTAAGAATTAGAAAATTTCATTTCTGAAAAAGGAACAAACTTTTCAGTGATTCCAATAGGAAGATACCCTGACATATTCTGAATTTATGAGAGTTGACCAAAAATCCTTTTTAATTAATTATTCTTAGCAGTGCCAATGAAGAGTAATCATTTTATAGATGAAAGAATAATATATTAAATCAGCCCATATTTATTAAGTAGATATGACGCACCTTACTCATGGCAAGTTGCAAGAGGAATCCAAATATACATAATACAAAGTTATAAGCCCGGCCTAAAATTTATTAACTATCTAGTTTCATGAAAGGAAATATTTTAATAAAATATTTCATGTATAACATTATATTATCAGATGTTAAAATTACATAGATTCATCAAATGTGTAAGTCCTAGTGTGACTACAAGTAGTGAAATAATTGGTGAGAAGTGGGCCTAAACTGTACATTGAAGGCCTAGAAAGACACAGATAGTGAAAATAGAAGGAAAATCTGACTTGGTGGAAAGTAAAATTACACTTAACAATTAATGCACAACAATCACCATAACTTACTATTTTCCAAGTACTGTACTGGTATCACTGCATTTAATCTTCTCTATCTTCCTTTGGGCTAACAATAGCCCCAATTCACAGTGAAGAAAGTGAGGCTTAGTGAAGGATGTGGTCTGTATTTGAATACAGGCTAGCTAGCTTCCAAAGAGTACGATTTTAACTACTCAGCCTTACTACATAGGAGGAGAGAATCATTATTGAGAGTGACTATAGTATGTGTGGGGAATAGTGACAGATTCAGTACAAAGATGAAAACAGTAAGTACCCATGGGAGGATCTTTCAGAACAGTATTGCATTAACAGCATTTGGACTTAAGAAAACCTGAATGTCATTCACATCCATAGGAGGCAGTCTGAGTGGGTAGTTTACCAAGTGGCTTTAATTATTAATAAACCATTTCCCTTTATATCTTACCTCTCAAAAGATTTTCATTCCCTTTCTTGTGTGGGGCAAACATAGCAGAGACCTGAAAAAACATTAAAAAAGCTGCCCTCAATGTTGTTTTTCTCTGTAGCGACATTGTGATGACAAGGTGTCCTGAGTGACCTTCAGGGACACAGCATCGGCTTAGATTTGGGGAACTGGAAAGAATGAGGAGCCGTGATTGAGAAAATCCTGCATACATCTGAGCCGAACTTTCTTAGCATTTAGTGTCTTTACAGGAAACCAAAGGGAACTGGGAAGGATTTATATTTATGGCTTTTACTCTAGTGGTTTAGAATTAGTTTAACATTTTATAATTGTGTTCTTGAATGCTACATGGAAGGCCTGAGCCATACTTCTCTGCTCAAGAAGGCAGTGGATTCCACCAAATCTCCACAGTTGAGTTGGTGTTTCATGAGTCAACTCTGATTCCTTTAAGAAATGGTACAAGTTAATATTTTTTCCAAGTGGGTCTGATGACTCTTGCATGATCTTTCTGTACCTTCTTTCTCCTAGTCTTAGCTTTAATCTAAATGGTTTTAGTTTTTCCCTGAATTATGCCACTATGTGTTTATGGTTTATCAATCCACCACTGCAACCTCAGTGTGTGTACTTGTGTGCTTATCTTGGAGAAGGATAAATCTCCACAGTTTTGACAGGAGTTTTTCTTAGAAATGCTCCTGAAAGCATCTTTCATATGTAAAGATAGAACATCTGCTGAAAGTTGCTATAAATATTGAAAAATATTAACTAAAACATTAGCAGTGCTAAGGTTTTTTTTTTTATTCCCTCTATCCATTCCCTTTCTTAAATATTCCCATGCAAGTTTCCCAAAGTTTTGTGTTTATATTCAACTTATCTACATAGAATATGAGGCTAAGGTGCCCAAATGGTTACCCAAGACAGGTCTTACTTGGCACCAATGTAAAACTGGTAGGATTCTCACTTCCTTCCAAAGTGTCTTAAAGACTATTTCTAGTACTGACATCTCAAGTCAGTTCCTATCCTTGGATTGCTTAATTCTTTTCTATGGTAACTCTAATATTTGTCTTACCTTGGTCCTCTAATTTAGGAATTAAAAAAGCACATTTCTTCCTCCTTTTGGCTTCTCACTATGCTGCATTGACCTGCAGCTCCTTCCCACACTGGATGTCTCTGTCTCTGAGTACTGGAAATCATCTTTGCTCTTATTTCTTTCCACTTGGCTTTTACTAGCAGCACATGTCCTGTTATGAAGGATAACTAGTGAAAAGTTAGCATTTAGTGTCTTCACACTACATATCTACTTAGTTTTGTTGAAGGCCATGTGGCTTTGAAAGAAGGTGATATTTTCCGGCATTGCCCATATCCTATCATTTCACTCTGGTATTCAAGAATAGATGATGTTCTCTTTCCATTTTCAAAGCTCTGATCCTATTGAATCATTAACACTCAAATGCTTGTTTCCAGTCTTAATGTTGACCTTGGCTTTCAGTTGTCATCAGAACAGAGGTATCTATGCTATGACCAATCATTCTTGGGAAGATTCATTACTTTTTTTTTTATCGCTTTTAAAGTACTTGTTATATTAGTCTTTTTATTATCTTTACTTATGTCAGTTTTTTTTTCTTCTAGAATAAAAACTTCTTGAAGGCATAGGCATAGGCCATCTTACACTCTTTCATCTTCTCATGCTATTTATATATCATTTCCCAAGGCTGAAATTCAGTCAAACATTTTGAAAACACCAGAGAGGTCCTCAATTCTTTCCCTATTTGAGTCAATGGTTATCTTTCTATCTTCATATGAGTGGATCTCCTAGCACTTCCAGAGAACTACTTATCCATTCTGATGGACTTGTTTTCTTATTAATATGTTCCAATATCTTATAGTCCTTCATAAATGCTAAGAAAACATTGACTCATTCGGAACTCGCAACCTTTCCCTTCTAAGTAATTTCAAGCCTTTCCACTCCTAGATCCCTCTGTTAATAAATCTCTCACTTTTAGTCACCTGGATTTCAACTGCACAGGTAATTGGAGATATTAGGAGTAAGGTTTTTACATCTCCTCCCATATCTCAAATCACTATTTTTTAATAATAAATTTATTTTTTATTGGTGTTCAATTTACCAACATACAGAATAACACCCAGTGCTCATCCCGTCAAGTGCCCACCTCAGTGCCCTCCACCCAGTCACCCCCACCCCCCGCCCACCTCCTCTTCCACCACCCCTAGTTCGTTTCCCAGAGTTAGGAGTCTTCCATGTTCTGTCTCCCTTTCTGATATTTTCCACTTATTTTTCCTCCTTTCCCCTTTATTCCTCCTTTTCACTATTATTTATATTCCCCAAATGAATGAGACCATATAATGTTTGTCCTTCTCCGATTGACTTATTTCACTCAGCATAATACCCTCCAGTTCCATCCACGTCGAAGCAAATGGCGGGTATTTGTTGTTTCTGATGGCTGATTAATACTCCATTGTATACATAAACCCCATCTTCTTTATCCATTCATCTTTCAATGGACACGGAGGCTCCTTCCATAGTTTGGCTAGGAACAAACCTAACCAAAGAGGTAAAGGATCTATACCCTAAAAACTATAGAACACTTCTGAAAGAAATTGAGGAAGACACAAAGAGATGGAAAAATATTCCATGCTCATGGATTGGAAGAATTAATATTGTGAAAATGTCAATGTTACCCAGGGCAATTTACATGTTTAATGCAATCCCTATCAAATCACTATTTTTATAAATTTTTCCTGTCTGAATCAAGAAGGCTTCCCTACTTTTCTTTCATGGAGAATATCTCTACTTGTGCCTTTGATTCTATTTTTACAATCTTCTTTTGGGCATTTTCTATTAAATGCCACATCTTATTCATTAATTCCTCTTCCTCCATGGATGTAATTTCTTTTGCTTGACAGTGCATTTAAGACATCTACATTCTAACAAAACTGAGATCCATCTCACTCTCTAATTAGCCCACCGTTCATTTACCTTAAATAAGAAACTATTATAATTTCACTTCATCCCCTTGCTTACTTTCAAGACTATATATTAAACTTCTATCTTGAGAATGCCAAGGGAACTGTTCTAACCAAGGGTCACCAAAGACCTGTCAACTCCTGCGGCTTTCTTTTCAGGGCTCCTCCTTCTGGACTTGTGGAAGGGGATGTGATGGTTTTGTCCTTCCACATTTTGGAACTCTTCTTTCCATGAAACTTTATGAAATTACTCACCCATTGGTTCTTTCTACCTTTTTGAATACTTTCTCTCTTATGCTCTTTTATTAATTATGGCATGAATGTTAATGCTCTCTAGGGCTCCACATTTAGTCCTCTTCAATATTAACAGTAATCGAGATTTTTTTGAGTTCTATACTTCTATACAGTGCTTGTTCTATGGCTTATGGGTCATCTCACAAGTAGCTAGTAAACTAAAGAACTGGATTAATTCTCTCATGCTCATTTATGAAAGTGAATCCTGAAATTTAGAAGGTAGGTAACTTGCCCACAGAGCTAATTAGTAGCAGAGGTGGTATCAGTGTAAGCATGCTGATTCTCCAGACTATCCCAAAGTTTTTTCAAGGGCATTTTCATTCATAACAGTGATGCTAAGTATTGTCTTTGGGTTTCTGACTCTAAGATCTATTATCTTCAATCCTCACCTTGTCTATACCCCAGACCTGTGTTTCTATATGCCTTTTAAATCTTGAGTCCCACCCAACCTTCTTAACTTATCTTTGGCCACACAGGCTCTTTCCAAATTGTGATGGTAACCCGATGATCATGACTCCATGCCTTGCTTCTGCTTTACTCTCTGCCATAGAAAGCCGTAACCCATATATGTTGCCCACAAAGTACACTCTTAAATGACTCCTCATTCTTTAAGATCTAACTCAAATACGTCCTCTTATTCCTAGATTCCCTCATTTTCACATACAAAATTACTTTCTCCCACATCTGCATGCTATAAAAAATTTACTGAAAATATCTCTATTATAATACCTAACAGTATAGTAGTTCGTTTGCCATATATTTTTTCAAATAAATGATGGCCAAATATATTAATTTATGATTGACTTTTTAAGTAGGGCAAAAATCAATATGCTTTGCACATAGCATGGCCTTGGTAACCATTTCTTGAATGTACAAGATAAATGAATATATTTCCAAAATTACATTTTAAAAATAATAATTTTAGAGTTAACGTGATCCTTATTAACACTTCTTGTTGGTATCTATAGCTAATCAAGCCCTTCAGGATATATTGCTATGATCTCTGACCACTGACTGACCCACATAATTTCTGCTATGTCTGAAATCATTCGATGGAGATAAGCACAAACATTATCAAAATAACAAGGTAGATATTAATTAAGTGCATGACATAAATAAACTATTGCCAATAAATATCTTAAATTACTTCTCTTGTTTTTGTATATCCAACCTTTTAAAAACCCAATTCAAAGATCATCCCTTCTATGAATCTTTCCAAGAACATGTAGTTGCAAGAAATCTTTATTTTTTTCTCTGAACTACTTTAGCCGGGTGTATCTCTTCCATGATGCATCTCTTTATATCTTGCATCTGTAAGATGCTTGAAGACAAGGTCTTTTACTTACTCCTCTTTGGTATCCCTCGTACCTAGCAGTTTCTCTCATAGTAGACACACAATGAAGATAATAATCCCCATGTGGGTAATTATAAATTCCCTTTAAATAATATTAACCTCAAAAAATAGAACTGAATACCTAAGTCTCTTTAAGTCGAGCCAATAAGCATCAATTAACTGTTAACACTATGCCCAGCCACATGCATAGGCTCTGAGTTTTAAAGAAGAAACCACTTGATTGCTCCCCTTGTAGCTTTTATAAAGTAGTTGGAGAGGCAGATTTTTACAAATGAAATTGGAGAAGTGTGTGTAATCAGATGACTGATTTTTTCCAGTTACATCATCACCATTTATATGATGGAAGAAGATTCTTTCTCTACTTCTTAATTGTGTCCAATGACTCTGAACTTTAACAGCTGGAAGTGAACAGACTGACTGACAATAGTCAGTGGAAATTCATGCCTGGGAATGAGTTCAAAGTACTGTGATTACCAAGAGTGGGATTGTCAAAATCAAGTTCAGTCCACATGAGGAGAAAGCTCTCATTATGAAGACTATCTAGACAGGGGATGGAGATGAATCAATGCAATTGGAGATTCAAGCTGTGAAACTGGAGGCTATTTGGGTGAGGTTTGATGCTGAGGTCACTGTTGCATTTAATGGCTTTATATTGCTAACAGTAACCACCAGGCAAGAGTTGGTAACAATTTGTCCCACTCTAGGAAGAGCGCCAGTCAAAAGTGTATATGTGTCCAGAATCTATCCTCTAACCACCTCCCTGATGTTTTTACCATTTGCACTTGACCCTGGCAATTTTCTTAAGTGAGTTTTATTTGAACCAAAAATCTAGAAAGCACATATTGACCTTTGAGATACTTGTGAGGTAATTTATTTAACAATAAAATTATAAATGAGTAAGCAACCATTTATTTAACATGACATCTGGTACAGCCCCAAATAGCTTATTTAAATTATCTAGGAAGATATAGAAAGGTTAAAACTCAAAGATGAGTAAAGGTGCTCCCTTAACACTGAAAATTTATTTCCCAATCTGGAAAATATTAACCTTTATTATAAACCTAATGAATATACATTATCAGAAACAAGTAATGCCTTTCCCTAAAAAAAGAGTGTCATCCTTTCCGGAAGGAAGAATGTTATTCTCTGCTTCATGTCTGGCTCTCAGACTGCCCTGTGGCTTATAGATATAGTCTGTGCAGATCAGAAAACTGAACAAGCACCCTTTCTCTACCTCTATACAGGTGCTGCTTTTAAACATTACCTGGAACCTCATTCATACCAAATAAAAATATCTTCAATGTTTAGTTATCTTAGCACCTCAAGAGTCCAGTTGATTTAAGAAAATATATATGTGTTTTTACTAGCCTATAGGTACACCTGGTTCACATTAGAAAAAGGTGTTACCCCTTTAAGATACTTTAGTTTCATGTTTTGAAAAGCTATTGCAATAAACTAATTTTGTTAGGGCAGGACTTTTTCAGTCATTTGCCAGAAAATTTTATTACTAATAAACAATGCTATGATGTCTATGTTGTGTGATTGTTGCCTAGATATTTGCAAAGCACAGTCTACATAGTTTTTCTTGACAGAAATACCTGACATTTGCAACTCAAACCTCATAATTAGCTTTAATTAATTAAAACATGAAAATAGCCAAGGATGTCTTAATTTGTGAGTTGTTGGCAAGATTATTATGATATCACTGAAGTTATCTATGAATATCATCCCCCCCTCCTTCTTTCTCTGATTTGGGTTGGTATGACATTACTAGTGTCGTCCTAGTGCATCAAAATTTTGAATTCAATGTAGCAAATAATTTTCCTATGAAAATGACGTTTTATAGATCAGAAACTATTGGATATCAATAATTTCCTATGCTTGAATCTAATACAATGGTCATATATTTTTTAAATAGATGGCAATTTTAAATATTCTTAGAATAATTTTATTTTGGAGATGTTTGGGTGGCTCAGTTGGCTAAGCATCTGACTTAGTTTGGGCTCAGGTTATGATCTCATGGGTCATGGGATTGAACCCTGAGTCAGACTCCCTGCTCAGCAGAGAGTCTGCCTATGGATTCTCTCCCTCTGCCCCTCCCCCCACTCTCTCTTTCTCTCATATAAATAAATAAATCTTTAAAAAATAATAATTTTGTTTGTTTAAATGCTTTTAGATCACTCAATGGATGGTATATTTAAAATTATACATTTGGGTACACAAAGTTTTAAGGGAAGATGAATCAGATGTGTTTTTCCCCTATTTCTCCCACTAGATACAACTAAAAACTTTGGACATTATATATAAAATTAACTTAAGATGACTCAAAGGTAGAGAAAGAAAGACCAGATAGTGACCTTGGGATACAAGGATCAACATGGTGATGAATTCCTCCCATTTTTTATTTGCTTCATGTATTTCAAACTTGGAACTGAACCAAGCAGCAACCTAGAAATAGCAAAGCAGCAGATTAAAAAACAACAACAACAAAAAGACCCCAAAAACCTCTAGCAAGTCCCTGCTTACTCCAGGCTAGGGACCAGAAAAAAGGCAGATTAAAATAAATAAAATATTTAGACAACACTCTATTCTAGTCAAACACCACAGAAAAAAAACAGTGGTCTCCACCCCTACCCACCACTCTGGCAGAAGCTACATGGGGAACCTGGACTTGCACACTCACCAGACTATAAGGAGGTACCCCAACCCCCACTTTACAGGGTAGTGTCAGAGAAGGCCAATAGGGGGGTAGGAAAGCCAAGACTCTTCCTCCTCCTGTGCTGCTGTGGTGCCAAGACGATGGAGAAGGAAGTAACAAGGAATTATTCCTCTTCCAAGTGAAGGAGAAATCATTGAAGAGCTAGTGGAGACTCCCACTTTCCCAGTAACTAGAAGACCCTCCCTCCTTACCTTCACCTGGCAGTAGTAAAGCAACATTTCCCCACCCCTACTACAGCAGTTCCCCACTAGAGCAGTTTCAGAGAAAGCGGAGAGGTTTAAATAGGATCCAGAACTTCATAACAGAGTACTCACATATATGTTTCCATTGAAAATCACTGTCATATCAAGAACCAGGAAAATACCAACACAAATTTTAAAAAATCAGTAGACAGTAAAGACTGAGATTATAGTGATGTTATATTTATCTGACAGGGGCACCTGGGTGACTCAGTTGGTTAAGCATCTGACTCTTGGTTTCTGCTCAGATTCTGATCTCAGGGTCGTGAAATTAGATCGCACTGGGCTCTGTTTCTCTTCCTCTGCCCCTCCCTGACTCGTGCACACATGTGCTCTCTCTCAAATAAATAAATAAATCTTTTAAAAAAGAGAATTATCTGACAAAGACTAAAAAACTCATACTAAAATTTAAAAAGGAACATTAAAAAAAACTGAAAGTCTCCTGAAACAGAAAATATAAATTATATAACCCAATGAAATTCTAGAGCATAAAAGTACAATAACTGAAATCGAAAATTCATTATATAGATGCAATAGTAGAGTGGATATGACAAAGGAAAGAATGCATGAACATGAAGATAGAACAATAGAAATTACCTAGTTTGAACAAGAGAGAGAAAATAGAGTTAAAAAAGAAAAAATTAATAGAGACTGGTAGGACCATAACAAAATTGTATTATTTATGTCAGCAAGACTCTTAGAAGAAGAGGGAAGGAGAGCAGGGCTAAAAAATTATTTGAAGAAATAAAAATAAAAAACTTCCTAAATGTAGTAAAAAATATAAACCAACAGATTCAAGAAGCTGAATGATCTCAAACAAGATAAACTCAAAGAAACCCGTGTCAAGATATATCACAGATAAACTTCTGAAAACTAAAGACAAAAATTTAAAAAGCAGAGAGAGAAAGATACAAAAAAGAGAGGGAAAGAGAGACAAAGAGACACAGTGAGAGACTGAGAGACACAGAAAGAAACAATACCTTCCTTATAGGGGAAAAACAATTATGAATGGCATAGGATATATCTCATCAGAAACCATCACTGAGGCCACAATCCTTTGAGAATAAGGCAGACATAAAGAAAAGAGACTCTCATTGGCAGACCCATTATAAATAAATAGCTAAAGATGGTTCTTTTACCAGAAAGGAAATGATAAAATAATGAATCTTAAAACACCAGGAAGGACAAATGAGAACTGAAAGAATAAAAGTATAGGTAAATACATCCTTCTCATCTTTGCTGCTATCATTGCTATGGGGCTTTGTTATTGCTACTGCTGCCATTACCACAGCCACAAGCAGATAAGATTGCCCAATAAGCCAAGTGTGGAACTGGGGCTGTATGGCTGGGCCTTGCTAGGGGAGCAGGAACCAGGACTCTGCCCTAGGTTTCTGTTGGAAACCTTTCTCAGTTCTTTGGCTAGAGAGAGCAGGCTTTCCTTGGACATGGTATGTTGTTGTTCAAACCTGCTGTCAGTTCCTGGGCTACAGGCCTAATTGGAACTGGGTCAGGGGTATACAGAAAGTAAAGAGGAAACCCAGGGACTTCATCATGTTGTGTCTCAAGTCATAAGGTCTGGATGAGTCTTCTTTCTAGCTCTCAGTCCTTTCGTCTATTGATAATTTCTAGGGTTTTAGTTATACTTAGAAGTGAAAAAGCAGGGAAAAGTGAGACCATTTTGTCCCAGACATCCTTACTATTGTGTTGAATTAATTTTTTTTCATGTTTTGTCTGTAGGTTTCATTCTAGAAATCTTTTATTCAAGGAGCCTTCCTGACTCCCCACATTTGGTTTGGTTCCCTCTTATGAGCTCCCACTGAATCTTATTTTTTTCCCCCACTGAATCTTATACTTAAATAGTAGCTCATCTTCTACTAGAGTACCAAGGAAAGGAAATACAATATTGTAAAAATATATAGCTCCATGATGGAAGGGATCATCTTGTTCAGTGTATAAACCCCAGCATGCCTCATTGTAGGATGGAGCAAATGAATGAATGTTTGAATGGATGAATGAATGAATGAATGAACGAACAACAGTAATGAATGATTACAACAGTAATCAAGGGTAAGCTCTTTGAGAGATTTTTCATTTTTTTTCCATCACAACTACTGAGAAAATTAGAATAAAGCCTAAGGATTATTTTATCCTGTCAAAAATACAACTGAGCCATATAGAGAAAATTTTTACACGATGATCAGTATGTATCATTTTATACATTGATGTTACTATACTATAGTTTATTTGTTCATGAATGACAGTAAGATTTATTATATATCCTAGGTATGGCCCTTACCCAATGTCATTTTACTGTAAGTCACGGCATTTTATTAATCACCATGTATAGCTTCATAAGTAGGGAGAGTAAAGTATTATCTTAGCCCCATGACTTCACAGTAAGGAAGACTGAATAATAGGACAGCGACAACTTCTGTGTTATTAAGTAGATTAAATTTTCCTTTAAAGGAGAGGCTATTTTCTTAAATTTAGGAGAACTCAAAAAGCACACTATAAAGATCCCAAATACTCTGAGAGCCCTCTTTTTCACTTCATTATTTTAAATATATATGGTACATTAAGACATTTATGGCCCCAACATCCAGGAAAAAACACTATTTAAATTTTCACAATAGACTTTAAGTAGTTCTCCTCTTCATGTATAGTATACTAGATAAATAGATGTAAAATATAAGAATTTAAAAAATAAGATAAGTGATGCAGGCTTGAAATAAGATTCCAGGCATCAAGGTGCTTATAACTGACTTTGAGGAATAAGACTAGCACAGATGTAAGAATATAATCTTCATGACAGTAAGGACTCACTCGTAACTACAGTTCTACACTGCACATTAAGATGGTCCAGAGTAGAGTCTTAAAGAGATATTGTAAATAGATGAAAGAATGAGAACACAGCTTAAATGCAGTAAAACACAACAACTGAAGAGGAGGGGGTAGCTTGGGTTTGTTTTGGGTGGTCAGAGAAAACTCACTGAGGAAGTAACTTCAGAACTGAAAGACAGAAGGGTTCAGAAAGAAGAAAGGAAAGGTAGAGTTCTCCAGAGGCAACAAGAGGAAAAGTTTACAAAAAGGACAGCACGAGATCTGTCTGGAGTATCCTTGCAGACATTTGACTTGGAGCATAATGTGCATATCTGATGAGACAATATTGGCTTGGATTCCACTGCAGGATCTGTGAAATCTTAAATCAGGAGAGCATTTTATCTTTCAGTAATTTGAAAGCCAATTTATAATGGTGACTAGCTTGCTGCACATAAGAATTATATATGAAGAAGATGTCCCTGGTTTGCAGAATAAATTTGAGGAAGGGAAAGGTGACAACAGGAAGAACAGACAATGGGAATAGTCCGGAGTACAATAAAAGTGTGTGAAGCAGAAGGTGGCCATGAGAAAGAGAAAACATGGTAAATGAGCATGGCTATATAGAGGGCACTGAGAAAAGTGGGGCTGAATACTTATGGCCCTGAAAAAGCAAGGAATGTATTATGGAGAGGAATGAATTCACAGTGTTGGGTCAAGCACTAGAAGGATTCAAGCATGGTGGGCTAAAAGGAAGGACATGTTAGACCTGGATCCACCCTTAACTAACTGTGCTATGTTGGGGAACTGGCTCAATATTTCTGATAATCAGTGTCCTCATATTTTAATTAGAACACTAAAACTACCCTATACATTTGTACAAAGATTGAATAAACTAAAGCTTATGAAAAATTAACGCATAGTAATCATTCGATAAAGTCTGGCAACTTTGATTAGTATTTTACATATGGTAATGTTGCTAATTTTGTTTCAGTTCCTTTAAAAATTTTATTATGTAATATTCAGTACATGACAAACTATAAATGCTCTGTATGTTTTATGAAGCATGATAATAAACCTGCACTCATGAGCTGATTATCCATTTTCAAAACTACAGCAGAACCAATGTCATTAAACCTGCTGTGTACTCCAACAGTCGCAGAGGTAAGCATCACATTGACTTTTTAAATGATTTTTTGAGTCCTAATTCACATACAATAAAATGCAGCTACTTTAAGGGTGTGGTTCTGTGAATTTTCAAAATATTTTATTTATTTATAAATGAATTTAATGTATTTAAAGTACAAGACATGATGATTTTGATATACGTATACACACAAATAGCAAAATGATTACTGGTTGGGTTAATTAACATATCTTCTCCTCCTACAGTTATTTGTGTGTGTGATGAAAGCATTGGAGTCTCTCTTAGCATATGTCTAGTACTTAATACAGTATTATTTATTACCTGTAGTAATCATGCTGTGCATTAGATCTTTAGACTTTAACCTATATAACTTCAACTTTGTACGCTTTGACCAATATCTCCCCATTTGTCCTCCATCCCTCAGTCCCTGCTTGATACCATTCTACTGCTTCTGTGGATTAGACATTTTTAGATTCTATCTATGAGAGCATGCAGGTATTTTCCTTTCGCTGTCTGGCTTATTTCATTTAGTATGTCTTCCAGGTTCATTCATGTTTGCAACAACACTGGAGGAAGTTCCTTTTAAATGAAAGCCAATGTACACACTTCAAGAGTTGATATAACATTTTTATTATGGGTTGTTGTTTTTGTTGTTGTTGCCAACTTCTCCCCGTTTTTTGATTCCAGTAAATTAAGAGTGTTATATTAGTTTCAAGTTTACAGCAGTGATTCAACAATTCTACACATTGTTCAGTGTCTACCACAATAGGTGTACTCTTAATCCCCTTCACCGGTTTCACCCATCTCCTTACCCATGTTCCCTCTGGTAACCATCAGTTTATTCTTTTTTTTAAATTTTTTACAATTTTTATTTATTTATGATAGTCACAGAGAGAGAAAGAGAGAGAGGCAGAGACATAGGCAGAAGGAGAAGCAGGCTCCATGCACCGGGAGCCCAATGTGGGATTCGATCCCGGGTCTCCAGGATCACGCCCTGGGCCAAAGGCAGGCGCCAAACCGCTGCGCCACCCAGGGATCCCAGTTTATTCTTTATATTTAAGAGTCTGGGTTTTTTGTTTGACCCTTTTGTTTGCTTTGTTTCTTAAATTCCACATATGAGTGAAATCATATGGTATTTGTCCTCTGACTGATTTATTTCACTCAGATTATACCCTCTAGATCCATCCATGTAATTGCAAAGGGCAAGGTTTCATTCTTTTTGTATGGCTGAGTAATATCCCATCGTATTTACATACCATATCTTTTTTATCCATTCATCTACTGATGGTCTCTTGGGTTGCTTCCATAATTTGGCTATTGTAAATAATACTGTAATAAAAATAGAGGTGCATATAACTTTTTATGTTAGTATTTCATTTTCTTTGGGCAAACATCCAGTAGTGGAATTACTGGATCATACAGTAACTTTAATTTTTTGAGAAACCTCCATACTGTTTTCCACAGTGGCTGCACCAATTTACATTCTTGCCAATAGTACACCAGGGTTTCTTTTTCTCCACATCCTTGCCAACATTTGATACTTGCATTTTTTATTTTAGCCATTCTGACGATGTATATGTAGTATCTCATTGTGTTTTTGATTTACATTTCCCTGATAATGAGTAATTCTGAACATCTTCTCATATGTGTATTGGCCACCTGTATGTCTTCTTTGGAGAAATGTCTGTTCACATCGTCTACCCATTTTTAATTGGATTATCTGTTTTTCGGGGTATTGAGTTGTATCAGTTCTTTATATATTTTAGAATACTAACCCTTTATCAGATAATGTGATGTGTAAATATATTCTTCTATTCAGTAGGCTTTTAGTTTTGTTGATTGTTTGCTTTCTGTACAGAAGCTTTTCATTTTAATATAGTCCCACTAGTTTATTTTTATTTTTTAATTGAAGTTTGATTTGCCAGCATATAGTATAACACCCAGTGCTCATCCCATCAAGTACCCTCCTCAGTCAATGCCTGTCACCCAGTTACCCCATCCCCCCGCCCATCTCCCCTTCCACTACCCCTTGTTCATTTCCCAGAGTTAGGAGTCTCTCACATTTTGTCACCCTCTCTAATTTTTCCCCACTCATTTTTCCTTCTTTCCCTTATAATCCCTTTCACTATTTCTTATATTCTCTGTATGAGTGAGACCATACGATGATTGTCCTTCTCTGATTGACTTACTTCACTCAGCATACCTTCCAGTTTTATCCACGTTGAAGCAAATGGTGGGTATTCGTCCTCCAAAAGTTTTATTTTTGCTTGTTTCCCTTGCATTTGGAAACATATCTGGAAAAATGCTGCTATGGCCAATATTAGAGACAATACTGCCTGTGCTCTCTTCTAGGATTGTTATGGTTTTAGGTCTCAGGTTTAGTTTTTTCATCCATTTTGAGTTTATTTTTGTGTATGGTGTATGAAAGCAGTCCAGTTTCATTCTTTTGCATGTAGCTGTCCAGTTTTCCCATGTAGTTCCAAGAATTTTGACAAATATGTATATACAACCTCAATGCCAGATGTGACAAGTATGACCACAACTCTAACAAAGATATGAAATAATTCTATCATGATAAGACATTCTCTTTATAGTCAATCCCAACCACCCCAATTTGTCCCAGGCAACCACTGATTGGTTTTATTTTCATACATTTATTTTGCTTACGTTAAAACTTCATAGAAATAGAATCACTTGTTGTACCTGGTTTCTTTCATTCAAACCAACGTTTAGATTCATCTGTATTATCTGTATCTACATTTTGTTCATTTTTATTGCTGAGAAACCTGTGCCACATATAATATGCCACAACTCATGACATTTGGGTTGCTTTACATTTTGACTATTGTAAATAAACTTGCTACGAACACTCATGTGCAAGATTTTTTGTGGGTATGTTTCCACTTCAGTTAAATAACTAGAAGAGAAAGTTCTAGGGTAGATATTCAACTTTGTAAGAAACTTCCAAACTATTTTCCAAAGTTTTTTGTTTATTTTTTACCATTTCACTCCCACCAGAAATATTCTGGGAACTCCATGTCTTCATCAACATTGGGTATTGCAAACCTTAATTTTAGACATACTAATTGGTATAAAATAGGTATCTTGTTGTCGGCTTAATTTTCATTTGCCCATGACTAATCATGTTAAGCATCTTTCCATGTACTTATTGGCCAGAAGTACATCTTTTCTGAAGTGTCTGTTAAAGTCCTTTGTCCATGTATTTTTATCAGGCTCTTTGTTCTTGTATAATTGGATTATAAGTTATTTATAAATTCTGATTGCAAGTCCTTTGTCAGATATATGCATTGTGAATATTTTCTCCTGGACTGTGATTACCATTTTCAATTTTGTAATGGTGTCTTTAAAAGAGTAGAATTTTAATTTTGAAGAAGCGCAGTTTGTTTTCCTTTATAGTTTGTGTTTTCTGTGACTTCAGAAATCTTTGCTTACCCCAAATTGTAATGATTTTCTCCTGTCTTCTCTTAGAAGTGTAATAGTTCAACTAACCTTCCAGTGAAGTAGACATTACCCCCATTTCAAAATCATGGAAAACACTGAGGCAAAGGTGGTAAAGATGCACTCATATTAACACCAAGCCTGTCTGACTTCCTAAGGAACTACAATTTTTTTTCAAGTGCTCGAATTATGTTTAGAGTAAAATGTGGCAATAAGACCTAAAACTGAAATTCCTGAAATCTAACCCCAAACCCTCTACTTCTCAGATTTGTCACTTTGTCTGAGTAACTTCATTCTTAAATGAAGAGTTAGAATGGAAAGCCATCGCGTTTGCTGCGGCTTGAATTTCATAAGTAAGCAAAAGACAGTTTCCTTTATTGCAGGCTCTTGAGGGCCAATCACAGCTGCCTGTGGAATCTTCTCGTGTATATTGTAAATGATGTGTAAACTCCTTCAGCCAGCAAACAGAGGGATGCAGGCAACTGCCGTGCCATTTCACCCTGTGGGCTGGCCAAATTCCAATCCATGTAATTGCATTCCATAGCTTCTGCCTCCCCTGCTGGTTTTGTTGGGATGGGGTGCACTGGTTCCAACCCAGCTTACACTGCCTTCCTCAGCACTTGCTCTGTGCCATGAAACAACCATCAGGCTACCTCATGCCCCAAGTGGCTTTCGTGCACAGTGCCAGCCTGGGGATTCCAAGGAGGGTGCTTTAAAGGCAGTGGCCCTGATCAAAGGCTTCCTATGAGTGGAAATGTCTCTGGTTACTCCATTCAGCACTGAAAAGAATCCCAGGGTCTGGGAAACATGATGAACAATGATGTAAGTGAGGACACAATTTGGAAGGAAGAGTACAATTTTTTTTTAATTCTAAGAAAATAGAAAAAATATGGTTCTAAGCAGAAAACAAATGCAACCTTGTGTTTATTTCCATGGGGCTGCTGCTCCAGAGGTATCCTTGCTAATTAGATTTTGTGTGTGTGTGTATGTGATTTTGTTATTAGATCTTTGTTAATGAGCTTGCACCATCTCATCTCGCCTGCAGTCTCCCTAGGCTGCTCTGGAAGTCTGCACAGAGGAAACAAAGATAGGCGCCTGTGTGGGAGGCACATATTTGTCATGCATGGAACCATACCTGCGGTATATTGGACATTTCAAATCCTCTGAAAGCCTAATGAGGCAGGTAGGCTGGATATCTTTGACCTCTAGAAGAAACTTACAATCCGAGTACTTAAACAGTAACCTAGCTGACCAGGGGTGTGGTTATATAGCAAATAAACTCTTACCTGTGATTTAATCTTGCCTGAGGCTACTGTTATTGGAATAGTAATTCATTGATTTTTTTCCCTAATTTCTTCTCATTCCAGAGTTAAAAAATAATCTTTCCCATGTCTTTATAAATAACCTTGTTCAATCAACAGAAAACCATGAAGTTTAATTCTGTAACCAATGCCTTCACTCTCTTGCCTTCCTACCTGCAGAATAGAAGCCACACTATTCTGACATACTCTCCCACTGCATCAGTCTAGAGTTGATACTGCATATTGTGCATACATACGCATTTGTGAGTGAGTGTGGGTGACCTCTGTGCACTGAAATTCTAAGTACTGACTTGAGAAAGAAGTTGCAAGTTTACAAATCACTGACAAAATAATAGAATGAACAAGAGTTCTCTTGATTTAATGAAGTATATTTGCCATCAAGAGCAAAAGATGCCACTCCAAAAGTTACCTTTTTGTGAGATAAATTTATATTTATAAAGGAAATCTCCAGTTGTTAACTGTCTCCTTGTAAGTAGCAGGAAGAAAAGGGTCACTCTAAATCATAATAGAATCTACTCATTGAAAGGCACAGATTTAATTCTGTGTAACAACCTTTGCTTTAGATTACTTCACTTTTCCTAGTAACCTCCCAGAATCCCTCCTACCTCCACATCATTTTCCTTTTGTCTTCAGTTTAAAATCCTAGTCTAAGATCAAGGTGTCCACAAAGCTGGTTTCATTTGCAGCCCTCTCTTGTTGGCTTGTTGATAGCTGTCTTTTTCCCTCTGTCTTCACATGGTCTTTCCTCTGTGTGTGCCTCTATCCTAATCTCCTCCTTTTATTAGGACACTAGTTATATTGGATTAGGGCCCACCCTAATGAACTCATTTAACCTAATTATCCCTTTAAAGGCCTTAACTCCAAATGCAGTCATATTCTAAAGTGCTAGACATTAGGACTTTAACACACTGATTTGGGGGTAGGGGTCACAATTTAGCCCACGGCAACCACACTCCACCTCCATCTTCATATGGCCATAGCTCTGTGTTAAATCTTTCTTTCATAAAGACACTTATCATTGGATTTAGGGCCCCCTGGATAATCCAGGATTATCACCTCATCTCAAGGTCCTTAATTTAATTGCATCTGCAAAGGCTCATTTTCCAAATAAGATCCATTCACAGGTTCTGGGGAATAGGGCATGGACATACCTTTGGAGAGCTATCATTGAACACACTGCAGTTGTAGTCCACAAAAATACTGGTTACTCTTTTATTACCCTTTTATTATATTTTCTTTCTTGTTAGTAGTATGAAACAATGTATACTTAAATTTAAAAGAAGAAACACTTCCTAGGAGGAGGGCAAATATCATTAAACAGAGACAGGTACAGCATTATCAGAAGTATTTTGGCTTAATGGAACTTTTTGACAGTGCTTGAGATTCATTTCCTCTCCCTCTGCCTCTCCTCTGGCTCTCTCTCTAATTAAATAAATAAATAAATAAATAAATAAATAAATAAATAAATAAATAAAATCTTAAACAAAATAAAATAACATCATTTTTAAATGTTTAATATAGATGCAGGTCATCTATAAAATCACTTATTATGATTGAACTACTTATGCACTGGCAAAAAAGTAAATAAAAAACATGACCATAAAAATCTAAGAAACTATTATTTAATTAACAACAAATATTTATTGAGCAAGAAACTATTATGTGACCAGCTACTGGAAACTTAATATTGTCTACCCATTGCATGGATTCTTACTGTACTTAAAGGCAGTATCACATTGTTTTTTGCTAAGATACAAACAATCATGGATTTATTCTTACAGGACAGAAATTAACATGTTTTCCAGGCTAGTAAGAGAGATATGAAGAAAGCAGTAAAATACTAGGGGACAGTTTGGAGTGATCAGAGAAAAGTGTTTTATTATTTTTTTAATTTAAATTCAATTAGCCAACATATAGCACATCATTAGTTTTAGAGGTAGAGTTCAGTAATTTATCAGTCGCATATAACACCCAGTGCTCATCATGTCACATGCCCTCCTTAATGCCCATCACTTAATTACCCCATCCCAGTACCCACCACCCCTTCCGCAACCCTCAGTTTTGTTTCCTATATAGTTAAGCATCTCATTGTTTTTCTCCCTCTCTGAACTTCCCATTCCATTTTCCCTCCTTTCCCCTATGATCTTCTGTGCTGTTTCTTCTATTCTACGAGTGAAACTGTATGATAATTATCTTTTTTTCTAATTGACTTATTTCACTCAACATAATACCCTCTAGTTCCATCCACATAAATGTAAATGGTAGGTATTCATCCTTTCTGATGGCTGAGTAATAACCCATTGTGTATATATAACACATCTTCTTTATCCAATCATCTATTGATGGACACCTCGGCTCTTTCTACAGTTTGGCTATTGTGGACATTGCCGCTATGAATATTGGGCTGCAGGTGCCCCTTCGGATCACTACATTTGTATCTTTGGGGTAACACCTAGTAGTGTAATTGCTGGGTCAAAAGGTAGCTCTATTTTTAACTTCTTGAGGAGCCTCCCTACTGTTTTCCACAGTAGCTGTACCAACCAGAGAAAAGTGTTCTTGAGAGACTATGATATTAAATAAGAAGAGAAAGCTAGGGCTACTTTAGAGAGGTCTTCATTTAGCAAGCTTAAGAATTTCCATTTTATCCTACAGGCAAAAAGATATTATTGATAATGTTACCAAAAAGGGGCAATATTGTACAATGCAACTCTAGAAACTCAAATAGAAATTTGGCATAAGTTTGCAAAGCAAGAAGTAAAATTAATACTAATACCAGATTACCTCAAAGGACATAAATGGAGACCAAAATATATGGAAGATTTACATTGCAAAGATGCCAGCTCTTCCAGTATAATTTGATAAATTCAGTGTAACCTCAAATGATACAATTTCTGTTTGGTGCTTTTTAACAATAGAAGCTACATTTATATTCCAAATGACATGGAAAAGTAAACACTAAAAATAGCAAGTTTTTTTTTAGACGTAATAAGACAAGGAAACATATAAAACATTAAAATACATCATAAAACTGCTGTGATTAAAACAGTTTGTCCTGAGCATAGGAAAACTAACAGATCACTAGAACAGAACAGTAGGAGGAAGTATATAAATATACATAAGATTTCACCATACGATGAAGTCATTATTAAGAACAGCTTTACCCTTAACTTTTCTCACAAAAATTATTGATAAATCAAAGAAAAACATAATAAAAATTTATTTAAAACTATATAATACTAATTTTAAATGTTTTAGGGGAAAAGTTTTTTAATACAAGATTTAAAAAACAAATAAAACATAAAAGTTTTTAAAAAGATAAAATAATTTCCAAATATATCATTAATGAGTAAAAATATCACCTCAGAAAATACCTATGCAATTTTTGTAAATGACTAACTTCTATTAACTATCACTTAAAAATCAAAATTCAAAAATATCTCTAATTACATAAGATACTTATTTACATGTATCTTAAATTTCTTACAAATAAAATTCTAAAATAAAGAAAATTTTGAACAGTTTTTAAAAAGGAAATATAAACAACTTTTAAATATGTAAGAACAATTGGTTAAAAAAAAGGATTGGTAGGAGTAAGGAAAATACACTTTTTTTTTTTTTTTAATTCATGAGAGACACAGAGAGAGAGAATGGGGCAGAGACACAGGCAGAGGGAGAAGCAGGCTCCACGCAAGGAGCCTGACATAGGACTCTATCCCAGGTCTCTAGAATCACGCCCTGGGCTGAAGGTGGTGCTAAACTGCTGAGCCACCTGGGCTGCCTGAAAATATGCTTTCTCATACACATTTGGTGTAAGTACAAATTAACACAATATACTATATAATTTGGAATGTCTATCAAAATGTGAAATGTGTTCTTAGTCAAAGCAATTCTATTTTTAGGAAGTGATCTTACAAATACACTGAAATAAACACATTAAGTATAGATAGATATGGATATATAGATATATGGGTATTTTTGCAGAAGTCTTTGTAATAACTAAATTTTGGTAGTATCCTAGATGCTCATAGGAAAATCATTCATCTGCCTATTTAATATGTATTCATTTAGTACTTTCTTTAAATAAAAGTCAAAAGCTCATAGAGGATATTCACAAAATGGAATATTGTAAAAATATGAAAAAAGTTTCATTATAATATAGCTAATTCCCAAGCTTTGATTAATTAAAAAAATTAAACCAAAAAGACAAATAATGTATATGATTTGGTTCCATTTGTGCCAAAACATTGGCAAGATGCACTTATATGTATAGTTATATGTATGTGCACATTTGTATATAGGGAAGATATATGAATACATGCACATCAACTTTTGACCCTTAATAACACTGAGGAGAGTGTCTAATGGCCTGGAGCATGAGGCCTTATTTTTCTTTCCATGTTCTAGTTTCAATTTTCAATATTTTAGAGTTTCTAGTTTAAGTTGGGCAACTGATAGGGCAATCAATATATATATTTTTTTGTTTTAAAAGCATAAGAACAAGAAAAGCCTTGGTGAATAGATACTGAGACAATTGTAGATGCCTTCTATTTGATATGCTTATAATATGCTGTGGTAGAAATTTCTAAACAATACGTGGAAAGAATAACAGGAAATTGAAGACTACTTCTTTTTGACATGAGATTCAGTGTTTCTCAGGCATCATTACCTATAGAAATGAGGTAAAATAGTACTCTACCCCAAAGGTACATCTTTCCTAATCTTGTAATTCTTCACAGAAATTGTGGATTCATTTCAATCTCTGCTACTTTTTTTGTTTACTTTTACTATAGAGATACAATATGGAGAATTTTACTAGTTGAATAGCCCAAAGCATTGAGAATTGGGAAACACTAATCTAGTCTTACCTTCTTGTTTATAATTATGAGGGAAATGAATCAGTTTTAAATAACTTGTCTTCTACTCATCTATTTAGAAACAGCATCTGGTCAAAGTTAAACTGATTTCTAGGGTAAAAATGTTTCTATGGCCATTACTTGTGAGGCATTTTTTTACTTTGACTTCAGGTGGGTGAGACTGATTTTAAAATATGCTTACATAAAGGAAAGAAAAAAAGAAACGTGCTTACAGAAGGAGCCAAATCCAAATGGTCAAACTGAGTTACCTAATGTGAACAAAAAATAACACATTGCTTAGAACAGTTCAATGACAACAGTGTCAGCTTTAGACACAGAAAAGGGCAGTTTTATTAATTCATTTTAGAAAATGAATTTATTCAGAAATAGAGGAAAGAAATGCAGAACAAGCAAGATATGGTGAACCACAGACGAGTCCAGAGATGAAGGGAAGGTCAGCTTTGATTAGGTTTTAGGAGGCAATTGGGGAGGACTGTTCTGAATAAAAGTTCATTGGAGAGGAACAGAGGAACGAGAGTTGTTCTCATCAGTTGCAGGTAGTAGTTAGTGCCTTGTTGCTGGGACAGGGAAGGATCTTACTTTTCTTAAAGGCAAGAGATAAATTCCTATGTCAAAAGCATCCTCTCGCATCAAAATAGTTATTATCTTTCTTCTTCTGGCTTATTAAGCACCCTGCAAGGCGGTACCTGGGTGAGAGCACCCCCTTCAGGATTTCCCAACTCCATTTTAAATGTTTCCTTTATTTACTTTCAGGAGAGGATGGTTCATTGATTTCACAATTCCCAAAATCCAGTGAGTGCTGCAATGATTTTTGAGAGGATGGAATTTATTGCTTGGGTCTCAAATTATGAGGTTGATATGGGTTGTTTTGGTTAAGGATGAGTAATCTCAGGCATGTATCAGGTTTGGAATGAGTGACTAAGTTTTTGTTTCTGTTTTTGTTTTTTTACAAAATTTTGATTGGGTAAAACTCAAAACAATCTTTTTTTCAACCATTTTCCCTTAATTATTAAACCCATGTGGATGCTAATGGAAACTTAATCCATGTGTTTTTCATTCACTTGCATTCAATTCATCAAGTGCTGTTTTGTAATAGCGTTTGACGTGAAAGCAGCATTCTGGGGCCTTTTTCTTAGAAACAGGAAGTGCTGTTCTGCCAAAAAGTAAATGAACTCTAACCCCCCAAGATTTAAATTCCATTTGAAACGCTGAGGCTAAAAAAGAGACATAGCATTTAACGTGGCAAAACATGTTCCCCAACCCTTCATTTCTTCAGTTTTACTTGTGGAAAATTAC
Organism: Canis lupus baileyi; assembly: GCF_048164855.1. Classification (NCBI taxonomy): domain Eukaryota; kingdom Metazoa; phylum Chordata; class Mammalia; order Carnivora; family Canidae; genus Canis; species Canis lupus. Next base: position 34,350,451 of record NC_132843.1, on the reverse strand, counting down.
CTGGCAAACGCTGGGCTGGGTTTGTTTTCCCTGATACCACATAGCTGATTGCCAAGGCACAAAAAGGGAAAGCATTTGTTTTGACTGATGTTCCCATACCCACAAATATTTGATAGGTTTTTGGTGAAAATTTCTCTTCCCCCTCAGAAAGCTTTACATACGTGTAACGGAGAAACCCTGCTTCTAATCATACATTCCAATCATAAAATAGATGCAATACATCTATTGCACCCATCAGAGAGTTTCATTTCTCTAAGTTAAATGATCAGCTGTAATGGTAAAGTTAATGTGAAGGACATTAGTGTAATTTGCTGTTATTCCCTGGGGGTGGAATCTGGGCATCTTTTTATAATTTATACATACTTATGTATGTATGTGTATATGTACTTATGTATGTATATATGTATGTATGTATGTATTCATTCATTCATCATTCATCCATCCATTCCCCAGAGTGATTAAAATGTACAGTCAAGTTGAAAAATGGGTCTTCAGCTCCTTCAATATGAAATCTCAGCGAACACCACCTGATTCAGACTCTTCAGTTTATAGAAATCCTCAGGTGATTTGTGTAGACAACACATCTGAGAAGGAAGTTTTAAATACAAATTCCTGGGCAGCCCGGGTGGTTCAGCGGCTTAGCGCTGCCTTCAGCCCAGGGCCTGATCCTGGAGACCCAGGATCAAGTCCCATGTCGGGCTCCCTGTATGGAGCCTGCTTCTCCCTCTGCCCGTGTCTCTGTCTCTCATGAATAAATAAATAAAATCTTTAAAATAAATACAAATTCCTGAGTCTACCATCAGAGACTCTGAATTAAACTGACCTGGGCATTAGGATCGCTCTCTTTTTTTTTTTTTAACTTCTCAGGGGTTTCTATTGTGCAGAAAAGTTTGAGAATGACTACTTTAGGGATCCCTGGGTGGCGCAGCGGTTTGGCGCCTGCCTTTGGCCCAGGGCGTGATCCTGGAGACCCGGGATCGAATCCCACATCGGGCTCCTGGTGCATGGAGCCTGCTTCTCCCTCTGCCTATGTCTCTGCCTCTCTCTCCTTCTCTCTCTGTGACTATCATAAATAAATAAAAATTTAAAAAAAGAAATAGATAAAATCTTAAAAAAAAAAAGAATGACTACTTTAGGCTAGTTTGTAGAATCTCAGTTTCAAGAATTTAAGAAAATCATTGTTAGAATTTGGTGATAACCTATTTTCTACGCAGGTGGGTAGAAAAAGATGGCCAATGATCTTGTGGCATCTCTACTTATTTCTAGATAGAGTGGAACATCACCCAGGTTAAATGACTGCCTGGAAAGAATTCCCCAACTATCACCTCTAAGAAAGTATCACATCACTGGAAAAGCTGCCATTAGCGTTTCATTGATTTTCTTTCTAGACTTTCTCTTTGAAAATGCAAATCTTCCCATAAAGGTAAATACCCTCATCACTGCAGTGTAAATAAGGATGCTCAATCACTTACCTCTGATTCACTGGAGTAATTACTCTGAAAGGGAAGGCTGTGGTGTTGAGTAAAACTGTGGCTGAATAAATCCCCAGGTTAAGAGAAGAGGAGGAAATGGCAGCCACTCAAAAATAGTGAAAGAGAACTAAGATGTCTGAAGGGTGGGGCCCTCCGGCAGCCTTCCTTGATGGATTAGCTGGGTAGGACTTTTAGGTAGAGGGAACAATTACAGTTGATTTGTAAGGGATTCCTGCAGTGGCAGGAAGGAGCAAAGGGCTGACATGAGAAAATCTGGATTTTATGATTAAGATAATAATGAGTGAGAAATGTGTCAAGACTCTGGAACGGAGTCTGGGACTACAGGATGGAATTCATTAAGTGAATAAATGAAATGAGTAACAATTTTAAAAACCAAGACTGGGAAGAAATAGAAAGAAGGTGGTGAAAAACAAGCAGTAAAACCACCAAATTGAGAAAGTATGAGTAGAGGACCAGAAGAAAAAGTAAAATCAAAGTTGGTTTGAAAATTCTAAGTGTGTTTATAGAAAGTACTTTTTTAAAAAAGATTATTTATTTGAGAGAGAGAGAGAGCACGTGCACAGGAGAAGGGGCAGAGGGAAAGGGAGAGAGAGAATCACAAGCAGACTCCATGCCCAGTGCAGTACCCAACACGGCCCTCAATCTCATGACCTTAAGGATCATGACCTGAGTGGAAACCAAGAGGATGTCAACCAACCAGAAAGTATTCAAAGAAAAATAATTGGGGGCAACTGGGTGGCTCAGGTCATGATCTCAGGGTCCTGGGATCAAGCCCTCCATCGGGGTCCCTGCTCAATCAGGAGTTGCTTGGTCCTCTGCCTCTCCTTCCACTACATGCCCCACCTCCACCCCCACCCCTGCCCCTGCTCATGGTCACAATTAAGAAAATCTTTTTTAAAAGAAAAAACAAAAGAAAATTAAATGGGGTGGTTTTGTTTTGATCTTTTTCTCCACATTACCCTTTTTACTTATACAATTACCATTCCACACACGCTTTCAAATTAACTCACTAGAATATTCCATCATCACTGGTACCATCTAAGCTTCCCTTTGGGTTGGCCTTACACCTCATTCCCTACCTGACAGGCAGAACAGCATATGTAAAATTTGCAACCATTTAATAGTCATCAATAGGAGTACAAAACCTCTACAGCCCTAAAGACTTGGTTCCTGCCTATTTCTCTAGTCTTGTGTGTATTAACTCCTCTGTGAAATAAATGAGTTAAAAATTCCAGTCATCATGTGAGATGTTTCCACATATTTTGTCATTCAGAGTAATTCTGTGAAATGGGTGCTATTACTGATCAAGAAACTGAAAATTTGGAAAATTAAGTGACTTACTCAAAACAGATAATCAGGGATATAAACTTAGGCTTTCTAATTTCATATTAAGCTAAAGTTGGCATATGTTAGTCAAGTTAGTACATTTATTAAGATTGAAAATGCAGGCAGAATAGTAATTTGAAACTATGCCAAGCATACTTTTTTTTAATGTTTACCTATTGTCATATAATTATGATTTATTCATTCAAAAATATGTATTGAACACTATTTCATATGTGTAAGGCTGTGACAGCTAGACTTCAAGAAAATTTGAGGTAGTTTATGTGTGAAATAGCAAATAAGTAAATAGGTAAATAAATTTACCACTCTGTTCCATGCATGCTGAGCTAAATAAGACTAGTTCTTTGACAAAGCATAGCTAGAAAAAAACTGTACAAAATGTTAAAAAAGAATGCTTGAGTGCATTATTGAGTTAATATGATGGTAAAGGATTATCACATGAGGATTTCGGGTAAGAAAGATAAACAGGGAAATAATCCTAACATTTGTGGACACTTTTCCCTTAAGGCAAAAAGGGAGAGTCAAGAAATTAAGAATCTAGGATGTATGCTTAGAAGCCCCAATGGACTAAAGATGCAGCTGTTGGAGTCCAGGTCCCTCTAAGGGAGGCAGTAGTGGAGAGCCTCTAGGTTGTGAGTTTGTGATAGACTGCACTACAGAAGTAAAGGTGCAGGCAGCCCAGTTGACTCAGCAGTTTAGCGCCGCCTTCAGCCCAGGGCCTGATCCTGGAGACCAGAGATCAAGTCCCACATCGGGCTCCTTTGTGGGGAGCCTGCTTCTCCCTCTGCCTGTGTCTCTGCCTCTCTCTCTCTCTCTCTGTCTCTCATGGATAAATAAATAAATAAAATATAAATAAAATAAAACAACTATGCTTAATATGTTCATGTAAATAGAAGACAAAAAGGATAATACTGGCAGAACACGAAAAACTCAAAAAATAAAAAACTTGAAAATGGAAAAATACAGCAAGAAAAGTTTAAAATGCGGTGACTCGGTTTATGGCGGATATGACATAGCTGAAGAGAGTTAATAGTAAACTTGAAGAGAGGTCAAAAGACAATATGCATGAAGAAGAACATGAATAAATATATTGAATGCACAGAAATCAAGAATCTGTATAAGTAAATACATATATAAAATAAAGAAAACACAGAGCACAATGATTAGAAAATTTGACCTAAAAGGCAATGTATTGGACATTGTAACTAACAACTCCAGCATGCATAGTTGTCAAACATACATGAAAACATTTCCAAAAATTCAATCTTATATTGTGCCATAAATGAGTCTCAATAAATGTCAAAGCATTAAAATCATATAGAGTATGTACTCTGACTCCAGTGCAAATAAGCTAGAAGTCAACAATGAAAAGTTAACTGGAAAATAATATTATATTTTGAAATTAATAAATAAACTTCTATAATAAACCATGGATCAAAAAAATAAATCTCAGGCAATTGAAAGAAACTTGAATAGTATCACAGCATGGTAATACAGCTAAATCCACAATTAGGTGGAAACATGTAAAATGAGACAATACATTTCTTAAAGTAAAACAACTGAAAATCAATCTTAGATAAAATTAATCATGAAAAAAATGTTACAAATAAGTGGTCAGCAGCATCAACTATATATTTTAGAGCCAATAAAATACTATGAAAAACTTGATCCAAGAAAATACAAAATGTTTGGTTATCAACTTTGAAATGATTAAATGCATAGAAAAATACAATTTTTAAAACACTTCCAGAAGAAGTGGAAAATCAGAAATTCACCACCAGTTAATTCTACCAAACATTAAGGAAAGAAATAAAGGTAATATTGCCCAAATTCTTCCAGAAAATGTTTCCAAAAAAAAAAAAAGGAAACCATTTCAAACTCACATTAAGAAGGCTTTTTCTTATTTATTTATTTATTTATTTATTTATTGGATAATGAGGAAATTCCACATTGCTTATTTATTCTTTTTTGTATATTTTTATTGGAGTTCAATTTGCCAACGTATCGCATATCACCCAGTGCTCATCCCGTCTAGTGTCCCCCTCAGTTCCCGTCACCCAGTCATCCCAACTCCCTGCCCACCTCTCTTTCCACCACCCCTTGTTTGTTTCCCAGAGTTAGGAGTCTCACATGTTCTGTCACCCTCAATGATATTTCCCACTCATTTTCTCTCCTTTCCCCTTTATTCCCTTTCACTATTTTTTATATTCCCCACATGAATGAGAACATATAATGTTTCTCCTTCTCCGATTGTCTTCACTCAGCATAATACCCTCCAGTTCAATCCACATGGAAGCAAATGGTGGGTATTCGTCGTTTCTGATGGCTGAGTAATATTCCATTGTATATACACACCACATCTTCTTTATCCATTCATCTTTCAATAGATACCAAGGCTCCTTCCACAGTTTGGCTATTGTGGACATTGCAGCTATAAACACCGGGGTGCAGGTGTCCCAGCATTTCACTGCATCTGTATCTTTGGAGTAAATCCCCAGCAGTGCAATTGCTGGGTCATAGGGCAGTTCTATTTTTAACTCTTTAAAGGAACCTCCACAGAGTTTTCCAGGTGGCTGAACCAGTTCACATTCCCGCCAACAGTGCAAGAGGGTTCCCCTTTCTCCACATTCTCTCCAACATTTGTGGTTTCCTGTCTTGTTAATTTTCCCCATTCTCACTGGGGTGAGGTGGTATCTCATTGTGGTTTTGATTTGTATTTCTCTGATGGCAAGTGATGCAGAGCATTTTCTCATCTGCTTGTTGGCCATGTCTATGTCTTCCTCTGTGAAATTTCTTTTCATGTTTTTTGCCCATTTCATGATGGGATTATTTGTTTCTTGGATGTTGAGTTTAATAAGTTCTTTATGGATCTTGGATACTAGCCCTTCATCTGATAGGTCATTTGCAAATATCTTCTCCCATTCTGTAGGTTGTCTTTTAGTTTCGTTGACTGCTTCTTTTGCTGTGCAAAAGCTTTTATCTTGATGAAGTCCCAATAATTCATTTTTTGCTTTCTTTCCCTTGCCTTCATAGATGTATCTTGCAAGAAGTTACTGTGGCCAAGTTCAAAAAGGGTGTTGCCTGTGTTATCCTCTAGGATTTTGATGGATTCTTGTCTCACATTTAGATCTTTCATCAATTTTTGAGTTTATCCTTGTGTATGGTGTAAGAGAATGGCCTAGTTTTATTCTTCTGCATGTGGCTGTCCAATTTTCCTAGCATCATTTATTGAAGAGACTGTCCTTTTTCCAGTGGATAATCTTCCCTGTTTTGTCGAAAATTAGTTAACCATAGAGTTGAGGGCCCATTTCTGGGTTTTCTATTCTGTTGCAATGATCTATGTGTCTGTTTTTGTGCCAGGACCACACTGTCTTGATGATCACAGTTTGAAGTACAACTGAAATCTTGCATTGTGATGCCTCTGGCTCTGGTTTTCTTTTTCAATATTCCCCTGGCTATTTGGGGTCTTTTCTGATTCCACACAAATCTTAAGATTATTTTTTCCAACTCTCTGAAGAAAGTCCATGGTATTTCCATAGGGATTGCATTAAATGTATTAATTGCCCTGAGTAGCATTGACATTTTCACAATTCTAATTCTTCCAATCCATGAGCATGGAATATTTTTCCGTCTCTTTGTCTTCCTCAATTTCTTTTAGAAGTGTTCTGTAGTTTCTAGGGTATAGATCCTTTACCTATTTGGTTAGGTTTATTCCTAAGTACCTTATGCTTTGGGGTGCAATTGTAAATGGTATTGACTCCTTCATTTCTTTTTCTTCAGTCTCATTGTTAGTGTATAGAAATGTCACTGATTTCTGGACTTTGATTTTGTATCCTGCCACACTGCCGAATTGCTGTATGAGTTCTAGCAATCTTGGGGTAGAGTCTTTTGGGTTTTCTTTTTTTTTAATTTTTATGTATTTATGTATTTATATATTTATGTATTTATTTATGATAGTCACAGAGAGAGAGAGAGAGAGAGAGAGAGGGGCAGAGACACAGGCAGAGGGAGAAGCAGGCTCCATGCACCGGGAGCCCGATGTGGGACTCGATCCCGGGTCTCCAGGATCGCGCCCTGGGCCAAAGACAGGCGCTAAACCGCTGCGCCACCCAGGGATCCCCGTCTTTTGGGTTTTCTATGTACAGTAGTATCATGTCATCTGCAAAGAAGGACAGTTTGACTTCTTCTTTGCCAATTTGAATGCCTTTTATTTCTTTTTGTCTCCTGATTGCTGAGGCTAGGACTTCTAGTACTATGTTGAATAGCATTCGTGAGAGTGGACATCGCTGTCGTGTTCCTGATCTTAGGGGAAAGACTCCCAGTGTTTCCCCATTGAGAATGATATTTGCTGTGGGCTTTTCGTAGATGGCTTTTAAGATGCTGAGGAATGTTCCCTCTATCCCTATACTCTGAAGAGTTTTAATCAGGAATGGATACTGTATTCTGTCAAATGCTTTCTCTGCACATATTGAGAGGATCATATGGTTCTTGTCTTTTGTCCTGTTGATATGATCTATCACACTGATTGCTTTACGAGTGTTGAACCAGCCTTGCATCCTGGGAATAAATCCCACTTGGTCATGGTGAATAATTTTCTTAATGTATTGTTGGATCCTATTGGCTAGTACCTTGTTGAGAATTTTTGCATCTATGTTCATCAGGGATATTGGTCTATAATTCTTTTTGGTGGGGTCTTTGTCTGGTTTTGGAATTAAGGTGATGGTGGCCTGATAGAATGAGTTTGGAAGTATTCCATCCCTTTCTATCTTTCTGAATACCTTTAGTAGAATAGGTATTGTTTCTTCTCTAAACGTTTGATAGAATTCCCCTGGGAAGCCATCTGGCCCTGGACTTTTGTGTCTTGGGAGGTTTTTGATGACTGCTTCAATTTCCTCTCTGGTTATTGGCCTCTTCAGGTTTTCTATTTCTTCCTGTTCCAGTTTGGTAGTTTGTGGTTTTCCAGAAATGTGCCCATTTCTTCTATATTGCCTAATTTATTGGCATATAGTTGCTCATAATATGGTTTTAAAACAGTTTGTATTTCCTTGATATTGGTAGTGATCTCTCCTTTTTCCTTCGTGATTTTATTAATTAGAGTCTTTTCTCTTTTGCTTTTATAAGGCTGGCTAATGGTTTATCTATCTTATTAATTCTTTTAAAGAACCAACTCCTGGTTTTGTTTATCTGTTCCACAATTCTTCTCATTGAGTTCTGCTTGAATCTTGATTAACTCTCTTCTTCTGCTGGGTGTAGGTTTTATTTGCTGTTCTTTCTCCAGCTTCTTTAGGTGCAAGGTTAGCTTGTGTATTTGAGGTTTTTTTCCAATTTTTTGAGGGATGTTTGTATTGCAATGTATCCCTCTCAGGACTGCTTTTGCTGTATCCCAAAGATTTTGAATGGTTGTATCTTCATTCTCATTAGTTTCCATGAATCTTTTGAATTATTCTCTAATTTACTGTTTGACTCTTTCATCTTTTAGCAGGATAGTCTTTAACCTCCACGTGTTTGAATTTCTTCCAAATTTCTTCTTGTGATTGAGTTCAAGTTTCAAAGTATTATGGTCTGAAAATATGCAGGGGACAATCCCAATCTTTTGGTTATCAATTAAGACCGGATTTGTGACCTAGTATGTGGTCTATTCTGGAGAAAGTTCCATGTGCACATGAGAAGAATGTGTATTCACTTGTGTTTGGATGTAAGCTTCTGTAAATATCTGTGAAATCTGTCTCGTCCAGTGTATCATTTCAAGCTCTTGTTTCTTTGGAGATGTTATACTTAGAACTGTCATTTGCAGAAAGCGCCATGTTGAAGTCTCCTAGTATTAGTGTATTATTATCTAAGTATGTCTTTACTTTGGTTATTAATTGATTGGTATACTTGGCAGCTCCCACATTAGGGGCATAAATATTCATGATTGTTAGGTCTTCTTGTCGGCTAGACCCTTTAAGTATGATATAGTGTTCCTCTTCATCTCTTACTACAGGTCTTTGGGATAAACTTTAATTCATCTGATAGTAGGATCACTACCCCTGCTTTCTTTTGAGGACTATTAGAATGGTAAATGGTTCTCCACCCTTTCATTTTCGGGCTAGAGGTGTCCTTAGATCTAAAAGGAGTCTCTTGTACACAGCAAATAGATGGGTCTTGCTTTTATATCCAGTCTGAAACCTTACATCTTTTGATGGGATCATTAAGCCCATTCACGTTCAGAGTTACTATTCAAAGATACGAATTTAATGTCATCATAATACCTATTCAGTCCCTGTTTTTGTGGATTATTTCTTTGGGCTTCCTCTTTCTTTTACAGGGTCCCCCTTAATATTTCTTGCAGAGCTGCTTTGGTGGTCACATATTCTTTCAGTTTCTACCTATCTTGGAAGCTCTTTATGTCTCTTTCTATCCTGAATGAGAGCCTTGCTGGATAGAGTATTCTTGACTACATGTTCTTCTCATTTAGGACTCTGAATATATCCTGCCAGCCCTTTCTGGCCTGCTAGGTCTCTGTGGCGAGGCCTGCTGTTAATCTAATATTTCTCCCCATATAAGTTAGGGATCTCTTGTCTCTTGCTGCTTTATGAATTTTCTCTTTATCTTTGGAATTTGCAAGTTTCACTATTAAATGTCGAGGTGTTGAATGGTTTTTACTGATTTTGGGAGGGACCTATTTTCTGGATCTGAATGCCTGTTTCCCTCCACAAATTAGGAAAGCTCTCAGCTATGATTTGTTCAAATATGCTTTTGGCCCTCTGTCCCTCTCGGTGCCCTCTGGAACCCTAATTATACATAGATTTTTCCTTTCGAGGCTGTCATTTATTTCCCTTAATGTTTCCTGATGGTCTGTTAATTGTTTTCTCTTTTGTCCTCAGCTTCCTTCCTGCCATCAACTTGTCTTCTATGTCACTCACTCGTTCTTCTACCTCATTAACCCTCGTTAGGACCTCCAGTTTGGATTGTATCTCATTTAATTGATTTTTAATTTTGGCCTGATTAGATCTAAATTCTGCAGTCATGAAGTCTCTTGAATCCTTTATGCTTTTTTCCAGATCCACCAGCAGCTTTATAATTGTGCTTCTGAATTGATTTTCTGACATTGAATTGTAATCCAAATTCTGTAACTCTGTGGCATAGTACTGTTTCTGATTCTTTCATGTCATCTACTACATTAACATAAAAATTGATAAAAACCCTATGATCATCTCAATGAATGATTGGAAAAAAAACCTTTTATAATACCTACTCATAATTATAAAATATACTTAGTATCCTACTTTTAGAAAAAACCCACTAATCTGACAAAATATCATTGCAAACAATACTACAACTATCATAATGATTGTAATGATCATTATTGAGGTACAAGAATTCATACTACTCTCCCTTTTACTCAGTATTGTACTAAAAATCCTAGCTGGTACAAATGTATAAAAGTAATGAGTAAATTTATAAGTATGGGAAAACTGAAATAAAAATGTCATTATCTGCAGGTAGTATGATCATATATATGAATCTACAGATAAGTTATCAGAATTAACACATAAGGTTGTTGAATTAAGAAAAAGAGCAAGGTTGTCAACATATTTTTAAAACATCAGTTGTATTTTTACATTCAAACAAAAAATAAAATATAATTTTAAAAAAGATTTCTAATTGGAAGAAAATCAAATGGCTTAGAAAAAATAATAGAAAATATACAGATGTCTAAAGAGAAAACTATAAAACATTATTGATAAAATAAACACCTTAATAAATAGGGTAGATAATTTTCACAATATGGAAGATGTTAATTTTCTCTAAACCAGTCTCTCAATTCAATCTAAACCCTAGCAGATTTTCCCATCCTTTTTGGTGTGTAACTTGAACTAATTCTAAAATGTTTATGACAATGCAAAGAGCCTAGAATAGTTGAAAAATCTCGAAGAGAATTTGAATGAGTTCATGTTATATCATACCGATATTATAAAACTACTATAATTGGATCAAGGTGTTACTAGGCAAAAACAGACATAAGGTCAAATGAAAAGAGAATCTAGAAATATACCAATGCCTATATGGACATGTGATGACAGTCTTGACACTACAGAGCAGTGCAAAATGGACTGTCTTTTCTTATTTTAAGATTTTTAAAAATTTATTTTATTTTAGAGAGAGAGCAGGGGGAGGGGTAGACGGAGAGAGGGGAGGAGAGAATCCTAAGCAGACTTCACTCTGAGCATGGAGATAGACACAGGACTTGATTCCCATAGCCCCAAGATCATGACCTGAGATGAATCCAAGAGTCGAATGCTTAACCAACTGAGCCATCTAGGTGCCCCTGGACTGTCTTTTTGATAGATATGCTTGGACATATAGATATCCATATGAAAAGTAAAAAAGTAATGAAAATTGACCTCTATGTCACAGCATACACAAATACCAAATCTAGGGTTTATTTTTTTTAATCTAAAGAGAATGATAAAACAAACTTCTAGAAGATACTCTTATATATATATATATATATATATATACACACACACACTCATTACATATATATATATATATATATATATACACACCACACACACACACACACTCATTACTTTATCACAAGAAAAACATTTCTTATACAGAGCACGAATATTATTACAAAAGAACTGTTAAAATGGACTTTATTATAGTGAAGAATATCTGTCAATTGAAATATCATCAAATGATATAAAAGACAAGCCACAAAAATGGGAGAAAATATTAGTAATACTTAAACCTGCAATTCTAAGAGTATTTCTTTGAGGACGTCGGATTCTTAGATAAAAATAATTTCAATTTACCTTAAGAAGTTAGTAGCTAGATCCTTGTGAGCAGAAATATAATATACAACAGGACTGTAGCTTAAAAAAAGTGACAAATTTTATTAAAGAGAAAACAAAGAATTAAGAAATCAACAAATTTAATATATGATCAATCAATAAATTTCAGGCAAGAGAGATGAAACAGAAAAAAAAATGAGTAAAGAACTACATTAGAATTTAAAGACATAGGACTAGCGAGTTCTAGCAGATGTTCTAGCATTATCTGGTGATGTCACTGGGCTGGAAGTGACGGGGGAGGTATTTGGGACAAAGTTTGTCTTTCTACATACCAGAGGCTAGAAATTAGAGCAGACCACAGATGTCCATGGAAACCAGGACTTAAGCAACATGTGGTCAATCCTCAGCTATTGTTCAGGGCAGGGAGTAAAGAAACAGAGACTCTTTCATGCTATATAGTATTTCTATGTGACTGTTTTGCTAGACAGAATGTACAAGGACCCAACTGTTCCAGAGTTAGAAATGAACTGAGCATCTGAATGCCGTATAATTTATGTCATCAATTATCACAAAATCAGACAATTGTACTTGGCTTTGGCATTCCTGTTTCTTATTTGTTTTCCCATAACATTTTAGCAAAGTTTTGTTTTCAATGTTTTTGCTTAAAAAAAGGTCAGGGTGCAGGCAGAAAAAGAAAAAAAGAAAAAGAAGAGAGGAAGAAGGAGGGAAGAAGAAAAGAAAGAGGGAAGGAGAATGGAAAGAAGGTAGAAAGGAAAGGAGGAGGGATGAGAAGAAAAAGGAAGAAGGAAGGGAAAGGAAGAAAGAAAAGAAAGAATTTTCTTAGATTGGCAAATTGCTTATCTGGGAACTATGATAAGAAGAAAGAGAAAAAAAATCTGACTACCTGTTATCAGAGGAGTTACAGCAAGCATAGCACCTTGGGGACATGGTATGATCACGTCAGCTGGAGGATCAGGGGAAAGTGGCAGAACTGAGTATGAGTGAGATGAGTTCTCCTGACCAGAGACACTGCTGGGAGTAACTGAGATGGCTGTTTTTTGTTTCTTCGTCCTTAAAAATATATATGAAAGGGGGCACCTGGGTGGCTCCTCTGGTTAAGCATCCCAGTCTTGATTTTTGACTCAGGTCATGGTCTCGGGGTCGTGAGATCAAGCCCCACACCAGGCTCCAAACTCAGTGGTGAGTCTGCTTGAGCTTCTCTCCTTTTCCCTCCACCCCTCCACCATAGGTGGCATGCTTTTTCTCTCTCTAAAATAAATATAAATCACAATGTTAAAAACTGCCCAGATGCTCATTATCTCAGGTCCTGATTTACTTTTGCTCTCTAGGCCTCTTCTGTTATTGTCATGTTTGTTGGACCTTGTAACATGAATTCTATATCTCACCTAGAGAAGTGCCCTGGCACGCTAGGAAGCACATCCAATGCATAACTAAGAGCTATAGTTGAGATTTAATTAATGGTAAGGGAGAGTGTTCATAGAAGACCGAACCACAGAATAAAGTTGATGGGAAAAGTCTCCCAAGGCAACTCTAGAAAACATCTTTCATTCTGTTAGGTCCCTGTCTCAGTTTATCTCTATTCTGTACAATATGAACGCAGGGTGGGGAATGAAGTTAAGCAAGATTTCTCAGATATGAACACAGAAGAGCACATAGCATCTTACAGGGGGTCTCTGAGAATGTCCTGGTTTCTAGACATTTGGGGGCACAGATGATTACCTTATTAGCCTCAGTGGACTCTGTTAAGCTGAGAGGATGATTTAACTGCAAAATTAAAGCAATTTAACTTCTAATAATGAGTAAGTATACCGACAAATCTTCTCCCTAAAAAGCAACTATGAAGCTAGATAAAATGGACAAAAAGACTATGTTGGTGCCACTGGAAAGTGATCAAAGACAGATAATAATATGAGAAGCATTTACTTGAAAAACTGCTGACCTTTGGATATATTAGAACTGGAAATCTGGTATTCTGGTCTGGGCAATTCCATCTCTGCAGCTTTGTTGATGCAGGGCAGGGCAGGCCATGAGAACTGGCAGTTCTCTGCCTCCATTAAAGTTGGCTCATTTGACATGTTACGTGCTTATACTTCCCCCTCCATAAATGCCATAGGGATTATACTCATTAGGAAGAACTATATAAAGAGAAGTGTTAGTAACTTTGGCACCCAGCAACCCTAATGAGCCCTTGAGTTACAAGTCCTTGTGAAGGATGATTTTGCTGATTAGATCCTCCAACAAAGGGACACAATCTCTATCCAGAGGCACTCCCTGAGAATTTGGCTTTGTCACCTTCCTAATATGGCTTCTGGGGTACAACTTTTTTGAAAAGTGATTGTTACCTTGCTCAGGCTCTTGCCAAAACTAAATGCTTGACCCATGGGAGCCTTGTAACTGTCTTGCCAGATCTTTCCAATTGGGGGGAGGGGGGGAAACGATTCAAATGCAACAATGGGATGGTAAGGACCCAATAAACTTAGCTTGTCAAATGAAAATGGAATATGCAAGAAAGCAAATTGCCCAATCTTAGTGATATTTCAGCTTTACATGGAAAAGTGTCATTTCTACTTTACATATCAAAGTGGAGGCTATTCCTTTGGAGAAAACTTTAAATCAACATTCTGCTGCCTCATGTAAAATAACTGGCTCAGTGGGGCCCTGCATTCACAGAGACTTCCCTAAATTCCTGGGCTTCCTTCACTGATGATTTTGCTTCTTAAAATCCAATTGTGTCTACAGGGCTACTGTGGCTATTCAGCCCAACTCCAGTTAACTGGAAATAAAAGCAGATACAGTTGGCTCACTTAGTTGTCAGAATTTAAGACATTTCTCATGCCCTGGGCAATAGTCCCCTTGATGAACCCTATTACAGTTTTACTGATTCTTAGGCTATTGCCAATGGCCTAGATGTTTGGTCTTCCTCTAGGATAACTGTAGACTGCCAGATTAAAGACATCCCTCTTTTGGGCCACAAAATATGAAAACAAATAGTGGTTGCCAACTGAACTATTCTGGTCACTCAAGTAGATACTTATGGTAAGGTTCTGTTTTCCAATGAGGGTAGCTAAAATAAGTTGCTGATTGAGACTCTCTACCACCCAGATGGGCATCGTTGCTGCCTGGATTGACCATGGTACCAGATATGGCAAGACATCCACCATCATAAACTGGAACAAGTCAAAGTCCTATGTTTATGCCAGCCCAGAAGAAACTCCACTGCATACTAGACTTGTGACTCTTGCAAATATTTGACCTAGCTGTCTTGTAGAAGAGGGAACATTCCCGCATCTTTTCCTGACAACTTTTGACTTCTCTTTTCAGGTTTTCAGTGGTTCCTTTGATGACATGTTTTTCTGGCTACTATTTTGTTGTTCCAGCTGAATCAGCTGAAATATCTAATGCCTTTGAGACTTTTGAAACTAGCATTTTAAGCTTTCCAAACCATTTGCAGTCTGACAATGGGGCTGATAATTGTGTTATCTAATGGAATTTCCATACTCTCTACCAACAAGAGGCATTTAGTATTATTGAGCATTGGAACAGCCTTCTAAAATATTGACACAAAAGTATTTTTGATTCTACCTCCTTTAGCTTCTCCTACACCTTAGTAAGGACTTTTGGTCACTGAGTATGGCTATCTTTAGAAAGGAATTTTTTTTCTTTTCACCTAAGAATAAAAGACCAATTCTGAAAATGTGATATTCTATCTACACCATTCCTGGGCAACCCTAGTAGCAACCCTAAGCTAGAATGTTGATCAACCCCTCTGACTGGCAAACTGATAAAGAAGGGCCCTAATGTATCAAAACTTAATCTTGTGTACTTCTAAGTACTTATCTAAAGGATAAAAAAAATACAGATTTGAAGGGACACATGCACCCCAATGTTTATAGAAGCATTATCAACAATAGCCAAACTATAGAGAGAGCCCAAATGTCCCTTGACTGATGAATGGATACAAATGATGTGAGATATATATATATATATATATATATATATATATATATATATATACACACACATATATATGATATATATGTATATATATATACACACACACATACACACACAAAGGAATTATTACTCAGCCATCAAAAAGTATGAAATATTGCCATTTGCAACAATGTGGATGAAGCAAGAGTGTATTATGCTAAGCAAAATAACTCAGAGAAAGACAAATACCATATAATTACATATATACATGGAATTTAAGGAACAAAACAGATTAACATATGAAGGGGAGAAAAAGGAGAGAAGGAAACAAGCCATAAGAGACTCTTAATGATAGGGAACAAACTGAGTGTTGATGGAGGGAGATGGGTGGGGGATGGACTATAGATGTTGTGATGGGTATTAAAGAGGGTACTTGTGATGAGCATGGGGTGTTGTATGTAAGTAATGAATCACTGAATTCTCTTCCTGAAAGCAATATTGTACTGTATGTTAACTACAATTTAAATAAAACTCAAAAACAAAAACACCTTAATTTTGATTTAGCCACCTGGATTCTCTTATCGGATCAGCATGGTTTTAGATCATACAAATAATAACCACTACACTGAGTATAGTAATAATCATAAAAAGATACCCCTTTTTACTTGCACCTGGCCCTTCTGAATGAAAAGTCTAGATATGAGAATAGGATGATCTGGAGCAGGAGGTGTGGACATGAAATTATAGCTCCTGGAACAGAATACAATAATTTGTGGCAGTGGAGAGCAGTAACACCCAGAGACAAAATAGGTTAGGGAGGAATAGAAGAGAGAAGGTCATTAATAATCTTTTGTATTTTAGTATTGCCCTTGCATCATTCCTTACAAGGGAAACACCCTGTTGCCATTCCCTAAACTGTTAAAAGTGACTCTTGAGTTCACTGTGCCCTATATGTTGAGTAGAGCTCTGAACACAATTTGATCATCATTTCCTTTAACCTTAGTGAGATGTCTGTCTAAAACAGCTGAGAATGATCCTGGCTCCTGAAACTCCCATGCATACCACATATCAACACCTCAGGATATTTTTCCTAACCCCATTCTCAGTCATTCCATGGGAGCAGACAAATGCCACCCAGCTGGTAGCATGGATGAACAGAAAAGAATGGATTGACTGTCCTTAGGCAGCCCTCCAGAAACCAGAATTAGACTCTATTACAAATGAACTGGGATAACACAGGCCTACCAGCTGTCTGAAAAGCCAATTTGAGGACATTATCAATCTGTACCCCCACCCTTCAACTTGTAAGTTCTCATTTGGGGTCTCCAACAATTGTAAACACCACTTTCCTTCTAGAGACACCACATATGCTCCTGAGATGGTACTTTGTGTAAGGGATCAGGGCACTGAATTGCCTCCTTCTCCCAAATATAGTGACTTGTTCTTAAGAATGGTCAAAGAGAACTTCAAGTATTTAAATATCACCTTGTCCCCAGAAGACATTAAGGTCAGCCTCAACTCACTGGCCAAGGCTGTTATAGATAGAATTTTCCTATGCTTTCTCATGGGACACTGTGGTTGAATTGCATTCCCAAAAAAGATATGCTGAAGTCCTAAACCTTGGTAGCTATAAACGTGACCTTATTTGGAAACAAGGTCTTTGCAGATGTAATCAAGTTAAGATGAAGTCAGAGTAGATTAGAGTGGGTCCTAAAACCAATGACTCATGTCCTTATTAGGAGATACAGAGCCACAGAGAGACAGGGTGAAGAAGGTCATATGATGATGGAGGTAGAGACTTTAGTGATGATGTATCTACAAATCAAGTAATGCCAAGAATTGCCAACAACACCAGAAGCCGGAGGAGACATGAAAAGAGTCTTCCCCAGAATTTTCAGAGGGAACATGTCTTCATGGATACCTTGATTTGGACTTCTAGCTTCTAGAACCATGAAAGAATAAATTTCTGTTGTTTTAAGTCATCCAGTTTGTGGTAATTTTTTTTATAACAGCCCTAGGAAACTAATACATGAACCAAGGCAGCATCTGAGCAATTGCTAATACATCTTGCTGTACCTGGATAAATGCCTCAGGCCAAGAGGAAAGGTCAGTAGTTAGCATTGATATTTATGGTGAGGGGGAAGATGAAGATGTAAAAGTTTGAAATTTATGAGTATATTTTGTCAATCATACCTTTGAGATCACATTCTCCATCTGTAGGTATTGTTCTAATCTTTCAAGGCCAAGATGCATAGAAGTTCAAGTTATATCAAAATCTCCTAGTAAAATTTAGTATTCCCTTTTCTGTATTTTCTCAATTATCATTCCCAGAACTTTAGTTAGCCCATATCATCCTGCCTAAATTATTTGTATTTGCATATTCAGTGAAATTATCAAGGTCTTTGAGAATGGAACCTCTATTTTATTCACTTTAATGTCTTCAGGGATTAATGAAATGCCTGGCACATTATATACATTGTCGGTAGCCAATTAAAGCTTAGTAAATGAATTGATCTATTTATTTACATGTGTATATTCTTCATTGTATTTATCCAGTATGGTTCTACCCAATTTCAATTAAAGTACGGAACTATGAAATGGATAGAGCATGGGACTGTTGACTAATAGTAAATAAAATTTATCAGTTATGAATTCAATCCACCTAAACTGACTTGTCTACTTAATCTCTTTCCTCAGTACGTACATTCTTATTCTCTGGGTCCTTGTTTCAATAGTTTATATTTAAAATCAGAAATCGATTTTTCCATAGCTGTTTCTGGTTTCTATTCTTACTCATTAATGAGGCAGTTTTACGCTACTGAGGCAAATAAACCTACTAATAGGGTTATGCTGTGGAGCTGAGTTAAGATCTGTGGAGAATTTCCAGCTGTTTATTTTTCCATCTCCCAGACAAATACAGGAATGGGTTTCCAAAGTGTATTAAGTTATAATTTCCATTTCTACATAGAAAATGGAACTACAATTTGGAAAAAGGACTCTGTGTTTGAGCTGGCAACTGGCTGCTATATAATTATCATTGCTCTTCTTTATTAAATGCCCGCCTTTGCCTTATGTGGTGCTTTGTTGATAGAAGTAACCCCAATCTTGTTGCTATGGTGACAGTAACAGTAGCTGAGAGGATTTTGTTTGTGGTAAACAAATTCAGGCATATGCTTGAAGCCTGGTGGAGCAGCTTCCCAGCTTCCCTTATGCTGCTGTCCTTGCATAAAATCAAAGAACTGCAACTAAAAAATTCACAGCCCAGATCTGAAATGAAAAAAATGGGAGCCAGTTCTAGATAATCGTTTTTTATGTATACGGGAATGTTCTGGTAGGTATATCCATGTTCATCAGACAGGTCCTCCTCCACCGGAGGGGCTTCTCTGTGTAACATCACCACAGAATGTCCCTGGGAATGAGAGAAAGCCTCGCACCCCAGGGGAGAGTTGGCATCAGTTACAATGCTGGGGCAATGCATTAACAGAATGAGAAAAGTTGTTTCTCTCTTTTTCCTCCCAAATCCGTTCTGCTAAAGCAGTCTGCCACTTTACATGTTGGAAAGAGAATTCCCTCCAGAATATGCTTTTGTAAACCCCGAGTCAGACATGTTCAACTTCACTTCTTAAATTTTGAAGTTCTATGAGAATAAACCATCATTGGAAGGAGAACAGGTAAATCTAGGGCAGGAGTCACTTGTCTGCACCATGGAGAACATCCTGGTAGGTGGTCTGGTATCAGTGACCCCATTATTCTCAATCTCTCCATGTTTCCTCCACCTACCTCCTCAAATGTTTTCTCTGCAATCCAACAGCTGAGGTCTATAATTAAAACACCAAGACCTTTCTTTTCACTCTTCCACTCACTTTAAGGTAAGCTTCTGATGGGTCAAACAAATAATGTTGAAAATTTTATTTTTAAAGATTCTATTTATTTATTCATGAGAGACAGAAAGAGAGAGAGGGAGAGGGAGGCAGAGACAGAGGGAGAAGCTGGCTCCTTGTGGAACATGAAGCCCAATGTAGGACTTGATCCCAGGACTCTGGGAGCATGACCTGAGCTGAAGGCAAATGTTTAACCAACTGAACCACCCAGGTACCCAATAATGAAAATTTTGAAAGCTTTAAGATATTATCAGTTATTTATGCCCAGTAGTGTCTACCAATTAGAGATTCTTTCTTGGTACAAAACAACAGAGGAATAAAGTACATTACCTAGCTGCATATTGTAAATCCTTCAGGAGAGAGCAGAAGGATCACCAGCCTGAAATACCAAGAACTACATTTTGAACTTGGTAATTATTCCTGAGAACTAGTAAAATCCTGATGTACTTGCTCATTATTTTCAACACTAGTGAAAGCTTGCTGCCTCCATCTCAGGTTTCCCAGGTAGTCCTCAAGTGCCTAGCTCTACTGAAAGCAGGACTTTAACACAGCAATATAGGGAGCCAATTTTCAATCCCTCAAATGCCACTAAACTTCCTGCTAAATATTTTCTTGTGTTTTAACCTTTTATTCAGATATTTGTCTGATAGGCCCACACTAAGAATATAGTGCCACAGGGTTAGATGTAGCTCATCAATTCATGTCCTCCAGTGAAGAGTCTGGGGATGGTAGGGTGAACAGAACAGGTCAATATTAAAGTGATTTCTCTGCTAAGAATATTAATCAACATACCATGGGTTGGTATGGGGTATTTCTTATGATTTATCTGTGTAAATTACCAAAACAAAACAAAAAACCCAAGTTTATTTTTATAAGAATCTTGAAATTAAACAGTAATAATAATAATATTAAATAAAATAGCATAGTTTTACAATGTAAAACAATTTTCTCTTTAATAAGATAAAAAATGTCAAAGATATAACAATGACTAAAAAAGATAACTGAGATTTTTGGTACTATTGCCTACACTCAGATTTGCTATCTTTTAAGTCTTACATCATATGTCTTTGTGTCTATTGATGTTCTAGTTCTGTTTCTGAGACCTTTACTCTTCACATTTACCTTAACTGCCAGTTCCCAGGGTCCTCCTATTCTTCTATAATTGCTCAAATACCATTTAGACAGACAGACAGACACACACACGCACACACACACACATACACACACATCTCCTCTCCAGGTCTGCTATGCTCTAACTCAGGATAGAGGTTCTTCTTTTTTCGCTTTAACATCTTATTCAACCACTCTCCATTATGACTCCTCATTATTATATTGCTGAGTAGATAAATGAGAATTTTGACAAATGTCACCTCTTTTTTTCTTCTTGATTACCAGTTAAAAGATTGACACTACTCCTCATGTCTGAAAGAGAAGCTGGACATGGAAGGGCCACAAAGATCCAGGAGCCACAATGTGAACTCATGCTTGACTATAGAGTTTATGTTCTAATTACAACACTAAGAGGTTCTTTAGCAAAAAATACTTTGTTTCTAAGAAGTGAAACTATTCCGTATGACACTATAATGATGGATATGTAATATACACATTGTTCAATACCAATGACTGTATAATACAAGAAATGAACTCTAATGAACTAATAAACTTTAGTTAATGGTAACATCAATCTTTGTTCATCAATTATAACAAATAGACCACACTAAAGTAAGAAATTAGTAACTGGGAAAACTGGGGATGGAGAGATATCAAACTATATTTTCTGATCAATTTTATGTATATTTAAAACTTCCATAAAAATAAAGCCTAGTCATTAGAACTAGAAAATGGGCAGGGGGGGAGAAGGTGTTATTCCAAATGAAGTGGAAAATGGAAGCGTGGCAGCGGTTGGAGGTAAGGGGGTTGGGCTCTTCAAGTCCCCCTAGTTATTCCTCTGCCTAGCTCTAAGAGTGTTCGGATTGTTATGTCCACCCATATAAACCAGCCACCTGGGCTACAAAGTGAACTGTATGCAAAGAGTCTTGTAAAGGTAAAGAAGATTAGACACCCCTGCCTCTCTCTCCCGACTCAAAACAAACCAATTTGCTTATGCTTCAGTTTCTATAAAATGCACAGATGTGCTAGAATTCAGCTGTCTCCGTGGGGAGCAATAAAGTGCTATTCTGAAGTATTTCAGGACTGGAGCATCCCAGGGCCTGGCAAAGGGCCTGGGACACAAGGGAGGAGATAAAGCACAAATTGAAAAGCAGTGTTACTGGGAAGTTGTAGTTTACTACATGTGACAGGCACTCCCTTCTTGTCTCCTAAGATTTTTTTCCATATTGTTTTCAGAATCCCTATGTCATGATGTCAGAGGCAGACCCACCCTTTCCTTTTTCTTTTTCTACATGCCAATTATCTCTTTCATCCTAGTATAGAAGGAGGGAGATAAGGTGAAGTTCCTATATATCTTCTTCAACAGAAACTGTCAATTAGTCTCCCAACACTTTGGCAGCCCCAGTGCCAACATTGCTACCACCTCCAGAATGTTCATGTCTTTTGGAGCTCAGGGCAAATCTACTTCTGGAAATGCATCCTGATAGTCACCTTTACCCCTTCTTTCAACTTTTCACTGAACACTTCTGCTGGACATCTCAGAGTTCAGAACATGATTACATGTTGTTGTATGTTGTACTTGCAATTTACAATCCTGCCTAATTAAAAAAATCTACATATTTATATCTGTATATCTCTCTTAATCCTAAAGACATGACTTTTCCTTTTATATCTATTGAATCTCCTCTAACATCTTCAACTGTGTGTTGGTTGAAGACAAAACAAGTTGGAGATTCAAAGGAAAGAACTTACAAGTCCCTTGTCTGCCTCATTTCCTTTCTTAATCAGGCCCTGAAACTCCAACTTTTTACCATTACACTTCTTGGACTTCAGTGTATTGACTCTGAAATCACCCTTTTGGATACTTACTGAGATAATTTTGTTTCATTAGTCAATGAACAGAGACCCTATGGTTGCTATTTTTGAGATTTTAGGAGAATTAGGTGTCAGGTTTAAGTGAAGAACTGGAGAGTAGAGTTCTCTTTTGGGTAGAGAGAAAGAGCAGGATAGCAGAACTGTGGCACAGAGGGCATAGACCCTATATAATGAGATTAGTTTGCTGCTAGCAGAACTGTGGGACAGAGGGCATAGACCCTATATAATGAGATTAGTTTGCTGCTGTGGACCATTACATAGTGTTGGAGCCTACAAGAGACATGGCTCTAAGAGAGAAACAAAAATTTGGGGTTCAACTACCTACTCCAATACTTCAAAATCCTACGATTAAGTTTCTTAACCTACTTAAAATTCAATTTTCACATCTGGAAATGGTATTTGTTTCTGTGTTATGCATATCTATGAGGGCTATAGAAGATAATACCCAAGAAAGTTATTGTAAATTTCAACATATAGGTATGAGACTGTTAGCAATGAACGATGGGCAGCATGACAGTATTTGCTACCTTGGGAAGATGGGAGGTGGGTTGAGGGATGTAGATTCTAGAAAAGTAGGCAGGTACTTTCAGTTAAAAAGCTTCCCTACTTCAGATTTTTATCTGAGATTAAGTCTGTTGGAGGACACAGATAATTCAAAACAAGTGAAACAAACCTTTGTAATTATACAGTTGAGAATCTATTTTCTAGATAATAAGATTGAATCACGGAAAGATTACGTTCAAGCCCAAGTTTCAATGCATAAAAGACAGTCACACTCATATACCTGTGGCTGAAGCATGTGAAGATTTTGAAGTTATTAGGCCTGACCAATTTACCTCTTGGTTTCCAATGCTGGTTCAACACTTTTGCCTAATCTGAACACTAAATAGCACCAACAACATGGCTAGTTGTTGCATTTATGCTGCACTTTGCATTTAGAAAGTTTTTTGTTTGTTTGTTTTTGCTTTTTTCCACCTAGGTACTACTATGGAAATTTCTGTAAAAAAGAAGAAAAAATGTATCATCCTCTACAAATGGACCTTTTCCTACAAACTCCTCCAATCACCTTCATGCCCCAAAACCTGCTCTCATGAAATTCTTTATCAGTGACAGACTAATCCCAAGGTTTGGGATTTTTTGTCACAGAACTGACCAAGAACAAACAGTTACCAGCATTTATTGAGTACTTACTATGTATTACACAAAGATCCAAGAGGAGGCACAAGATACTGCCCTATTCAGGTAGGCAAACTCTATACTTCATAGAAGCAGAAGGTGCTATGACATGGGGCAAGCTCTACCTATGGTGCAAGCAGTGACACACTGAGTTTAGGGGAGGGCTAATGGCACTGAATTTGGGAGTTCAGGAGAAGATGCCTGGAGCTGATTATGCTGAAGATGTTCTGAGGAATGTCAAGCTTTAAATCAGCAGAGTGGAAGAGAGGACAATATCACTGGCACAGGAAGGGGATAGAGGACTGGGCCAGGCAAGTCAGATGAACAAGGTCAGCAAGAAGACTGTTCTGGCTGGGATAGAGAGCTTTTTGGGAAGCAGTGGAAGATAAGGCAGAATGACATTGTAGAATGAACAGTGGACCACCACTCCTGCCGAGATGAGAAATCAGGACTTCTGTCATTAACACTGATGTGTGAACAAAGGATAGAGTTTCAGAGACTAAGCACAGAGCCAGAGACATTGGAATCTGACTTTTGGCACCTAAAGCCACCACCTGCAGAACTTGGGGCATGTTATTTGATTTCTCTGAGTCTTAATTTCCTCTGAAGTAAAACTGAATTAATAAAATCTCCTAGGTCAATTATGTAAGTTGAGTAGTTCCTATAATAGAGTAGGTGCTGAAAACAACTTTCTTTTTTTTTTTTTGGCTGTTGTTTTTTTCATTGGTTTTAATTTTTGTTTGTTTTTGAATAGCAGTTATGCTGATGCGCAATTGCTTTTCTTCTTAGTCTCTTATTAATTATCCAAGTCAGAATACTTCTTTTTTTTTTTTTCAAGTCAGAATACTTCTTAAAACAATATATCATTTCCTACCTATGCTCATTGCTCTATTAGCTTTGGGAGCCAACATATTCTTCCTGATTATGGATCATGGGCTTTGAATTTTCATTTATCTCTAGTCAGATCTTCTTCCCATTCTGGGAGGTACCTCTGTCACTGTCTGCCTCGGTGGCATTTTTAGAAACTAAAAGCCATAGAATAAAGCCTTATAATGAAGAATGGAAAGAAACATGCAAATAATTTTATTTTTACACTTGAAGAGAACAGGGGATTTGATGAGTAGATAAAATTGGCAACTTTAAAAGAGTTTTTTCCCCTTCAACAGAAATATTCCCCTCATTGACCTCCTATGGTGTCTGAAATTCCACCATATGCTCCTCTCCTTAAAGAGCCTTGGACCCAGCAGGAGCATATTGATACAATGATGGTTTTCACGGCATTATATTCCCTGGAAGGGGTAACACATTAACCAGCCAGCACACCAAAAGGATGTGTATCCTGTCATCTCATGTTGGTAACACTCTCTACTATTCTCTTGTAACATCACGGAAGTGCTCCAAAAGTGGCCAGATCAAAATAAGAGTAATAGCAAATATCTGCAGTACTTATTATAGGTCAGGTAGGTGAAATTCTCATGCTAGTTTTTGGAAATGGATACTACTACAACCCTCATTTTTATAGCTAAAGAAACCTATGGAGAGATGCTAAACTTCCACAGACTCAGTCACAGGGCTGGAATTTGAACTCAGGTCTTTCAGAAGCTCCAAGGGTGATGCTTAACCATTACACTACAGTCTTTCTTTGCGTAATGGTTATTTCCTACTCCATGATGTTTTTTTTAAAGATTCATTCATTTGTTCATGAAAGATACAGAGAGAGAGAGGCAGAGACCTATGCAGAGGGAGAAGCAGCCTCCTTGCAGGGAACCCAATGTGGGACTTGATCCTGGGTCCTGGGATCATGCCCTGAGCTGAAGGCAGACGTTCAACTGCTGTGCTACCCAGGTGTCCCACCTACTCCATGATTAATAATGAGATATTTTTGGAAGACCTGAGGGAAATACAAGTAGATCTGATGACAGAGAGAATTTTTGGGGGTCTACGATAAAAGATTTTGGTTGTATACATGTATGGAACCTCCTCCTCCCCCAATGTTGGGGAGGAGAGTTGCTATGCATGCCTGGCAGCTTCACCTCTGAAGGGCTTTGTAAGGCTCTCAAGGCTACAGCCTAATCAGGGGAAATTAAAGAAGTTGGCTTCTTATGCACAGTCTCATTCCAAACCTTAAAACTAAATAGCAAAGGGTATTTTCTTGAAGTTTATACACTACATATCCAAACTCTCTGCAGCCCTCTATAGCCTAAATCTTAGTCAGAGTAAAATATATGCATTCTGCGAAAGCAATTAAACAAGGAGGCCAATAGGCTGAGGTGGTTCTAATACCCTGGTAGCCTACATAAGCAAACCAAAATGTAAGCCAGACTCAATTCCTATAAATGTCTTAAGGTTAAGAAATCTAAACAACTAATGACAAACAGCCAACTAGGCTTTCCCAAATAAGCAATGGCTTAAGCTATACCCAATCAAATAAGTTCTTGCCCTGCTTACAAACCTGTTCCATAAAAGCCTTTTCCTTAGCTCTTGCTGGTGGAGCACTCCTAACCATATTTGGTTTGGTACTGCCTAATTGGAATAGATGTTTGCTCAAATACACTATTCAAAAATTTAATGTCTCTCAGTTTACCTTTAAACAGTCACATTGTACTAAATATCCCGGAAGCCTAATTTTATTAGTAGATATCTGGACAGAGGAACCAATACAGAAGAAAATCAAATGTCCCACATTACTTATGATTACCTTGAGGAACTAGAACACAAGATAGGAGAGCTTCGACAGGAGAAGAGGCTGAAAGACTGATGTTCAAAAGAACATAACAGCACAGAATATTTATGGACTACAGCACTTAAGTAAAAAGAGTTTCAAAGACATGTGAAGAGGCTCAAATATATGGAGGAATTGGGCAGCCGGGTACATGCTATCTAGAAGCTCAACAACCCAAATATTGTATGTCAATAATTATGGAAGGCTATATCTTCCAAAGATGGCCATGATAATATTTCCCATTACTTTGTTCTGCAGTATGATTTCATTGCTCCTCCAACAAGAGACAGAATTCATTTCTTCACCCCCCTGAACCTGGGTGAAATGGGGCCAATGACTGTTGTCCGACAGAATATATGTAGTAGTAATACTGAGAACCTAGTGACCATACTAAGAAGCCCAAGGTGGATTGAGTAACCATGTATAGTTGCTCCTGTAAGATATCCCTGGATCCCAGTTTATAGACAAAAGCAAATTCAGCTATGTAACTGATCAATCTTAGTAATCTAGAGCAGTCCATCCTTTCAATATCTAGCCCCAGCTGTTGTCTGACTGCAACCACATATGAGGCCCTGAGCAAGAACTGTCCAGCTGCACTCAGTCAATCCACAGAACCATAGAGACAATAAATTGTTACTCTAAGTTGCTAAATTTTGAGGTGGCTTGTTACATAGAAATAGACAACCAAAACAATGCAACTGAAGGGGGCATAATACAATGCTACCCCAAACAGTCCTTAATACCTAAGAGCAAAGCAGAGAACATTCTAGTATATTAATACATCAGCGTATGACATTTATGGAACCCCCACTAGTCATATGTCCTCCTTGATTGAGGCTCTATGTCTTTAGTGAAGACCAATATTCTCACTTAGCACAGAAGGACTCTCCTTTATGGCATTTTTGGTCTTGTTCTTCTGAATCAATGTAAGATTCAAGTTGAAGATCTTCAATCTCCAGGTTCCACTATAGTTTCTAGAAAAAGCATTTCCTCCTTTGAACCCACATTACTAGTAATTAAGGCCTATCAGGAGTTGGGGTGTAATGGACAGAAGAACACTTGAAACTGAACCAAAAGGCCAAAAATTCCATTTCCATCTTTCATGCTTCATTTCCTTTTTCATGAAGAAGATAAAAATAAACACAGCATCAACCAAAATAATAACTCCCGAGCCAGTAAATTATCTGGTGAGTTTCTCTCTTTGCAGCTTTATCTTCCAAATTCCTTTCAAGTCTTCTACAGGTATGCCACGAAAATTCAAACCAGGAATTTCTGAAACACAGTGGCAAGTGCTATTGTATTTAGGCCCTGGTTATTATCTACAAAGTTATACTTCTTCCACTCCCTTCTTATATTCTCCTATGGTTTTGATATGGCTGCTCACAGCTTGCTATCTGTGTTCTCATTTCTCAGCTGCCTTCTAAGCATGTCTGATAATTTCACTTGTTTAGTTCAATTTATATGCGTTTGATCTTTTCCTTCTTTGATTAAATGTCAGTGATAATTCAGTTAGTAGCACAAACACATTAGTGCTACCAGTAAGCTGAGGCCAAAAGCAAAGGATAGTTTCCCCAGCTTTTTAATTCCCATTTCTAGATATTATTTTGGGCAAGATCACACTGTAATTCTAAGATTGCTCTTTTTAACTGAAATATAAATATGTGATCTATGAGGAGAGATAATCAATCCTCTCTGGAAGTCATCTATTAATGGAATTCAAAGTGTCCCTGGATACCAGATCTTAAGGTAGCTAAATAAATCACATCATTTAGGTATGTAAGAGACCTTATAAACTATCTATTTCAGTATATTCTCTTTAGAAAAGTACACAGTTGAGTGGTCCAGGAGGTAGAGAGTCCTGAGAAGAGCCATATTTAGTCACGGTGATTCAAAGCAGGAATGGGCCGTGACAGTCATAAGACAGAGAGGTGTGGCTACTGTGATAGACTAAGCCCAGAATGAATACAGTTCAGAAGGGAAGGTAGGTATCTGGCAGGTACTTTCCTAGCAGACAAGGCAGGCTTGGGGAGAGTGAGAGGTTTAGGGTGGAGTAAGTAGAACTTAAAAGCTGTGTGATCGATAAATCCCTGATGCCTCTCTGCTTTGGCGAAGATGTGAACCTATGCTCCTGGCACTGGAGGAGATTGTCCTTTTTATTAAAAGCTGATTTCTGAGGATAGGATCCAGGTTTTCTCATCTTCATCATTCAGTGGTTGTTTCCACCAAGAAGAGGATCTGCTCCAAGTAGCTGAGAGGGCATGTGGGGCATTTCTGTCTTGACATAACTTGTCAGATTTGATTTTTAACCTCTTCACGTGACCTGCTTTGCTTCATAAATAATCTGCTTCAAAAACCAAAATAACACCAAGAGATCTTTTCATAAAATCCATACAGATGTTTAACTCCAAAGCTAAATCTAAAAGTTAGATTGCCTGTCAGTAAATTGCTTTTCTCAGGGCATAATATAGTTTTGTTTTGTTGCATGCACATGTGTGTGTTTCTTTCACTCACCAATTTACTTTTTTTTCTGGTAATTTGTTCAGCAAATGATTGTAGAGTAATATGTCCGATGCTCTCTTTTATACTTTGGGACACACAATTGAATAACACAAGTCTCATCTATACTAATACACTCATTGGACACAAAGAAACAGTAACAATGGAGGATGGGGGCCGTGAGGGAAGCACAATGCCTATGCTATGGGAACACAAAGATGCACCTAATTCTTCCTCCTTGAGTCTGGAAGCCTTTACAGAGAGAGTCACCAATGAGAAGTTAAAGGAATTTCCCAGGTTGAGAGCCATGTTCCCAAAATGGGGTGCATTCCAGACAAAGAAATGGAAAAATAAAGTGGACAGTGCATTTGGGGTTTAGGATGAAAGAGCAAAGCCCCAGGGTGGAGTGCAAGCTCCATTTCGGCTTTATCCCTTGTCTACCCACTTGCTTGTTGTGCAAACTTCAATAAGCCTCTGATGTCTCTGTGTATCACTTTCTTCATCTGGCAATAACATCTGGCAATAATAATGATATCTGCCTCATCAGGTTGTTCAGCAGATTAAAAAAGATAGTTCACGTCAAGTGCTTAGAGAAGTGCATGACTCCATAAATGCCATTTTTTAAATTTTTTTTTCATAAATGCTATTTTTATAGCTAAAATTAAGGGTCTGATTGGGAAAGAGAGAATGAAACTGAAAGTTAGGAAGGAATGGAACATAAACTTTTCAGACTATGATATGAAGTTTGGATTTTATTTGTATCCAAAAGCATGTCTTGTAAATGTTTTTAGGTAGGACGATGGCCTGACTAAACCCCCATGTATAAAAAGGTTTCTTGATGGTGATATATAGGTAGAAAGAGCAATTATGAGATCCCTGCAGAAATGCAAGTCAGATGAATACTTAAGCTAGAGACAAGGGAAGTGAAAGAGGAGTGTGAATGGATATAAAAGATTATAAAGACAACCTATATCATCTAGGGACTGTATTTTTTATAATAAATGGCCTAAATAATTATTATTCTTTTATTTAAATAACTATGTGGATAGTAATGACATTCTTCAGAAAATTCAGGAAAAGAGCAAGTTGAAAACAGTATGATCAGTTGATTTTCAGACATGATGGGCTTGAGGTACTTATGGGCTATGAGGGTGGACAGCTATAAACAGATGTCAGAGGTTGAATATTTGTTCAACATGAATCTTGAAATGCGTAATTAGTAATCTTGAGCTTAAGTACAGTTAAGCCATAGAAAGAATGCAATAATAAAACTAGAATTTACTGAGTACTTACTGTATGCTAGGACATAAAGTAATCTCTTTGCATGGATAATCCCACATATTACACACAACCCCTTAGATAGATGCTATACATTTTCCATTCAACACCTAAGGGAAGTGTCTGTAACAGTGAAAGTAACTTACCAAAGTTGCACAGCTAGCAAATGGGGAACAGAAAGACAGCAATTACTATTAGATTCTTGTGACAGATCCCTCACCATGCTAGTGGGTTAAATAAAGAGAATGTATTTCCTTTTCATCTCAAATAAATATAGAGGAACCCAGCTTCCTTCTAATTTATTTCCTTGTAATACATCAAAATTCATCCTGCCTGTATTCCAACCAGCAAAAAAGATAAGAGAAGGAACTAAAGTATGCCACTCTGACTTAAAGACATGTTCTAGAGGTTGGACACAACATTTCTGCTTACATCCCACTGGCAGTACTTCAGTCATATGGCATGCCTAGGTGCGAGGGAAGCTAGGAGATGCTGTATTTCTTTTTTCCTTCTGGGAAGCTATTGCCCATGTAAAAACGGGATGTTCCATTGGTAAGTAGGAATTAGAGAATAAATATTGAAATAAAACAGACAGTCTCTACTACAGAGATCTACTACAATAAAATGCAAAGTTTAAAAAACTTAACTGAAGACATTAGTTGGATTCCTGGAGGACCTTAGCATTAAATGGGGCAGCTGGATGAAATACTGACTAGGATAGATCTGAGACCTACCATCACTATCATAAATCCACTGATTGGATGGATATCTAGGCATAACAGTAAATAGAACACACTGAAAAATTAATATTCCTGGAAGGAACTTCTTGCACATCATGTAGATAACTTGGTTGAAGAGAAGCATGGAGAAATCTGGAGAAGCATTAGAATTAGGTATAGGTTGGGGATTCCTGGGTGGCTCAGCAGTTTAGTGCCTGCCTTTGGCCCAGGGCGTGATCCTGGAGTCCCGGGATCGAGTCCTGTGTCGGGCTCCCGGCAAGGAGCCTGCTTCTCCCTCTGCCTGTGTCTTTGCCCCCCTCTGTGTGTGTGTGTGTGTGTGTGTGTGTCTATCATGAACAAATAAATAAATAAATCTTAAAAAAAAAGAACTAGGTATAAGTTAAAGCATCAGTTCAGTTCAATATCCATTTTAAGGACTACTAATAAGCCAAGCATAATGAAAAGGTGATTATTTCCTTATCAAATGTTTGTTCAAATCATAAAAAGGTTTAACTCAGGGTTTCTAAATAGTGAACTTCCCTAGTGCACTTAAATAAACTCCGCTTAAAGACACTGAATTCACAGGCAATTTTCAGAAACACATTTATGAGGCAAGTACCTAAGTGTAAGTACCTAAGATGTGCCTAAATCTCAGGCATAGAAAGAAATGAGATTAGTGCAAAGAGAATCATTGCAGGTAAATATTTAGATTTGAAGAGGTGGAACAAGTGTTTCTTAGGGAACTCCTTTGGGGAGATAGGTTTTCATGTAAGCCACTTCCCTTGAATAGTGTCTCACAAGAATACCTAAACAGAATCCTTAAATAGACCTCTGTATCTTTAATGCTCTCGGTTCTATGCTGAAGCTACTTTTCAAGAGTATCTATATAATTTTGAAGGAAAAAAAAAAGTTTGGGAATGATGAAGATATCTTATTAATTGCAACACAGACCGGAGAAATATGTGAGAAGTGAATTCTATTCGCTATACTATTCTATTCACTATACAGGCCATATTGTTTGCCAGGTATACATACATACATACACCATTCACCCAGAAATAGTTACAAATTCAAATTGAGTCAGGGATTCAACTATAGGCTTTAAATCCTTGGGATGCATACATCTACCTTGGCCTTTATAACTCAAATACAATGTAGCATCCTTGCATTGCCTTTAGCCCCAAAGATGACATGGTCTCATTCTTGGTCTGATCCTGTGATTAGAATTTTTGCTGAAATATAGAAATATGTATTTACTACACAAGGTTTCCCCCTTCAATCCTATCCTTCCTATCATCCCTTTTTGGTGTGGTGTAGCCTGAAATTTCACTGTTAGAAAGTTACTGTTTTAGCTTAAACCCAATATGACATTTTTACCTTTGTTATACAAAGGTCTCTGGTAATGAAATATAGAAGTCTTGTCCACTATTTACATTCCAAGTATCAAAGGAAGAGCTTAAGTACCTGAAATTGGTGGATAAAGAATACAGAAATTCAAATTGTGAGTACATTTCCACTTTCTTCTTTCCATACTGAACCTGATATTTAGAGAACAGCCCCAAACTGTTTAAGAGCCTCCTTAAGAGAGGAGGCAGTTTCTTAGCGGGTATATTAAATGTTTGGTTAAATAGTCCTTTTCATTTTTTCATCTCTGGTAATAATGGAAATTGCAAATATTTGGTTTCAGTCAAATTGTCCTCACTGGTTCTGAACAAGGCTGTACTTTTCTGTCTCTTTGTCCTCACTCATGCTATTTGCTACCTGGATGGCCCTTGATACTTCTTTCTTTTGTGTTTCAACTATTATTTTATTAAAGTAAACTACACATAATTTCATATGTATATAGCTCCACAAATTTTCACTAAAGGATCATACCTATGTAACCACTTCCGAGATAAACACACACACACACACACACACACACACACACACACAAAACAACCAGATGATTAAGTACTCTAAAAGCTCCTCTGGTGTTCTTGTATGGGATAGAAAAAAATTTTTTTTTTCTACCCTCTTAAGGTAATATTACTGGAGACTACAAATTAAATTTACAAAAAAAAAAAAAAAAAAGTGATCATTTGCCCTCCTGTGTGTTCTAAACAACATTCAAGCCAACTGCCAAATGAATCTGGGGCCATCCACTGGTGTTCTCAAATGGTGAGAAATTGGCAAATTGATTGTATTGTACCCTCCCTTCAAGTAAGGGTTTTGAGTATGCCTTGATTTGTATGGACACTGCATCTGACTTAAGCCAAGTTCTTCCCTGTTGCCATAAACCAGATCACCACCATTTTAGGGATTAGAGAAACTGAATCCATGCATGCACACCCTAGTTGAATAGTGATCAAGGTCACATTTTAAGGGTCATGATGTACAAGACCGGGCAAAAGAACACAGCATTGAATGAAGGTTCCATCTCCCCTTTAACCTACAGGCAACAGGGCTGGTTGAAAAGAAAAAAGGAAAGCAGCATATTAAAACATCATATTAAATTACTATAAAGTGAAACTATCTTGGCCAGGTGGACTAAGGCACAATCCCAGGCTTTAACACGTTTGAACAACCACCCATTAGGGCCCGTTGCTCCATATGCAGGACTGGGGACCCCTACTGAGACACCCAACACTGTAAAGGCATAAAAATCATGGGAAACAGCCAATGCCCCTATTCCTAGTGAGGATCAAAGTGCTACACTGCTGAGAATACCAAACCCCACCATGCCTGGGAGAGGCATTAGCTTCTGGAATTTGCAATGGGATATTCCAGTGGGATGACTGAGTCACTTTATACCCTTGTGTGAGAGGGAACTACTCAGTCTCCGTTGGGATCTCACTATCCTGCTGTAAACTGGACCTGTTGAAATGCAGTATGTCATAAGTAGAACATGCATCACTGAAGGAGGGGAGAAGGTGGGGATCCTGATCTGGCATATTCCATCCCCAGGCCGCCATCTGATGCCTGACAGTGCTGTCCCACAAGGCTGACATGCAAGGTGTGTACATCCAGGTCAAATTCCTAAGGCTGAAGCCACATGAAGGGTCAGGCCACACATATAATTCTTACAGAAGGTTAAGAACTTCTCATACAAGTTCCTACTAAGTATTTGTCTTCTTGATCTTAGACTTTTACCATTCCTGTGGTTTTTGGTCATGAGATGGGCATCTAACAGAAATACCTTTCTACAGCAGGCCCACCTGCATACCCAGCAAAGGAATTAATCCAAGTATTAGGTACATGGGAAGCTGCCATTCTCTAACTCATTGAGATTGCCATGGTGGTTGTCACTACTTCAGGGACAGGGGTTGATAAGCACTGAAGCAGCACATTAAGGAAGAACAAATTAGGATTAGTACTCTTTATTCATTTGATGTGGGCACCTGGGAAGCTCGGTGGTTGAGTGTCTGCCTTTGGCTCAGGCCATGATCCTGGAGTCCTGGGACTTGATCCTGCAGGGAGCCTGTTTCTCTCTCTGCCTATGTCTCTGCCCCTCTCTGTGTCTCTCATGAACAAATACATAAAATCTTTAATAAAATCATCTGATGTTACCAATACTGATCCCAAAACCTGCCCTGTGACACATCCTACCAAAAACACTGGGCATGGGTACTTTTTACCTGTCAATCAAACTACACAGGCAATCCATCAAACTGCTGGTCAGCAGGGTCCTAAAAATACCACCATCAGAGCTGTGGGTGGCTATATTCAGATTTGGGATGCATTTGTAGGCAGAAAGAGTTAGGAGTCTTTGGAAAAAGAAAGACAAGACATAGTTTCTTGTCATAAGAATGCTCTTGGCCTTCTTGTGATCTATGCCTGACCAGCACTTTTTCCCCAAGGCACATTTCTTGCAGAATTTCCAGGGATATGTTGAAATTGCAGAATAACAGACTTCAGTAATGATTTTAAGGGAACAAAAGAATGTAAGAACAAACAGCTACAAGCATGTCAGGAGATAGCTTAATCATATCAGGAACAATAAATCAGTGGTGAAACTGTCATTACTGATTCAAAAGTAAAAAATGGATATAACGTAGAGTTCTTTTTTCAGGATTTAAACCCCTTTGAGAGCTTGAATATCCAACCAATTGGAGTCAGAGAATTAATGATGCTAATTGTTGGCCCGTGTGACTTCGATTAATTTAGACCTGGACTATGTCACTTAGAGACTGCTTTTGCCTCAGTTCTAAGCTTAATTCCCCACCAGACAAGCCCCTTCCTGAATATGTATGCACTCTTAGCTTAAAACTTCCCCAGTTTTGCACTTTGGGAGATGTCCCTGGTGTTCTCTTTTACTTGTTGCAAGTAACACCCTTCCTTTTCCTATTTTTGGCTTGGTTGTGTTTTTTGACTTCACAACCAGCAAAAGGTAAACCCAGTTTTGGGGTAATGAGACTCATGTGGCTTACCCTGGTTGGCACTCATGCACCGCTATGCTGGCAACAGAAAAACCACTCTAAATAAAACAAACTCGTTGTACCTGGGATATGCGATAGATAACACTGGAACTATATAGTCTTTCTGTCACATTAAGGGAGGCCAACTGGTTTGACACTGACTGGTCACACCACCTAGGTATTTACCGGGTAGGAATAGGATCCAGTGGTTGTGTGTCACAAACATTTGACTATGGCTTCCATCTGGGTTCCTTGGCCACAGCATCCTGAGTTTTTCCTGGCTAGAGGAGAGAATCCGCTCCATGGTAACAAAAGCTGCCAATCTCCCTCTCCTCAAATCTAGTTGGGTACATTTCCATTTTCCACTTCATCATTTGGCCGCCAACCTTGTTCTACTGGTCTGAAGGATGTTACAGCACATCAAAGCTTTTATTAAATTAACCCTTGCAAGCCCTAAATGTTGTTCAACAAAGCCTGTCCTCATGATCTACTGAGAAATTTCTTACAGAGAAAGCTATCTTCCAAAATGGGGTCGTCCTGGACACTATCACTGCCTCACAAAAAGGCACCTGTGTATTGAGAGGAGGACCCTAACCATAAACCTAACCCTAACACTGACCCCTGACCTTAACCCTAACCCCTGAACACCAACCCCGAGTCTGGGCCTCACCCTAAGCCTCCCCATCAACTAAGGCCTCCAGGTAGATCTCCACAGTACTTGCAGACAGCATCCTCCTAGCTCCTATGCCCAAACCCTAACCCTGGGTTGGGTTCTGACCAGACCCAGGCTCAAATCCTGGCTCTGAACCCTGAAGGATTTGGGACACCTCAGCAACACAAGATGACTTGGCCAGCGACACAGAGGAAATAGTGTCATTTGGAAGAGAGGCAGAGAGAGCTGGAGAAATCCGAAGTAACCCCTGAGACAAGCCTCAAGTTCAGCATCACGGGAATACCAACCCTGGGCCTGAGCCTCACCCTAACCCTCACCCTCACCTCAGCCCTTCAGGCAAGTCACCACGCTGCAGGCAAATAGCACCCTCCAAGCTCCTTGGCCGGAACCGCAACCCTAGATTGGGTTCTGACCCAACCCAGCCCCAAAGCACGCCTGCGAACCCCGAGGGGCAACACATATGAGGAAATCCTGCCGTTTGGATGACAGGTATACAGGTATTGCCGCAGAAATCCTAAGGACCCGAGAGCGAAGCCCCGTGTTCAGTGCCCCCCTGAACGCCACCCCTGAGCCTGAGCCTCACTCTGTGCCTTGCCCTCAACTCAGCCCTCCGGGCAGGTGCCACTGCGAGCAGGATACGGTGCGTTCACACCGCAGCACTCGGCTAACGTGGCATCTCCACCAACTCCGTGAGCACCGGCGTGAACACCCCGAGTGAGGGGCCGACTCCCAGCCCAGGGGGCCTAACCGATCCGTGGTTTGAATCACGAGGCTCTTGGTGAAGAAAACGGTCACTTACTTTTGGAATCGTTCTCGTGACCCTGTTTCGTCCCTCGTGAGCCTCCACGGCTGCCCGGACGGCTGCCCGGACGGCCGCCTCTGCCGCAGCCCGGTCGCCGCCCAACAAGCCAGGGACCCCCGGCTCAGCCCCGGGGCATGAGGAGCAGGGGGCCCGGGGGCTGGAGAGCTGGCGGAGTTCCTGGAGGGCATGCGACTGGCTGACCCGGGGTCTGGAACCCTGCACAGGGGGCGGGGGGCGTCCTTACCCCCTCCGCCGCCTCACACTGGACACCGCGCCCTCAGACCCCACGCGGCAGTCATCTTCAGGGCGCAGCCCGTGTGCGCACGTGCCGCTGAGACCCCCCCCCCGGGCGCATGCGCAGCGGCGGCCACTTCCGGCGTCACGTGAGCCCCGGGGACCCCGCGGGGAGGCGTGCGCGGCCCTGCGGCCCCTGGACCAGCCTCCTGGGTGAGTTCCCCGCTCTTGGAGCGGCCGCATCTCCCCGGTCAGCAGGGCCGGCCTCGCTCCAGCTCCGCCTCGCCTACCAGGGACGGTGCCAGAACCAGTAGTAGGAGAGTAGGCCCCTAGGGCTGGTTACTTGTGGGGAAGTGACTAGCGACCGGGCTAAGGGCTGACTAGTAAGGTTTGTTAGGCAGGTAAGAGTTCTTTTCCTTACCCTGATAGAGGAGAAGTGAAACGTTATAGTGCAGATTTCTGTAACCCTTAGACAGGTTTTAGGCGAGAAGGAGGGCGAGGCCGTTCTTCCTGTGTTGCTCGGTTGCCTTCTGCTCAAGGTAAGGGGTCAAAATGACCTGCCCTGACCCCTCACTTCCGGTTACCAGCAATCCCTTTCCCGGCCTCCTCCCATGGGTAGTGACTATCCTCACGTTTTATTTCAACTGGTTTTGAAATGTGTATCAATGGAGACTTGCAAGCTACATGCTTTCGCACCTAGATTTTTCTCTTAGTGTTCTATTTTATTATGTTTATGATAATCATCCGTGTGAACGGGTGTCGATGTAGACCCGCCCCGCCACTCTCACGGCTTCTTCATACGGGTCTGTTTTGTAAAAGTCCCATAACCTATTTATCAAGTCTAACACTTAACAGGTGTTAGGTAGTTTGCTGTATTGGAATAGTGTAAGTGGTACTATTATGAAAATTACTGTATCTGTCATTTGACAAATACGTATGTATTTGTTCGGTATATCCTCAGGAGTGAGGAATTGTTGAATCATAAAATATGAGTATAAACAACTTTCGTAAATTTATTGCCAAGTAGATGCAGCGTATATGAGCTCCTGAGTGCTCCATATACTTACAAACACTTGGTATTTTCCTCACTTTTTAAATTTTACTTATTTTGGTAGGTGTGTAATGGTATTGCAGGGTATTTTTTATTTGAATTTCCTGTCTTGTTAATGATGATGAGCATCTTTTTGTAAGGTTGTTTATCTTTTATTAAGTTCAGCCCTTTGGCCTTTTTTACCATTAGGTTGTCTGTTATTGATTTTGAGAGTTCTTTATATATTATGAAAATGATTCCTTTATGAGTATGTGCATTACAATTGCCTTCTCTTTGTGGCTTCAGTGTTTACAGTCTTCATGGCATATGTTAATTCAAAGAAAAGTTTAATTTTAAAGTACTTCAACTTATGAATTTTTTTCTTTATGGCTACTGTATTTTTTATCTTGTTTAAAAATCTGCCTACAGCTCTGGGCCATGAATGATTTCATCTTTGTTTACTGCTCTCTATAAGATTCTACTTTTTTTTTTTTTTAACAGCAGCTTTACTCAAATAAAATTCACATACCGTGCAATCCACCCATTTGATGGTTTATGGTACAATTAAGATTGTTTTTTTGCATTTAAGGGTTCATTTACATTTACTGTTTTTTTTTTTAGTATATTCACAGATATGGGCAACCATGACCACAGTCCATTTTAGAACATTTTTACCGCTTCAAAAAGAAATTCTCTTCACTTGAGCTATTGCTCTTCTTTACAAAAAACAAAAACAAAAACACACGCAAAAAAACCATTTTATTTATTTATTCATGAGAGACAGAGAGAGAGGGAGGCAGAAGGAGAAGGAGGCTCCATGCAGAGAGCCCAATGTGAGACTGGATCTTGGGTCTCCAGGATCACACCCTGGGCAGAAGGCAGGTGCTAAACCACTGAACCACCGGGGCTGCCCAAGCTATTGCTCTTCTCTAATTCCCAGTCTCCCCAGGCCTTAAGCAACCACTAATTTGCTTTCTGACTCTATAGATTTGCCCTTTGTGGACATTTAATAAAAATGGAATCAAATAGTATATGTAATTTGTTACTTGTTTAGCATAAAGTTTTCAAAGTTTGTTATGTTGTAGCATGTATCATACTTTTTTATGATGGAATAATATTCGATTATATAGATATATACTTTTTGTTTATCCATTCAGTCATTTGGTGGACATTTAGAAGTTTTTACTTTTCATTTTACCTTTTATATTTACCATCCATCTGTAATAGAATTAGATAGTAATACAAAATGTAAGTTCAATATTCATTTTTTTCCTTGTGGATACTAAATTGACACAGTACCATTTATTGAAAAGGCCATTTCTCTGACTATATCAGGGGGTGCGTGTCTTTGTGTGTGTGTGTGTGTGTGTGTTTTATCATGCATCAGGTCGTTGTATATGCATGAGTTTCTGGCTTCTCTATTCTAATCTATATATCTGACTGCTCGTACCAAGTTCATAGGGCAAACTGATAGCAGAAATCTTTCAATTTTTTCCCTTCTTAAGATTACTTTGGCTTCTTCATCCTTTCCATGTCCATATAAAATTTTGGGGTCAGCTTTTCAATTTTGTTAAATAGCTGATGGGGACTAAAAAGTGCCCTTGTCATGAGCACCCGGTGTTGTATGTAAGTGTTTAATCACTATTTTGCACACCTGAAACTAGTATTATACTGTATGTTAACTAAATGGGACTTAATAAAAGCTAAAAAAAATGGCTATGGTTTTGATTAGAATTGCAGTATATAGATTACTTCGTGAAAAAAATACCTTTATATTTTTGAGTCTTCTTCCATTTGAAAATATTTGCAATGTGTATCTCTCCATTTATTTAGACCTTCTTAATATTTTTCAATAGTGATTTATAGTTTTCTTTAGAGAAATCTTGCAACTATTTTAGAGTTATTTGATGTTCTTTGAAGGTAATGTAACTTTTTTTTTTTTTTTTTTTTTTGAGGAACATCTGAATTTGCCAAGAATTGTAACCTACTCATTTTTAAAATTTCTGAGCTAGTACAAGTCCTGGCACATAATAGGTACTAACTCAGTATTTGTGAAATGAATGGATTAATGAATGTCTAACTACCATGAATCCTTAAACTCTTACCCAAGCCCATATCTACCATCTTCCTGTAAACTCCCTCTAAATACCCATTACAACTATCATAAGTTGTACTACCTTTTGCATATTCTCCATTTCCTAAATATTATTTATCTTCACACCAAATCAAGCAGTTTTCTTTGGTTTAAGTATTATTCATCATAGAACCCATGCAGCACAATTCCCTATTTAGAAAGATTTCAACATATGTTCGTTAATTGTTTAAGAAGGTAAAAGAGAAGCTGAAAATAAGAGAAACTTAGTGATCTGTGAAGTTCAAATGGTGATTTTTTTCTGTATATGTCCATCCTCTTCTTGTCACTCTTCTTCTTAGTTCAGGTTCTCTCACTCTGCCTTGAGGAGCCTAATCCCTCCAACAGAGCCCAAAGCTTCCTGTAGGTCCCACTGTTAATTCCAATGTCTTGCTGACAAGGCTGTGATGGAGAATCAACTTTAGTGGTGAGCAGACCTCCTTCCAGTGTTTTGGGCAAGTTATTTATCATCTGTATACTCTGTTTCCTACTCTGGAAAATGTAAAGCACTTATAAAATGCACTGAACTAGTTTAAGTGCCTTCACAGTACTCATAAAAATAATAACAAAAGATTTTCAAACTAAGGTACTTTTTGCTGATATTAGCATTCTTTTATTTTAATTACAGTATAAGTAACATACAGTTATATTAGTTTCAGATGTACGATATAGTGATTCAGCGATTCTATACATTACTCAATGCTTGTCATGATAAGTGTACTTTTAATTTTCTTCACCTATTTCATCCATTATCCCCACCTACCTCCTCTTTGGTTAACCATCAGTTTGTTCTCGATAGTTAAGAAAATATATCTGTTCTTTTGTTTGGCTTTCCCTCACCTTTGCCATTTGTTTTGTTTCTTAAATCCACATATGAGTGAAATCATATGGTATCTGTCCTTTCTGACTGACTTATTTCACTTAGCATTATACATTTAGCTCCATCCATGTTGTAACAAATGGCAAGATTTCATTCCTTTTTTATGGTCAATATTCCATTATGATATGTCTGTGTGCGTGTGCACTTGCATTCACACACACACACACACACACACACACACAGACACACACACATCCCATCTCTTCTTTATCCATTTGTCTATTGATGGACATGGGCTACATCTGTAACTTGGCTATTGTAAATAATGCTGGAATAAATAGGGGTGTGTATATCTTTTCACGGTTGTGTTTTTATTTTCTTTGGGTAAATACCCAGTAGTGGAATTACTGGATTATCTGGTAATTCTATTTTTAATTTTTTGAGGAACCTCCATACTGTTTTCTGCAGTGGCTGCACCAGTTTATATTCCCACCAATAGTGCCCAAGTGTTCCTTTTTCTCCACATCCTCACTGACACTTGTTGTTTCTTGTGTTTTTGATTTAGCCATTCTGACAGGTGTGAGGTGGTACCTCATTGTGATTTTGATTTGCATTTCCCTGATTAGTGATGCTGAGCATGGTTTCATGTGTCATTTGGCCATCTGTATGTCTTCTTGGGAGAAATTTCTGTCCATGTCATTTGCCCACTGGTAATTAGCTTTCCTAAGTTAGTATTAGACACTTGCTGGCATCAGAGTAGTACCCTGCAGAGATACTAAATCATAAAAACTTCCATTTTATTCTTTCTGCGCAGTAACACCTTTCCTATGCATTTTTCCACTGCCATCAAAAGATCATATGCAACCTGCTAATAACTGACAATATTCTTAAAGGCACTTATTTCTACATACCAGAGTTTGCATATGCTTTCTACTTAGATTGTGGATAGGTTTCCAGATTTAGTTAATAAAAGTATAGGACACAGTCAAATTCTAATTTTGGATAAATAATAATATTTGAGTATAAATACATACCAAATATGCATTCTACTAAAAATATTGCTTCATACCAAATTTACACTAAAAAGTTATATCTCATTCAGTATTTGAGACATACTTATACTATAAATGTATTTCTTTTTGTCTGATATTCAAATTTAATTGGGCATCCTGTATTTTATTGGCAACCCTAACTGATCCCTGGCTTTCTTTGAAAGACTATCTGTAGAGATTTCAGGAGATTTAACAGGGATCATAGAACAATTGAAAGGGAAATGGCTACCTCCCAAGTCTTATCACCAAGCTCCATCTAAATTCACATACTTTGCTTTTCTTCTGGCTCTTGTGATGAGCCTGCTCCTTATCTTAACCTGACATTCCTGCAGGGCACTTGGTTTCTTACCTTCTCTTAAGGATTTGCTCCCAAATTTATCCTTTATCCTGATTGTCAGTTTTTTCCTACTCTACTGGATCAAAAGAATATTCTTGACTCCATTTCTTCCTTCATCTACCACCTTAATAACAAAAAAAAAATTATCAAAAGACTGTATAATAGTAATCTTTTTTTACTCCTCTTCTACTCTTTCCTCAACTGACTCCAGAAATAATTACACCTTCTATTTTGCTGGATCTCCTTTGCCAACTAGCATGAAGTCAGATTTTGTCATTAGAGCGTATGGGAGGGATAGGGTAGGAAATAAAGGTTTCTACTCTCTTGTTTCTTTTCTTTTTTTTTTTTCTTTAGATTTTATTTATTTATTCATGAGAGGCACAGAGAGAGAGAGAGGCAGAGACATAGGCAGAGGGAGAAGCAGGCTCCATGCAAGAAGCTCAATGTGGGACTCGAACCTGGGACTCCAGGATTACACTCTCAGCCAAAGGCATATGCTCAACTGCTGAGCCACCCAGGTGTCCCTACTCTCTTGGTTTTCAATGTACTTTGTTCCTGTATAGCCTACTAAACCAGAACAGCTTTAAACAAACCTTAAGTTAATTTGTAAAAACTGTATCTTCTGAAAAAGTATACTTTGCTTGAAAAAGAAAATCACAGAGGCAAACAATAAAAAAGGAAAACAAACTACTGCAATACCATAATCTAAGAGATAACTTTAAGTATTTGATTACAGAGCTTTACAAAAAACTTTAAGCGTAAATAATATATGACATTAAAGTATAAGGTGTCTTTTTATGGTCTTTTGTGACAGGACTTACTATCTTAATAAGTAATCTCAATTAATATGACTGTACGAGACCATGCTATTGCTATTACTGCTTGCTTAGTCTCTCAATGGCTGATTACCAAAATTTATTAAAGTAATTCTTTTCAACAGGCTCCTTCAATGATTACACAATATTTGCATGTTGGTTTCAAGAGAACAACAAAATATGTATGTGTTAAAAGAACATCAGTTTTAGAACCCACTCTTCATAGTTTTCTTTTTACAGAGTTTTGTTATCTCTGTAAAAATGGATACGAGTAGGCTAATTAGATAATTCATCTGCTAATTGGTTAGCAAAAGTATCCATTTATATAACTATGTTCTATGACTTTTAGATGTGACTCCAAAGGTGAACATATTAAATAATAAATTGACCCAGTAGATCTTCTAGATGCTTCTCATTTCTTCAGTCACATCATAGAATTCACTGATTAGCTAGCTTGTATCATTTTGTATGAGACAGTCATGGATTGGGTCCACATTCTAAAAATAACTGATTATATAATACCATATTTTTATAAGTATCTCCTGTAATAAAGTCGTTAAATAGAATTCAAAGGTGACATAGGGCAGAAGTTGGTAAACTACAGCCCACTGATACCCTGCTTTTTAAAATAAAGTTTTATTGGTTCACAACCAGAGCTGTTAGTTTGTAATGTCTATGACTGTCCTCATACTACAACAGTATGGTTGAGTAGTTTCCACAGAGTCTCTGGCCCACAAAGCCTAAAATATATTCTGTCTAAGCCTTGAAGAAGAAGTGATTCCCTGTTCTAGAATGATAACTTAATGATTCTCACAAAACCAGTAGAAAAAGAAATTTCAGTCAGCCAATTTGTTGATCTGAATCAATCAATAAGCATGCATTTATTGAACTCCTGCTTTGATTTCAACATTCTTGAAGATAAAATTGAGGGATAATATACATGACCTACATTCATAGGAAATTTATAATAAAGTCAGGGAGACAAAATATCCACATAAATAGAATACATGGGAATATATAATTGAGTGTTTAGTGTAGGTAATATATTTTTAAAACTCTTACTATTTATATGTAGCACTGAATATTTCCCATAATTTTTAGGAAATACTTCTTTGATGTTTATTGGCTGATCCTTTGAGGCCATCTACAGATATTTTAGGTTGCTCCCTCAGTTCCACTTCCTCTGAGCTAAGATGTCTTCTCATTTCTGAAATGGGAAGAAGTCCATAAACTAGTTCCCTTAAACTAGTAAGTTCTTGATAAATGACACACACACTAAATTTTGTCAATAACCAGGATGTTCCTACAGAGCAATGAATTTTGCTAGCTCTGAACAATGGATAAATGACTCATCTAGTCTGTTTAAATGACCTGTTTGCTGTTATCTGCACACAGTAATTTACTGAAGGAAATTGGATTTTGCTGGCCTATACTTCCTGCTTTGTTCACTTTGTGGTTCTTCCCTCATCTATTCTGACTCGTAAATGAGTCAATCTTACTTCAACATGATGCTTTTAAAATCTAATACTTTGTGAGGAACTTTTTTTCTAATGAAATTAAAATGAATAACTTGCTGTTGAGAATATTCTCCTAAGACTATGAAAATTAAGATGGATAAAATGTTAAGAAAATATTTCTAGAAATATT
Source organism: Canis lupus baileyi (assembly GCF_048164855.1). NCBI lineage: Eukaryota > Metazoa > Chordata > Mammalia > Carnivora > Canidae > Canis > Canis lupus. Next base: position 34,305,682 of record NC_132843.1, on the reverse strand, counting down.
CTACAATTCAGAGGAGTTGATCTTATATAATAGCACTTCTAATTAAGTTCAATAAAGTGAAATACACAGATGTGAAGATAGGAATTATTTATATTTTACGTGAATGAAACCTCTCTAGCTATGAAAAGCCAGAACATATTTATGTTAACTTGTTGCCCGTTGTCACTAAGTATTTGAACAAAAGTGTTTCCTCCAAACTCTGACACAGAACTTAATCAGCTGACCAGTAAGTATCTGCTGAACATGTGCATAATACAAAACATTAATCTGTGTGCTCTAAAATTCTGGGTATCATAATAATTTTGATTTTTTTGAAAATTAAGATTTATTTTGGAAAACAACATATGTAGATGGAAGAGCAGTGTAACATTGAAGAATATTGGAATCTTTTAAGGGCTTAGTCCACCACAAAATACATGTGAAAAGCTAAATAAATTATTTGTAATTGTAAATATAAATTTGTGATTCATAATCTTCCATTGTACCTAAATTCAGAGAATTTGTAAGATGGATTTTGAGATAATTTAAGAAATCTTCAATGGGCTTAAGGATTTTCAGCTTATCCTTTCAGAATGAAAAGACTTTGAGAAGGATAGTGTTAAGGATAGCATTCTAAGAAAAACATGACCAAAGGCATATAAAGATAAATGGATAAGCATATGAGGAAAAAAAAAAAAAGCTGATATGCTTGTATGTTAATCAACAGGAAAATTGAAGCCAGATCTTTGTAGATACTCAGAAACTAAGAAAAAAATTAGGTTGACATAGTGAGCAACAATTAGCTTTTGCAAATTCTTAAAGAGGTTGGCTAGCTGTAATGTATTTTGTTTACAATGAGAATTATCCCCTAGAATCAAAACTTATAAGAGGTTTTTAAATCTGAGCCAGAATTTATTTTGATAATTTACTTATATGAGCATGGGGTTTTCTTTGTCAATTGTAATGTAGTGGTAATTTATTAACTATTTGTAACTAGTCCTGACTGTCTTCAGCTTAAAACAGTGAATACTATATTCATTAAATTTGTCTAGAAAAACCTTTTGTGACCCTGTCTATCCCATTTTTAAACTTAAAGCCAAATTGGTTTTTTTGGTTTTTTTTTTTTGGATCATACTAACCCTAATATCTACACTTTTCATGATTTCATCCTCTTCTATGTGCATTAGCAGCCCAAAGAAGAGTTCATGGTGATGGTTATCTTGTTCATATACAAGTAAACATGTACCAAGTTGATTGCCATTCTTTTGACTCCAATGAAATGGTTTGTTTTTCTTCCCTTAAAAATAATTATCCTTGTAAATTCCCTTCAAGCATTTTTTTGTTTGAAATTGTTATATAAGACCTCTGATTCTGGGGCACCTGGGTGGCTCTCAATTGGTTAAGCATCTGCCTTTAGCTCAAGTCATGATCTCAGGTCCTGGGATTGAGCCCTGTGTTGGGGCTCCCTGCTCAGTGGGGAGTCTGCCTCTCCCTCTCCCTTTACCCCTTGCCCCCACTCATGCGTGTGCATCCACACATTCTCTCTCTCAAATAAATTTTTTTTTTTTTTTTTTTTTTTAAGAAAAAGACTGCTGATTCTACTTTCAAGCAAAAAACAAAACCACAACAACATCAAAACGAAGTTGATTATCTTGACTGCAGATACAGGGTATTAAAATGCTGAAAGTAATGTAAATTATGTCCAGATATGATTTGTAGCAAAATGAATGATAGGCAGTTAGTCTAAGGCAAGCTAGTAAAGCTTTTAGAAGGAAGATGCTTAGGAACTCAATGAAGTTACAGAGGACATGGGTGAGCAAAATTTCTTTTTTGAAATTCCACTTCAGAAGTAGTTTTGGGAGAACCAGTAGTCCAGAAGAAAATTTAAAAAACCTCTAGGAATAGCAGGTTAGGAACAGAATTCCAGTTTATAGAATCGAGAACTTGAGGCAGAAGTATAGTTTAGCATCTTCAAGAACTCAATAAGCCTCACATCAATGCCCTCCTCTCAGAAATTGTGTCTCTTACTTATTCTAGAAAACTGAAGTTACCAGGTATGATCTGCCTCACTTTCTCATTAACTTCCAACCTATAACCTCAAAACCATCTCTTTCTCTCTCTCATACACACACACACGAATTACTTCCCATTGTGAGAAATATAGGTGCAACTTCTACTCATAATCAACCTTTCCATCTTTGTTCTTAAATCACTTCCTTTTGCATTTTCTAGTACCTTATTCCATTGGTTGTCCCCACTCCCATTTAATTGGTGCTCTTATAGTTTAAACTGCTCTAATCCTGAGAACAGTTTCCTAGGACAAGTGTCCCTCCAGCACCTTCCTATCTCTGTGCTTTCCTTTGCAGCTGTCCTTTCTGAAAGATTAACTAACATTGCCTATTTCTAATTCATCAGCTGCTACTCTTTCCTTACCTCTTGAAACTTATAATCTGATTTCAAACTCCGCTACTGTAGAGAAACTGTGTTCACCAAAGCTGTAAATAGTTTCCTGATTGCTCAGTTACACAATCTCTAATTTACTTGGAACTCTGGTGCATATGCCATTTCTGGTTATTTCATCGTCAAGTTTCCCCCTTCTCTTAAATTCTGACTCTTCACTTTTTTCACTTATTTTCTCTTAGAGTTCAAAATTGGAATCCTTTATGAAATCTCCTTCCACGAGGCCATTACTTGCACCTTGAGCTCTTCTCTGTAAGGAAGAGCTCTTCTCTCTAGGAAGCCTTGCTACACTTGTGTTTTGTAGAATTCAAGAGCAAAAAAAAGAAAAACAAAAAGAGAAAGAATCTGACTTTAAAAACGTGCTGAAAATCTGAGTCGATGTTTTTCAAAAGAAAACCTAGATGGCCAACAAGTACAGGAAAAAATGCTCAACATCATAAATCATCAGAAAAATGAAAATCAATAGTATTGAATGTTTTAAAATTATATAAATTCTTTATATCTCCTTGTAAAATAAGTCTTATTAGAACAGTTCCTCTCAAAATTTATTGTGTATATAAATCACTTGGAAATCTTGATAAAATGCAGATTTTGATTCAGTAGATTTGGGAGTAAGAGCCAAGACTCTACATTTCTCAGGTAATCCCTTTACAAATAAATTCACAGGCATACTGAGTAGCAAGCTATTGGATGGCCTATTTGTAGCCTGATGACACCTAAGAGGTGTAAAAGGACAAGTACCTGATGTAAAGAAATTCCTTAAGAAGGCAGCCCTGGAGGAGACCTGTGGGGGAGGAGGAGTGTCAGTTTACAGGATCCTAAAAATATGAAGACAGTTAAAAACAAAGCAAAAGAGGAATGAGAAAGCTAAGAATAAATTTTGCCTAATATTATTTTTTCTCAGGAATAAGCCAAAAGAGTGCCATCCTTGGACCTGGGAAACAGGGACTCCTGCCCTGGGGGCTATATTTCAGAGGCCTCCAGGCCCTTCTCTGGCCACACCTGTTCCCATGGAGTAAGAAGACCTTAAGGCCAGGAGATATACCTCCCAGCACCCATGGCTCCTCATCTAGACCATGTACTACTTCTCTTCTCAAGTGTCCTGGACCCACCTCTAGGACCTACATGAGCACCATTCTCATAATTTCCTCTCTAAGGCAAACCATGCCCCCCTCCCCCCCATGCCAAACAGCCAAAGATAAGTTGTTTAGCAGTTGGTGGCAGGGGAGCGTGGGTTGATGAAGAGGAAGAGAGTCTTCCTTGCATTCACATGGCTGAGACTCCTTGCAGAATGTGACAAAAGGGTAGGCAAAGAAGAGGAGTGGGTTACAGTCCTCCACATGTACTTTTGCCCTGGGCCCTACAAATATTAAAAGACAGGCCTGGATCTGTGAGAGAATCATTAGTGTCTCTGCTTACTTTCTTTCTGTTTGGTATCTGTGAGACTGCTGTTGGAACAGGTGGAACCCAGACTAACCTCCATGTTTAGTTTCTGGAAGTATCCTTTGTCCCCAGTTGTCTCCTTTATTATACCTGAAATATTTTAGTATAAATCAGTTTTTGTGTATTCAAGCAGGGAAACGGAGAGGATCAGAGGGCTCTGAAAGTAGAGGATAGGTCTGTAAAGACCCTGGGAACACAGGGAGAATAAAGGCAAAAGACTTGTCTTGTTTGCTTTGAATGCTGAATGTCAAGTGCAGAGCCTGGCACTCAGTTCAGGGTCAATAAACACTACCGATCTTTTGATACATGAATGGACTGATGGGAAAGTAACTCCTAAAACAGAATGTCTTGACTTTCCTCTCACCTTCGCACCCTCCTGGTCCCACTTCAAACTGGAGCACAGCACTGACAATACCAACTGATGGAAAGCCCCTTTGTGAATACACAGATTGATTGTGGATGGGAAGGAAATAGTAAGATCATTTAATCTGTCATTAGAATAAGAGAAAACTCTCAAGTATTTCCAAGACTATGAGACTTAAGGTAATAGATTTTAGCCCTGTTTCTGCCACAAACTAGGTGTGAGTCTTTGGCTAGTCATTAGATCTTACTTTCTTGAGTTATAAAATGAAAGCTGCTGTAATAGGCCTTTATACTTAGATAAAAAGATTGAAGTATTTTGAGATAATAAAGTACTATAAAAATGCTATGTATTAATTTCAATTGTAGTAAGTACAAAAGTAAAGTCTTCAGTATCTCTTTGTCTAGATTTGGACAGGATATTTAAGATGAGAGTAAATCCTGGAATGATGTGTACATGGTACCTCACAGACACAGATAAGAACTACAAACTCCCTTGAATTTGGTCTGATTTGTTTGTTTAAGATAGAACTGTACAGATACAGGGAACAAAGGCATATAAGTTTTGTAACTTGTGGATCAGTTTTTGAATGGAGGGCAAGATTGGAAAGCACCTGGATGTGAATAAAGTTTAGTCAACCTAGCCCTAAGCAGACCACTATTATACAGGAGCAAATTTTTTCTAGGTTACAGATTGATAAATTTTCTGATGTCTTTTTGCATTGTTGGGTATGTTGAATTTCTACCAAATTTACCAGATCATAGTTTTATTATTGTCAGAGAATACTGCATATGATATCAAGGACTTGATTTCAAATTCCAACATCCCTTTAAGTAGTTCTTTAATCTTAGTTAAGGTAAATTACTCCTTTATATTTACATGTCCTCTTCAGCAACACAGGAAATTTTTTTTAATATTTTATTTATTTATTCATAGAGAGAGAGAAAGAGAGAGAGAGAGAGAGAGGCAGAGACACAGGCAGAGGAAGAAGCAGGTATCATACAGAGAGCCTGATGTGGGACTCGATCCAGGGTCTCCAGGATCACGCCCTGGGCTGCAGGCAGCGCTAAACCGCTGTGCCACCAGGGCTGCCCAGCAACACAGGAATTATAATAAAAATTATAATGAAGCATCCCCCCCTTTTTTTACTATAAGGCTGTTTTAAGGAAAGAAGGAGAAAGAGAAAGACTGGAGGACAGAAACGAAGAGACAGAAGACTATAAATATGCTTTAGAACAGGCAAATCCCTGTACAAATGATAGTCAGCAGTATTATTGAATGTTTTCTAAGGTCTAGTCTGAGGAAGAATAATCATTTTGCCACATATTCTTTCCTCTAGGTTCTCTTATGATGAAGATCTGAGAAGGACCAAGTGATTGGTTGGGGTTGAAAGTGGCTCTGGAAGAGAAAAAAAGATGGCTTTTGTACAGGGGGACTGATCCTCATATTGTTACCTGGCTGTGTATACTGAATAGACTGGAGGTTACATGGACCAAGTTACCTTAATCTTTGGGAAGTCAGCATGTTACTTTAATCTGTGTAGATCGTATTATGGCTTTGCACTACCTAAGGAATAGTGCCTAGCTGAGACTATGGTTTGTATAATAATGACAGCCAGATTTAAGCACTTCATGATTTTGAGTAAAACATTTAATAAAATTCGATCAGCAACAATACCATCTGAAACTAACAAATGCCAAAACTATGAAGAGGTACAAACTTTTAACTAGAAAGCCTGCTATTGATTCTGCTTTCCCGATGCTACTACAAATATTTAATTGTCTACAGTCTTGAACAGCATTTGGGATAGAAATTTGGATGGTTGTGTGATGTATTTCCAATAGTCATATCCAGAAATAAATATCCGGGTGAGTTAATGTCTTTGTATGTCTATATACACGCACACACAGAGACGCAAATACACACATGGCTATGTCTCTAAATAGACAGCAAGCTCACATATATTTATCTTTAAATATTTACATATACCTTAGGCAATTACATCTTCCCATCAGATTTTTGTTTCCTTGAAAACCCTAGTTTCCAACAAGATTTGGGTTTCTACCCTTGGCACAATTACAAAGACTGAAAGAACATCTGAAATCTAACCTGTCATTCCCTGCCCTCAGTGTGCCAGCTTAGCCAGGGAGTATAACCAGCAAGAGTGACCTAGGATCCAAAAGAAGACCCCATGGTTGTTATCATTTCTTTACATTTCACATGTTAATTCTGATCTTTCTGTGGTTGGATGATTTGGGAACTCAGATTTAGGGATGAAAATTATTATGACTGCATTAAGGCTTGACTCCCACATTTCACTGTCTTTTTACTTTAATGGTCATTTAAAAGACATTTGTAGAATTTGACAAAGCATTGATGACTCTCAATAAGAATAATGTGCACATTCAAATGGAGCCTGGCTTCCCAATAAATCTGAATACAGGCTGTTAGGACATATCTGAGTCTTTTCTCCAGATTTCCTGCAGAACACTGCCATCAAGTGTGAAACTGCAGAGGTAGTTTCTGGGTATTTTCAGTGTAGATATAGTACAGGAGTCTCCCTGAAAACTGACCCCAAGATTTTTTTTTTCAATTCCATGACAAGTTCTCAGCAGATGTCAGATGCCTTTTAAAACTTTTCAGAGGATCTCACATCTACAGCTCTTTTAACCTTTATAGCAAAGAAGAAATATGTCACATTAATGGCAGTAAAGACTTGTAGGCTATGACTCTGGTATTTTTTCAGGCTTTGAAGCTAGAAATGAATAGACACAAATGGCCACCTGGTGCCTTTCATGAGTGCACCAAATTATTCTGACCAATTTTGTATTATGAAAAAAAACTTCTGCTTCTTAGTTTCTGAGCTAACCTTGGAATAATTAAAAAAATAAACAAGCAAGCAAAATTTGCATTTTTTTTTTAAGCAAGTAATCTATATAAATGAATCCACATTATCTTCTAAAATGTGCTGATCTAAAATGCATATTACCTGACACAGAGTAAACACTATATATTGAATGAATGTAAAATTAAATCATAAAACTCAGCCTGTCTTTCAAAATGCAGCAGCACATTCCTTCAGCGCAGCATGTTCCCAACCATGTATATTTCCTATAGTACTCTCCTTACACCATAAAGCTTGTATTCCAACCAATAATGAAAGATCAGCAAGAACATCATGTTTTCTATTTCTCTTTTTTAAAATGTCGTTTCCTTTACCTACTATATTCTATAGCCCTAATTTTACCAGCAAATATGGCTTGGAAAAACACCTTAGAATTCTACTCATTCTTTTGTGTCTAAGTCAAATTTCTTTATCCTGAATTTGAATTAATCTTCACATCTCTGATCACCTCTAGCACTGAGTCTGAATCTAACATCTGAAGGGAATTTCTATCCTTTTAAATATCAGTGAGTGTATGTCCTACAAGTTTGAAAGCTATTTGAGAACAAAGTTTTTATTTCCTATTTTAGTTGATTAACACTGCAGCATCTCCCACTAGCTATCTAGAAGTGATGCCTGTGACCCTATACATGGGCAATCCCATCCAGTTTTCCCAGCGTGTTCGACCTGCCTTTCAGTGGTCCAAAACTTTTCCAATTCTACCGATTTTTAACAGGATATCTGGAAACCTAGGGCTTGGAAAGAGAGTATGACTGGAATGAAGTCCAGATCTTTCTCTGAAACAAGACCACACGTTCTTTTTGTTATATTATAGCCATGTATCTATTCACATAATACATCATTTTCTAAAAGCCTTTGAGACGTCTGTAGGCAGGTCTTTCATAAGCAAGTTATTTGTACATGCAAAGCACTTAGTTAAATGACATGAACATTTGAATTTTATTAAGAAGAAAACTAGTAGGAAATAAATTAGTGGAAAATGAGGTCAAATAGGGTCGGGATCACATCACATAACACATTTTTAAAGAAAAATACGGATTTTGAGTTCAGAGAAGAGAATTCTAGACAATTGACATGAGGCATATCGAGTCATTAGCTAATAATATACAATATGCCCAGTCTTATCTACTAATTGCATGCAGCCCAAAAGTAGGAAGTTTATAAAGTTCAATTGAGTGTCAGTCTTATGCGTCAGATACTTTAAAGGAATAAAAAATTTATACCACCATCTCCAATAGATAGAAGTATGACATCTGAATGATAGGAGTTTGGAGCCATGATGACAGGCTCTATGCTAAGTACTTCACATACATCACGCCTCCACTTCCCCACAGTATGATTGGGTAGGTAATATTATTGACAAGTTATATGTGAGGAAACTGAGAAAGTTTTAGCCACTTGCTCAGTATGTGGTTATATGTCAGAATGGTCATCATTTGAACCCAGGCCTATCTGATTTAACTTCCTATGCTTTAAACAGTCTATATAATATGATGTAATAACACTTTTAAGGTGATGAGGTATAAGTTGAGTTCTTTGGCTTGCTGTGGGTCAGGGTGACCATTATTAAAGACTGATCATTGACTTGGGTATATAATTTGCTGGCAGTTTTCTCTTTTCATTTTCTTCCATTGGTGTGAAATTCATAAACACACACAACACTCTAGAAATCCAAATTTTGTATTTCCTTTGAAACATGGCTCAAATACTTCTCCCTATAAATTACCTTTACTAATTTCATATCCTTATGACTTTTCTGATGCTTCATATTTCATCAATGTACTTATATTTTTTCATATGCATTGAAAATGTTCCTTTGTTTATGGATGTCAGCCTAACTCTGTTGCAAGTTCCTTGAGTGAAGGAATTGAGTCTTATGGAAGTTTCCATCCTCTATTCCTACCTAGAGCATAACACACTGACTCAGAGTTGCTACTGGGGAAGTTCCTAATATTGCTAATATTTATGTCTCGATGTCTGAGAATGTTTTATGAGTGAAAGAAATTATCTCAAAGCTCTGAGTTCTATGCCATATTCCTCCTAATAAACTACATTTAGATAAATATTAGAATTTTCTTGTATCAAAAAAATAAAGGATTTTACCACAAAGCTTATAAGAAAAATTTACACCTATGCTGTTGATTTGGAAAGTAAGAAATTGTCAGAAACTGGCATTAGTATCTAAGTAGTAAATGTTGACTCCAATAAATTTGGGAAAAATCTGCAAGCACTATCTTGCAAAGAGTGGTTCTAGGAGTGAAGGGTTTGGCTTGTATTTTCTATTTTCTCACTGTCGAGATGAAATGTAGAATATATTTCTTAATATTTTGACCCATATTTCCTCACCTGTAAAGATATCACATGTGCCCAACCCATTTCATGGGTGATGAAGATGAAATGTAACACAAGAAGAAGATAATTAAAAGTTTAGTGCCCACATATAAAGGATTAACAACTTTGAAAAGCATACATTTGAGAGCAAGAATAGCAGGCTTTGTTCTCCTTCTGGGTTATGCATCAGTCTTGTCACTCAGCAGTTGGTCTGGGTTGTGGCTTAGCTATTTTAAAGAAATCTCAGTCCATAGCACTGCCAGTGCACTCCTCACTGATTAAGTGGCTCTTGAGCTCTGTGGGCTAAGAATTGCTGTTCCATTGTATTCTATCAGTCGTCTAGCAGAAATCTAAAAAAAAAAAAAAAAAAATCTTAGCAGCACGGATCTCCATAGATAGGCTGAGCAGAAAGGGTTGGAAAATGACAAGGTTAATCATTTTAGGAATGTCTTAGAAATGTCATTTTGCCCATGATTAGCAATGCTGTGACCTATTTTCAATGTAAATATGTGGGGGTTGTGTGTGTGTGTGTGTGTTTAATTAGCATAATATTTTTAATGTGTTAATAATAAGTTGGGTTCTACTGGTGGGGTATTAATCTTTAGAATTGACATATGTCCTGTAGAATCAATGTGATTTGGAAGATGAGATATAAAACTTGATAACTGTGGCTTTGGACTAGCTACAGAGCTGTATAAACCATGGTCTAGAAAGTCAGTGAAGGGACAAACTCTCAAGTAACTCTTCCCTGCCCTCTAGCTGCTACTTAATGCTGTCTGAGGATTTCAGTGACAATTAATGAATCAGCAATACCCTTCTGGACATGGACAACACTCCTAAAGTCAGTCTTTCCCTACCCCAAACCTACTGTCTCAGATGTACAAAAGACAATTCAAAACCCTTAGTTCAAGGAGAGAGAGAACTCTTGTGCAAATTGAGACCAAATCTGGCAACATATTAGAGGTCCCAGTCACTTCTGACTAGAGTTAGTGATTATCCAGTATGCAGTGAGATTAGAATGAGATCTTGTATATATTCTAGCGGTACCCACTCCAGTCTGTATGAGTGGAGGCTGCTTACTTTCTTCACTGTAGGGCTAATGGATTTTTTTTTTAATTTATTTTTTATTGGTGTTCAATTTACTAACATACAGAATAACACCCAGTGCCCGTCACCCATTCACTCCCACCCCCCGCCCTCCTCCCCTTCTACCACCCCTAGTTCGTTTCCCAGAGTTAGCAGTCTTTACGTTCTGGCTAATGGATTATAATCACTTCCTGCCCCAGTGCCTGATCCTGGTTTCTTTTCATCCAAGCTATTGGCCAGAATTTTTCTTAAAATTGGATAGTCCATCCTAGAACCACAAGTCTGTAACCTAACTAAGAAAATACCTCTGCCAGGCCTTGCAATTAAGCCTAATTTGGGTACTGCTTCCAATTTGGATCATATCCAAAGCTATGATATGTCCTTGTATGTTGCTAATAGGTCTAACTGTTCCTCATTTTTAGTAATTCCAATCCAATTACCATGTAAGCTACTTTTACCTTAACTCATTTTTAAATTTACTCCTATTTTCCAGGCATCTCTTTTGGTCCTAGCATCTTTGTATGAGGCATATATAGGAAATAATCCGTACTTTATTATTCATGGTGATTTTATACTTGCTCATAGCTCTGTTCTTGCTTAGGCTCTGCTCTAAGACCTCTAACTACTCAACTCTTAATGATTATGTTACTCCTCTAAGCTCCTTTAACATCAACCATCTATACCATTCACTTGAGATACAACAAATACTACATTTAGTATTTTTAATCCTCTACAGTACATAGCCTATGACCTCTATGTTTTCTGTTTATAAAGTGCAAGTTGTATGCTTTGTAATTCTTTCAGTTCACACTGTGCTTTGCTTGCAATATCTTGCTCATTCCAAGTATGCTGATGATGGTGATGATAATCATTGCACTTTTCTCTTAAAACTTCTTAATTTATCCTTCTACACTCAATGCATTGCTACCATTACCCTTGTTCTTAATTTGTCTATTGCTTCATTTCTCCCTGCAAACCAGTGTGGCTTGGATTGCATAATCTTAGTGAAAACTCAAATGACTAACAACATTGAAAATGGAAATAATTGGAATTTAGTTTGGTTGGGTCATATATTTTGATCCTCAGATTACCCAAATCAGATTGGCTACATGACTAATTTCATCATCTTGACAACATCAGCTTTTAAAATGACTCATCTTGGATTACTGACTTCCATGGCACTAAATAAACATAATTACAACTGCTGGATTTGGGAGTGATGTGACCTCAGACTTTCTTTTATCATTTAAGTCAAGTCTATGCTAACAACACCAAATAAGAAATTTGAGATAATCCAGTAATTCTATGTAGTAAGCTAAAGGGAGAGAGGTGGAGAGAGAAGCTATGTATGATAATTTTAATCTCCTTTTGTCTTTTCAAAGTATGTTAAAAAATTGCAGTTAAAACTCAATTGTAATTACTGTGATCGACATGGGACATAAGCAGAACTGAAACTCAAAGAAGATAATGGAGTTTTCTAAATTTATGTAGCTAGTGATTACAATGCTTAATACTAGAATTTTTGGCCAAGATAGTTCCATTTTCATTCACCATGCAACCACGGCCATGTCAATCATCAATCCACAGGAATGAAGATATTTCTAAGTTGTTATAGTAGGATTCTTGTCTTTCTAACCCTGTTGCTGATTTAGTCCTTGCCTTAATTCTGAGCAGGGGTGAAAAAAAGGGTTGGGCTAGTTTCTTCAGTTCCAAAATGATTTCCTAAATCTTGATATCTGCCAAACATTTGGACTCAAAGGGACCTTTAAAACCATCTAAACTTTAATTTCAAATATTTCTTTGAAACTTAGCTGTGACATGATTCCTCAGGAGTCCTAGCCACCTGCCAAGTTTGAAGTGCTTTTGTTCAGCTGTTTTTAACTTACTGCTGAGAAAGTTCCTAATTTTAATAAGATGGAAAATTGTATTTTTTCCATTGCCCTATAACTCCAAAACAATGAAATGGATGTGCTACATGATAAAGTAAAGAAAGAAAAAAGCAAATCCAAAACACACAACATGATTATTGTTGGGATATTTTGATAATTATATCATGCATTTGGAAAAGTGGCTTACTAATGTCAGGTGAAAGATAAAGATGACCATCATCAACCAACCCAAAATGATTTACTGAGTGCCAGGAATATATCTAGCCCTATTTGGTCCCTTTTAGGAAATAATGTAGGAAGATACTGCCCATGTTTGTTTTGTTTGTTTTTGTTTTGTAGGGGGCACTTACTCTGCTAATTTGTATAATTAAACCCTTGAGTAAGAGATGTTGTAAGTCAGCAAAATAAAACAAACAGCTGTATCATTTTTTGAAAACATTATTTCAAATATAGCTATTGTCTATGTAAGGAAGAAGGGGATGAAAGTTGCTAATCCAATTTATTGTTATTAAGTGTCTCTAGTAATTGGAACCAGTATTTGTGAATAACCTATCTGGCTGTGGAGAGGGACAAAAAGTTAATAAATAATTTTCCTCTTTTCTATCACTTCCTTTTTAAATTTTCTGAGAGGATAGCCAATTTCAGTCTTGCTGATTAGATTGACATAATTGTTAAGACAGCAAAATTATATCACATAAGCCTGTAGCTATGATCTCAGTTGAAACCACAGTCTATGTAGGTACTAAAGGCTGTCAAAATACCCAAGAGAACAAGATGTTTGAGTAAGTGGTTTGCTTTCTTTTCCCATCCATCAACACATTCAAGCCATTTGGTACATGGAGACACTGCCATAGTGATAGACAATTGAGTAATTCAGCCTGATGCTTGTTGGAAAGCCAAAGCTTTCTGGAGTAATAAGTTACCTTTTTTGCTTTTCCTTTGAAAACTTGTTCATGTCCCACCCCTGACTCGAGAGAATAGAAATGTTGTCACATGAGTGACTGTCTCCTACATTATCACGAATAAATGTTGCAAATCACAGACTTTTCTCTAGAAAGTGAGAGACATTTATTTTGCAATAATTCAGTGATTTTTGTCTCTATTATTCAAGATGATTGATGTAGATGTAATCATTCTGTCTCTTAGATATTGGTAAAATAAAATGACAGTTGTTGGCTGTGCAATAAGTTACCATCTGCACCAAGATGCTTGGAGGAATTGAAAGGTTGGCATTTTCACAGCATGAGATAAAGGATCACAATTACTCAGTTAGTTTATGAAGGCTAAATAAAAAATCCAGGTCTAGTATTCCACTTCAAACGCTGAATTATGTAGATTGTTTGCCAGAATAAGAAAAGATCAATTTTGTAATCATTCAAGTGAGATATTCATGAGATTTCAGATGTTTTCATCTCTGTGTGTGCTTAGACAAGAATTACATCTCCCCTTATGCCCAAGCATCTAACTGATATCTGTGCTTTTGATCTTACTTTGTGCCGAGGGCTATGCTAGATGGTGAGAACCAAACATGAAATAAAACACACCATGCTTTCCAGAATGATGATGATGATGATGATGATGATGATTATAGTGGTTGTTGAATGAATATTTTGCCCTGAAATCCAACCTGAATCTATATAATGGGAATTTTTACTGATGCTCCTTGCCTCTCAAGCAATGTTAGAGGAGGAAATGTATTCCTCCCTGTCCATCCTTCACTTCCATTCATGGGGAAAAATCACTAATCCAGCTTTAATTCTTGATTAGAGCTACTTTAGGTGCCAAATAACACAGCTCAGACTTGATCGTTGTGCTCTTTCTCTCTTCCTCTGCTTTCCTTGTCCATCACTGAAGTATTTTTTAGATTTGTGAGTTGATTTTTAAATTAACATTCTTTCAGTGGAAGATTAATATTAGAGAACACTTTAGCTATAAAGAAGGAATATTATCCAGTGACTACATTTTATTTCCAAAGAAGCTGTAACAATATTTACAAAGTTATATTTTACAAATATAAACGTAATGCAAAATATCTTACCAATTTTAGGTGCATTTGAAAAGAAAGATGAAACAAGCATCATTTAGAAGATCTGAAATGTGAGGAGGATCTGAAATGAAAGGTAGATTTTCAAGAGGTAGAAAGGAAAGAAAGTCAGGACGACAATAATAAGAGTTAGAAATTGAAGAAAAAAGCACATAGTATTCCATATTAAAGGGAAGAGCTGTACTGCTTTGGGGTAACTTTCTAACCTTTATTATTTCACATTAATCATCACTAATATATATTCATACTTATGCAAATTAAAGGGTTAAAATAAATTATTTTCATTCATTTTTTTTGCCCTTTCAATAAATTTATTTTTTTTTAAGATTTTATTTATTTATTAATGAGAGACACCGAGAAAGGCAGAGACATAGGCAGAGGGAAAAGCAGGCTCCCTGCAAGGAGCCCGATGTGGGACTTGATTCCAGACCCTGAGATCAGGTCCAGAGCTGAAGGCAGACATTCAACCTCTGAGCCACCCAGGCATCCCAATAAATACATTTCTTTACCAGGGTCATATACCTGCTACTCCCATCTTCTGTGACTCTCCCTCATGTAGAATAGAGATACTCAGATATTTGAAACATCTTACTGTCTTACTCTGAAGTCTGAAAAGCTACCCTGAAATAAAGATTTACTTGTTTATTCACATAAAGGGACCTCTTTTTCATCCCCTCACTTAAATTTTAGATTTTTAGAATCTCCCACTTTCTGCCTCTTTACAATGTAATTTAAAATGTATCTTTAAAAATGGAATTTCATTTTAAAAGCAACTTCTGTCCTTTTTCAATAGCTCTTACCCCTCTTTCCTTGATGCCATGAACATTTTTAAGTTGTTCAAAGGCAGAATCTAAGGGGTACCAGTTACTATCCTAACATTTAGAAATATCAGGGCGAGGTTTCCCTGGAAACCACATGCACATAAAAACCATGCAGAGCAGACTTGGTTTCATCTCCAGTTACATTTTCTATTGAAGAGAGAAATCACCTCCACTTATATTTTGTTTTAGAGGTGATATTCAGGGCAGAAAGCTGTGGAGGCCATTTTATTGTGTTTCAGCATCCAGCAGACTAATGAAGGAGTTACAGTTTCAGGACAGAAAATACAACTAAATATGGACTAAACCACAAATGAACCAGAAAATGAATTAAAAGCCCACCTTGCCTGGTGACAGCACAGAAGGATGTCCTGGGTAGCCTCCCTCCCCTGGTAAAGGAGGAGAGAATGGTGACTTCTCAAGAGGAGAAGAAAAGGTTAATTATCTCAGGTTCACCAGGGTGGTCATTTTGGAAGAAAGTGCCCACCAAACATCTTTTACTGATGAGCTAATGGAAGAAGCACACTGTATATCATATTGCTTTTCCATGAAGTTACTCTACTAATGAGAAGATAATAATGTCTTTCCATTAACTCATGTATATTATAAATATAGACTTACTGTGCTGTAACTCCTTAGATTTGCTATGAGGTGATGACAAGTCTTTTAAAAAGTTCGTATTGTCTTGTCTGAATTTCCCATCACACACTTATGATTCTGTATTGTACATTATACAGATGTTTCATACAGTGTTTCAGTTAGCATGTGCTTTCATTTAAAAGTGGGACCAATTTTTCTCTTTCATGCATAAAAGTCTTGGACCTAACAAATGGATATATTTTTTAAATCAAACTGGTAAATGGTAATGCATTAAATTATGGAGAGTACACAGTAGTTCTTCAAAAGCATAGACTTTATATTCAATTTCCTGGAGACAATAACCCTTAAAAAATGAAAAAAAATAAAAGCTAAGAAAACCTGTCTTTACCGCTAGAAAATTCCAAGTTTGATAGAAGGAAAGTATACATTAAAGAAACACAAGGGAAAAGGTCAACCCAGTCTGAAATTAATGTCCCTGCTCTCCCCAAATTGCTAAGGATTCATTGTATGAAAAGTCTGTGGAAGGAGGGAGAAAAGCCACTACCTCATTTTCTATAGTGTTACCCACAAAGTGGAAGCCAGGTCTCATCTCAAGCTTTCACTTCTGCTAGTCCAAAATATGGCCATTAGTTAGCATTTGGTAAAGAGAAAGTAAGTTAGATGACAGAGGGACACTGCCCCTACTCTGCACTCAGAACAGCCCATAGTTAGTAACCTGTGTTACAGGAATTAGGTTATCTTTGTTTACTTACACTCAAGCTAGCCAGTTTATTATCTACTGAAGTATTTCTACATCTTTTGTTTATCATTGGTTGGCCACATATTTTATACTTGTCAAGCTGTTTCCTTGTACATTTAATAAAAAAATCACCAATGCATGCAATTTTTAATGGGTATGGGATCAAATATTGGAAGCTAATAAATCTCTATTTTTCAGTTTTAAAAATGAAGAGAATGCATAAGTAGGATTGTTAAATAATTTGCCTCAAGTCCCAAACTTATTGTCATCTGGAGGTGATTTGAGCCAAAATGGAACACAAATCTCCTGATCCGCTATCTGATAATTATGAAAAATTTTTGTAAAAATTGAGTAAACGGAAATTTGAGATCTTAAATACTCCTATTAGCATTGTGTTATTTACACAATTTAGTGGGTAGTGGGCCTGTTAGCCTCTATTGGAAGAGTGGTTGTTAAGTTCTCATTAATTCATGCCTCTGTGACAATTCAGCTAAATGTTAGAGGGATTTGAGTGGGGAGGGATCAGTATTATGATGCTGTAGCTGAAGTCAACACTGGCTTTGAACTTCCTTTCCTGGTTATAGTTTTGTGGAATTAAAGACTGAGAAAACCCCACACTACATTTAAAATTCAACATCTGTTGTGTAATTTGATTTTTCCATATATCATTCATTGGTATTTATTTCTCATAATCTATGGTTTCAGGAGAGGAAGCTAAAAAGTCTGATGGACTGCAAGTTTATAACTATGAATCACTGAAACTTCCACTATGGGGAATTCTATTGTATTAGCAGGAGGGAAGGCTATCAAGTTTTATAAGTATCTGAGAAGTGAGAACGAAACAAATACTGAGCCTTCTGTTGGACGTTTGTCTTGTTTTCTGCTTATTTATCACCTCAAGAAGAATCTCAGGATTTAGGGGAATTTTCTTCTTTAGCATTGATGTTTGCCTAATGAAGAAGCCTTAAATCTCACTAGTCAGCTTCCTTTAAATCTGGAATGCAGCGTTTGAACTCTGCTAATTGGATGATGTTTCACAAGACTTTGATTTGGGACTGAGTCATCAGAGGAAGCATGCACCCAGCAGAACCACCTTTTGGTGCGGGCAGCTTTAGAGACATATAGTTTCCAGGGCCAGCAGCAGTAGTTCTGCTGACACCTTCATCGGTGTCAGTGGTCTGTGCCCACCAGCAGTACTGCAGCATCTTTGCTGGAGTCAATCCATAGTGAAGCCATGTCGTTCCCGAATACATGGATTCAAAGTGTGACATTCTGATCTTTATGTGATAGTTAATATCCCTTAATAAATTTCTTTTCTGATTTTTGTGATTTTCAGCTTAAGAACTCTTCCTGACTCAGTACCTTACTATGAACAGACATTCTGCCAATATTTTATGTACTCAACATTATTTTATTACTTACAAGCATCCTAGGATACAGGAATGTTACACAGTGAAGCTCAGAAATGTTAAGTACATTGCCCAAGATCATTCAGATAGCAGAGACTCAGTTTAGATATGCTTTTTCTAACCTTATAAAGTATGAGCCTGAGTTTAAATTTAAAAAGGAAAAAGCATGGGTGGTTTACACTGGAACATAAAATGAAGAGTACTAAGCTCAAAAATCTGAACCCAAATCCCTGATCAACTTACATGTTACTACTACCTAACATAAGCCAGCTATTCTTACAAATCCGTGTTTATTATTTAATATAGACTCTTGCTTCTTCTTAGACTATTTGTAAAAGCATCCTTCTCTCCTCTTTTCCACTTATCCAACTTCTTACATTCCCAGCCTCAGGTAGACCTCTCCCTGAGTAGTTTGCCTTTCATTCATCTCTTTCTTCTATGGCATCTGTTTTCTATATATGATAATCAGATGGCATTCATCTTACCCTCTTCTGTTTGGATTCTATAGCTCAGGGGTCAACAAACATTTTTCTTTTCTGTAAAAGGCCAGATAATAAATATGTTTAGAATCATGCAGTCTCTGCAACAACTACTCAAGCATATATTATAATGAAAGCAACCATACACAGCAAATGGATGAGCATGGCTATGTTCCAATAAAACTTATTTACAGAAGCAGGTGGTCATCAGGATTAGTTCATGATTCTCAAATGTTATATCTCACTGGACTGGGTAGTCAGTTCTTAGCATTCTTAGTGATTACATATTTCTGCATTGACTTTGCCTCTTTTATGTTTTAGTCTCTCTGTCCTTTACTCCTGCTCCTTTGAATTACTTTCTCAGATATTATACCCATTCACAGATCTTTGTTTCATGCCTGTTCTGGCAAAAACCCAGACTAATAACATTAGTACCAGGAATGGGGTTAGAAATTAACTCATGACATGTAGTATCATATCTATTGATTCTTATCTTTGCTTAATTGTGATAATAGACATGTAGGATGTGAGGCATTTGGTTGTATGATACCTGGGCCATTAAACCATATGGCAGAAACTTCAATTTTAAGGATTATGAAATAAATCAGAATTTGTTAAGTGCTGTGAAAAACTGTAACAAGAGAAAATGATAGACTCAGTGAGAAACCTATCAACTCAAAGAAAGCTATGAAACCACAGTGTTTCTGTTGAAGAGTTACAGAAAGCCCTTCTGTCTCCAGTATCTGGTAGAACTGGGCTAAAAATGAGTCCCAGTATTTAATTTTAAGCATGGTAGATCTGCCAAGGAAACTCAGTGTGCAACTGTGACAGGTTCCCTATGTCAGAGTTAGAGACCTAAAAAGAAAACAAAAACAAAAACAAACAAAAAAACCTTGAGACCTAAAACCTAGAATGAGAATAGTTGTTTTATTTTATTTTATTTTATTTATTTATTCATGAGAGACACAGAGAGAGAGAGAGAGGCAGAGACACAGGCAGAGGGAGAAGCACGCTCCATGCAGGGAGCCCAACGTGAGACTCGATCCCAGGTCTCCAGGATCACGCCCTGGGCTGAAGGTAGCACTAAACCACTGAGCCAACCAGGCTGCCCAAGAATAGTTGTTAGATAAACCTGAGATTCTTAAAAGCTCCCTGATTTTTATGTGTGTGCCAACAGAAGCATCTCCCTTCCCTTGATAGAGAACATATTACTTTTGCTTAGTGATCTTGTAGATACTCACCTAAGGCAGGTGCCTTCAAAACGGTGCTTGCTGACTAGAAGATCTACCCCTGCCTCCACTATATTGCCTTTATGCCAAATACCAGGGTCAGGACTCCGTATACCCCAAGTAGGAAATGAGCTGCGGCTCTTTGGGAATAGAGCTTACACACAGAATCATTGTAAAGTCTTGGCTAATATACCCTAGAGGTAATTGGTAAAACATGGATGAAAGTGAATTTGTAGAGTCTTTCACTGGTTAGGTGAGGGCTTGGCATGTGAACACCCATCACTGTCTTGAGATTCAATATTCTGGCAAGATTTTCTGGTCCCAGTACTTACTACGTAGATCTTTGAAGCTGGGACATGATAACTGCTTATATAGCTAATGGAATGGAGATGATATAGAAACTGTAAAGCCTATTATGAAGAAGTGGTCAGAAGGCTCAGGAAGTATGTTGTCATGAATTAATTGTGTGAGATTGGAGAACCCATCAGCTGACTTAGTTCTCTTGCTGGTTCCCAGAACACTGCTTTCATCTAGGCAGTGATGAGTGTGCTCATGTGGACATAACTGGCATCTCTGAAAAGCTCAATATTGGCTGTCCTTTAGATACTAGAATAGGTAGTGGAAGATGCTGCTGTGGAATTGAGATCTCTCATATGGAGCTGTATCCCTGATAACTAGAATACATAGACCTGGAAACCAAACGACAGAAGCAGAATTAACTCCCCTCACCCTCATTTTCAGTCACTCACTTGTAGAAGTTTTTCTATTTCTGTAAACTTAGACTCTTCCAGATTACAAATGCTAAATCTTCTTGGGTGAAATACTCTTCTAGAGGATACAAGATGGGTTCTAAAGAACTTGAAGCTAGAAGTATCACATGGTCTCTATAGGCTTCTCATGCTGGGAGAAACCAAGCCAAAAAAATCAAGTTCTTGTATAGGTGGCAGTAATCCATTTTAAGCACTGTGAGCAGCTAGAATTCCAGCTATATAAGGGGAACCTAGGATTCACTATGACATTGCTCGGTGCCCCCATTTTCAGTAACCGTTAATGGGCAGTTGCAGCATTTGAATCCAATAAAGCAAGGCAATTAAGGACTCATGCATGAAATTCAGATCACATTCTAAGCTAGCCACTTAGACCAGTGTAAGTCTTGGTAAAGGGTGAAGGAATTCTAGAATAATTGAGGGAGGGTGGAGATGATAAACATCAATAAAACTTCAGGATTAAGATGCTACAGTGAGGACTGCCGTTTTTTTTACTAATTCCCTTGTATTAATTATATGAAGAGCATGTGACTGGCTCCCATCTTGAATGTGATATTTTGCTGTGCTGAATTTAGTGGAGGGTATTAACATATCTGAGTAGTGCCTGGGCTCCACTGTGTTGGGTGCTTTTTCTGCATCACTTCAAACCTTTGTGGCTTTAACTCATTTCAGCCATTGTTTTAATAATAAATTCCACATGGTCTTCAAATAACTTCATACAAGGGCAACCTAAAAGTCCTCAAGTTCTCTTGTTTCTTGACCCAGAGCTTCTCTTAAGTTGTATTATAAGACATCCATAGGAATCTACTCACGTCTGAACTGATGCATGAATGACCCAGAAGTGCAAAGTTGTAAGTATCCCATATATGGTAACTTTTCAATTATAGAAGATGGGAGATGATGAATAAATATTTCCTTCTTTTTTCCCTGCATGGAAAAGTCCTAAACATGTTGTTGTTTGTTTGTTTGTTTTTTTTTAGATTTTTTAGGGATCTGTGGGATAGAGCATCCACTATTCATAGTAGTGGCTAAACAATGTACTCTCACATTGAGTTTTCCTTTTCCCTTGCTTGAATCCACCATGCATAATTTCTGCTTTCTGTATATAAACTTTACCTCAGGGTCTACTTTAAGAGGAATTTAGGCTTTGCAAATCAGAAAGAATAATACTTACATTTCACCCCAGGATTTCCATGCATAAACGAATGTTTGATTGCTTAGTCTAGCAGTCATCAAATCTGTGAGAGACAAGGAAATTCCAGTCTCTTAGATTCTCCAAAATATCAAAGATACTTTATTAAAGGTAATTACTGAGTATGACAAAAAAAAAAAAAAGAAAAGAAAATATTCTGATAAGGCAAAAGTACTAGAGAAGCCCTATCTTGGGTTTTTATATTATGCATAATGTATCCCAAATTCAGATGGAGGTGTGATGGTTCCACAAACCTGGTGATTAGATGGTACATTTGAAAATATGGTTTAGGCCCTATCCTTAATTCTTGAAAATTTTAAATTTGTTAAAGCAAAGCTGACTTTACTTGAATCCTTTGGTGCCTTTCCAATTAACCGCCAAAGATAGAGCTTGATGGAATCATAATATTGCATATTAGTAACTCTAATCATTATTCTAAATGTAGTTTGCTTTTTGTCAATTATAGTTCCTTAGGGGGCAATCCAAACTGCTGTGTAAAGAAGGCTCAGAAGAACAGCACAATTTAAAGTACTACAGAGGCTTTTATGTTGATTGAGTTTTTCATTTTAGATTTTTTGAAAACATAAACAATTTTTGACATTAGCCCTTTTTCAATTCTTCTTCAAAATTAGAGTAAAAAATATTCTAGGGACTCTGCAAATATGTAACATCACTGACTTGGTTACCAAGAGTAGTGAGTAATACAATGGCTTAGAGTCAAAGAATGTTAGGTCTCAAGTCTTAACAGTAACTTAAGTATATCTTCTAAGTAATTGAATTAAGTAAAGGCAGAGTGAGATAAATTAGCTTGTCAGTTCTATGACCAGGAAGACCCTTGTATCTTGACTGAAAGTCAGTCTTTTCCTTTAGGAGGTTGGGAAGATTTGGGGAAAATTATTTTTCTTTTTTTCTTTTTAAAAAATAATTCTCGTAGTCTTCCCTGTTTGTGCCTTGAAACAGAAAACACTGATAGAAATAAAGTATCAGAAAGTGGGAGTGAGAAAGAGGGGTTCCAGAATCCTGAGTGTTTTCCACGTGGAAATATATTAATCAGATACCTTCCCAGTGGCTAGCACTGACCCTTGAACCAGCTTCTGAGAGACATCCTCTGGAGATCATCTTCCTGAGGGGTGATCTAGATCTTTTCATGGAGATAGAAGTGGCTACTCTAATACCATCCCAAGTCTGATTGACTTCCCCTAAATGAATCCTCCTATTATTCATCCGTCTGTCTGACCTCACTCATTGAGTTTCCACTTTCCACTTCACTTTCTGTTCCACTAGATCCTGGTGCAAAGGTCTGAATAAGGACAGCTTGCTACCAGACGAATGTAGAGAAAGTTTTATTCTTCTTTACCCATGGAAAAGAGTCTGAGCATGCAGTGTCCAAACCATGTAGGTATATCATTTCAGATAGGGTAGCTTACATTAAGATAACAAACAGCCCCAGAACCTGCTAGTTTGAAACAATAAATGTCTGTTTATCATCTGAGCTACACATCCAGTGGAAGTTACCAGGTAGGGATGAGGGAAGGGGAGCTATGTTCATTTTAGTCCCTCAGGCTGATAGAGGCTTCCAAACAACATATGCTTCTGTGATCAAACAGGCTGCCAATGGGAACATGATGAAGTGCACAGTTATTTTTTTTTTTTTTTTACAAGAAGTGATACTCTGCCCACATCCAAGGGAGTAGGAGAAGAGAAGTAGAAATATTTTGTAAAACAGAGGTAATAACTAGCGCAATTCACTTATGATCTCCCCACCACTACTCATAGAAAAAGGATGTGTGAGCTCTTGCTCCACCTCCTATGACCCACTGTTTTGAAGCTACTTTTCTTTTCTAGCTTCTGTCTTCCATCCTGGAAGTGGAATGGGTCCACTAGCACCCATATATTTGGCTTGTCTCTAGCATTCTTTCTATCTACATTGGTGTGATTGAATCTCTGGATACTCCCTGTGGAAGCACAGCTATGTGTAACCAACAGGCCAACACCACATCACCCTTGAATTCACCCCAAATCACCCAGAATCCAAGCTTAGATATACCACCTCAGGCTTTTGATTGTACAAAAGGGTACTTCCATAATAGATTGAGAAGGCGAGAGAAATGAGATTGGCCTAAAGAAAACTTGAAACATAGCAATCATATAATGGAAAATGCTGGATGGACTGAACTGATTTAGAAACTAGACTTAAGGGACACCTGGGTGGCTCAGTGGTTGAGCATCTGCCTTTGTCCCAGGTCATGGTCCCTGGGTCCTAGGAGTGAGTCTTGCATCAGGATCCCCATGGGGAGTTTGCTTCTCCCTTTGCCCATGTCTCTGGCTCTCTTTCTCTGTCTCTGTCTCTCAGGAATAAATAAATAAAATCTTAAAAAAGAAATTAGACTTAAGATTATTAGAAAAGAACCAGAATACCAAAAATAAATATTTGATATTTTAGATTTATTGTCTGCCTACTTATGTAAGAAATAAATATATATAAATAGTAGATATAAAGAAGCTTTTAAATTGAAAAAGATTTCTGAAACAGTTGATTGAAGTTATGTATGTATTTTATTTGAATACTGTTATATGAGGGGTCGTGGATTTATAAGATGGGACTACAGGGTAAAATTATAATTGGAACCCATAGGAATTTGTTATAAAATACCACTCATAACTAAATTCCTTCCAAATCTTACTATATTGGTTAGTAAAGAAAACACTAAAAAAAAAAAGAAAAAAAGAAAACACTGAAACCTGAGAGTTTGATTCCAGGCACTATTCTATCTCTAATTAGTGGGATAAACTTGAAAAAGTTAGTTTGCCCTTTTAGGCCTCATATTCCTCATCATTTAAATGAGAATATTGGACTAAATTATCTGAAAGGTCCCTTTCGGATATAAATTAGAGAACCCTTATCTTCTTAGCATTACGTCTATTTAAATGGGCCTAGAGACTTAGATCCCAGTAGACTATTTTTTAAATATTTTATGTATTTATTCATAATACACAGAGAAAGAGAGAGAGAGAGAGAGAGAGAGAGAGAGAGAGGCAGAGACATAGGCAGAGGGAGAAGCAGGGTCCGTGCAGGGATCGCAATGTGGGACTTGATCCTGGGACTCCTGGATCATGCCCCAAATGCTCAACCGCTGAGCCACCCAAGTATCCCACCCTCTTTAACTATTTTATTGACATCTTGGGCGTGATTCCCCATCCTTCCTCTTGAGTAACAGACAGCCCTGGTCAGACATTCCCAAGTGTTTGTACAATAGCCTGCATTATTTTATTGTTATTATTATTGCTATTATTATTATGATAGATCACAAGAGTATAGACTGTTCTTCATTCCACAACCAGCTGTAACCTATTTGAGTCACCATGGTGACTTCACACAAATGAATAGATATTATTAAAAAATAAATTTTGTAAAACTTCTTAGTTCACACTAGTAAGAGATGCTGATTCCTAAGATAGCTCTCAGTCACACATTAGCCCAGTTCTGAGCGCAGAGATCTCAGGGTGTGATCAGTCAAGGCAATTATCTTGAAGTCTTTTACTCCAAGGGTTCTCCGTTTGTTGGGATGTCTGTTTGAAAACTGTCTAGGCTAGGGCTGAAGGCACATTTCTGGGCCACATAAGACCATCAGTTTGTTGGATCAAGTGCATTAGATCAGAGCAGTGAGTTTCAAACAACGTCCTCTAAGTTGTTGAACTCCCACTTTATAAAATGAGTAAAAATGGAGTTGCCCTCTCTTGAACTATCAGTGCCATGGCCCATTGATGGAACACTAGGGTAAGACTGAATAGAGGCTCATTCTCAAAAGACATAAATGAATTTGTAAAGCCATTATCTAAGTTAGATTAACCTAGGCTATCTCTGTATGGTCCTACAAGTTTTCAGGCTGAGAAAAAGATCCCTCTGATTACTTGGGAATAGGCAAATAAACAAGAATTTAAGCTGAAAGAGCAGTTTGGGGGGTTCACGTAGGAGTAAGGAGAGGATTGTAATGGTAGAGATTCTGAAATTAGGTCATATCCTGATAATTTGAATTCTGTGACAGCAATATTCTTTGATTGTTTAGATGTCAAGAATAAGAAAGAGAACACAGGGATCCCTGGGTGGCGCAGCGGTTTGGCACCTGCCTTTGGCTCATGGCGTTATCCTGGAGACCCAGGATCGAATCCCACGTCGGGCTCCCGGTGCATGGAGCCTGCTTCTCCCTCTGCCTGTGTCTCTGACTCTCTCTCTCTCTCTCCCTCTCTGTGTGACTATCATAAAAAAATTAAAAAAAAAAAAAGAACACAGAAAAGGTTGACTTCAAGTATTTTGGCCTAAAATGTGTAAGGAGAGTTGCCATTAACCTGTGAGAAAGTGGGCTGTGGATTATATCTTTATATAGTTTACATATTAGACCATATAAGGTACTATTTAATAGTGTAGATTGCATATATTTTTATAATTCATAGGTTTGTATCTATATAACTATTTATAGGTGTGTGTGCATATGTATATATATGCACCTATATAGTAGGAGGGGGAGTTTCCAGGAGCTTAAATTTAGATATTTTGAGATAGCTTCTATGTTCATGAATCTCCTAGTGTTTTCCTATGACTATGTAATGTTACAAATACATTTGTAATCATACTTTACACAGCATTTTATAACCTTCTTTTTCCTTTGGACCCAGATGAAGAAGGAAAATCTTTGTAAAACTACAGAATTTATGCTATTTCTTATATCAAGTATCTTCTCCAGGATCTCTCAAGGAGGTAGGACACTTAGCCTCTAATAAATAACCCAAGGTTATTACTACTGTAATACGCTTGAAGGATCTACACTTTTGTTTTTGTTTTTCTGAAGCAGACAACAAAACATGGTATACTGGGATAGATCAAGCCTTCAGGCCAAGATGATGACATACGATAAACTTTCTTGGAGGGAAAGGCAAGTCCCTGATGGTGCTATAGTAGAATTATGGAAAGTATATGGATGAAATTCTCCCCAGTTTCCTCATTTAGTTGTACATCCAAAAGCCTAACCTCACAAAGGAGCGGTTTGGTTTCTTAATACATTTCTGGGTTTTATAAACCCAAAATGTCCCTTAGATTAACCATAGGCCAATTGATTCTGAGGCAGATTGCTCTAGACCTATGATTAAATTTAAATGTGGGTCTTTTCATAGTTCAGACAACACATTACCAAATTCCCTGACTAGAACTCTGTCACACATAACCTAGGCCCCTTACATAATAGAAAACATTCATTTCCCTTGAAGACAACATGAGACAATTCTCCAGGAAGCAACTAACATTTGTGTTACTTACAGTTACTTCTTTGCCCTTTCAGAACAATAGGGCTCTAATTCCTGTACCTCCTTCTACCCTCCATTATGGGGCTTGGAGCCTCTTGGCTCTTCCCTGCTCAAAGACGTTCTCCCTGCAATTCCATGATAAATCATTCTAGCTGAAAAAGGTTGCTCTTTGCTATCCAGAATTGATAGGTGCCGGGTCCTTCTGCATTCTATCCCTCTCTGAACAAAGGGGTCAGAGGCAGGATATACTGATTTGTCCCACTTGTACCACATGGTCATGACCAACTATCATTTCTTGGTCATATGCTGCACTTTTATTATAAAGTGCAAATCATTGCTATAAACTAAGTAAGTAGAATTGGCATCTGAGAGAAAGGCAGAAAGTGAAAAGTCCAGAGTCTTGGTGAGAGGCTGTGGAGCAAACAAGAACATCATCAAGACAATGAGTATTTAGAAAGAAGTAGCTCCACAAAAAACGTAAATGAGCAAAACCAGAAATGTGATGTAATCAAAGAAAACTTGCTAATTGTCCATGTTTGCCTCTGGCTCACTGCATTTCCAATGTAACTGGGGCAGTGTACTTTGGAACACAGAAGGTTCCTGTGATGACAAGAGTTGCTGAGTGTTCTGAACCTTAGCCTGAAACAGAACAGCTTTTTTATATAGCTCCCAGTCTTCGTTTGTTAGCCCACAAGCAAAATGACATTTGGCCCAAAAGCCCCACAGCTGTCAGTTCCAACAAAGGCCAGGGTGACTTTGTCCACAAAACAGAAAATTTACTATAAATGAGGAAGTGCTTTGGGACAATAGTCCAAGCTTAGGGAGCTTTATATAAGGTGACAGCTACAGAAGAACTTAGATTCTAGAAGCTTGTTCAGAGCAAGAAATTGAATTTTATCAGTGTCCTAGAGAAAGTTACCCAGCTTCACCAATTAACACACAGTGCTGACTTTAATGGTGTCCTTTACACACGTAGCATGTTCAAATAAATATTTAATACGCATACCAATTAAGAGTCCTTAGATCCTTCTATTTAGGTCATGTTCCTTGGTAGGATAATATCATTGATCCTATATTTTTCTGAAATAATGTATACTTGGTAATGTAGTTATTCTTAATTAGTATGATATAAGCTACTCTTTTATAATCAGATATCATTGTTTTCCTTTTTAAAATTTGAGCTCTTATTGAAGTATGACTTACTGACGTAGGTCAGGTAAGATTCTAAGACTTATGTGAAGGTGACTTATTTGCTTATACTGTTAGGGAACAATACTTCCATGCATGAGATAAATAGGATTGTTCAGTGGGGAAATTGAATTGTGATGTAGTCATAAGGCAGCATCAACCAGTGTCATGGGGTTGACACTACAGAGTTGGTCTGAATTGAGAGAAGGTCTAGGGCTGTGCACCCCTGTATCAACCAATACAGAATACAGGCTGCCCCAGGGGAGAAGGCACAAATTCAGGGAATGTAAAGCAGTCCCATTGTCTGAAGGCAGTTTCCATTGAGCAATACAGCTGTGAGCCTTTAGCAACAGCCTTTCCAGCAGCTGAGTAATGAGAAACTCAGTCCTGAGAAGAGGATATGGTGAGCTCAGGGAAGCCCTCCATAATAATTGACTACAGTTCACCCCTTGCATTCTGATTTCCTGAGTTGATAGTCTAAATTCATCTCTCTTGCAAAGAACTGCTCCAGGATTCTGGTTGTTTTTGTTTCCTGAGAAAATTTACAAACGGAGGGTTAGTAGAGAAGCAAAGTTCCTGTCACGAAAACTGGCTCCTAAGGCTCTATTTAATACTCATCTCTCTCCTAGAGATTCTAGATTTCCCTCATACTGTCCATAGGTGGCTTACTGGGTAGGATAGTCTAGGTCCTCATCTGAGTACCTGGCCACACATGCTTTCAAACACAACAAAACAAGATTTGTGGGATACAACTTGAGCAGTGAGAAAGAGAGAAACTGATAAATTTAAAGATTTATATTAGAAAAGAAGAAAAGTAAAATAAATGTTCTATGATTTCATTGTAAGAAACAGAAAAAGGAGAAAATCAGCCCCCAAATAATTAGAGATAAGGAAATAATAAAGACAGGAATGTAACTTATTGGAATAGAAAATAAACAATAGAGAAAGTCACCATAACCAAAGATGGTTCTTCCAGGCTTTTTGTTTGATTGTTTGTGACCTGATAGCTCATTTCTTTTTATTGTGAATAAAATTTCATTGTATGTATATAATACAGTTTGTTTATCCACTCACCTATTTAAGGGTATTTTGGTTTTTGCCAGTTTTTTTGCTGTTATGAGTAAAAGCACTCTACTCATTCATGTACAGGTTTTTATGCGGACATAGTTTTCAACTCAATTGGAAAAATATCTAGGGACATAATTGCTGGAGCACATGGTAAGACTATGTTTACATTGCTAGGAAGCTGCCAAACTGTCTTCCAAAATGGCAGCATCATTTTGCATTTCCATCAGCAATGAATGGGAATTCCTCTTGCTCAGAATTCTGGGTAGAATTTGGCACTGTCTTTTTTGAGAAGGGTGAGGTTAGCCATTCTAATAGGTGTGTGTAGTGGTATCTCATTGTTGCATTATTTGAAAGTCACTAATGATAGATGGTATTGAACGTCTTTCCAGATTCTTATTTGCTATCTGTGTATCTTCTTTGTGAAGTATCTATTCAGATCTTTTGCCCATTTTTTAAAGACTTAAATTTTTTAAAACTTTATTTTACATAGAGAGAGCTGTCAAGTAGAAGGAGTGGCAGAGAGAGAGGGAGAAGCGGACTCCCCACTGGAAGGGAGCCTAGACTCAGGGCTTGATCCCTGAACCCTGAGATCATGACCTGAGCCTAAGGCAGCTGCTTATATGACTGAGCCACCTAAGTGTCCCAGGTCACTTTTTTTAAGAGCAGTTTTAGATTTACAAAAGAAGTAAGGGAAAGGTACAGAGATTTCCCATGTATCCTTTGATACTACATATGCATAGCCACCACTGTTATTAATATTGCTTATCAGAATGGTACATTATTTGCCAAAGATAAACCTATATTAACATTATCACCCAGCATCCATAGTTTACCTTAGGGTTCAAACTTTTGCTCATTTGTAAATTGGGTTGCTTGTGTTTTTGTTGCTGAATTTTAGAAATATTTGCAGTTTAGATACAAGTACTTTATCAGATATATGTTTTGTAAATATTTTCTCCTAAATTGTTAATTGCTGTTATATAGGAAAGCCATTGCATTTTGTTTATTGACCTTGTATTGTGCAACCTTGTTAAAAATTGCTACAATTGCTACTTCCCAGAGATTTTTTCCTTAGTTCAGTGGTATTTTTTCTTTTTTTTTTTTTTTAAGATTTTATTTATTTATTCATGAGAGACACAGAGAGAGAGAGGCAGAGACACAGGCAGAGGGAGAAGCAGGCTCCATTCAGGGAGCCTGATGTGGGACTCCATCCTGGGACTCCAGGATCACGCCCTAAGCCGAAGGCAGTTGCTCAACCGCAGAGCCACCCAGGTGCCCCTCAGTGGGATTTTCTGTATAGATAATCATGTTATGTGCAAATACGTTTCTTTCTTTCTAATCTATATATATTTTATTTACCTTGTCTTATTGTACTAGCTAGGACTTCTAGTACAATTTTAAATAGGAGTGGTAGAAGCAAACATACTTACCTAGTTCCTGGTCTTAGGGGGAAAAAAACATCTAGTTTTTTCTCATCCAATATGTTAGGTTTCTTTCAGATGTTCTTTATCAAGTTACAAAAGGCCCCTCTATTCC
This sequence comes from Canis lupus baileyi, assembly GCF_048164855.1. Taxonomy (NCBI): domain Eukaryota; kingdom Metazoa; phylum Chordata; class Mammalia; order Carnivora; family Canidae; genus Canis; species Canis lupus. The sequence continues at coordinate 34,274,861 of NC_132843.1, read as the reverse complement.
TAGTTTACTGAGAGTTTTTATCATGAATGTTATTAAATTTTGTCAAATGTTTTTTCTGTGTCAAATGATTTGCTCATATGAATTTTTTGTTAGCATGCTGATGCAATTGATTAAATTAACTGACTTTTGAATGTAGAAGCAGTTCTGCTTGTCTGGAGCAAATCTCATTGGTCATAACATATAATTCCTTTACACATTTTTTGGTACAATTTGATAATGTTTTGTTGATAATTTTTATATCTGTGGTCTGGAGAGATATTGGTCTATAGCTTTCCTTTTTTGTAGTGTCTTGAACTGGTTTTGGTATTATAGTAAAACTGATTTCACAGAATGAATTATAAAATGTTCTCTGTTTCTATCTTATGGAAAAGAATAAAATATAGAGATATTATAACATTTCTTCCTAAAATACTTGGTAGAATTCACCAGTGAAACCATCTTAAGCTGGTGCTCCCTTTTTTGGAAGGTTATTAATTATGGATTCAATCTCTTTAATTCATATAGAGCTATTCAGGTTATTTTGTTGTTTTTGTTAAGTCTTGGTAGTTGATGTCTTACAGTTGGAAAGACATGGAAGATTTGCCAATATAGACAAAGGAAACTTGTATACAATTTGTGGGTAGACAGTTAATTATTCCTTCAGTGTTTATGGAATAAAAAAAATAACCTCTCTTTTATTTCTGATGTTAATAATTTTTATCATTTCTATTGTTTTCTTGATTAGCCTGGCTAGAAGTGTATAGATTTTTTTTTTTTAAGATTTTATTTATTTATTCATGAGAGACAGAGAGAGAGATAGAGACAAAGACAGAGAGAGACAGAGACACAGGCAGAGGGAAAAGCAGGCTCCATGCAGGGAGCCTGACCTGGGTTCGATCCCAGGTGTCCAGGATCAGGCTCTGGGCTGAAGGCAGTGCTAAACCACTGAGCCACACAACCTGCCTGTGTATAGATTTTATTAGTGTTTTTCAAGAAATGACTTTTGTTTCACTGATTTTTCTCTACTGACATCCTCTTTTAATTTCTTCTCTGATTTTTATTTTCTTCTACTTGCTTTAGACTTATATTACTTCTATTCCTTTATTTTTCTAAGGTGGAGTCTTAAATTATTGATTTTAGAGCTTTTTTTCTTTTTTTTTCAGTGCTAATTTCCCTCTAAGCACCACTTTCATTACATCTCCCACTTTTCAATAAGGTGTACTTTCATTTTTGTTTAGTTCAGAATATATTTAAATTTATCTTGAGACTTCTTTTACCTATGCATCATTTGGAAGTGTGATGTTTAATCCGCATATACTTTGAGATTTTCCATCCCTCTTTCTGTTATTGACTATAGTTTAATTCCGTTGCAATATGAGAACATACTCTGGTATAATATGTATTCTTTTAAACTTGTTTAGGTATGTTTTATTGCCCTGAATATGGTCTATATTGGCAAATCTTCCATTTGCACTGGAGAAGAATGGTGTTTTCAGCTGTCTTTGGATAAAGTATTCTATACATATCAGTTAGATCCACTTGACTGGTGGTAGTGTTCCACTGTATCTTCACTGATTTTTCCGACTATGGTGTCTATCAATTACTGTAGGAGGGATGTAGGGGTATTTTGTTGAGACACAACTGTGGGCATATCTCAAGGCTATCAGAATTTCTGGAGTGGGAATGCCAGGATATGTGTAATTTTTAAAGCACTAGAAGTTATTCCCTTATGAATTGCATAGGTAAGATAGCAAACTACTACCTTCATGAGAATTTTTTATACATTTCCCCTTGAAAATGAAGGAAAATTTAGTTTTACAAGTACTAAAACTCTGGTATCAGAGCATGACACATTCTCTTAGAAGGTCAAGCTTCAAATGTACAGTGCCCGGGAACCATGGGCAGCCAAAGGATACACATGTAGAAATGTGTATGGCAAGACTTAAAAATTCCATGTGTTGTCTTGAGTTTGGGGGGTTTCATGGGGTCACAAAACTCAGCCATGAGTTTCCTTACCTTTACCTGTTATCACCCACCCAGTGAGAAAGACTTTTTACCTGGAATTCAGCTAGCCCAGCTGCACTCCACCCTCTGAATATTACAGAGCCTGACTACCACAGTTCCTGCTGGTAAATAAATGCTTTGGGACACCTGGGTGGCTCAGTGGTTTAATGCCTGCCTTTGGCCCAGGGCATGATCCTGGAGTCCTGGGATCAAGTCCCACATAAGGCTCCCTGCATGGAGCCTGCTTCTCTCTCTGCCTATGTCTCTGCCTCTCTCTTTCTCTCTTTCTGTCTCTCAGAAATAAATAAAATCTTTAAAAAAAAAAAAAGCTTCACCTCACCACACCTCCCTACTCTCCTTGGTTCTTTAGAGAGAGTGCAGTGTCCTCCTCTCTAGTAAACTGCTGCCACTATCATCTGTCCAGTGTTGGGTGTCATGTGTTCAGCAATCTCACACTGTTTTGGGTGAAGGGCCCCTCATTCACCAATAAGGTAAATGGAGTAATTAGAGTATCTAAAAGAAAACGAATGTAGCAGGAACAGGAAAGGAAGATATTAAAGGAGGATAGTAGAAAGACTGCATTTAAAAAATGCTTAGTAATTTCAATTATGATATAATTAGTTTTACTATTTTTCAGGTAAAAAATGATCCAGCTTTCAAAGTGTTTGTATACTCTTTTCTGTAAATTACATGCTGTTATGATAAACAATATCCTTAATAATGTCCATAAGCATTTTCCCTTTAAATGAAGCAATTTAAAAAATGGAAGAAATATACAACTGTCAATTTGGTTAAAAATAATGGATTTTTTTCTGAAGATGTTGTTTTTTCAGTATTAACTCTTTAATCTTACAACATTGAATCAGGACTGTGAGCAGTCCATCCTGCTGGTTCTGTTGAATTCCCCTTAAACCAACAATCACTAAAGGCATGCCAAACTGAATAGAAGTACTTCTCTTGTTAAATAAAACCAATAGGGGGCCTGATGCAAGGAATGCTTGGCTAGGTAAGCAGGCTGAACATGCTGAGCAGCAGTTTAGAGGCACTCTGCTAGGTTTTCCTTTTATTTATTTACTTGTTTGCTTTTGTTTTCAGAAAACACTGCCTCTGAAGTCCAGGGTTGTGATAATCATTCAGATCCCTTCAAAATCACAGTTGCTTTACCCAAAGTCACTGTCTTTGTAGAATTGATGAATTTTTAGATTGAGGTATTCTTGATATAAAATGCCTTTAGATTAAAATAAAACACAGATACTGAATTTCTTATTTATTCCTTCTATTTGATACAAAATGATGGGAAATGACACTAATTAGAAGATCCCATAGTATATCCTTTATTCATAATGTGCACCCTCTTTAAGTCGATAGCTTTTTTTTTAATAAAAGGAGGAGAGGAGGAAGAAGGGTGAGAACAGAAGAAATGAGAGCGTGATGAGGCTTACTCTCCCCATCATCTTTTTAATCACTCTCCTGAAACTATTCTTCATCTCCTTTACTCAGAAGTAACCCATCCTTGTGTCCTCCTGTAATGCTGTATTTAAATCTCCCCCTAAAGCTTGTTTTGGACTGAAATAGAGGGAGTCACTCTTATGTCATTTTTTTTTTTTAATTTTTGCTCGCCCATCTTTATAGCCCTAGGATGGTGGCTGTAATAGACACTCAAAAATACTTATGGGATAGATTTTAGTGTGCTGTTGCAGTGTTAGTTACTGCTGTGGAGGCCGAGAAAATTAAGGCCATTCCACTTTAAGTTCAGCGTTAGCACAAGTACAGCCATCCCAGGCCCCTCTGAATAAGAGCTGAAATTTACATTACTTCAGTTACAGGAAAAAAAAACCAGTTTACAGCTTAAAGTCCTAGAAAGCCCCATATTAGAATAACAGAGTCCAAGCCAGTGGCAGGAAGCCCCATATTAGACTGAGAACAGAGCTCAACGCCCATGGCAGGAAGTCCCATATCAGAATGAGAACAGAACTCAATTCCCTTGAAAGCCCCATATCAGAATGTATACAGAACTTGAGAAATTCCTCCACCCCTTCTGGAGGTCCCCTAGACCAGCCCATAAAACTCAGCTGAAACCCACCTCAGGGTCCAAGTCCCTGCTCCACTGTGTCGGGTATACTTGGACCCAAGCTCGAGCTTGTAAATAAACCCTCATGTGTTTGCATTGGTGTCGGCTCCTTGGTGGTTTCTCGGATTCGCAATCTTGGGCACAACAACTGTCAGTGAGGATCAGGGACTCTTCTGCCTTTCTCATCCTCCAGTAACCAAGAGTTCCATTTGTTCATTTTTATTTTCAGCAACAGCCTAACTCAGAGATCATAGGACCAATAGTGGTATTACATCAGGAAGAACTTAAAGGTCATTGGTCTCAAATGGATGTCATCTCAGAAGGGAAGAGAACAAAAGAACTTTGTGTATTCAATTCCTGTGATGCCAGCTGGTTCAGTGCTTTGTGTCTCCTTTTGGGTTTAGAACCTGCCCTCAACTTGGCTCCTGACTTGCATATGACTTGTTGGAGCACCTGGATACAAACTGATCTTAACATCTACCATTTTTGGTCCCTACGCACCCTTTTTGGTCCAGTTGGGTATCTTTCTCCTTGCTAAATCACTCTCTGGGCTGTGGCTGGAAATTTCAAATTGAAGGCAGTAGAGTTGGCTTCTTGGATTTGAGTCATTTTTGTCAAATTCAGAGCTACAATCACTTCCCAGCAGTTTCCCTTTTCGACTTTTTTTCCTCCTGTTTGTTTTAACTTTATCCGTAATCTGAAATGTCTTGCTGAGTTCTATTACCATTTTGCTTAATTTTCCAATTTTCTCCTCCCTAATTGTGCCTAGGCATGCTTTGCATCCAATAGTCTTCAGTTCCCGTGACTTTATTCTTAATCAGAGAAAGTTTTTTAAATCTGTGAACATGCCTTGAGGGGCTATTATGGCTGAACTCATTTACCCCATTCAAATTTAAAATGGGCCTCTCAGGAACTGGGAAGGGAGCTAGCCTGTCATAGAGGACAGGAGAACATGTAAATGCTAGTGGGATTTCAGATACAGGTACCACAAATCAGCCCTACCTAATGGTTCCTATCTGAAACCCCCCATTACAGCTTTATTCCTCAACCTTACAAAAGTTTTCCACTTGTTGGAATACTGTTTGCACCTATTTTGTTTAGTTATACCTCAATGTGAATGTCTTTAAACATAGCATTTCCCCAAAGCACAATTTAATAGTGGAGAGGGACTGTTTCTCACAGGTAGCTGTGTACCTTAGGTATTTGGGGAAGGTTCCCCGGAGATGAGATAAATAGAGCAGAAAAGAATAGCTGGGAACCCTGGAAAATAAAGCTCAAGGTTTTTGGGAAGAATGGTCATGCATCTTCATGTTGTTTAACTTCTCTGTCTTGTTCCTTCATGGGAACAACAGCAATGTCTAAGACTAAAGAGATCAATTTTCACTTAGTGAATCATTTTTCAGAATGGAACTGGTCCTCTGAAAACTACTCTGGAGCTTTTCTGCTTGTATTTTACCTGAGGTAGCATATTCTAGGCATTTGGGATTTCAGGGAGCCAGTGCTTTCAGAAGGCACAAAATGTCACTATCTTATTTCTGAATTACTCTATACAATAACCTTACTTCACGATCTCTTTTCCTCAGTGTAATGACTCTGTGCATTGGCTGCCCTTCACTGAGGTCAGTCTATCCAAGGGTTTTAATTCTTTACCTTAGAGATTAAACAATTATTTGATTTATAGAACCTTCATAGGGATTTTTAACCCAAATCTATTAACCCGAGAAGCAAGCATTTATGGTTTTTTTTATTCCAATAAAAAAGTCCTCTAAGTCAATATCTAAATGACTCAAAATATCATTGTCATCATTAGTCACTGAGGTTTTTTGTGTTTCCCCTTATAAGATTTAACTGGTTCTTATTCTCTGACATTTCGAAGCAAGAACAGCCTTTTGAATTCATTAGTGGCGTCCTTAGCTGGGTACTTCCCTCCTGTGAATTCAGGCCCTTCCCAGTTCAACTTTCTCTGGCACATAATTGCAAGCTCAGTATCTCTCTCCTCTGATTGTGACTTTTAAAAATTGCCTCTTTTCATTATGTGCTTTTTTTTTTTCCCCATGAGGCCTTGTGTGAGTCTTCTTAATTTTTGAAGCTTTTCTGTATCCCAGACCACCATTAGGATAAGCAGAAAATGGGAAAACTTTGTCTCTTACTGTGTGAAAGTAGCTTAAAGCATCCCCTCTCTGAAGGTCCTTTTGTCTCTCATTGCCCACCTGCACCCCAACACATAAGCATGGGAGATCTCAGTAGGGCAGCCACGTGTCTACCCAGAAGCAATTAGACAAGGTCATGAGATTCTCTTTCACCTCCTTCTCCAAGCTTCTCCTGGCATATGTAGCCTGAAGAACAAGTGGGGAGCACTGGAAAGTCGCCACACTCAAGAACCTCTCCCCTGCAAGCAAAACATTTAATGCATTTTATTTGAAAGCCATTTATTGGTTAAAATTTAGAGTTGCCCAACATGTTAAATCTTTCTCATGTGGCCCAAGAAATAACACCTAATTGGAACTTTACCTGTTACCCCCCTGCTTTTTATGGAGGGGCTCTGTTTTAGGCTCTAAATGAGTGGGAGTCAGTTCCTCATAGAGAATGCAAGGAATTGCAAAGGGGAAATCTTTTTAATCCTATTTTTGATGAAGAAAATTTGGTATCATAGTATTATTTACTCAAAAACTATGTCTGAAAACCAATTATGCAGAAATATGTTTGCCAACCAAGGATGTCTATTTGTTACAGATTATTGGCTACAAAAAACATCTAAGGGATTGAGAGTGTGGTGCTACAACTCCTTCTGGGGCATCCATATCAGCAGTGTCCAGACTATACAATATATTCTCAATAAAACAATTCAAAAGCAAAGTCACTGGCAGCTGGTAGCTAGAAGCTGAGAGCCAGGCTGGGGTGTTTCTGAACTAAGCATGGGCAAAAAAAAATTCCACAGAATATAAACAGTATTGAGACAAAGCCACATGTGACCCTGGAGAAACATGACAGTGACACAGAGACTCTGTGATGAAACTTAGATGAAAGGATACCATGGAGCACAAAAATGACTAAACACCCCCCTCTTCTGGCTAACATGAGTGATTAGTATTTCTTCATCAGTAACCACTCGTTACACATTATCCCACCTGTGGCTTCAGTGTGCCAAGATACCCAATCACAGAATTGCCTGTTGCTTCCTGATAGCACCCAATCCAGAACTGATCAAAAACTGATTTTTGTTTGTTTTGTTTTGTTTTAATGAGAAACATACATAACCACAAATAGCTTCAAGTTTCAGTAACAACTCCATACCCCATGGCCAAACAACTAAACAAAACCTGAAGCATCACTTAAAAGATGAAAAGTCTTATGAAATTAACTTACAAAAACATCCCTGTCAAGGAGTTTGGCATTTACTGTACATTAGTCAAAGGCTCAAGCTAAAATCTGATTTAAAAAAAAAAAAAACTCAGAGTTTACATTATTCATACAGATTCAGCATTGTTAAAAAATATGCACAAATAACCATATCCATGCAATATAATTTCTTTAAAAATTTAAAGCAATATAAAAGAGCAGACCTAAGTATAGAACAGGACATTTTGGTTTATATAACCTGTAGCCGAAGATTGCTATCTGAGTGGAGTAAAATTAATTCTAAATATTTTAAATGTGATTATTTCAATCAGTCAGCTAAGGGTGCATGTGAATTTCTGAACCATTTCTAAGGTGGAATCTGCTTGCTTGTTGCTGTAATATGTGTTGAATGCTGCTGTTCATGGAGCGTATTAGCTACATTTTAATAGTGTTTTACGGCACTATTCCCATCAGCCCTTCTAAAATCACCTTGCACGTGTTTAAGTCCAATAATGAGCCCCTCCCAACCCCCTTTTACCAAAATACTCAAAACTCCTCTTGTGTGTGCTTTCCCTTGCTGCTAACTTGTGTGACTATAGGTCTGTTTCTTGTGGTCATTGACCGATATGTTTCAAAACATGACACTTTTTACAAATGATTAACTAAAGAGAATTTGTCTAAATGTTCTTAAAACTAATATATTTTAAAATAGCATTCATTGGCTTCTTTGCCCTGATTAGAAAAGTTAAGCATGATCATTGTAGGAAAGTTGAAAAACACAAAAGTACATAATTTTTATAAACACTTTCCTTAGCCACGCTACTACCAATGCTACCATTACTGCCAGAACTATTAAATGCCACCACATCACAGCATCTAGGACATCAGAAAATAATTTGCAGGCAATATTATAGTAAAATACGATTTTTATCTTCATTTACAAATTAGGAATCTGGAGTTGAGAATGTTCACAGACCTAGTAAGTGGCAGACCTGGCATTTAAATGACTGTCTTTTAACGATCCATGTTTTTATTTTGCTTTTCACCATGTTTTAAAATCATTAAAATAAAATAAAATCATTAATTACTAGTTTTCTAGGGTTACTATAACAGCATGCCACAATGTGGGTTGCTTAAACAACATAAATTTATTTGCTCACAATTCTAGAGGCTGGAAGTCTGAGGTCAAGATGTCAGTAGGTTAGAGTCTCACAAGGCCTCTCTCTTGGCCTTGCAGATAACCACCTTCTCCCTATGATTTGTACAGTCATCTCTCTGTGTGTTGCTCATCTAATTATCTCTTCTCTGGATTTAAGGCACTCCTTTGTGATCTAATTTTACCTTAATTGCCTCTTTAAAGATGTTGTTGCCAAATATAGTCATAGTCTGAGGTACCAGGATATATACTATATACTTCAACATTTGTGTTAAGGGAAACACAATTCATCCCATAACATTAATGTATGGCTGTATCTCCTTTCTTTCTCTTATTTTAAAATTGCTTTTATTTTTTAGTAGTCACCATGCCATACATTACATTTCCAGAATTATTTATCTGATAACTAGAAATTTGTACCTTTTGACCACTGTCACCCACTTCTTCAACCCTTTGCCCCTGCTCCTGTGTCTAGAAACCACCAATCTGTTCTGTTTGGTTTTTTGTTTGTTTGTTTTTTAGATTCTAAATTTAAGCAAGATCATGCATACAGTATCTCTCTTTCTCTCTGTCTGCCTTATTTTATTAGCATAATGCCCTTGGGGTCCAACTATATTGTCACAAATGGTAGGACATTTTTTTCATTTTTATGACTGAATAATACCCTTCACCCTCTTCATCCATTCATCTATTGATGGACACATAGGTTGTTAACATATCTTGGCTGTTGTAAGTAATGCTGCAGTAAACATGGGGTTGCAGATATACTGAAGTTTATAGGCTAATATCTTAGGTTGCTGCTGCCTGATGCAATAGATAACATTTAGAGCAAACAACAGATTAGCCAGAAAGTTTGAGAAGAAAGTCTGAGAATGAGATAGATTCTTAAGGATTTTAAAAAGTCCCAATGTATTCCTGGGAATCTAGAAGGCTTCACCCATGTTCAAAGCTATATGTTCAGGGCCCACGAGAGGTATAAGAAGATCTTAAGACCTCAGTTCCTGCAAACCTTGAGGCTCAAAGGAAGCAGGAAGCAAAAGCTAAGGCAGAGTTGTCAACTGTGTTGCAGATTGTTAAAGATATGCCCCAAACACAGACACAGAGCCCATTGATGAAGACTGGAAATTTTTTTTGGTTCTAGTCATTTAAAGAGGGATCCCTGGGTGGTGCAGCGGTTTATCGCCTGCCTTTGGCCCAGGGTGCGATCCTGGAGACCCAGGATCGAATCCCACGTCGGGCTCCCGGTGCATGGAGCCTGCTTCTCCCTCTGCCTGTGTCTCTGCCTCTCTCTCTCTCTCTCTGTGTGACTATCATAAATAAATAAAAATTTAAAAAAATAAAAAATAAAAAATAAAGAAACATTTGTCCAGTCGTTAGTTAACCATTCAGCCAATAGAACAGAGACTTCAGAGAACATATACAACATGCAAACATTCTAGAATACATTCAGAAGAGTCACTAAACAAACTATAGTAAGCACAAACAACAAACCTTAAGAGAATCTAATTTCCGAAATTTCCACTTTATATTAATCAAAGTGTCCATATTTTAAAACAAAAAATTAATGTCATATTCATTCCATTTTTGTTTCTTTAACAAAAATATGACCATATACAGGAAACAGATTAAGTCAGTATAAATGGTGCCTGAGAAATTCAGACTTACTGAGAATCTCTGAATCTAAATTTTTAATGACTCTCCTAGATGATTCTAGGTCATTCGAAAATGATGGCAATTTGGTTTCTTTCTTTATATCCTTATAACTTTTACCTATTTTTCTTGTTATGTTTCATTGGCTAAGACATTGCATGTTGAATATGATCAATAATAATAATGGTAGGCATCCTTTAGTATTTCTCATTTTAAAGAAAATGCTTTAAATGGTCTATATTTAGGAGTAAAATTTTCTGTTTTGTTCTGATAGATAACTTTTAGAAGTTTGAGGAAGATTCTTTATATTTCTAATGACAGGTATTTTTCCTTTTTTTTTTTTTGACAGGTATTTTTCATATGAAATCCAAGCAGTTTACCTAGTGGCTAAAAATATCCATTAATAACAGATTTCAAGAATATGCACACTTAACAGTAAGACCCAGTAAATCAACATGTTATATATGTGAACTAAAAGTCCTGTAGGAAAACATTCTTTGTGCTATCAATATTAAAACAAATGATTTTAATATTTATTAATTGCTAATGGATTTTCACACATTATAATAAAAGCTTTTGGCTCATTGTCTTACAAATTTCATAGTAACACTATGAGATAGCTAAAATAAGTCTATTTTAGAGATGGAACCTGTACCAAAGAGTAGTTAATTAACTTTTCCGAATTGCTAAGGATCCTCTCAGTAGAGTGAGGATTTATATTCAGACCCAGTGATAGTAGTGCTAATCTGCTTAACAATTGTGCAATTGCATTATGCAATTAAGCAATATATGTCTTTGGAATGAAGAGTTTATTTACGTTTCATGTACAATCTCAGAAACAGTTTATAGAAGCAAATAAATACCTCATATTGAGAGATGATAATCTTTTCTAATAAATGCCTTCATCTCAAATACGTAGAAAACAAACAAGATTCTATAATTCCTCTCAATTTCATAAGCTATAATAAAAACATTCTTTTGACTCTACTTCACTAAAGGCTTGCACCTCTGTTTCTTTATTACTCTTGAGAGCAAAACTCCTTGGAAAAATTTTTCTATCTTACTTTCTCCAAGTCCTCTTTCCAATTATTTCTTCTTCTTTTTTTTTCTTTTTTCCCATTCAAGTTCTCATTCCCCACCTGGCAGTGGGTCATGATGGCAATGTCATTTCATGGTCACCAGTTATACCACATTGCTAAATTCAGGGTCAGCTCTTAATCTTCACTTAACTATAATGTGACCATGATTTCCTTCTTTTCACTTTCTTTACTTGGATTTCAGAATTCCACATTCATTTTGTGTTTTTGTTTGTTTATGTTTGTATTTACCTCATTTAGTCACTTCTTAATTTTTCTTACTCATTCCTCCACTGCTCCAGATTTCTTAAAGCAGAATGCTGCTCCAGGGCTCAGTTCTTGTTGCTTTACATTTTCTATCCTCATATTCTATGCTTGGTCTTATAGCCTCCTGGCTTTAAATACTATGTAAATACTTCAAAATGTATCAAAAATAGCTCTGCTTGTTCCTGAATACTATGCCCATATAGTCCATGCCTTGCTCAGACTGGACCAATAGTGATATAGAGAGGTTTTGTAATGTCTACAGAAAGCATATTAAGGAAACAAAAATTGAATCAGCTTTTTATTATGACCATATCCTAACAGTTCTACATTAGGTCATGGTTAAATATTTCTCCACCAAAAACCTTTTATTGATCTAAGTTCTAAACAATAGTCTATACATTTGATAGATGCTCCTGTTATCCTGCTCATGGTGTACTACAGTATATAGCCAATTACTTATTAGACATTTCCATTTAGATATTTATTGATATTAAACACAATATGCCTAAAATTTAGCTCTTTCATCCAAAATTTTATTTCCTCTCAATTTTTCCATTTCAACTGAAAGATAACCGAGGATGGACAAAAATGTCAATCATCCAGGACTTTTTCTTCTTTTCTCTCTTCCCATAACCCAAACTGAATCAAGTAGGAAATTTGTGATTCCTTGAATAGGATGTGTATTCTTTGTGTTTTGGTTTTATTTTCCCCCCTGATATATTTTAAGCTCAGCAATTTTGAAAAATAAATCAATAAAAATTTTATGAAAAGTTATTGTTATTTTTTTAAAAATCTCCCAATGGTTAGCAATCATGCCATCATTTTTTGAGAAACCTAAGGTTTGTGGAGCTACTATTTTATTCTTTGAAAAATCATTTATAAAAACTACCTGATTTTTTATTAAAATTTTTCTAAGTGATGGCTTCCACATATTGTCTTGTTTCCCTCACTGCTATCTCTACCATTTCTTTCTAATAGTACCTCAAGTGGAAAAGTATTCATTTTCATTCATTAATTAGATAATATTAATGAATGAAAATTAATTAATATTAATGAATGAAAAGTAATTAATAACAAATATTTCCAAAATAGGAAGCCAAGAGACAAAGGCTGAGATGAATAGAGACATTATAAAAAGTTGCAGCCACTCTTAAAAATTGAATGGGAGCGAGAGCATGTGATTTGGGCCTTCAGAACAGTTTAATCAGTTGAGAATAAGCCATTAAAGTAGAGGTAATGGCAGAGGGTCCTCATGAAGGTGACATATTTGTTGGCACACAGAAGAGAGTAGTATATATTACAGTTTTACTGGTATCAATAAGAAGCATGGGGGGGAGTGGGAGAAAATACTTGATAGATATATTATATCTATCTTAGATTTATAGTCTTACTATCACCAGTGAAGTTTATTTTTCTTTCTTTTTTAATTTCTTGATCTATAGATTAGAAGGAAGCAGCTTGACATTATTTTGGGGTAGAATCTAGGAACTAAAATAAAGGCTTATGATAAAGAAATGAAGTCAAGCACACTGTCCACATGAAAATAAAATGTACTCATTCTCATGACTATAGTGCTGGTATTACATATTTATACAATGCTGATACTGTGCATGATCTCCAGATTTCCAGCCTGGAACTTTTTCATGAAATAAAGATCTTTATTTTTAATTATTTGTTGTGTTGTCATACAGGCACTTCAATTTTTATAAATCCAAAAGTTAATTTGCAGTTTTCCTCTTCAAGCCTATTTTTTTTCCAGCTGTATCTCTAGTGTTGTGAGATATTCCTAGTCTTGTGAGATACTGAGTTAGTTAAACAGAAATCTGGGACTCATTGCAGATTCCTTTTCCCTTGAGTTCAGGATATAATCAAGCGATTATAAAGGCCTAGAGGTTTCATCTCATGTCTTTGTAATATGTTCCCTTCTCTTCATCTGCCTATAACTGTTCTTTCTAAACTCTCCCTTGGATTGGTAGGAGATATGCTGGCTTCCCTTTTTACCTATCTCCTATCCATATTACTAATATCAGAGCTCTATTATAAAACATAATGTTGTGATATCCCAACTTAAATTCCTGTGCTGGTTTCCCATTGCTTCCAGGAAGGATGTCAAACTCCTTTGTGTGACCTTCTAGTTCATCCATAGTAGTAATAATGATAACATCCAATGTATAATAATGATGATGCTATTGATAGTAATTATACTGGCTGCTAATTGAATGTTTAATCAGTTTGTAAACAAGCATTTTTCTAAGCATTCTACATAGGATAATTCCTTTTATTCTTTCCCTCTAGTCTTTAATAGTTAATATCATTATCATCAGTTGTTGTGGATGGGGAAAGTGAGGCACAGAACACTGACAGCATGCCCAATATCACAAAGCAATAAAGTGGCAGAACTGAAATACAAATCCAGGTAGTGGATTTCTCCCTGTTATGTCCTCCAGAACTTTTCCTCAAATCACACGCCCCCAATGACATTCACACTTAGCTCCAACAATACCATACTGTTCTGGTAACAGTTTTAAAGCATTATGCTGTATGGTGTAGTAGTTTGTTTCTTTCTTACTGGCCTATTTTTGCTAGACTGTGAGCCCCTTGAGGGCAGAGGTTATGTTTTACATTCCTTTCTATCCTCTAAGCTCAGCGAATACCTAACATTATGGATGCTTGAAATTTTTGTGTTGATGTATAGTCAGTTCTGCTATATCACTTGTTTTGAAACAGATTTATTCCATCACAATGGATAAATCAGAGAACAATTTTAAGCATAAATTTCATGCTTGCTTATGTGCAATATTGTCCTTGCAAAATGCCAGGTGAGCACAGACAACTGAAACCTAAAAGAAGCAAGTGGCATGATGCATAAAATACAGACATTTCATACATTGACCAGGTATCTGAATTCTGTGTGTTATGTCTCATACACATCTGGTGTTACAGCCTATTTAAAAATATATATATATATTTTATTTATTTATCATGAAAGACACCGAGAGAGAGGCAGAGACATAGACAGAGGGAGAAGCAGGATCCCTGTGGGGAACCTGATGTGAGACTCGATCCCAGGACCCAGGGATCATGATCTCAGCCAAAGGCAGACACTCAACTGCTGAGCTACCCACATCCCCCCGGTGTTACAACTTCTATCTTATTTCAGATAATTATCCTTCTACTACTTTATAATAACTCATAAGCTACAACCCTTTCAGTGTCCATGTCTATAAATAACTCCAATTTTTCTCAAGACAAAGTATTTATTGTACTATTTATGTATTTCCTAAATATTTAAGATGTGCTAAACTGTTTTACCATTTTTATTAGGTTGCTTTTTCTTTTTTAATGTGTTACTGTTAATGTTTTTAAGTGTTGTATTCTAGCCCTATTTTCCCCATAAACTGTTGTGGTTTTTATTTTGTCTACTTTTCAAATTTTTTATTAATTTTTAAATTTTTTAAAATTTACATTTCTGTATAAATAATATATGGTGTTATATTAGTTTTAGGTGTACAGTGTAGTGATTCAATAATTCTATACATTATACAGTGTTCATCATAAGTGTACTCTTAATCCCCTTCAGTTATTTCAGCCATCCCTCACCTATCTCCCCTATGATAACCATCAATTTGTTCTCTATACTTATGAGTCTTTTTTTTGTCTTTTATCTTTATTTGTTTTGTTTCTTAAATTCCACATATGAGGGATCCCTGGGTGGCGCAGCGGTTTGGCGCCTGCCTTTGGCCCAGGGCGCGATCCTGGACACCCGGGATCGAATCCCACATCGGGCTTCCGGTGCATGGAGCCTGCTTCTCCCTCTGCCTGTGTCTCTGCCTCTCTCTCTTTCTCTCTCTGTGACTATCATAAATAAATAAACATTTAAAAAAAAAAATTCCACATATGAGTGAAATCATATGGTATTTGTCTCTGACAGATTTATTTCATTTAGCATTATTCTTTATAGATCCATCCATGTTGTTGCAAATGGGAAGATCTTGTTCTTTTTATGGCTTAATAATGTTCCATGTATATGAATGCCACCTCTTCTTGAAATTGGTAAGGGTAGACATCTTTTTACTGTTCCTACTTGCTTCCTTCTGCTGGTTTGGGTTTTTTTTTCTTCTTCTTCTTTTCCAAGCTCCCTTATGTTTACATAAGTTAGGTATTTATTTGAGATATTTCTTGCTTCTAGAAGTAGGCCTTTTTGCTATAAATTGCTCTCTTAGAACAGCTTTTGCTGCATCCCCAAAATTCTGGACTATTGTGTTTCATATTTATTTGTCTCCATGTGATTTTTTATTTTCTCTTTAATTTTTTGTTGACCCATTCATTGTTTAGTAGCATGTTTTTTAACCTCCATATATCCCATGTAACCTCCAGATGTTTTCTTATGACCGGTTTCTAGTCATAGTGTTGTGACTGGATTGGAAAAGATGCATGGTATAACTTCAGTCATTTTGAATTTGTTGAGATTTGTTCTATGCCCTAATATGTGGTCTATTCTGGAGAATGTTCCATGTGTACTTGAAAAGAATGTGTATTTACTGTTTTAGGATGGAACGTTCTGAATGTATTTGTTATATCCATCTAGTGCAACTATTTCCTGGTCGATTTTCTGCTTGGATTATCTATCCATTGATGTAAGTGAGGTGTTAAAATCCTCAAATATTACTGCATTACTATCAATTACTTCCTTTATATTTGCTTTATGTATTTGGGTACTCCCATCTTGGGTGCGTAGTGCTTACAATTGTTATATATCTCTTCTTGGATTGTTCCCTTTATAATTCTATGATGTCATTCCTTGTCTCCTATTACAGACTTTGTAAACAAAGGCTATTGTGTCTGATATAAGGATTGCTACCTTGGCTTTCTTTTCACATACATTTGCATGATAAATACTTTTCCATTCCTTCACTTTATTTTGTGGGTGTCTCTGATATAAATGAGTCTTGTTAGCAGCATAACAATGAGTCTTAATTTTTATCCATTTCGAAACCCTGTGTCTTTTGATTGGAGCATTTAGTCCATTTATAGTCAAAGTAATTATTGATAGGTGTACTTACTGCCATTTTATTCCTTGTTTTATGGTTGTTTTGTAGTTCTTTTTTGTTGTTGTTCATTTCTTCTTTTGATCTCCTGTGGTTTGTTGACTTATTTTATTGATATACTTGGATTCCTTTCTCTTTATTTTTTGCTTATCTATTACCAGTTTTTGATTTGTGTTACCATTAGGTTTGTAAATGACATCTTATGCATATAGCAGACTCTATTAAGTTGAGAGTTGCTTAAATTTGAACCCATCCTTTACTCCTCCCCCCTTTTTTAAAGATTTTATTTATTTATTAATGAGAGACACAAAGAAGCAGACACAGGCAGAGGGAGAAGCAGGCTCCCTGCAGTGAGCCTAATGTGGGATTCAATCCTGGAACCCCAGGATCATGCCCTGAACAGAAGATAGACGCTCAACCACAGAGCCACCCAGGCGTCTCTGGAGATAGAGCTTTTAAAGAGGTGGTTAAATTAAAATGAGACCATTAGGACAAGTTCAAATCTGATCTGATTAATGTCCTTTTTTAAAAGAATAAGTTTAGATAGAGATAGCAGGGATGTAAGTTCACAGAGAATGACCACGTGAAAACAGAAAGATAAGGATGCCATCTGTAAACCAAGTCGAGAGGCCTCAGAAGAAATCAAACCTGCTGACACCTTGATCTTGGATATCTAGCATCCAGAACTGTGAGAAAATAAATTTCTGTTGTTTAAGTCACCCCATCTGTAATATTTAGTTATGGAGATGCTAGCAAGCTAATACAGTTACCTTGGTTAACTTCTATACATTCTTCAAGACTGAGCTCAAGCATCTGTTTTTTACTTGAACCATTAGCCCACACCTTGGATTGGCATTTCTGTTTCTACTCTATCCTTTGGCCTCATTAGATCTCAGTATATCTTGTATTATAATGCTCATCAAACATTATCATACTGAATATCCCTGGTACAGATACTGAATTTTTTAGACCAATATTGTTTTTTTTATAACTTTGTACCAAAAACTTTAAGTATATATTATGGATTATGAATATATTGCTGCTAAATAACTGCATGTTAAAATATTGGGCATAGAATCAGAATAATTTTTAGATGCATTTAATGAAGGAAACCAAAAGGTAAAATGCTTTATTTGTGATTATAGTATTAGGACAGCACGTATGTGCCACTGTCCATGGTTCAGACTGTCATTTCTGTTTCATTTGAGGGCACAAGAGTCCTGCCCTGTGCATGTTCCCCAGTACTCTACTTAATGACAAATTATTCAAGATGTGTAGTTTGGCTGTCAGAAAGAATGGTAGTACTATTAGAAAGAAAAGAGAAGATACCAGAAAGAAAAAAAAAGAAAAGAAAAAAAAGAAAAGAAAAGAGAAAAGAAAGAGAAAGAAAGAAAGAAAGAAAGAGAAAGAAAAGAAAGAAAGAGAAAGAAAGAAAGAAAGAAAGAAAGAAAGAAAGAAAAAAAAGAATGAAAGAAAGAACGAAAGAAAGAAAGAAAGAAAGAAAGAAAGAAAGAAAGAAAGGGAGGAAAGGAGGAGGAAATCTGGAGAAAAATTATGAGGAAGAGTTTTGTATATGAATCAGTATGGCTCTGAAGGGCAATTATTAGGCATCCACCATCTATTGGAAGGCAGTTTCCATTTATCTATAAGGAAATTAGCTCATGTTGAATGTTAAGAGTAACCTACTGAAATGCTATTGCTTTGGCAAATGCTGCAATTGCAGCAATGAAGGGGAGTACATGATCAGTGCCTAACAATTGAGAGATAAGCAAAATAAAGTGTGTAACTGTAGTATGTATATACAGATAATAAGGACAATAATGATAATATTAACATTTAATATTGAAAAATTACTCTGTGCAAAGTGTTTCATGTCTTAATATTAAAGCATTAAAAATTTTAAGAGTCACGAACTATAAGAGGTTATCATCATTCTATTTTATAACCAAGAAAACCGTGAAGGCTAATTAACGGGATATAAAATCTGCATGTGCTTCTCTTTCTCCCATGTTTACTGCTATTAGAGAACTCTCAAGTCTGTGTTTTACTTCTTGATCTTTCATTAATCCCCAAAGCCCTTTTCTTTTCTATTCTTTCTGTTGTCCCAGTCAGTCCAAACATTGCTTCTTATGATACCACCCTAGCTCGCTGTCATTGTTTTTTCTAAACATTTGGAAGCTTTCTGTATACTTAGTTGCTAACTATCATGCACTGTTTGCCCCTTCTCAGTCAGTTTCTAAATATGTGGTATCAGATATTTTTGCTGCTTTAGAAAAATTTTCCCTTCATACCTTATAGTGAGATTTCACATAAGAACATATTTCTGGATTGGATTCTAGAATAATTTATTATTACTAGCACTTTTTGAGGTAATCTACCACATGCCAGACTCTATGCTATATGATACTCTTTTTTATGTCTTCTTCAAAAACCCTTATTGATTGTTACTGTGGGGTGTGTGTGTGTATGTGTGTGTGTGTAATAGATTGTGATATTTCTTACTATGAGTCATGGTCAAAAAATTTTTTCTTCATTGTGACTTAGTGTAATTGCAAACCTGTGTCACATATTTTATTCAAAAGCAAATGTTTCGGACTTTCTTATCATCATTTTGCCAATTTGATGTCTTGTAGATTGTAATAATTTCTTGAAGCAGAGTTGCTTAAACTATCTTGATGGCACAAACAAAATGTCATTTAGGCTAGGTTCATTTTCTCTCACCTGCTACAGCTCTAAGAGTTCATTGATTTCTGTAATTAAATGAGTTGGAAGTAAATTCCAGGCCTTTGCTGCACATTAGTCATTGTTGCTGTACTGGAATTTTAATATGCTGTTGACTGTGACGTTGTGCCAGAGAAGTGAGGTGTTAAGAATCTTCCTGGTGATCCTAGGCCATGTAGCAATCTGGGGTAGTAATTGCCTCATCCAGGACAAAAAGAGAGGGTGAAATAGCACTAGATTAAAATAAAACAGTGTACTTCAGAAAGTGGTTAACTGAATTAATACAAAATTTATCTTTTTTTTTTCATTTAAATAAATCCAGCTTTGTGGATGCAGTTTTCTTTACCCTTTCTAAGTGAAGTACAGCCATTCAGACTCTCAGTTTGATTTGGATAGTACTTATTATTTAAACTAAGAAAAGTCAATATCATGCATTTTAATTAATTTTCAAAGATTATAAGGTCTATGCTAAGTCAACAAATGCCAAGGTTATTTTCTTTTGATCTTCTTGAGGCAGGCCTAAAAATTACACCATATCCAAATTCACTTAGAGAAACAAAATAGAAACATACCAGATTCTCAGATGTCTAATCAGAGAACACTTATAAAATAATCTAATACGGCTTTGAAAACAAATTCTAACCAATTGTTTTCAGTCAGTGAGAAATTATAAATGTGGAAAATTTGCAGATGTTCTTTGGGAAGAATAGAGTTCAAAATCTAAATACATTTTGGGAAGAACTTGACAGAGAAAAAGAAAATCTGCTTTTATATGCCTGTGGCAGGATACTACATCTCTAAAATTTCTAACTGCTGATAAGAGTGAAAATGGCTTCAAAATTTTGTTCATGCTTTACTAATGGCTATATTATTTAATCTGGGAATTTCAACTTAGAAATATGTTGTAAGAAAATAATATAACTTCAAAAAAGAATGTGTATGAAATAAAAGTTTCTCAAAATTTTCACAGGAGTAAGGAAAATTAAAATCCATGAAGTCATCAGTTATACTGATAACATGCCTATAAAAGAAATGTAATGCAAACATTTAAAATGAAAATATTCTGGGTGCATGGGTGGCACAGTCAATGAAGCATGTGACTCTTAGTTTCAGCTCATGTCATGACCTCAGGTCTGTGAGATTGAGCCTGGTGGTGGGCTCTGAGCTCAGAGCAGAATCTGCTTAAGATTCTCCCTCTCTCTCTCTCTCTCTACCTCCCTCCACCCCACCTTTCTCCATCCTCATGCTCACTTTTGCACATGCACACTCTCACTTGAGAGAGAGAGAGAGTTAAAAAGATTAGAATTAAAAAATTAAAAATAAATCTTTAAAAAAGTAAATAAAATAAAATGAAATTATACTGTTACTGATAGGTAAGTATTTTAATAAACCATTTGGAGTACAAAGTTATAAAGTTATACATTTTTATGTAGATAAGCACCATTAAGTAATGTCTTTAGATACATAAATATATATATATACAGAAATATGTTTGTTTTTTATTATATATTTATGTATGTGATCATATATATAAAATTTTTGAAAATTTATATCATAAAATGTTAAGAGTGATTACCTTTAGTAGCAGGACTATAGATGATTTTATTGTTCTTGTCTTCATCTTTTAATTTCTTCAAAATCACCATGTATATCTTGTTTTATTAAAAATAGATTATAGGGCACCTGGGTGGCTTAGTCGGTTAAGAATCAGACTCTTTGTTTTGGCTGGGGTCATGATCTCACAGTTGTGGGATAAAGCCCCATATCTGGCTCTGCACTCAACACAGAGTCTCCTTGAGATTCTTTCTTTTCTTCTGCATACCCCCTCACAATAAATAAATAAATCTTTAAAAAAATACCTTCTAGAAATTCACTTTTTTTTTTTTAATTTATAATAGTCACAGAGAGAGAGAGAGAGGCAGAGACATAGGCAGAGGGAGAAGCAGGCTCCATGCACCGGGAGCCCCACATGGGATTCGATCCCTGGTCTCCAGGATCGCGCCCTGGGCCAAAGGCAGGCGCCAAACCGCTGCACCACCCAGGGATACCGAAATTCACATTTTGATGTCATTTGGTATAAAACTGAAAATACAGTGATTTTTTTTTTTTTTACCAAAAAGATGAATAGTAATTTGAACACAATTCATTAAATGCTTATTAAAATGTCATTACAGTATTTTACTAGGAACTCTGGAATATAAAGAGAAACAGAAGGTATTGTGCTTATCTTACATAGTATTAAATTTTCTAAACATAAAACTCCAACACTTGCTCAGTCATTAAAAAGTAGCTGCCTACTACCAAATAATTAAGTGAAACCTCAGTCTGGCATTTAAAACCTGTACAAAACAATATTGAATATGGCTATAATATATGGTTTTTAGTAATGATTCATGTGTACTAAAATAAATTATTATATATAATTTATTAATACTCTGTTTCACTCTGAATGTTGTATGTATATGGTGCTCACCCATGACTGAAGAGGCAATCGACTTGAGAAAACCTAGAGGATAAACTGATACGGAGCTAGGATGAGTAGGAAGGGACTGCCTTTGCTTTTGGCAGTTCATGCTGGAAAGGCAAGACAAATTGGAATTAAACAGAGGGTTTGCGCACCTATCACTCTCTTGGATTGCTTCCAGTAGTTGCTCCTGATATATACATTCTAGGATAAACATATCCATAACTTTCTGGCTTCAATCAGTCGTGTTGAGAAGTAGGTTATCAATATTGTCATTCCTTCCTCACTAATTGCTTTTAAGATCTCAGTATCTTGGTATTCCATAGTTTTATTATGACAGGTATAAATCTCTCATATTTTCCAACTCCTGATGTCATATTATGGATGATTTCTTCTAATATGTCCTGTGAACCCTAACTATTCTTTAAACTGTATCTGACTTACTGCTTAACCACCAAATGAATTTTTCATTTTATAAACTTCATTGACCACTTGTTCACTCAAATCTAGCTGTTTTTATTGTTGGCTGCATTGTTAATATCTTATTTTTTTGTGTGCTTGCCTTCAATTCCTTCTTTCATCATTTTAAGCACAGATAAGTTATTGTCAATATCTGATAATTACATTGTATAGAATGATTAAGGGTCTGATACTGCTATTTATTTAGGAGATAGATCCTCATGTGTGGTAGATTCTTTCCTAGTATTTTTATAATTTGGGATTTTAGGCTTAGAGTTTACTGGATATAACCATCCTAGGAGTAATTTTTACATAAATTTACTGGTTTATAAGTAGATATATAAATATTATAAATTTGGCCTCAAACCCATAGGACAGAAAACCGGTAGTGATGAATTCTCAGGGTAGGGATTTTTTTCTTGCTTATTTAGATCTGAAATTGAAACAGGTAATCTTTCTTACAATCTCTTTCTGCATTATTTTTCATATTTATTCATTCTCTTAGTGTTTACAGCTTTAATATGTTCAGCCTTATTCATGAACCACACCAATTCTACCCTTTTCAGTTGAGTGTAAAATCCTTTAAATGCAAGCCTCTTGGTTATTAAATCCTACGACCTCTTTTCCCTCTTCTTTTTCTCCCTCCTCTACTCAATCAGGACAGTAGAAGCAGAGACAAAGTGAATAAATCATAAAATACATATACTGAGTGAAAGAACCTAGATACAAAGAAGAATATACTATAAGATTCCATTTACATAAAACTTTAGAAAATGTAGACTAATCTAAAATAACAGAAAACCAATTTACTTGCTTCAGAATGGAGGAGATGGGGATGGGAGGTTAATAGGGATACTAAATGGAGATGTAGAAACTTTTGGAGAATAAGGTATGTTCATTATCTTAATTGTGGTAATGGATTCATATAAATATAAGGGTAAGATGACTAGGCTTACTCAGTTGAATGAAGAAAAGGAAGAACATGCCCCTTCTTCCTTGATTTGTCTGCTAAAAAACATAATAGAACCAATGACAGATTTGAAATTTTAATCACATTTCAAGATCAGTAGACTTCTGACCCTTGGACAATAGATACATACTTCCAAAAGAACTTAGAATTCCCTCAAGAGGGTATTGGATACAGTCACAAGGTGAGTCTCCTTATCTCTCAATAGATTAGAGAAGTTTTTATTGTTCTTTTACTGTTTACTTTTTTGTATAAATATACATGAAATTTTGTTCGAGTTCTTTATAGACACTTTTGTGCTATCATTACATGTATAATTGTATGCTTACATTGTATAATGTATAATTCTTACTGATAAATTGTGTTTTCTCTATTTTCTATAATGGATATGGAAGGATTTTTATTGGCAAGATTGTTTATATAATGTATATATTATGTACTGTATACAATTACATGTAATATATAATTATGTATAATGTGATATATTGTATATAGACAGTATGTATAAAGCTTATTTAGTATAGTTTATATATATAAATTTAATGCTTAAATACATATTTTGTTATATATCATGTGTACCTCAATACACTATATAAAAAAGAGAAGATATTAACTGTACTTAAAACTTCTTTAATAGAAGCCTAAAAATAAATATGACAAAATATAAACAGTTTTAGCCCAAAACACCAAAAATGTATAATTATGGCCGTTTACCCTCTTAACCATATCTGTTTCTCATTCTCTCTTTCCCTCACCATATAGTTACACATTAAAAAAATATATATGTAGTATGCATTTATGATATATTTGTATGTGTTGCTCATTGCAAAATAATGGAAATCAAAATGGAGTTCTCTAGAAATACAGTAATATAGTAATTTGGTTAAACTAAAGAAAACAATTATGTTATGCTATAAATTAAATATATGTAACTGTATAGTTTAAGAAAAATTTAATATTGAAGAAAATGTTAAAATATAAAGTAAGTACAATTTAGATTTTTAAATAAAAGCATTGACTGAAAATCTCAGTCAGCAAAATGCATGACCATTAATCCAAAAATTCATTAGAACCTGCCTAGAAATAAATTAATTCACTTGGAATGTATCACTAAAATTATTTTTTGATCTAATGATGTAGTAATTGAATTCTTCTTTTCTAATCTGAGGCAGGGGAGATAGTAGCACCACAAGGTAATTACTTCTCTAGTTAAATACATCGTCCTTTTTTGTGGAAATAATTTGCTTTTAGATTCATGCTGAGAAGCAACCAGCTTCTCTTTATCATAATATAATTTAACAAAATGTAGCATCCCTTCTCTATCAAATTAAAGCAATTTGGAAAATTGAAGAGTCTTGGGTCTTTACTCTTCAATCATCTTCCATTGTTACTCTCAGCAGAAAAAAGAAAAAAAAAATACTAAAAAAAAAAAAAAAATCCCAAGGGCTTAATTTCCTTTCATATAACCAAGCCAAAGGAAGTGATACCCCTAAAGATGGTAATGAGTCAGAGGCTCATGCCAGCAATATTGTCTTTACACTACTTTTTCTGGGTCAGGCCAGTCCCTTCTATGCTCTCACTGGACAATTATAAGCTAGTTTAGCTGATCACAGCCAATAAGATGTTTAGGCTGAGTAACAGTAAGATGTCTATAATACTGATGTCTCTCCTATTCTCTCTGTCTCTGTCTCTCCTTTCTTTTTCCCCGCTACCTCCATCCTCATAAACACAAACCACCATCAATCACTTTTTATTGGAAGAGGAGAACAAAATGATTTCCTTATTAGTCCTTAATACAACAAGGATGTGTACCATTATTCCATGATGAACAATAGTGTCTATTCTCATGAAGTCTCTCGTTTTAAGTGAGCAAAAATGCATTTGATAAGGTATATGTCATCTCGAAATCATAAGATTTAAGCAATATTAAAAAGATTATCCATGCTCTATGATGGCAGTTATAAAGGCATTTGGAAAAGATATTTATAAAGATTTTAGAAGAAAAATAAACTAATGTTATAAAACAAGTAATTTCAACATAGTTTTTCTGAAGAATTTTTGGATCATCTTTGATTATGGTAGCATGCAAAATCTCATGTTATTTACATTATTAGCTTTAAAAAAATCACAAAATTTCTGGACAAGAAAAATTATCTCTTGTCTGGACAGGTAAAGAAAAATTATCTCTTGTCTGTCTAGAATGGCACCACTGTTGTAAGAAATCTGTTCTCTCTGTCCTTGTATATCCATGTGTCTGTTTCATAGCTGTAGGAAAATTTTCACAGTATGTTATATGCAATTTTCACTAGTAGCATCGCATGGATAATAATTTTTAGAGATTCACATGTAATTAAACATACACTAATTTAACTTAGCTTCAGTGCTCAGAATCTTTGTAGAATGAAATCATACTTCTGTATTATAAGTCTTATCTAAATTTTATATATTACTTACAAATTGTTCACTTCTTTAGCTTTTTTATTTATGAAAAATTTCAAACATATATAAAAATTGAGAAAAGAAATGCCAGGGTAGCTAATGCGTACATAAAGTACTCATCACTTTGCTTCATCCCTACTTCCATCCAGTTCGCATTTCCAAATGGATTATTATTGAAGTAAATTCCCAACACCATATCATTTCATGTCTAAATATTTTACTGTGGTTTCTAAAACCTAATTATGCAGATGTTACCACAGTGCCTGTGATATTTTACCCAGCATTAAAAGTGTTTTTATACTGATATATGTAAATATAATAATTTACTTTTAACCATTTTAAAGCACTCCAAGAAATCAATACATCATCACTTACTAATTCCCAATGATTATTTTTCCAATCTTTGTACCAGTACAAACAAAGCATCATTGAAGGGAAGAAATCTTCATAGTTCACTAGACGTTGCCAAATTCCTCTCCAGACACTTTATTGATTCATGTGCCTACTGGTAGTGAATGAGAGAACCCATTTGTCCTGATGCTTTCTGACACTGATAGTGACAGACGTTTTTATTCTTGAGAATTAAAAGGAACTGAAAGGTATAGCATTGTGGTTTTCATTTGCATTTCTATTCCCGTTATCAAAATAAATCACATTTTACAATGAATAATTTTGGTTTTCTAATAATTGAATTGCCTGTTCATATTTCTAACTATTTTTCCTATTATGACATTTCTCTTTCATTTTGTTAATATCCTAGTTAAAAGCACTGAATAATCCTCTCTGTTTGTGTCTTGTCTTTTCCCTGTGTTATTTTCTGGACAACAACAACAATTAACTTCAAACCTTTCAATATATTAATGGCATATTTTAAACTTGCCTATCTTTTCCTTTATGGTTGTTTATTTTCCTTTATGATTTCTCTATTTATATATGAAATCTTTCTCTACCATACAATGTTAAATATTATTATCCAACTAATTTTATTTTAATGCATTCTTTCATATTTATCAATTTTTTTCTTTTTTTTTAATTAATTAATTTATTTATGATAGTCACACACAGAGAGAGAGAGAGAGGCAGAGACACAGGCAGAGGGAGAAGCAGGCTCCATGCACCGGAAGCCCGACGTGGGATTCGATCCCAGGTCTCCAGGATCGTGCCCTGGGCCAAAGGCAGGCGCTAAACCGCTGCGCCACCAGGGATCCCATATTTATCAATTTTAAGATATTTTGTGTTTTAATTTTTGTATGTTTTTGTAGTACGAATCCAGTATTTTTCCATATGATGGCTCAAAATCTCTGTTCAGTTTTTCAATTTCTTCTTACTTTCTTATTTGTAATACCATTTGTGTCATTGACCATATTTTTATATGTGCATGGGATGGTCAGGAGTCTCTATACTGGTTCATTGGTCTATGTATTATATCCCTGTTTAAGTACCCCAAAAGTTAATTGCTGGCGTTTTGTAAGGTCTTGAATCATGTGACACAAATTCTTTTATACCACCTTTACTCTCTTCCTTTGAATCGTTTTTACTATTCAGTGCCCATCAATTTTTCCAATAAACCATAGTATCAGGGTGCTGGGTGACTCAGTTGGTTAAGCATCTGCCTTAAGCTCAGGTCATGATCCCAGGGTCCTGGCATCAAGCCCTGCATTAGGCTCCCTACTCAGCAGGGAGTCTGCTTCTCCCTCTGCCCCTTTCACTCCCCTTTCATTCTCTCTCTCCCTCTCTCTCTCTCCCAAATTTTCAAAAATTTGGTGTCAATTTATCAACTTATACAAAAAAACTTTATTTTCTATGCTTAATATTTATTTAATTTCACTTAATTTTTAGAGAACGTGCATGCAAGAGCAAAGGAGGGGCAGAAGGAGAGAGAGAAAATCTTAAGCAGGCTTCGCAGCTTCACACTGAGTGTGGAGCCCCCACATGGGGCTTGGTCTTGTTTATTAATTTAAAATTTATTTATTTGAAAAAAATAAAATAAAATAAAATTTATTTATTTGAGAGAGATAAAGAGAGTGGGGGTGGGGGCAGAGGAAGAGGAGAGAGTCTCAAGCTGACTCCACACTGAGTGGGGCACCTGATGTGGGGCTCAATCCCACAACTCTGATATCAGGACCTAAGGTGAAACCAAGAGTCAGACGCTTAACCAACTCTGCCACTTAGGCACCCCTATTTTTAAAACACTCTGTACTAACTACTATGTTCTAGGCATTGTTCTAGGTTCTAAGTGTTTTTCAGTATTAATCTATGTAATCTTTAAAATGCTATGTTATGGGGTGCCTGGATGGTTCAGTTGGTTAAGCATCTGATTTTGGCTCAGGTCACAATCCCAGAATCCTGGGATTAAGCGCTGCATCAGACTCCTTGCTCAGAAGGGAGCCTGCTTCTCCCTCTGTACTCCCCCTACTTGTGCTCTCTCTCTCTGTCAAAAAAATAAATATAATCTTTAAAAATAAATAAAATGCTGTGTTATATTTTTTGTGAAAAAAAGTGTAGACATTGAAAGATCAAGAGAATATAATGATGGTTTTTGCAAAAGCCTAGGAAAGATGAAATTCTAGCAAAACTAACAATAAAAAATGGCGAGCGCATACTATTAGAAATGTGGAGGGGATTAAGCAAAGGAAGACAAGAGATGCTTTTAGAAAACTTAAAAAGTACTATGCACAATTTTATGTAAACATATTTTGAAAATTTAAAATTTTTTTCCAGGAAAAATTGTAAACCAACAAAAAAAAATTTTTTTTAAGAAAAAGACCAGACCATTGTCTTTAAGTAAACTGAATTAGCATTCAAAATAATCCATTGGCAATTTCAAGACATGTTTTGCCCTGGATATTTATTTCTATGAGTCTAGAACCATGGTAGCAATATCAGACAATGGCAACATAAGAAAGAAAGAGTATAGATAAATTTAACTTGGTAATGTGACATTTAAACTGTCGTACACTTCTTTATTTTAAAAATATATCTTGGATCTTTAATGTCAGTTCTTTTGAACTATTCATTATTATTTTAATTAAAAATTTATAGTATATTATTTAATAAATTTACTAGGAATGGACATTCTTACTGTTTGTAAATTTTATATCTTCAAATTCTATATCTTCAAATTTATAGTCTATAGTGCTTCTTCAAATTTATAGTCTATAGTACTTCTTTATTTCAATTATAATCCCTCTCATTGATTTTTCTATCTAAGTTGCATTTTTTGACTCTCTACAAAATGTCCAATAATGGAGATGATATTGCAAATCCTAAAATTGTTTCTTACTGATGGCCATCCTTCCAACATTTTCCTATAAAGGAAAATTTTGGCCCTTAGAATGTGATAAGGCTGGCTTCTGTGTAAAAGTCATATGAATAAAAGCAGAAACAGGTGTTTGGAAGCTACTGCAATGACCCAAACCAGCGGTGATGGTGACTTAGACAAAGGTGGTGACAATGGCAAGGATGGAGGGAGGCTCAATTTTGAAGGTAGAACCAGTACAATTCCCCAGATGACTTTGATCTAAGCTCCTGAAATAATGGAATTGTTATTGAAATGAAATGAACATTGGAAAGGGCAGGTGGGGGAAGGGGGAGAAATATTAAAAACTGAGGGTTTTTTTACATTTCTTCTAGGAATAGCAATATGCGTTAGTTAGTATTAGAATAATTATAATAATAGAATCTAACATATTAATAGTCAAAGGGAAATATTCCTACCCTTGATTTGATGTGGGGAAAAAAGCATTTGATAGAACTCCTTATCTTTGCTAAGGGACCTTCAAAAGAATAAGTAAAACCATAATTTTTTTATAGTGGCAAAAAAACATAAACATACCATTTTAACCATTTTTAAGTGTAACTAGTGTTGAGTAACACTTCACTAGTGTTGAGTATATTTATACTATGGTACAACAGATTTTTATAACTTTTTCACCTTGCAACTCTATGTCCACTAAATACTAATTCCCTTTCCCCTCTCCCCCATCCCGTGGCAATCTTCTGCTTTCTATTTCTGCGATCTTGACTACTTAGGTGCTTCTTATGAAAGGAATCATAGAGTATTTTCTCTTTCGTTACTGGCTTATTTCACTTAGCATAATGTCCTCAAGTTTCATCCATGTAGCATGTGACAGAATTTCCTTCCCTTTTAAGGCTGCACGGTTTTCAATTGTATGTATATGCCACAATTTTTCATTGATTCATCTGTTGATGGATACCTGGTTTGCTTCCACTTCTTAGATATTGTGAATATGCTGCAATAAACATGAATGTGCAAATATGTCTTCAGGATCCTGCTTTGGATTCTTTTGGATATGTACCCAGAAGTGCGTTGCTGGGCCTTAATATTTTTTTAAGATCTTTATTTATTTATTCGTGAGAGATACACACACACACACACACACACACACACACACAGAGGCAGAGACACAGGCAGCAGGCAGAGGGAGAAGCAGGATCCAAGCAGGAAGCCCAATGTGGGACTAGAACCTGGGTCTCCAGGATCACGCCCCGGGCTGAAGGCAGTGTTAAACCACTGAGCCACCCAGGCTGCCCAGGGCCTTAATTTTTTAAGTAACCTCCATACTGTTGTTTGTAATGTCTGTATAACTTCTTACATTCCCACCAACAGTGAATGCCAGCATCCTCCAATTAGGGCATAACTGAAGCCTTTCCTCCAATATCAGCTTTCCTACTCCTCTGCCTGCTTTTGAGTCTCTGTCAGACGCACGTGATAGTAACTGACTGTCTTATTATAGCAAGCCCTAAATAATAGCCCTTGTTCTTTTTAGGTGCTTTTCATTTCTTTCCACACGAGATTCAAACTCAGTATGAACCAAAAGTCTAAGAAAAAGTTTCTGCCTTGATAAAAATATCAGCTGAGTATAATATAGCTTATAAACTCACTGAATTATTTTTGCAATTTGATATCAAGTTATTCTAATTTTACCTAAATCTCAACATGAGAGAAAAGGCAGAAAAAATATGGGAAAAAATCATTAAAAAGGGAGATATGCCTTAGCAAATATTAAAATATATTTTAGAGTGATATTAATCCATATGGCAAAGCACTGTTCTAGCCAGGTAAATCAGTAGATTAGAAGAGAGCCCACAAATGTTACTGGTATAAATAAGACATTACGATATGACAAAAAAATTAAGTATTTCAAAAAATTGAAAAAATAATATTTTTTTTCTGCTATTTGGATTATATATATATAAATAAATGACAGGGACACCTGGATGGCTCAGCAGTTGAGCATCTGCCTTTGACTCAGTGCATGATCCCAGAATCCCGGGATTGAGTCCCACGTTGGGCTTCCTGCATGGAGTCTGCTTCTCCCTCTGCCTGTGTCTCTGCCTCTCTGTGTGTCTCTCATAATTAAATAAATAAAATGTTTAAAAGAAAATGACAGATTGGAACTTAAAAGGTAAACTACTTGTATAAAAATAAAGTAATCCAAAATAATGATTCTGTGTTCTTAAACTTTCATATATGAAATTATTGCATCAAATATTTAAAGCACTGACTTCTTGAAAATAAAGAAAATATTATAGAAGATACTAATAGGGGCAGATGAACATATTTTTCTCAAACAAAGTCCAAGTAGAGACATAGTAATAGAAACAGAAAGAATATGAACAGCATAAAGATAACATTATTTAATCAGCAAAGAAAAAATTTACCCCCTTCTCAAGTGTTGGTGGCATGCTTTAAAAAATAAGTATCCACCATTTGCTTCGACGTGGATGGAACTGGAGGGTATTATGCTGAGTGAAATAAGTCAGTCGGAGAAGGACAAACATTATATGGTCTCATTCATTTGGGGAATATAAAAAATAGTGAAAGGGAATAAAGGGGAAAGGAGAAAAAATAAGTGGGAAATATCAGAGAGGGAGACAGAACATGAGAGACTCCTAACGCTGGGAAATGAATTAGGGGGTGTGGAAGGGGAGGTGGGTGGGGGTGGGGGTGACTGGGTGATGGGCACTGAGGGGGGCACTTGATGAGATGAGCACTGGGTGTTATTCTATATGTTGGCAAATTGAACACCAATAAAAAATAAATTTTTATAAAAAAATAAAAATAAAAACAAAAATACATTTAGACCACAAAAGAAAATTCAATAAATTTTAAACAGTAATGATAGCATAACTTACAACCTCTGGACTCAATGGACAAATTTATCAACTAAAAATAAGCATAAACAACAATGATAATGATGAAAAAATTTCTGAAACATTTGGGAATGTTATAACCTACTCTTTTTTAAAAAAAGAAAAATATTTATTTAGAACTTCTGAACACTTCCTGAATCCAAAAAATTAAAACTGCAATTAAGTAAAAGCACTATATATAAAAACAAATGGGTCTAGATTCAAATAGTACTGAGAAATATCAGAAAGGAAGACAGAACATAAAGACTCCTAACTCTGGGAAACGAACTACGGGTGGTGGAAGGGGAGGAGGGCGGGGGGTCGGGGTAAATGGGTGACGGACACTGAGGGGGGGCACTTGACGGGATGAGCACTGGGTGTTATTCTGTATGTTGGTAAATTGAACACCAATAAAAAATAAATTTATTAAAAAAAATAGTACTGAGAAGAAAATATAGTCTTAACCATTTTTACAACCAATGAAAACAAATGACTTAAGCATTCAGCATAATATGTTAGATAAAGACCTATATATTATACTTAAGGACAGCAGAGATATGGGGCTTCTGACAATGAGATACTGCTATCCATTTTTTGGATCTACTTTTCATTTTGTATCTTACTCTAGACATGCTGATGGCTCTCAATTTCCCAGCCACACCTCATGGAATTACCTGAATAAATTCCACTCTATTTATAGTTCTTAAATATCATATCATCCTTCGAAATCTGCTTTCTTCTGTGAATTATTATTTTTTTATTTTTATTTTTTTCTTCTGTGAATTATTTTTGACATTAATCAGGCTATAGTAAAAAAAACAATTTATAGCATGGATTAATCTAGGAGTATATTTAAAAATCAATACTTAATTATGTCCACTCTTATTATGTGTATGGCATCTATAACTAGATTAGTAAGTAGCTCTGCCACAGCCTTATCCTGATTATTTTCCCTACATAGGTTATAAAATGGTTGATAAAGAATTTATTTTTAGAAGAGCCCTAATCTATTTGTGACATGTTAATGACAATATTTTAATAGATGTGGAACAAGAGATGGAGAAATGTACCAAAAGTGAGAAATAAAGCAATAATTTTGAGCAAAGGCCAGAGAATTTATATTTCCAGATAAGGAATAGACTTTTGGCCCCATTACTTAAGCTGATTATGTTGTCATTTGGTTTTCCTTTGAGCTGTTCTCTTATCACCACACTGTGATCGCATTGTATTTATTTTGCCACTTTACAGGATTTACTCTGTCAAAGATCTTTGCCTCTAGCAAATACAAGTTACATTAAATGATTTCCAGTTATACTTCAAAATCAGAACTATGATAGGCACTATCTGTAATTCAAAAAGTTCCTCTCACTCCTCTACCATCCCTCCTGCAGTTCCTACCTTTTGTCTCCTACTGATTGATAAAACATTCTGACTACATAGTAAATTCTAAAAGACATTCGCTAGTGCAGATTTTGGGAAGAGCTGCATCCCTGTACCTACTCTGAAGATGATCTAGTGAGCGATAAGAATATGCACGCAAGAAAAATCAGGAGAAGAAAAGTTCATGTGACAGAGAAGCACTTGCATTTCTGTGATTCTGGGTGCCTGAGCTGATGGGAAATGACTGTCAGATAATAGACTGGATAGATTACCTGCCTGTCATATCAAAAGCTTTTAGTTTTATTGTAAAGATAAAGGAATAATGCAGATTTTCTCTGTGATGGAGTTAAATTAAGTTATTCTGAGGATTTTTATTTTTTTTTATTTTATTTTATTTTTTTTATTTATGATAGTCACACACACACACACAGAGAGAGAGAGGCAGAGACACAGGCAGAGGGAGAAGCAGGCTCCATGCACCGGGAGCCTGATGTGGGATTCGATCCCGGGTCTCCAGGATCGCGCCCTGGGCCACAGGCAGGCGCCAAACCGCTGCGCCACCCAGGGATCCCCTATTCTGAGGATTTTTAAACTGCAAAATGTCAAATAAAGAAACACAGACTTAGGTGAGGAGAGACAGTACTCAAACTGATTACAGTAAGAGGAGAGAAAGGGACTTGCAAAGTGGGGGAGAGTACTGGTGGTGCTGTGGAGGGAGGACTATTGCAAGCTGAAGAATATTTCAACCATGAGATCTGCAAGCATTTCAAAGGTCAGGCAGAAAGAGAGCAGAGAGAAAGAACAGAGAGAAGTGAGCAAGTCTGTTAAGAACTGAATGTGGGAACGTGTGATAAAACAGTGATCTACAGTTGATGAAGGAACATTTCTCCCTAAAGTCAACTTATGCTTGGCTGTATACTGGGTTAGAGTCAGGGTGAGTGCATCTCACAGGATGGAAGATGGAGAGAAACTTAACCAAGTTTTGGTCAAATCAAGGTAGCAGGTACTTTGTCCAGATTGGTCAGTGTATACAAACAATTCAGGTAATCATTATTAGGCACAGAGTGGGAATTTGGAGAGTCATTGGCCTTCTCAGTGGTAAACAGAAGGAGCATCCATAAATCTTATCTAAATCCTATAAGAAGTTCCTTGCATTAAACCGCTTCTGAAATACAAAGAATTGGGGAATTTTTTATTGTTGTTGTTTTTTAAACTGTCATTATATTCCAGAATCACAGGGTTTGGATAAAGTTCAATATTGTTCATCATTTTAATATGGGAATTACTTGACAATTCTGAGACTGAATACCCAGATAGCTTGCTTACATGTGAAAGTAAAACCCTGAACTGCAACCTCTATGGCAGCCTGCTGAAAAACTACACCACAGCCTCTGCCAACATTGGCTTGGAATGGTCAACATTGCCAGTCAACAACTGCCAGTCTTCCTATATCTGCCCTTGATCTCAACTCAGGGCCATCCAGAGTCAGTTTGATGTCTCCCAAAATATCACATAGGATGCTGTATCTCCAGCTTCCCATACCAACATTGTCTAATTAGAGCATTCCTGAATCCTTCCCTCAATTTTATTATAAAGTTTTCTCACTCCTCTCCATACCTTTGAATGGCTCCACAAAGTGCAATTGATGGTAGCTGACATCTTTGTCATAACAAGCTCTGAATAAATAGCCCCTGTTTGTTCTTTGGATCATCTGTTTGTTTCCATAGTTTTCTTAGAGGTTTCATTGTCTGTCACCAGACTCTTGCCTTTGACCAAGTGAGGTACCACAAAGGTCCCTTGTGCCTTGCTACTCATGGTTTCATGGGTCCATGCCAATGTGGTAAGTCAGCAAGCAGTAGGCGTGAGCACTGCTTTGAATTCTCTGCTGTTTATTCTCAGTTTATTACCCCAGTTTCGTTACTGGCTCCCATTGTTCATCATCTTTGGTGGAAAGAGGGCATTCCTTTTAATCTCATTTGCTGTCTTTTGTGCTTCTGTTTTGTGGTAGGCTGTCTAAAAGTCTAGACTGTCACAGAAGGAGAATCACAGATAAAGCATAGGCATAGGCTCTATAATCCTCGGGTTCAAGCTGGCCTCAGAGACTATATATGTTAGAAGCAGTTATTTCCTTGTTATTCACTTTTCTTTCAGATTTTTCATGTTTAAAAATAACAATTTTGATTATTTAGATATGAAGAGTACTTATTAGGTAAATATATAACATCATTTCACAGATTATAAAAGTCTTCAAAATAGGCAGAATTGAAACAAAAAATCTCTCCAAAGAATTTCTGTTTTCCTATGGACATGTAAAACATCCATTTTAATTTTTCCATCTCATTGCTACAAAAACAAAAACAAAAACAAAAACTAAACTAAAATACACCAAAAACAAAAGCATGAAGATTATTTGGACAGGTATTTATTTATTTTGAAGTGAAAAATTGCCAGCAGCCTTGCCATATTCTAAATGTCCTTTATTTTTTTTTTTTAAGATTTTATTTATTTATTCATGAGAGAGAGAGAGAGAGGCAGAGACACAGGCAGAGGAAGAAGCAGGCTCCATGCAGGGAGCCCGATGTGGGACTCAATCCCGGGTCTCCAGGATCATGCCCGGGCCAAAGGCAGGTGCTAAACTGCTGAGCCATCCAGGGATCCCTAAATGTCCTTTAAAAACAGCATTCCCCCCCTCTTTATTTCTTGCATTACATAACCTGAAACCACATCAACAACAGACTAAATCCCCACCAATACTGTTCCATTCCTTTACGTTTGGTAGAATTTGGTTATACACCGATTAAAATCAAACTTCCTTTCTGAAAGAATCAAACATAATCAGAGTTGAAGCCCATGACAGAAACTTATTGTTTTGATAGATTCAAATACATATTACTAGCTTGATGTTTTCCCTAAATAGGAAGAAATAATCAAATTGGCAAAAAGAGTACTGGCATGAGGTATTTGAATGCTTTGACCTTTTTCCTGCTTTTAGAGTTTATTAAGTTTTTAATGTTCTCTTCTTGCTAGTAAATTCTTCGTTGTCAGAGGCCACCCAAGGAACATGGCTCAGTGGACATTTTCCCCGTGCTTCTGGATCCTTGCCCTTATGTGTTGCATTTTGTTTTGACTTGCTGTTATTATTATTATTTTATCTCATTTTAGCCTGTCTCACCATCCTTTTTCAGGTGCGTGGGGTGTCTTTCTCAGTCTTAATCCATCAGGTCCTGGCATCCTTCAAAGTCCCATTTCAGTTGGCAAATAGAGAATGATGGTTTTGTCATTAACACCTAAAACACCCTGGCACTTGGAAGAGTGGCCGCAATAACAAATGGGTGCTTGATGCCTGAGAAATGTGAACAGAAACAGTTCATTTACATTAACAAATGACGGCCTCCCAAGTTCTAATTTAGCGTAACCAGTTCTAAGGAAATCAGAAGAGGAAGAAGAGAAATAGCTTGTGGTAGAAGAGTCTTCATTCAATGGGAAGTTAAGCTGAGCCTAAATTAGTAATGTTAAACACACTGGATAATTATGCATTAAAGGTAAATCAATAAAGTGGGAAAAGGCAAATAACATGGTGAATGCTGGTGGAATAATAGTTATTTTTCCAGGCCATTTAAGTGCTACGCAGATTGAGGAAGGGGATCTTTGTAGACCAAGGAAAGGTTTTTATTTTGTTTTAAGGAAAGGTCCTTTTATGTTTTTTTTTTTTTCTCATGAAAACTGATGGTTTCTATTTTGCAGCAGGAATTAGGTGAAATGAGAAATAGCTGATCATATACAAATCTAAGACCTTCCTCTCATTCAAGGACCTATGTAAATTCCTTCTCCTCTATGCAAACTTGTCTTTATTCTATACATTTATATTGTGTAAACCATGTATCCAGAGGGTCATAAAAGTAACTGTAAGAGAAATTAAAAACATACTTTATGCTCAGAGACTCTTCTCTTAAGCTTTAAATTAATATAGGATAAGGTATTCTTTTAATCCCCATTTTGAGATGTGAACACTGAGGCACACAAAAATATCACACATGGTCTCAAAAAGTTGCAAGGAATTGAGCAAGGACTCGATCTTCATAGGTCTGACTCTGAAGCCTGTGTTATTAACCATTTCTTTATTCTTCCCTCTGTAAACACTTTTTAAATAAACAAACAAACAAACATAGTTGGGATTTGGGCTGGGCACTGATTGGTGATGATGGAGGAAGAGAAGAATTCCAGGTTGCTTAACTCTACCTCCCCATACTTTGGTTTCCCCAGGCTGACAGGAAGATTGTGGTGTTAAGAGCATATTCTAAAGGTAGACTTCCACAAGTAAAATCCAGCTCTGCTGCATACTAGCTGTGTGACTCGGGGGAAGCCTATTTTATCTCTCTGTGTCTTAGTTTTCTCAGCTATAAAATAAGATAATGTTGGTGACCATCTAATGGTGTTAAAGATTTTGTTGAGATATATATATATATATATATATATATATATATATATATATATTTGTTGATATATATATAAATAGTTACAAATATTTATGAATGCTATTTGTGTTCTGTTTTCATAACTACATTTACTAGAAAACATTTTTTGCAACTAATTAGATGTTTTATTATATATCTTAATGAAATTAATATTTTATATCACAAACTTTATAGAATGTCTAAGACTTTTTTTAAAAAAGATTTTATTTATTTATTCATGAGACACACACACACACACACACACACACACACACACAGAGGCAGAAATATAGACAGAGGGAGAAGCAGGCTCCATGCAGGGAGTCTGATGTGGGACTCGATTCCGGGTCCCCAGGATCAGGCCCTGGGCTAAAGACAGCACTAAACGGATGAGCCACATGGGCTGCCTGAATTTCTAAGACTCTTAAGTGCTATGACAAAATAGATTGGATCTTCAGTTTCTGGATCCTTCAAATCTTTGACGCTAGAAAAAATTCTAGGAACTTACAAAATTTAATTGGCTATATATATACACTTTATATCTAAGAACATTGATAATTGTAGTATCTGAAGTCACATGTACCAAAGATCAGCAAAGGGAGAAGAGTTTGGTATAAAAGATTAAATCAAAATGATGGACAACTTAATACAAAATGATCTAAATCAAAATGATGGACAACTTAATACAAAATGATCTAGATTTGACCTCCAGCTTTGTGACTTACTCTCTACATATTTTTGGACTATTCATTCTACTTTTAGTTTTTTTTTGCTTGCATTATGCTGATAATAGTTCAAAATAAATATGACTATTGTAGAGATTCAATGAATTTTATACATAGGCAGTGGTCTCAATAAATGCTAGGTATTATTTCCTGTGGCTTTGGCTGCCCTTAAATTTCCATAGATTAATAATGGTGTACAGGAGGAAAAATAATTTCCCCTTTATTCCTCTGAGTTCTTAAGACTTCTATAATAAAAGTCCAATGAATAGAAGAAAAACAAATTTATTAACATGTATACCTCATGTATACATGGGAGACACCCAGGGAATAATGAGTAATCCCTGAGGTGGCATAGAATTCAGGATTAAATACCATTTTAATAGGGAAAGGGGAGGAGAGATATAGGTGTCTTAGAGGGGGATAAGTAATTATTAGAGAAGATCATGGGCCCTTAGAAAGATAGATGGGAGGTATTGATAGTTGGTGACCAAGTTCCTCTGGATATGGCATCAAATTATAGTCTCTTGTGATGAGTCATCCTTCCCTCGTTGATGAAACTCCCAGGGTGGAGATTCTTGATAATCAAGCTTCTGTTAACAGACTTGTTTTAGGCAGATTTAAAGAAAGAGAAAGGCTCTCCTTGCATTTTCTTTCTCAGGCGCTTTTAGTTCAAAATAATCGATATGCTAACTGTATATTTTAGGGTAGCACGTCTTGAACTCCTACAGACATATTGTGGGGTGGCATGTTTAGCTACCCTTCTACTGAGTTAACTCTTCTAGCTTTCATCTTAAAATCATCAATATCCTTTGTAAATTTTATTTCAACCTATTTACTTAGAGAAAACAACTAAGGGGTAACTACTCATATGCTAAACACATACTCCTAGCATCACTTATTCTGTGTTACTTTAGGAATCCATGGCCCATTCATGACTCTTCATGTCATTCATGACTTTGCATGTTTGTCACTTCTATGTTGAATTAACTTGATCCCTCTATTTTTGTTCAGTATAGCTCTCTCTCTTTCCTAGAGGACACATTTCTATGAAATAGTAAAAAACAAAATGATATCTGAAGGGTAGGTAGCAATGAGAATGAAGAAAACAATCAGGGCAGAGAAATAGCATGTGCCAAAGGCCTTTAATTAAACAATTATGTAAGAGTTTCTGAAAGTTGATCACTGGGCTGGAGAAATAAATAGCATCATAATTAAAAATGAGACTGAGTAGATGATTATCAAAATTTTGAATTAACAAATGCTATATGATTCAAAGATCCAAAGTGGTAAATTAAATAAAAGAAACAAACAACCTAAACATACTTTCAACCATTATGATGGGTGAAGGGTTAATATTCTCACCAGTGATGGAGATCATTCAAAAATATGTTACTTTTTTAAATTAACTTTATATTTTTAGATCATTTTATATCTTTCAGTAAGGCCTTATGTTTTCTTCACTTGAGTCTTGTGTATTTTACTCTTAATATGTTTGTGCGATTTTTCAACTTTTCTAGTTAATTCTAAATGGATTTTAGGAAGGATGGGATTTTTATTTCTAGGTGGATGTTTTTGTGCTAGAACACCATAAAGTATTAGTTTGTGTGCATTTATATTGTAGCCAATCATATTAGCCTAAGACATTTTAATAATATTAAAAGTATCAGTCTTTATAGATATGTAACTCTAAACTCAAAGCAAAATATACAGAACATATTTATACCAATATTTCTTCCATTTATTCATTTTTAATATTGCACTTATACCTTGAATACTAACAGGTTTTAAAGATTATATTAAATTGTCCTAAGATTTATATGAGAAAAATAAATGCCAAGTAGTAACTAAGATATGTATATTGAAAGTAAATTCCAATGGAAGTTTGACTATGCTGGATATTAATAGAGCCATTATAATAAAATAAATTTGGCATTGGTTAGAAACATAAAAATAAATCGTAGAAAGTCATATAAGAATATTCAGATTGCATACCTCTGGTAATAAAAAAATGAGGTTATTAAACCCAAAACTCCCATTGATATTAAGGAGAAAACCTATTCAAAATACCAAATCCATATATAATTGAATGTGTCAAATAATACAATGACGAATAGAGGTCAACATCCAGAAGAAGGAGATACAGAGAAGATAGCCTGGCGTTTGGTATTACTTTTTACCTAGATCCATCCTACTAAATGTTGAAGATTTGGGCAAAGGCTGAGATACTTGTTAGAGCTTTTGGTAATTAGAGTTAGGTTATGAGACTGAATTAGGGTGACAAAACATGGCCTTCCAAGGAGGATGGGGTTTGGCAAAAATACCCATTCTGTGTCCTTAAAAGGCTCAACCTACCAAAAATTGTAAACTGGAGTACACAACCATTGATTGCAAGGATTGAAGATCAGCTCTGAATCATCTACCCATCCCTGAAATTGTATTAAGGTGCCCCTTTTTTTCCTAAAACAAGCAAACATCTTTTCTGAGGTAAAGTGACATTATGATGGTTTAATTTATTTCTATATTTTAATTTCTGCATTGTTTTTAGATACACTACCCACCATATAAGAAAATAACCATACTCATTAAGAAACAAGAAATATGATTTAAAATCAAGAGCAACAGACAAGTAGATATTGGAGGGATCTAGAAATTGTAGTTATCAGATGCATGTCTAAATGTTTAGTTAGATGAAAGACAGGAAGAAATTTGGTAGAAAATAGAACTAAAAAGAACCAAATAACAATTACCTAACTGAAAAACAAAAACTGAAGTTACCAAGTAATCATACTGAAAGACTTAGTAGATTGGAAGATCAGAAAAAAGGAAAAAACAAAACAGAAGTATGAAGAGACTAAAGGAAAGACACAGAGGATAAGGGAAAATAGATGATACAGTTAAAAGATATTTAGAATTTCTGAAAGAATGAAGAAAAAATGAGGCTAAAACAAAATTTAAAGAGACAGTGGTTGAAAATTTCTAAGCATAATAAATAAAAGAAAAACCACAATCATAACAAAGCTTCCTAAAGGAAAATTTTTTAAGCTAAAAATATATTAAAAACAGCTTGAAGAAAATTTAAAATAGTTTATCACCCTGAAAGTAAACAACAATTAGAATTAAAAGAAGCTCTTTAAAAGAAACCATTGGAGTCAGAAGACAATGGAATGTTATCTTTAAAGTGCCCAAAGAATGTAATAGCCAAATTAGAGTTCTGTAGACTATGAAAAAGCTTTAATATTAAACGGGAAAAAAAGGTATCTTTAAAACTTAAGTGAACTGGTTTTGTCACTGGCAGAAATGCACTAAATTGAGTTTCTTTAGGCATAATTAGTTTCACAGAGAAATTCAGTTTCTTAATAATAATTTCCAAATATTGTTTGTAGCAAGTAATGAATGTTACATTTTTTTCCTTTAGTGAAATACAGAAGAAAAATGTTCCTCTCCCACACCTCACAACAAAATATAATGGAAAGAAATAATACCCAAAAAATTAAGTCATAAATACATTACTTCAATCTAAATGAAATTGAAATTGATTTATTTCATATTCATTTATTTATTTTATTATTTCTTTATTTACTTATTCATGAGAGATGCAGAGAGAGAGAGAGGCAGAGACACAGGCAGAGGGAGAAGCAGGCCCCCTGCAAGGAGCCCTGTGTGATCACACCCTGAGCCAAAGTCAGATGCTCAACCGCCGAGCCACCCAGGCATCCCTCATTTATTCATTTTTACTAAAAGATGAGGTGAAAACCATAAACTTTTTAAGAAGAATTTATTTATTTGAGAGAAAGCACAAGTGGTGGGGGGAGAGCAACAGAGGGAAAGGGATGGGGAGAAGCAGACTCCCTGCTGAACAGGTAGCTTGATGCAGAGCTTTATCCTAGGATCCTAAGATCATGACTTGATCCAAAGGCAGATGCTTAACCAACCGAGCCACCTAGGTGCCCCAAGAAAACCCTAAATTAAAAACAGAAATATTGGCTAGATTAAATGAATTCAGTTTGATTACATAGCTCATAAATTAAGGGAGCTATAGAACTAGGTGATATGCAGACTTTATCTATTATTAAAATTATTAGAAAACAGTTTTAGAAGGAAAGGTTATATATATATGTCTATATATATTATATACAATACATATATATATGTATTGTATATAATATATATATAGTAATCCCAAAATATCATGTATCCAAACCAAATTCTGTGTGGAAGGACAAAATCAATGGGGAAGCCATTCTTGAACTGTTGGAGAACTTAAGATTTGATTCACAGAGAAAAGGTCAGTAACCAGGATAAGACAAAATAGTTCATGCACTAGCAAATTCTCTTGAGGGAAAAAAGTACCAGCAGTGTTGAGTAAAATGAATCGTATCTGCCTTCCTTTAGGAATTATGCAAAGATGCGTCAAGCTTTTTGAGTTTTGATGTAGAGTTCTTACTCTCCTTCAGTTGGGCAGGTAGTTTGCCATTCTTCTGTAAGTTCATCCACAGAATCTGATG
Organism: Canis lupus baileyi; assembly: GCF_048164855.1. Lineage (NCBI taxonomy): Eukaryota > Metazoa > Chordata > Mammalia > Carnivora > Canidae > Canis > Canis lupus. Next base: position 34,232,001 of record NC_132843.1, on the reverse strand, counting down.
CTAGATTAGGATGTTCTCACTTTTCTGAACATTCATTCTTCTTTAGTTCAGGTTGATTCTCCCTGGAATTTTATTTTAGAGTTCAGTAAGTCATTGACTAGCTCTACTCCCTTTTTCTCTACCCCCAACTAATGCATACACACAAGTGCCGCATCTATTTAGGTGACTTTAAATTCCAGATGATATTAATGGACCCTCACATATGAACACTACAATCAACTCACTAAACCTTTTACTCCTATAGGAGGGACTCTCAGTGCTAATGATCATATATTTATTAATTCCCAGCTCTGGAGCATGAGCGTCATCACTTCTATGACTTTGTCCTCCTATTTGGCAAGTGTGAGCAGTGTTGACAAACAAGAATGGGAGAGAGATGTCTGGATTTGGACAACCTATGACCACCAAGGGGAAAACTATTCAAGAATATACTAGATTAATGTATTACACTTAATAGTCTTCCGAATTTCTACCAATAATTACATGATCACATTGCAGCCACACCTCCTACATTACTGAGAGTGACTCATTTATCAGAGTTCAATAAAAGCAGAATTACTGTATCATTATTAACATTACTCATAGACTGCTTCTAATACATGTGTTTTCTGCCAAATTTTGCAGCCAGAAATGAATAACCTGTATATTCTTTACTTGCTAATTAAATGAAGCTGAAAATTCCAGTTTGATTAAAAGGACACTTGCCGCAATATTAAGAGATTTACTAAATTTCACTTGTTATGACCCAAGACAAAATGGTTTCAGATATCAGACTTTCTATAAAATTAAATAGTAAATAGATTTTTTAAATGTCATATGGGATCCAGCATCTTAAAAATTCTTATTTACACAGTAATATACAGACTTATGTAGACTATAATATAGTTTCATAGAGTGTAAGGTGATTTTGTGTATACACATTGCTCATTCATATTTATGTGAGTTTTTGGATCCATATGTTTCAATTTGTATATTTGGATGGTGCTAATTGTGGATAAAATTGTGAACAGAGCACATTTTATCTCTAAGGCCCTCCTAAGACTCTTTTAAAGATTTATTTTTCTCCTTGTTGTCTGGAGGTAATTCTGATAACCACCAGCGAGGCAGTCATTCACAGAATTCTTTCTGCAAGGAATTTTTACTTTCACTATTATCCCTGTTTATTAAAAAAATCATATCCTAGTAAGGGAATATTATTGTTCTTGTTGAGAACAAGATGAAAAGTGGCATAAAGGGAAAAAAGGATTTTTTTTCACACAGTTGTTTTAGAAATACAGGAGTACTTGTTTCTTGGGGGTGGGGGGCTGGAGCCTGTGAGTGTGTGAGGGGAGCCCAGGGAACCATGGACATGGCGGGGGGGAAACATCAGAACATCTTTTCTGTTGTTTCACAAGTTCTAGAATAATAAAAAGATTCCTTCTGGCTCAGTTGTTTTTGCCAGAAGGGTAAACAGAGACTGCATATGGGTCTGAGCAGCACAGGGTCACCCTGTGGGCACCAGGGACACTACCCTCTACCGTCATTCCTCATACCTGAATCCTGGAGCTACAGTACCTGCCCAGGGACCCAGGGGGCAAATAAATAACCAATAAATACATATAAATAGGAAGGGCCCTCTTTGGAGAGACCCTTTTCAAAGTGGAGGAAAGGAAAGAAGAGGGGAGAAAAGTTTCTTAAAAGAAAGGAGAATATAATATATCTCATGAAGTTTAGTGGAGAAGAGCTAAAAAGAAACTAAGTATCAAAGTAGCACCTGGCAACTTGACCAATGAGGGAAATTTGTGTTAAAAGTGGTGACAATGGGGCACCTGTGCAGCTCAGTCAGTTAAGCCTCTGCCCCTTGGTTTTGGTTTAGGGCATGATCTCAAGGTCCTGAGATTGAGCCCCATATCTGGCTCCATGCTCAGCACAGAGTCTACTTGAGATTCTCTCCCTTTCCCTCCTCCTTCTGGCCCTCCCCAACTTATTTTTTCTCTCCCTTTCTCTCTAAAAATAAATAAATTCTTTCAAAAAAAAAAAAAAAGTGGTGACAAGTTCCTGGAAAGAAATAAATGACCTTCTCTGTTCTTAAAAAAGGAAGGAAGAGGGCTCCTGGGTGGCTCAGTTGGTTAAGCGTCATGATCCTAGGGTCCTGGAATCAAGGCCCGCATTGGGCTCCCTGCTCTGCCGGGAGCCTGCTTCTCCCTTTCCCTCTGCCTGCTGCTCCCCCTGCTTGTGCTGTCTCTCAGTCTCTCTGTCAATAAGTAAAATCTTTTTTTTTTAAGGAAGGAAGGAAGAGAAAAAAATTGAAGGCAAAGAATTGAACAAAAATAACTATCTTTGAAAAGATAAATGTCTTGAAAATTATTTAGTCTAAGATACTGAAGCTATGAATTTTTAGGCAGAATATTATGTAATGTTATGTTTATTCTTCATAGAAAAAGTCACATAGCTGTACATTCTAAATTTATTCAATATAAACAAATGTGTTATTAGTAAATGCATTTTGCAGAGTAGTTTATAAAAATTCATTTTTTAAATGAATATACTTTATTTTTTGAGCGATTTTAAGTTTATGATAATGTTAACTGGGAAGTACAGAGTTCCCATATACACCCCTCCCCTGCCTTTCCCCATTACCCTTATTATTAGCATCTTGTTTTAGAACAGCACATTTATTAGAATTAATAAGCCAATATTATTATTATTTTTTTAAATATTTATTTATTTATTTATGATTTATGAGAGAGAGAGAGAGAGGGAGGCAGAGACACAGGCAGAGGGAGAAGCAAGCTCCATGCGGGGAGCCCGACATGGGACTCGATCCCGGGTCTCCAGGATCAGGCCCCTGGGCTGAAGGCAGCACTAAACTGCTGAGCCACCCGGGCTGCCCAATAAGCCAATATTAATATTATTAACTAATGTCCACAGTTCACATTAGGGTTCATTCTTCGTGTTGTACATTCTGTAGTCTGACATAGGTAATGACATATATCAACCATTACAGCAACATACAAAATAGTTTCACTGCCCTATAAAAAACCCCGTGCTCCATTTATTACTCTCTCTTCCTCCCTCTGAACCTCTCACAACCTCTGATCTTTTTAATGTCTCTTTAGTGTTGCCTCATTGAGAATGACTTAGAAGTGGAATCATCATATGTAGTATTTTCAGATTGACTTCTTTCACTTAGCAATATTTATTTAATGTTCTTCCATGTCTTTTCATGGCTTGATAATTCATTTCTTTTTTAGCACTGATTCATACCCCACTGTATGAATGTACTACGGTTTATTCATCCTGAAAGATAGTTTGTTAGGGTTTCCATAACAAAATACTACAGACTGCATGCACAAACAACAGAAATTTTTTTTCTTACAGTTCTGGAGGCTAGAAATCTAAGATCAAGGTTTCAAAAGTTCGGGTGTCTTCTACTGCCTCTCTCCTTGGCTTACAGATGACCATCTTCTCACTGTGTTGTTACATGGGCTTTCTCCGTTGCATACACATGCCTTGTTGTCTCTTTGTGTGTCCAAATTTTCTCTTTTTATAAGGACACCACTCAGATTGGATTAGGATTAATTCTCATGAACTCTTTTATATTTATCACCTTTTTATTTATGAACTTTTTTTTTTAAAGATTTTATTTAATTATTCATGAGAGACACACAGAGAGAGGCAGAGACATAGGCAGAGGGAGAAGCAGGCTCCCTGTGGAGATCCTGATGTGGGACTCCATCCTAGGACCCTGGGATCACGACCTCAGCCAAAGGCAGGCACTCTAACACTGAGCAACCCAGGTGCCCCTTATCACCTCTTTAAATGTTCTGTCTCCAAATATAGTCACATTCTGAGGTACTAAGGGTTAGGGCTTCAACATACGAATTTCAGGGAAACACAGTAGAGTCAGACACAGACATAGACATCTTACTTCCAAGTTTTGACATTTAGGAGTAAATTTCTTACTTTATGAAGAAATGTGTGTACATGTGTTTTTTATATCAAGAATACGCTTAGTTTTATAAGAAGCTGCCAAAAATTTGCCAGTTTTTGCACAAACACGTGTGCAAGTAACACAGTTATCTATTGACTGCCTGTGTTTGCAACTGTGTACTCATATTTTAAGCAATAGTTTATCCCAAGCTATACTGTAAATACTGATATCTATATTAGAATGCACCCAAGACAACCTTGTATGCTCCTCTTGACTTTTCAAACACTTTTATTTTGAAAGAATTCTAGATTCACAGGCACATGTGATGATAGTACAGAGAGATTCCATGAAGTTTACATTGAGGAATTTCTTTAAGTTTGTCCTATTAGGAGTTCATACAGCTTTTTGCATCTGTAGCATGTCTTTTAACAGATTTAGGAAACTTCCAGCTATCATTTTTCAGAGACTCTTTTTAAGTCCCTCTTTTTCTTCTGGGAATCTACTAGTATGAATACTAATTCATTTATAGTCTCAAGGCTTCCCTGAAGTTTTTTTTTGTTTGTTTGCTTGTGTGTGTGTTTTTTTTTTTTTTTTTTGCGTTTAGTCTATTTCCTATTAAGATTTCTATTGTTCTATCTCCAAGTTCACTGATTAACTTTTCTATACTCTTATGCTATTGAGCTGCCTTAGTGAGTTTTCAGTTTTTGTGTTATTGTCTTTTTTAAAAATTTTAGTTATTTTTCCGTTCTAAATTTCTTTTAACTTCTCTATATATTCTATTTCTTTGCTAGGACTTCCTTTTTTCAGCATGTTCATATTTGATCATTACAGAATTATATATGATAGCTGCTTTAAAATCTTTATCACATAATTCAAACATCTGAGATGTTTGAAGCAACAAGAAAACTTACCATTATGTCATTTCTTAGGTCCCAAAGTCCTAGCCAGTCTGTCTTCATTCTACCTTTCAGAGTCTTCTTAATTTGTTTTATGTATAATTTCTAGACTTTTTAGTTGTGCTTAGCAGCATGAATAGGGAGAAGTACATTCGTATCTGGAATATAAAGGGAAGGTGCTACGATCTGAATTTTGTCCCTTTAGAATTTATATTTTGAGGCCTTAACCCACAGTGTGACTGTATTTGGAGTAAGGTGGTGATTAAGGTTAAATGAAATCACCAACAGTATTAGTGTCCTTATAAGAGACCCTAGAGAGCACACTCTCTTGCCACCATGTGAAGTTATAGCAAGATGGCAGCCATCTGTAGGCCAGAAATAAAGCTTTCACCAGGAATTAAATTGGTTAGCACTATTATCTTAGACTCTCCAGCCACCAGAACTGTGAAGGAATAAGCTTCTGTTGTTTAAGTCAGCCAGTCTATGGTAATTTTGTGACTAAGACAGAAAGAAAGAAAAAGAAAAGACAAAGTCCTCTTCCTTTTCCTCTTTTAATCTCACTAGTAAATTCTAAATGTATAATGATGAAGCTGGAATGCATTTAAATCGCAGTGGCTTAGAGAGCCTCAGTGTTTATCAACTTTTTTGGGGTGCCATAATGAGAAATAGAATGATGGAAGATCTTGAAAAGTAGAGTTATCTGCAACTTATTTTAAAAAACAGGTTGTTCCCCTTCTGAGCACAGTTAATCTTTGTGGCATATTTTCTGCACACCAGTGGTTCAAAAATAGTGACTATGAGCCCCTATTGTGTACCAAGCATTGTCTTTATCTCTATTTTCTGTGGGGGCCTTTGTAATATTTGGTTGTCTATCATACATCTCTACTTATTGTTGTGGAATATGCCATTGTGTATTTTCATTTGGGCCACAGTGTCTCATTTCCTTCTATAGAAACCAAAAGAAAAGAATTGTTCTGTCAAGCTTATCAAGTAGAATATGAATACATGACTCAGTCTTATCCCTTCAGTGCTCTTACAGAGGACTTTGAATACAGGGTAAATAATACAAGGTGAAAGATGTTCAGTGTTCATTTAAATTAATAGTGGTATAGATAGTGTGTTGTGGAATAAAAAAAAAGAGAGTGTGTTGTGTCTGACAATGATCTGCTGAAAGGATGGAAGCATGTTGGTTAAATTCTTTATATTGAAATAAGGTTGCTCTTTTTTATTCTTGACCTGCTAGAGCTTTCACCTTAGATTCTGAGCCCCATCCAAGTCTAGGTTTCAACTTTTGTTCAATTGTATGACCCCTCATTATCCTTCCACTTGATTTAATCTATTTCTCTTTTATTCATCCTCCTCCAAACCATTAAGATAGGCAGATTTGTTTCTGTCACTTGAACCAAGAAACTTAACAGATATAGAAATCAGTACTGAGAAAGTCATATAGACATCAGACTTGTAAAGAAAATGTGGAGAGCCCCAGACTTGCCTTCTTGCTTATCTGGGATAACAGGAAGTGAATATTCCATTAATTTTTTCAAAATGAGAATCTGGCAACTCAAGATACGTAATGTGGAAATGAGTGTCAGAAATATCAGTTGTATTCATATGGAATCAAAGGTCCATTGAAGACAAGGCTCTGAATGCTGATCTCTTGAACTGTATAAGGGACATGAGGAATTCAATTACTGCAGAAGGTAATTGCTGCTTCTGAATGAAAATAACTAGAATTTAAAAAAGGATCAAATTCCTCAGCTGTCTAATTAAACTATATATAAAACTATAAAATAATATAACTTTTATTAAAAATTCCTACTTGTGTTGGTTTATTTTATGTGTTAACTTGACTAGGCTAAAGGATGTGTAGGTTGCTGATAAAATATTTTCATGTGTATCTGTGAGGGTGTTTCTGAAAGAGATTAGCTATTGAATCATGAAGATAGCCCTCACCAAGGCAGGTTAGTATCAACTGATATTCTGAGAGCCTGAATAGAGCAAAGGACAGAGAAAGGGCAAATTTGCTCTTTATTTGAGGTGAGACCTCCATCTTCTTTTGTCCTCAGAATTGGCATTCCTGGTTTTTGAGCATTCAGACTGACAACCTAACTCATGCCTTTGGTCCCCCAGTTCTCAGGCCTTTGAAATCAGAGTGGAACTTAACACCATTAGCTTCCCTGGCTTTCAGTCCTTTGGACTCAGACTAAATTACGTCATCAGCTTACCTTCTTCTCTAGCATGCAGATAGCAGATTGTGGGACTTCTTGGCTTCCATAATAATGTGAGTTAATTCCCATAATAAATCTCTCTATAGATAGGTAGATCCATAGATATATAGTTAGATATATAGTTAGATCCTGTCGGTTCTGTTTTTCTAAAGTATACTGGCTAATACAGAGATTGGGAGTAATGATCAGAATTTTCCAATAAGCAGGTATATTTAGAGACTTTTATATGATCATGAGGGTTACTGGGAACAAACAATGAGCAGCTCACTAAAGTCCTTTTATATTTGGGGGCTTCTAACTTATTTTTCAAGCCTGAATTAGTTCACAACTAAAGAGTCCCTTGAAAGAAGAAGAGTCCATATACTTTTAAGAAAAGACAATGTAACACCACCAAAATTTTTACTTTATTTTTTCCTACCCTTTAACAAGATGGCTGAAATGATACAAGAAAAAATATAGATCATCAAAAATTTCAGGACTTTTAGCATCTTGACTCTGAGAACACTAGTTCTTATACACAAGTTAGTAGGCTTTACCAAGCTGAGTCTTCAACTTCATGGAGGAGAAGTTATAGAAGTGGCTAAACATGAACCACTGAACTCCATTCCTACTGACATTGTAAATTCTCAGGTGCCTGGGGGAGTATCAGAGGTGAATGCAACTGTTAAGACTTGTAAGATGTAAGGGAGATAATTCCCACACATTCTCATTGCATCTTCATGTGACCAAATACAAAGACACATGTGTCATTGAAGAATAACAGTGGATTACCTGATAAACACCAGTAGCAAAAGTGGATTTCTTATAGAGCAAAATTGCATTGTCCCTAGCATCTGGTGACAAATGTTTGGTCATTAGTCTGATAAATAGAAAGCAGTTAACTTGCACCTGGAATAATATCTTATTCCTACCAACATGTTTCAGTATTCCTCATGCAACTAGGCAAAGAGAGAGAAGAAGAAAGCATTGTGTCAGTTGGGATAATTGCTTTTTACTATCAAGCAAAACTAGATTTCTGCAACACAGGATTGCCAGGGAGAAGTTATGAATGGAACTTAGGGAGACTGCTACAGGGTCTAGTTAATAAAGGTTAATGGAAGACTAACTGGTAAAGCTAATTTAGAGTTACTATGTAGATGCGTGGTCATATTTGGATGTAATAAAGACCAAGAGGAAACTTGGGACTTCTGGTGATCTTATAAATCTGTTTTTCAGTCTCAGTTTGAGTTCATAGTGGAATTAGTTTGTGAAAAGCTACTGAAGTGCACACTTATGTGCATTCCTCTGTGTATCATATACTTCAGTAAAAAGGTTTTATTTAAGTCAACAAAAGACTCAGCAACCTAATATAGGCATATATCTCTCACAAATAAAAGTTTTTGTCACACCATTGGTTAGGTGTTCCTGACCAGCTGAGGTGCTAGCTGAAAACAAAGAGTCATTAAATGGGAATGGAAGAACAAGAATCATAAATACTAGTGGTGCCAGTGTGACTAGTTCAGCCACAGAGACTGTAAAGTCCCTTGTAGAAGCCCCCTGCCCTTGTTTGTTGTTATTGTTCTCACATATATTTATTTCCTCATAGTAATTTTATTTTTCTATCATATTTAGTCACTATATTTTTAAAAAGTGTTGTATTGTTAATTGTATTAATCCTTTAGTCAATATTTTGCAAATATCAAGAGAGAATCAAGATAGATGGGTATGCTTTACCCCCAAATATTAGATTGAAGAGTTGCATGGGGCAATTTGTGGATCTGAATTATTCCCTTTGAGGAGATACTGAGTATGTTTTTGTTTGTTTTTTGGTTGTAAGAGGGACAGGGACAGAAAGAAGGAGTAATCTTGTATATGTAGGGAAAGAAGAGTACCTGCAGATGACGGACAGACCATAGATTGATCATAATAGCCATTTGTCAAATTTTTTTATTGACCAGAATTTAATCCTTCCATCCTATTTGGGAAGAATCCTCAATTATCTTGAAGATTGGTGAGAGTCCATCCACTACTAGAGAAGCTATAAAAAAAGTAACTATCTCTCTTCCAGTCTCAGGAAAATGATGTGATAACATGAGTAGGTCCCCAAGACTCTGAATCTGGGGTTGGTAACACAAAACCTAAGAGAAAGTTAGAATTCATACTGGGTAAATACAGAGGTAGAGGAGTGCCAGGTGTATCTTCCATAGTGATGTCATTCTGGTTAGAAAGTTTCTGTAGTTTTGTGCTTGCTACTACTCGTCTTTCCAAGGTTTGCCTTGGACATGGCCTTCCAACTGTCCTTCTACTAGTATTTTAATCTAAAATTATATTTTTTTATAAATTACAGTCAAGGAATTTTAGCCTTATACGAGACCACTTTTTAAGAGTAGGAAGGTTTGTTAGTTCTTTGTTTGAGACACCAAGTGACACCAAGTGACCACCCTCCCTAAAATTCTGGAATATAACTGTAACTTTAAGTTGCAGTGCCATATCCCCCTCAGTGCTTTTTGCAAGGGCCTGAGCTAGGCACTCAAAACTGGATTAAAGCAGTTCATTCCTACTTCCTAATGCTGTCTCTCCTTCATCCACATTCAACATTTATTTACAAATACTGTAAATGGGCTAGTATATATTAGGACCTGCAGGCAAAATAAGCTGCAGTCATGATCAAATCGAGCAGGAATTTCCACTTCTTAGGTTATTGCTTCCATTTCATAGCTCTCTAATATAATTGTTCTGACTTTAAGGCTTATGCTGAGATAACTTCTTTATCCTTCAATGACACTGTTTATCATATTCCAAATTCTGTGCTTAGTCTTGGAAGTACAAAAGCAAATACTGTATTATGTCTATCTTCAAGAGTTTAAAAAACATAAGTGAAAGGAGACCTATAAACATCTAATTTTTTGTAATATTCTAAAGTCAGGAATCTGTAAAGTATGCATAAGAATACAGAACAACACTTAGGCCAGCAATAAGAGGATGGCATTCAGGGAAGATTTTTCTAGAGGAGTTGCCTCTAGAGATAGATATTAAAGGATAAAGAATAATTCTATAGGTAGAGGAGATAAAACTGTGCAGACTATGTGCCAGGCAGTATAAGCCTAAGGAGTGCAACAGGATGAATATATGTTGGGTCATTACAGCAAGACTGGCATCACAATGTAAAGTATGAGACATGAGTAGTAAGCAGTGGTTCTGGAGAGCAAAGGCCAAAGATAGACCCTGTACACCATGTGTTATGTACTGAATATTTATGTTCCCCAAATTCATGTGTTGAAATCCTAACTCCTAAAGTGATGGTATTTATGCTTAGGGGCTTTGGGAGATAATTAAGTTTAGAGGAGATCATGAGGGTGGAACCTCCATGATGGAATGAATTAGTGACTTCCTTATAAGAGGAAGAAAGACCAGAGTTTTCTGTCTTTCTCATGGGAGGACACAGTGGGAAAGCTGCAAGACTGAAAGGGAGTTCTCACCAGAAATCAAATCTGCCAGCATCTTAATTTTGGACTTCCTGTCCCCAGAACTATGAGAAGTAAATGTCTGCTTTTTAAACTACTTGGTCTATGATATTTTGTTATAACAGCCTGAACTCATTAAGTCACATTGGTAAAAACTTAGAAATAACAAAATAGTAATTGAACATAAATTTAATAAAAATTGGATCATGAAATTAGTAGGATTTGCTAACAAGTTGGCAATAGTAATGAGGATGGAAGAGAGATCTAAGTAGAATCTTGGTTTTCTAATGAAGGAAAATAGAAGAGATAGTATGGTTGCAGCCAGGTATACAGTATTATAATAAATTAAACATAACTAGATCCTATGTACTGAGGCTTGGGCAAAATGAAAGCTTAAGGAGATAATCAAGTTTTTTTTCAGTCCTGGTGAATCATATTAGTTTATCTAGAACTGAACTAACAAGGCACAGAAAGTAAGGAATATTTCAACCCATGTCGTATCAGAGCCCGCTGACATTGCCTTTCTTTTCAACTATGAGTTAAGTGACGTTGCATTGGTAATTTTATGTTAGCCATGATGGAAAGTACTTGTGCCATAGAAATAGGCATATGCTATAAATCAGTACTTGACATTTTCCCCCAGAGAGTCTGTTATTAAACATTTACCAGAACACCACTGGATCTGCCATACAACCTATATAGCAAGAGTATAGTATTAGTAGATGATTTATGTTTCAGGTTGTGTGCTACTATAGTTTCCCCATCTGAACTTAAATAAATCACTTGACATCTGTGTGTCTAAGTGTTTTTGCCTATCAAATGGAAATGATTTACACAGAAGAATAAATGTTAAAAGCTAAATGATTATTATGAGAAGTTTGATTTGTTATATACATGTGAGATATTATTAGTAACTCAGGAATCTGAAATCAACAAAGTATATTCAGACCTCAAAGGTATCACTAAATCTTGCCATTGGCACCATCATACTTGATTTGAATTCTTTAAACTCAGTGGTCTACAGGGAATTTGATGGCTTTCTATGCATTGGAATTGTCATGATTAGTCCTTTCTTTCTCCACATGCATTAAACACCTCTGCATTGGAGTTGGTATGTTTTGTTATCAGTAAAGGGGCAGGGGATCATCTCTGATATTTGTGCTTGGGACACCTAGAATTACAACTGTAATTCTTGTTAAGCACCTAAGAGAATGACATTGATGATTTTAGAATTTACTCAAATTATTTTTTACTGTGTACGTTGGAATGCGTTTCTGTGGTCAGTTTTTTCTGGTTCAATTTCTTAAGAGGTTTTGTGATGCTGCCCAGTGAATGGTAGCCACCAAATCACAACCACTTTCTGGTTCTCTTGGATACCAGTGCTTTGCCCTTCCAATAGAACATGCTGTTCTCTGCCCTAAACAAATAAAAAAAATTACACTAAATTTCAGGTTTTTTTACTCAGAATTGTCTGGTCCTCTTCCCTGACCCCATCTAAAGCAATCTTCCCTGCTTCAAGGCTCACTTTGAATAACACCTCTATGATGTTACTCAGTGACTCAGATCCCAGTGATTTTCTCACTTTTGTAGAATCAGCTTGATTTTAGCATTTGATTATATTCTAGCTGACAGAACGCCTGTGAGCCCATTTCCCCAAGAATGTAATCCTTTGATAATAGAGACAAAATCTTTTTGTCTTACTGTAGCTTTCATAATATGTGGCATGAGGGGATCCCTGGGTGGCTCAGTGGGTTGGCACCTGCCTTTGGCCAAGGGCATGATCCTGGAGTCCCGGGATCAAGTCCCACATCGGGCTGCTGCATGGAGCCTGCTTCTCCCTCTGCCTGTGTCTCTACCTCTCTCTTTCTGTGTCTCTCATGAATAAATAAATAAAATCTTTAAAAAATATATACGTGGCATGGGATAGTCCTGGAATAATTTCTCTATGAATACTTCCTAATTGATATAAGCACATGTGTATCAAAATTCATATTTATTTTTTAAAGATTTTATTTATTTATTCATGAGAGACAGAGAGAAAGAGAGGCAGAGACATAGGTAGAGAGAGAAGCAGGTTCCCTGCAAAGAGCCCAGTGCAGAACTTGATCCCACCCCCAGGATCATGCCCTGAGCTGAAGGCAGATGCTCAACCCCTGAGCCACCCAGGCGTCCCAAGAAAATTCGTATTTAGAACTAACACATACATGTTCCAAACACCTCCAGGCAAATAGGTGATAAAATTCAAAAGCACATGTAGTCACTTAATGTATACATGATGGGATAATGTATTTGTAGAAGAGAATTTATGTCCATTATATTTGAAGCTACTAGCTTCTTTTTTTTTTTTTTATTGGGATTCAATTTGACAACATATATCACCCAGTGCTCATCCTGTCAAGTGCCCCCCCTCAGTGCCCGTCACCCAGGAAGCTACTTAGAAGGTTTTCTTCTCTCCTCTCACTCTGATGGATATCTAATTAGTGTGCTTTAAATTTAGAAAACATGAATTAATTGCTGAGACTATTTCTTTGGAGAATTGGTGCTAAAAAAAATTCCCCCTGAAATAATATTTTCAGATAAATTGTGAGGATGCTCAGCCAGCCCCTTTGCTCATTGTTCTGACAAAAGGAATGTTGTGCATTATTTTGTTATTAATTCTTAGTAAAGGATTATAAAAAAATAATAATGTGGATACACAAAAGCTGCTGAACATAGCACTTCTATGGCATTTTTCCCTGCTGAGTCTCAGCTGTCTCTTTCAATCTGAGAAGGTGCCCCATGAGGGCACATGGGTTTTGAGTACTGAGTAGCTGCTCTCTAGTGCCTAATATCTAAGCCACTTCCTTGCATTCCAGTAAAGAAGACAGGGTTGCCACAATCTTCCTTCTTCTTAGCCACCATTGTAGTCCAGTAACATTTAGATATGTGTATCAAAAATATAGTGTAAAGTTCCTTTCACATGCCTTCATTAATTTATGAATTCCTCCATTATTCATCAGTTTATTTATTCATCATTCTTCAAATAATTCAGTGCCTCTTGAGAAAATTTTATGCACTGGGAATATCACAGTAAATATAATCTTCCTCACATGGAACTTATCTGGGAAGACAGATATTAAAGAGATAATCACACAGATAAACATATGGAGTGGGATAGTGAAATTCCCTCATCTACGTTGTGAATATGCAAAGACAGTGTAATTTTTAAATTTTTTTTGGTAACATTTCTGATTTTTCACCTGCTTTTCCCACCCACTGTTTAGTAGAAAATTAAATGTTAAATAAAGTCTGAAGCTTATTATGATCCACTAACTTAATAGCATCCTCTGTTGAATAACATTTTCCACCCCTCAGATAATGTCCTCCCAATGCCCTCTCCAAGATGGAATCTATAGGAATGAGGGAAAGAATGGGGTGGTTCAGACATACTTGTGTCTGTGGGGTTGGGTAAAGGAGTTCCAGGTCTTGGTGTGCCCTGGCCTCTAGTCTGGCTGGTTGCTCTATATCCTGCTGGGTTCCTTTTTTTTTCCTGTTTTAAAGATTTTATTTATTTGAGAGAGAGAGGGAGAGAGAGAAAGCATGAGGGGGGCTAAAGCGGAGGGAGAGATACAGGCAGACTCTCCATTCCATGGGAGCCCTACACAGGGCTTGATCCCAGGACCCTGAGGATGACCTAAGCCAAAGTCAGACATTTAACCGACTGAGGTGCCCTTGTAACCTGCTGGATTCTGATGCTGAAGTCTATGACTGGTGAACCTATGTCCATTTTTATGCCCATCTCAGCTCCAGAAAATCATTACCATCTTCCCCCTTGCTATTTACACCTTTCTTTGGTTCTCACTGAGTATGCTCAGTGAGCCTTTACTTCCTTCTTTCATTTGGTCCTCTAGCCTCCACTCAGTAGGCAATTTGCCCCAGCATACCAGGCCCTGTGAGAGGCCAGCTGTCTTTCATTTCTACATCCATGCCACAAAGGAAATAAAAACAGCTGTGGAAATAAACATCAAGCCCTCTCTCTGCTTGGTTATGATAGGTTGTCAGATTCACTTGGTTATGGCGTCTGTCCAGGTCTACATGTGACAGCCTCCTCCCAGAGGCACAAACAGGTATCAGGGCAAGCCCTCAGCACATTCTTGACTCTACTCTTTGCTGGCCTTATCTCCAGCCACTAAAGCTGGGAAAGAGCAAGCTTTTCTATTACTTCTTCTAAGATACTCTCAAGATGCAAGAGCTGGTCCTGCTGCCAGGAGTCTTCTCTCTATTGTGTGTTGAGTCCCTAGGTTTAGTCCTTTATATGATAAATCTGGAATATTAAGGATACTTGGACAGTTTCCTCAATTGACACTTACCTGCTTTATTAGTTTTTTTATGTGAGAAGCTGAATATTACCTTGATATTTTGCTTTTACAAAATATTAAATTCCCATAAATGGGCTCAATAGTTAAGTTCTGGTACTCAGAGATCTGGTACTCAAATAAAAGAGGAAATCATACCAAAATATTAATCTCATTACATAAATTGTATTAGGTTCCTGAAAGGAAAAAAAATATAAGATGCATTAGGAAGTATATAACTGGGGAATCTACATCCCTGAGGTAGAGAAGACTTGAATAGGAGTTATTATGATGACATTTGAAGGCTGAGCCTGAGTTAGCCAGAACCTGAAATCTTGGCTGTTCCCCTGCTTTTTTAAATTAACTGAAAACAATCTACATTGTAGGATATTTAACTCAAAGTAATATCTGCCACACAACAGATCCCAACATACTTTCAGCCACACCTACATATAAACCATCCCAGTTGTTCAATCAACCCAGTCACCTTGAATGTCTCAGTGAAACCATTTTTTGGCATGTGTTGATAATCTGTCTGCCTCTTCCTTCTGCCTTGGAATGTACTCCTCCGCTAAAGCTGAGTAAGACATCCCTCTACTCAAAAGCAGCCAGAGGCTTCCCTCTGATTTGGACAAGAAACCCAAATCCTGCTACTTCTTTTCCTGCATCTCTCCCTACTTGGGTCATGATCAGCTACTCTCTGTTTCTTGATCAGGCCACTTCCCTATCAGAAACTCGTCTGTGCTTATCCCACCTGGAATAGACACCTACCTGGCTGTGTGCACATGATTCTTAATTTCACATCTTGCAGGTGTCTGCTCAGATGTCACCCCAGTAGTGACACTTTCCTCACTATCATACTTCAAAAGGACTTTCTGTCTCCTCACTTTTTCCCTTCTGTGCTTTCTTTTTCTCCATAATACTATTGCCATCTGACATGGCATGTATTTTACCCATTTATTTTTTTTTATCATTTTCTCTTCTTCCTTCCCTCCCAACACATTATACTTAGGCAGAGAATTTAGTGTATTGTTCACTATTGAATTCCCAGTGTCTAGGACGGTGCTTATCAACCTACAGGGGTTAAATGAATGAACAGATCAAGGAATGGATGGAGGGCAGAACTTACTCTAAGGTTTCTCTCATCTGCAAACACATATAAACATGTAAACAGGTATCCATATATATAAAGCACTACATTTCTTTATTCCCCAAACTTGCTGCTTTTGGGATCAGGGACATGATGGTAGAACGAAATTCCTTCCTACTCAGAATGAAAAAAACACTTTCAAAAGTAGATACTTCTCATGGCAATTGTTTTGAGAAATTCAGTGATCTGTTTTTCGCTCTACTTTAAATGGAACACAGATACTTCAAAGGTAAGAAACAATGCTGAACTAGATGAGTCATCAACATAGAGTAAAGGCCATCATTTTAGTATGTGCCTATCATCTTGAAGAAAGAGGAAGGTCACTTAAATACAGAGGACAGAAAAAAAATGTTAAATTTTGGTTTATGGGGTTACAAATCTCTATGACAAAGATAGCGTTGTAGGAAATTTAAACACACACACATACACACACACACACACACACGGAGGATGCCATAGGTTCATTACTTAGAATACAATTTTATAGTAAAACTGGACAAATAGACTTTCATATTATTATATAAATAAGTGGTAATATTAAGATTGTTTTTTTTAAGAATTTTTAAAATTATGAGTACATTTAGGAGCATCTGGGTGGCTCATTCAGTTAAGCATCTGCCTTTGGCTTAAGTCATGATCCCAGGATCCTGGGATCAAGCTCTGAATTGAGCTCCCTGCTCAGTGAGAGTCTGCTTCTCCCTCTGCTCCACTCCTCTGCTCGCTCTCTCTCTCTCTCTCTCTGTCTCTGGCTCTCTCAAGTAAATAAATAAAATCTTTTTTTAAAATTCTTTATTATGAGTACATTTAAACAAACAAAAATAGAGAAAATAGTGTAATGAACTCTGCTGTGCCCAGTACTTAGTTTTAACAATTGCCAACATACTGCTATACCACATAGTATTTTGAAATCTTTTTAAGATACAAAAATATAAAAGTGGTTTTTTTATCTTCTTCATTTTAAAGGATGGGGGTGGGAGATGTTCAATATATGCTCATGTTCTCAAAACATGTAGGATTCTAAGTATTTAAATCATAGGAGCACAATTCAAGACCATGTTTACTGGGTAGATCTTATTATCCTTATTTTTGAGGAGTGAAATGAGTATCAGTTAATTTGGGAAACTTGGTGAAAGTTCTATAATTAATAATTGAAAGAGCAGAGGTTTGAACTCATGGTTTCCATGTCCTAAAATTATTCTGCAATTAAATATAACTATTTAATGAGAGCTTAATTTCTACTTTATCATGGATTTTTTTTCCTAATTAAATCTACTTTTCGCTTTCTTGAATTATCCTTGCATTATTTATTGAATCTGAACAAATAACACTGATTACATTTAACTTTACATGATTTTTGTTTATTGTGTGATTATTATAATCTATCCAAGGAGAGGTCCTGTGTCTTATGTCCTGTACATTAATAATTGCAAGGATTATTAACAGATAGTGTATTTTTAAAATACCTCTACCATGCTAATTATCATATTTGTTAAACAAATACTAATTCAAAAGCTAATGCATAAGTACAAGTTTTTAATCATAGAAGATATTAGTATCATAAGAAAATTAAAAGGCAATTTTATTTTTTTAATAAATCCTCTTGTTTTAAAACAAGGGAAACCATGGATACACTGATACCTCTTCATGAGTTGTTTTCTGCTACAGGTTCATTGAAACTTGGATAATATACCTCTCAGCATGCTAATGAAAGCAATTGAAAAAAAAAATGACAGGCTTATTGGAGTCCAAAGTAATGAGTCTGAAATTTCTGGTATTATTTAGTAGCTTTTAACTTTTTTAACCTTAGGTAATAGAACTCATTATAAATGGAACATTGAGTTTCACCTATATATAAAAGGTGGAAAGTTAAACTATATATTATACATAAAAATTCATTAAAATTGATTGATTAAATTCAGACTCACAGTAGATTTGACTCAAGAAGATAGAATTTAAAAAAGAAGATAGAATTATAGGATATTTGAGATTTGGGAAAATTTTTGAGAAAAAGTTAAAATGCTGTACCTTTTTAGAATATATTTTAAATTTACATTAAAATTTTAATTTTTTAGGTAATTTAGGCAAATTTAAAGTTGAACTAAAATTCTGTTTATGGGTAACCAGCTATCACCAGGCTCGTTAGGCTTTTCACCACTACCTATAAATCTCACTATTTTGCGACATAGATGAGTTGATCCTTCTAGATTGTTCATAGGTAGCTCCTCTGATTTCGGGGGACTTAGCTTAAGTTCTCTTTGTTATTTCTGGCTAATTCATTATGCAAAAGGTAAAAGGGGTAATCTTTGCTGTTTTGTACTTTTAAAACGTCTTTCATCATTCCCTTACGGTACTATCTCAATAGCTCCAATTAGAATTTCTATTTCCTATACTTTTATGGTTTAACTGAATGTTTTATATTGTAGTGTTATGGTGTTTTGGTTTAGGGTTAGTTGGGCTAGCTTTTGTTCAAAATGGTCATGAGGTATGAAATCTTCTGGGTGTAAGCCAGATGCTTTAATAAAGCTACACTTTGGTTAATCCAAGCACACCTTCTAGTGGGCTTACCTTGTTACAACTTGTCTCCTCTCGTGTTTTAGTACAGCTAATATGATTATGGGTTCAGTTTTTACTTGAGGAGGGTGACTGGCGGTGTGTGTGTGCTTTATGGCCCTATTCAATTAAGCTCTCTATTCTTAATTTACTACTAAATCCTCCTTTGGCTTTTAATTTCATAAAAACTTTTGTGAGATATTCTCGGAACAGAAAATGTAGCCCATTTCTTCCCATCTCATAAGTTACACCTTGACCTAACTTTTTTATGCGAAATGATTGTGCTTACTAAAGTTTGCTTAAAGCAAACTTTAAGGGTTTGCTGAAGATGGCAGTATATAGACTGCATTAGCAAGAGATGGTGAGGTTTATTGGGGTTTATCAATTATAGAACAGGCTCCTCTAGAGGGATATAAAGCACCGCCAAGTCCTTTGAGTTTTAAGCTGTTGCTAGTAGTTCTCTGGCGAATTATTTTGTTATAGAATGGTTTATGTTTAGGGCTAAGCATAGTGGGGTATCTAATCCCAGTTTGGATTTTAGCTATCTTGTAATCAGAAATTTTAAAGTCACTTTCGTAGCAGATTTTATGGTAACTGTAGCTTTTTACGGCTTAGTTAAGTTTTAACTTTAGTAGAATATTATCTTAAACATGCTTTACTCCGTGGGCCTATTAGTTTGGGTTAATCGTATGACCACGGTGGCTGGCACGAAATTTACCAGCCCTCTTTAGTATAGCTTAGTCGAACTTTCGTTCATGGCTTAATTTTTACCACTGCTGAATCCCATGGGGGGTGTGGCTTAGCAAAGTGTTATAAGCTACTTTAAAGTGTGCTTGATGCCTGCTCCTTTAAATCGTTGGTGACTTTGAGGGCATTCTCACTAGGGCGTGGAGGCTTGCATGTGTAAGCTTACTAAGGACTAATAGGAAGGCTAGGACCAAACCTTTGTGTTGATGGAGTCTTATGACTCATCTTGGCATTTTCAGTGCCTTGCTTTACTAATTAAGCTACATTAACAAATATTTATGGTATTGCATTGCTATGTTAGTGAGTGTGTGGGTTTGGATTTTTGTGAGTTAAATAGAAGGAGTGA
The DNA here is from genome assembly GCF_048164855.1 of Canis lupus baileyi. Lineage (NCBI taxonomy): Eukaryota > Metazoa > Chordata > Mammalia > Carnivora > Canidae > Canis > Canis lupus. The sequence goes on along the minus strand of NC_132843.1, from coordinate 34,212,394 downwards.
AGTTAAGGAAACCCTATCTATAGATAGATTGAGAGATAGGCATATAAAGTCGTTTTGTTGAATTAACTAGTGTTGTGATGTACTTGTATAAAATTTAGTCGAGGCTTATGGATGTTGCATAGACTTAGTCCTGTTTTTGGGGTTTGGCAGGACATAAATAAGTATATAGTAAATAACATGGGTTTATGGGGGGTAAGGGAGGTTTGGATTAGTTAATTCACTGTCTCACGTGTATACGTGCGTGTGTACGTGTGTACACGTGTACGTGTGTACGTGTTTAAAATCTGTATGTCCTGAAACCATTGACTGAATAGCACCTTGAATTGTCCACGGAGTTGATAAATGATAATAAATAAGTCCAGCTACGAGTTATTTGACTGCGTCGGGGCCACGACGGGCATATTCCCAGAGTGCAGATACATATTAGAGTTAGTGGCCGTTGTGGTCATAGCTGAGTAATAGCAAGTTCCCCCCCGAAAAATAAAAGAAACCAAATGCATGACACCACAGTTATGTGTGGTCATGGGCTGATTAGTCATTAGTCCACCGAGATGTCCCATTTGAGAGGATTAGTAGGATTGGAGTTAATAAGGATATGGCCCTGAAGTAAGAACCCGATGCCAGGTATAGTTTCAGTATAGAAACCCCCACATAACATGGGCCCAGAGCGAGAAGAACACTTCGCGCAAGGATTGATGGTTTCTCGAGGCATGGTGATTAAGCCCTTACTGGACTAAGTGACGTGACGTGCAGTCAGATATATCCTGTTAGGAAATACGTATTAGGTGAAATAGATAATACATGTCTACATGTGGAAATATAATAATATGTACATGATTATATCCACAGTTGGAGTGTGTTATGAAATCAGTAATTATGAATACAGCTGTTATGGGCTAAATTGTGTCCCTCCAAATTCATATGTTGAAGGCCCAATACTCAGAATGTAAGTAGGCCGTAGGGCTTTTCTTTTAAAGAGGTAATTAAGTTAAAGTGCAATGGTTAGGTGAGTTCTCATCTAATCTGACTCGTACCCTTGTAAAAAGAGGAAATTCAGACACACAAGAAGACATCAAGGATGCACATGTAGAGAAAGACCATATGAGGACATAGGAAGAAGGCCAGCCATCTGTAAGTAAGGAAGGGGCCACAGAAGAATCCAAACCTGCCAACACGGTGATATTAGACTTCTTCTTTCCAAACTATTGAAAAATTAAATTTCAATTTAATTTTAGGATACCCAGTCTATGGTATTTGTTATGGTATCCCTCGTAAACTAGGACACCTGCTTTTTATGAAAATCAGATAACTTTTTTGAAATATCAAATGCTGATTGAAAATTTGTGTCACTTTGCTATCTGCTTCCAGGACGTGCTTGAGCCAAAGAAATACAGGTTTTATGAGGAATATGTCATTATTTAACTCCAAATTTCACTGAATATCAAAATTGTTTTTAGTTCAGCACTAATATACAGGTGCAGAAGATTCTTCCCTTCTTCTCCTTCCTAACTCTTCTAGGTATCCAGGGCCACAGCCCCTTTTGTCTAGTTTGCAAGTGGTGTAGGTGAGCATCTAGGTCTTCTAACCCTCAGAGGAACTGCAAGGAATTACTTGTATTCCACTGTAATGAAGCAAAGAAAGAGAAAGCCAACATTTAAGTTTACATATCAAAACAGTCTTAACTTTGATATTCTGCACTAGTTTTTCCTTTATGATTTTATTTCAGAAATGCCAAAAATACCACTGAAATCTCCTCATAAATATCCCTCCTACACTGACACTAAATGTTTTAATTTAAAATCTTGCCCTTTTTAATTTCACTTGTAACATGGGACCTATTTAGAGAAGAAAAGAATGAGATGAGATAAAAAAGCATCCGCTACTGCATTTCTTTTTTTTTTTTTTTAAGAGATTTATTTCTTCATTTGAGAGAGAGAGAGAGTGCAGGAGGGGGGACAAAGGGAGAGAACCTCAAGCAAACTCCCCATTGAATTCAGAGCTGGATGTCTAGACTGGCGCCATCTCACAACCCTGAAATCACTGCCTGAGCTGAAACCAAGAGTCAGAGGCTCAATTTACTGAGCCATCAGGGGTCTCCAGCTACATTTCTAACATGATAGGAATAATGAGTTTCTCTGGAGAGAAGCCTACAAAGACAAGTGATCTGTCATAAAGCTGAACGTACTCTCCCCTCTCTCTCTCTCTCTCTCTCTGTCTTTCTCTTCTCTCTCTCTCTCTCTCTCACACACACACACACACACACAAACACTCTTTCTCTCACAAGTGTGCATGCACTATCCTCTTCCATGTGTCTAAAGTATCATGAGTGAATAAGAATCAGTTCCCTGGAGGCCAGAGGGCACTAAGTTGGGACATCTTGAACTTCAAAGTTAATCAATATGGCCCAAGATTTATTCACTGTACTGGCTGTGGTGTAAAGGAAAGTTCATATAACTTTTTATAACAGGATCTATTTGTGTTCTGACTTCCTTAACCAATAGCTATGCAAACTGGGAGATAATTTATCAAAGGATTCAAGCAAAATTTTTCCAAATCAGTGCCCTCTCCTTTCAACTTATTCTCAGTTGCTTTAGTAGGATAATAAGTCTGACACATTAAGGATGGTAAACTGTGCTCACCTATGGCCATTCATTCACTTAGCAGATACTCACTGAGAACCTACTACATGCCAGGCACTCTTCTTGGCCAAATGTTAGACTAATGAACTTAGTTAGCAATGTTTCTGGTGAAATTGGAGGAGACATACAAAAATAAATAATTTTAATAACTCTACTACCAATCAGTATCCAATTAATATATATAATCCAGTTTATACACACACACAGTCATAAACACACACTGTATTTTGGCAAATCTAAGACATATCTAAGCTTTAAAAAAAAAAGATTTATTTATTTAGCAAGAGGAAACGAGCAAGCATGTGAGCCAGGCTGGTGAAAAGGGGCAGAGGGAGAGAGAAACTTTAGCAGACTCTGCTCTGAGCAAAGAGCCTGATGCGGGCTCAATCCCAGGACTCTGAGATCATGACCTGAGGTGAAACCAAGAGTAGGATGCTTAACCTGTTGTGCCACCCAGGCACCTCATATCTAAGACAGAATATGTCTTATAATGAATAATCTCTTGGATTCAATGAACTATGACAAGGGTTTGAAGCAAAATTAAATAGAGCAAGATAAGGAACAGGATGTGGAAGGTACTATATTTAGATAGAGAGCCCAGAGAAGCCTCACCATTGAGATAAGAATTAGAAGTATCTAGAACACATTGCATATAAAAGTGTTTTATAAAGTCTCTTGTACCAGAGCCAAGCAGGGTCAGTTGTAGAGGGTTTGGGAGCCTTTGCAACCCAGGCAGGCCAGGCTGGCCTTTGGATGAGGAGTCTTCGCTGGTGACACCTTCCTGGTATAGACATGACTCGGCTTGTTCTGCCGTGTTACATCACCTTCTCCTAAAGATGCATCCTGACTCATCTCCATACTTGGACACTGAAGCATGCAATGTCTTAACTAACTTGCTAAAGGAATGTCACAAAAATCACAGCAATCTGAAATTTTTTGGTCATTGCAATGATCTTGATATGGAGATGAGAAAATGCTTGAAGAATGAGAACATGGAAAAGAGGATGAAGAACAGGAACATGGCAGTGTGATGCCAAAAAGACTCTTTAATCCTGCAGAGGAATCTGAAAAGTAAATTATAGGCATACATCGAAAAAGAATCCCTTGTGCCGTAGTAATAGAGACAAAATTCAGATAAAATTCACATTTCGTAACCATTCACCCATCTAAAGTGTAAATTTAATGATTTTTAGTGTATTCAAAGCTGTGCAAGCATCAATGTGATCAATTTTAAAATATCATCACTGCAGAAAGAAACCTATATACATCAGTAGTCATTGCTGATTTCCCCCAAACCACCTAGGCTTAAACAGTTGTTGTTCTACTTTGTATCTATAGATTTGCATAAATAGCATCATACAATATGTAGGTTTTGGTTTCTTTAGCTTAGTATAATGTTTTCAAGGTTCATTCATGCTACTTGTATCGGTAAGCATGTATTAATAGTTCATTGCTTTTTATTGCTGAATAATATTGCCTTGTGTGGATGTATCAAATCCTGGTTATCCTGTCATCAGTTGATGCACATTTGGGTTGTTTCTTTTTTTTTTCTATTATGAATACTTCTGTGAACCTTTATGTACATTTTTAATGTGGGTGTATGTTTTTAATTTTTGTGGATATATACCTAGGAGTGGAATTGCTGGTTCATATGGTAATTCTGTGTTTAACTTTTTGAAGAACTGTTAGACTGACTTTTCCACAGTGACCTCTCCATTTTATGTTCCCACCAGCAGGGCATGAGGATTCCAATTTTTCCACTTCCTCACCAGCACTTGTTTTATTTTTATTATAGCCATTCTAGTGGGTGAGAAATGGTATGTCATTGTGGTTTTGATTCACATTTCCCTCATGGTTAATTATATTGAGCATCTTTTTATATACTGATTGGCTATTTGTCTGCCTTCTTTACAGAAATGTGAATTCACATCCTTTGCCCATTTTTAGTTGAGTTATTTGACTTTTCATTACTGAATAGCAAGAGTTCTTTGTATATTCTAGATTCTATAAAGTATAAAAATACTTTATAAAATATGTGATTTGAAAATATATTTTCTAAGAATTGACTAGTGGTGTGACTTGTGTAGCTGTAGTAGGAAGTAGCAGATCTCTTCCCATACTCCAAATTCTAGTGTGATGTGTCAGGAGTTTTTACTAAACATATCATTTTGAGGTTAGGATAGAATTTAATATCCTTTTGCAAGCAAGTTAAAATAATTCTACAAACTAACCTTTTGCAGCAAAAACAAATTCTCTTGGCTTATTTTATTTTATTTTATTTGGCAAATGCTTGAGCTCATGTCACACTATGGAAGAGCCTCTGCATATTTCAAAAGCAAGGCAGTAGGGTCAGGGCTCAAGGTCAGCTCAGCTGCAGAATAGACTGTGGATCTTGGCTTGTCTCTAAAATAAACTCAGACCTCAAGGGTCATCATCTGGCTAGGTCAGCAGCTGAAGCTTTCTTCAAGATGGCTTGATGATTAGTGAAGGGGTCAGCGTGTTTGTCTTGGTGAAAACATAAATCCAGTCTTGAATAATTAATTCAATTATTTATAATGCATGGTAAAAGGGTGAAGCTCCAGGAAGATAAGGGGTTTCCCAGCAGCAATTCCTAGCCAACGCTGATGTCAGTAAGGAAGGGATGAAGTGCCAGAACTCATGTAAATAAAACACAAATCCTTAGGAAAGCAATACTATTTGGCACCAGTGTGCTTGTAAACTGATCATTCTCTTCTTAGAAGGTCATATTTGGAATATCATAGCTCTAAGGCAGAAATTCAGTAGTAAGGAGTATATGCCCTCTTTGGAAAAAAAAAAGAGTGCCTCTTTGAAAAGTATTATAATTTCAGTGAAACACCAAAATATAATTGAAGGAAGTATGTTCATAATAATGAAGGGACAGAGGCCTTTTGGATACCTCCTTTTTAAGGAGAAAAAAAAAGGAACATGGTACTATAGGTCTGTCAATCTACTTTGAAGGCCCTTATAATTAATTTTAAAATAAGTCAATTTTTGTCAAAGTACCAGCACAAGAACTTGTATATTGTGTTTTCTTTTTAGCCTCTCAATAGGTAAGTAGATAAAAAAGAAATATAGACATAGTTTGGTTGAAAAAAATAATGAAACACTTAATTGACACCTGTTTCCTCTTTATTAACTGATAAAAAAGAAGAAAGAGGAAATGAAAATACAATATAAGGAAAAACAGAGAAGAAGGATAGGAAGAAAAAGGGAAGGAGGAAATCAGGAAGACAATTTTAGAAATAAGCAATGAGGAAGAAACTAAAATATTCACAAATGTGTCATCTCTTTGAAGCTTCACAACAGCTTTTTGGGGTAGATCTTATTGACTAATTTTAGAGATGACAAAATTCAAGTTTAGCAAGGTTAAGCAACTTTTTTAAGTTCATAGCTAATAAGTCCTGGGTCTCATTGTTCCATAAAGGAGACTTGAGGTAGATTAACTATAAACATCAATTCAGATGGAAGGCAACAAGCATTGATTTTCCTAAGTGCTACATGCCCAATGGCCTTTATTGCTTGCTGAGGTTTCACATTGAGACAATCAGAAATATACCCCAAGGACCTCTTGTGGACAGTAAAGATGTTTCAGTATTGATCTACTCTCTTCAATATATATTTTTAAAACATTCTCTGATTTCCATATTTGCCTATCCCATAAGTTTCTATCTGTAACTTCAGACTGTCTGATGGGATATTTGTGTGTGATACATTAATGCATTTAAACATACATGTATGTGTATTTAGGTATACACACTCTTACATTTTGTGTATGTACGTATTGCCAAGATTACTGAAATCAACTTTCATAGCTGTTCTGACAAATTTTCCAGGGGAAACAAAGCACAGATTTTAAGAGCGTGGACTTTGGAGCATGACTTCCAATGTGTGACTTCTCCTCTGCCACTTACTAGCAGTGTGATCTGGAAAAATAACCTCATTCAGCATTAGTTCACTCATCTATAAAATGGTGGGATATGAATGAAGATAGGTAAATCTCTCAGAATAATGTCTGACACTTAACAAGCACTATATAGCGTTTGCTAGTTCTCTTGCCTGCCCAACTGCAATGAATGAGTAACTCATTTGTTCAGCTCTACTCTGTCCTTCCTCAGTCTCTTTCCATACCATGGTAAGGGAAACCTTCCCTTTAGGTAACATCACTCTTCAGAATAAGACAGAAGCCCCTTTAAATAGCTTCTAAAGCTCTGTATTATCATGGTCAAAATCAGTCTGTATCTTTGACTCACCATAAACATGGTCCTTCGTTCATACCTCTCAGCTCCTTTGCCTTTCTTTAGTTCTTCACTACTGCTTTACAACCCCTTTGTTCTTCCCAGAGAATTTCCCCTTTATTATGTAATAATATCTTACTGACCTTTCAGAGCCCAGCAGCTCAAGAATCCCTTCCTCAGGGAAGCCTTTGCTGACCTTTTTGCTTAGTAAAATTTCTCCCTCCTGGTTTTCTTAGACCCACCCTTATATTTCTTCTACATATAATTTGTAACAGTTTCAACTTTACATTTGTTTTTACTTAATTATTTGTATAATAGCTATATCCCTCAATAGGATATAAGCTCTAAGAGGACAAGTACCTTTGTTTTTGCTCATCAGGGTATCCCAGATGCTTGCTGATGTGCATTCAATATGGACCAAATATTTTTGCCCCCCTAGAATTTGTATGTTGAAACCTAATCTCCAATGTATAGTGTTTGGAGTTAGGGCCTCTGGAATATAAGTTGATGATTTGGTCAGAACCCTAATGAACAGAGTTAGTAGCTTATAAAAGGAGCTCCAGAGAGATCCTCCTCTTTCTACCTTGTGAGGTTGATGTTGTAGTGAAAAGATGAGGGAGCAGGTCTTCATCAGACAGTGTGCTGGCAGCATGGTCTTGGAGTTCCTAGCCTCCCAAACTGTGAAAAGTAATTGTTGTTTATAAGCCACTCAGTTTATAGTATTTTGTTACAGCAATCAGAATGGACTAAGACAGTAATTGTCAAGTGATTGAATGGATAAGTGAAGCTTGTGTATGTCAGGTAAGAAGAATTAGATTTTGTAATTGGGACACTGACAACTCATACAGGACTCAATAAAGGAACTTAAGGAGGAGGAAAGTTATGGTTGCCACTCAGAATAGAGTCTAAGAGTACTTGATAGTGGAACTTAAAAAGGAGATGCAGCTGAGGAAGGGAATGTCAAGGTGACGGTAGAGAGGTCCCAAAATAAACTTCTCTGATCTGAGAGTCTGAGCTGGGAAAGTAACAATATATATACTGCTTACCATTTGTGGATAAGCTGAAGTGATGTTTTGCAAATAAAACTCAGATTTTAATTTATTGCCAAGATGTCTGAAGTCCAGCCCAGGCCTCATTGCTACACCATTTTCAAAGTATCATTGCTGCCTCCTCTTTGCTTGATGTCTGTCAGCCCAGTCATTCTGAAGGAGGGGCAGGTTGGAAGTACATGATTTGGTAACCCAACAAGATCATTTAATAATAAACTCTAAGCACAAGTTCTATCTGTTTGAGGACAGAATGATCCAATCTGATTTATTCTGATTTGCTTCCAAAAAATAGTTTCAGCAAGGACAAAAAAATTCAGTCTTGGTTAATCTCTAAAGGATAAACATAAAAAAGATTATTAAAATGAGACTAAAAATTATACATCCATTTTACATATGAAAAAGCTCAAGCCCAGAAATATGAAAATTTGCTAAATGCCTCACAGCTAATCATAGCAAGTCTTTTAACATCCAGTCCAAAACCAAATCTCATATTCCAAAATAGCTTTTAGTTCAATTACTAAAAAAAAAAAAAAAAAAAAAAAGAATTATTATACTGTTTCTCTTTTATGCCACCCTCCTATTGCCTGAACATGTAGGGAAAAAACTTAAAGTGGCTCCTTCAGATGTGTGGGGCTTGGCTGAATATCTGTTTTAAGTGAGAATCTGCAACTTTTTATATAAAGGGTCACATAGTAAAAATGTTTTGCTTACAGGCCATATAGTCTTCATTGGGAATACTCAACTCTGCTGTTGTAATATAAAAGTAATATGTTAACCTCTTAATATAGTAACATTTGCTAACCTTACTAATTATAAAAAGGAGTATAATAAAGACTCTGTTATACAGAGGCAAAATAAATATGGGTTAAAGATTTTTTTAAACTCACAGAAAGAAACCAAACAGATATTTTAATATATCAAAATATTGCCATGAATGTAGAAATGGAGGGAAAACTGGCCTTCCCACAGGAGGGAAAATAAGCTGTCCCCTGCACTCATAGTATTTATTTCCATGTCTACAAACACAAATTACTTTTGCTTTGTTCTCAGTTAGTTATAACCTAATGTTGTGAAACAGCTCCCCTAGCATCCAGAATCAGAAGGATATACTATAAACAGTGCCTAGTTTTTCATGGACATTACAAAAAACAGATGAAGAACTTGGAGGTTTGTTTGTCTACCACTGCCTTAAATGAACTGAAGGGAAGTAAAGAAAGATAGCTGCTATTTTTCTCACCTAAGAATCTACAAGAAAGCAAGGATAGCATTCCTCCTGGTTGGTGTCACAGAAAATCAAATATAATCAAAACAGATTTTTTTTTTAATTGGGAGTTCAATTTGCCAACATATAGCATAACACCCAGTGTTCATCCCATCAAGTGCCCCCCCGTCAGTGCCCGTCACCCAGTCACCCCCACCCCCCCCACCTCCCTTTCCACCACCCCTTGTTTGTTTCCCAGTTAGGAGTCTCTCATGTTCTGTCTCCCTCTCTGATATTTCCCACTCATTTTCTCTCCTTTCCCATTTATTCCGTTTCACTATTTTTTATATTCCCCAAATGAATGAGACCATATAATGTTTGTCCTTCTCTGAAACTGTGGAAGGAGCCTCGGTGTCCATCGAACTGGAGGGTATTATGGTGAGCAAAACAGCTTTGGAGTGAACTTGATAGCAGGTTCATTTGTGGACTGCTGTGAATGCTACAACCTTCCCACTTCAAGGTTTGGAATCCTGATCTGTTCATGCATAAGACAAGGAAAATGAAAATCCCTTATTTTAATCCCCTTGAGTTTCCTGGAGATTGAACACGATAGTAGATATAAAAATCTGGGAAATACATAAAGTATCAGAGTAATTATAGAGTGAACCAAACCACATAAAGCTCTGATTTAAATTACTGGGCTTCTGACTGATGGCTTCAAGCCTCTTGTTCTAGCTTCAATTTAATTTGTTCCTCATCAGTGCTTGCCACCTAGGTAATTTGGGAGCAGATGGCAAGAAGAATGGAGGATGTTCCATTAGAACTGCTGCTTACCTGCCTTTCACTCTGGGCCATTGCAGCCTCCCAATGTGCTCTCTGATCCCTCATCACTGGCCCAGCAAAGTGATCTTTATTGCTTGTGATATAGTCCTTATTGCCTAATTAGAGGCATGGGGAAGAAGTGGGAGATGACTTCACTTGGGTTCATTAGGAAATAATATATCAGGCCTTGCTTAATTACAACTGAATTACTACTACATATTATAGAGCAGAACCTTGCTGGAATGATAGAGGGTGGCAGAAGTCTCTATCTTCCATTATTCCAAGATCTGCATTAGCTCAGTGGGAAAGGGGAGGATTGTTCATCTGGGTTGGAGTTGCAACGTACACATTGGCAAAGGGCATTATTTAATTGTGACCCCCTTATCACCAGATAATGTAATCACTGTCACATGCCAGTCAGTGAGTCACTCTGCAGCTGCTGAGGGCTCCGGTGGAAAGAAAATGCTAATTCTTATTGTTGGCAATTGCATCTGCATGGCACAGAAAAACATCTCACTCATTGTCTCTCACTGCTTAATTGCTGGACATAATGTCTAGCACTAAAAGGGCGGACAGAATGGATTAAAGAAGAATATAACATCCTTTTAAATATAAAGCAAAAATAGGATATTCTCTTTAGTTCTTTTCCTAATTAGTAGAATAATATGTGCTTGCTTATTGCTGTATTCATATATCTGACAAGTATTTGTTGCATATGTACTGTGTCACCAGATCCATTTTAAACTTTGTAGGAAAAAGAAGTGAGTAAGACCCAATCCCTGTGCAGCTGGAGAGTACACTCAAAAAAAGGAGATAGTACATGTATGCAAATATTTACAATATGATTCTTGGAAGGGCATTTCAGATGAAGGAAATGTCCATTGAAGAGAAGAAACTTAGAGTAAATGTTAAAGAGTGGATAAAATTTAGACATTTATTCACTGGGGAAAGGGCATTACAAATAAAGTAGATGTTGTGGGCAGAAATATATAGGCCAAATAACAGGCAGGGATCATGTATCAGAGACAATTTGGCTGCATTTTAGAGGTGCCAAAAGTATGGTGAGGTATAAGATGGGAGGCTAGATGGGGTATGATAATTCTAATTGTCTGGTTTTTCTTTTTGGTCGCTCAGTATCTCTTAACCTGTTCCAGTCACATACTGATTTCCTACAGAGAATTACCCAGTGTACATAAATTAACAGGGATGTAATGCAGATCAGGGTTCATTATTCATTCCTAGCCAAGGTGTGGCTAATCTAAAGTGGATAAATTTATTCTGTTTCTAAGGTCTTTAAATGTTGAGCAGAATGTCAGAAGATTCAAGTAATACTCAAACATGATGGTTGGGCCTTGGATCCTAATTAGTTTTATCCTATTTTCAATGTGATCTCCTGAAAACTTCATTTTGTGGCTAGCTTTTATCTTGATTTACTAAATTCTCTTTTTAATTAAATTATCCATTAATTGCTTATAACCAATTCATGGACTATTATAATCCATGGATATACTAAAAGCTTTACTATGAGAGATGATATCATTCTACTCTCATACTTTTAAAATATTTGATACTATTTGCTCTTCTTAGTTGTATGCAAAGTATCAGTTCAAAGGGATTATGATTTTGTTAAAGATAGAGTCACTTGAATTTAGTAATTAGAATTGGATATGAGTAGAAGATTGACAGTTTCAAAACAAACAATAAAAAAGGTTAAAGCCTGGGTGACTTGGAGATGAATGATACACTTAAAAAAATAAAACCTAGCAAACCTGGGATTTTAGAGGGAGAAGTTCCATATCCTTTTGATTTTAATGGTTGTTGAGATGTTCCAAAGTGGAGTTTTCTGACTTTTGTTAAAAGACAACTTTCAAAAAAAGGTAAAGCTATGCCTTTTATACATACATAAAGTTACACATGCCAAATTTTTATTTAATTCATTAAAGTAGAGAAACACACATACACACACACATGTTACATCCAGTTGAAAAAGAATCCAAAGAACAGACACATTTACAGACCAGGAATATTGAAATGAATTTGTAAATTAATGCAAACCTGGCTTTTTTCATACTGGATAAGAAAACTGACTGAAGCTCCATTGGGAAAAATGTACTTATTTGTCTCAGTTTTCTGTACATTACCTTTTATCTCAATATGGTTGTGAAATATAGCCTAATCAAAGACAAAGACACTCATCATATAAAGTCTGTCAATCCAGAGGGGCTCCATCATTCCAGGAAAGGACCTTCTTTAATCTTTTGCTTATTTCAAAGTCTTAAATTTCTCCTTATAGTCTTAAGAAGTAAGGGAAGTGTTGAAGTAGCTTTTATAAGACTTTTGTTAAAGATGCTTGATACTTCCATTAAGAAAAAGGTCGGGTGCAGTGAAATCTAACATCTATCGCTACTTTGATATATTGTTTTACCACACTATTTTCCTTTCTTAAATGTATGCTGAATATCAGTTTAAAGGAATTTCAGGCCAGAAGAGGGAATTAGGTGTGATATAACTAGCTATTACTAAATCACTGTTTCTTCCTGTTTCTTCTCTTCATTCAGTGACTATGCAGTTTTGCAAGAAAAGTTATTCATTCTAAATATCTTAGAACCTCTCTTTTGTGTCATTTTATGAGCTAACTATAGAATGATAGGCAGCCTGATAAGTGGGAACCATATGCAGTGCTGGTAAGGTGTTTGAGAGTCCCCAAGATGATCTTTGTCCCCATTACATAGGGAAGTTCCCACTTTAATATCTGTGTTCACCATGACTGACCCTTTTCCACAATAGCATTAAGGACTCCTGCCCCATTAAAACACAAGTTACATATAAAGCCACTCTTAGGCTTGGAGCCTTAGTTTAAATTAAGTATATAACCTATTCTTTGCAGAAGGCAGGACCAACCAAAGTGACCATGTTAGAACACCTGAATCAGGAAGAAGTGTCAATGGGACACAGAAATGGGAACCAGAAGTACAGAGGCACCCATGAACTTCAGAGTGCTGCATCCATAAACCCTTGATATTAAACAACAAGAGAGAAGTTAATCCTTAACCCAAAGCTGGTTCTGAAAGATTATCATTGTTTCAGAGAACTTTCAGACCCAGCTGATCTTACATCAGAATCAAGTGGCAAAATCCTAACTCCAGAGACAGCTGGTTCTTCACTTTCTCGGATTTGTACCAGTGCAGCTCAGTGATGCTGGGGAAAATCGTACAATGAGACAGATTTGTCCTTCCACTAAATCATGATTGCCACCCTCAACTTGGCTGTCAACAATGCTCCACAAATACATGACTATTCTTTTGCCAGTTCACTCTCCCTTCCTATCTAGTGCCTAATCCGAACCTTCCCATTCATTTCACAGAGAAAGCATACAGGAGCTCCAATGATTTTTTGTGGACCAGATTTCCAAATTTAACTCTGCTCTCATTTATATCAAAAAAGGAGGTTGCCATTCTCCTATCTAAATTGAGTGTTTTCACTTACATTACAGAACTTATCACATCTTACCTTACACTATTAAATATATATATTTCTCTCTCCTAGATCTGCTCACTAGCTGTTAATAACATGTCAATCACTTCTGTATAGAATAAAATCTTAACTGGGCCACGCTTCCTTCCTCTAGATGTGCCATTACTTTTGAATTTCCTTTGTAGTCCATTTTCTCCAGAGTTGTTTACTCATGTTTCTCAATTTGCATACTCATCATGCAGTTCTTCTACCTCTCCAGTCTCCCAGTACTCTGACAAAAATGTCTCTACTGTCTCCAATAACCTCCTTTTTATTAAATGTATTGCCCAGTTTTCAACCTTTCTCTTAACAATCAGCGGTATTCAACAATGCAAGACACTCCTTTCTTTTACGTACTCTCAATATCACCATGTACTCCTATCATCCTCCTAATTCTTTGACTATTTTAACTTTTTTCCTTAGACTGGCACAAAGTTCAGACATAACTATAATCTCTTCTCCCAATATTTTCTCTTGTGATTCATATATTCTCTGGTATCACATGCCTTCAGCTGTCCCTTTATATATTGTGAAGTCTCAAATTTAAATCTCTAGACCACCAACTCTCCTTATAATTCTAGACATGTTTAGCAAACTGTCTTCCAAGAATTTCTGCTGGCTTGTTGTCTCAACATCAGCCTGTGAAAATGTGACCTCATCAACTTTTTCCTTAACAACTGGTAGCCCTGCATTTTTTCTATCTCAATTAATAGAACTCCTACTAGAGTCAGTTGCACTGGTTTCTCTCCTATCCACTGTTTAAACCATATTTATCTTAAAATCTCCAATACAACTTTAACATTATACTTTTTTCTATTCATGGCAGTAGTATAAGTGGAAGAGTTCTTCATCTGAGTCATCAAGAAGACATTTACCCTCTCCTAGCTATTCTTCACATAGCTACAAGGCACTCATGCTGTTTCCCTACAGAATTCTCAAAACCCATTGCTTTTACATTAAAACCCAAATCCCCAAATGTGGACTTAAATTTAGCAAGGAAATATAGATCAGTGATTAACACGGTGAGATCTTGACATACTCTGCCTGAGTTCAGACTCTGAACAAGTGTCTCCCCAGTCTGCGCACCTGCCTTTGATTGTTTCTAAGATTTCCTTCAGGTGAATACAGATTCTGTGGTCTTGATGTGATAGGTTGATAGAAAAGATGAGGGAGAACATTGCAGAGGAAAAACTCTTTTTGAGAAATCTGATTTCATGTTTAAGAATTAGTGAGAAAGACTAAAATGACCTAAGCCAGGAGTTACTCATAAGAAAAGTTGCTGCAGGACTGGGAGCTATGGGAGATAAACAGAGGACTACCTGGTTGTGCTACTCTCCTACCTTAGGTTTGTTAGCAGTGTCACATGGACATCCTTCCTTCTAAAATAAGATAACTACTCTTGACTATAGCAGCTCTCTTGGGAAGAAGATAAATTTGGTCTACGGGTAATGATGGCTGTCAATATACATTCCCAGCTCTTCCCACTCTTTAACTTTTCCCTTCTCACTTAAGGCTATGTTATTTCCCTCTCCTTGTTAGCTGAAAATTTTTAACAACTCTATTGAGATATAATTTGCATTTCATAAAATCATGCATTTGAATTTTAGTAAAGTTACCAAGTTGTGCAACCATAACCAGAGTTGTAGAGCATTTTTGTCATCCCACTAGGATCTCCCATGCTTTTTTATAGTTAATCCCCATTTCCATCCCCAACTCTAGGCAACCACTAACCTACTTTTTGTCTCTTTAGATTTGCCTTTTCTGTACATTTCAGATAAATGAAACTGTACAGTATGTGGTCTCTGTGCCTCGTTTCTTTCACTTACTATAATGTTTTTGAGGTTCATCCTTGTGGTAGCACTCATCAATGGCTCATTTCTTTTTATTGCTATATAGCATCCATTGTGTGGAGGCTGTACCACACTTTTCCTAATCATTCTCCAGTTGATAGATATATGGGTCGTTTCCATTTATTGACTATTATGAATAATGCTACTATGACCATTAACATGGAAGTTTTTGTTTGAACAGATTGTTTCATTTGCGTAGATACCTAAGAGTAGAGTTGCTGGATTACATGGTAAATTTATGTTTAAGTTGTTAAGAAACTGCCAAACTCTTTTCCAAAGTGATAACCATTTTATATTAGTTGAATTTTATCTTAAAGACAAACAAACAACAACAACAACAAAACTCTTTCCTCCAAGGTATTAATGTAGGGAAAAAGAAAATCCATATTTCTTTTTCTTTGTTTCCTTTCTCTTTTTTTTAATAGGCTATCAGGTTAATAAAGGTTTGGATGAGTATAGATGTGGTGGTGTAGCAGGAGAGCTAGGAGAAGCACTACGTAAATCAATTTAATTCAGTAACTTTAACTTTTCTAAAATTAATGTTCTTCCAAATCAGGAATGAGTTCTAAATCTTATCATATTACCTCTAATCTGCCAGTAATTCTGCTTCCTGCTTTCCTGTGTTACAAAAGATTCTGCATCTAGATCCTTGTTCAGACTCAGTGGAAAGGACACTAATGATTTCTTGAGGTCTCTTCTGGTCCAGTGAGGGGGGGTACTTAACCTTTAGACCATGTTTTTCCTTTATGTTTCCTCTTAAAACAAAAAGATTGCATCAAACAAAAACAAGTTTTTAAAAAGCAACTTTTTTTTTTTTAAAGAATCCTTAAATAATAAATGATTCCTCCGTTCATAGAATGAATGCTTGTGGTCCAGTTTCAGGTAGAATGATGGTGTTGGGGCAGACAGCATCCTTAAAAATATGCTTCATGTCAAATCAAGTAAGGCAACATTTTTCTAATTTTAGGTATTAGTCTTGACCAATGTAGTCTGTTATTCTTAATCCAGAAGTAGTGTTCTGCTTGCTTTCCACTTGGGTCTGAAGCATCTTCTGCCTGCTTGTTTCTATTTAACTTTTTTTTGACAAAATTAAGCAAAGAAGGTGTTGATGGGGGCACAGTGTGCATATGAAGTCTTTCTTTGTGGTGAGGAGTCAGCCAAAATCACAGATTTCCAGTCTTACACAATAGGAACTTTGCAATTTGCTGGTGCCCTTCCCACCCACTGTGGCGAGTGTTCTCTTTTACAACCATCAGCATTCTCAAGGCAGCTGAATATGAGTCTGTAATCACAATGGTAACAATGGCTGCAGGGCAGGAAATGTGCATGAAATATAATACAGATGAGAGCAGTATTATGCCCAAAGTGCTCTAATGGTCTCAGGACCTCGCCAGGTGGTAAGCCATCTCCCTCGATTTTAATTTCCACCTACCATTTGCCAGGTAACCTTTGCCCAGTCACTTACCATCCCAGGGTGCTGTCCTCAGAAGGGATGATGTGATTGGTCCTTTGCTGGCCTGGCAGGAGGATCCCCCAGCTGGATGAGATCATGCAGACAAAGCTAACAGAAAGTGGTACTTCATTATATGGACAGAAACAGAACTGGAGTGGGAGAAAGGTCTGCTTCAAAGCCATGACAATATTGAGGGAGAAATGGGAATTTGATGGTAAGGGATCTGGAAAAAAACTTCCCTGCCTCTGTGTATCACCAATAGTGTATCTTTTCTCAAGGGAAAAAACTGATAGCGTAGAATCATCCCTCTACCAAAAACTATAAATGATATGTAACAGGAAGAAAAACATTTTTTTTAATTCCCTCAGCACTTTTCAAACTTCAGTGTGCACATGAATCACCTGAACATTTTGTTAAAATGCAGATCCCAATTCAATAGTCTGTGGCAGAGCCTGAGATTCTGCATTTCTGACAAGGTCCAAAGTATTGCCAATGCTACTGGTCCTTGGCCATGTTTTGAATAGTACAAATCAGACCTACATCCCCTTCTCTAGTGTCTGTTTTTGTTTTTGTGGTGAAAAAAAATGATACCCAAAAAGATATAGTGATGTGGTTAAGGTCTCATAGATATTTTGTTTTGTTTGGTTTGGTTTGGTTTTTTTGTTTTTTTGAAGCAGCTTTATTGAGACATTCATATACTACACCAATACTGCTTAGCTATTTCACAGGTACAATTTGATGGCTTTTAAAAAATACTTTTTTAGAAAGATGGGAAGTAAAAAAAAAAAGATGGGAGGTGGGTGGGGGGATGGTGACTAGGTGACAGGTACTGAAGGGAGCACTTGACGGGATGAGCACCGGATGTTATGCTATATGTTGGCAAATCGAACTTCAATAAAAAAATACAAAAAAAAAAGAGAGAAAGATTTATTTATTTGTTTTAGAGAGAGAGAAAGAAAGAGCATGAGCAGAAGGGGTAGAGGGAGAGGGAGAGAGGGAATCTCAAGCAGACTATATGCTGAGACGGGTCCAACTTGGGCTCGATCTCACAAACATGAGATTACATCCTGAGCCAAAACCAAGAGTCTGATGCTTAAACAACTGCACCACTCAGGCACCCCTGATGGTTTTTACTATACTCACAGAGCTGTGCAACCTTCATCACCACCTGATTTTTTTTAGATAAATTTATTTTTTATTGGTGTTCAATTTACCAACATTTTTGTGGCAGGATGAGTATAGGTGTTAGATCTCCTCAGGCTCTTCCTCAAACCTAAGTTCTTACCATAGAGTACCAAGAAGTGGCAGAAAAAGCATAAACAGAAGTTAGTTTAGCAGCCGACAGATACAGGCAGGCCCCGTTGGAATGTGGTATCAGGAAATAGGAAAAAAAGATTGCAGATTAAGGGTTGGATTAATTGTTTTATTGAACGTTCAGCTTTTGGGGAATGTTAGAAAGCATATTACTAGGTGTGCCAGGGACTGATTATTCTGCCTTCAACTAGCAGCAGATTTGAATAAATATATACTGCCTTTGCTCCCAGTTACATAGTAGGTAGGTCTAGTGATCTGATGATTGCTTCTAGGTCTAACATTTTATGATTCTCTAATGGATTTAAATATGCCAGAAAAGGATGAGTTATTATTCATATGTTTTGTTTTGTTTTGTTTTGTTTCTTTTCTGCCTCCAGGAAGTATATATAGTATGCAACTGAAAGAGAAGAAAAATACTTGGGGAAAAGCCAACACTTTTTAGAACTCTACACTACTTCCTAAGTGTTATTTCTTTTCTGCATTTACAGAAAAGTGTGGTAAGGTGTCTAGAGTAAATAACGGTCAATAAACTTGAATTTAAATTTCCAGTAAGTACACTTGAATAAAGGCTTGGGTGACTATACATGAAGGAAGATTGGAATTAGTAGAGGGTATCTTTATGAGATGCATATTTTCGCTCTATATCACTATTGAAAATGCACATCATAAAAATGCTAATATCGGCATGGCCTTGTTAAGATACACCACATTTTCATACTTCTATCCATAATTCTAGCTAGGATGCAGTTGGCTGAGAAAATTGTTGATACTTCTAGAACATGTAGAGAAGTGTATGTTTCCTATGCTTAAATTATCATTTACTCAGGCAGTGTATTTTTTTTCCCCACAGTAAAAGAAGAGTTACCCAAATCTAATCATATCAACAGTTTCCCATTTCATTCTATTATCCTTGTATTTTTAATGCCTGGTTTAGTTAATGAGATTTGAAAGTTTTATAATGAGAGCATTTGAAACAGAATTCATTAACAGGCAAAGATTTTTCTACCATATTCAGAAAATTACATGGTAATAAAATAGGAATATGATTTGAGGAATTTCTAATACAAATTGATTTTTGCATTAATGATTTCAGTATCCAATCCTGGCAAAGGGGAAAGACTGGCTCAACATGTAAGTTAGATATGAGTGGAAATAAGCAATTACTGAGCCCCTGTTCTGTATGCAACTCCATATTAGATACTTTGAGGTCACAATAGTGTGAGACATGTTTCCTGTCTGTTCAAGGTTCATTATGTAGTCAGATGATCAACATACAGGAACCAACTAGAGAACAAAATGAGACAAAATAGAATTAAAATAGTGTTGTGTTATTTTAGACTGCAAGTGATCGTTTCATTTGGAGACTTGGAAGAATATTAAACCAAGGAACGTTTCAATGACATAGCATTCAAATGGAGAAGAGTCAGAAACAGAGAGTCCAATTCATGATGCTCCAATTTTCTCTAGTTGTGTATAGGTTTGTCTGTCTGTCTTTGGTTTGTTTATCCTTTTAAAATAGACTATCCATGATTGTTACCAGTACCTAGAGAAATTAATCCAATATCAGAACACCTAGACTCAAGTCCAGGTCACTGCTTTGCAGAAAATTTGCACTTAACATGCATCGGAAAGAACAATCATTCCAAAGGCAATAGGAGCAAATAATAGTGAACCATCTTCATTGAAATCAACAGATGTCTTGTGTTGGTTGACAAAGAGGAGAGGAGGAGAGTCACTTTTGAGGAAAGCACATTATCTGTCCTTCAGATTTATTTCATTGTCCAGATCCCATCTGGATTTATGTGTGAGTATTATGATGAATAAGGAGACTGAAAAATTGAAAGAGCTGTTTTATTTCATAAAGCCTGTAAGGCATTAGGATATGAACAACACTACTTTGGTATCTTTTATAAGACAGTTCTTTTCAAAAAGGAAACATTCAGCTTTTTATCTCCTGGATTCATAGCTACTATGGGCTCTGGCAGATGGTAATTCCTAGATAACACAGGGGCATCTGGAAGATGTCCAGAGAGGACTCCAGTCCCTGCTAGAAGACAGTAAGTCCAGTGGACCTCTCAGTTCTCAACAACAGAATAATAGAAAAGGAAAGAAATAACTGGTATTCCATACAGTAACTAACTGGACAGTTTACTAGACCTGTGGTTGGATAGACACATAAGACATCCCTGGGAGCTTCTTAGTTGAGTTTAAGTAGAATCATTTGTAATAAGTTCAGGGGGAGGGGAGACAGATTAAAGGAAACAGTGAAATTCAGGCTATTATTTGAAGCCTCAAATCTTTAAATGAAGCCTAAAGCAATGCATCATGTATATGGTATCATGTTAATAGTTATCCATCCTGAAGTTTTCTAACTTCTGAGAAATAATTGTTTTTTGATTTCTGCCTCTAGTTGTATTTATTTCTTTCAGGTCCTGAGTGTGTTTTGTCATCATAATTTATTTGCTAAATAGGTATTACAAAGAACCTCTGATTTCATTATTTGTTAAACTCACAGTTTCCTCTTTTTGTATATCTGCACACATAAGTATGTGTGTATATGTATATAGAGAATATAGTCTATATTTTATTTTATATTTTACTTATATTTTTATTTATATATTTTTTACATCGTATTTTTATTTACTTCTTCCTGTTTTCATTAGAGGTTTTAGTACTGTTTCTTTGTCTCAACATGACATAACTTCCAGTTCAAGCTGAGGATTAGAACTTGGCTTCTGCTGGAATCTTACATTTTCTATCACATAGCTTCATTTTCTGGGAAGTTCCTATCATCTTTTGCTTTGGGCTTTCCCAATCATAGGATCTCCCCACTATTTTTTTGAAAACTTAACTTGTCTAAACTACAGAAGTATACCTCATTTTTTAATAGCTAAATGACTCAAATAAGACTTAAAAATTCTTCCACAGGCTTGTTCTAATTCTAGTTTGTGAGGAAAACTCACTGACTTCTCAGGTCACAAATCTACAAAATCTACAGCTTTCTGTGGCCATTCTGCTGCAGTCACATGAAGAAATGAAACCAAGAAGATGTAAAAGTGAGGAGGGGGGAGCGACTGGAAGCATCAAGTACATTCTATCCTTGTGGTCCCCAATATCCCCGATTCTTTTATTTATAATAATTTCTATTAGCTTCTCAAAATTCATTGAAAAAATATCCTCATGTTTAATCTGCTTTGAGCTGAGTTACTATCACTTGCCACCAAAGAAATTCTAATATATCACGCAAATGTGATTGAGATATTTATGATAATTCTGTCATTTTCCTAATACAATTCCCTGATACTTTCCAGACATGTGGTGTGTATAATGTCACTAATTCAAAAATGAATGTTTCCTACATTTTCTATTTTTATAATAATAATTTATAAAGAATATTTGAAGCAATGAATTTCCCTCCCAGTTCAGGTTTGTTATACTGTACTTGTTTTCATTATTTCATTATTCTCTTGTTTTATTGAATAAATGGTTACTCTTTTTTTGGTTTTTATTATTTTTTAAGAGGCTTTTTAAAATTTTATTTATTCATTCATGAGAGACACAGAGAGGCAGAGACATAGGCAGAGGAGGAATAGGCTCCATGCAAGGAGCCCTATGTGGGACTCGATCCCAAGACCCCAGGATCATGACCTGGGCCAAAAGTAGACGCTCAACCACTGAGCCACCCAGGCATCACAGTTACTCTTGTTTTATTGAAATATTAGTCTGAAGTTTCATTGCAACTTCGATAACATAACTCTTAGAAATGTTTTTAATGCTTATCATATTTTCTATGGGTTTTTTTAGAAAAGATATATTCTGTAGTTGCAAATCCATTAGATATATTGTTAACTTGCTATTTCCCTGTGTTGATAGGGATAGTATTTTTAGAAAATTTGAGAAGATAGAATGTTGGTTAAGTGCCCACCATATTCTTTCTAGACATTTTCCTTTTTATATTATAGTTTCAGTATTTAGGTTGTTTTGACCATAAAAGTCCATTTTTTTTTTACAAATTTCAATAATGAACATACATTACTTTTATAACCAGAAAATAAAATATCATTACAAAGATAAATAATCTTCTTTTGTTATTTTTATATGCTATCTATATATAAATGGGCTTATTAGCATTTTATTCTTTCTATCTTGCACTTGGCTTTGTCTGACTGACATTTATTAGCTATGTAGGTACAAGTCACTTAACCTCTCTGAATCTCAATTTCCTCATCTGTAAAGTATGAATATTAATATGAACCTTCATGTGAGCTGTTTAGGAGTATGAAATGAGAGTGTTGCAGTCTGAATATAAGGTCATTTCAAAGTATGGGGAAGCTTTAAATCCATAGGGACTTTTAATCTCTGTCATTTTTATGTAGTCCTTATAAACACAATGTTTTCTCAACCACAAAGCACCTGAACACCAATACACAACAGAGATTATTTTATTTCTTTTGACTCAGCCAAATAGGAAATATATCTAAATTTAAGGCCAGTAACATTTACAGTCCTTCAATCCTTCCATTTGCTAAAATTAATTCCACTTTTCAGACTTCCAGAGCCTCAGAGTATCCTTATCTGTTTGGTGGGTTTAATAGCTGTATTGGATTTTTGGTATGGATTAGAAATACTTCGTGTTAAATACTTAGTCTTTGACTGACACAAAGTGAGTCATGGAGGTGTTTATGGCTTTCAGTCCAAGCACAGTTAGATGTAAGATTATCCCTTACTTTAGAGAGGGCACTGGGCAGAACTCAGAAGTCCTGGCTCTTTCTAAGTCTTTGCCTAACAGACCTACATGATCTTGAAGAAAATCACTTAATGTTTCTAATGGTTTTCTTCTCCCTCTTAGAATTCTATTTGAGAATTCTTCTGTGACTAACTTCTATCTTTAATGAGTAGCAAAGAATATAATTGATGTAACTGAGCTTTTTTTTTTTTTTACCTCCTTAACCCCCATAATAACTTTCCTTAAAAAAAAAAAAAGATTTTCTTTATTTGAGAGAGAGAGAGCATGCATGCAAACTGGGGGAAGAGGAGAGAGAGAGGGAGAGAAAGAATCTCAAGCTTACTGTGCTAGGGGTGGAGCCTGATTCAGGGCTCAATCCCAGGATCCTGAGTTCATGACCTGAGCTGAAAATGAGGGTAGGATGCTTAACTCACCAAGCCACCCAGGCATGCCCACACCCCCAAAACTTTCTTTGCAATGCTTTCAGATTACTGAGTTGGTCATTTGAGACCTTTCATGGTTTGGTTCTTAACATTTGGATGAAATTTCTTTCATTTCTACCTTAAATCTTTGCTCCAACCACAGTAAATTAACTGAAGTTGTTCAAAGTCACTGCAGTGTTTCTTGGTTTGAAGGTTTTTTTCATAATGGAGTTCCCTCTCTGCAAAGAATACTCCATCCTCTCTCTCTCTCCAACTCCTTTGTTTGGATTACTCTTTTTAGAAATTAGGCTTCAATCCTCATGTCCCCTCATGCAGAAAAACATCTTTAATTCTCCAAAGAGAGACTGGTATCATGTTATTATTCCCATTACCAAATTTGTTAAATGACTCTGTCCTTATTTATCTCTGGACTTATTTATATCCATCAGAATTATGTGAGTCTTGTTTTCTCACAACCTGTCTGAGAACACATTGCATGAGCTTAAGAGCTATTGTTGAATAGATAAAATGATGAAATACACACACACAAATAATTATTTTAATACACTTGCTCATATCAAGTATCAGTGGTTAGAGTAAATAAAGTCTTCATGGAACAGTTCAGTAATATGTATTTTTAAAAGGACTTTTTAAATTTTTAAATTACTAAACAGAAATTATCAGGTAAAATAATAATATATTATTCTGTATAAGAATTATGTTTTGAACCAACAACCTTTCAAAGAAGCTCTTTATTCAAAAGTGTGTCCATGCTGAAGTAAAGGTTCAGAGATGCTTCCTGACAATTCTGAGGCTAGGAAAAAAATCCCATCTTTCTTTTGGCTTTACTGCCATCTGTTGTTCAAAGAAGTAATCACATTTCTAGTATTTTAAAGTGTGACCCTAGGTCACCTGCATGGAAAATAATAGCTCTTGGATGCTACCCCAGAAATCCACCAAATGTGTCCGTATGGAGACTGTGGTCCTGTATTTTCAACAAGCTGACCAAGAGGAGAGGAGAGAGTACTTGCCATAGAATTTGGTACATATATCCACATTTGGTATGTGCAACGCTCTGTGTTAAGCACGGGCTGTCTCCTGCTTTTTAAATGAAAGTATTGTCACAGAACTATTCTTGACACAGCTGTACAGACCTTTTCATTTTCCCCTTAAGCCATCACCATCACCAAAGTACTTACTCTCAAGGGTGAAAAATTACAAGTTTTAAACATCACATAGATGTGTGTAACATTTTGTTTTTGTTTTTTGCTGGATTCATTCACTGTTTTAACCTTTTAGTTTATTAATGTTACTGTTATTTATCCAAATGTGTGTAAGCACAATGAGATGACAGGAAACCAGAATTTATTTTGTCAGCCTACTTAGGTGTTAACTTTAGTTACTTCTTAAACGTCACCCTGTGTCACTTCCTTTAAAGTGAAGTTTCCAGTTTACCATAACAAGCAGTTATTTGTAGGAGTGGAGGCATAAGTCATTAATACTTATTGAGCTGCAGTTTTTAAAGGAAAAAGCAACATCAGGGCCCTGAAACCTGAGGATTGTGGAGAAGTCTATGTTTTCAAGAGGGAGCTGTGAGAGGCCTTTTTTGGCAGTATTTCATGGGTCTCCATGTCTGGGAGAATGGGACTGTTACATCTGTGGAGCAGCATCAGACCACCATCCATCAGGTTTTTTTTTTTTTTTTTTTTTATAGGAGAGATTTATTTATTTTTTTTAATTTTTTTTTATTTTTTTATTTATTTATGATAGTCACACACACACACAGAGAGAGAGAGAGAGAGAGAGAGAGAGGCAGAGACATAGGCAGAGGGAGAAGCGGGCTCCATGCACTGGGAGCCCGACGTGGGATTCGATCCCAGGTCTCCAGGATCGTGCCCTGGGCCAAAGGCAGGCGCCAAACCGCTGCGCCACCCAGGGATCCCAGGAGAGATTTATTTGAAGAAATATGACAACATATAAAAACTACATAAAGTCTTAATTTCCACTCATACAGTGGTAGATTTGATATAACGCATAATAATAAAGCTTTTAAAATCCAGAATGCACAAAGTACTGCACAGTTTGATCACTAAGTCATTAGTTGATAAGCAAACCTCACAGAACAGCTCAATATCAGCGAAGACCACAAACACTGTGAACAACACATTTGCACTGACAGATTTTGACATCCATCAGGAGCTGGAATGAAACTTAGGAGTGGTTAGACAACAGGCCTGAGTCAACATTTGCATTTCATAACTTTGTCCAAAGTTGGCTCTGTGTACCATAGGAATACATTTTATTTTATACTCTCCTTTTAAGATGTTCTACATTCTGTTTCCTACTTGCTCATTCGGATACCAGTGTTCTTATATGTTAAAGAATCTCTCTCTGGCTGGAAATCTTAAATAAATAGCTGTAGTAATTTATATCTCATTAAATTTATTAATCATTTTCTAGTTAAGTATAACTGGTATGTTGGAAATCAGATTTTTGTATATTGATAATGTTTCTTCCTTCCTAGTTAAACTTACTTTTTATTTATAACAGCTTGTCAGTTTATTCTCCTTGAATGTGGGCATATTTAACTTCTTTCAAGAAATCTTTAAGCATTTTATCCTTATTAATCATGTTGGTATGCTATATGTTTTTGATAGACGAGCTTTATCATAAAGAGAAAATTATAAAGAAGAGTTACTGAATTTTATCAAGTGATTTTTTTCCAACATGTACTAAATGGATCACATTTATTTTACTTTTTAAAATCCATTAGTAGTATAAATTCTATCAAGATACTTTACAATACCATACCATTCTTGAATATCTAGTATAATATATACTTGTTTGTGGTGGTATTATTATTTGCCTAGTGTAGATGTAAAATATTTTATTTCAAATTTGTGTGTCTATGATTATAGCTGAGATTAGCCTTTTATTCTCTGTGTGTTTGTGTAGGTGTGTATTATTATGCTTATTCAGATGCTTGTGTCATTATAGTATCTTGTTTTGGTTTTGATGTCTAAACTATTACAGACTTATAGAATGAGTTGCAGAATTTTCTTTTTCATCATGATTTGTAACAGTTTATTTAACACATGCTTTATCAGTTCCCTAAACAATTGGTATGATTTTTTTCCATCACACTCTCAGGGACTGATGTTTTCTAGAGTAGATCTTTGGTAATATTTTTATTCTCTTTTGTAATGCTTAGACTCTTTAGATTCTCCATAATATTCTTCAAGTATTAATATTGATAATATATTTTTCAGAGTACACATTTATTTTTCAATATTTTGGCATACAATTATGACTTGATTATTATTTCATGATTATAAATGTTATTGTAATTACAGTGGTAAGTCCCTGGGGTATTCTAAGCATAGGGCCCTTAATCCAATCTACAGTTTTAGTGGAAATTTTCCTGAAGTTTTATATACCTAAAGAAAAATGCACACCTTAGAAGCATCCAGCTTGATGAATATTCATAAGTAAACACACTTATGTAGCCATCACCCTGTTCAAGCAACAAAACATTACCAGAAACTTTGTGTTCTTTCCTAGCTTTCTCATACCTGACTAGGCTAATTAGTATCCTAACTTCTAGCTCCATAAATTAGTTTTGCCTGCTTTAGAACTTTATGTTATTCAATTATATGATATGCATCATTTCTCTGTTGTGTCTTTTGCTTAATTTATGTTTGTGAGATTCATCCATATTATTGCAGATAATTGTAAGTAGTTCATTGTCTTTCTGTATAATATTTCTTTGTATGATTGAACCACAATTACTTATCAACTCATAGTATATAGTATATTATGTTTATCATTGTATTGGTTATTTATTACTAATTTATGGCTTTTACACTTGTTTTTATAGAAATTTTTGTTCAGATATTTTGGTAAAAATATGTATACAAATCTGTTATTTAGGAGTCAAATTGGTGGGTCTTAATCTATGTGTTTAACTAACTTTATTATATATCATCAGAAAGTTTTTTGAAGTGGTTGTACCAGAAGTTTTTGAAAGTTTCAATTGCTGTGTATCCTCACAGTGAAATTGAACTATAGTTTTAATTAGCATTTTCCTAGTAGCCAATTAAGTTGGGAATCTTTCAAATGTTTATTGGTTAAGTACATTTTTTCTTTGGTGAAGTGTCCCAGTAAGTCTTTTGCCCGTATTTGTATCAGATTTTCTACCTTTTTCGTATTGATTTGTAGGTCCTTATATGTATTCAAAGTATAGATTCTTTATCTTGTACATGGATTTTAAATATTTTCTCACATTCTATGTCTTGTATTTTTTCTTTCAAGTGTCCTTTATAAAGAGGTTTTCTTTAACCTAATTCAATATCATTTTTTCCTTCTCAAGTCACTTTTTACATCTTATTATGGTAAGAGGTGATAGTCATCACAGTTCATTTCTTTGTCCATGTTGATTGATCCAGCAATCAACATTTAGTGAAATATCATCACTTATTCCACTTACTATGGGCCATCTTCATCATAAATGTGACAGTCTCCTTCTAGACTGTCCACAATTACCCTTGTATCTACTTGCTATGCAACAAGTTTAATTCTGAAAATTTGAAAATAAATTATTTAACTTTTTATGTATAAAACTTTACCATCTATGTACATAAACACTTTTGTTTGTCCAACTTTTATCATCTTTATTGACTTGAAATTTTGTTTTTGGAAACACTCTAACTTTAGGTTCATTTTTAGGGGCATACGACTATCCCAATTTTTAAATTACATCTTGTTTCAGTTTTACAAATAATTATTTGCCTAGAAATGTGTCTTTTTGTTTAAAATTTCAAATTTATTAGTAAAAATTTGCTCATAAACCCTTCTATTTTAATGTCTGTAAGATCGGTAGTGATGTTTCCTACCCCTTTGGGCTTTGCTTTAATTGGAACTTATATTTCATTCATGCATAAATTACCTATTTCTTACCTTTTTTTCCCCCTTCTTGCTTCCTTTTTGGATTAATTATAGTTTATTATTCTGTCTTCCACTCTATTGAATTAGAAATTATATCATTTCTCTTATATTTGGTACCCTAGAGTTTGGGGATTTTCAAACATTGATTTTTAATTTTATTGTGGCTTGAGAACATACTTTTTATAACAAATTCATTTTAAATTCATTAATACTTATTTGAAAGCCCAGAATATGGTCTAGCTTGGTAAGTTTGTGTTTCTATTACTGCTGGGTAGAATAGCCTATAAATATTAGTTAGGATGAGTTGGCTGATAGTGTTATTAATGTCTTTTATGTCCATTCTATTTTACTGTCTACTTGTTCTACCAAATGAGAGGTAAGTATGTAAATCTCCAACATGTTTATTTGACAGTTTTTCTTTGCAGTTAAATAAGTTTTTGCTTCATATATTTTCAAATTCTGTTTTTAGGTGCATAAATATTTCAGTGTTTGCTTATGTTTTCTTGCTGAGTTAACCTCTTTATCATTATGAAATGAACATATTTATCACTGGCAATGTTCTTAGCTCTGAAATATACTTTGACTGATATTAATATAGCCATTCAAGGCTTCTTTTCATTAATGTTAGCATAGTGTATTATTTTTTATCCTGTTACTTCTAAACTATTTTTATCTTTAGATTTACAGTGGGTTTCTTTTTTTTAAATTTTATTTATTTATTTGAGAGAGAGAGTAAGAGAGAGAGCAGGATGGGGGTGGGGGACTTTCCACTGGGCAGGGAGCCAGACTTGGGGCTTGATCCCAAGACCCTGGGAGACCTGAGTCGAAGGCAGACACTTAAAGGACTAAGCAACCCAGGGGCCCCTATAGTGGATCTCTTATAGGCAGCATGCATTTGGGTCATGGTCTTTTGTCCAATCTCACAATCAGTACCTTTTAACTGGATGGTTAGATTATTTACATTTAATGTAATTATTTATTTTGTTAATTTTAATCTACCATATTTCAGTTTGTTTTCTATTTGTTTCAGCTGTTCTTTGCTTCCTTTTCCCATATTTTCCATACTCTTTTGGAATAATTGTGCTATTTTTATGATTCCCTTTGGCTTCTTGTCAGTTTATGAACCGTAACTCTTCATTTTGTTATTGCAGTGGATGTTTTGGGTCTATAGTATATATCTTTAACTTTCCACAATCGACCTTCAAATGCTATTTTTACCCTTTTTTTCTGTAATAAAAACACTTGCAACAATATCACAATTCCAGTTTTCCATTCCCAGCCTTTGTTCTATTGATGTCACTTTAATCCTTTATGTAGAATAAAGTCCTACGATCCACTGTTGTTATTCTTTTTTTTAAAGATTTATTTGTTTATTCATGATAGACAGAGAGAGAGAGAGAGGGGGGGGGGGGCAGAGACACAGGCAGAGGGAGAAGCAGGCTCCATGCCGGGAGCCCGACGTGGGACTCTATCCCGGGACTCCAGGATCGCGCCCTGGGCCAAAGGCAGGTGCCAAACCAACCGCTGAGCCACCCAGGGATCCCCACACTGTTGTTATTCTTTAAACATTCAATTATCTTTAAAATAAATTTAAATAAAATTTTGAAGTTTTTATATTTTTCTATATAGTTACTATTTCTGATACTCCTCCTTCCTTTGTGTACATTCAAATTCATATACTGTATCATTTTCCTTCTGCCTGCTGGTAGGGGTCCACTGGTGATTATTTATTTCATCTTTTTGGTATTTCCTAAGTATCTTTATTTTAGTTTCATTTCTCAGTTTGTTCAGCCTGCTATCACAGAAAAAAATAGACTGGATGACTAATAAATAACAGATTTATTTCTCATCGTTTTGGAGGCTGGGAAGTCCAAGCCAAACTAATGGTAGATTTTGTCTAGTGAGAATCTGCTTCCCGGTCCATAGGGGAATATCATCTCACTATGGGCTTACATGGAGGAAGGGGCAAGGGAGCTCTCTAGGTCTCTTTCAGAAGACCACTAAATCCATACATAAGAGTTTTACTTTCTTAATCCAGTCACCTTTCAAAGGCCTTACCTTCTAATACAATCAGATTGGAGATTATGCTTCAGGATATAAATTTTAGGGGGACACAAATATTCAGTCTACAGTATTCTACCCCTGCAAACCCCCAAATTCATGTTCTTCTCATGTGAATGCGAAATACATTCATTCCATCCCAGCAGCCCCAAAAGTTTTAACTTGTTCCAGCATCAACTCTAAAGGCTGAAATCCAGAATTTCATCTAAATATGTTCTAGATCAGATATGGGTGAGACTTAGGTACAATTCATTCTGAGGCAAATATTTTTCCAGCTATGAACCTGTGGATTCAGAGAAGTTAGGCACTTCCAAAATACAATGGCAGGATAGGTATAGGATAGACGTTTTCATTCTAAATGGGAGAAACAGGCAAGAAGAAAGGAGAAATAGGTACCCAGTAAGTCAAAACTATAAGGCAAACTATGAGATATTAAGGTTCAAAAATTTTCCTCTTTGGCTCAATGCTCTGCCCTCTAGTCATGCTGGGGTTGAGGTTCTGCCTTCTACCACTGCAATAGTTGTCTTGCCCACAGCTTTACTAGGGTGGTTGGGCTCCCATGGTTTGGGAAGGAGCCATTTGTCCTCACTTGGTTGAACCTGAGACAGTGGTTCCTCCTTAGAAATCAAAGAGGCAGCCCTCATGATCTATGAATCATCTTTCCATCTGGCAGAACAGCACATCTCTGTTTAGGTGGTGATTAGGGCCATGATTCACACTCATACTAATCTCCTTATTAGAGAGTTGATTGGTGATAACAGCTGTACTCTTCTCTTCTGAACAAGCTTTCTTATTTTTTTGCAATATAGATAAACTGAGAATTTTCCAGGTCTTTAGTTCTAGTTCCTTTTTGCTTAACAACTTTGCATTTAAGTCATTTCTTTTCTTTTACATTTTATTATAAGTTGTCAAGAAGAGCCAAGCCACCCTTCATCACTTGGCTTAGAAGTGACTTCAGGTAAATACCTAGTTTCATCACTCACAAGTTCTACCTTCCATCAAAGACTAGGACATGAACACAATTAGGCCAAGTTCTTTGTTATGTTCTATCAAGGATCGCCTTTCCTCCAGTTTCCAATAGCATGTTCCTCATTCCTATCTCAAACCTCTTCAGAATGGCCTGTGCCGTCCCTATTTCCATCAACATTCTGTTCATGATTGTTCAGATAATTCTCCAAGAATGCTGAGGCTTTCTCTAAAGCTCTCCTCTTTCCTTTCTTAGCTCTCAAAAGAGAATTGCTTCCCTTAATTGTCCATTCATGGCAATGTAGACTTTTTCTAGTGCACCTCAGAACTTTTCCAAGCCTCTGCCTATTATGGAGCTCTACCTATTATGGATCTCCACTTCCACATTTTTAAAAGATTTTATTTATTTATTCATGGGAGAGACAGAGAGCAAGGCAGAGACACAGGCAGAGGGAGAAGTAGGCTCCCTGCAGGGAACCCGATGTGGGACTTGATCCCAGGACCCCAGGAACATGCCCTGAGCTGAAGGCAGATGCTCAACCGCTAAGCCACCCAGCGTCCCCCACTTCCACATTTCTAGTTAGTTACAGTAGCACCCCCACCTCTTGAAACATTCAGGCTACTATAGAAGAGTATCATAGACTGGGTAGCTTATAAAGAACAGAAACTTATTTCTCACAGTTCTGGAGACCAGGAAGTTCAAGATCAAGGCTATAAGAGATTCAGTGTCTGGCAAGAGCTCACTTTCTGATTATAGCGATCTTTTTGCTGTGTCCTCATGTGATGGAAAACATGACAGCTCTCTCTGAGGTCTCTTTTATACGGATATGCATCATACTCATGAGGGTTCTGCTCTCACCTAATCACCTCTCAAAGTCTCCATTTTCTAACTCCATCACACTGAAGGGTTTCAAACTATGAACTTGAGGAGGATACAAACATTTAATCTATAGCATCATTCATGAAAGATATTTTGCTGGATATAGGACTCTAGGTTACCAGCTTTTTTTCTCCTTTCGGTATTTCACTGTCATTATTTTCCATGACAAATCTGCTATAATCTTTGTTTTTCTGTATGTATTTTTTTTCCTCATGATGAATCTAAGATTTTATGTTTATCATTAACTTTGAGTAATTTTACTACAGTAATACTTGGTATACTTTTGTTTGGGATTCATTCATTTTCTGGATCTGTGGATTTAGAATTTTCACCAAATTTGAAAAATGTTTGGCCATTTTTCAAATTTTCCAATATTTTTTCAAATATTTTTTCTTTCCTCTCTTTTATATTAAAGTGCTTGGAGTTTTCCCCAAACGTACTGATGCTGTGCTCATTTCTTTTGTGTGTTTGCTATGCCAATTTGAAAAATGTCCCAGGTAGAAAGCCCATGTGGTTGTGGAACTCATCTAATGTGCTTTCCTTTTCTGAAGGATCTTAACACTTTTACACCTATCGCCTAGTAACTGAAAAAAAATTGCTTCATTATATTTGTCTTGTCTGATGTGTGTGTGTGTGTGTGTGTCTGTGGCATCCAAATAAGTTCAACACCTAAACCCCCATTATGGCCAGAACTAAAAGTATTCCTAATATAGATTTTTGAATAAAAATATGAGTTCCCTTAATGGACTAAACTTTTCTAGACTAGGGCCATGTATTAAACTGTTATATAAGTTAAATAAAATATTTCAATAGAATAACATTAAATAAATAGCTCTTAATAGTATAATATGTTAAATTCTTTACATAAGTGTGGAATAGATGACCAAGGATGGGATGTGGCTTGCAAAATCATTCAAACCATATACCTTATCAGCAAATGTACTTCTGAGATCTTAGTGTCCTATTTTTAATTTCAGAGACAGTGGAAAAAAGCATACAAAAATATAAACACAGATTCCAGTTTCAAGCCATTTCAACAAAAAAGTCATTGGCATCCTAAAATATTGTTAAATTTTAGAATATGTAAAGATATTAAGAGAGACTGTGCTTGCCTGGATAAAAGTTGCCTATAGCTCAATGTGTGTCTACTGGTAGAAAACTAACAGACATACAAAGCAGAGCAGAGGAGTGAGTTTAACAAGATGGACATTATTTGACTTTGTTAGGATTTTTTATTGTTGTTTATTTTTTGTTTGTTTTGTTAGGGAGGCTCCAACCCCAATGTGGAGCCCAATGTGGGGCATGAAGAGGTACTCTATTTAAAAGGATAGATACACATTTGCATGTAAGCATAGTGGAAGGTGCATCCTGGTTTCAATAAATTCAGAGAATTTTTCACTAATTTTTAATCAAAGAAATGTTTTAAAAATATATAATAAAGAATCTCTAACATGAATTGTGGTGTTTGGCAATAATAGTTATATCCTCTCTTCATCTTAGAATGATGATGACGTTTGTAAGGGCAAATGCAGCTCAGTAAAAATTCAATGATGTCCTAAGAGAGGAGTTCCATTTTCTGGTAGCATTGCTGTATATTTTACACTAGATGGCAATCTATGTCTACTTGATGTCTTTAAATACAAAGCATTTGCAACTTGAAGTTGCACTTCAGAATACTGGACTCCAGTGATTAGAAGGGTCTCTGCATTTACATATTTACTAATTCAGGACTTCCAGAGCAATACTATATGCAGCCCGAATATTAGGGCTACAAAGATTAACAAGAACAGGTTCTTGTTAGGTTCTCATAACCTCTTGAGGTGGGGGTGGGGATTGCAATCTAATTAAAATTGTCAATGATAGGTACGTAATGGAAAGAAGTTCTGAGTCTTCCATGACAGAACATGGAAGACTCCTAACTCTGGGAAATGAACTAGGGGTGGTGGAAGGGGAGGTGGGCAGGGGGTGGGGGTGACTGGTTGGCAGGCACTGACGGGGGCACTTGACGGGATGAGCACTGGGTGTTATTCTGTATGTTGGCAAATTGAACACCAATAAAAAATAAATTTATTATTAAAAAAAAAGAAAGAAGTTCTGAGAGTTCCTGACTTGAGGAGCACCTGAAGTACCTATTAAGTGCTTCTGCCTCTTCCTACTACTTCATTTTTTTAAAACTGGGGGCAGTTTTATAGTAAGGTTGACACTACAAAAAATCTAAAGGAAAAAAAATGTTTATTGAGCATCTGATACATACAATTGCAAACAAAGATATTAAGTGTGACCATGGAAAGAAAATGACTTTTTTTTCATCCATTCACTACTTTAAAAACTTATAGTATAGATAGAGGCAATTGAAACAAATACACAGCTAAATATAACATGGGAAACTCTATACAATGAAGCCTTAAATGTTCTGAAAGAGAAGGTTAATTTCTATCTAGAGGAATCAAAAGGTCTTCATCTGAAAGATTCCACATAGGGAATCTTTTTAGTTCAGATAAGTTTCCAAATGGTAAAAGCGTCTGAGAGCCTCATTTTAATCAGAAGAAATAGATTAGAGGAAACATTACCATTAGTACAAAGTCCCTGCCCTGTTTGCAAGGCATTATCTACTTCTAACAATGTCACTGACTGACCAGCTCTGAGTCCTTGGGTCAGTCAGTTAATTTTTCTTTTCAGAAAGCCACAGGTTTCTTCTCTTATATTAATGAGTTGACTAGACCTATGTAATCCCTATCTTACATCTCAAAAGTACTCAGCTCAAAGGTGGGGTGGTGAGAAAATATAGGGAGTGGGAATTCTACATTTCTGTAGAATTAAGTGTAAGATTTGGTTAGGGGATGGTTATAGGCTGACTCATGTGCCCCCTAAAATTTATATGTTGAATCCCTGAACCCCAGTACCTCTCAATGTAACTACATTTGGAGAATTGGTCTTTAAAGAGGTGATTAAGCTAAATGAAGCCATTAGGGTGGGCTCCTACTCAGTCTGACTGGTATCCTTGAAAGAAGAGAAAATTTGGACACACCAAGAGACACCAGGGATGTACATACACAGAGGAGAGATTATGTGAAGACAAAGTGATAAGACTACTATCTGCAAGCCATGAAGAGAACCAAACTTGCCAACACCTTGATTTGGACTGCTAGTTCCCAGGGGGCACCTGACTGGCTCAGTTGATAGAGCATTTGACTCTTGATCTCAGGGTCATGGGTTCAAGCCTCATGTTGGGTATAGAGCCTATTTTTTAAAAAAATCAATCATTTTACTTTTTCACATGGAGTGGGTAATGTTTGTGTTTTATGTTTTGCATTGAACACAAATCTAAAGTCAAAAATGTTCACCAAAATAGTATGAGAATTATGCCACACACTTGGAGAAGTATTGGGTTTTATCAGTTCTCTTTGCTGGCTAATCAGCCCCTTTTAGTAGGTGTGCCTAAAATTTCAATAATAATTTAAGAATAAGATTGTGTTTCATATCATTTAGAGGGATGCAAATATTTTCATGTGGAACAACACAAAACAATTTTGATTTGAACCACAGCTGTGAGAAATCAAATGCTGTCTTCTTGACGTGTGTGTATTTATGCTCTTCTAGCAATGATGATGAAATATTCACAGAAAAAAGAGTGGGGAAGAACCCAAGGCCCAAAGAACATAAGTCTCCCACATCCTTTCCTCAGCTTTTCAGAGATATCCTGGCTTCATGTCTTTGTATATGAAGCTGTCAATCAAACTAGGTGTTCTTGGTGTTGAGATGCCACTCAGAATGGACACTGTGCTAGTGAAACTGCCACTCACGATGGCTGCCTGGCAAATGGAGCTGCCAGTCATTCTGAATGGTTCAGTCTGCTGCATTGTCAATAAGACGGGCTGGTGTGTACTGAAAGCAGCCTCATCAGACTCAAGAACTAAAAGTCTTGATTAACTCTGTGGTCTATAGTTCCCCAACCTTTGTTCTTATCAATGAAGAGATACTTTTTATTTTCCAAAGCTTTTTTTTTTTTTTAATTTTTTTTTTATTTTATTTATTTATGATAGGCACACAGTGAAAGAGAGAGAGAGAGAGGCAGAGACATAGGCAGAGGGAGAAGCAGGCTCCATGCACCGGGAGCCGGATGTGGGATTCGATCCCGGGTCTCCAGGATCGCGCCCTGGGCCAAAGGCGGGCGCCAAACCACTGCGCCACCCAGGGATCCCTTTTCCAAAGCTTTTAATGACCAACAAGTAAAACAGAAGGGATGGTGAAAGGATATACTTAAGATACAAATTGCTAATGAAAGTGGATAAAGTATTAGGTTGGCTGTCTACTCAGCTCGTCACCACAGGCCAAGGAGAATGAAGTACAGGTCATGTTAAGTACCATGGACATTTATTCATTCACTCCATGAATCTTTATGGCATGCCGACTGGGAGCCAGTCAATATCCTCAAGTAAGGCATTAATGTATTCAGAGAAATATAGGAGCTTCAGGAGCATCCATTTCTCCACAGGCTCTGAGGAAATGCGTTACCCTGTAGTGTCCCAAGTTTACCTGCATCACCGCCTCTCTTGGCACAGTTTCACTTGTTCAGTGAAATCTCTTTGCTCTTTATCTGCTGTGTTGCCAAAAGTGATGTTTGCCTCTTACTCATTAATTCAGTGTCTACAATTGGCCAAAGTTACTTTAGTTTATTTTTTTATTTTTATTTTTTTTACTTTATTTTAAAACATTACAGTGAAGGTATTGAATTTGGGGATTATTATTTGAATCTGCTTCCACAATTATCAATTATAAAAAATAATTCAAGCTGACACAGTTAACTTACAACTTTCCAGCCATACCTCCTAGCAGAAAATTAGTGTATTAACCTGTAGTTTCAGCTGCATGTAGTTCCCACAGAAATTCCAGCTCCATGTTGACAGAAAATGCATTTTGTGTTTAACTACTATGTTAGAAATCATCATTATACCCAGCACAGGGTAAGCCCTCAGTAAATAGTGTTAAATGAAGAAATCTTAGAGTGTGAAATAGGAAGCTTCTCTTTAATAGGGGACAGCTAGAGACAGTCTCGTTAGCACCAACTGGCTCAGCATTTGGAGTGATAGTTTCAGGGCTCCTGTGTACTCAGAGTGACTCAGCCTGGTTCTGTCATTGCTATGTTGTCTTACCCTGAATATTGAACCACTACTTTGATATTCTTGTCTATAGCTCAAGTAACATCTGAGACTCAAGTCTTCTTTTGCAGCAACAAAATTCAGAGCTTAGCATAAGGCTGCCCTCATTCTTCCCAGTATTCCTTCTCCCAGAATTAAAGGTAACTCTGCCATTCAAGTCCCCTAAAGAATTGTGATGTAGGAGCCTCACCTAATTACAAACATTATTCATTTCCACTTCAGATGCACTATTCTTTCCAGAAAATGGCAACTCTTTGCATATTTTAGGTTCCACTTGATATGGCAAGCAACCTCTGC
This sequence comes from Canis lupus baileyi, assembly GCF_048164855.1. Taxonomy (NCBI): domain Eukaryota; kingdom Metazoa; phylum Chordata; class Mammalia; order Carnivora; family Canidae; genus Canis; species Canis lupus. The sequence goes on along the minus strand of NC_132843.1, from coordinate 34,174,842 downwards.
CTTCTTTCTGTTTTTATTAGCTAAGTAAATAAACATGTAATTATACCAACAATCTTCATTTTAAATGACAAGAAGGTATGGGACACCTGGGTGGCTCAGTAGTTGAGTGTCTGCCTTCGGCTCATGATCCCGGGGTCCTGGTATCGAGTCCTGCATTGGGCCCCCTACAGGGAGCCTGTTTCTCCCTTTGTCCATGTCTCTGCCTCTCTCAGTGTCTCTCATGAATAAATAAGTGAATTAAAAAAAATGACAAGCTGTAAAGGCGCTACATATTCATAATTTTCATAGTATTTTCTTTCTTTTATGTATGCTTCTTAGTTATTTCTCTTAGTTATGTCTCATCTTCCTCAATTGATCATAAACTCTGAAATAGGCATGGAGAAATAATGTGAGAGGATTTTTTATTTTTTTATTGGAGGCCTGTGTTCTTCCAATGAATCTGCCACTAATTTCTTAGTTGCATTTTGTGAGAAGTTTACATCTGCTTATTTTTGAGGTCACTTCCAGCTCTAGAATTTCGGATATTGTATCAATAAACAGAGAAGTGAGGAAATGAGGGATTTCTTTTTTTCTGTAGGAAATAGAGAACTAGGGAGTATGAAGGAGGAGTAACAAATTCCTGTGTAGGCTGATGCTAGGGTTGCTCAGTGGTGAGGTTCAATGAGGGACAGCATGTCATCATGGAGAGATGTGTCATATGAAGAGAATAAATCATGCATAACTTCGGTAGAGTGGAATGAATATGCCTCTCTGATTTTGTTGAAAATGCACTTTTAATATTTCTGACTGTGTTTTTCTTGATAGACACCAGGTGGCATAAGAATTTGATTTCTTAAAATACAGACAAGCCTACACCTTGGCAAAAATAGGCTGCAGCACCCCTGTTTCAGACTTAAGTAACAGGGCTTTGTTTTAAGAATTTTGTAGACAATTTTCAGTTCAAATACTTATAATGAAAAACCTGCTAAATGTGGGTCATTAATAATACAAAAATAGAAAAAGCATTAGATTGGAGGACAGAGAAGAAAGGGAAGATTGGAAATATACGTATATTCATGGAAGAGAGACAGAAGGAAGATAGACATGCAAAAACAAAAAAACAAAAAACAAAAAACCAGAAGTCTTACCAAAGAAGAAATGGTACAAGTAGATTTGTGTAAAGGAATCACAGAATCTCGGAATTAGAAAAAATCTTAGAAGTGAATTCCTCTCACTCTATCTAGACAGGAAAAGGAAAGCCCAAAGGTAATATAAAGTGCTAGAGCACGTATAACAGAGTAAGAATAGATGTCTGTCTACATCTATGCACAGATGCCCAACAAGTTTCATCACTGTAAATGTCAATTTGTTTTTATTGACACTTTGAGAGACCAATTAGAGAAAAATAAATTACTTCTAAGCAGTCAGTCATATCCATTTTTAAGTCAATAAATTAAATGAAGTTGATTTAGTAGCAGAGCTAGCCATTTCAACCATGAAAAATCTTAGACATTCTCCTATGATTTTTTTTAACTAAAGATGAATTTACTGGTTAAGAAAACATGGTTTTAACTTGGTAACTTAAATGTCTCATTACAGAGATTTTCCCTTTCCTTTTTTTTTTTTTTAATTTTTTTTTATTTATTTATGATAGTCACACAGAGAGAGAGAGAGAGAGAGTCAGAGACACAAGCAGAGGGAGAAGCAGGCTCCATGCACCGGGAGCCTGACATGGGATTCGATCCTGGGTCTCCAGGATCGTGCCCTGAGCCAAAGACAGGCGCCAAACCGCTGCGCCACCCAGGGATCCCCCTTTCCTTAATTCTCACCCCACACCCATCCCCTGCTAATTCATCTAATCTTATGCCTTTGGTTTTGGTGCTATTGAAAAAGAAACAGCTTTTCATTTCAACAAAAATTCCTTTGACATACACTAGGGATATATACATGGCATGATAGAGCTAGATAGAGCTTATGATTCAAACTGAGACACTTTTTCAAAATAGCCTTATTAAAATTTAATGAACATATGAATAAATTGCACGTATTTAAATGGTAAAATTTGAGACATTCTGATATAGGTATACACCCATGGGACCAGCACCACAATGAGCATTGTGAAAACATGACCCACAACACTTTCTTCTTGCACCTTTGTAATCCTTAGCTCCTACCCTGCCCCCCTCCAACTTCCCCAGGCATCAACTAATCTGTTTCTGTCCCTACACATTAGTTTATATTTCCTAGAGTTTTAAATGAATGGAATAAAAAGGTAAATATTATTTTTTGTCTAATTTCTTTGACTCAACATAATTATTGAGTGTTATTCATGTTGTCTTATATATCAGTGGTCTGCTATTTTTATTCCTGAGCAGTATTCTGTTTTATGGATGTACTGCAGCTTATCCAGTCTCCTGTTTATGTTCATTTGTATTGTTTCCAGCCTTTAGCTGTTACATATAAAGGATACTCTGAACATTTATGCATGAGTCTTTATATAGACTTAAGCTTTCTTTTTTCTTAGTAAATATCTCCTAAGAGTGTGGCTAGATTTGGGGGCACTCTAAGGTGAAAAGAGACAGGATGGGATAACAGGAAAACAGGAATGAACTGGTCTGTCCTGGGAATCCTGGGAAACCCAGTTCTTAGTCATCTTAAGGACAGGCTACCAAAAGAGGACTTTTCAAGTTGATAGGAATTGGCCTGGCAAAAAGGCAATTCATAGTTCTACTCCCATATTGTGTTTGGCAGTTGCATGGTGTCAGAGACCACTAGCTGTCTCGTTATCTGTTTGCCTCATCTTTTAGAGTGGGATTGGTAAACTATGGCTCTTGGGTCATATCTAGCCTGCCACTTGTTTCTGTAAATAAAGTTTTATTGGAACACAGCCATGATCACTCATTTACTTGTTGTTGATGGCAGCATTTGCACTATAACAGCACAAGTACTTGGGTAACTACAACAGAGACTTTGCAGCCCACAAAGCCTAAAATACTTACTGCCTTGCTCTTTGCAAAAGGAAAAATTTGCTGACTCTTTTTCTAAAGATTTATTTATTTGAGGGGCCTGAATGTTGCAGTTGCTTAAATGTCTGACTCCTGGTTTCACTCAGTTTATGATCTTAGGGCCCTGGGATCAGGTCCTACATCAGGCTCAACACTCAGCCTGGAGGCAGCTTGATTATCTCTCCCTCTTCCTGTGCCCCTCCCGCTCATGCTGTCTCCCTCACTCAAATAAATAAATAAAAGATTTAATAAAATAAAAAGTTGTATTCATTTATTAAAGAGAGAAAAAAAAAAAAGCATGGTGAGGAGGAGCAGGGGAGAAGGAGAGAAGAAATTTGAAACAGACTCCCCACTGAGTGAGGAACCTGACCTGGCTAATTGTCAAACCCTAAGATCATGACCTGAGCCAAAATCAAGAGTCAGATGCATGCTTAAACCAACTGAGCCACCCAGGTGCCTACTCTTGTTCTAAAGTAATAGGATACCAGATTCTTAACTGAGCATATGATCACCTGGAATAGGACCTCTTTTCTTGCTTTTCTTGAAGCTAAGTTCTAGCTAGTGGTTTATAAGAAGTGATACATGCAAGTTCCAAAAATACCTTTAAAATGAGAAGGATTGCCTTCCCCCTTTCAGCTGGTCTTCCTTTGTACATATTAGAATGCAGACATACGCACTGGGGCCCTGCAACATCCTAGACAATGAAGTGATTTGAGTATAGAAGATACACATGGCAAAACCACAGAATAGAAGGAATCTGTCTTCCTAGTACTGTGGAATATCATGCAAAATCTAGACTGACTTCAGCCAGGCTACATATGTGAGAAAAACAGAATCTTCTGCCTTGTTCAAGCTACATTGTCTGTTTGGTGGGAAGACGAGTTGTATTACTCACAGCAAATGTAACCTAAAGGATACCATGAGGTAATACCTCATGTTATAACAGGTTCCATAGATACAAGATTCCTGAGGTTATTAGTATACTAGTAATTTTGGATCCTTGGGCAGGTCTCTTAATCTCAGGAACCTCACTGACCTCATTTTTCAATGTAGATGATAGAGCCAGACCTCCCTGAAGGCTGGGATAGAACTCAATATCCTTTTCATATTCCTTCCACTACGAATCTGTGAGCCTTCTTTACCATAAACACCCTCAAACATGTGTACACCAAGCTTGTAGGTGAGGCATTTTATGAATTGTGTTTAGTTCTCACTGAAGGTGCTGGCACTGGTTCCCTTACATCGTTTACTTTGTGTAATAGGAAATCAGGTCAGTGCAACATTTTATCTTGATTTCATTCATGAAGATGTTGGTAGATAATTAGACTTTTTTAGGGCAATAGAAACATTATGAGGGGAAAAAAATCAAAACCCTTGATCAAGTTATATACCTGTGTTATATATGACAGATTAATAAAAATCTAATCGTATATATTTATATCTGTATGCAACATTGATAATACAGATGAACACATCTATACCTTATAGTAAAAATTCACATATACAAGAAACAGTTTGAATTAATAATAATTTTTTAAAAATAAGAGTCATTTTCTGGAAACATCTTTCTGGGTTTTATAAATCCATAAATTGAAAAATGCCTCTCACCCTATTACCACTACTGTTTTGTTTTTTTTTTTTGCCCTCAGTTCTTTTTCTATTTATGTTGGCATGCAAGTTTGTACCAAAAGAGCCTGTGAAAATAGAAACATTAACTTACTTGAAGAAACATATGTCTGCATTACTCTGAGTAGATGAAAGCAGCTGCTGCTCTAGCTGCTGAGGGTGTTACTGACTCCAGAACCACAGCCGCCACGCTACCACTAAGGTTCCATCTACCACATTCAGTATGTCATAGTAAAATAACTGAGTTTGACTCAGACTTCAGAATAAGTTGTGTAAAAAATAAAATCACTTTTATTTCCATTTTCTGTAAATCAGAGTTTAACTTCCAATCTGCCATGCCAGTAGGACATTCAGTGAATTATGTGGAGGGCTCCCTCCTCGTAGAATTATGCAAACAGTCAAAGCATGGGGGATCTGTTTGGTCACATCACGGCAGCTAGGATCTCAAGTCTCTGCCTCTGTGAGCCACTGGGGCACAGGTCCCCTTTTTAAGGCTGGGAAGCTTGGACCTAGCTTCTAGCCCCCCTTGACACAGTTATCAGCCTCTGAAGTTTTGCAAATGCTCTAGGTACCTTGCTGCCAGGAATGGTACAGCTCTGGTCTTCTCCATTATCTGACTTCTTGGAAAAATCCCTCTCCCTTTCTCTACTCTCTTAAAATCCTCTCATGGAATTCCATTCTCTGTTTCATTCTCATTCTCTCTCTACCTCTCAGTCTCTGTCTGTCTCTCTCTCTTAGTATCAGTTCTTCAGTGAGCCCACACCTTTACAAAATGGGGAAGACCCAGTGACTTTGAAACATTTCTGTTTCCTGCTTAATGGAAATTGCTGGAGAAAGAAAATACTCAGAACCTGACTCAGAGTTTCTCCATCTCAGCAGTATTGTCATTCTAAGCTAGATAATTCCTTGTGAGGGGCGGTCCTACACACTGCATGTTTGGGAAACATCCTTGGATGCTACCCATTAGATGTCTATAGCACCCTCTCTTATAAACTGTGACAACTAAAAACATCTCACGACCTTAACAAATATTTTCTTGAGGACTAATTTATCCCCTCTGTGACATTTCTGATCTAATAATGGTGGAAGGTTTTAAAGGTTTACAAAGGTTTACAGGTTTAAAAAGATAGATTGAAATTTAATAAATTGGCCCCCAAATCACTTAAAATTGCTTCAAACATACTAGCCTAAATATCTACATTGTCCAATTCCCCCCCGCCCCGCCAAGAAACTTATGGTGTAATTATTATAATTTTCCTCATTTGGGACACCTGGCTGGCTCAGCGGTTTTGCATCTGTCTTTAGCTCAGGGCATGATCCTGGGGACCCAGGATCAAGTCTCACATGGGTTCCCTGCATGGAGCCTGCTTCTCCCTCTGCCTATGTCTCTGCCTCTGTGTTTGTGTGTGTGTCTCCCCCATGAATAAATAAATGAAGTCTTTTTTAAAAAACACAATTTTCCTTATTTTATAGTTGATAAAGATAATACTGGATCACTTAGGGTCCAGTTAGAAGTCAAAAATCACACTAGTTATTTAAACAAAAAGATTTTAAGTTAAAGACCTCTCAGCTGAATATGAAGTTATTAACTAGGTAACTGAAAAGTTAAAAATTAAAAAGGGAAGTAAGAGGTGGAGCTGGGGGAGAGCCCTGCTGTTTTGTCGTTGTTGTTGTTGTTTTAGTGTTTTCTGATATTAGTGGTGTACCTACTCCTCCTCTGGCTAATATCAAGCTCCCAATTTGACATCACTGAATACAAAGCTGGGGAACAAGTATAATCAGCTTTTGTCAGCTTGCTGCAAGGAGCTCCAGCACACCACAGGCACTGAGAACTAAGAAAACAAAGAACTAATGAAATTGTGAAATTCTATAAAACTGTTGGAATTAGGGAAACCTAGAAGATTAGAAGAAAGCCTCAAGGAGTGGAAACCCTGACCTCTGAGGAGGAGGTGCTGCTTCACTAGTCCTGGAGTCTTCCGTCTGGAGGAGGGACACTATGGGACTAGGCCCCAGATACCTGAAGGGTGGACACCAGTACGTTTACTGATGCTGATGTCTCTAAAGAGGAGTGCCATAAAGCTGGTCCTACAAACATTGGAACAACTACAAATTGGACTTGGTTGCTGCCACAGGAAGGAATCCCTGCTGCTGTAGTGAAGAAGTGTTGCTATGGTGACACCGACAGTAAAGCAGATGGGCAGAAAGGAAAGAGCCCCTTCTTCTTCTGGCTTTGCAGTCTCCCTGACATGCAGAACCCACCAGGGAAACACTGGCAAAGCAGAAAAGTGATTTGTAGAGTCCGAAGCTCAGCATCACAAAGCAGAATATAGAAGAGTGGGTTTGGAACTGAGAGATGATGGTGCAATTTCCTAATGAGGTATAAGGTCACTGATGTAATTTGTAATAAATATAAAATACTTAAGGCAAGTTAATATCATAAAGACTTGAACTCAAGTAGAGCTTACTCTGTACAACCTGTTCTTAATCACTCCATAATCACTCCCTTACATTACACCCTCTTGGTGCTGAACTCTAACTTGTTTATCAATAGATTACATTGTAAGATTGATCTTTGGTGGCGGCAGTTTTTTTTTTTTTTTTTTTTTTTTTTTTTTCCGAAATGATCTTTGTTCCTTCATGGAAGCAAATGCACCAAAAATGAATGAAAATGGGAACTTCATCTGATGAAAATAAATTGAATCTACATTCCAAACAAGCATTCTTATCATAAGCTTTCAATATATTCACCAAACCTAACACAGTAAAGATATTAAAAAAAAAAGTCATGGAGTCCCAGCATTTCAACTTCTGAACAAATTTTATTTCAGATATCTAGGAAAGATATACTAGAATGACTAAATGGAGATGAAATATGGAGGAATTCAAAGATTCTCTTCTATTAGACATATAAATCACAGATGAAATAGAGATGGATAAAATACAAAATGCTTTAGTTCAGGTCTCTACACACACACATGCATACATACACACTGTATACACAAAATACAGAGAAACTAAATAGAGAAAATACAGAACTTGGCAGAATTTAGATGCCAATAATTATAAGATACTCCATTAATTAATTTACACTAAAGAGAAGAGGTACCACTTAAATTATGACACAGTCATACTTGTAAAATACATCACAACTTCAGAGATGTAAAAATGTGAAAAACATTTACCTTAGAATCTATGACATGGTAGAAACAAAAGAAACAATAAATTAAGTGTATGTCAGTAAGAACACATTAAATTACAGAGTTTTTACACTAATGAGGAGGAAAAAATGCTTTCAAATACCTTAGTACACAACTCTTCAGTTATAGGAATATTTTATCCTCCTATGGTTTTTCTCCACCCCCAACAAACTGGAAGAGGTGAATCTTTCTCTTTCCCCCCAGTATGTGGAATTACAGTTGGACCTAAGGAAAGTTTTCCTAATAGAAAATTGCATTAGTTTGTGTTTGAAGTTTGTGTCCTTCAAGAAGCAGACATCAAGATGAAATTAGAAATGACAGAGGTATATCAGATGACAAAGCAAGAAAGAAAAAGAAAGCCGTCAGACTAGGAGAGAGGGAAGGTAAAAAGGATTGGGGAACAGGGAGTCTCTGACTGCAGCATGGTTCCAACAAAGGTTTGGCAAGGCCCACGGAAAGCCTCAAACCCAAGTCATCTGTCAGAGGAGGAGTAGGTCTTACTGGACTAAGCTTGCTTTTAGCTCCTGCAATGCTCAGTCATTTCCTGCGGGCAGTCACAGGAAGTATGACCTTGGCGAAAATAGTGGATCTAGAGGGATGGCAGTTATACTCCCCGAAACATAAGAACTGAGCTGAGCACTATCATATCTGCAGTATAAGGCCCAACAAGCACTGGGAGAACACTGAGGATTTGTCTCAGTAGTATGTGAAAAGAAAATGCAATCCAATCTTTTAGAATGTGATTCAGTCTAAATGCAGGAGACAAACCATATGAACTATGCAAGTCCTTCTCAGAGCTGCAATTTCATTACTATACAAATCTATATTGTGGTCTACAGTTGATGAAACTTTAGGAGCAAAAATCACAGCGGGAAATGAAAGACATTTAAATTGCAAGAATCTTACTTAGCATGTAGCTGATGATGATGTAGAAGCAATATTTAGAAGTCTACAGATGATGCTGAATTAAGTGAAATGGTAATAATGAGCATAGTGTATTCACATACAGAATGACTTCAGCCATTTAATTACTGTGCTGGGCTAACATAATAAATGCACCTGAACACAAATTAATGGTAAATAGTTCCTAGAACAAAGCATTCAAGAAAGCCGTGTATCCTAAATAGAATACTGTTTGCAGTATGAGGCCAGAAATAATTCTGACATTGGAGAACAGAGTTGAGGCAGCAGAATTCTAATTATATATTGAAAGTGGCTCTGGTAGATGAGTGAACTACTGCCTGATTATAAATGTACTATTTTAGCAGGTGTGGTTAGGCTCAGAAATACCATTTATTGCACAAAATGGCTCTCTATATCCTGGCATAGAAGAACGAATGCCTATTCTCTCCCTCCACTAAAGTCTGAATTCACTCTGAACATTCACATTCACTATAGTTAGAAATCTTAACAGGTAGACCCATGTATCTCTTTCTCTCAATTTCTTTCACAGAGAGAAATATGGATGATACCAGGGGAAGAAAGGTCATTCATTACCCGAGAAGCTACACAATGCCCATGTCATTCTCAATAAGCTTAATCAACAACAACCTCTTTTTTTTTTTTTTTCACTCTTTCTAAGATGGAGGCAATGGGTGGGAGCTCATGACTATTTTTGTTTTTTAAACAGTTAAAAAATATCTACAGCGGGATGCTAGGAAACCTTCATATCTAATGTTTATGAATGTATTAGTATAAAAAATATCTACAACGGGATGCTAAGAAACCTTTATATCTAATGTTTATGAATGCATTAGTAGTCAATAAAAATTACTTTGTTAAAATACCATTTTTTTGGTAATATTGGTCTTTAGAGTTCTGAATCTTTTATTCACATCCTTAAAATAATAATTTGTTTTATTTAGAGTCATCTACAAAGATTGAATTCCCCTCTAAAAAATAGCTATACAGATTTCTGTATATGTTTACAATTTTAGAAACAATAAGCTTTTGTTGATTTGTGAGTTTATTCAGTTTCTTTTCTCTGTATCTGATGAATGCAGTAAGACGTCAATATGGTATTCGTTGTATTTTGAGCTACGAGACATCCCATTACATACTTATGAGAAAGAGTTCTCATATCTGTTTAGGGTTCCCACCCTTTCCCTTACTCTCAGGATGTGTAGTTTCTAGAAAGCTGGCTCTAACCGAAACTTATTAGTGGAATATGTGAGCAATGCTTATGAACCCATCAGCTCATTCTGCCCCCCAACACTGGATGGTTTAGAGATAGACACATACTTCTACCAGATTAATCAGAACTCCACAGCCGCAATGCAAGTACTTTTGTTTGAGCCTTCAGAGTAGTGCATTTACTCTCTCCTGCTGAATATGAACTTGTATGGATCAGTTCCCATTAGCTTGCTACCAGGTGGGACCTGAGACTGAAGCCAACACAGCAGAAGGCAGAGCTAGGGATAGAGCATAAATTGAGCCTTGAAAACATCATCTAATTACCCAGTATGGCAATATTGGAGCCAGTTCTCCCCCTCAATGTTTCAGTTATCTAAGCCAATAAATTCTCTTTTTATTGAGAGAGATCAGATTAAGTCAGATTGTGTCTGATTTGAATCAGATTTTTGTACCAGCAACCAGACATGTCCTGACTTTCAGATCACCCAACAGTGGGATATGGATGTGGAGAGGTAGAGTATACTGGAATGACAAAGTAATTGGAAGTGAACTTGAAACTCACTTTAACATATCATGTTAAATACATCACTATTCTTCCGTAATGAGTGTAATAATTGAATGAGCTAGAAATGCTGATGGTAATAAGAGTAAGGTGTCTGAGAAAAATTGGGCGCACTATGTCACACCACATTTCCTTTCCTTAATAGTAAACACCCTAAGCAAGCTTATTGAGGGAACTGCAATTCATGGTGTCATTCAGCAAGTGTTTATTTACTGAGTGCCTACTCTTGGCAGGCACTGTGTTGGTGAGGAATGCAGACCTCCCAGTGTTTAAAAACTCCTTCTTCCAAATCCCTGCACTAAGAGACTTGACCAAAGTGCTGCATGGTTTCTAGCAACTTAAGGCCATATTCCCCAGAATGACCCTACCTACCCACTCCCCGCCCCTCTCTTTAAAATGCCTGCCTGAGAAAGCTCATCACTACCGGGAAAATTTTGTTTGTTCTAGCCTATACCTCACCATAAGCCCCTGACCTCTCTTAAAGATAAACCAAAAAAGTTCTTACAGCTGCAAATATGTATCTCTTACAACTCAGAATCTCCCTCTCTCTCTCTCTCTCTCTCTCTCTCTCTCTCTCTCTCTCTCGTACCTAAGAGCCATTCCTTTGAAATGTAATCATGAGCAAAGATGGGGCCTCAGTCTCCCAGTCAATGTGGGCAGTTAGAATCCTAACTTCAGGAACTGCCAGCTATCAAACATAGCTGGCTTAAGCACAATTAGAATGACCCCTTTGTAGTTTTAAGTTCTTTGACTCAGCTGAGTCCCCCTGTCACCTGTCTGCTCCCTCATTCTCTTTAAAATGCCCAGTCATGGCATGATCCTGGAGTCCCGGGATCAAGTCCCACATCGGGCTCCCTGCGTGGAGCCTGCTTCTCCCTCTGCCTGTGTCTCTGCCTCTCTCTCTCTGTCTCTCATGAATAAATAAATAAAATCTTAAAAAATAAAATAAAAATAAAATGCCCAGTCACCTCTGCACAAATCAGAACCAGAGCCCAGCTCTTCCTCCTACTGCCAGTAGTTACTAAATAAAATCTTTTATAGCTTTAATTAGCATCAGCTCTGTTTGTCACTGTCATTAGCTATGGGTAATACTATAATAAACACACAAAAAGTGGCCGCTTTCCTCAGACACCTTACATTCTACCACAGTGTGAAAATAGAACACAGTTAATTAAACAGAATTATTTTTTAAATGCTTTGATGTATTCTATGGAAGATTATGACTACAGACATGACATTATATGTAGGTTCAGCAAAATACATCCTTCAGGAAGTGACATTTGAACTGACCTCATTGTAGGAGAACTAGGTAAAGAGGAGTTGGTAAAAACTTTGCATCCAGAGGGAATAACACAAGTGTAACCCTGTAGCAGGAGGGAACTAAGCATGTCTGAGAATCTGAAGAAAGGTCAATGTGGCTTAACCACTGAGACCTCATAGAAAAGGAGCACAAAGTGAGGAGGGAGACAGCAGAGGCCAGACTGAGGGCAGCCTGGCAGGATGTTTTAAAGATTTAGATCCCTATTCTTAGAGCAACAGGAATTCATTGAGGAATTTAATTAGAAGTACCATGTGATTGGATCTGTAATTTTTAAAATATTCTGATTATCTAATGTAAATTGGTTAATGGAAGGATGTATGTAATGTTGGCAGTTCCATTAGGAATCTCTCATGGTAATTCAAATGGGAAAGGATTGGAGCTTATTGGGGTGCAAAACTAGAAAGCAAAGTACTTAGATTCAAGGGGTGTTTTGAGATGTTAGAATTTTGTCATTGATTAGATATGGGCAGATAAGAACTGAGAGAATGCTTAAAGTGGCCTTTAGCTTCCTGGTTTGTACAGAAGTAGCAGTTTGGTTTCTCAAGACATGGAGACTAGGTGCCTGGCAGGCTCAGTATTTAGAGCATGCGACTTTTGATCTCAGAATTGTGAGTTCAAGCCCCATGTTGGGCATAGAGCCTACTTTAAAAAGAATAAATAAATAAATAAATAAATAAATAAATAAATAAATAAATATTCTCACACAGGATGAGAGAATAGACTTGAAAGGGATACTGGAAAACATAAGATTTTCTTTTATCAGATAGAATCCAGGGTATCTGGAGAAATGCACTGGGGAAGTAGAGTTGGCCATATCTTGACCTCAGAGGACTGATAGGGTTATGTGTGTGTGTGTGTGTGTGTGTGTGTGTGTGTGTGTGTGTGTATTCAAAACTAGTTGGCATATCAAGAGCAATTGAAGAAGCAAGCCATGGGCGTGATGAAGTAGCCTCGAAAGAGAAGAGGATCCTTCTGAAATCCCTGTGGTCTCATTCTCTGCTTTTAGTGTTGAAATCCCTTTGAAGCTCCATTTTTGCACATAAGAATAGGAAGAAGTTGGGATGTGAGAGCAAGAAAAGAGAATATTTCAATGGGGCTCATTATTTACTACTGTAAGAGCTGTGCCAATGAATATCACAAAATCAAAGTAGAGTCTTAAAAAATTATGCCCAGAATCTTAGTATTAATGCACCCCATTCTGTTGTCTTTTTAAACCAAAGGATGAACACATGCAAAATGATTCATTGTAAGCCCTGATAAAACCTATCCCTTGAGGTATATTTAAAAGGTGAATAATGTTTTTCTGTTTTGAAGTGATAGTGGTCTGGAAATAGGATCTGAACAGAAGCTGATTCCAAATGCAGACAGCAACCTGATAATATTGTCATCACCTCTAACATTCACCTAGCAAAAACTTTATTCTAATTAAAGGGTCATAGCATTTGCAGCTAAAAATAGAGGGACCTTGCAGCTAAAGTTGGAACTACCAAATAAAGCAGGTCAGCTTCAGCATTTGGACAAAAGGAGTTAGTCTGTGTTCACTGATTCAAAGGAAAACTTTGCCAGATGTGTTTCCATGGCACCTTCAAAGGTAAACAGGAGCTGAAGAATTGGGTTTGGGCTGCCTAGTAATGTTGCCTTTTGAGATGAGTTGTAGGTGGGGGCTAGTGGTCTGGGGAGAGAAAGAAAGACTCTGTGACCCTTATCCTAATCCACTTTCTCAGTCAATAATTCCCTGAAAGTAGTCTTAAAGAAAATGTGATATTTAGCAAAGTTGAAATGAGATCATTGTTTGGTGAAATGGGACTTACTTCAATATGAATCTTTTTGAAAGTGAGAAAGGAAGCAAGCCAAACCTTTAATATTCCCTGCCAGGTGCAACTGCACCCACATAAGCTGTTCTTGGAGACATCTGCAGGAACAGAGCAAGTGTCGCTCTTTACACCAAGTTTCTGTCTTAAATTTAAGGGACAGCTGCTTCTATTTGGGAAAAGGCAAAAGTATACATTTCAAAACATGTGCTGCGTGTGCCCCTTTCAAAGCTCAGCAATTTCAACAGCAGGAAACACTGATCTTTTTTCTTAACTTTTCTACAGATCCTTGTAACAACAAGACATTCTTTCAAAAACAAGCCTGCATGGAGTACCTGTTCTTTGTTAGGATAGTGTTAGGTAGTGGGATGTAAATTAAGGCACACAATATACTTACCTCAAGAAATACACTTTGTGTGGGACCAGGCAAACTGATAATTGATGTAACAGAAATAAAAGAAAACTAATATGAGAATACTCATCTAGAATGGAGTAAGAAGAGATTGGCTTTATATAGTGTGGGACATATGGAGATGAACTTGAAGGTCAAGCACCTTAATAATAAAGGAGACCCTAATGCATGGCTTATGGATAGATGGAATTGCTTGGAAGAAAGAGAAGAATGAAAGGACATTGTTTATTTAAAAAAAATAGTTGTCTGAGAGGTGCCTGGGTGGCATAGTTGGTTATGCATCCAACTCTTGGTGTCAGCTCAGGTCATAATCTCAGGGTCATGGGGTGGAGACCCACATCAGGCTCTTCACTCAGTGTGGAAGTCTGCTTAAAATTCTCTCTCCCTCCCTTCCTCCCCCTCTGTTCTCAAAATAAATAAATCCTAAAAAAATAGTCAAGATACAAACAAAGGGAAGCAGAAAACAATGATTATTTCTATTTTATCTGAAAGTTAACACATGGCAAAGAACTTACAGATTTGCATTTGATTCTTTTACTGTATATAAAATGTGAGATAGAGTAAAGGGAAGGGAATGAGAAATTCCTTTAGTAAAGAGAGACAAATACAAAGAAACATTGTATTCTGTTATTAGGAGTGTGATTCAAGAGGCCAACTCTGTTCTAATTGAGCACCTCCCCATATAAGCTGTGTGACCTTGCAGAAGTTACTCAGCCGCCCTGAATGTTGGTTTGCTCATCTATAAAATGGGCATAATAACACTGCTCTTTTATCAGGATATTTGGTGTTTTGATGTAATACTTACAAAAACTTTGGACCTATGCCTGATAAATAGTAATTCCCTATAATAGTCTTTATTTTTGTCTAGAAAATTTACTAGTTATTGGAAGATTTCAGCTCAACCTACTGGTGAATGGGAGTTAGCATTACTGTCTATTTAGACTCAAAAGGAAACTGAAGAATTTAGACAAATCCAGATAATTCTACATCTTCCTCTGTTCTGCTTTCTTTATTGTATAACAAGGAAAAGAAAATAGGGTGGAACTGGGAAAACTGGAACTCAGGTTTTCAAAGTAGTCTTTAATTCAGTTAAGAAACTCAAAGGTACCTATCAGATACCTACCTTCTGATACTTATCAGAAGCCACCACACATCTAGGCCATTTGTGTACACCGTTTGTCTCCATTTTTCTCCTGAGTCTTATTCTGAGACTCCTTTAGATCATCCTCTGCCTCTCATTTCCCTGGTGTTCGAGACATCAATTTTCCTTAAATTACCCACTTCTTAGCAGAAGTTGTTCAAAAATTTTCTTTTTCTCAGTTTCAATGATAATCCCTTGCTTTCATTACTATTATCTGCCTCATGGAGTTGGTTATCTAATTAAAGTAATTCAGAGTAAGGCTTAAGAGAACATAAATTTCCCACAGGACATTTGCATTTTGTTAACATGAAGGAAATACCAGTTATTAGAAAGCATGAGGAAAGTACATTTAAAATAGGACAATAGCTTGGGCTCCTGCCTATTTATTTATTTACTTAAGATTTTATTTATTTATTCATGAAAGACACAGAGAGAGAGAAGCAGAGACATAAGCAGAGGGAGAAGCAGGCTCCCTGCAGGGAGCCTGATGCAGGACTCGCTCCCAGGACCCCGAGATCATGCCCTGAACCAAAGGCAGATGCTCAACCACTGAGCCACCCAGGCGTCCCAGGCTCCTGCCTATTTAATACTGAGTTTTCCAGGACTTCATATTATGTGAGCTCAGTGCTCCAAGTAAAAATCTGTTCTATCATGAGAAGTGATGATATCCCTCCACAGATACCTTAAAGCTCTTCCTATTAAAAAGTCAACAGCTTTATTTCAACTACATTAGCTCGTTTGATCCTCACAATAACCCTTTATGGTAAGCAGACGGGCACTGACATCCCTCAATGACATACCAGCTACTCAGATCTCTCAGTGTTACATATGCAAGCTTTTTCAGAACTCAAAATTTTGTGGACCTTTTTTTTAACTTCTCATGAATGTAATCATAAGTATTAATTTTGAGTTTTTACAATTTTATTCTACAATGAATATTCAAAGTATGAAAGTCATCAGTAAAATTAATGTTCCTCTGGCTCAAAATAGTAAATGTATAGGGAAAAAACTAGTTTGATCTCAAAGAGTCATTATATTAAAAGTTTCTTAGAAGCTTCCACTTCTTACTGAGTAAAATCCATGAAATCAACTACCTGCCAGGCTAATGGAAAAACAAACACTGGGTGATCATCTGGGTTTAAATCTCCACTCAGACTCTTTTTTTAGGTCTTTAGCAATTCAGTGAAACCCCTTGTTCATTGCTCTTCACTTAGTAGGTATTTATCACATTTTAGAATCATAACCACCAAATACAAAAGCTGAAAGTAACCTTAAAAACAGTTTAGACCAGACCCTAATTTTAAGATCAGAAGAACAGCAGTCTAAGAGCCATAAAATTAGCAGATTTTCTGCAGGCCACAAATGTTACAAAATCTCATATTAGGTCTTGGTTTCCTAATTCATATTCCAAGACTGTTATATGACCCAGACCCCACCCTGTGGTCTGGTCCCATACTTCAACCAGGCAGGTTTAAACCCATAAACTGTCTCTTCCCCATAAGTAATAGCTCTCAAGCCATTCCTCTATCTACATATTATCTTTCTCCCCTCCTTCCTCATTAATCAATCAAGACTGTCTATTATGGAAATCCACTTCCTTCTTTATAACTCTCTTTCACTCAGATCATTCTGGATACAATCACCATGCTAGATCTGTGCTCTAATTCATCCTTCTAACTCGAGTCTTATCTCCTATCCTGCCTACCATAACCTAGAAAATATTCTAAGATGCAAATCTGATGATCCCACTCACCTGATTAAACTCTTTTGATAATGTTAACCAACAACCCATTAAGCATTTATGAAGTGTAGTCTTTAGACTCATTAGCTCATTCAATCCTCCTAATGTAGACACTGGCACTTATAGGTGAAGAAACTTGTCCAGAGTCCTAGCTAGTAAGCAACAGAGGTATGATTCAAACTCCAGAATCTAGGCTATTAATGCACTAAGCCACCTCCACAGCTCACTGGGGTTCTTATGGCAAGGTCTAAACTCCACCTACCCCAACAAGGTTGTTGAATATAGACAATGCTGAATGACACTGCTTGCTTCTCATCATTACTCGGATTCCATGAGTGTATTTAGACCAGACTAAATCTTCTGATTCCCCCAATACCCTGTTTTCTCCTTCCTCTAGACCAGGTGGGATTGAGAATTTCAGAAATCCTAACTGCTGGGAAAATACCGTGTTCTCTGAATTTTATGAAATTCAAAATAAACATAATGTTAAAACCATTAAGTGTAAAGAAATACAATGAAATATTTTGTCACAGAAAAAAAATATTTTTGATATCTTTTTTTGATATCACAGAAAAAATATTTTTTCTGTGATAGAAAATATTTCAAATACCAAATTCTTAATACTTATGTCTAATTTTTTTGGAGTTCTGCTTTTCTGGAGCTCTGAGCCTGTGCTTCCCCTGCCTCATTGATAAGCTGACAGGACTTCCTGGGATTCTCTTATCAATCATGTCTTTTCCCTGACTTAACTAGATTTTTTTTGGAATTCCAGAACAATTACTCTATCTTGGAATGATCTTCCCTGAGTCTTCGTCAGACACACACACACTTCGTCACAACATTCTGCATATTTCCTCAAATGCGGTCCTTTGTCATGCTGTGCATTTATTGGTCTCTCTTCTCAACAGAATCATTTTATAACCAGGACCTGTTACAAACTAGCAGATGACAATTAGTTGACTTTTTTAGATCACATTAATATGTGAATGAGAGTTTAATTATAGCATTGTGTTGTATCTGTATTATAAATGCAACAAGGTAGGAATTCAGAGAGACATTGGTTTTAATCCTGAATCTTTGGTAAAATGTTTGTGATCATGGGTACCATCTTTGCATTTTATAACAAACAAAATTTTTGAATAAATGTCTTTACCTTCATCATAGAGACTTCTTAAAAATTTAAGGAGATAATGTGAATAAAAGCAATTGAAACAGAAAAATGATGGTCAGGGAAACATGCTATTTTCATGATTGTAAACTGTATCAATATCCATGAACATTTAATACTGAACATCAAATGATAGTCAATAAAAGAGTGCCAGGATTTTAGCTCTTGAGTCTTTAAGCTGGAATATTAACCAGAGCCTTGGCCATATGAAAGGAGGGAGTAAGACACATTGGAAGCCCAACATTTAATAAATTTCAACAGAGGGTTCAGGAGATCTGGCTATTGACTTGCTAACAAACTAGCATTGGACAAGTAAACATGAAATGAAAACTGAATGATTTACATAATGAGCTGAATTTCATTCCACTCTTTACTGCTGGTGACACATGGTAACTGCACTTACCATGGTGACCATAGCATAATACATAGAAAAGCTGAATCACTATGTTGTACACCTGATATCAACATAACATTATGTGGCAAGTATACTTCAATAACAATTTTAAAAATCGAGTACAGAAAAACCTCCCATATCCACCCAGACTCTACAAATGTTAAAATCTCATTCTATTGCATTTGCTCCATAACCTCTCTCTCTCCATAAGCATGCACATGCACACACACACATATACATATGATCATCAGTCCTTCTTGAACTATTTGAGAGCAAGCTGCAGAGAGAGTTTTTCAGGTGCCTTTAAATATTCTAGTTCAGTTGATCCAACTTAAGGAAATGCTATCCTATCTAAATACCATACAGCCTTCAAAATCAGAAAATCAACAAGGATACGATATTGCTGTCCAACTGTCTTTTTGTTTTTTATTCTTATCCAAGTTCTCATCCCAGAACACTCATTAATTTAATTGCTATATATTAATACAATCTTCTTCAGACTGCAAAAGATTTTCACCTTTTCTTTGTCTTTAATGTCTTAGATTTAAAATATCAGAATCTTTATTCTGTAGGATGACCCTTAACTGGATCGTCCAGTATTACCTCATGATCAGATGCATATTATGCTTTCTTAGCAAGAAAAAAAAAAGAATTCTGTACTCTTCTTAGTCTTCTTACTTCTTGCTTCTCTTCATAGAATATCCATCCATCCCATCATTAATGATTAACCACTAATGCCTGTCTGTTAGTGTCTTTCCCACTGTAAATTCACAATATTCCCCTGTGTAATCAATGAGTATTTTCCAAGACTATACCAGTGTCCTGTTTTTCATTAAAACACCAGCACCTCTACTCATCAGCTTCAGCTCCACTCTCAACTCCTACCTGAATCAACTAGCGCAATGATGATCACCAAACTACAAATTTCAATTTTCATCTTTTTTTTTCTAATGTTATTCTGGGCATTCTACTGTAAGGAAAAACTTTTCATCCTGGCCCTGCTTATAAATTTATTCATAAATTTATTTATATCAGTATGAATTCATGAATTTTTATCCAATGTGTTTGAATTCATTATTATTTATTTTGATACTTTAATTGTTCCATATTTGACCAGCAAGGAGCCAGCTCTTATTACTTCTTGACACATTTACAACATTCTTTGAGCATCTACCACAACAAGATAGTCTAGGGTTTTTGTCCTTTACTTCTCATGGTCCTAAAATTTCATATTTTTTCTAATATTTTTCAAAAGAGCCCTGATGGTTCTAGAAACCAAGATCTGGGTACTACTACATGTGTTCATTTCTAGTGGGGTGCCATTACTTTTTGGTCTTTTAGAAGGCAGAGCTATGTAATATATTTATATGGGTGAATACTCATTTATATATATAATGGATTTTAATACCAAAGGTCATTCTGCCCTCTACTCTTCGAATATTTGGGTCCCTCACTTTTCCCAGTGAGGAATCCTGCTGTTGTTATCTTCAGTGTGCTTATTTATTTGCTGAATATAACTGGTCTCACAACTGTGCCATTCATTTCCTTCATCTCCCCCATTTGCCACATCTGTACTCATCCTCTTCAGGATGCTAGCTGATAGCTTAGGCTACTGATTTGTTTCATGTAGCTCCCTGCCCTAGAGTGTTGTGTCTTCAGGTGTGAGGGACTGCACAGTTGAAACACTTTTGTATGGCATCTCTTACTCTACCCAGCACCCTACACCCTACACCCTTGGGCACTGACAGACGAATTGTCATTGTGCCTCAGAACTTCTCCTCTCTTCACTGTTACCACTGTTCAGCAAGCCCCCTGATACCTCTCAAGAACTCTGCACCATGAAAAAAAAGGAAGATGGAAAGAGCTGGGACAATGGGAATAGGGGATTATTACTGGTTTTATTATTTATTATAATTAGGTGTTTATATAAAGCTATCCATCACTTTACTGTAAATATGCTTCTCTCTTCTGTATCACTCTGCCATATCTCTGTATCTGATATTTATCCAAAACTGTCTAATAAAAATGCTTAGCCTATGTATTAGCTTACTTATCTGTATTATTAGTTAATGATAATGCATAACCTTGAAAGTTATTGTGGGGATTGACCATTAATACAGAAAAAGTGCTTGGAATAGTATTCCAAGAAGAGTGAGGACTGAGTAGACACTAACAATTACTTCATTCCTGCATGGGCCAAGTTGTTGGCCCCAGAAATCCTGCTTTCAGTCTTCAGGGCCTCAGCAATAGACATCCAGGATAGAGAAGTTTGGATTTCCTTGGCGGTCTATTAGCCCTTGGAAGATCTGACCATAGAAGCAAATTAGCATTTTTGAAAACTTTGTGAAGAAACAGGCTATATTGGGGACACTTCAATTGTGGTCAAAACAAGATCAGGAAAGTGGTCATGAGGATCATAAATGATCTTTTATACAAATACAGTGTGAAAATGTGCTATGGGATAAAATGGCTGGAAAAAATGACTGTAGAAGCATAATACTTTAAACCGACACCTTTCTTGCCCTTCTGTTTCCTTTGACAGCCCAACAAAGGCCTTTAGTGTTATTTGAGGCTCTTTGTTCTGTGTCACCAGTCTTGAAATGTGTTTTATGTATGTCAGCTTGAATTCGCTTTACCACACCGTCATTTTTATTTCTTCATTCCCTAGGCATGGCAACGCTATCTATACAGACTTACTTTGGAGAATGTACTAACTCCTAATCCTTTGCCATTCTCTGTATTTGCAGCAAATATCCCCCTGTTGCTTCAGTGGTGTCAAGCCATTAGTTGAAATGGCAAACGATCCGATCCAGGTGTGAAGATGTATAGCAGAAAATGATGCTAAATTGTGGCAGTGGTAACCCAGCTCATCCTAAGAAGCAAATGGAATTGATCATTTACCACCCTATCAAGAACTTGGTGCTTGATTTACCATTGTTCTAGTGAGCATCGCTCACACTACAGATAACCAGAGAAAAGATTCCTTATAAACCTACACTACTTTCTTTATTGGTATGTCCCTGGTTGTCACCTTATTGTAACAGGATCATTCTTCTTTCTGAGATAGATGACGGAGCATGAGCATCTTCAAATAACATTGACTAACTTCCCCTAGAGTCTTTGACCAGGCCATTCATCTTCTGAAATATGTTTTTAACAGTTTTGAAACAAAGAAATCCAGCATATGGTAGTTAATTTGGATCTTAACGACTCTCTACTTTGAAAAGACAAATGATCAGCAAGCTGTTTCAAACTAAAACCTTAACCTGCAATTTAAGATGAATAATTTATTATACAAACAAAAATAATTAATCAAAACTTATCGTTAAAGTCAAAATTAAGTTATGCTCCCAAGACCATCTGTTGCCAGGTACACACACATTCTCTTCTTATACTGACACAATAGTTTGTCCTATGTAAGTTTAAAAATAGGTGTTTTTTTTTCTTTTTTAAAGTTAATTAAACACAGACTATATTGTTCATTGAATATATATCTCAATGGCTTTTAGCCAAGTGTTGGCTGGAGTAAAAAGCTGTTAAACATTTCTATGAAAGAAAGAGGCAGTAGATAGTGAAGAATATAGCAAAAGAAGCACTTACCAATTTGTCAAACAGAGAATGACAGGAAAGTGAAAGTTTGCTTTATTAGCAATAATGACAAAATCCATCTAATCTGTCATGAACTCATGATCTAACAGCAAGCTTCCAACTTTGAATACTAGACTTCTTAAAAAAACAGAATTCAATTATCTAGCAATTTTGAATACACAGGATACAAACAAGCCTGGGAAATAAGTAAAATCTGAAATATTTATGAGTGAACAAAAAATAGAAATCCCAAAGCATGTGTCAACCAGCATGTCCCTCATTCAGTGGTTCAAAATTTATTTGTGATACCATTTGAACAAAATTATTGCTACTTGCCACTAAATTTGCAAGTCTTTAATAGGTAAGATGCAGCAAATTGGAAGATTCAAAATAGGCTATAAAAAGAAAGAACATAGAGTAAAACAAAATCATAACTGATAATAAGAAAGGAGACAGGATGTTAAATAGACAATCCAAAGGGATTTTAAAAATCTGTATATAGCTTATTTCCCTCAGGGAGATATAACCTATATATTTCAGAGGCTCCTGAAAACATTATAGTCCAACTATAGGTAATACATAATGACTGAGGAATAATGTCAAAAAGTGTGCTGACTTCACATGAGTCAAGAAAATAATTAGGCATGGATTGCATCAAATGCTATGTAAATTTAAATTAAAAATAATTTAGGTATATAAAAAAACATGTTTGATAGAACAGTTTGTTGTCCTAGTAATCTGGGTTTGGAAGTCTCCCTTTTGCTTTTCTGGTTCAAAGTGAATTTGACCAAGAATTTTAAAGAACACTCATGGCAAATATGATCTTAATTTGCTATAATAGACATATTAGACTATATGTGTGGCTAACTTGGAAGATAATTTCAAATAAAGGGTAGGACTAGGCTTTCTAGAAGTTCTTCATGTTAGTTGCGAATTCATTCAGTACTCCTCTCCTGGGTCTTTATACCTTAACATAAGTTTTTTAAAGTTTTTTTTTTTTTTTAAACACTTTCCACCATAATCCTAAAATTTCAACACCTGATTCAATCAAACTTTGGTTTGAAAAAAAGAACATTTTTCTTCAGTCCCACCTTCCAACATACTTACTTTCTGGTCCAGTGTTAAATTTTTCCCCAAAGGACTGGCAGTTGTGTAACAGATTATTTGAGAAAATTTCACCTTCATTTTCAAATGTGTGCTCTGACTCTTTGGTACCAAACAATCCCAGAGTATCCAAAGAAGGGTTACAAGTGTGGGTCCATTTATATTCATGTTAGTTATAATTAGGAATGGGCTAATTTACAAGCTTACTGAAGCATGCACAGTGATGCAATTACTGGATTTTGTGTTATCATCCATCAGCTGGTGGATAGCAGAATCATCTGAGAGTACAGGGGCCTGAGAAGGTAAGGCTGAGGAAAGGGGCTGTCAGGGATAAGAAGTTCCACACATGCAGCAGCAAGGGGCTCCCTGGAGAAGGAGGAAGGATGCAGAATTTGTGAGCAGCAGAGGGGAATGAAGAGGTGCTGCAGGCTGACTGGCCTGCATAATCATCATACAAAAGTCATTTGTGGTAGTTAATGCAGCATGCTCTGCCAGAGTCTCTGATTCAAACATGTAGAAAGAGGGGACTAAATCAGTAACTAATGCAGGATGTCCTAGGCACCTGCAGACTGTATCTCCCAGGATAGTCGGTTTCTCTTGGAGGATTATCTTAGAGAGAGAGAGACCTTAAAAATAACTTAAAATCTTAGAGTCTTTACATTTATTCATCCTATTGTTCTCATTTAACACACCTGAAACAAAGGCCCATAAAGGCCCATAAAGGCCCTCAGAGATCAGGTTCCTGATATGATGACCTCAAGTGATTATTTCAGAGTCATAAAACCTTATCATATAGTCAGACATTGTTTTGTTTCATTTTCTCTCTAATCTGTGATTTATGTGGGTGGCTCAGGAAAGAACACGAGAGAGGAGGGAGTTACTGATAGTCTGTGAGGCCTTCTAACTCTTTCATGGAGTCAACTTTAAGTTTTGTATTTAAGACTGATTTAAAATCCACCAAGCCTGGGATCCATGGGTGGCTCAGCGGTTTAGCGCCTGCCTTTGGCCCAGGGCGTGATCCCGGGATCTAGTCCCACATTGGGCCCCCTGCATGGAGCCTGCTTCTCTCTCTACCTATGTCTCTGTGTCTCTCATGAATAAATAAATAAATAAAATCACCAAGTCTCCCACTCCTTTCCTCTCTCCTTCCCTACTTTCTTTATCTCCATCTCTTCTGCTCTTTTTTCTTTTCATCTTCTCTCCACCCACCCCCTCATCCTCGCTCTCCTCTTTCATCTGTATCCCTCTTTCTTTTCTGCTTTGTTTTTGTTTGTTTTCTTTTGTTTTCCAATTTAGCCTCCTTTCCCACCGAAATGTCTTGGTTACTCTCCACATATCTGTTGATGACTATTACCTGGATCACTTTCTGTTTACTCAGATCTGCCTTTTATTCACTAACATCTGATTGAAGAGGAAAATATTTGAGACAATACAATGGAAAAATGATGTGGCTCTATAATTATGAAATTTAATGGAAGCAATGTCTGTGGGTTAAGATAAAAGCACTAATCTCATTCACTAATAGAATAGTTTAATCCTCATGTAAGATTGTATGGAAAAATAAGATATCATAGTTTATATTAGTAAGACAAATGAACTTCTCTTTTCATGCTTTAAGCTTATGTTCATTTTTCACTTTCAGTGTTTTAAACAGTTCTCATTAACTAGATAGCCCTGTTTTCTTTTATTTGGTTAAGCTCAAGACTCAATCATTATAAAGCCTCCTGACTTCTCTTAATAGAGATATTTTAGAGCCTCTTTTTGGCATTCTGGAAAGAACAGGAAGGTTATTGGTTAAAGGGAATTTCTGGAGTTCCAGTTTGGTGGCTATAGGATTTGTTAAAGTGAATATCTTGTTCTTTGTTAAATTGTGTTGGTAATTGGCAGCCATATTCTAGTGTCTCACTCAATCTCCTGAAGATGAGAAAGGATTCCTATTTCTGATGGATACACATGGAGATTCTAACTGTAGGCTTTCTTCCCTGGCACCCTCATCCCCAATTATGGAGGTTGCAAGGAAGCACTTAAAATTTTTATTTTAGCATGTTCTATTTTTATTATATGTTGAATTAAGTGCATTTGTAGTTAGCAAATTCATTCAAATTCTGGTCTTCTTTATTTACTAGCTGTATGATAATGGGCATGTTGTTTAAATCTCCATTTTGCCATCCATACTAAGATGTAATAACAACATTTTTCTCATACCCCAAATAATTGCTATCTATAAAAAGACAACTAGTTTAAAGTGTTTTGTGTCAGACAAAATAACTTTTTAAATGTTAATTATAATAATAATATTAATTATAATAGTTTTAAGAGTACAGAAGTATGTTTTAATTGCTCTGTGTTAATACTAGACCCTCTTTCTGTGGCCTCAGCACTATTATGCCTTTTGTCATAGAGTTGGAAGGAAATTTATAAATTACCCATTCCAGACAGTTGGTGTTTGCCTTTGCCCTTTTTGCTCTTCTTGTTTTCCACTTTCCTACCTAGAATGCTGATGTAATGGTGAGAGCTCCAGCAGTGATATTTGACCATGAGAATAAAGCCACATGTTAAAGATGGTAGAGAAAAAAAAAAATGTAAACAAAACCCATACCATTTCTGGCAACATGAAGCTGATATATCTCCCTGTTCTGCCTTCTTCTAGACTTCAATTTTTAACTTACTGGTATATCTAGTCTCTTAATTATTGAAATCAATTTTCCTCATAGATGGTAATAATTAATAGGTGACTAAACTGAATTGTTTTGAATTATTAGAGCTCTCTCGTCCACAGGTGAAAAGCATTTTAAAAAGGAGAAGGAAGGAAGTTTTTTATCTGTATGTGTGTGTGTGTCAGTTTTCGCCCTTTGACTAAACAGTTTCTGATAAAGGAGAATAGTCTTTCCAAATACATATATGTGGCTTTTAGCTAAAAAGAGAGATGTCCCTGGGACATAACATCAGTCTTCTGAAGTACTGTATAGCTGCTCTCTTTTTGGAGAGTAAACTATTTTCTCCACTTCTTTTTAATTTATGACCTTCTTCCACTTTTTGCTTTAGCATCAATTTCCATGTGCTGGTTTGCAAAACAAAACAAAACAAAAAAAAAACATTAAATTCATTGAATTATCTTTAATATGTTCTTACCTCTGTGTCCCATCACCCTCCACCTTTCTGAGTCCCCCCAGGTATTCCCCAGAACTCCAGAGCTTTGCCAGGCTAAATCTCAGCCAGCCCTGCCTTCCTAAAGTGCCCCATCCTTCTCATGTTCATGTCATCAAAACTCACTTTGTTCTGTTTTCTCCGGGCTTCTCAGAGGAGAAGAAAACCATCAACTCACTTACCTTGGGGCATTCCTGGTAGACTCTAGTTTTATACCCTCCCTAAAACGTTCTTTGAATGACTCTAGTCTTGGTGGCTCAATTTTGCCCCTGTAGTGCTATAATACTTATCTGTACCATTCTTACAATTTAGTCCTTAATCACATAATGTATTGTATTCCCCAAGGATCTTACATGTTTTGCTTCTTATAGGTTATATGTTTACTGACAGTGAAACATCAAGTATTTATTATATCCTATAACACACATTTCAGCACTAGAATACTATGCTTGGATTGATTGAATGTTTAATGCTTTTAAACCTTATTGGTATAAAACAAACTATATTCTTATGTCATGAGTATAAAGTTGACTGGTTGAAGATACCAAAACATGAAGAATAGATATATTGAGAAAAACAGTTTAAGAAAAGGGAGATGAAATACAAACCAGAGTTTCTGTCTTGAAACAGAGATGTATTAAAAACCGAAGCTAGTCTAGAGGCACTCTTTGTTCAGATAAGAATATTTGAAATGAGGCACCATCCTGTTAGGTGTTTTGTGAAGGTATCTGAAGAACATTGAAAATTGACAAAAGTGCTAGCACTTTGTGGAGAAGTAGGTTATAAAATTACTTCCACATTAACAACCTTTCTTTAGTATAGTGAACCTATAGACTCTTGTCCTGGGGAAAAGTGAGAATGTGAGCCTCAGCATTCCATTCTGTGCATTCAAACTTTTTCCAACATGATATACTATAAGAAACACATTTTTGTGTTTCAGTCCAAATTGCATGCATGCATGGAAAGGAAACAAAAAGGTGACACTCACTCCTTTCTTAGGTGAGAGATGCTTGATATCACCTATTCTAGTCTAGTCTGCTTCCTCATATACAAATGGAAACTCCAAATTGATTTCAGAATCCACTAATTAGTCATAACAAGCAGATTTAAAAATAATACTCTAGCTTTTGTATACAAATTCCTTAAGGCTCTCAGCAAAACAGTTGCCCTTTTGTTAACAGTACTTGTCTACCCCTGAGAACCATTTGGATTATAGAAACAAAAGATCTTTGTCCCTTTAGTAAGAAGAATACTGGGAAAGAAGGCATACTTGCAGTATCAGCGCCTTCACAAGAAGGGGTCTTGCCAGGGCAGGGAGTTAAGTGAGCAATATCTTTGAGTCTCCTCCTCTTCACTTGCCTGCAATTGTGAAATTCCCTTGGACATTTTCCTTGTGAGAATTTAATTGTTCTTGACTTTTGAAAGCATAGATTTTTAGTTCTTTTTCTGCTCTGATAGATTTTCATCATGTTTCAAACCGATTAACTAGATCATTTTTAACTCATCCATATTAATAGACCCTTTATTACAGGTGAAGTCATTATGACTTGACATGGGCCACATGCTTTTATAAAATTTTAATTTTCTATTATTTTTTCTGCAAGTAGAAAGGATGGGTCCTCTTTGAGGAATCTGCATTTTTGGAAAATGCCAGAATAATTTTTTTAAAACATAAAATGCTCAGGTCTTTACAACCCATACTTGGCCACTTGTCTGCATATGTATGTGTATGAACTCTCTCTACCTTACATAATTCCTATTATGGTGTGTATTAAACTCTCTTATTTATCTCTTTATATCTCTTTAGCTACCTACATATATGAAAATCCGTGCTTCCATGGACCATACTAGCTGTGGAATACAGATAAGAGTCATAACATCCATAAATAGCAATCCTTTGAATTGCATTCCATAATTCATGCAGCTTCTCTTTTAAATGCATCCAAGCATTTTGGGGATCTCCCAAGGCTGCTTTTGCCACTGTGGCTCTGTGATTCTCTTTCCTGTTCTGGAACTTTTTGGTGAACATCTCTGCCTGAGAAAATGCAATCTCTTTCCACACCACTGCCTAAATTCACTCAGCAAGCTGTGCCAGGCACTGCTGCTGAGCAACAGACCCCTTCATCACCCCAGCCAGAAGGTGCTAATGCCATTGGGCCCTCCCTGGAGAACTTCAATGTGCCAAAGACACACTATGTTTATCCAAGAGTGGGGAAGACAGAAGATGGTGTTTTCTTCTCTTGTTATAGATACCACATTTTTTACTTGTCTTGTAATGTCACACAAAATATCTGGAAACCTATCAATTAATTTTTCTTAGGCATTATAGTCTCAATGATATGAAATCACTAGAAATACATGTGAAAAGATGGACATGATGCTATGAATGGGAACTGCATTATTCTTGAGCCAAAGTTTTCTCTAACTCCCTCTTCTTTTAGGGTATCGTGTAGCTTTTCACACAAATTCTTGTTCCTTGTTTATTTACTCAGATAATTCCTTGTGGTCTTTTTCACTTCTACACCTACATGCCAATGAGAGACATAACTTAGGATCAAGGTGGAATGTCCATGTATGTAACGTTTACGTATCTGTCTTCTTCTCAAGAAGAGCAGGGTATCCTATTTATTTCTGTATTGACAACAATGTGATTGGCACATGGAAGTAACTTAATTCATTTTTGCTTATTTGAGTAAATTTTAGGACCAGAGGATTGTTTTTGTTCACATCAATTTGTAGGATTGGCATTCAGCACTTTTCTAATTAATCAAGAAGGCAGGGATTTTTTCGGGGGGCGGGGGTGAAGGGGGCTTCACTAATTGGTTTGCAGTATGGAAAAATAGAGGTTATTGGCCTCTTGATAAGGGGGTCTGCTTTTATTATTTCAGTTACATGTTTGCTAAGTGAA
Source organism: Canis lupus baileyi (assembly GCF_048164855.1). Lineage (NCBI taxonomy): Eukaryota > Metazoa > Chordata > Mammalia > Carnivora > Canidae > Canis > Canis lupus. The sequence goes on along the minus strand of NC_132843.1, from coordinate 34,145,605 downwards.
TTAGGTGCTACATATTTTCCTTTATCTGGACCTATTTTTTGTTACTGTTGTTAAATCAGGGAGCCAGATCAAATAAAACATGAAGATTTTTCCAGCTCATTCTGTAAATCTGTGTTGTTCTTTATCTGGCATGTCTTTTTTAGACTTCCTAAGACTTATTTGACCCATATTTAAAGTCCTTTTTTTCCCCTGAGAATAAAATTGCCTACAGTTAAAATTTACAACTCTAGAATATCCAATCCTATAAAATCTGCCGTCTGCTGCTACAGAAGCCATATGTAATTCACATCGTTTAAGTTCTAAATCTGTGTCTAACCCATTAAATTTGTCTAAATGGACAACGGGTGTGGATGCTAGCAAACCATTCATGAATTCCGTTTCTTTCTATTTCAGCAATTACCGAGTTAGGTCTGTAGTGGTGATTGAGGAATGCTTTTAAAGGGAATTGGTCATGTCAGATTTTGCACATTCCCCTCTTAAAACTTCCTCTTTTTATGCCTACTCTCATATACAAAACCTCCATTTTATAACTTTTTTTTTTTTAGAGAAAGAGATGGAGGGTGGTGCATGCAAGAACGGGGGTGGGGAGGAGCAGAAGCAGAAGGGTGAGAAGAGCTCAAGGAGAGAGAGAATCTTGAGCAGACTTCACATCCAGTGCAATGCCCCATTTGGGGCTAGATCTCCTGACCCTGAAATCATGACCTAAGCTGAAGCCAAGAGTCTGATGCTTAATAGACTAAGCCACCCAGGTGCCCCACAGAACCTACATTTTACCTCCTGGTCATCAAAAGTCCTAGACCACCGACTCATCAAAAGCTTTTCTTCTCTCTATTCTTCCAATCCTGCTCCATGTCCACCCTCCCACACACCCTACACATCTCCATCTGCATCTGATTTTTATCATCTCCCAACTCAGGCCAGACTAATCCTCATCTTCTTTTTTTTTTAATTAAAAATTTTATTTATTCATTCATGAGACACAGAGAGAAAGAGAGGCAGAGACACAGGCAGAGGGTGAAGCAGGCTCCATGCAGAGAGCCCAACATGGGACTCGATCCAGGGTCTCCAGGATCATGCCCTGGGCCGAAGGCGGCGGTAAACTGCTGAGTCACCCAGTTTGCCCTAGTCCTCATCATCTTTATCTCTCATCTATCCTAAATTGATTTGATTTATTTGTATGGAAATTTAACTACATTGATAACTGACTTCACTAAAATGTATGTTCAGTGCATTCGTTTGTAAACTCAAACACAAATGTATCATCTGATAGTTCTAGATGCCAGAGGTCTAAAATCAGTCTCACTGGGCTAACGTTGAAGGGTCATCAGGGCTGCTTCATTCTGAAGGTTCTAAGGGGAGAATCCATTCATTTGCCTTCTTTGGCTTCTAGAAGCTGCCTGAAGTCTTGCACTCTTGACTCCTCCCTTGCAGCTCTCCATCCTCTTGCTTCCTGGTCACATTTCTTACTGCTGACTCTGACCCACCTGCCTCTCTCGTATAAGGATCCTTGTGATTTTACTGCACTCACCCAGACAATCCAGTATAATCCTCCGATTTCAAGGTCCTTACCTTAGTCACACTTGCTTGGTCCCTTTTACCATGTAAGGTCACATTCAGTGTTTCCAGGGTTTAGAGTATAGAGACATCTTGGGGGACACTATTCAGCACCCCACATTTAAAAAGCTCCCATCATCTCTCAGTGTCACTCAATATTGGGAGCAGACTGTCTGAAAGTGCATTCATGCTCTACCTGAAATGCCAATCCCAGAGACCTACCTAAGACTTACTGAAGCAGAATCAGGCATGAGACACAGAAAAGTTAAGGGTTTGTGTGTGTGTGTGTGTGTGTGTGTGTGTGTCTCCCTTAGACTTTAAGGATTTGTCCATCCCTAATTATCTAATGTCCCATTGACCAAACCAGTTTTTTACAAATGTTACTATTTTTCTAAACACCCAAGTTAGTTAACATGTCTAATATTTCAAGACTTGACTTTTTCCTTAAATCACTGTGGAAATAGTGTTCATTTAACAAATGTTTCCGAACTACATATGTATGGTTTTGGAACTTTTCCAGTCATCACTCTGTCTCCTTACACTCTTGAAACCATACTCTCAAATCAGCTCTGGGGCCTTGATCCCATCAGTCACATCTCTTTCTGTAGAACTTGATTTCTCCCTCTGGCCTGGGAAGATGTGCCCTTTTAGCTTCTCTCAACTGACATATGGTTATACAGATTGACAAAGGGGAAAAAAATAAGATTGAGGGACCATCTTTTCCCTTTCTCTTTTCCCCACAGTACAGGAGTACATCCTGAGCCCAGCCCCTCATTGTGAAATTCCTGTCTCCCTGCCTGATCAGTTTTCTCTTCTTTCCCACATGGGCCCATCTTTCGGGCTGACTTAGAGCTACTGGAACATCCTGCTCAGTCACTTTGATGCACTTGTACCTGGTATACCTTACACTCCCTTATCCTGAAGTCCTCTTGTGTGCTACCCAGTCTCTCTGCCACTGTATACCCACACTAACATCCACCCATGCCCATCATATACATGCATACAAATCCTCCAAGTTGCACACAAACACTATACCACACACACAAACCTATCCCCAACAAACACACTCATATAGCTACCTACATGTGCAAATCCCCTCCTTATATACAGAAACAGACGTGCCTTACACATGAACACTTATACATACCCCTCACCCCACACATACATGTGTACACACACACATACACCACAAAGAAACCCTACACACATAAATGTTCATCCTACATAAAATACATACCCAAACACAAACAGAAACAAACAGCCAATGAATATATGCCACTGAAATTCAGTCATATCCTCTACATTCATCCTCTCAAAATTACTCTCCTATACTCAGACACTCTCTCTCTCACAACCACACACACTGATATGCGTACACAGAGACATATGTGCCTCCCCCTGCAAATTGTCACTCATGCACATTTGCATATACAGACCCACCCTCACACATATGCCCCTATACCATGCCGACACACAACCAACACTGCCTCTATCTTATATAAAACAAAACGTACATGGTCTCATATTATCACATAAAAGTGCACCTCAACTAGAAAAGTGTAACAGATTTTTTTTTAAAGTGTAACAGATTTGAATAAAAACAGCAATAATAGAACTATACTTCTTTTGATGTTAAAAATATTTGCCAAAGTAAACATTCTGTGAAGGAAGTGAGAAAGAAGAGTAATAAACTTTTTAAACACAATAAAAGTAAGAGCTCCACGTATCAAAAATACATGGGATTTTAGTAAAGCAACATCCAGAGGAAAATTAATCACTTTATAATATACTGTTTTTATAAAATGTAAAAGGGAAAAAATATTCAACTTAAAATTCAAATAATTAGAAAAAGCATGCGAACACCCACAAATATACTGTGGAAAAAAACAATAAAGATGATAGACAAGGGGATCCTTGGGTGGCTCAGTGGTTTGGTGCCTGCCTTTGGCCCAGGGTGCAATCCTGGAGTCCGAGGATCAAGTCCCACGTCGGGCTCCCAGCATGGAGCCTGATTCTCCTTCCTCCTTTGTCTCTGCCTCTCTCTCACTCTCTCTCTCTCTCTGTATCATAAATAATAAATAAATAAATAAATAAATAAATAAATAAATCTTAAAAAATAACATTTAAAAAAAGATGATAAACAAAACTAAATAATAAATACTAAAAGACATCAAATTTATAAATTCAATAGCTTGTTCATTAAAAATAAGTATACTGGGCAGCCTGGGTGGCTCAGCGGTTTAGTGATGACTTCAGCCCAGGGTCTGATCCTGGAGACTCAGGATCGAGTCCCATGTCAGGCTCACTGCATAAAGCCTGCTTCTCCCTCTGCCTGTGTCTCTGCCTCTCTCTCTTCTCTCTCATGAATAAATAAATAAAATATAAAAAAATAAAAATAAAAAAATAAAGCTGTTCTCATAAAAAAATAAGTATACTAACATCTATAAAATAATTCAAGAAAAAATATATTTGTAAAATTGTAAGAGAATTTTAAAAATAATCTTATGACTATATGTTAAAAGAATTCTAAATTCTCAGTAAAATAGGCGATTTTTAATAAAATGTTAACTAAATATTAAAAATTAGAATTAAAATTGTCAAAAGCAAAAATTAAATTAGTAATGAGAGGGATCCCTGGGTGGCGCAGCGGTTTAGCACCTGCCTTTGGCCCAGAGCGCGGTCCTGGAGACCCGGGATCGAATCCCACATCGGGCTCCCGGTGCATGGAGCCTGCTTCTCCCTCTGCCTATGTCTCTGCCTCTCTCTCTCTGTGTGACTATCATAAATAAATAAAAATTTTAAAAAATTGAAATCTTAAAAAAATAAATAAAAATAAATTAGTAATGAGAGAATTTGAGTATTTTTTAAGTCAATAAAAATAATATCTAATACTCTTGTCAGTTAATGTAATTACTGGAATATCATGTAATTCAAAATTTCAAATTCTGACCTTAATTTTATATCAAAATTAAGTAATTCTACAAACTATTTTGGAAGAAATTAACACCATTCTAGTATTTATGATTAAATAGCGTAAATATATCTTCTTTTAAAATTCTGCAGTCAGTTTAAAAATTGTATTGTATGGATATTCTAAAATCTATTTTTTTTACATTTTAAAGTCTTTGAAATTAGGGTGATTTTCTAATCAGTAATATCTTAAAAACACATCACATTAATTGTATTATAGTTGTTACCACTTCTGTTTCTGAAAACTTGGTCACAGAGCTGTTTATCTGTCATCATTTCACTTGATTTATGTGCAATTTCATACTACACATGTGAGTTTGATTGCTTTTTCAATTTCTTTAAAAAATGATTTTCTTCTGATTCAATATGGAAATGAAAGTTCTATGCAAAAAGGCATGCAAACAGAGCATTGACCTGTACATTCAATAGTCATGGAGCAAATAGCTGCTGTCAGGATGACCACCACCAGCAAAATCTGCAGAGTTGTCAGCAACTCAGAAGAAAACCTTGGAGGGAATCTGAGACTTGCTTTTAAGAAATACTGCACAACTAGTACTCTTGGTGTAGTTTTTTCAGTGCTAAATTGGGAATCTACAGTTTAAATGTCTATATTTCCCCCTTTATTTTCTAGGTTTCTAGGAATACATTTCTTTTTTTTTAATTTATTTTTTATTGGTGTTCAATTTACTAACATACAGAATAACCCCCAGTGCCCGTCACCCATTCACTCCCACCCCCCACTCTCCTCCCCTTCTACCACCTCTAGTTCGTTTCCCAGAGTTAGCAGTCTTTACGTTCTGTCTCCCTTTCTGATATTTCCCACACATTTTTTCTCCCTTCCCTTCTATTCCCTTTCACTATTATTTATATTCCCCAAATGAATGAGAACATACAATGTTTGTCCTTCTCCGACTGACTTACTTCACTCAGCATAATACCCTCCAGTTCCACCCACATTGAAGCAAATGGTGGGTATTTGTCATTTCTAATAGCTGAGTAATATTCCATTGTATACATAAACCACATCTTCTTTATAGGAATACATTTCAATTATTAGCTAGTCACATGGGTTTTCCTCAAGCCAGTTTTAACAGTCATGTAACCAAGTTCTCTCCAACTACATAAATAAAGAAATACTATGTGCAGTTTTCAGGAAGTGCCTGAATGAGTGGACATGTCTTTTCTCATTTTCCTTTTTTGTTGGAATGCAGGCATGATGGTTGGAGTATGAGTAGCCAGTTTTGATCATGAATAGAAATCACATGTTAAGAATAGACAGATGACAAGATACATGATATACGAGTGCCTGATATTATGGTCCCATCAGGGCACCTGGGTGGCTCAGTCATTTAAGAAACTGACTCTTGGCTTCAGCTCAGGTTGTGATTAAACCCAGTGTTGGTGTCTGTGTTCAGCATAGTATCTGCTTGAGATTCTTTCTCCCTCTCCCTCTACCCCTCCCCCCATTCTCTCATAAATAAATAGATAGATAAAATCTTTTTTGAAAATTATGGTGCCATCCCACTCTTCTGATACTGTTTCTACAGGATTTTATTTACCTGAAAGTAAACCTAATTTCTATCACACTTAAGACATTTATTTGAGTTTTCAGTCACTTGCAAGCCAGTATTTTTTTTTATGATAGTCACACACACACAGAGAGAGAGAGAGAGAGAGAGGCAGAGACACAGGCAGAGGGAGAAGCAGGCTCCATGCACCGGGAGCCCGAAGTGGGATTCGATCCCGAGTCTCCAGGATCGCGCCCTGGGCCAAAGGCAGGCGCTAAACCGCTGCGCCAACCAGGGATCCCGCAAGCCAGTATTAATCTTAACTTACTCAGTGCCATAATGTATGTGCTTTTTATTATCTGTTTGTATGTTTTAAAACACATGATATAGGGCACCTGGGTGACTCAGTCAGTTGAGCATCCAGCTATTGGTTTTGGTTCAGGTCATGATCCCAGGGTCCTAGAATAGAGCCTGCATCTAGCTAGCTCAGTTCAGGGTCTGCCTGTCCCTCTCCCTCTGCTCTTCCCCCTGCTTGCTCTCTTTTTCTCTCTTCAAAGAAAGAAATAAAATCTTAACAAAAATAAAAATAAAGCACATATGGTTGATTTAAACTTCACACACAGTGAATATGAAATGCAAAATAAAAGAATGTGATTTTCTTTAATGATTGTAATTAAGCTGATCTTAATTCATCTTTAATTCCTCTGATGGTAGGCTCTCCAGGGTATTAAAATATTTCTTCTGGTTTAAAATGTCCCTTTGAGTAAATATCAAGCCATTTTTCTTTTCTCGAGAAGTTCTTCTTAACCTCTTTTTTCAAGCACTCTGTTTGAGGAAAGCTCAGTTTTCCTCACACAATCCTGTGGGTCCTTGCTGAACCCCCTGAGATAGATGACACCCCACCAATCAGTTGGCATTGCTTGGGACAATTAAGTCCTTGGGATTATGAAAGACAAAAATACTTTCATTAAATACCTCAAAATTATTATCTGTATTACATTTACAGTATCATTCGATGTAAATTATTATTGTTCTGGGGAAATCTAATAGAGGTAACAAAATGCAATAATTTAACTTATGGCCATTGGAAGAAATTGCTAGAAAAAAATATCCTGAAGACATAAATTCACTTAAGAAACACAGAAAAAAAAACATAAAGCAAAGTTTCTTAGTTGTTTTCAATTTGTTCTTGATCTAAAATTGACAGGCTCCCTTTCCTGTGAGCCTTTTGAATCCTATGAACTGCCATGTATATACAGAACTGAAGACATCAGACTAGAGTCTCTACTGATCTTTCCCTAGTTTTAGATGTGGTTTGAAAGGACATCCTCAATACTGTTCCAGCAAGAGGAATGTAAACTTCTTGCAGGGCATTTAAGATGGGCATCTTTGAAGCTGTGATTCACAGCCTCTCACCCAGCTTATAAAATGCTAGTTTATGACTTCAGGTTAATGCTTGTTAACATCATGTAATATGGATTCATGGTCATTCAGTTTTAACCCCAACTTAAACCTAATTGGCTTTCAGTAGAGCTTTATTCAAAGCAATTTGCTGATTTTAATAGCAAGTCTGCAGACTCAGCAGGGAAAAATGTGCAGATGCATTTCAGGCATTCTTTGAAAAATCAATGTACAATGTGCATGATGTTAGGTTTCAGTTGGTCAAATCAATATGTTCTGGATGTACATGGCTTTGTGATTCTTTTGGCTATCCCCAAGAAGAACATAATAAGATCTGTCTTTTCACATCTATACAAAATGTAAAAAATGTTTACATTAATTTAAAATTCTGTTACCTAAGTGATTTCTATAATCCCTGGATATTTTCTTTCTTTTATTTTTTCCAAGTGAATGCAATATCATGAAAAGAATTCTTATCATGGAATCATAAAATCTTGTTTTCAAACAGAGTTCTACCACTAGCATCCTTAACTTAGAGAAGTTACATACAACTGCAGTATCATACAGTGGTTATTTTATTGTTCTAATTTATTATCATTAATCAATTTTTGAATGAATAATTTATGCCCATTATACAAAAGTCAAAATACAGACATTTAGAAACTAAAATGTCAGGCTTTCAGTCTGTCAGTCAGCCAGTTGTCTTCCACAGAGAAAATCATGGTTAGGGATTTTTTATATATTCCTATAAAGGCTTTCTGTATGCATAAAGCATATATATAAACTAATATTATGTACTGAAATATATTAGATGATGGCTTGCTAAGCACTGTTCACATCTTGATTTTTTTACTTAAGCTGTCTTGATGATCCTGTCTTAGCATTCACATTAATCATAACCCCAATCCTGAAATTGACCCTATTTCATTGTATGGAATTACTATAATTTATGCAACCAATTCCTTATTAGTAGACATTTATTTAGGTTATTTCTAATTTTTTTTCCTATATTAAAGAATGTTGCAGTGATAGCCTTATGCATATTATTTTGGGTTCATTAGTATCATGTTTGGAGCATGACTTCCTAAAAATTGAAGCCTGAGTGGTTATGGCTAATATTGCTTCATAGATTTTGCATCATCTAATACCCCCACCAACAATATTTGAGAGTACTAGTCCTTTTTGCCCCATCAAAACACAGTATCATAAAGTTATTATATTGTATATATAAAAAATGGTATCTTGGAATGCCTAGGGGGCTCAGTTGGTTAAGTGTCTGCCTCTTGATTTTGGCTCAGGTTATGATCTCAGGATCATGAGATTGAGCCCCACATTGGGAGCCTGCTTGAGATTCTCTCACTTCCCTAAAAAAAATGATATATTTGGACTGTCTTGTACATTTACATTGTACAGATATTTTTGGTCATTTTTTCTATGTTTAAAAGCTAATTAAACTATTCTTTTGGTTGAAATAATTGTTCATATCCAGTGTTTTATTAGGCTCTTTTTTTTCTTTCTCATTTTTTTATGTGAGATTTTTGTGTATTGCAGAAAGTAGACCTTTGTGATATGTGTTGAAAATATTTTCCCAGTTTCTTTTTTTTTTAATTTTTATTTATTTATGATAGTCACACAGAGAGAGAGAGAGAGGCAGAGACATAGGCAGAGGGAGAAGCAGGCTCCACGCACCAGGAGCCCAACGTGGGATTCGATCCCGGGTCTCCAGGATTGCGCCCTGGGCCAAAGGCAGGCACTAAACCGCTGCGCCACCCAGGGATCCCATTTTCCCAGTTTCTCATTTGTTTTTTGACTTTGCTTATGGTGAAATTTTTCCACTCAGATTTTTTGATATAATAATAGCTATTAGTCATTAATTAATTGTGTTTTGGTAATTTGTCCAAATTTTAACATCTTTTCTATTCTAGACTTTATTTTTAAATTAATATATTCCTCTAAGGCATTTTTATTCATTTGGAATTTACATTTAAGTCTTGGTTCTATCTAGAATCTATATTGGAATAAAAAGAAGATAGGTTGTAACCTACTTTTTATGATTACCTAATTGCCATAAATTATTTATAAAGATACCTTGGGTCTCTCTGAAATATATAATGTCATTTTCCCATTTGGAGAAAACTGATGAGCAGATTTAACTGAGCAAGACTCTTGTGAAGATTTCCTGAAGATTGCTAAAGTTTTGGTAAAGGTTTGGTTAGGAAAAAAATCCATTTCATCAAAATTTGCAGCTTCCAAAAAATGCAAATTAAATATAGACTATTTACAAAGCAAAAGCTATGTCCTATACTAACCAGAATTCTTTGCAAGCACAACTTTTTTGAACTTGGTCACAGCAACTTCTTGCAAGACACATCTGTGAAGGCAAGGGAAACAAAAGCAAAAATGAACTATTGGGACTTCACCAAGATAAAAAGGTTCTACACAGCAAAGGAAATAGTCAACAAAACTAAAAGATAACTACAGAATGGGAGAAGATATTTGCAAATGACATATCAGATAAAGGGCTAGTATCCAGGATCTATAAAGAACTTATCAAACTCAACACCCAAGAAGTAAACAACCCAGTCAAGAAATGGGCAGAAGAAATGAACAGACATTTCTCCAAAGAAGACCTACACGGCCAACAAGCACATAAAGAATGCTCCACATCACTTGCCATCAGGGAAATACAAATCAAAACCACAATGAGATACCACCTTAAACTGGTGAGAATGACTAAAATTAACAAGACAGGAAACAAAAAAGTTGGCAAGGATGTGGAAAAAAGGGAACCAACCCTCTTGCACTGTCGGTGGGAATGCAAGCTAGTATAGCCACTCTGGAAAACAGTGTGTGGGTTCCTTAAGAAGGTAAAAATAGAGCTACCCTGTGACCCAGCAATTGTACTAATCAGTATTTATCCCAAAGATACAGATGTAGTGAAACACCAGGACACCTGTACCCCAATGTTCATAGCAGCAATGCCCACAATAGCCAAACTGTAGAAGGAGCCATGATGTCCTTCGACAGATGAATGGATAAAGAAGATGTGGTGTGAAGTATATATATATATAATATATATATATATAAAATATATATATAAAATATATAAAATATTATATATATAAATATATATATAAAATATATATATATAAAATATTACTCTGCCATCAGAAAGAACGAATACCTACCATTTACATTGACATGAGATGTATCTGAAGGGTATTATACTGAGTGAAATAAGTCAGTCAGAGAAAGACAATTATCATATGGTCTCACTCATATGTGGAATATAAGAAATAGTGAAAGGGACCATAAGGGAAAGGGGGAAACTGAGTGGGGGAAAAATTAAAGAGGAAGATAAACCATAAGAGATTCCTAACTCTGGGAAACAAACAAAGGTTGCAGAAGGAGAGGTGGGTGGGGGGATGGGGTAACTGGGTGATGGGCATTAAGGAAGCCACATGATGAGATGAGCATGGGGTATTATACTATATGTTGGCAAATTGAATTTAAATAAAATTTTTAGAAAGTAAAAATAAAAAAAAATTCTTTGCAAGCAATAGTTTAGCTAGTCTAGCTAGTTTAAGCAAGAAAAAAAAAAAGAAATCTAGCTACAATGGAGGCTGAATGAGAGATTTCTGTCTTCCTCCTTGGGAATATAAGTAATTACCCAAATGTAAGGAGAGTGTCCAAAAACATCACAAATGTCCATGTCATATCCTTCAGTTAATTTGGTTATCACTACAACCCTATGAAATAGGGATCAATTATACTACTGTATCCATTTTACAAGTAAGGAAATGAGAGCCCAGAGAAGAAGTAAGAAATTTATTTTCATATCATTCGCTGTACTTGATATTCCACATTATCCCATTTAATCCTCACTAATCATTGACCAAGTTAATTATCCTTATGTTATAGATAATGTAATTGGGTCTTAAATTGGTTATGTGAATTGCTTATGGTCACAATGCTGGTAAATTACAGAGTGGAGATTAAAATCTATGTCACTTGACTCTATAGTCCGTATTTTTTCCAATAGACTAGGTTGCCTTTATAAAAATACAAGATCATAAACCAGGAAAGTAAATTATTTCAATGTCAGCTGATACCTGAAATGTAGTGTTCAGACCTCTTGTAAGTTATCAACTTAGATTCCAACAAATGTAGGCAAAAGAACTTTTTTTTTCAAGATTTTATTTATTTATTCATTAGAGACACAGAGAGAGACAGAGACAGACATAGGCAAAGGGAAAAGCAGGCTCCATTCCAGAAGCCTGATGTGGCACTCGATCCTGGGCCTCCAGGATCACGCACTGAGCCAAAGGCAGATGCTCAACCACTGAGCGACCCAGGCATCCTTTTTTTTTTTTTTTTTTTTGTAAAGATTTTATTTATTTATTCAAGAGAGGCAACAGAGAGAGAGGCAGAAACATAGGCAGAGGGCCAGCCAAGGGGGAGGCAAAAGTACTTGTATATTTTGGATAATTCATGGGAAATCAAATGCCTGAATATTTAACATTAATGCTATTTATAGAATATCAAATTATTGCAATATTAAAACAATATTATCTTCTTTTTGTTCTAGTATAAAGAAACCATTCTTTATGAGTTAACAATCTAGAAATGGCTATATTGAATCAGACACTGATCTTGTAGATATCTGGCACTGTGAAACAAAATATATGAGTTTGACTATACTGTAAGTTGAATTATTTGGGGATTTTAAGACATAGAATGATTGCCCTTAGTACAAGCTAGAATATTTCAGTATGTAGGAAAGAAGTTCAGAAATAGAAAGGAGTGTTTCTAAAACACCAGGACATTCTGATGTGCCTGCTAAATTGAGAATCACATTTTAAAGTTCTAAAAATGTTTGCTTGGCTTACTCTGGGCAAATTACTTTGAAAGAAATGCCAATTCAAAGCTTGTCGATCTCCTTCAGAAGCCTGTTTTACCTTCCTCCTTTCCACTCTATATTAGTTTATACTTAATCTCAATTCTTATGATGACATTTTGTATGTAAAAATACCGTTGAAATTATAAAATTCAATGAATGAAGTGTCTTCTGGAATTTTTATGAATATTATAATTGTAGTTTTGATTTTTATTTATGTTTATTTCATCTCATATCCTAATGGCTACAGCAGACTCATACTTTCCCCAACAATTCATTTTATTTAGGGGCATATCTAAGGCATGATTCTCCAAAGTCCTCATCAACTAGTCCAATATCATTCCATGCTTCTATCACTTCTCACTTCTGCTTGGTTCCTCTATGCTGAAGAAGGGGTGTTTCTGCTTCAGCAGCCCTACGGTCTTGTACTCCGCAATGCCTTCCTTTTTGCCTGGTTCTCCCATGCACAGGCACCCTCCACAACAGGGTGGCCTGTTTCTTCTCCTAGACTCCTCTCTCAGTATCTGCTAGCTTAAATGCCACAGCTGGCTCACATGGATATCTTGGCAGAGCTGAAGGTTGTGATCTTACAAACCTACTCAGTGTCTGGTAACAAAACATGGAATATGCTACTCCTTTAATTGTCATACTGTATAAAAGGACCACCATAACGCCATCATCCTGGACCCTAATATCATAGATCCTTGCTTAGATCCTGATATCAGAGACTTGTGTTGTTCTTTGGATCCACAGCATCATCAGCCTTACCCCGCCCAACCTACCAACTGAAAGAGAATTGATATTTTAACAAAATTCTCAAGTGATTTACATTTATCTTAAAGTCTGAAAATCTCTGCATCAGTAGATTTTATTAAAAAGCAAGTCTTTTCATTCTGACTGTGGCTTCTGTCTATCATCATATAAATCACAATAGACCAGGTTGAAAACACATTCCTGGTTTGAGATCTTCTATGTGTGTTCAGGACACACTTCTCTCTAGGAAGCTAATTTTATTAGAGTCAGGTTTACCATTTCTAGACTTCTTTTCCCTGGAAGCTGCTTAGATCCTGATGCAAATAGATTTCTGCTCCTCCAAATTCTCAAACACACTTGAATCTGACTGCATCTTAGTGGTGAACACTGATCCAAACTAGAATATCCTACTCCATTTGTACCGTGTGTCATTTCTGCTCTAGGATCTTTCAACAGTCGACTCAACTTCAGCAGAGTGAATCGATTATTGTAAGAGTCTTTTGCATTGCCTCTTATTCAACATCAAGTTTTGTGCAAGAGCTTTACCAGCTATTCAGAAACATTTGATAAAAGCAGATGAGAATTTAACGGTTAGAAGTGTTTCAGAAATCTACACTAGGACATCATGATGTGCCTCTTACATTGAGAGTCACTTTAATTTTTCTAAAAAGATTGCTTGGCTTATTTTGGGCAAATACAATTCATGAGCTTAAAAAGTTCTTAGAAAGCTTTATTAATGCCAGCTAACTGACAGGTTAATTTGTTAATATCCCTTATTAAAATATGTTAAATATATATCAATCTGCTTACACATGACATTTGCAGATTTTCTTAGGGTCTTCCTATAAATCTACTATTCACTTTATGTAGTTTTGTACATTAGCAGCTAGTAACAAGACCTTTGTGTTATAATTGTTTTAATCAGTGATACTACTGTGATGATTTAAATTAAAAAATTTGTTTTTGGAGAAGTTTTAGGTCTACAAAAAATTGACCAGAAAGTACAGAGAAGATTTGCTTTTAATTGGTACCATAATTGTGTTATTTTTTATTCAGTATGACATTTTTCTATGTGCTAGAACCAGTATAAATATGCAGATATAACCACAAGTTTGCAACACTTAACTAAAAAAAGAAATAGTTCTGTTTTATTTCAAGTATATACTTCTTGTCAGTATTACCATCATCATCATCATCAGACCTTCTTCATCTTTTAGCTAATTTTTCAGCAGCCTGGTGGAAATTCTGAGCTTGGTCTTTCCCACTATCTTCTGTAAAAGAATAGGCTAGTCAGATACTTTATTTGTACCCTAATGTTCATAGTAACTATGTGACTCAAAGATGCAATGTAAAAAAAAGAAGAGTCTGCCTATTTAAAAAAATTAAAAAGCTAATAGAATCTTTATAATCAGTTCAGGCTTCTAGGGAACTGATCAAACAAATGGCATAGCTATAGCTGTTTGAGCAGTGCTGCTGAATGAACACTAGGACCATGCGGAGGCCATTTCTTCTAAAATCTCCATGTAAACAACTAGTTAAATAGACTTGATGAACAGAAACCAAAGAATTGGTTATACAGCTCCTTTTGAAGAAGAAACCCATGACCTTTTCTTATTGTCAAAAGAAAAAATAAAGGATCCAACGATAAAGAGAGGCAATCAACTGACTTATAATCTTTGTCACCATATAACGGTTTCATTATTAGAAATTGTTTTCTATTTCTGTCTTCTGATGTTGGATTTACCCTTGGCTTCAAATTATCAAGTGCATGTCCAGAATTGATTTGTTTTAAATAGGCCCCACTGAGTTGACAGGCCACTAATGAAATGAATTAATTCTGAACACAGTTTCTAATAACTGGAGAGAACAATGGGGGAATAGGGTGCAAAACTGAATAATGAAGGATTGCATCTCAGTCTCATTTCAAAAGTTCAGCTGCAGTGGTGGCTCAGCTATGAAACTAGAATGGAGGATGATAACGTATTCCTAATGGACATACTGGTTAGTAAGTGGAACCACAAACCCTAATAGAAAATGAAGAGCTATGACTAAAGCATAAGGAATGTCTCTTAGAGGATTCCAAGCTTGATCCTAAGAATCACATGGACAGATTTGAGGCACTATAGTGGAACATTGTCATTACATATTTTTAGCTTTTATCTAACACATTTGTAGATTAATCAACAAGTATTTATCTAAAGTGTTTTTATTTATAAATGTACACTGCTTTAAATAGCTTTGAAGAAAAATTTGTAAATATATTGGGCACAGACACTGACTTAAGAGAATTCCCAATTTAATTAGAGAGAAAGTAAAAATAGTTACAAATAAAATGAAGTCTTAGATTTAGTAAATATTGCTAAATGAAATCTGTTCTTACTACTGAATTAATCTCTTCTATAACATTAATATCTTCTGTAACGTTTCCAGAATATTACTGTTAATTTCTCCTTAATCACAACCAGTGACAAGTAATTTACTGATTCTTAAATTCTGGGGTAATATATTCTATTTGGGCCATTTTAATACTTACAAAGTTCTACCCCCTATTAAATCAATCTCCATAATTTCTGTTTATTGGCCTGTGTTGTGACTCCTATGACTGACATAATTTCATTTTATTTATCTAATACTCTTCTTCAAAGCAATAATTTTAAAATGTCATGATTTCCATTAGGCCTCTACTTGGTCTTTTCTTCTCTCAGGTTTTTCCCTTCAGTTGACACTTTCCCAGTGACATCATCCCAAAGGCTATTACAGTCAGAGTATTTGAATTCTGTTTCCTGTTGAACTCTCATTCTTCAAGGTTCCATTAAAAGTGAGTTTTCTGAGGACAGTAATGCTGATGCCAAAAATAATGGTTTCTTATTCTCTTCAGTTTAATACTTCTCAAGCCTTAAGTAAAATCTTCTGATTTATCAGCTTTATCTACACAATTATATTAATCTTTTTTCAACCACACTTTGGTCAATTTCCCCTACATTGTTTTTTTGTTCTGCTTCAAAAGTTTTCAGTCTGAGATTTATTATACTAAATAAATATATTGCTGATATTCAATATATTTGCTATAGAATCCACTTATTTTACTAGTATTAAAGTCTCTTAAAAATAAGAAGATTCATGTGACTGTATAATGTAGATGATAAAATTAAGGAGAAACCATGACAAGTTGAAGTGGGTGAGATAGGTTTACTGAAGGATGAATAAGAGTTGATTTTGCTGAAAGGGGATTGGAGCACATGCAGAAGAGAATATGAGGAAAATATGAGTAAAATGAAAAAGATCTCAGGAGAAATGAGAATTATTAGATAAAATAAGAGAGAACTAAATTCTAATGTCACTACTAACTTGAGATTTTTTTTAAAGTTTTAGGAATGATGGAAGGCATTGTTCCAGGGATGGAGACCACTTAGGAGTGATTATTTGCTAGATAATCTGGGATTCAGTAGTTCTCAAATTAAAAGGGCAATATACTCATTGCTGTGATCTTTCTGCTTTTCACATACAGAAAGCAGAAATGTTCAAGAAGAGGATAGGACCATATCCCTGATGATTGTGTTGCTATCTACACAAAAGCAAATCAATTTGATGTTATTTTTCTTGATTAACAAATTGGGTTGACCAATACTCTGGTCCTCATGTAAACTCAGACTGGAAGATGCTGTGGATCCAGTAAGTCACGGTAACAAATTACATTAAGTAACATACAAGTCACAACAGTCCTCTCTTCTGATTCCCATTGTAAAAAATACCATCCAGTTCACAAAAACAGGCTGTAATCAACATATTTTTAAATGAATTCAAATATTTATATATATCCAAATAGCAACTTTAAATTTGGGTACTCCAGAAGATATTTCAGTTGACAAATTGTTTATTTCAATAAACTGGAAATTTATTTAATAAATAATTAAACCCTATTTAAGGGTTAATTATTTTAATTAGTTGCTGACAATCTATGATAGCTAAACCCATACCAGTGTTTCTCTGAGGAAGGATTATATAGCAACGGCAAGGATAGAAAACAAACAGTGTGTGTGTGTGTGTGTGTGTGTGTGTGTGTGTGTGTGTATGCATGTGTGTGGTCCCTTATAGGAATTAAGAATCCTTGAGTTAAGAACACAAATCATAATCTAAATCTGGGCTTCCACCTTGCAGTGTAAGTTCTGATCTTGATGTATCAACCTGTAAACTCATACTTTGTCCAGAAAAGACTAAGAACAGTTCAACAAAAACAAAGATAACTGAGCATGGGAAAATGCTGATATTTTGAGAGGAGCTCCAAGAGTTATCTCAGGACTAAATTCAAGTTAAAGAGTCCAGCACACAATTCTGTTAAATGTGTGTAAACCAATCTGCTTCATCTATCAATAATCTGGTTTCTAAAGTAGAGGACTCAAATCTGGCTAGTACATGTGCCAGAGGAAATAACATTGTTCTTTTCATAAGAAGACTCCTCTATTCATATCCAATGGGGTTTTCAAGCTTTATTGGACCTGCAGAAATTGAGGGAAAAACAACCCTCAAAAATGTTAAAATTTTCCTGCCTGTCCTTGATTGAGAAAAGCCATTTGCCCCGCAAGGAACTTTTAGAAATCGTAAGACAAAGTTAGTAATGAACCACTCAGTGTTATTGCTGTGGGTTACTTGAAAGTTATCCTTGGAAGCTACTTTTGGATTGCCATATGTCGGGTAGGTCTTTCTGCTAATGCTTCCCTGATTTACCTCAGGGAATTAATCTTACCTATTAACAAAGGCTTATACTTCTGTCCAAATCTAACAGAATGCACAATAGACAGTACATATTTTTAAATATTAAATATTTTAAATATTTTTATTTTATTATGTCAAACAAAATTTTCTTAGTTATTCCTGCCACCATAGAATTTTATTTGGACAGGCAAAATATTTGTTTAGAAATAATCTATCATGTCCATTTATATATATTACATGTAGAGATGGAAAATTGTGTTTTGCTATTTGTTTGCTTTTATTTTATGCAGGAACAAAGATGCATCATAAACTGCCTTCTAGTATTCTTAAAAAAAAAATGTCCTTTGTTCCTTCTAGATTGTACTTCAAGAGTATTGAGAAACCCAATGAAATAAACCCTTGTTACCAACATCATGAGAAGAGAACTTCAAAGCCATGGAATCTAGAAATAAAATTGATGGATGATGTGTCAAAAGAGGAAGTAGGTATGTACAACTGATAAACCAACACCACATAATACAGGTACACTTTTTACCTTAATTTATAACCCCATATTTTTCCTCGGCTCCCTGCCTCTAAAAATAACCATACTGCCTTTAATTATACCAGATACTTTTATTGTGTTCCTTTGATAGATGTGTAGCTTTGTAGTTATTGGAAAATTTATTCCAAGCTTTTTGATGTCTGCTAGAATCATCTAAGTAAAACTTGGGTATCATGTGTTAGAAGCCTGTAGGAGAACTGGACTGACAGTAGCAGGAAGAGAGCCTGAACCATCCTACACTCATATCATAATTTTTTAATGCGCAATTTAGATATCCTTAAGAAAAACTAGAACACAGGCCATTTTTGTTAACAGTGATACAAGTTTTAAATTATTTTTCTGGATGCCATTCCTTTGCTTAAGATGAGTTTTGAGTACCTGCCATAGGAAATCTGCCCTGTACCCACCCTTCTTGAGAAAAGTTTCTATTTATAGGTCATCATGCTCTGTACCAAGTGACTCCATCCTCCTGACCAGAGCAGACCAGAACAGCACCCATGGGCTGGCCAGGGTCTGGGTAGAGGTTCATGCTGAGACTTCTCTGCCAGACTTGTATTGCCCATAGGGTGATGACAGCCCAGGCTAATCTGGTCTGCTCCAGGGAATTATCAAAATAAAAAATAAAAAGAGACTCTAAGGCTAGAAATCAAGCAATGTCTCATTCTGAGGATATGATTAGTAATAGAGTTAGTTGCTGTTGAGACTTGACATACTGTGTCAGTGAAACAATTTAGGTACCTGTGTATTTTACTTAGAGGAACTGCTTATTTCCCTCTAGGTCTATTCACATTAGTTCTGAGCTCTTTTTTGGTTTTCTTACACTCCCATATATTTGCCCCTATATACCCCACTTAATGAAGCAACTTGAGTGTGAGCTTACCTTATACCAGATAAGTCAGCCTAACTAATGCAGTCTTCATGGGGCAGATATCAGGAAGCAATAGAGTAACATTGGCCTGTTTATAGGACTTCCCTCTGACCATGTGGAACCTAATAACTGGTATTGTTGACACTCAAGCATGTTGTAGAACGAACACATGTTTCACAGTTGCCTTTAGTTCTTTGCTTATGGATTTTTTTTTCTTTTTTTTTTTGCTTATGGATTTTGATTCCATTACGGATGAATTGGAAACAAGGAGATGACTATGTTTGGGAAGCTCTACTCAGGAATTAAATAAGGCCCCATCATGATACCTAAGCCAAAATAACAGAATTGGGAATAAAATGCCTGCCAGCATTGTGAGCAGGTCACAAATGACAAAAACCAGAGCCATAAAGAGATTCATCCATATAAGTAGATACACTAGTTCTGTGCACTTTGACACTTCAAAGATAGTATTTTATTTATTTTTATCTTTCCCACAATGGGCTTGTATTGTTACATAAGAAGATAGCTTAATAATGTATGGTAATCTTTCCTAGTAAGATGTTTCTCAGTAATGCTATGGATAATGACTTTTGACTTTGTTCCTATGACCAAAGTTATGAAATCAAAAAAATGGCAAAGTCAAACAGTATTTTTTCTTTTGATATATCTTTTATTTCATTTTCTTTTTTATATAAATTTGTTTTTATTGATGTTCAATTTGCCAACATATAGAATAACACTCAGTGCTCATCTCATCAAGTGCCCCCCTCAATGCCCGTCACCCGGTCACCCCACTCCCCGCCCACCTCCCTATCTACCACCCCTAGTTCGTTTCCCAGAGTTAGGAGTCTCTCATGTTCTGTCTCCCTTTCTGATATTTCCCACTCATTTTTTCTCCTTTCCCCTTTATTCCCTTTCACTAGTTTTTATATTCCCCAAATGAATGAGACCATATAATGTTTGTCCTTCTCCGATTGACTTATTTCAAATTCAAACAGTTTTAAAGGAAGGAAAGAAATGCAAAAGGATAGAAGGAAGGGGAAAGAACTTGAATTCTTAAATAAATTATTCAGCTAATGAACTCCAATGATGTGTTTAAAATGATCCAAATGTTAAATCTGTATCTGAATATGGACAGTCCTTCTTGAAGAGACTAAAAATGTATGCAAGAGAGAACATGCTTGTGAGTTGAAATCAACTGAACCCTGAACCCTAAAGCCTTTCTGATGTTCATGACTGAGGTATTTTTAGGAAAGCTAAATGGATTCTCAATTTAGGTAGATAGGGTATAGAGAGGAATAAAGAAGGAAGGAAGATCAAGTCTAGTAAATTATATTCCATGGCTATACAGAAATTAGTGAAAATATTAGACATCTATTTTTTAAATTTTTTGAAAAAAAAGCAGGGAATAGTATTATTACTTTTTAGATAGAATTTAGGATTATAGAATTAATTTCATTTGGCTGGTGTTCTAGCAAATTTAGCCAGTAGGAGAATAAATAGACCTCGGTTGCCAAGATTTACATCAAAGAAACATAGATGACTGGATCTGGAGGCTTCACACCTGATTTGAACTCCAAATCAGTTCATTAATGTAAACTGTAAATCAAAGGCCATAAACCCTGGGGCTGGTGATAAGACGGACTGAGAATAAGCCAGGAGGTCTGAACAACAAATAGATCAAAGTTGGGAGACTGAACAAACCATAAAGCTTATGTCACTGGGCACAGAGACAGCTGGCTTAAAGCTGAAAATGAGGACAAATAGGCACAGAGCCAAAAGTTGATGACAGAGTGGCATATAGACTCCCGACTTTGCCCAGTGGTTAAGCTACATAATGCTCAATAAATATTTATTTCCCTGATTGAATGAGTGTATGTTGGTAAGCGGTTATCCAGTCCAATCAATGCAATAAGGGGCTTCTGCACCAAAAGGCAGGCCTTCAATTTTAAAGTATATATAATTGGCCAACACACACATGAGAAAATGCTCCACATCACTTGCCATCAGGGAAATACAAATTAAAACCACAATGAGATACCACCTCACACCAGTGAGAATGGGGAAAATTAACAAGGCAGGAAACCAAAAATGTTGGAGAGGAGGCGGAGAAAAGGGAACCCTCTTACACTGTTGGTGGGAATGTGAAATGGTGCAGCCACTCTGGAAAACTGTGTGGAGGTTCCTCAAAGAGTTAAAAATAGACCTGCCCTACGACCCAGTAATTGCACTGTTGGGGATTTACCCCAAAGGTACAATGCAATGAAACGCCGGGACACCTGCCCCCTGATGTTTATAGCAGCGATGTCCACAATAGCCAAACTGTGGAAGGAGCCTCAGTGTCCATCAAAAGATGAATGGATAATACAATGGATAAACAATATACAGGTTTATGTATACAATGGAATATTACTCAGCTATTAGAAATGACAAATACCCACCATTTGCTTCAACGTGGATGGAACTGGAGGGTATTATGCTGAGTGAAATGAGTCAATCGGAGAAGGACAAACATTATATGTTCTCATTCATTTGGGGAATATAAATAATAGTGAAAGGGAATAGAAGGGAAGGGAAAAGAAATGGGTAGGAAATATCATAAAGGGAGACAGAACATAAAGACTCCTCTAACTCTGGGAAACGAACTAGGGGTGGTAGAAGGGGAGGAGGGAGGGGGGTGGGGGTGAATGGGTGACGGGCACTGAGGGGGGCACTTGACGGGATGAGCACTGGGTGTTATTCTGTATGTTGGTAAATTGAACACCAATAAAAAATAAATGTATTATTATAAAAATAAAAACAAAATCCCCCCAAAAAATAAAAAAATCTTCCATTCTGAAAAAAAATAATAAAGTATATATAATTAATGAAGAAGGATAGTCAATTCAATAATAACCAATGACAATAGTACTGCTACTAATAATAGTGATAGTGATGTATAGCTACTATTTATTGAGCAATTATACAGCAGATACTACAATGAGTCATTTATATATATAAACACACATCATTTTTCTTAAAACTCTCTGAAATCATTTGTAACTGTTATCACATCCATTTCTGCAAGCCTGGAGAGATTTAGACATCTCAGAGTCACCAGACTACAATGTGGCAGGGCCTAAATCACATCAAGGTGTGACTGCTTTTGAAATTTAGAGTCTTCATTCACTAATATGACTTCCATTACCATTTTATTTATTGTACAGCTATTCTATTTCAGTCGATCCCTTTAGCAAGAAATTAAAAAATAAGACACACTAGTTGTCTTAAAGAGCAACTTTGAAGACACTAGTGTGTCTTACTAAAAGAAGATACTTCCTGTGTTAAGGGTTAGTACCAAATTGTTTTTGTTTTTCTTTGTGGTTTTTCCTTTTCTTATTTTTTGGGGGGTGAAGTGCAACATTAGGGCATAATGTGCTTATACATACCTGTTTTTCTCCTGATGAGATATTAAAAATTAAAATATTAAAATAAGCATTTTAAAATTGAGATATAATTCATATACTATAAAGTTCATTTTTCAAAGTATATAATGCAGTGGTTTTTAGCACATTACCAAGTTGTGAAACTATCATTATTCATTAATTTCAAAACATTTCCATCACTCTGTCAATCCCTAATGTTAAAGTTTGATTTTGAATTTCATTATTTCTCAATTTTTTAAGGCAATAAGACTATTTTTTCAAATAGTCCTTACACAAATATTCAAAATAAAAGGTACATTAGAACAAAATTGCCTTCATGGTATAAATGAGTTTGAATAGAACTCTTCCTGTCTGTCTCCTTACTGCTTAGGATGGATGCAATTTGAAAAGTAATGGTTTAGCAGCATTTTTAATATGCATTATAAACATACTATAACTAAAAGGCCTGAGTGGGTGAGTAGCTGGGGACAAGGGTGTGGGAAGGGCTCCAAAATATTGTTTTGTATAAGTGAAGCACATGGAAATACTTATATGCTGCTATGGGTTGAACTTTTTCTCCCCAAAATTCATATGATCAAGCCCTAACCCATATTACCTTAGAACACCTTATCTGAAAATAGTATTGAATATGTAGTTAAAATCCATTAGGGTGTATAATCTAGTATAACTGGTGTCTTTATTAAGTGGGGAGGTTTGGACACAGATACACACACAGTGAAGTCCATAGAAAGATGAAGGTAGAGATCAAGGTGATTCTTGTACAAGTCAAGGAATGTCAAAAATTGCCAGCAAACCACCAGAGCTAGGGGAGCAGCACGAAACAGATTCTCCTTTGCAGCCCCCAGAAGGAACCAATCTTGTCAACACTTTCATCTTGGATTTCTAGCCTCCAGAACTTGAAGACAATAAGTTTCTGTTGTTTTAGCCCCCCAGTTTGTGGTGATTTATTCTGGCAACCCTAGCAAAGCTGTACATACGTCCTGACGTCCATCCTAGGATTCATGTTTCTTGGTGGCACTTACTCACAGTTCTTATGAAAGTTGCTAGTGTTCCAGAGAAGTTCTCATTCTTTGGAACAGGAGATTCATCAGGCCTGAATCTGATTTTTTGCTGCCTAAATGTTGTGGGAACATCCATTCATTTCATTCCTTCTCGTCTTTATCTATCACTGAGGAATGAGTGTCTTCGTCACCTCCATGTTTACTTCCTTTGATGCTAAACACCAAGTCTGATTTCTTTTCATCCTGGTACATACTATGATCTTAACAGAAATAGCACAAAATCATTGAGATCTGACATGCTGTTAGTAAGACAGGGTGATGAGGTAGAGGTTTAGAAAGAGGAAATAAGATTTGTAGAGAACAAATATCAATGGTTTAATAATTTTACATGTTAATTTTTTTTTTAAATCCAGGTGAATCAGTTGTCAAGCTAGTGGCTTGTCCTTATGATCCTCCCAGTCACACTGCAAAAACCTATGCACAACAGCAGATATCTAGGAAGGAAATTCCATCTATAGAATATAGTATGTTCTCTGTCCCTTCAGAATAGAGCAAAGACTCCTACCTTTGAAGGTATTCACTAAAAGCTTTTCTAATTGCACCCAGAATATATATTAAAGGGTTCAAACATTGCCCATAAAAATACAACAGAGTAAGCTAGAGAAAAGTAAATGTTATTAAGAGAATCATAAGGAAGAGAAAATACATTTATAGTACTGTGCTATATTTACTGAAAAACTTCTGCATATAAGTGGACCCGCACAGTTCAAATTTGTGTTGTTCAAGAGTCAACTGTCTATTTTTTGCTGAGAAACATAAGTGTCTGTGTGTCAAAAGTACCTTAGGTGATACTAAAGATAAATTAACTAGGGAAATGATTGCAGCATATATTCCTGAACAAGGGTCAGCCACCCTCATAATAAACCATTCAAATATTAATAAGGACAACACCCTAAAATGATCATATGAGAAAGATCTTTAAGAAGCAATGAAAATCCAAGCATTGCCATGTGTAAGAAGTGCCCCAACGTAAGAAAGCACTTGACATGAGCTTAAATTGCTGTTGGCAGAAGTTGGTAAAAAATAAAAATAAAAATAGAAAACATTTCTGGTTATATCTATCAAAATCCTTAAACTTATGTTTATTGGGCAAAGCAATCCCACTTCTAGGAATTAGTCTTCAGAATGTAACTGCATATGCATAGAGATTAATATAAATGACCATCATAGCATGTTTTAAAAAGAAAGTCTTAAAACATCCTAAATAGCCAATAATTTGGAATGGTATGAAAATATTATATGGTATTGTATGATATTTGCTATCATAGAAACTTGAAGCCTTATGTTTTAAAAATCAGTTTACAAAAAGAAGATACATATTCTGGTTATATTTTTATTTAAAATACTCACATAAGAATGGTAACAATTTTATAGGCCGTTCTCTCTGGATAGTTGACTGTGGATAATTTTATATTCTATTTAATTAATTTATATAATAAGCATTGATTACATGTTTAATAAAAGATTTTTCTTAAAAAATAACTTTTACTGGGGTGCCTAGGTGGTTCAGTCAGTTAAGCATCTCACTCTTAATTTTGACTCAGGTCATCATCTGAGGGTCATGGGATTGAGCTCTGCACTGGGCATGGTACATGCTTAAGATTCTGTCTCTCCTTTTCCTTCTGCCTCCTACACACTGCCCACCTTGTGTGCATGTCCTCTCTCTCTCTTAAAAAAAAAAAACACCTTTTTATTAATTTGGCTCATAAAGGATTTATAATGCACATAGACTTATTATAGCCAAATTTGGGATCTTTTATATTCAACAAAGAATACAAATAGGAATGAATCCCCTAGTATTCCAGTTGTAGCTCTTGTTGAGTTCATCTGAAGTTTAACAGTCATTTAATTTCCAGTCTTGACAGGATTCAGTGGGTGGCCAATTTAACATGGATTGACATCAAAATGTCAGCTTTAGAGATTTAATTCAAAGAGGAAATTTTTTTTCACAGAGAATGAAATAAGATAACTTGAGGGGTGAGAATGGAAACAACAAAGCATTTAATTGGAAAACAAAAACAACAAAAAAACAAATCAATGTTGGCTTCAGGATTTCTAGGACATAGAGGTAATACACCTTATGGAATTGGTAGCTGGGCTTCTCTCCTCCAGTACCCCCATCATCCCCTTAAGTAGTTGACTTTTCTTTAGCAGTTTTAAGAAATCCATTTCCATATGGAAATTGTACCTGTTCAATGTATAGTTTTAACTTAATCAGTGTCTTTATATATTCCAGGATTTGATTAGTAAACACACTTTAAAAAAAAATCAAAATAGTTTGGGGCACCTGGGTGGCGCCATCAGTTAGGCATCTGCCTTCAGCTCAGGTCATGATCTCAGGGTCCTAGGATTAAGCCCGGGCGTTGGGCTCTCTGCTCAGTGGGGAATCTGCTTTTCCCTCTCGCCTGCTTGTGTGTGCTCTCTCTCCCTCTCTCTCTCTCTCTATCTCAAATAAAGAAATACAATCTTTTTTAAAAAATTAAAATAGTTTACATTAGTATGAAATACAATAGGATAAGCTACTGGTAATAGTTAATATTCATGATGATTTATAAATTGCAAATAATTTTTGAATACATTTTTTGAGGGTATAGTATATGTGCCAGGAACTTTGCTAGTACTTTATATAACCTGTCTCCAGTCTTTACAGTAGACAAAAAATTACCTATTTTCATTCCCATGCTAAATATTTAGAAATTTATGGCACACAAGTGTTAACTTGCTCGGGATCACCTGCCTAGTAAGTAATGTTTTCTGTTTCCCTAGGTTCTATTTTCAGATGAACATTCATACCAGTTCTGATTTATATATACATTTACATCCAGTGCATGGGAAATAAATAGATCAAATTAAAATGTAGGCTATTTGGAAACATAAGAACCAATTCAGCCAGCCTTTCCAGATGCAGAGTAGGAAGTCAACTGTCACTTCTGTGATCCAGCTTGGAGAGGTCACTTAGACCTCTTTCCAGTGTTCCTACCTTTGGTTTCATAGCCTTGGGGCCTTAAGAAACAGGTGAAACCAGCAATCTCAGAGGAAGTAGAAAACAACACAGAAAGAGATGGGGAAAACAGCCAAGAAGTGTAGGTGGGGGAGTTGGAGAGGGAATACTTGTAATGGAAAACAGGGTAGGGAACACATGGCTGGTGCAATTGGTTAAGTGTCCGACTCTTGATTTCAGCTCAGGTCATGATCTCAGGGTCGTGAGATCGAGCCCCACATTGGGCTCTGTGCTCAGCATGGAGTCTGCTTGAGATTCTCTCTCCCTCTGCCCCTCCCACTCGTGCTCTAAATAAATAAATAAATAAATAAATAAATAAATAAATAAATCTTAAAAGAAAAAGAAAGAAAGAAAGATAACAGGATGGAATGGCAGAAAAGTTAATTCCTAGATTTTATAGTTTTATCCCTCCCTGGAAGAAAAGGGAAAAGAATGGGAGCTATCATTGCTTGGAAAATATTGTCTATGAAACAGGGAAAATATTAAGGATTAGGAAGGCATAACAGATCCAAAGTTATACACCTATCTAAAATCCTCCCCTAGCTATTTTACCTTATAACTGCATATAAATTTGGTTATATAAATGTACATGGAAAACATTTAACCATGAGTTCTACTTAATATGTTCTTAATTACTTTTATTAAAAATAAAGTTCTTCTCAGTGAGAAGAAACTCATTACATTAATTGAAGGAAAGAAAGGGGGTGTCTGGGTGGCTCAGTTCAGTTAAACATCTGACTCTTGGTTTTGGCTCGGGTTATGATTTTGTGGTCTTGGGATCAGGCTCTGTGTCAGGCTCTGCCCTCAGTGCAGAGTCTGCTTCACATTCTCTCTGCCTCTCCCTCCTGCTCACTCTCTCTCAAATAAATAAAATTTTAAAAAAATAAATAAATCAAAGAAACTTTAAAACAAGGCTCCTGTTCAGTTTTTTACTTTTTTCTTAAGACACTGATTATGTTTTTATTCGGAATAAATAAAAAATGTGTTTCATCAGGAAGTTTAATTGTCATAAATCTGAAATAGAATTCTGTTCAACTGGACAGTGTATGTACTCAATTTAGAACAATATGGAGATGAGATTACATTAGAACAATTTGGAATACTAAAAGCCTATGTGATTCGCACACATTATTATGATTGGGAGTTATGCTCTCTCTTTGAAGATACTTTAAAGATGTCTTATTTACACATTTATTCACATTGCAAACTCTGATGGATTCAATAACACAAAGCTGAGTAGCTTTTCATCTTAAGACTTTCTTAGAGATACACTTGATTAAAGTATATTAAATCATTAAATTAATTGTTAAATCATTAGAGCAGTGTTTCCAGCCTTGACTGCACATTGGAATTCCTCAGGAGTTTTAGAAGTCATTGATGCCTAGGGCTCTCCCTAAGAGCTCCTCATTTAATTGGTCTGGGATGTGGCCTAGGCATCAGGAATGTTTGAAAAGCTCCCCAGAAAATGCTAATCCATTAGAACACTGGTTTCAGAAACCCCATTATTCCTACAGGGCACTGGTTCTCATAAATTAAAGTAGGCACAGTCCAAGGCTGGGCTGGGGAAATGAGACAGAAGCAGAGAATGTTCATCGTGTGTTCCCTGGGTTTATAGCTGTCTTGTCATTAGCTGTGCCTGTACAGTGATAACAAAACAACAACAAAATTACCTCATAATTGGTAGATATGTTGGGAAGTGTAGGAGGCCTGGCTAAGGGAAGAACTCTATCATAAAGGAGAGGTATTTCTGCCTAATTTTCTATAGGATCTTAAGGATTCTTTCTGATATACCTTGCCTACTTTGGGTATTCTTTCATTCAGTAACTATTTATGAGTACCAGTCATGTCCTAAGGATAGTAGTGGAAAGAGAAATAATATATGAGCCTTACATCAAAGGAGGTTCCACATAGGAAGATAAAGCTGTACACACAAAGCTATATGCGCACACATACACCCATACACACAACTATAAAGATGTATAATAAATACTATAACAGAAATACAGCTCAGCCAAACACATCATGAGTTTAGAGGAAGAAGATCAATCTTTCCAGAATTTTACATTGCTAATTAAATAATTACTATAGAAAAAAAATTTATCAAAAATAAATTTCTTAATTTCTGCATTTTATTCACCAGAAAAACCTTTTTAAAGATAAAAATAATATTGTATTTATTTGTATTAGCTCTGAATCCAGCAGAATTTAAGGCATATATATCAATATACCTTGATACATTTTTCTGAACTAATGTAAATTTGCGATTAAGACAGGATACCTAAATGGATCAAGGACAATTTAAAAAATGTCTATTTGAAACAGAATAGAGGTGACTAGCTGAGGGTGTTACAAGAGAAAAGCTTTCTACAAAGGATCTTTGTGAGTATGAGTTCTTAACCAGGGAACTCATGGTTCCCTCTATGATGAATAGAGATAGGGATGTTATAAGTTATATAGGTAATTCATAGAAACATAGGAAAAAAACTGAAGAAATTGACTCCAGGCTGAGCTGCCAGCACAATTTTGATTCCTAACTCTAAAACTGGTTCAGTAAGGGAACTGCAACCTGAACCATATTCAGGAAGCTTTCAAACCAGGAAGCCACACCACAGTGCTAGGTACAGAACCAGGCTGACCCTGTGGCACTTCATAGAACCAAAATTAATGTTTCATTCATATCTCTTCTCTTTTCCCCCATATAATTCTTCTCTGAATCATCTTTGCATCTCTTATGGGTGTATCAGACTAGCTGAACCTTAATCACATACCTGTGTTTTAGAACCAATAATTATTATTATTTATTCTCATCATCATCATCATCATCATCATCATCTTTGTCATCTCCTGGCATAGCAATATTTACACTGTTGGGAACAAATAAATAAGTTATCCTAGTCTGAAATGAACAGAAAAAATCTTGGGACACTGAGGGACACACCTTCCCCAGACTGGACACTAGAATCACTCAAGGGGAACTGCAAATGACCTATCTGCTGTGGACAGTTGGGATTTGTTAGGAACAAGAAGTCACTTCACTGAATTTTCTAGGCTATTGAGTCCTTTACTAATTCACAAGAAAATCCTCTTCTGAGATACAGATGCTGGGAGTGATCCAGGTTGCCCATAAAAACAACAATCTCTAAAAGCTGTCCCAGCCCACACCTCAAGCAAACTATGCCTGGAAGCTGAACTGAGAAGCTAGTTTTTCTACCAGGTGGGTTCTCTTGCAGCACCCTAACCAAGCCTCAAGTCTGCTGTTAGAAACTAAACGTCAAGACTTTCTTGTCCATGGAAACTGCTCATTTTCTGTTCACGTTTGCAGGCTTTGCAACCTGGTGTTTCCCAATATCTTTTCCCCAGTCCTCCCATCGTCCTACATGTAGCCCTTCTGTCCTAGAGTCACCTGTCCTGCAGCTTCTCTCCAGAGCTGTTGATACCAAGTCTAAGAAATGTGAGATTGTTCTATAACAATCCTTCTGATCAATAATTCAGCTGATAGCATTTAAAGAAATACTGATAGTCTAAGCATAAATGACTCTTTGTCTTTTCATCAGTCTTGACAGACATGATCAAGGGAAGTCTTTGCTTCATCTTAAATGGTTAGGAAAAAATAACAAGTGAACCAGAACACGTAAGTTTTTCAGATACAATATACATGTGAGAAAATATCAGACTAAGCTGTACAATCAAGTGAGAGCACTTTTAATATTATAGTTAGCTTACCAGCTAATGATCAAATTATTTTTCTTCCCAAGACCACAGTCTTTCTCCCCAACTAGACTACATCTCTTGAAGGTGGAGTGAAGCCTCATACAGACTGGGTATGGAGCACATTGCTCCTCTTGTACTAAGTGAGCTGTACTGTTCAAGTAGATTTGGAGGCCAAACTTGTAGTTCCTTGTTTATAATTTTCTTGTGTTATTTCAAAAATATCTGACTACTACTTTACCATTGCAAGATCAGTGCATGTTACTAAAATAGTGGTTGTTCATGACAAATTTTTTCCTATGACTTACTAAGTTGTAGGCTCTTTTGAATTTCTCTAGCAACAAAATTTATATTTAAGTAATTATCTAGATAAATTCTCAAACTTTTTTGATTGACTTCCCTGCTATAAGCTAATCCACTATTCCTATTGATATAGTTCTGTTACCTTTACTGCCAACTGCACTGTTGGAAGTCCTAGTTACTACACTTTCCATGCCTTTTTTTTTTTTCTTTTACAGACTTCTGGCTTTAAGTTTTTCTAAATCACCCCTGTTAACTTATGCATTTCTACTACATTCAATCTCAGTTTTCAAATTTCTTGTTTTGTCTGATTCATTTTCCTAATAGTTTTAAATAATTTGTGATTTGAAAGCATAATGTAAAAATGTTAGCAACTGTCAAAGAATTTAAGTGACAGTAAAAGTAATCCCACCATTGCAAAAAAAAAAAAAAATTCGTGAATGTGGACATGTAATTTGGTATTATAGGTGAGAATCAATTATTTTTGTTTAGTCAGGGACAAAAAAAAAAAACAACACCCACTAGCTCTTAATATGACTTTTTTTTTTAGATTTTATTTAATTATTTGAGGAGACAGAGGTATCATGAGCTGGGGGGGAGGGGCAGAAGGAGAGGAAGAAGCAGACTACCCAGTGAGCAAGGAGCCCCACCCACAGCTCAGTTCCAGGACCTTGGAATCTTGACCTGGGCTGAAGGCAGAAGCTTAGCAGCTGAGCCATCCAGGTGCCCAACCCCACGGTTGGGGATTTTTGGAGTTTTTTGTTTGTTTGTTTTGTTTTTATGTATACTAACCTGCAGATACTGTGGAATAGCAGGAACTGCTTCTGGCAGTGGAATTGAACAATCAGGTCACTGCACTGGGGCACCTTGATCAATCTGCTGCAACTGTTGCATTAAAATTACTAGTTGTCCTCGCCACAGATTAAAAGGGTAAATTTGTCAATTTGTCAGTACATGTTTAAAAAGGAAAGCTAATTGTTTTGACAAAAAGAATCAAGCCAACAAATGAGACGGCAAGACTTGCATGATTCAGAGGAGTAGGTCGACTTGTTTAAACCAATTAAATAATACCTTCCATTATAAGAGTGTGTAGCATGAAATCAAGCCCCAGTCCTCTGGCTGGAACAGTGGAGCAGTGGGAAGAAACTGGGTCTTTGATCACTTCCTTGAGGTCATAGATTAGTCATCCTATAACTCATCTCCACTTTGGGCTTCCCAGTTGCATCCTGGTTAACGATTCTGTTGGTAATAGTAACACATATATTACTTACAAGAAATGTTCCAAGTGCTTATCATATTAACTCATTTAATCCCCACTAAACAAAATAAAAAGAAGCCTCAGAGACTGTTTATATAAATATTCCATTTTGCAAATGATGAAAATGAGGAATAGAAAGGTTAGCACAGTCAGTGTGCAAAGAAACAAGTACTGCCTCCTGAATTTGGTTCTAGAGCCCCTGTTCTTGACCACAAATCCATACACCCTTTCACAGTGGCCTCGAAATAGTTACCGCTTGTTGAGGTACTTACGGTGTGCCAGACACTGCCTCATGCTTTCCATACACATCACTGTATACTCTTTTCAATATCTACATCAAGTTGATGTTTCTGCCACATGGTGCTGACCTTGCTTGTAAACATTGTATGTGAGACCCATTCGAAAATTAGAAGTTATGTTTTCAGATACTCCTTCCAGAAGCTACACTGTGAATTATCACAGCTAAGGAGCCATATTCCTCATAGATAGGTTCTGTCCTCCCAGGGAGCTAAAGATAGCAGACATGCTCATCTCACTGGTTTGTTTCAGAACTCACATGGACTGGCACTGGCAGGACCTGTTGTGCTTTATAAAGCTTGCCTGTCCTGTATCCCTTGGTACCTGCTCCTCTGCATGATACCCTCTCCAGGCTCCCTCCTACCACTTCTCAGGAGCTGACTTTATTTAGAACATTTTCTGACTTTGTGGCTTCTGTATAAAACAGGGCCATTTATCCTCTGAACCTCTTCCTGGGTAATTTAATTGCTCTTGATGAGAAATCACACTGATATATATGAAGGGGTCCAGAATATGCCACTATGGCACAAAAATTATTTTGAGCATAAGGTATTTGAGGTCCAGAAATCTTATGTGCCTAGAAGAAAAGCCTCCTTTAAAAACTCAGTTGTCATAAATCTCCTTCCTGGAACAATTGGAGAAGGTTGACTTATCACCAGAGATGAGAAGTCTCTACACCACACGTAAGCAGACATGGTCCCAAAACTATCATCTCCTTCATCTGTACTCCTAAGTACCCATTCATCTTTCTGTAAAGTCATTTGTTTTCTCTTAAGTGTCCTTTCTCCTTTACATTCTCCTATTAAGATAGTACATTCCCCAAATTCTAACCGCCTGTTTGAGTTACATCTTTGTGAACTCTCAAACCAATGTGATTAAATTTTTTTTCTCCTGCTAATCTGTCTTTTATCAGTTTACTTCACAGCCTCCCCAGCACTGAACATTAAAGAGTAGAGGAAATTTTTTTCCTCCCCTCCCCAACATGTCCATGTTAGAGTATTGTTGGCTAAGGTTTAACAGTCCAGTACTGCAAGTTTAATAGCAGTTGTCTGGTGAAGAGATCTGAGGTACATTCAGATGTAGATTTATAACATTTTTCTGCATTTTTATATACATCTATTAATTTTTGAAACTAGATTTAAAAATATGTTCCATACAAAGGCATTGTGAAGATGCTGTCCAGCTTCTGACACTACATGTAGTTGTCCGCCCTAATCAACCAAGGCACCATGGAAGCTATTTGGCATAAGGTGACCTTGCCTCTTAGAAAGTATAATTCCAATCACAGTGTGGGCCCTGTATAGAGCACATATCTCTGTAGGAATTTTGGAGTTGGTATGAGAGGGACAAATAGTCTCATATTCTTCAGCTGGAGGTGAAATGTGCATTTGGAAGCCACAGGGAGGTACTTTTAACTGACCATATGGACCAGAGAAGCAGGCAAAATGAATATTGGGAAATGGGCTGAGGAGAAAGAAAGGGAAATAGAATGCAACCCCTTATAGATGCAAGAAAATAGGAGCAAAGGAGAAAAAGTTGGGGGAGAAAAGTTTCAATCTGATTCTAGTTCCTTCTAGCCCATGTCATAGTCTTCATGGTAAATTATGGCTTTCTTCTTAAACTGACTAAAGCCTGTTTCTCATATTTGCAGACAAAAGAATTACAAAATATGAAACATTATTCTATTTTAAAATACTCTTAATAGCAGATGATGTGTTTTTATCCGTAACATCTCTGAGTAGTCTCTTTGGCAGAGGACTCCTAAGAACAATACTTCTTAAATCATAGGACGGAACCACTATTGTTGATAATTGCACATGTCATGTCAGGACAGTGAGGAATATATTTTGTGTATCGGGTAACCTTCCAATACCCCCTTCATATTTCATACTTTATAATGTGTTTTAAGGCAAGAACACAAATGTTGCACCTGGGCAATAATCAATTTATGACTTTTGAGTCACATTTTCTGTCTGTCTTCATAATGAAAACACAAGTTAATCTTGAACATCATTGCCTGAAATGTCAACAAGGCCAGCCACTGCCTCTGGTTACCGTGGTGACTGTAGACAAATGAGTCTCCTCACCCCTTCTCTCTTTTGACTATCAGCCCCTGCAGGCACTGGCAGACGTAGCTGTGGTCAGGCCAAACTGATTAAATCTCTTCAACCTGGAGCAGTAAAGACAAAGATATTTCAGGGAATGGTACCCAAAGATTAACTGATGTTATCAGAGCTGCGATATGAGAACAAACTATAATTTGTGTTTGCAGCAAAAGTCAATTAATTAAAAAAAAAAAAAAAAAAGTCAATTAATTGAATCTCATCCTACTTGTTTGATATGACTTACCAGACATTCATGCTTTAACTTCAGCTGAGAAAATATATGTGATTTTTAACACATTTTTCATTTCAAAAAATAAACTGCTCTTATTTTTATAAAAGAACTTGAAACTCTACAAAATTACTACATTTCCTGGCTACAGTAGAAAATTAAAGATATTAGCCACATAGTATAAATAATACATTGAGCAAATACCTTTGTTTCATGCCTACCATGTAATAACCTATTGTTCTAGGTACCAGGAAACCACTGTGAAAAAAACAGGTGATGTCATGCCTTTGGGAATTTACATTTTAGTGCAAGTAGATGGTAGAACACAAAACAAAGGAGGTCAAACAATGGCAAATGACATGGAAAAAAAAAGAAAAAGACATGGAAAAGGATGGTAGTGCCTTAGTGGAAGGAGTTTTCATTTAAAGCACAGTTGTCTCATGAAGGCTTTGTTGAGCAAAAGCACAAGATGAGAGAACAATCCACACAGGATGTAGGGAAAAAATGTCCCAGGTGGAAAAACAGCAAACACGTTGTCCCCAAAACAAGAGTTTGCTAACTTGTTTGAGGACCTGCAAAGCAGTGTGTGTAGCTAAGCGAGTAAAGAGAAGAGTAGCAGATTATGACAGAGAGGTTAACTTGGAGATCATATTATGGAGGGTCCTATTGATGAACATAACCTTTTGGTTTTGCTTCAAGTAAAATGAGAAATCATTGGAAGTTTTTAAGCAAAAATTTAGCATGATGTGAATTGTGTTTTCTAAAAGTGTCGTTGAGGTAAATAATACAGCATACAGATTACCCATTTATAATCTACAGTTCACTGCTTTTTTTTTAAGATTTATTTAATTATTTATTTATGAGAGAGAGAGAGAGAGAGAGAGAGGCAGAGACACAGAAGGAAGGAGAAGCAGGCTCCATGTCAAGAGCCCGACATGGGACTCGATCCCAGGACTCCAGGATCGCGCCCTGGGCCAAAGGCAGGCGCCAAACCACTGAGCCACCCAGGGATCCCCAGTTCACTGCTTTTAAATATATATTCAGAGTGCACCTGGGTGGCTCAGTTGCCTAAGCCTCCAACTGTTGATTTTGGTGCGGGTCATGATCTCAGGGTCATGGGATCTAGCCCCACTTTGGGCTCTGTGATCAGCAGGGAGTCTGCTTCTCTCACTTCCTCTGCCCCTCCCTGACTTTCCCCTCTCTTCCAAATAAATAAATAAATCTTTAAAGAAGCAAATAAATATATTCACAGAATTGTGCAACAGTCACAACAATAGGATTTTAGAGCATTTTTGTTTACCCCAAAAGAAAACCTGTGTGTATCTGTAGCCACTACTCATTACTCCCCTCTCTACTTCTCTTTCCCAGCCCTTAGCAAGCACATAATTCATAATCTACCTTCTGTTTTTATGGATTTGTTTCTTTCACTTAGCATAATATTTTCAAAGTTAACACAAATTGCTGCATGTATCAGTATTATTCCTTTTATTGCTGAATACTATCCCTTTATGTAGATATGCCATATATTTTTTACCCATTCATCAGCTGATGGACATAGGGATTGTTTTTAATTTTTTGCCTACTATAAAAAGTGTTCCTATGAATATTTGTGTACAAATTTTTGAGTGGATGTATATTTTTATTTATTTTGGATGTATAACTAGGACTGAGATCACAGGATCACATGGTAACTTTATATGTAACATTTTGAAGAACTGTCAAACGGTTTTCCAAAGTGACTGCACCATTTTACATTCCCAAGTGCAGTATATAAAGGTTTTCATTTCTCTAAATCTTTGCCAGCACTTGATAATCTTCTACTGTAGCCACCCTAGTGGTTGTGAAGTAATATCTCATTGTGGTATTGATTGAATTTTCCTATGACTAATCATGATTAACAGGTTTTCATGTGCTTATTGGCCACTCATATCTTCTTTGGAGAAATGTCTATTCAAATACTTTGTACATTTTTAAATTGGATTGTCTTTTTGTTTAAGAGTCATATGTGGAGATGCCCACATGGTTCAGTGAATTGAGCATCTGACTCTTGGTTTGGGCTCTGTTTGTGCTCTCATGGGTGTGAAATCAAATGCCACATCTGGCTTTCCATTCAGCAGGAAATCTGCTTGAATTTCTCTCTCTCTGCTCCCCCCCCCCATCTGCTCTCTCTCTCTAAAATAAATAAATAAATCTAAAAAAAAGTAATGGGGCACCTGGGTGGTTTGGTGGGGTAAGCATCTACCTTCAGCTCTAGTCATGATCTCCAGGTTCTGGAATCAAAAGTGAAGTGGAATTTTCTACTCAGTGGAAGGTCTGCTTTCCCTCTCACTCTCCTTCTATACTCTCTCTGTCAAATAAATAAATAAATAAATAAATAAATAAATAAATAAATAATCTTTTAAAAAGATTTGTGTTCTTTAAATCTTCTATACACAAGTCTGTTATCACATAAATGAAATTCAGATGTCTTCTCCCATTCTATGGGATGTCTTCTCAGTTTACTGACTACCATTTATGGCAAAAAATGTTCTAAACTTTTAATCTTCTTTTGTCACTTGTATTTTTGGTATTGTGTCTAAGATATCATGACCACCTCAAGGTAATAAAGATTTATGTTCATGTATTCCTGTAAGAGTTTTACAGTTTTATCTCTAACATACAAGTTTATCCTCCATTTTGAGTTAATTTTTGTGCATGCTGTGAGGTAGAGGTAAAATATTATCCATTTGCATGTATACAGCCAGTCTTATCACCATTGTTAAAAAAAAAACAAAACTGTTCTTTCCCCAAATAAACTGTGTTGAGATTCTTGTTAAACTTAACAAATCATAAATGTAAGAGTTTATTTACAGACTCTTACTTCCATTGTTCCTGCCAGTACAATGCTGTCTTGATTATTGTAGCCTTATAGTAAGTTTTGAAATTGAGAAGTGTGTCTGCTAAATCCCAGGTGATCAGAGCATATACAGTTCTTTTTATATGTTGTTGTACTATCAATAATTCTGAATCCATAGAATAAGTTTGGAAGTATTCCCTATTATTTTTCCTTGGAAGAATTGGTGAAGGGTTGGCATTATTCTTTGAAAGTCTGGTAAAATTCAACAGTGAAAGCCATCTGAACCTAGATTTTTGCCTTGTGAGAAATTTTAAATTACTAATTCAATCCTTTACTTGCTATAAATCTATTTAGATTTTCTAATTCTTAAGTAATTTTCTATAATTCATTTGTTTATAGAATTTGCTCATTTCAACTATTATTTACTCTGTTGGTGTACATAACCATTATTCATAGTATTTTCTTAAAATTACTAATATTTCTAGAAAGTTAGTACCTATCCCCAGTTCATCTTAATTTTAATAATTAAAATTTTTCTTTTCTCTTGCTTTTTTTTCTTAGTCTCTCAATTTTAGATATATGCAATTACAGTTAAAAAGATTATTCTAAATGCTGCTTTAGCTGCATCTAATACACTTTGGTATTTTGTATTTTCATTCACAAAATATTTTTAAGTTTTCTTTGTGATTTCTTCTTTGACCCACTAGTTATTTAATAGTGTGTCTTTTAATTTCTACATATTTGTGAACTTAGCAAATTTTCTTTTTTTTATTTCTAAATTAATTGCATTATGGTCAAGGGGTGTATTTTATACTTCAGTTCTTTTTTCTGTTTTTATCATTTTTTTCATCATCAGAGCTGTACTCTAATTCTCATTACCTATTTCAGCCATCCTCCCACCCACCTCCTCTTTGCTAACCAACAGTTTCTTCTCCTAATTAAGAGGCTGTTTCTTAGATTGTCCTCTCTTTATTTTTTTCCCTTTGCCCTGTTTGTTTAATTTCACATGTGAGTAGATCATATGGTATTTGTCTTTCTCTGACATTTCACTTAGTATTATAATCTCTAGCTCTATCCATGTTGTTGCAAGTGGCAATATTTCATTCTTTTTATGAATGGATAATATTCTGTTGTATATCTATACCACCTCTTTTTTATCCACTCATCTATTGATAAGCCCTTGGGCTCCTCCTATAGTTTGACTATCGTATATGATACTGCAATAAACATAGGAATACGTGTATGCCTTTGAATTAGTGTTTCTGTATTTTGTGGGTAAATACCTACTACAGTATTTACTGGATCATAGGGTAGTTCTATTTTAAAATTTTGATAATAAAATTTTATTGATTGTTTCTTTCACTGTATAGACAAAAGTATCTGTATTTTATACCTTTTATAGTATTTGCTTTAGTCCCAATAGTTTGTGTTTGCTTTTGTTTCCCTTGTTCAGTAGACACATCTAGAAAATGTTGGTGGCCAGTGTCAGAGAAGTTACTGCCTTTGCTCTCTTCAAAGATTTTTATGGTTTCAGGTCTCAGATTTATGTCTTTCATCTATTTTGAGTTTCCTTTTGTATATCATAAGAGAAAGTAGTCCAATTTCATTCTTTTGTGTGTAGCTGTCTAATTTTCACAATGCCATTTATTAAAGAGGCTGTCTTTTTCTCATTGTATGTTTATTTCTCCTTTGTCAGAGATTAACTGATCATATAATTGTGGGATTATTTGTGGATTTTCTGTTCTATTCCATTGCTCTATCTCTATTTTTGTGCCGGTAACGTACTGTTTTAATTACTAATGCTTGTAATATAATTTGAAGTTTGGAATTGTGATACTTCCAGTTTTGTTTTTCTTTTTCAAGATTGCTTTGACTATTCAGGGTCTTCTTTGCTTTCATATAAATTTTGGGATTGTTTGTTCTTGTTCTGTGAAAAATGTTGTTGCTATTTTAATAAGGATTGCATTAAATGTGTAGATTGCTTCAGACAGTATAGACATTTTAGCAATATTTGTTCTTCCAACCCATGAGCATGGAATATCTTTCCATTTCTTTGTATCATCTTGAATTTCTTTCATCAGTGTTTTATAGTCTTAGAGTAGAGGTGTGTTTCACCTCTTTGGTTAATTTTATTCCTAGATATTTTATTTTTTTGGATACAATTGTAAATAGAATTGTTTTCTTAATTTCAATTTCTGTCGTTTTATTATTAGTGTACAAGAATGCAATAGATTTCTATACATTGATTTTGTATCCTGTGACATTACTGAATTCACTTATCAGTTCTAGGAATTTTTTGGTGGAGTCTTTAGAGTTTTCTATGTACATAGTATCATGTCATTTGCAAGTTGTGAAAATTTTACTTTTTCCTTACCAATTTAGATGTCTTTTATTTCATTATGTTGTCTAATTTCTGTGGCCAGGATTTCTAGTACTATGTTGAATAAAAGTGGTGAGAGTGGACATCCCTTTCTTATTCCACAACTTAGGAGAAAAATTCTCAGTTTTTCACCATTGAGTATGATTTTGGCTGTGGGCTTTTCATTAAGGAGAGAAAGAGAGAGAGAGAGGGGAAGAAAGACCGTGAGAGGGACAAACCATAAAGTAGATTCTTAACTACAAAGAACAAACTGAGGGTTGCTAGAGAGGAGATGGGTGGAGGTATGGGTTAAATGGTGATAGGTATTAAGGAGGGTACTTGTGATGAGCACTGAGTGTTGTATGTAAGTGATGAAACACTAAATTCTATATGTAAGTGATGAAACACTAAATTCTACTTCTGAAACTAATACTAAATCTTATGTTGGTGCCTGGATTGCTCAGTGGTTGAGCATCTGCCTTTGGCTCAGGTCGTGATAACCGAGGTCCTGGGATTAAGTCCCACCTTTGGCTCCCAACTGGGAGCCTGCTTCTCCCTCTGCCTATGACTCTGCCTCTCTGTATGTATCTCTCATAAATGAATAAATAAAATCTTTAAAAAAAAACCCTTATGTTAACTAACTGGGATTTAAATAAAAGCTTGAAATAAAAAATATATATTTATTTTTATTAAAAATCTTTTTTAATAAAAGTTTTTTAGCCACCCAGGTGCCCATTAAAAATTATTTTAAAACTTATATATTTTATGTAAAAATTATTTATTTATAAATAAATATTATATTGAGGTATATTCCCTCTAGACCTACTTTGCAGAGGATTTTTATCATAAATGGAGGTTATACTTTGTCATATGCTTTTTCTGCATCTACTGAAATGATTATATGATTTTCATCCTTTCTGTTATTGATGTGACATATCGCATTGATTGTTTTGCAAATATTAAATCATCCTTGCATCCCAGGAAGAAACCCCACTTGATATGGTGTATGATTTTTAAAATATATTGGATTTGGTTTGATAATATTTGTTGAGGATTTTTGCATCTATATTCATGAAAGAGTTAGTGGCTTGTAATTCTTTTTTTGTGGTTCTTTGTCTGGTTTTGTCATCAGGGATTCTGGCCTTACAGACTTTGGAAATTTTCCTTCTTCTTCTATTTTTTTTGCAATAGTTTGAGAATAGATATTAATTCTTCTTTAAGTGTGTGATAGAATTCACCTGTGAAGCCATTTGGTCCTGGACTTGTGTTTTTTGGGAATTTTTTGATTGCTGATTCAATTTCATTGCTGGTAATTGATATGTTTAAATTTTCTGTTTCTTCCTGCTTCAGTTTTGGTAGGTTATGTTTCTAGGAATTGACCCATTTCTTCTAAGTTGTCCAATTTGTTGGCATGTAGCCTTCCATTATATTTTGTTATAGGTGTTTGTATCTTCATGGTGTTGGTTGTTATTT
This sequence comes from Canis lupus baileyi, assembly GCF_048164855.1. Taxonomy (NCBI): domain Eukaryota; kingdom Metazoa; phylum Chordata; class Mammalia; order Carnivora; family Canidae; genus Canis; species Canis lupus. Next base: position 34,104,345 of record NC_132843.1, on the reverse strand, counting down.
CTCCTCTTTTATTAGTAATTTTGTTTATTTGTATCTTCTTTCTCTCTCTTTTTTTAAATGGGTCTTTCTAGAAGTATATCATTTTTTTTATCTTTTCAGAGAACCAGCTGGTTTCATTGATCTGTTCTACTGTATTTTTCAAATTTCTATATCATTTATTTTAATCTTTATTATTTCCTTCCTTTTCTTGAGTTTAAGTTTTATTTGTTCTTTTTCTAGCTCCTTTAGGTGTAAAGTTAGGGTGTTTACTTGAGATTTTTCATGCTTTTTTGAGGTAGACTTGTGTTGCTATAAACTTCCTTCTTAGATCCATTTTTGCTGAATCACAAAGATTTTGGGCCATTGTGTTTTCATTTTTATTTGTCTTCATGTAATTTTTTATTTCTCCTTTGGTTTCTTGGTTGACCCATTCATTGTTTAATAGCATGTTGTTTAAACTCCCTGTACCTGTGCTCTTTCCATATTTTTCTTGTGGTTGCTCTCTTATTTCTTAATATGGTCAGAAAAGATGCATGGTAAAATTTCAGTCTTTGAATTTGTTGAGGCCTGTTTTGTGGCCTAATATGTAATCTATTCTGGAGAATTTTCTGTGCACATTTGAAAAGAATGTGTGTCCTTCTGTTTTAGGATAGAATGTTCTGAATATGTCTATTAAATCCATCTGGTCCAGTCTTTCATTCAAAGTTGCTGTTTCCTTGTTGATTTTCTGTTGCCTGTCCATCAGATTAAGTGGGTATTATTTCCCCTACTATTATTGCATTACTATCAATTACTTCTTTTATGTTTGTTATTAACTGTTATATGTATTTGTATATGCCTCCATGTTGGGGGCATTCATATTTACAATTGTTTTATCCTTTTGTTGGATTATCCCTTTCAGTATTATATAGTGTCCTTTTTTTGGTCTCTTGTTACAATCTTTGTTTTAAAGTCTATTTTGTCCAATATAAGTATTGCTCCCCCAGCTTCTTTTTGTCACACATTTGCATGTTGTTTCTCCATCCCCTTACTTTCAGGCTGCAGGGTCTTTAGGTCTGAAATACATCCTTTGTATGCAACATATAGATAGATCTTGTTTTTTTTTGTTGTGGTGGTGGGGATTTTTTAGTCCATTCTGTCATCTTATGTCAATTGTTGGAGTATTTGGTCCATATACATTCAAAGTAATTATTGATAGTTGTATATATATTGCCATTTTGTTACTTGTCTTATAGTTATTTCTATAGATTTTCTCTGAAAAAAAAAAAAAAAAAAAAAAAGGGATCCCTGGGTGGCGCAGCGGTTTGGCGCCTGCCTTTGGCCCAGGGCACGATCCTGGAGACCCGGGATCGAATCCCACATCGGGCTCCCGGTGCATGGAGCCTGCTTCTCCCTCTGCCTGTGTCTCTGCCTCTCTCTCTCTCTGTGACTATCATGAATAAATAAATAAAAAATCTTTAAAAAAAAAAAAAAAAAAAGATTTTCTCTGATACTTCTTATGCTCTTTTTCATGGTTTGTTGGCTTTCTTTAGTTATATACTTGGATCCCTTTCTCTCTATTGTTTGTATATCTATTACTGGTTTTTGATTTGTGGTTACCACTAGCTTTGTATATAATATCTTCTGCATATAGCAGTCTGTATTAAATTGATGATCACTTAAGTTTAAACCCATTCTTTACTCCTCTCTCCCCCACATTTTAGGTATATGGTGTCATATTTTATATCCCTTTATTTTATGAATCCCTTGACTGATTTTTACAGAAATATTTATTTCAGCTGATTTTATGTTTTTTACTTTCTTTTTTTTTTTTTTTTTTATGATAGTCACATAGAGAGAGAGAGAGAGAGGCAGAGACACAGGCAGAGGGAGAAGCAGGCTCCATGCACCAGGAGCCTGACGTGGGATTCGATCCCGGGTCTCCAGGATTGCGCCCTGGGCCAAAGGCAGGCGCCAAACCGCTGCGCCACCCAGGGATCCCTGTTTTTTACTTTCATACTGTCACTTACGGTCTTCCTTTCCAAAGGAAAAGGCCCCTTCAGTATTTTTTGTAGGGCTAATTTAGTGGTCATGAACTCATTTAGTTTTTGTTTATCTGAGAAATTATTTTTTTTAAAGATTTTATTTATTTATTTATTGAGCAAGGGAAAACACAAGCTGAGGGAGGGGCAGAGGGACAAGCAGACTCTCCACTGTGAGGAGTCCAATGTGGGGTTAGATCCCAAGACCCTGAGATCATGACCTGAGCTGAAGTCAGACACTTAACTGACTGAGCTACTCAGGTACTGACAAAGCCACTCTCTTGGTAAAGAGAGAAACTCTTTATTTCTCCTTTATTCTGAATCATAGTCTTGTTGAGTACAGTATTCTTGGCTGCAAAATATTTTTCCTTTTTAGTACTTTGAATATATCTTGCTAGTCCCTTCTTGTCTGCAAACTTTCTGCTGAGAAATCCACTGATAGCCTTATGAGGTTTCCTTTGTATATAACTCTCTTCTTTTCTCTTAATGCTTTAAGTTTTGTTTTGTTTTGTGCTTTTGCCATTTTAATTACTATGTGTCTTGGTGTGGATTTCCCTGGGTTGAATTGGTGGGGGTGGAGGGATTTCTGTACCACCTGGACCTGGGAACTTTATTTCCCCAGATTAGGAAAGTTTTCAGCTATTATTCCTTCAAACAAATTTTCTGCCCCCTTATATCTTCTTCTTCTGAGATCCCTATAATATGGATGCTACTATGCTTGATGAAGTCATGAGTTACATGAGTCTATTCTCAATTTGCATAATTTCTTTCCCCTTTCTTTGCTCAGCTTGGTTACTTTCCATTACTCTGTTCTTGGTCATTAATTCATTCCTCAGTTTCATCTAGCTTGCTATTTATTCCATCAAGTGTATTTTAATTTAATTTATTGTGTTCTTGATCTCGAATTGGGCCTTTTTTCTCTCTGATGTCTTCCATTCTTTTCTCCAGTCCACTGAGTATATTTGTGATCATCACTTTAAATTCTCTATCAAGCATGTTACTTATATCTGTTTTGCTTTGGCCTTTTGGTGTGGTTTGGTCCTGTTTTTTCATTTGGGAGATGTTTCTTTGTCTCCTTTTCTGTCTTTCTGTGTTTGTTTCTCTATATTAGAAGAGTCAGCTACTTCTCTTGCTCTTAATGCTAATAAGCTTATGAAGAAGAGGTCCTTTAGTACAGTGCAGTTCAGTGCCTCCTGTACCTCAGCCTCTGTTGATTCAGGGAGGTTTCCTCTGTGTGTTGCATGTGCTCTGTGATTGAGACTTAGCCTCTTTTTCTTTCAGTCCAGTTGTTTACAGAGGTTCTCTTTGCTCATTGCAGACATCAAAGTAGTCTGCTCTTGGTCGACTTGTGCCCCTACCACTGCCAGAACTGAGGTCCAGCACAGGTCAGGAAATGTGGTGTTGTCAGGGTTTGTGATCAGTCTTCTAGGGGAGAGGCCCATAGCACTGAGACTTGGGTATTGGGACTGGGATGGACAGACCCTCCAAAGCATGGGGAGGGAGAGTTTGTTGTGAGCAAGTTAGGTAAGGAGTATCAGTGCTGTCCTTGTTCTTCCATGTGGCCTTTGTTTATGCTGTGGGACAGAAAGATAGCATTGTTTATACTGGGGAAGGAAACAGTGCCTGCCAGCTCCTTTGTTCCTAGACAGGTCTCCCTATGAACCTTATTTCTCTGTGTATACTCAGATGAGCAAATAATTTCCCTTCCATTTACACACAGTGTTTTTCAAACTACTGGTTCCACGCCATATCTGCCCAGTCTGTTTGTCATACTGTCTCTTTAAGGGCAAGGTCTCTGCTGCTTAATACTTTCCAGGTTCTCCCAGAGATCAGTCTACTGATTTTTAAAATTCTAGGTGTAAGACTCCTGATGGTCTTAAGAACTGAAAGAATTCTGCCCCTCTCACTTTCAAAAGCAAACATTGTGGAGATTTATTTGTCCTTCCTGTTCCAGGGCTCCCAAGTGTGAAATTCTGTTTTCCGCTTTTCTCAGCACCACCAACTCTCTGCCCACCATGGATGGCCATGGTTCATGTCACTCCCAGACCTCATCTTTGCCTTCCCTACCCTCTTGTGTGTGGCCTCTTTCCTGCCTTTAGTTGTAGAGTTTGTTCAGCCAGTCTTTGGGTTATTTTCTGGGTTATTTATGCTGATGTGAGTGTTATCTAGTATCGTGGTTAGAGGTGAGCTTAGGGTCCTCCTACTCTGCCACCTAACCAGCTGACAATATTTCAGTTCTTCAAATTTATTAGTGATTGTTTTACGGCCTAGCAGACAATCTGTCCTGGAGAAAGAAGGTCCATGTGTGCTTGAGAAGAATATATATTCTGCTGCTGCTGGATGAAGTGTTTTATAGATGTCTGCTAGGCCTAGTTGTTTTGTGGTATTACTCAAGTCTAATATTTCTTTGTTGATCTTCTGCCTACTTATTCTTTCCGTTATTGAGAGAGAAGTGTTAAAGTCTCTATCATTGTTAAATTGTCTATTTCACTCTTCACTTATGTCAGGGCTTTCTTCATGTATTTTGGAGCTCTTTTTAGGCATATGTATGCTTATTGCTGCATATTCCTAATGGATTGACCATCTTATCATTGAGAGAAATGCCTCTTCATCTTTTTTTTTTTTTTTGCCTCTTCATGTTTTGTAACATTTTTTGCTTTAAAATCTATTTTATCTAATATTAGCATAGACATTTCAGCTCTTTTATGGTTACTGTTTTTATGGTATGTCTTTCCCATGCTTTTGCCTACAACCTATTTGAATTTTTGACATTAAGTATGTCTCTTACAGGTAACATAAGGTTGAATCTTTTTTTTTTAATATGGGGCATTTATACAATCTGACCTTTGATTAGATTATTTATTATTAACATTTAATATTATTGATAGGGTTGGATATATATCTAACAGTTTTTGCTCATTTTTGTTTTCCTCATGTCTCATGATATTTTTGTTTCTCTGTCTTCTATTGCCTTTTTTTTTTAAAGATTTTATTATTCACGAGAGACACAGAGAGAGAGAGAGAGAGACAGAGAGACAGAGACAAAGACAGAGACACAGGCAGAGGGAGAAGCAGGCTCCATGAAGGGACCCCATTGTGGGACTCAATCCCGGGTTTCCAGGATCACACTGGGGGCCAAAGGTAGGCACTAAACTGCTGAGCCACCCAGGGATCCCCTATTGCCTTCTTTTTTATTAAGTGGATATTTCCTAGTGTAACATTTTAACCTTCAATGATTTTTTTTAAATTATTTTCTTAAGTTTTCTTTTTCCCTACTGGTTGTTCAGTGGTTTACAGTAAATCTTAACTAATCAAAGTCTACTTCAGATTTATCCTGAATTAGTTCCTATAAAATATAGGACTTTTAATTTTATATAGTCCATTCCCTCTTCCCTTTTTTCATACTGTTTGGTACTATCGTATATTAAATAAATATCAAAATAAGTTTTACACATATATGATAAATTATAAACATATTGTATATATATAATGTGCATATGTGTGTATATGTATATATGTAAAATTTAAACCCAATAATGCATATTATAATTATTCTTTTCTATATTTGCCATGGACTGAATGTTTGAGTCTCTCCAAAATTCGTATGCTGAAACCTTAATCCACAATGTGATGGCATTTGGAGATGAGACCTTTCATAATTACTCATGAAGGTAGAGTACTCATGATAGAATTAGTGTCATAAGAGGAGACACAAAAGAGCTTACTTCCTCTCTCCTTTCTGCCATATGAAGCCATAATGAGAGATGGCCATATGCAAACCAGGAAGCAGGATCTCAAAAACTCCAGCTCTGCCAGCACCTTGATCTTGAATTTCTTAGTCTACAGAACTGTGAGAAATAAATGTTTGTCGTTTAAGCTACTCCTTTTAAGGTAATCATTATAGCAGCCCAAAGTGACTAAAGTAATAATCATTTATCTTTTAATGATGTTGAGAGAATAAAGGAAGACACCCTTTCTGATTCTCTTCATTTATTCTTATGAATATGTGCTTCCATCTGTTGTCAGTTCCTTCTTCACATACACCTTTTTCCCCAACCACTTCATTTGTGTTTTTATTGTCAAATACATTATAGGATCATTAATGCAGTTATATACATATCATTTTATGCAACTTATTTCTGAAATTGAAGAAGTAAGAAGAAATAAACCATTGTCTTTGGTAATTACCTACATATTTAATTTAATGGCATTCTTTGTTTTCTTGTGTGGCTTTGAATTACCATCTAGTGTCATTTGATGTCAGACCAAAGAATTTCCTTTAGCATTTCTTGTAAGACAAGTCTTCTAACAATGAATTTTGATTTTTGTTTGTTTTATAATTTAGAAATATATTTATTTATTTTACTTTTGAAAGATACTTTTGCTGGATGTAAGATTCTCAGTTGAGAGTTTTTTAAACTTTGTGAATTTGTGGTCCAATGCCTGCTGGCCTCTGTTGTCTAATGAGATGTCAACTGTTAATCCTAATAGGATTCTCCTGTATGTAGTGAATCATTTTTCTCTTACTACTTTCAAGATTTTCTCTTTATTTTTGACTTTAAACATTTTGATTAATATTTTCATGAGTATGTATCTCTTTATGTTTATCTTGCCTAGAATTTGAGATTCTTGACCATATGGATTATTGTTTTCATCAAGTTTGGGAAGTGTTCAGACATTATTTTTTCACATTTTTTTCTACTCCTTTCTTTTTATCCTTTCCTTTGGTATTCCCATGATAACATATGTGATGTGAATAATGTTGTCTCAGCTTTGTCTAAGGCCCTCTTCATTTCTGTCTTTTTTTTCTTTTCTTTTCTTTTGTCAGAGATGGCAAAAAAACAAACAAAGCAAAACAAAACACCCCACTGCTACCTAGGTTGGAAAGTAAATTAAAAAGAGTGGTTAGAGGAGAGAATGGGTATTTTTTAATATTATGGAAATAAAGCCCAAAAGGTGGGTAAACAACACTTTTGCCAAAGCCAATCCATGATGTGTAGTCTCTGAGAGGTAAAGGAAGATGTGGTGCATCTTGAAGTACTTAGTGGTGAGTGTGTATGATGGAAGATGTGCTTTAGGAATACAAATTCAACTGTAAGCTGGACATAGATCAGAAATAGATGAGAATTTAGAGAGGCAATTTGTATGAAAAATATCTGTGTGTTGGAGGTGTTGTTATGGGATAAATACTGAAAGAAAAATGGATCTGATCTGCTAGAAATAATACATCATCTTCATTTATTTGTGCTAGTGCAGAACCAAATGAAGATTATTATAATATTCCCTCTAATTATTTCATAGTGCTCTGTCTTTAGTTTTACTTCTAATGAGTTAGCTAGGTAAAATGCTTTTTACATTTATTTTTCTATCCAAAGTAAGAGTCTTAATTGGTTGTTCCTTCTAAACTAACTTTTTACTAATATTCCCAGACAGTCTCTGGAGAAATAAATTTTCATCACATATTTCTCATTATAGAAAACTAATTAGAGTTCTAATTAGTATATAAATGGTTTTCAAAATAATCTTCTTTATAACACAAAATAATTTACTTTTCCAATTAAATCTTGTATTTGGAAAAATATTGAATTGATTAGATTTCTGAAAGACTTGGATATGGCAGAGTCCTCATATTCCTTTTCCTCATGGGAGACAAGGGGAAAGAAAAAGGAAAGAATGGACCTCATAGTTTGATGTTACTTGTATACCTTTGAGAATGTGGCTATCAGTTCCTTTTCCTAAGTCTTTAGTCTTGTCTCCTCTCCCCTCCTTTTGATTGATTGATTGATTGATTGATTGATTCTTCAGCATATTTTCTTGAAGAGGTTAAGTAAATAAATGGCCATTTAGTTTTAGAAAAGCCTACAAAATAGGCTCAATACATTTTCAGTGAAAATCCAATATGTGTTTTTCTTTTTTGTTTTATTAAAGTAAATTAGCATAAATAAAGTTTACTAATAGCACTTTTAGTGTACAGTTTTGAAAGTTTTGATAAATGTATTTGATCATATAAATATACCAAAATTAAGATAGAATAGTTCTACCACAGAAAAATTCATCTGGGTCATGTTTAAGCCAAATTCTCTCTGCTCCCCTCACTCCTGCAGTGTCCAGCCCTCTAGAAACCACTGATTTGCCTTTTCCTGAATGTTATATAAATGGATTAATACAGTATACATCCTTTTTATTCTGGTTTCTTTCACCCAGCTTATGCATTGAAAGATCATTTATGTTGTGGAGTATATCAGTAGTTTAATCCTTTTTATTACTGAGTAGTATTCCATTGAAAAATGTACTACGTCCACTGTTGAGGGAAATTTGTGTTCTTTCTGGCTTGGGAAAATTATGAATAAAGCCTCTACAAATATTTGCATCGAGATTTTTGTGTGACGATAAGATCTTAGTTCATTTTGATAAATGTAAGTTGTATTGTTAGGCCATACTGCTTAAGTTGTAAATATAATTTTGCAAGAAACTGGCCAACCTGTTTTCCAAAGTGACTCTACCATTTTGCATTTCCATTAGCAATGGATATAAGTTCCAGTTGCTCTGCAACCTAACCAGCGTTTGGTATTACTCATTTTAATAGATTCTAATGGGTATATAATGTTTAATTCATTGCATAATATTACTTTCAAAAATTTTAGCATAGATTATTTATTAATGTTTCAATTTTCATTTTTAAAATGACAAGCCTAAATACGTATTCTGGTGCTTATTTGCATGTGTATATCCCTTTTTCTTAAGTATCTGCTCAAATATTTTGCCCATTAAGACTACTTTTTAATTTTAATTAATGAATTTTAGGAGCTTTTTTTTTTAAATATACGTCCTTAGCTAGATATATAATTTGCAGAAATTTTCTTTGATTTCAGGGCGGGATTTGTTTTGTTTTGTTTTGAGTTTTCAGCATATAAATTTTACACTTGTTTTAGATTTCTTGTGTTGTTATTTTATACTTGCTTACATTTTTTGTCATGTTATTATAAATGGCATTTTTTTTGTTGTTGTTTTCTTTCATTTTGGTCTCCAGTAGTTCATTACTCCTATGAAAAGTGAGAATTTTTTGTGTTGATCTTGTATCCTATGAGGGAAGCATTCCTTCTTTCACCATTAAGTATCATTAACATCTGTGGGATCTGTAGTGTTATTCCCTCTGTCATTTCTGATATTGATAATTCTCTTTCTCTTCCATTAGTTTGTTACTTTTGACAAATGAACCATGATAATGCAAATAGTTAATATTAGGGAAAAATGGGTGAGATATTAAAGTGTTTGTATTATATTTATAATTTTGCTCTAAGTTCCAAATTATTTCAAATTTAAAAAGTTTATTAAAACAACTCATTAGATTTATTAGCCTAGTAGTTTAATCCTAGTATAATCATATGATAAACAAGGCATTATAGATCCATATGTCTTTGTATTTATTATTCTGAACAATACAGAACCCTTTGAGAATTGTTCTTTTAGGTTTCCCATCAAAATGGTCTTATATACAGAGCATGATAATGAAAAAGAAATTGAGATGCTGATCATTCTCCCTTCTCAGGCTTTTTAATACAATGCTATTCCCAGATGCTAATCATAATTAACTGTCATCACTTAGCTTTATCTGTCAAGAGAATCAACTGGTTTCTCTGTTCTCCATTTCCTTTCTCAGATATATCTAAAACAAGGTTATTAGTCATGACAAGCACAAAAATCCAGTCATTAATATATGGAAGCTTTTAAAGTAATTATTATTTATTTTTATTATTATATTTGTATTCCTCTGAGTAGAACTGTCACTGAAGGTACATATTAAAGACAGTTTATTATGATTTCCCCTTCTCTATTTCTTTAATAAAGTAAACAAAAACTAGAGGGAAAAGTAATATTCAAGAGATGTGGGGAATTTTTTGGACATCGTTAACCAGAAGTATCTAAAAATGGTGTTTGGCTAATTGAACATTATTCTGGTGACTGATTAAAAATAATTTCCAGAGTCAGGGTCTTTCTGCTAAAAGAAGAATACACCTCTCTCATATCATAAGAAATAAATGGTGCAAAAATACTTAATCAGATGATTAAATATTTAGTCATTCAACCAGTGCCTTTGTCTGAACAGCTTCAAGTAATCATTTTGACAAATATACCTATAAATTCACTGGCATTTTAATTAATTTGATTGCGCAGTTAAATAGTATTTTAAGCACCTACTGTGAGTTTTGAACTGTCCCAGAAGCCCTGGGATACTCAAGAAATCTAATAGGTAACTTCTTTCCACAAAGAGATAAAAAATACATGAGGAAAAAAAGAAGAAAACAGAAAAGATCCTAAATGTTGTGTGTAGTTAGAAAGTATAAGCATCCAATAAAAAATCAAGTATTCAGTCAGTGCTTACTTTGTACTAAGTATTCATTCAACAAAAAATTGTTTAAAAATAGTATGTGTAAAAGGCAGTGAATATATGACTATGAGTAAGAAAGAATCTTTTGCAAATAGATCATAGTAAAATTTTTGAAAGTAATATTATGCAATGAATTAAACATGATGTTGTAATTTGGAGTGTCAGGTTGGAGGGCCCACATCTGGTCTTTGCAGGCCTGGGAAGTTTGAAACTTAACAGGCAAACAAATATCAAGGAGAATAGGGAGTAAGCATGAATATTCAAGAATCAGAATGTTGTATGTGAGGGATAAATAAGGAATAACATATTTGAAAAATTACAACTAGTACAAGTAGTTGAAGATGGCTGAAAAAATGGCCGACATGAGACTGATAAACTGGGAGATACATGCAGACACTAGAACATCAAAAAATTTATAAGCCATAGTAACAAATTGAGCTATATTCTGAAGGCAGTGGCATCAGGCTGATAAGCAGATGTGATCAAGTTCACCTTTTCAAAAAGCAATCTTCCTTTATCATAGAAAATGGATTGGAGACAAGAAAGACTAGATGCTTGTATCAGAGCTGTTCTAATAATCCAAGAAAGGTGATTGAGACCTGAACTCAAGTTGTCACAGATGGATACAGAGAGGTCTTTGATTCAAAAGTTACTACATAAAGTGGAAAGACCTGGGCATGTTTTATGTGAAGCAAGAGGAAGAATGGAAGTCAATGACAAAGGTTTAATTTATGACTGTACCATCACTAAGTTAGGGAACAGTAGGGGAGTTTTGGGAGAATGAGACTGTTTCTAATAAATTGAGTTTGACATGCCTTTGAGATACCTAAGCGGATATAGCCATTACTGTGAAGATTATATAATGGCTACTGAGCTCAGGAGAGGTTCTGGATGAGACATGAAAATATGGGGACATCATTACATACATGATTCTATAAACACCACAACTGTCTAATGAGACAAGTATCATCCTTAACTTGTAGATAAAATCTCTGGGGCTCAGAGTTGTTAAAAGAACTACCAAATTGTCACATCTGGTAAAAAGTAGCACCAAGATAAAAATCACATTGTCTTGCTCAGAAATCAGTGTTTTCCAAAATTTATTTAGGTATTAAAGTATTTTAAAGAAAAATCATTCTCAAAAATCCATAGCTTACTTAAATTACTTTTTATTGTAAATCTAAATATTCACTAGAATGAATTGCAGTATTCTTTACCAAAATTTATAGCAACCAAAATCAAATTTGCAAATCAAATGCAAAAAATACTCAGATGCCACAAAATTGATGAAATTCATTTTAAGGACATTAATTTAATGAAATAGATGGTATTTAACTGACACTAAATCTCTGCCTGTTCTTTACTTATGGGCTGATAGCTACCTTTACTATTGTGCTGTGTAGTAATTCAGTTTTCCTATTTCTCCTATTATGTTTCTGTCTTCTAATTACTTATAAATCTTCATATTGGTTCACTTTTGGGCTTTCTTCCAGAGAGAGCCCAACAACTATTCATTTGCTCTTTATTCCTAAATCAGGTCAACTCAAGTCGTATGCTTGGTATGATCACCATGGCAATCACAAATCAAAAGCAGACACAAATCCCAGATGTAACTTTCACCCAGATAATGCATAATATGTTTGCGTTAATTTTGTAAGCATATAGTATTATCAAAATAGAGACAAAATCTTAAAATATTGTCATACAAAATTCATAAATTTCTGAAGATATTTGTGTAGCTGCCACAAAGATAATCGTTGCCCTGTGCTAATAGAATTTCTCCAGCATCTTTGAGTGGACTTTCTCTTTCTAATCATATGGACAATTTAAGGCAGTGGTTTTGTATTTGTTGCCCAGATGAGAATCTGAGTCCTTTAGAAAACATTTTTGGCTCTCTGATTTATTTCTCTAGGCTGTTACTTAAGCTAGGGTTAGATTATACATAGAGTAGTTAATGATCTATACAACTGGAAAAGAGAAATCTGTGAGAAAATGAACAGTTAAGTTTTGAAGATGTGAGAGGGGAATCTGGGTTATCTGAGGAAGAGGATTCCAAAATAGAAGGAGATGATTCAAAAGGAATTCAGAACCTCCACAAACAGCTTTTCTGTGTTTTACCATAATCGCCTGTGAGTGGTCCCATGCTGACCAGTTCTGTGAATATTTCCTGCTAGTTGCATTGCATTGCAGCTCAGGAAAAGACAGCATTCCCTGATTCTGCCCAAACGGACAGAAGTGTAAAAGTAATCAAGTGTTAAAGTAATTTAACATGGAGGCCAGTAGACTGCAGTGGCTCTAATGTCTTGGTAGCCTGTATAAGCAAACCAAAACCTGAACCAGAGTCAATGCACTTGGATCCAAGAAAATGAAACTTAAGAACAACCAATCACAAACAGCCAAATAGGCTTTCCCAAATAAGGCACCCCTATAACCAATTAAATAATTGAATTGCTTGGTTCTGTATCAAAATCTCCCCTCTACTCTCCTTGGCATCTCTCTTGCTCTGTACTATCCCAAAGTGCATCCTCCAAATAGCAGGAAGAGTAGAGTGCTTTTTAAACTTCTGCCTCATTGTTTAGAATCTTCTGGAGACTTCCATCATACTTAATCCTTGTCACCAGAGACAGGACACTTGCCATCTTCCCCAGATGTTTTTAAGATTTTATTTATTTATTCATGAGACACACACACACACACACACACACACAGAGGCAGAGTCACAGGCAGAGGGAGAAACAGGCTCCACGCAGGGAGCCCGACGGGACTCGATCCCAGGTTCCCAGGATCACACCCTGGGCTGAAGGTGGCGCTAAACCACTGAGCCACCGAGGCTGCCCCTTTCCCCAGATTTTTATGTGACTGCCTACTTCTCATCCCTTCTCATCCCTCAGGTCAGCTTAATGACTCAGCTTCTCATTGCTCAGCTCAGCTCTCCCCTTGACCTTTGATGAAGCTCCCCCTTGACACTCTAAATCTTATTACCTCATTTCATTTTCTCCCTAACATTTAAAACTATATGTGAATTGAATAAATATTTTTTTAAAATTCTAAAGTGTTTATTATTATTCTCCCCCATTTAAAATATCACTTTCTTGGGGTGCCTGGGTGGTTCAGTTGGTTAAGTGTCTGACTTAGGCTCAGGTCATGATGTGAAGTTCCTGTGATCAAGCCTTGCATCAGGCTCCTGCTGAGCAGGGAGTCTGCTTCTCCCTCTCCCTCTGCTCCTCCTCCCACTCATCCTCTCTTTGTGTTTCTCTCAAATAAATGCATAAAATCTTTTAAAAAATAAAATATACCATTTTCTCAAAGGCAGACATTTTATCTCTTGTTCGCTGTAATATTTTCAGTCTGCAGATTAGTGTCTGGTATATGTATGATATGCAACAAAATGTTTTTTTACTGACTGTTGTGAATTTTTTTTTATCTCACTCATGCCCCACCCACCTCCCCTCTGGCAATCATCAGTTTATTCTCTTTATTTAAGAGTGTGTTTTTTGGTCTCTTTTTCTTTTTCTCTTTTGTTTCTTAAATTCCACATATGAGTGGTGAAATCATATGGTATTTGTCTTTCTCTGACCTATTTCACTTAACATTATAACTTCCAGGCCTACCCATGTTATTGCAAATGGCAAGATCTCACTTTTATGGCTGTATAAATATTCCAAATATATATAGTATATATGTAAATATTAATATACATATATATGTATATTTACATACCACATCTTCTTTATTCATCTGTTGATGGACACTTGAGTTGCTTCCATATTTGGCCATTGTAAATAATGCTGCAGTAAACATAAGGGTGCATATATTTTTTTAAATGAGTATTTTTGCTTTCATTGGTTAAATACCCAGTAGTGGAATTACTGAATCATATGGTAATTCTATTTTTGTTTTTTTAAGGAACTTCCATACTGTTTTCCACAGTGGCTGCACCAATTTACATTTCTCTTGATGGCATACAAAGGTTCCTTTTTCTCCACACTTTTGTCAACACTTGTTATTTCTTATCTTTTTGATATTAGCCATTTTGACAGGTATGAGGTGATATATCATTGTGATTTTGACTTGCATTTCACTGGTGGTTAGTGATAATCGGGCATCTTTTCATGTGTCTATTGGCCATCTGTATGTCTTCTTTGGAAAAATGTCTATTCGGGCCCTCTGTTGTGACTTTTTAATGAAAATTAATGCAAGCCTACTGATATTGTCATTATGAGGAAATGATGGTTATTATACTGGAATAGGGAAACTCTAAGATCAATTAGGACAAAAATTACATACAGCTGACTAAGCTGAAATTCTGAGGGATAAACTAGAATTCAGGACAGCTGAATGTACCCCAGTGTTACCTGTTTTTTGTTTGTTTGCTTCATTTTTACTACTGGTTAGCATGAATGTGAGCAGAAAAATAAATACATAATTATCCATAAACCACTTATGTAATCATGTATTTGTTTGTGTCCAGGATATGTGTGGGAGGCTGAAGAACTTTGAGATACAAACACTGCCCACAAGTGATGTAGGAAAGATGTTGAGGTCAAATGCCCTGTGACAGAATCACATTTTCAGGGTAGTAGATGAGTGTGTCTATAATGGGGTTTCATTCAACTACAAAAAGAGACAGGAAGTAAGAGGAGCAGAGTGAGGCACAGAAAAATGACAAAATTACTAAAAAGAGAGAAGAATGAAAAGAGAGGAGGAGGTTAAAAAGAAAGTTGACATTATGAAAGAGCACAGGAAACAGTTTTAATTTCTATTATCTGGTATAAAAAGTTAGCCCATGTGTACTGATTCCTTGGAGGAGCCTGGCATCATCAGTTACCATGTAGACAGTTCTATTGACAGCGGCTTTATTTTCCAAATCTAATAATGAAGTCAGTAGCTTTCAAGCCTGGAAGTAAGTGTCTCTGTGCCTCCTCAGGAATCACTTTGATTGGCAAATAGCTGTAACTGCATCATTACCATTTAATGTCTCAGGCAGTTCCAATGGTACCTGGAAGATAATAAAGAAGTGTCAGTATTATTCATATCTTTTAATTGCTCCTATTTGCATTTCTTTTGTTATCCTGTGGGCAAAATTGTAACACTTGGCTAGGCATACAGTGGATAAAGGAGACATAACAGTCCAGACTAAAATACTCTCCTAAGTACCCATTACATTGGATAGCTATGAGCAACAATATAACTTTGCAATAAAACCTATTTACTGCTAAAAATTAAAATTGCTTTTAACAGCTTTATTGCATGCAAACAATTAAAATAATTATATCAAGTTGCAACTGCTGTTCTGGTATGTCTAGCTAAGAAATGGAATAAAAGGGAAAAAATAAAAGAAAGTATAAAGGAAAGAAAAACCAAAATGTGTAAACCCCAAGAGCAAATGCAAGAACTTTGTGAAATCAGAGAATTTAAGCTCTAGCATTGCCTTCTCTCCTCCAAGTCATTCACTCACTATTCATATAGTTGTAGAAATTTACTTATACACATCAGTGTTTTTAAGAGAAATAATAAAATGCACCCAGCACTATAAGGCTTCAGGCAACAATTTGAATATTTGATTTTTATAAGATGTGAGAAATACCGCTTTACAATACTCCTAAGCAGTCTTTTCACTTTGATTTAGAACATTTTATCCACTCGGACATCCCATGCATGGTGGGTAAAATCATTTTAAAGGAATCTAGGAAATTGGAAATCTCAAGTATCTACAATATTTAATTTGACCGCATACTTTTGGGCATTAGTTTCAAGTAAACAATTATATATCCTGAAAATTCAGTAAGAAATTGCAAATGAGGGCAGCCCCGGTGATTCAGCGGTTTAGCACCGCCTTCAGCCCAGGGCCAGATTCCGGAGATCCCTCCCTACATGGAGGCTGCTTCTCCCTCTGCCTGTGTCTCTGCCTCTCTCTCTCTATGTCTCTCATGAATAAAAAATAAAATCTTTAAAAAAAATAAATTGCAAATGACTTCTGTGTGCCCAAGATATGCACACATATATCAGGCAAATAAAACCATATGAGTTCCAATTCAGTCCACATTCTTGTTTCTCCATTTTTATTAACATGCGTGTTTTAATAACTTGAGAGACAAGAATAACCTGAGAAGACAAAACCAACACAAAAATCAAATGTTATTTCCAAACTAGTACTGGGTAGCTCCTTCTATAATCTTTGATCATTTATTTACATCACATAAAGCAAGCATCTGTTATATGCTGGCATTGTTACTGATATAGAATCAAAAAGTAAAAAAGGCACAGCCCCTGACCTTGAGAAACCCACAGTATATAGTGGGAAAAATTGACACATAAAGAAGTTACTGCAATATTATTAGACCTCAAGGAAAGATGTGAACAAAATATAATGTTTCCTTAATTACATCAAGTAAGAAATTTTTCTTCCCAACTATATAATTTAAAATTATTTTTATTAGCTATAAGGTAAACAATAGTGTGCATTTTGAAGGGTTGTTTGCAAAATAAAAACTGTCATTATTGTCTGCTGTTTTAGTATCCATGTATATTACAAAAAAAAAATTATTTACAGATATGGGAAGCAGACCATATCTGACCATATCACCTGGGTTTGAATCTTGTGTCTACCACTTATAGGTTGTGTGACCTCAGTCAAACCAGTTTCCACATTTGAAAAACATGAATAATATAGCACTTACTTCATAGCATTATTGAGACTAAATTCATTAACACTCTATGGGTGTCAGCTCTGTTATTAATTACTTCAGTTAGTTTCACAGAAAGCCTATACAGTAAAGGATATCTTTTCTATTTGGCAGATTGACGGCTATGGTTTGAAGAGTTAATGAATGTTGTGTTGGTTGTCCCATGAGCAGACCTAAGAGCAGAAATTCAAATTTAAGTTCATCTAACTCTAAAGACATTTTAGTAATTGGATTTCTCTTCCAAACTTTCGTCTGTCCCTCTACCCTTACTTAGTATAACCATCCAGGCTCTCTGTTGGTGCAATTCCCATTTGGCTTTGAAAATCATTTGGTTATTTATCCAGTACCCAATATTATGTAAGTGTTTGGTATCTGTCTTTTGATGAAGAGAAATTTTTAATTTTAATATTATGAGTTTAATATATCTTTCCTTTATGGTTTGTGCATTTTGTGGCTCGTTTCAGGAATCATTCCCCAATCAAAATTGTAATAATCTTTTCCTATATCATCTTTCAAGAGTTGCCTTTTATTTTTCTCTCTTTAAAGCAACTGGACATAGTTTTTTTTTTTTTTTTAAGATTTTATTTATTTATTAGAGACCTAGAGAGAAAGAGAGAGAGAGAGAGGCAGAAGCTGAAGCAGGCTCTACGCAGGGAGCCCGACGGGACTCAATCCCGGGTCTACAGGATCACAGCCCTGGGCTGAAGGTGGCGCTAAACCACTAAGCCACCGGGGTTGCCCTGGATATAGTTTTTATGTATGTTTTTAAATAAGATACAATTTCATTTTTTCATATAAAAATCATTAGTCAATTGTCTCAGGACCACTTCTTAACTGATGTGCCATTTTCTTACTCCTGTACAATAACAGATTTATCAAAATCCAGTTTCCAAAAATGCATGGACTAAATTTATCATATTGCCTGGCTTTATGCCAAAATCACCCTGTCATGATTGTTTATTATGCATTTCCAACCCCCCTATTTTTTTTAAGATTTTATTTATTTATTTATGAGAGACACACAGAGAGAGAGAGAGACAGACAGAGACACAGGCAGAGGAAGAAGCAGGCTCCATCCAACGAGCCCGATGCAGGACTCAATCCCAGGACTCCAGGATCATACCGTGGGCCGAAGGCGGTGTTAAACTGCTGAGCCACCAGGGCTGCCCCCCACCCCTAGTTTTTTTAAGGATAGCCTTGCCTCTTCGTGTTTTTTTTTTTCTTTTCTGTATAAATTATAGAGTTAGTTTGCCTGCCAAGTTCAAATAAAATGAGACATGAATATTCTGGTTGGAACTGCATTGCATCTAAATATGAATGTGTAAGAATTGGCATTCTCAATGTATGGACAGTGATTTCCTAAATATATGTAAGTATTAGTAAATATCTTTAATGAGATTTTAGGGTTTTTTTAAAGAATTATGCATTATTTTAGATTCTTAACTAGTTTGTAAATTATATACATTATATATACATTATATGTTTAAAAGATGATTTATTCTGTTGTCATATGTGTGTATAAACTATTAAATATATACATATGCAACTGATAAATGGGTAGATATTTTGTATCCAACAACATGCTAAGTTCATTAATTATAATGATTTGTCTATAGACTATACATATTTCATGCAAATATATTAAACTTTCATTTCTTTGTTTCAAACCTTATGCTTTTTTCTCTTGCCTTATTTTGTTCACTAGGACTTTTATTACAGTGCTGAATTAAATGATGGTAATGGAAAAGGCTACACTATCTTTATCATTTGAAAAAGAATATGTCAATATTTCATGATATAGCAGGCAACTTGCTATAAGATACTTTTTTGGTACTTTTAAAATATGTTTTTCCTATTCTTATTTAAAAATTTGGGGAGGAATTTATCAAATCCATTTAAATCTCTGTTGATTGGAAAGATTATAATGCTTTTCTCCCTTAATCTGTTAAGGTGGTTTTATTACCAATATTAATACTTGGTGGAATTTGATGTAGCAATATTTTGCTGAAAATATTTCACTCAGATTTGTTGAGTGAGATAGGAATATGGTTTTCCTTTCTTGTACTTTCTTGTCCGGTTTTTGGTATCTATGTTAGATTAACCTCATAAAAATTGAGATGGAAAAGTATTCCCTCTACTTTTTTAATCCAGGCTAGTTGATGGAAGATTCATAATTTGTTCCCTGCATATTTACTATGATTTAGCAGAATAGCTCTCTGTATCTACTATTTTACTTCAAGGAGATATTAAGCTTCTCTTTCAACTTTTAAAAGATTATGTAATTGGTTGAGGTTTTTTTGTTGTTTCATTTTTGAGAAGTTAAGCTTAGGAATTTAATAATTTTGTAGCAACTTGTGGCTATAATATTTCATAATATCCTTTTAGTATATCATTGCCACAAAATGTCACTATCATTCCGTGTGTGTGTGTGTGTGTGTGTGTGTGTTGTGTGTGTGTGTGTGTGAGAGAGAGAGAGAGAGAGAGAGATCTGTCAATGTTATTAGTCTTTTAAGAGGACCAGCTTTTGAATTTTTCAGTTTTCACTATTAATATTCAAGCAGTCTTGCTTTGCAGTGTTCTGATATCCATAATTTTCAATTTTTACAGTTTAGTTCAGAAATACATGTTCCCCAACAACACAGTTAAAATTTCAGTCATCACAGTATATTAACTGTGAGTCATTTCATAATTGTGTCACTTTTTTTTTCCAATCTTTTAGTGACTGGTTACAGAGCAACTGTTATTCAGTTCATGAACAGACAGTAAAGTGTGTAGTTGTGTTTACCTCCTTGCCTCTGTGGCAAGCATGATGATTTCAGATATAGATAATGAAAAGAAGGGATTGACCAACAGAGATGAAAGTAGCATGAAAAACAAATCACTGTGAGTGATTTTGGGAAGTGGTTAGAATAATTGAAAATGATAAAAGCAAAGATAGGACCAAATCTAGGCCTACATTGAGAAAGTTTGATGAATTTTTAAATTATTTTTTAAAGATTTTATTTACTTATTTATTTTTTTTTTAGAGAGTGAGCAAAAGAGAGAGAGAATGAACAAGTGAGCAAACAGGGGGAGGGGCAGAGGAGGAGGGAGAAGGACATATGGACTCCACACTGAGCTCAGAGTCTCACACAGGTCATTATCAAGAGATCAAGACCTGAGCCGAAATCAAGAGTTGGAGAATTAATCAATGGAGTCACCTAGGCACTCCTGGTGAACTTTAAAAACCAGATAAAGTCACTTCAGCGTTGTTTAGCTTAAATTTTACTAAGAACAGAAAGTTGATTGATTTTCATGATTGAAATAGAGCATTTCCTTCTACTTTGGATAGAAGGTTGTAATAAACAAAAATCTCAGTCAAGGATACCATTCAGGCTAAAGAATTGAAGTTACCTGCCGCATTGAAAGAAAATGGTAATTACAAAGAAACTAGTGATCATACAGTTGCTTAACTACATTTTGGAAGAAATATGTCAAAAGCATGCAACTGAAAACACTGAAACCTCAGGGCAGGAATCACCAATGAGGAATATGTATACAGTATGGCAAAAGGTTCTATCATACTGTGCAAATATTTTGCAGAATTCAAATAATATGTAAAGGGAGTTATAGAAGAAATAGATGATGATGCAAATGTCATTGTCACTGACACTTTTTGAGAGACTAGATACACAACTAGAGAAAATTAATGAAGGTGTTCATTGTTCTCTTTCACCATTTTTGTCAGTTTATCCTATTTAGCTTTTTTCCCCCTGGTTTCTCAGCTTGAATGCTTAATTCATTATATCCAGGCATTACTATCACTAGCATGTGGCTTTAAGGTATTCTTATCTAATCCCTTTTGTGATTATTTTCTTTCACACAAGTGTTCACTGAAAGATCGTTGCTTAATTTCAAAATATATATTAGGCTGATTATCTCTCTGCTATTAACACCGAACTAAATTGTAGAGTAAAAGGACTATGTAATCTATATGTGATCAATCCTTTGAGGTTTATTGGTACTTCAATTATGATATTTGGCGAAATGTGTAGCCAACATTTTAAAATATCAGTTTTTGATTATGTTTGAGAATTTAGACTTTCTGAATCTATTGGTTGTTTTTATTTTTCATGTCTGAAAACTCAGCCATTAAATATTTATTCTTCTATATCATTTCCCTCCTTCTAGGTATACATTAAGGGTTCTCTTAATAGGGACGCCTGGGTGGCTCAGCAGTTAAGCATCTACCTTTGGTTCAGAGTGTGATCCGGGAGTCCTGGGATCAAGTCCCACATCAGGCTCCATGCAGGGCAGACACTCAACTGCTGAGCCACCCAGGCTCCCTGCCTCTCTCTTTGTGTCTCTCATGAATAAATAAAATTTTTTAAAAAAATAAATGTTCTCTTTATATACTCTATATGTCTTGGTTGTTCATATTTTTCATTTATCTTATACTCTCTATGTTATATACTGGGTGACTTCTTTAATTTTATATTCCAAATTATTATTTTCTTAAAGATTTATTTATTTATTTATTTATTTATTCATAAGAGAGAGAGAGAGGGAGAGACATAGGCAGAGAGAGAAGCAGGCTCCTCACATGGAGCCCGATGTGGGACTTGATTCCCCGACCCGGGATCACGCCCTGAGCCAAAGGCAGATGCTTAACTGCGGAGCCACCCAGGCATCCCATATTCCAAATTATTAATTCCCTTATTAAATGGGTTTAAGCTGTTATCGTCGATCTACTATGTTTTAGTTATTATTATTATATACTTTTTATAAGCTTTATAAGTTCTTTGTAAGTTCCTTTTAATTTTAAAAGTTATCTCTAGTCATTTTGTATAGTCTCTTACTTTTCATATTTGCAATTCCTTCTTTTTAAAATGTATATTAAAAATAATTATCTTGTATTCTGAGTCTGCAGTGTTAATATCCAAGTAATTTGCAAGTCTGGGTGTGTCTGTGTGTGTGTGTGTGTGTATCTATAAAGTATCAGTTTTGGAGTTTCCTGAGTTTGGGGGTTTGGGGATTTTTTATTTATTTACTGTAGGATCACAGTTCTTGGCACTATAAGTGTGGAAAAATCTTTAAGACCAAATTCAAAGTAGACCCTTTATGAGAGGATTTGCTTCTGCCTATTTTCTGGGGAACTACATATCAGGGATCACTTAACCACAAATTATTGGCTTGATTGTTTTTTTCTTTTTTTTTTTTTATAAATTTTTATTTATTTATGATAGTCACACACAGATAGAGAGAGAGAGGCAGAGACACAGGCAGAGGGAGAAGCAGGCTCCATGCACTGGGAGCCCGACGTGGGATTCGATCCCAGGTCTCCAGGATCGCGCCCTGGGCCAAAGGCAGGCGCCAAACCGCTGCGCCACCCAGGGATCCCTGATTGTTTTTTCTATACTGTTCAGGTAGCATGAGTTTGGGCTTCAGAGCCACAGATCCTAGTTGTATTTATAAATTCTCAGAAAATATTTTTCCCTTTTCATCCATCAGTCAGGTTCATCACTGAAAAATCTCTTTGGGCTCTCCTAAGGATGGAAGTTTTATTTGTGGTACCTACCCACTAAAAGTTAGCCAGTTGGGGTCTCAGCTTTATGAGGAGAGATCTCCTCTTAGCCTCTCCCTCTTGCACAAACCTTTTTTTTTTCTTCCACATGTCCAGTTAGGCAATGAAAAACCCAAGTTCATATTCACTGGATTTGACAAATACTCTTAAGACAGAAGCCAAACTCTGTGCTCTTCTTACCTTTATAAGTTTCTTCTCTCCTTAATTTTTGCTTTGTGAACTTCTTTTCTTTTTTTTAGTACACTGGAATATTTTAAAATATGCTTTAAAATATTTTTACATTTTTTCCCAACACAATTGAGATATTGGCCAGTGTTGTAAATCTGTTATGTAGCTGAAAATGGACGCCCTCATCCAGTCCTCTCCAGCACTGTAACATGCTTCATTGTGCTTTATTGCTATTTTAACCACTTGAAGTGATCTTTTTGTATCTTTTTATTCCTCTACGAACTAGCATGTGAGCTCCATAAGAAGGGGGTATTCTGCTGTTGTTGTTATTTTAGTTTTTCACTACTATAATCCCAGTGCCTAAAATAGTAGTTGGCACATAGGAGCTTAATTTTTTTGATTGGAATAATGATGAATTCTGTGTGGTTAGAGAGATCAGAACCTGAGTTAGCCTGGTCTCCTTTCTCTTTTCAAATCTTCTCATATTCTTTAGTATGATAGCAAGTTCCAAAGGTATTACACTGACATGAGAAGTATTAGTTTTGCATCTCATTAAAACTACAGATTCCAAAATTCAGATTGAAGATTGGGAGGACCAGAGCCACTTGGATCTGCAGTGCTGGCAAAACCAGGGCCCCTTCGGTCCAGCACAACTTATTAGCTTCTTTAATGACAAAAGCCTGATTAATAATAGAGCAGTCTTGTGCTTAATGAGCACCAAGGCAGTATTTGTCATTTATTGTTCCCTTGCCTAAAACCATCTTAATAGCACTTGAGACTCACTCTACTCATTAATAGTGCCCATTTGGAATTTTATCACCTGTCCTAAGCAAAAACATCATTTCTCCACAGATTATTCTCTTGGCCTAAAATTTGTTTTGTTATTGTTGTCTTTGTTGTTTGCTTGCTTGCTGTCTGGCTACTGGACAAACTCATGCTGCCAAGTATTCTGACTATAAACCTACATATAGATCTCTACACACAAAGGTTTGTCCCACATAATACAAGGTCCTATTATGAAGCCAAGTTATTTAACATTGTCTTCCTAGAAGAGAGAGAGTGTTAATGACTCTTCCTAGAAGAAAAGTTCTAAATTTAAGTGTGTGTATGTGTGTGTGTGTGTATGTTTGTACTTATTCAAAGGGCTCAACATTTTAGAACAAAAACTAGATATATAACTCACTCCCCACCCAAACCCAATTTATTCATTTATTCATTTCATAAATCAATATTTATCTCTTTCTAGATCCAGCTAGACCCAATTAATGTCTAAGTTTATGATGTGGGTTTTAAGTATGTGGCTAGAGTTATTTGTTTTAAAGAAAGCCATTTACTTCAAAAGTCTGACTTAAAAAAATGTGTTCTCATCTAAATGTTTTGATATCTCTCTTGAAAAAAATGCATCTGCTAAATTAAAGCTATAATTTCCTAACTTTAATTTATCACTGGAAACCTTCCTTCCCTGTGCCTCCCCATTCTGTTCATTTTCATTTGCAAATTGTACTTCTTCTGGCTTTCATATTATAATCTTTATTCTGTATTAAACCTATCTCCTTTAAAAGATTGGTCTAAGATGAAGCTGAATCGAATGTTTTATTGATGAGTCCCAAGAGAAAGGCTCTTTCAAAATCCATCCAGATTGAAGAAAGCTATTGGCTATGTACCTGCAGCATTATCTTAAAGAATATCACTAATCTTTACAGAGCAGGAGAAGCCATTTCTTCCATTGTTAAGTCTTAGCACTGGGTTTCACAACTATCAAAACCTGAAGGCGATGCCCCAGGCATTTACATTGCTAGTCATTAATATAAAAGTGAGAAGAGCATTACTAGCTGTTGTTATCACACACTGAATTTACTTTTATTTCTGAGGAGAGAAAAGAAAAGAGCATATTGATGCTCTTGCATCTCTTGGCTTTTCCCCCTGCTAATAATTAGAGTGCTTAGAAAATAAAATAGCCACAGATTCTTATCAGGCACATGGAAGTTATTAAAAATGATTGCATGTATCTTTCTTCCATTTGCAAGAAGCAGACAAGTTATTATTCAATTATTATGCATTTACCTGAGGCAATCTCAAAGAGTCTACTGCCAAGTTTCTCATCAAGCATTTTCAAAAATCTCACTTTTTAAGAATATTTGTAGGATCATTCTTTTGGAATTAAAAGAATGCTTTTTTTACTAGAAAACTTTTATACACTGAACACTAGAAACAAAAAGTAATTTATGAATTAAGAAACTAATAGAATGAATATATACAAAAGTATGATTTATGAATTGAGGGATTAATAGAATGTACACAAGTATAACTGCATTTTTTTATGTTTGAGGGAAAATAAGAATTACCAAAAATAAAATAAAATGTAGCTCTGCCTCCCCTTAATTTGCAGGTATAGATACAGTTTGAGAGGATTAAAAGTTTCTGATTTCAACTGAAATAATGGAAATATGAATGGCAATCTTTTTTTGTTTTTAATTTTAAAAAACTAGAGCATGGGGTTGTTTAATTAAGTCTCTCATGATAAAATACTTTCTAATCCCATTGTTGTACTTTTGCTAACACTGATCTCACAGCCAATTCCCCTTGGGAACACTGGATAATGTCATCAACAATCTTATAAATCCAAAAACTTTGTTTGAGGTCTCTGACTCCAAAATATATGACACAAGATCCAAATATCTATTATCTAGTTCCTGTGTGTTTTCCAGATATCAAATCTGCATTTCCAAACTGATGCCCCAAGGCCCCACAAACATAGTCGAAACAAAATTAGTAAATACATTATTTACTAAACACACAATCCATTTACTTTCAGTTTGTATTTCCTGTTTTAATTACTGGTCATCATTCATCAGAACTCATAAACTAGTACATTTAATCCCTCCTTCTGTCTGTACATCTACTTGATTACCAGATCTCCCAAATTCTCTCCCAAAAGTATCTTTTACTGTATGTATGACTCACTCACCTCTCCACCCCTTTGGAATGTCTTAGTTCAGTCTCATCTGGTTCCTCTTCTGAAGTACAGCACACTTTTCTAACCCTCATTACTGCTAACACATCTCTTCCTTCAAGTATTCTTACCACATTACTACTAGAACCATCAGTTAAAAATGTTAAATTATATTAATTCTCTGCTTTAAAAAAAGTATCTTAAAAAAAAAATAAATAAATAAATAAAAAATAAATAAAAAAAATAAATTAAAAAAGTATCTTGGGTACCTGAAAGAGCAAAGATCATCTTCCAGGCATGAAACTATGTCTTCTAAAATCCTGACCCAGGTTTTAATGTGGAGGAATCTTTTTCCATATCACAGTTCTTACCATCCCTCCAGTGTGCCAGATCTTTAATATTCCAGCACCTTTGCAGATATCCTCCTGTAAGGACTGCCCTTTCACTCTTGTCCACCCAGCAAGCGCCAACTCAGCATTAGAAAGTCATGCACATCCCCTTTCTGTGAAGTCCATTCCATCTAATTTGGTTAGCAGTGATAGCCTTCCCCTTCTATTTTACAGAAATTTGTTCAAACTTATATTAAAATATATTAAAATAATTATTTCATTCATATATATGTATATATTATATATATTATGTATATATATATTATGTGTGTGTGTATATATATATATATATATATACACACACACACATATATGAGTTCCTAACTGTTTTTTTTGTTTTGTCTACCTTCCTATATGCACTGTGAAATTTTCAGTAAATAAAACTGTGACCATAGTATCATCCAGGTTAAGGATGTTATCTTTACTTTTTAAGTGTTCAATGTGTATTTGAAAAAAGAAATAGTCTTACTTTCTCTTTAAAGATTGCTCTGTATTTTCAGTTTATGCTGATCATTCCATCCTTAGAATTCCACAGTATACCTTAATCAAATGATTTGACAATAATTCCATGTTAGTAAATGTTGCCTCATAATCCAAGTTTTGAAATGTAGCTGGGCAATTAAGAGGCAGCTAGATAAGTTTGACAAAGAGATGGATGGATAGATGAAAGGGAGTGAAGCAAGTGGGGGAAGGGAAAGAAGGGAAGGAAGGAAGGAAGGGGAGGGGATAGGTGGGAAGGAAGGGAGGGAGGGAGGGAGGGAGGGGATAGTCCTGGGCTAACCAATGACAACAGCCAAATCAGGTTTGACAAAAACTTTGACCCATGATATTTTCAGCAACCAGCTCAGGGAACCAA
Organism: Canis lupus baileyi; assembly: GCF_048164855.1. Classification (NCBI taxonomy): domain Eukaryota; kingdom Metazoa; phylum Chordata; class Mammalia; order Carnivora; family Canidae; genus Canis; species Canis lupus. The sequence continues at coordinate 34,077,341 of NC_132843.1, read as the reverse complement.
ATCCAATCTCTGCAGCAATTGGCCCAGAATATTCAGAGTTTGGTAAAGGACTCTCAGCTTTCCTAATTTTTATTCCTTCTTCCAATGCCTGGTCGGCCTGCTTCCAGCTTCACCAAGCAAACAAGCTCTAATGAGAGCATATCCTAAGCCTTTCCTTTTTTGCACCATAAAGTTTCCCCACTCCCCTTCCTGCCTTTGGATCTCTGCTAAATGCAAATGATGGCGGTTGACTTCCTTTTGTTGTAGCAAGCTCTGAATAAGTAATGTGTTTCTTCTCATTTGTTTGGTCTTTGTTTTAATTCTATGGGGATCTTTGTGGCCCTAGCTTTGTCAGTGATATTTGAAAAAATATTAATATAACAGAAAAATAATAATAAAGTCCAGTTTTTAAACCCAGACTCTGCGTAACATTGAGAGTACTATAAATATCTTTGAAATCTTCACTGTCCATTGCTGTTATTTTCAGTGTTCTTCACAAGATAGCACACATAGTCCTAAGACTCTCTCCCTCAACTTTCTGCCCACAGCTAAAAGGTTATTTCAAACTAACAGATTCTTCCTTTTCAACCTCTTCTCCTTGGTTCTCCTTTAGTTTTTCTAACTTGTGAAATATCAGCCATTTCTGAGGCAAAAACTCTGTAATAGGTTCTCCTTTGTTTTTTCATCTTTTGCTCAAATTTTACATTAGAAGACATCTTTTGAGTAAAACCAGAGAATTCTGAATGAGATGGATGGATTTTATCAATGTCAATATCCTGGTTATATTATATGTTGATTTTTAAATAGACTTTATTTTTTAGAGCATATTAGGTTCACAGCAAAATTGAGTAGAAGGCATAACCTTCAGTATTATCAACAGCCCCCTGCCAGAGGATATATTTGCTACAACTGATGAACCTACATTGACACATCATTGTCAACCAGAGTCCATGGTTTACACTAGATTTCATTCTTGGTGTTATATATTCTGAGAGTTTGGACAAATTGAAAATGACATGTGTCATGCATGTAGTTTCATTATAATATCATACAGAGTAGCTTTATATCCTAAGAATGTTCTGTGTTCCACCTATTCATCCGTCTTTCCCCTTAACCCTGAACAGCCACTTATCTTTAATTGTCTCTGTAGTTTTGCCCTTTCCAGAACGTCTATAGTTGTAATCATACAGTATGCAGCCTTTTCAGACTGGCATCTTGCACTTAGTAACATGCATTTAGGATTCCTCCATGCCATTTCAAGGGCTGACAGTTCATTTATTGTTAGTACTGAGTAATATTCCATTGTCTGGGTATACCACAATATTTTTATCTGTTCACCTCCTGAAGGACATCTAGGTTGCTTCCAAGTTTTTTTCAATTATGAATAAAGTCGCTACAAACATTTGTGTACAAGTTTTTGTGTGGAAGTGTTTTCATCTCCTTCAAGTAAATGCCAAGGAGTGCAATTGCTATATTATATCGTAAACATATGTTAGTTTTGTACGAAATAGTCAAATTGTCTTCCAAAGTGGCCATACCAATTTGCATTCTACCAACAGTGTATGAAATTTTTTTTTGCCCCACATTCTTGTCAGCATTTGGTAGTGTAAGTATTCTGGATTTTGACACTTTAATAGGTGTATCCTGGTATTTTATTGGTGTTTTAATTTGCATTTCCATGATGGCATATGAGGTGCAACATCTTTTCATGTGCTCATTTTCCATTTACATATCTTTTTTGGTGAGGTGTATGTTAAGGTCCTAAGCCCATTTTTTAACTAAGTTGTTTTTCTATTGTTGAGATTTAAGAGCTATCTGTATATTTTAGGTGCCAGTCTTTTGTTGGATATCTTTTATAAATGTTTTATCTCAGTTTATGGCTTGGTTTGTCATTCTCTTAACAGTGTCTTTCAAAGAAAAGATGTTTTAATTTAATTAAATCATGTTTATGAATTATTTCTTTCATGGACCTTTGCTTTCATACCACTCAGCTGTATTTATGTGGATCTATTTCTGAACTATCTCCTTTGTTCTGTTGATCTCTTTGTTCTTTTGCCATTACCTCACTGTCTTGATTATTGTAACTTTAGAGCCTTAAAATCTTGAAGTTCAGTGATATCATTCCTCCAAATTTGTGCTTCTCCAGCAATACTGTGTTGGATACTCTGGGTCTTTTACTTCTTCATATAAACTTTCGAATCAGTTTGTCAGTATCCACAAAATGACTTGCTAGGATTTTTATTAGTATTGTATTGAATTTATATGCTAAATTGAGAAGAACTGGCATCTTAACAATATTGAGTTATTACAGTTTTGCAGAATGTTACTGTTTGGGAAACTGGTCAAATTGTACTAGGTTTCTCTGTTTTATTTCTTATACCGGCATGCAAATCTATAATTATCTCAACAAAAATTGTAATAAAAAAATAAGACACTTAGAACAAAGATGGTCAACAAAATTCTTAGTGGGTGAGGTAGGAACTAAAATGAAAGGCAAAGACAGAATACTATTTTGCATTCAGTAAAAAAAAAAAAAAGCAGAAAGCTCTGAATATTCATATATTACTAATATTTTACAATCACTTGTGTGTCTGTATATGTGGTACATAACATTTATTTACTTATTGGTTTTAAGTAATCTTTACACCCAGTGAGGGGCTCAAACTTACAATCCTGAGATCAAGAGTTGTATGCTAAAAAAAAAAAAAAAAAAAAAGTTGTATGCTCTACCAACTGAGCCAACCAGGTACCCTATCTAACATACTTTTGGACATTAATTCCATGTCTCATAGATTTCCTTTTGAAATATAAAGGCATTCAGGAACAAGACAGGGATGTCCACTCTCACCACTGCTATTCAACATAGTACTGGAAGTCCTAACCTCAGCAATCAGACAACAAAAAGACATTAAAGGCATTCAAATTGGCAAAGAAGAAGTCAAACTCTCCCTCTTCGCCGATGACATGATACTCTACATAGAAAACCCAAAAGTCTCCACCCCAAGATTTCTAGAACTCATACAGCAATTCGGTAGCGTGGCAGGATACAAAATCAATGCCCAGAAATCCGTGGCATTTCTATACACTAACAATGAGACTGAAGAAAGAGAAATTAAGGAGTCAATCCCATTTACAATTGCACCCAAAAGCATAAGATACCTAGGAATAAACCTAACCAAAGATGTAAAGGATCTATACCCTCAAAACTATAGAACACTTCTGAAAGAAATTGAGGAAGACACAAAGAGATAGAAAAATATTCCATGTTCATGGATTGGCAGAATTAATATTGTGAAAATGTCAATGTTACCCAGGGCAATATACACGTTTAATGCAATCTCTATCAAAATACCATGGACTTTCTTCAGAGAGTTAGAACAAATTATTTTAAGATTTGTGTGGAATCAGAAAAGACCCCAAATAGCCAGGGGAATTTTAAAAAAGAAAACCATATCTGGGGGCATCACAATGCCAGATTTCAGGTTGTACTACAAAGCTGTGGTCATTAAGACAGTGTGGTACTGGCACAAAAACAGACACATAGATCAATGGAACAGAATAGAGAACCCAGAAGTGGACCCTGAACTTTATGGTCAACTAATATTCGATAAAGGAGGAAAGACTATCCATTGGAAGAAAGACAGTCTCTTCAATAAATGGTGCTGGGAAAATTGGACATCCACATGCAGAAGAATGAAACTAGACCACTCTCTTTCACCATACACAAAGATAAACTCAAAATGGATGAAAGATCTAAATGTGAGACAAGATTCCATCAAAATCCTAGAGAAGAACACAGGCAACACCCTTTTTGAACTCGGCCACAGTAACTTCTTGCAAGATACATCCACGAAGGCAAAAGAAACAAAAGCAAAAATGAACTATTGGGACTTCATCAAGATAAGAAGCTTTTGCACAGCAAAGGATACAGTCAACAAAACTCAAAGACAACCTACAGAATGGGAGAAGATATTTGCAAATGACATATCAGATAAAGGGCTAGTTTCCAAGATCTATAAAGAACTTCTTAAACTCAACACCAAAGAAACAAACAATCCAATCATGAAATGGGCAAAAGACATGAAGAGAAATCTCACAGAGGAAGACATAGACATGGCCAACATGCACATGAGAAAATGCTCTGCATCACTTGCCATCAGGGAAATACAAATCAAAACCACAATGAGATACCACCTCACACCAATGAGAATGGGGCAAATTAACAAGGCAGGAAACAACAAATGTTGGAGAGGATGCAGAGAAAAGGGAACCCTCTTACACTGTTGGTGGGAATGTGAAATGGTGCAGCCACTCTGGAAAACTGTGTGGAGGTTCCTCAAAGAGTTAAAAATAGACCTGCCCTACGACCCAGCAATTGCACTGTTGGGGATTTACCCCAAAGATACAGATGCAATGAAACGCCGGGACACCTGCACCCCGATGTTTATAGCAGCAATGGCCACAATAGCCAATCTGTGGAAGGAGCTTCGGTGTCCATAGAAAGATGAATGGATAAAGAAGATGTGGTTTATGTATACAATGGAATATTACTCAGCTATTAGAAATGACAAATACCCACCATTTGCTTCAACGTGGGTGGAACTGGAGGGTATTATGCTGAGTGAAGTAAGTCAGTCAGAGAAGGATAAACATTATATGTTCTCATTCATGTGGGGAATATAAATAATAGTGAAAGGAAATATAAGGGAAGGGAGAAGAAATGTGTGGGAAATATCAGAAAGGGAGACATAACGTAAAGACTGCTAACTCTGGGAAACGAACTAGGGGTGGTAGAAGGGGAGGAGGGCGGGGGGTGGGAGTGATTGGGTGACGGGCACTGGGGGTTATTCTGTATGTTGGTAAATTGAACACCAATAAAAAATAAATAAATAAATAATAAATAAATAAATAAATAAATAAATAAATAAATAAATAAAAAGAAATATAAAGGCATTGAATTCAGGCTAAATATTCTCTATTTTTGGAGTATATTTTTTCTAAAAAAAGTTGGCTACCATGTTAAGATGAGAAATTTTCTTAAGCTTTTTTTTATTATGGTCACCTTACCAACAGTCCATGTTATTTAGAATGAGTTAGAATTAGAGTAAGAATTTCCCTAATCATTTCTAGCCAAAGTGATGTTTGACTTTGTCATTAAAATGATTCCTGGCTTACTCAGGTCTTTATTTTTTCACCTTCTATGCCCTGCTAGTTTCTCTATTCTGTCATTGGTTAGGGAAAATGTTGCATGTCAAGGTTTCTTGGACTCAACTCCTCACACAAAAAGCCTACCAAATACTTAAATCCTGTTTTTCATGAATTTATAATCAAAAGAAAGAAAATCAATGTAATATAAGAGTAGAATAGAAGAATAGGGTTTTATGTTTCTTCAATGAAATATACTTAACTTTGCTTGAAGGTGAGAGGCTAACCTAAGAAACCTTTTGTAATCTAATTCTAGTTTCCTTCTTCAGCAAAGAAATCTCAAAAATATTTTCCTTAGTAGAAACCAATGGAACTCCTACAACTTTGAGGATATAGACTCATTTAAATTTGAGATTTCCTACCTTGAAATTTGCATCTAACTGTCATAGTATTAAGATGGCTTTACTTTAATAAAATGACAACCTGATAGTATAGTAATTGTTTCTTAAATGCAATAATGTGAAAGTATCTGAATCAAGTGAAATAAACGTTGGGCTGTAAAAGCAATAACCCATTCTCATTCCTCGCTTTATTGCTGTGTAAAAATTATTATCATTATACTTACTAACCTGAACAAATAAATATTCATTGAATGATCACATTTCCCTTTTATTAGGATTTTCACAACAATAAAGACATCCAAATCTCCCTTCTACATTATGTTCATATTAAACATCTCAGATAAAAATGAGATTAACAATGTGACCAGAGTAGTGAGAATGAAACTATTTAAAAGGAAATAACTTATATTACTGGAAAAGGGCCTCTTTTATGAGATCTCCTGAGTTCTTTCTTCTCTTTTATTTTTATTTCCTTTCCTATGCCCCCCCACCATGTGTCTATCTCTATCTCCTTCCCCTCTCTCCCTCCTTCCTTCTTTCTCTCCTTTTTCCTTTTATTCTTATTCTTTTTCTTATTTCTTTTTGTCTTTCTCCCATTCATCAAGTATTTATTGAATATATACGTATCACATGCTAGAATCTGGAGATACCACAGTCAACAAGACAAGGTCACCAATCTCATGAAATTTACAAGTTAAGTGGTCTCTTCATACAACCAGATTTTGTACACAACCCTTACTGGGAAACTATCACCTTGATGTCCTTCTACAATTGCATAAAACATAATAATCTTTCTACAAAGTTTAACTCACTCTAAAATATCAAAGCCCTCATGGACTTCTCTGAATTCTTTGTTCTTCATGTTTGGTCATCAAAACAAATTTATTTTACCTCTTTAGTTCTTGAACTCATATACCTGCTTTTTATTACTTCTCTCCCTGTCTGAATTCGGTTAGTCTCCAAATTCTTACTTATCTTATTAGTAAATGAACTCTGTATAATCTAAAGTAGTCATATCAGAATACTTAATGAAAATGTGAAAACCTCTACAATAAAATCTGAAAAATATTTTGGAGAAATAAAAGAAAATCTAAATATAGAGGAATGTATCATACTCAATATCGTAATACTTGATATTCTAATGATGTCAATTTTCCCAAAATTAATCTATAAATTTAACCAACCCTAATCAAAATTTAAGTGTTTACTCTTTTTTTTTCAAATTTAACTAGTTAACAACAATTCCCCTAGAAAAGCAAAAGATCAAGAATATCCGAAGCAATTTTGAAGAACAAATCTAAGGATATGTAACATTAAATATAAGACCTATTAATACATTAAACAAGGTCATGTTATAGGGGCCAAGATAGACAAACTGACCAATAAAACTGAATAGATAGTTCAGAAGCAAACCAGTGTATATGCGACTACCTTATTTATAACAATAATGGGGCTACTACAGTGCAATGAGGAAAGAAATTTTGTTTTTCCCTAATAAACAATAGTGGGTCAATCAGCTATATGTTCTCCTTACATTCAAATATCAGTGAGATTAAATTTGGAATCCTACTAGTTATTCTAAGAAAAAGTTTCACATGATCCACTTTGGAAATTTAAGACTAAAAGTATTTACTAACATTTACTAATAGCTCCATGTTTTATTTTAAGCCTAGATGATTAATACTGATAGACATCATTGACATGAACAAGGAAATAGAAGAGTGGCAGATTTGAGGCAGGAGTTCATTGGTTAGGTTTTGTTCATTTAGATAAATTCATCATCAGCAATGAGTGTTTTGCTACCCATGGTAAACTAAATGGATGAATTCCAGGAAAAGTTTACCATCTGGAAACCCTTGCTTATTTCATTGGCCTATAGAATATATTCATTGTTGTATGTTCTTTAATATGGATATGCCTGAAACTGCACTCATTTTAATTGGAATTTGTAAGCTACTAATTGTGTATAGAGACACAAAGGATGAACTAGTAAGGACAAAATTCTTTCCTGCCTTTCAGAATTTCTTTTGTTTGGTCCTTTCTTTTCAACACTTGACAATCCATGAGATTCTGTCATTTAGGTTCTGTATTCAACCGAGGAAGGCACACCCTGCTTAGTACATCATAGACCTTTAAGTATCAATAAGAATAATAAATTTAAGTTCACATGAGATGCTGAAAAAATGAAACAATAACAACAAAGCCAACAACCTGGCCCAAGCACTTGCATCCATTTTCTGCCTAAGGGCAAAACCAGATGAGGCTGGCCATGCTTCTGAGTTCTCTGTATCCCTATGAGTTGTTCATAGACAACTATGTTGTTCATCCCTATGAATATTATTCATCCCTATGATGATGCTTCAGGGCCTTTAAGACAACACAAGAATCATATTATTTTACAAATATAGAAATATTCTATGACAAGAAGATGACAAACAGGAATAGTTCTGTCTCCTTGGCACCTTGTACCAAATTTCTGCTAACTCAAATTAATGTTAATGTCACCTGTTTGCTTCCCTAGTGATGTCAAGAAGCACAAGTATTTTAGTGGGAATACAGTAATAATTGTATTTTTAAATAATAATTGTATTTTTAAATAAATAATATTTTAGAGTTTATCATATATTCAGCAAGCCTATAGATAATTGATTAAATTTTATTAGTGTCCACCATATATGAACCCTTTATGTGACACTGAGCTACATCCACTGCAGGAAAATAATCTGTTGATGTGCTGTGTTCTCATATTTTATTTTTCTTCATTTTTATTGAAGTATAATTGACATACAATATCTTATTAATTTCAGGTATACATCATAGTGATTTGATATTTTTATACATTACAAAACAATCCCCATGTAAAGTCTAGTTACCATCTGTCACATACAAAATTATTTCAGTACTATTGATTATATTCCCTATGCTGTACATTTCATCCCCATGATTTATCATAAATGGCATTTTGTACCTCTTAACCCCCTTTATCTATTTGCCCACTCCCTCAACTTCTCCTCTTACTGGTAACCAACAGTTGGCTTCCTGTGTCTATGAGTATGTTTCTATCTTGTGTTGTTTCTTCATTTGATTTTTTTAGATTCTACATATAAGTAAAGACAGTGTTCGTCTTTCTCTGCCTTATTTCACTTAGCATGATACCCTATGATCCATGATCCATGTTGATCCATGTTGTCATAAATATTAAGATCTCCATCTTTTTTATGGTTGAGTAATATTCCAGTGTGAGTATGTGTGTCTGTATGTATGGATCACGTTTATTCATTCATCTATTGATGTATACTTAGGTTGCTTTCATATTTTGGCTATTATAAACAATGATGCAATGAACATAGCAGTGCATATATCTCTTCAAATTGCTATTTTTGTTTTCTTCAAATAAATACACAGAAGTACAATTGCTAGGTTGTATGGTTATTCTATTTTTAATTTTTTGAGGAACTTCCACATTATTATCCAGAATAGCTGCACCAATTTCCATTCTTACCAACAGTGTATGAGGGTTCCTTTTTCTCCACATTTTTGCCAGCACTTACTTTTTTTTTGTCTTTTTGATACTAGCCAATATAAGAGGTGTGAGGTGATTTCTCATTGTAGGTTTGGATTTGCATTTTTCTGATCTTTAATGATATTGGGCATCTTTTCATGTACCAGTTGGTGTTGCTGTACTTTAAATTCTTAAGACTCCAAATTAAGGAGGCTGTCTTTGAAAAGAGAGTTGTTGAATTTTCTTGCTCTTCTTAATGTCATCCTCATACACTCACCAATACAAACCACCTAAATTTTACATGGAATAAAAATTACCTTCTTAATGAACTTGACAATTGATAAAACCATGATGTGTCAGAAATGGAAAGGGTGTTAGAAGTGTTTTCCTTTAGCCTTATTATTTGATATTTGGAAGACAGTATGGAGTAGGGAAAAAAAGGGATTTGTAGCTAAGTGCCATGGGTATAGCTATTGTCTGAGAGACCCTGGACTGGTGATAGAACATATCTCGATTCATTGGCATCATCTCTATGTTATAATTATCCACAGTTTAGTATCCTGGATGTATAAAGAATGCTTATAAATCAGCAAGAAAAATCAAATAATCTAAATATATACATATATATGTATATATATATATGTATATAAAAGCTGGCAATTCACAGAAGAAAGAATCTTAAAGGCTAATATAATTTGAAAAGATGCTCAATCTCACAAGTAATACAAGAAATAAAAATAAAATGACAATGATATATGCTCCATACTATCAAATTAGCAAGGAAAAAAAGCCAATCTATTCTAAACACTGTTCAAATGATACTTCAAAACAGGGGTTCTTCCATTCTTTGAGCTCCCCCAGTTACTCTACAGAGCAATCCAGCCATATTTAATGAAGGTGAACATGAAAACACCTTATAGCTGAAATCTTTTTCTTCTAGATTTATACTCTAGGAATTCTTGCCATGGTGTATAAGCAGTTGTATAACTGCTATATTGTAGCATTGCTTGTAGCAGCAAAAGTCAACATTTTGGCTATATTCAGCCATAGAATGTTCTTTATCAGGTAAAATGAAAGAAATAGATTTATTTGTGTGGACATGGATAAACCTAAAAGTAAATTATTTATAGGAAAAGGTAAGTTACTTAAGGTAACATATAACATTGTTAAACATTAAAGTTTTAGACTTTAAAATACAGAAAGTAATAAACTATTTAAAGATATATATGTATATAATAAACCTAAAAAATACATGGACTGAAATAAAACTAAAATCCTATTTGTGCAACTGGAAAGGAAGACAGGACTACGGGGCAGAGTAAGTGGGCTTTCACACTATTTGTTGTGTATTTTTCCCCAGAACTAAACAGGGTTCAATTTAATGGGGCTATTATTAAAAGAGTGGTAAGTTAGATTTATTAGGAAGAACACAAATGTGAAGCTATTTACATAAGATTTTTAAAAATGTTTTGTTATAAGAAATGCAAACAAACATACACCAAAGTACACAGAATAGTCATGTACCCAACAGCCCAGATTCAACCCTGTGAAATCTCATCAATTTATTGCATCTCTACTCCCACTTGCTTCCATCATTAGATATTTGAAGCAAATCTCAGGCACAATCTCAAGTAATATGTTATTTTATATAAAATATAAAACATTTCATAAGATTTAACATCTGATAGTTCTGAGTGCATGAACACATTTTGTATCAGCCTTTGGACATTTCTACAGTCAACTCTTAATCTTAAAAAGGAAATAATAAAATGGCCAGGGGGAGTGAAAGATGGAAATAAAACAGAAATAAAAGAAACAATAGCCCATGACTGTTTCTAATCATTTTCTCGCAGGCTGTCACCCTACTTCCACCAAGAGCCTGAATCCTATATTATTGTTTTCATCTTTCAACCAATAGAATTCTCTTTCCTCTACACAAAGAAGCAAAATTCCAAAATACGTCATCAGAGAATACCTTTTTTTTTTTTTTTTTTAACAGAAGAGGGAAATGTGAAGTTTTTATTGCGTTAGAATGAGTTCCTTTCAGCAAAATTATCTACAGGTAGGACCTTCCTGGGTGGGACCCATTTATGCACTTTAAGTAAGTAAAGCAAAGCATTTATTCCACAAAGCAAAGGTCCATGTGTGACTTGTAGTGTTGTCTCTAAACATTAGCTTGGTAAAAAAGATTCTCAGAAGTCTTTCCATCAAGTTCACCAAAGGACTCCTCAAACAGTCCTCCCTGGCTTCAAAATCTAGGAATGGAGAGTTTTCACAAGTATTTCTGACTTAAATAAGTGGGAAGACATTCACACTCAGAGTTCCCAAGGCACATGTCAGCACCTATTTTTTTTTTCTTTTTAAGATCTTGTTTATTCATGAAACACAGAGAGAGAGAAAGAGAGTCAGAGACATAGGCAGAGGGAGAAGCAGGACATGGGACTAGGACTCCATCCCGGACTCCAGGATCACGCCCTGGGCTGAAGGTGGCGCTAAACCACTGAGCCACCTGGGCTGCCCTCAGCACCTATTTTTGACTAGGAAAGTCCTCCAAGTATTATGCAAAGTAGAAATTTATACTACCGCATACCAGGGGGATCAATCAATGACAAGAGACATAAATTAGAAAGTGGTGAAAAGAAATTTATTATCTTCCCTTCTTTTACACAGTGCACACATCATTTGAATGTAGGTGTCCAGGACAATTTATTTCACTCAGATGAGGGAGAAGATAATTAGGTATCAGGAGGAAGCATGGCTATACAGAACCATTTCCTCTTAAAATGTGAAAATGTAATCCACATGTCAATGATTAATTTAAAATCTTTTCTTAGAACATATCAATTGAATTTAAGGTGGGAAAATGTTATATGTCAAGAATTACTTGCTTAGATTCATGAATGGTATAATCTAATTAACATTCTCTTAGTTAAATATAATATTTAAAAAATAAATCATAAAGATGTTTGATAAATAGCTCAGGAAGTACTATAGCCATACAATATGCCCCGTGATTTCAATAAATGCAAAAGAAAATATTACTTTATATACTTAATTATAAATAATATTTTTGTCAGTTATGTTTTGGAAAAATTTTGGATACTTAGAAAACTAGAAATATGAGGGCACCTGAGTGGCTCAGTTGGTTAAGCATTTGATTATTGGTTTTGGCTCAGGTCATGATCTCATGGATCATGAGATATAGCCCCGCACCATTGGGCTCCATACTCAGCAGTGAGTCTGCTTGAAGGTTCTCTGCTCTTCCCCCAATACTCACTCATTCTCTTTCTCTCTCTAAAATAAGTAAATAGATATAAAAAGAAGAAAGAAAAAGAAAGAAAGAAAGAAAGAAAGAAAGAAAGAAAGAAAGAAAGAAAAAAAGAAAGAAGAAAGAAAAGAAAGAAAGAAGAAAGAAAGAAGAAAGAAAGAAAGAAAGAAAGAAAGAAAGAAAGAAAGAAAGAAAGAAAGAAAGAAAGAAAAAATTGGAAATGTGAAGTGCCCACTTAGGAAACTAGGAAAGTAAAAAAAAAAAAAGGAAACTAGGAAAGTGATATGTCCATGATATTTTTTTAACTGATGACTTCTAATTTTAAACATTCAGTTTCTTTTGTATTCTACCAGATTTTAAATGTTTTCCTCTTCACACACTCATCCCCTAAGTCAGATGGCTATTTCCGTTAACTACAGATCTTAGTAGGAAAAGCACAGATGCATGCACTCCTTACTTATTAGTTGTTTTAATTTGAAAAAGCAACATAATCTCTATTTCTTCACCTATAAAATAAGGATAAGGTGGTACAGGTTTATCTGTTTACAATGAGAATTATAATAGATGTGTGCAAAGTTCTATTTCGGTATGTTGGATTGTGATGGTCAAGAAAGAATTCTTAAGACAATCATACACCGCAATTTAGTAAGTTTGTTTACGTAGCCTTGGGACAGGACCTGAGGATAGATAGAGCTACGCTTTCACTGTATGAAGCTGGTGATTATATGCTTAGTGCTCAAGGGGAAGGAGACATGAAAGGAGTATTAGATCATAAATGTTTTCTTTGAATTTTTACTTATAAAACTGCTTTCACACGATTTTTCTGGTGCATACCACTTAGTTCAATATTAACTGTTGGTAAGATTTACAGGCAGTCATGAGACCTTTCAAGAATGTAGCAACCAGCACATATTTGATCCTTTCCAGAACTATGCAGGCTGTAGATCAACCTTCTGGGCTAAAGGTGAACATTTTTCTGTTTCTATCCCTCATCAGTTCTTTTCATCATGCCTGGCAATAGTATGTATTGGTTAATTATAGTTGGTTTATTTTATTTTATTTTATTTTATTTTATTTTATTTTATTTATCTTATTCTATTTATTTGAAAATGAGAGAGAGTGCAAGTGAGGGGAGGAGCAGAGGGAGAGGACAAGCAGACTCCATGCGGAGTATGGAGCCTGACATGGAGCTCAGTCCCACATGACCCAAGCAGAAACCAAGTGCTGGACACTTTAACTAAGCCACCCAGGAGTCCCTATAGTTAAGATACTTTGATGAACATGGCTAATCTATATTATTTTCCACATATATGTTTTTCTTAAGTAGAAATGTTGAAATGTTAACAGTACTGTTGATGTTAATATAGTTACTTGTAATAACATTTTCTTCATGGGTTAAATATTTTACCAATATCATTCAGACCAAAAAAAAAAAAAACTGATCTAAGATTAAGAAAACTTGGATTTAACTGCCAGATTAAATGTCTTCCTTAGCCATTCTGTGTTGTCGGGGAGACATTAAGAGGACAGATCATGACATGTCCTGTGTGTTATGCCAAGGATGAGAGATTTAGACTTTTTTGTAGAAATGTGTGAGTGGGGAGGAAGGTCAGTGACAGCTAAAGAGCTTTGAGTAGGACAGTGAACAGTTACTCTGAATGAGTGAGAAGAATCATTCAAATGGGGTAGGTTGGGCTTGAGGGGTTGTTGGGCTGGAAATGTAAGCCTGAACTAAGACCATGGGAGTAAGAATGGAATGTATCAACTAAGAAATATTCACTGAAAATTTAAGCAAACAGGCATTTATTGGGGCAATTGAAATTGCAATTTGGAAGACACAGATTCAAGTAGAAAGCTGACTCATGTTCCCAGGAAGATAAAGAGGAGTCAGAGTTATAAATATGAAAGGTCATGAATGCAATTCTCATTTAGGTCCTCTAGCAAAACAAGGATTGAAATTAGTCTAACTGAAATCTATAGAGTTAATATGCAAAGGAGAGATTAAAGCTTCTCAAATCTTGTTGGCTCTTTTCAAAGTGAAGAATGGGCAAGGTTCAGGTGTCATGGCAAGGAGTGAGTGAAGTCCATGCTGAGGGCTTGCAGCTGGCAAAAAGTTCATATTTTGTCTGATGAGGATGTGCATAAATTCTTCCTCTTATGGCCTCCCAACCCTATTTTAAAAGAGACTCTCTTAGCTAAGCTTGCTTGCTCCATTTTGAAATCCCCCTTTACCAAAGAATGGGGTTTATATAAGAGAGATGCCCAGCATCATATGTAATGATATCAACAGTTCTGGCCAGTATGCACCCTGCTGGCTTAAATACATTGCCTTTTGTTACTATAAAGAGATGGTTTAAAGATGAATACCAAAACCCATAAAAATGAAAATATCTAGAGCTGGGAAATACTGAATAAGGAAGGCCTCCTCAGTAATAAAATGTCATCAAAGTTAGGAAGTCAATCAAGAGGGCATTAATTCCAGTTCTAAAGTAAATGCGTAAACTGAGACTCAGAAATTCAAGGCAGTTTATTTATAGTGGCAAAGTTTTAGATGCTCAGGTTTTGTGTGTTCTAGTCTTCTTTGCATTTTGCTGCCTCTGAAATCAGAGTGCCTGGGCAATCATTTTCTCCCTTTGACTAAGGCTGCACCTCTGTGGGAGCCTCAGAAGGAGTTGAAGATACCTTTCCTGTGAGCAAGATTCTCACACCTTGAACATGAGTAGCCCTGAAGTCACCGGACCGTTCCAGAAGCTTTAAAAAAGAGTCACGGGTGTCTGGGTGGTTTAGTCAGCTAAGGGTCTGGCTCTTACCTTTGGTTCAGGTCATGATTTCAGGGTCATGATATCAAACTCCACATCAGGCTCCACACTCTGTGGGGGGTCTACTTGAGAATTCTCTCTCTCCCTCTTTTTCTCCCCCCACTCAAATAAAAAAATACATAAATAAATCTTATAAAAAAAAAAGGGGCTTTAAAAGAGTCAGAAAAGGATGGTTTTCCTGGATAAGAAATGTCTCTTGCCATGGAGGCAAATCAGGAAGCTTTCTAATTAGACCCCTTCTTCAAGTATAGGATAATTTCCCCCAGAAATAGAGCTAAGAATGATTGATTTTTCTTATAGGACTGGCACATGCTTCAGACTATAGCCAGCCCTGACGCTTCTTGGATTCCTGGTCCTTTAATCTTGCACTTTTCCTCTCATAGAATATTCATGAACATGAACTCAGAAGCTGGCATGCTTCTCAGTCCTTTGCCCATCATTTTCCCTTTTGCCAACAATCTCCTCATCTTCCATTCTCTGTGAAAGCCCATTAATTATTCAGGTCATAGCCCAGCTCCCATCACCTCTGTAACTCTGACTTCCAGAAACCACCCACAATACTCATAGATCCCAACAATCATTTGTAATATAATAGTTTCCCAACTGGTGTAGGGGTTTTAAAACATAAAGTTTTTAAATCAGAAGACTTGAGTTTGCTTTCAGCTTTCATCACATAAGCCATGTAACCTCAAAAAGGCTTCTTATGGGGGCACCTGTGTGCCTCAGTGGTTGAGCATCTGTCTTTGGCTCAGGGCATGATCCTAGGGTCCTGGGATCGAGTCCCACATCGGGCGCCCCACAAGGAGCCTGCTTCTCCCTCTGGCTATGTCTCTGCCTCTCTCTCTCTGTGTCTCTCATGAAAAATAAATTCTTTAAAAAAGAAAAAGAAAGGCTACTCATGTTCTTACATTAGGGTATTCATTGTTGTTATTGTCTGTCATTAATATTTCAATTTGAAATTGGATAATATTAATAATACTTAATAGTCAGAAGTCAGAATAAAATTCTGAAGGTACTTTGCAGTACTTTGCCAAGGTATAACTTGACTTTTCAATATAATTATAAGGTCCAGAGGGATTCCTCATACATATATTTATATATATTTTCCAATTTATCTAAACACTGTGATTTATGCATCATATAAGTAATAAATGTTTGCTGAATAAATATAATTTCAGCCAGCTCCCAATTTTCTTTGAAAGTGGTACAGTATGTTGGTGTATTTCCCAGCTCCGTTGCAAATTTTATCTGTAAACTCAAGAGTGAACAATGAACGAAAATAGAATTAATAACTACAACTAAAGTTGACACACATGGTAACATAAAGTATTGATACAGGATTTTCATTTTTCTACAGTTTTCTTCACTTGGATTGTGCTTTGCCTGCAAGTTCTCTTATAAGGTCAATAATAATATAATGAAATATTAGAAATGAATCATTCTGATTGTATTATGGTAATGAGTACATTATTTTACCAAACTAAATGACTTTCATAATAATAGTATAGCCCAGATTTATAGGTAGAGTTTTATACTCTCAGCTGTTAACCTTATTGGTGAAATAATAAGTAGATAGAGAAAATTAATCTCTGCCATCTTCATCAAATGGCATGTTACCCACTTGACTAGTGAACATCAACAAGGTGGCCTGGTACAGTAAAATAATACAACTTGCTGATATATTTGAGAAAGACATTACACAGCTTAAACATATTTACTCTTTGTATGGAATTATTTCTTCGGGAGGAAGAGCTTGATGTGCCTGACAAAATATGTCACACCTCCTTAGTTTGCTTCTCTTCAGTCTTAAGGTACCATAAAAAAGATGAACTGTTCTACTTATGATGTGTTTATGAAGAGGGAACAAATGAAAGCTGTGGAATGTACAAACCCCCATCCTCCTCCATCTCCTTCACTTCTCTGCCTGAATTTGGAGAGGGATAAGACTTCACAAAAATAAATCAAACAAAAAGGTAAAGTTGACTGAGGCAAAGGCATCATCTTCACTTTGTGTCCTTCAGAGACCAAATTTTGGGTCTATGTGAACTCTGACCATGTAGTATTTGTCAGGACTTTAGTTCATGATAAATTTGCCATGTTTATGTGGTAGTTATTCTATTAATGTCACCTCTGTTTGCTTTGTTTCCCATTAGCAGATTTGACTTAGAACAAACATTTTTAAAAATTTGTGAGTCCCATGATTAAGTCTGCTTTCTGCTTGGAGAGAGAAACACCCATTCCCAATAAAAAAAACTCTCAGCCAGAGAAAGTCAAGAAACAATGAAACATTGGTAGCAAGGATTAGTTAGCTAGATCTCCATGTCTTCTTTTTTCTTTAAGATTTTTTTTAATTGAAGCATAATTAGCACATTAGCATTATGTTAGTTTCACATGCACAATATGATTCAGTCATTCTATACATTTCTCACAGCCCATTGAGATAAGTATACTCTTATTCCCCTTTATTTTATCCATTGCCCTCTTTCCTCCTCCCTGGCAACCACCAGTTTGTATCCCAATGTCTTTTTTTTGGCTCTTCTTTTATTTGTTTGCTTTGCTTCTTAAATTCCACATATGAGTGAAATTGTATGGTATTTGTCTTCTTCTCACTGACTTATTTTACATAGTGTTATACTCTCTAGGTCCATCCATGTTGTTGCAAATGGCAAGATTTCATTCTTTTTTATGGTTGAGTAATATTCTGTTGTGTATATACACCACATTTTCTTTATCCATTCATTAATCAATGGGCATTTGGATTGCTTCCATATCTTGACTATTGTAAATCATGCTGCAATAAACATAGGGGTGCATATAACTTTCCAAATTGGCATTTTCATTTTCTTTGAGTAAATACCCAGTGGAAATATTGGGTCATGTGGTATTTCTGTTTTTAATTTTTTGAAGAACCTCCATGCTGTTTTATACAGTGGTTACACCAATATACATTTCCACCAATAGTGTACAAGGATACTCTTTTCTCCACATCCTCCCTGATACTAGTTACTTTTTGTGTTTTTTATTTTAGCCATTCTGACAGGTATAAAGTAAAATCTCATTGTCATTTTAATTTGCATTTCCCTGTTGAACATATTTTCATGGGTCTGCTGGCCATCTCTATGGCTTTTTGGGAAAAATGTCCATTCAGGTCCTCTGCCTATCTGCTTTTTTGGTATTGAGTTGTATAAGTTCTTTATAGATCTTGGATATTATTAACCCTTTATCAGGTATATCATTTGCAGATATCTTCTCTGATGCAGTAGATTGCTATTTTGTTTTATTGTGGGTTTCCTTGGCTGTGCAAAAAAACATTTTATTTTGATGTATAAAAAACATTGATGAGGGTCAACTGGATGGCTCAGTCAGTTAAGTGTGTGATTCCTGGTTTAGCTCAGGTCATGATCTCAGGTTCGTGGAATCAAGCCCCATGGCTGGGAGTCTGCTTGTCTCTCTTTCCCTCTGCTCCTCCCCTTGCACATGCTTGCTCTCTCTCAAATAAATAAAATCCTTAAAAACATTGATGAAGTATACTGAAGATGACACAATCATGGATTAGAAGAACCAAAAATTTTTAAATGCCCATACTACCCAAAGCAGTCTACAGATTTAATGCAATCCCTGTCAAAATACCAAAAACATTTTTTCACAGAAATAAAATAAATAATTCAAAAATTTGTAATGAATTTCAAAAGATCCTGAATAGCCAAAGCAATCTTGAAAAAGAAGAACGACAGTAGAGGTATCACAATCCCAGACTTCAAAATATACTACAAAGCTTTAGCAATCAAAACAGTATGGTAGTAGAACAAAAATAGGCATGTAGATCAATGGAACAGAATAGAGTCCAGAAGTAAGCCCACACTTCTGTGGTCAAGTACTCTATGACAAAGGAGGCAAGATATGCAATGGGAAAAAGACAGTTTCTTCAACAAATGGTGTTGGGAAAACTGGACAATTACATGTGAAAGAATGAAACTGGACCACTTTTTTACACCATGCACAAAAAATAAACTCAAAATGGATTAAAGGCCTAAATACAAAACCTGAAATCATAAAAATCCTAGAAGAAAACATAGGCAGTAATTTCTTTGGCAGCAGCCAAACACTTTTCTGGATATATCTCCTCAAGCAAGAGAAACAAAAGCAAAAATAAACTATTAGGACTACATCAGATCTTTAATATCGTTCTTTAAAAGAAACAGGAGTCCTTAGAAAGAAAGGCTGACTGCTCTGCTAAGGCAGTGAAAGTACTGATGACCCTCGATTGTGTTGTTGTACCAGAAAGTAAGGCAGTGTTCATTGTACTTATCAAAAACACACAGAGACTGGATTAAAGGTGGTCCCACTTGCCAAACTTGGGACAATTTGAGTATCAAAATAAATAATTAAAGCAATGAATAAAATAAGAATCCATGAAACTGTATTAATATAAACAAATTAATTAATGAAAAGAAGGAAAAGCTCTTTTAAATACAGAAGGCATGATTGAGTTAAACAGTCTACAAGGAATTCAATACCTAGTGGGTGATTGTTTGATAAGAAGAATGAGGTTAACATTTTCTCAAAATATCTCCAAAGTAATAATGAATTTAAAAGGTAAAAGGTTAATTTATAGTGCAGATCGCTGCTGGACACCACCTTAACCAAATGAGTAAAATAAATATCACCACAATTAGGATTAGCTGATAATCATGTGCCTTGGTGATGAACAAAGGAGGGCACAGCATCACTTCTGAGAATGCATGCAAATGAGGGATTATAATGGTTGACCATGGCCTCTCAACTGGCTAAGGAGTGAGGAGGACAACGTGAGAGTTGTCTTTACAAATCTTACCCTCACTTTACAGATAAGGACACCGAAATCCAATAAGTCAATGACCTGTTCAAAATCACCAACCAGTGAAGCCTAGGGACTGAAACAGTTTTAAGCCCTGTACATCTTTATTCTTTCAGTGAAATTTTAAGCAAACAAAACACAAGATTAAAGAATGGGAATTAAATGGGTTTCCACACAGAAAAAAAATGCACAAATTTAGACTCTGAGCTTCCCTAAACATCTATTACCTTTGCCAATTTACAATTGTACTGTTCGGGAAGCAGAATGCCTGTGGAATAGGGTTCTTCCTTTATATGGCAGCCCAGCTCCAATATACTCACATCAGGTAAATATATTCTTTGTGAAGACTTCACCCATTCAACATTTTCATGTAAAGCATAAGTCCATTTGGGGATTTTTGTCTGTTGTCTACAAACTGTCAGAAACACAGGAGAAGTTAAGCAGCCAGTAATTGCAACATAAAACACTGTGCCAATAGACAATGTTTCTATGAAGTTTTCATTTAAAATACCTCACCAGTCAAAAAAACGTTAAAGTAATCTCCCTTCAGAGTTTCCAAATCTCTGTCACAGCTTTAGTTCTATTTGGAGGCAGTTATAAATAATTGCTCTAAGTGCAGAATTCTTTGTAAGCTCATGTCAATTCCTTTAGCTTAAGTTTTAAAAAGGTTATAAAAGCTTTTGGTTTCTCAGAAGTTCTATAGGAAACAATTTATATAACATAACTATATATAAAACATGCTGCCAGGGTAGAAATCTGTGAAATGCAATGCTACCTCAAAGAGTTCAAATCTTACTGACCCAATACCTTATATTCATGCACCCATAACTAGAGGACCTCATGTGGCTACTACAGAGCCAAGGTAAGGCTGGTTAGTTCAAAGGCAAAGGGAGCCTTGGCTGGATCTGGAATCTAAATATGCAAAGATATATTTGGATAAGGGAGGATAGGGCTTGCCCAAATGTCCAAATAGGTAATGCATACAGAGGAACTCTCAAATGTCAAAGCACAACAGAGCACAAAGAATTATATTTAACAATTGTATGTAGTATTGCATAGACTTCTTTAACCAGATGTTAATGTTTGTTCAGGATAGAGTATATGAAGATATATTTTATCTGAAGAAACTCACAGAGGCAGTCATCCCATAGGTGGCATCCCAGTGAGCCTGCAAAACATCTGCTTCAGAATTAGTCTGCTAGTGGTCCCAGGACGGACTGTCACCCCACATCTCTTTCTGTGCTTGCTCTGGCTGATAAATTCCTGAGTACATCTGAGGCTTTATAACCCTTAACAAACATGAGCAGTAAAGGGGATCAAAGTTCTCTTGGTATCCAAGGAAAAAATATACCAAAGCTCCCCTGCAGGGATGGAATACAGAAACTCCATATTACCCAATAGTAATGAAAGAAAACACTCAAGCCACATCTACAAATTATTTATTATGAAGTGCTTATAGGAGAGATTAACACCTATATTAAAAGTACATAATTTTATTGATTTAATTAGAGTCTTAACAAGGGAAAATAAATAACAATAGGTTATAAATTTAATACACTTAGAATGGAATCTAGAGAACTCTCTGCTTAAGAAAAGGGCAAGGCAGGAAGATCAGCATAAAGAAGACAACTTTTGGGCAGCCCAGGTGGCTCAGCGGTTTAGACCTGCCTCGGACCCAAGGCCTGATCCTGGAGACCCAGGATTGAGTCCCATGTCGGGCTCCCTGCATGGAGCCTGCTTCTCCCTCTGCCTGTGTTCTCTGCCTCTCTCTGTGTCTCTCATGAATAAATAAATAAAATAAATAATAAAAACTTAATTTAAAAAAAGACAACTTTTATCCCTAACAATTTAATTAAAAAACAAAGACACCTATATCTTATATAGCACTTTTGTGCCCCAGGTACAGGTCTAGTGTATTATATATATTTAGCTCTTTGAATCCTCACAATGACTTTACACAGTGTGCAATTTTTTAAATGGAAGCAATAATGAAAATTAACTGTATTTCAGGACTTTGGGTTTTGAATGAATAGTTTTCTAAGTCTGTTTACACTTATCTCAGAAATTGAACATTCACGTAAGTGAAGCACTAAAATAAACAGGAATTTTCACTTCTTGTTTAGTTTTACAATAGGCATTTGGTAAAATCAACGACACTATAGGTCCTGATTTATGAACAAAACAATCATCAATTTGTTACATGAAGTTAGCCTAATAAAGTTATCCACAGACAGAAAGAAAATGGGTCATGATGTTTTCTTTCTTTCTCCCAATTTTAATCAATTGGTACAAATAGGGATTCCGCTTTTCGGTTTTTGGGGTTTTTTTTGTATATTTTTTTTATTGGAGTTCAATTTGCCAACATAGAGTATAACACCCAGTGCTCATCTGGTCAAGTGCCCCCCTCAGTGCCCGTCACCCAGTCATCCCTTCCCCCAGTCACCTCCCCTTCCACTACCCCTTGTTGATTTCCCAGAGTTAGCAGTCTCTCATGCTTTGTCACCCTCTCTGATTTTTCCCACTCATTTTCTATCCATTCCCCTATAATCCCTTTCACTATTTTTTATATTCCCCGTATGAGTGAAACCATATAATGTTTGTCCTTCTTTAATTGACTTACTTCACTCAGTCAGCATAATACCCTCCAGTTCCATCCATGTTTAAGCAAATGGTGCGTATTTGTCATTTCTAATGGCTGAGTAATATTCCATTGTATATATAGACCACATCTTCTTTATCCATTCATCTTTCGATGGACACCAAGGCTCCCTCCCTTCCACAGTTTGGCGACTATAAACATTGGGGTGCAGGTGTCTCAGCTTTTCACTGCATCTGTATCTTTGGGGTAAATCTCCACTAGTGAAATTGCTGGGTCGTAGAGTAGTTCTATTTTTAACTTTTTTTTTTAATTTATTTTTTATTGGTGTTCAATTTACTAACATACAGAATAACACCCAGTGCCCGTCACCCATTCACTCCCACCCCCCGCCCTCCTCCCCTTCTACCACCCCTAGTTCATTTCCCAGAGTTCACACAGTTTTCCAGAGTGGTTGTACCAGTTCACATTCCCACCAACAGTGCAAGAGGGTTCCCCTTTCTCCACATCCTCTCCAACAATTGTGGTTTCCTGCCTTGTTAATTTGCCCCATTCTCACTGGTGTGAGGTGGTATCTCATTGTGGTTTTGATTTGTATTTCCCTGATGGCAAGTGATACGGAGCATTTTCTCATGTGCTTGTTGGCCATGTCTATGTCTTCCTCTGTGAGATTTCTGTTCATGTCTTTTGCCCATTTCATGATTGGATTGCTTGTTTCTTTGCTGTTGAGTTTAATAAGTTCTTTATAGAACTTGGATTCTAGCCCTTTATCTGATACATCATTTGTAAATGTCTTCTCCCATCCTGTAGGTTGTCTTTTAGTTTTGTTGACTGTTTCTTTTGCTGTGCAGAAGTTTTTTTATCTTAAGTCCCAATAGTTCATTTTTGCTTTTGTTTCCCTTGCCTTCATAGATGTATCTTGCAAGAAGTTGCTGTGGCCAAGTTCAAAAAGGGTGTTGCCTGTGTTCTCCTCTAGGATTTTGATGGAATCTTGTCTCACATTTAGATCTTTCATCCATTTTGAGTTTATCTTTGTGTATGGTGAAAGAGAATGGTCTAGTTTCATTCTTCTGCATGTGGATGTCCAATTTTCCCAGCACCATTTATTGAAGAGACTGTCCTTTTTCCAGTGGATAGTCTCTTCTGCTTTGTCGAATATTAGTTGACCATAGTGTTGAGGGCCCATTTCTGGGTTCTCTATTCTGTTTCATTGATCTATGTGTCTGTTTTTGTTCCAGTACTACACTGTCTCAATGATCACAGCTTTGTACCACAACTTGAAATCCGGTATTGTGATACCTCCAGCTCTGGTTTTCTTTTTTAATTTTCCCCTGGCTATTTGGGGTCTTTTTGGATTCCACACAAATCTTAAGATTATTTGCCCAACTCTCTGAAGAAAGTCCATGGTATTTCCATTGGGATTGCATTAAATGTGTAAATTGCCCTGGGTAGCATAGCATAGACATTTTCACAATTCTTCCAATCCATGAGCATGGAATATTTTTCCATCTCTTTGTGTCTTCCTCAATTTCTTTCAGAAGTGTTCTGTAGTTTTGAGGGTATAGATCCTTTACCTCTTTGGTTAGATTTATTCCTAGGTATCTTATGCTTTTGGGTGCAATTGTAAATGGGATTGACTCCTTAATTTCTCTTTCTTCAGTCTCATTGTTAGTGTATAGAAATTCCACTGATTTCTGGGCATTGATTTTGTATCCTGCCACATTACAGAACTGCTGTATGAGTTCTAGCAATTTTGAGGGGAGTCTTTTGGGTTTTCTATGTACAATATCATGTCATCTGTGAAAAGGGAGAGTTTGGCTTCTTTGGCAATTTGAATGCCTTTTATTTATTTATTTTTTTGTTGTTGCTGCCTGATTGCTGAGGTTAGGACTTCTAGTACTATGTTGAATAGCAGTGGTGAGAGTGGACATCTCTGTCGTGTTCCTGATATTAGGGGAAAGGCTCCCAGTGTTTCCCCATTGAGAATGATATTTTCTATGGGCTTTTCATAGGTGGCTTTTAAAATGCTGAGGAATGGGGATCCCTGGGTGGCGCAGCGGTTTGGCGCCTGCCTTTGGCCCAGGGCGCGATCCTGGAGACCCGGGATCGAATCCCACGTCGGGCTCCCGGTGCATGGAGCCTGCTTCTCCCTCTGCCTGTGTCTCTGCCTCTCTCTCTCTCTCTGTGACTATCATGAATAAATAAATAAAATCTTAAAAAAAAAAATGCTGAGGAATGTTCCCTCTATCCCTGCGGTCTGAAGAGTTTTAATCAAGATGGATGCTGTATTTTGTCAAATGCTTCCTCTGCATCTATTGACAGGATCATATGGTTCTTGTTTTTTCTCTTGTTGATGTGATCTATCACATTGATTGTTTTACGAGTGTTGAACCAATCTTGTATCCCAGGGATAAATCCCACTTGGTCATGGTGAATAATATTCTTAATTACTGTTGGGTCGCATTAGCTAATATCTTGTTGAGAATTTTTGCATCTGTGTTCATCAGGGATATTGGTCTATAATTCTCCTTTTGGTAGTGTCTTTGTCTGGATTTGGAATTAAGGTGATGCTGGCCTCATAAAATGAGCTGGGAAGTATTCCATCTCTTTCTATCCTTCAAAACAGCTTTAGTAGAATAGGTATTATTTCTTCTTTAAATGCTTGGTAGAATTCCCTGGAAATCCATCTGGCCCTGGACTTTTATGTCTTGGGAGGTTTTTGATGACTGCTTCAATTTCCTCTCTGGTTATTGGCCTGTTCAGGTTTTCTATTTCTTCCTATTCCAGTTTTGGTAATTTGTGGTTTTCTAGAAATGCATCCATTTCTTCTAGATTGCCTAATTTATTGGTATATGGCTGCTTATAATATGTCTTTAAATTTGTTTGTATTTCCTTGATGTTGGTTGTGATCTCTCCTTTTTCATTCATGATTTTATTAATTTGAGTCTTTTCTCTTTTGTTTTTAATTAGGCTGGCTAATGGTTTATCTAACTTATTAATTCTTTCAAAGAAGCAACTCCTAGTTTTGTTGATCTGTTCTACAGTTCTTCTGGTCTCTATTTCATTGAGTTCTGCTTGAATCTTTATAAAGTCTCTTCTGCTGGGTATAGGTTTTATTTGCTGTTCTTTCTCCAGTTCCTTTAGGTGCAACATTGGCTCGTTTATTTGAGTTTTTTCCAATTTTTTGAGGGATGCTGGTATTGCGATGTATTTCCCTCTTAGGACTGCTTTTGCTGTATCCCAAAGATTTTGAACAGTTGTATCTTCATTTTCATTAGTTTTCATGAATCTTTTTAATTATTCTCTAATCCTGGTTGATCCATTCATCTTTTAGTAGGATGCTCTTTAACCCCCACGTGTTTGAGTTTCTTCCAAATTTCTTCTTGTGATTGAGTTCTAGTTTCAAAGCATTGTGGTCTGAAAATATGCAGGGTATATTTTTGGTATCTTTTGGTATTGGTTGAGACCTGATTTGTGACCCAGTATGTGGTCTATTCTAGAGAAAGTTCCATGTGCACTTGAGAAGAATGTGTATTCAGTTGTGTTTGGTTGGAAAGTTCCATATATATCTGTGAAATCCATCTGGTCCAGTGTATCATTTAAAGCCCATATCTCTTTGGTGATGTTGTGCTTGTAAGATCTGTCATTTGCAGAAAGTGACATGTTGAATTCTACTACTACCAGTGTATTATTATCTAAGTATGTCTTTATTTTGGTTACTAATTGATATACTTGGCAGCTCCCACATTAGGGGCATAAATATTCATGATTTTTAGGTCTTCTTGTTGGATAGACCCTTTAAGTATGATATAGTGTCCTCTTCATCTCTTACTATCCCAAGTCTTTGGGATAAACTTTAATTTATCTGATATGAGGACTGCTACCTCAGCTTTCTTTTGAGGACCATTCGAATAGTAAATGATTCTCCACCCTTCATTTTCCGGATGGAAGTGTCCTTAGGTCTAAAATGAGTGTCTTGTAGACAGCAAATAGATGGGTCTTGCTTTTTTATCCAGTCTGAAACCCTGCGTCTTTTGATGGGATCATTTAGCCCATTCACATTCAAAGCAACTATTGAAAGATAAGAATTTAGTGTCATCGTAATACCTATTCAGTCCCTGTTTTTGTGGATTATTTCTTTGGGCTCCCTCTTTATAGAGTCCTCCTTAATATTTCTTGCAGAGCTGGTTTGGTGGTCACATATTCTTTCAGTTTCTTTCTTTCTTGGAAGCTCTTTATCTCTCCTTCTATTCTAAATGAGAACCTTGCTGGATAGAATATTCTTGGCTACATGTCCTTCTCATTTAGGACCCTGAATATATCCTGCCAGCCCTTTCTGGCCTGCCAGGTCTCTGTGGAGAGGTCTGCTGTTAATCTAATATTTTTCCCCATGTAAGTTAGGGATCTCTTGTCTCTTGCTGCTTTAAGGATTTTCTCTTTATCTTTGGAAATTGCAACTTTCACTATTAAATGTCGAGGCATTGAATGGTTTTTATTGATTTTAGGGGCAGATCTCTCTATCTCCTGGATCTGAATGCCTCTTTCCCTCCCCAAATTAGGGAAGTTCTCAGCTATGATTTATTCAATATGCTTTCTGGTCCTCTGTCCCTTTCGGCACCCTCTGGAACCCCAATTAAACTTAGATTTCTATAACATTTCTGTAACCTGTATCTTTGTAATTTTTTTTAATACGGCTACTATTAAATCTAGGGTTACATAGGTGGCTTGCATTATATTTATATCAGGCAGCAGGAAGGTCCAGGCAGGAAAAATGTTCCTTCCATACTGAGTATCCAGTTTGTGTTCTGTTACAGTGTTTATCTTCTCTATTCTTTGTTCATCCTTCTAAGTGCTTTTGGACAGCAGTGGAAGAGGAGTTTATTAGAGACATAAATAGATATTGAAAGATCATCTCAACTTATTCTATAAACTGTAAGTGAAAAGATTGTATGTTACATCTATGGTCATGTCACTCTATAAATGTAAAATCTTCAGTGACCTTCTGTTTTCCTCAGGGTAATATGCAGGAGCCTGTCGTATAACTCATAAGGCCTTGAATAACCTGCCCCTGGCCTTTGATCAAACTTCATCTCTCTCCCCTACCCACCAGCAATCATATAACCTCTATGCAAATTTCTGTTTGTTCCTTATACAGGACATCTCTTCAATCCTAATTTCATGTGATTAAATTTGTTCATCCTTCAGTTGTTGCTTCTTATGAAAGAAATTCCCTAATTCTCTAAAGCTCTAAAGTTGAGTTAGACATCTCAATTTTATGTTGTAATGTCCTTTATATGGGCTGTGATGCCATATTTTAATTTTATATGAATTATGCCATATTTTAGGGGAACGTTAATAATCTTTCCTATAATATTTCTTCAAGGGAGACAGTATATACACTTTGAGCAGGCAATTTTTCCTTATATGGGTCTCTCCAAGGCAGTATAGGATGTTTACCGTACCTAGATCTTAACCACCCAAGAGCCATAGCACTGCCAAATTATTATGTCAGTCAGTAGCACCCAAGCTTGCCCTTCCCCTACTACGTACACACACATTCCTCACGTGACACTTTTCCATACCCTACCTATGGAGTTTTACTGCTCCTGGTTGAAACCCACATGACTATAAGCCCCATGAAACCAGGAGACAATGTTTATTTCATTATTGAGTCCCTTGTACCCAACATAGTATCTGCCATACCAAAGGAGCTCTCTGCATATTAAAGCAGGATTTAATCTGGTTTTAGTTTGATCTTTATAACCGGTAGACCCCTAGGCATTTTTAAGATAAATCAGAGCAAGTTCAAGGGAATTATACCCCTTATTTAGCAAATATTCACAGAGATTTATTGGTTCATTCCTACTTGAATCTTACAACCCAGGCCCTCTAGGTATCCATGAAATGAGACCTGAGGAAACTCACTGTCCTTCCCCTCATAGCCTCTGAATTCCAAGCTCTTTTAAATATCAAGGTTTATATACTAGTGCCTCTCAAATAAGCATATGCGATCTCCAACTTAATAAAAAGTCATTTCTAATACTTAAAATATTTTGTTCATGATTATTGTTCAATAAGTGTTTATTAAATTAGGAATAATATGCTAAGGTCCTATTTTCTATAATAAATAATAAAAAAGGTGTAAAATTTAAAGAAAAAGGAGTAGTTGGGTTGAATGCGGAATTTGTTGTCTAACGATTTTCTGTAATCCTCCAGTTATGTTACTACCTGGTCATTGTCTCAGCAGCTTGTCTGGACATCCAGTCTAATGCTTACCTGGGCTGTCTCTTTTCTATTTTCCATGCTCGTCTCAATGTTCCTCCTCTACTCTCCAAGGTATCAGTGTTGGCAAGCCCAACATCATTTCTATAACGTGATATCTGTGTATTACAGCTTTTGTTCTAAATAATGAGTCCTGAATCTTAAGCTCTGGCCACAATGATGGTGTGAGTTAGAAAATGGGGATTCACATTAGGGACAAAGATAAAAGGTAGAGCACACCTTCAATAATCAATATTAAGGCAACTGCTAAAATATTTAGAAAATGAAACCAAACAGAACTAAGTGAACAATATGTTTGTTTTGAAATATCATTATAATCACCTTAAAATCATTTTGGGGTTAAAGTTTGAGCATAAATAAACTAAAAATAAAATGTGTGTTATTAAGGGGGAAAGACATTATTGATCTTGGTACCTGCCCTAAGGACAAAAATCAACATCTGCGGAAAAGGAGTGATGACTTTAGATTTTGTTGTTGTTAGACAGATTTTTAAACCACCTGGTACACCATCTGTACCCAGAATCTGACAAATTGAAAAAAAAATGATGTACAAATGTGCAAGCTTAGAAGTAAACCAGTTTCTTCTCCCAGTTCCATATTTAATCCACCACCTGAAAATATGTATTTACACAGAATTCAAGAATGAGCTATTTCAGTTCATTCCAATCTTTTCCCTACAAGCAGGGCCTTATTGTTCCATTTAGATGATTCAACAACCAGATTATTCATCCTTGTTGATTCTCAGCCTGAAAAATATTTCACCAAGATTGAATGTCTTATCATTCCATTAGTTTCCTAGTCATAGCTCTTCTAACCAATTTTAGAAGTAAATTATACCTTACTTAAGCTAATTAGTATTCCATATGTTTGTCTTCCTTCTCAGATGCACTAAAAGAATTTTCGGTCCAAGCACCATATCATTATAGTTGTATACATTCATACATATGTTTAGTTACTCATTAGTCATGAACTAAGCACTTACTGAATAGGAATGCAACAGTAGTGTATATCTGAATAAATGCAAATATTGCCTAAAGAGGCTGCATTTAAGCGAAGGAGGGATACTTGAATAAACAGCTTCAATTAAAGATAGTGAATGAAAGGAAGGAAGGGGCAGTGTCTCGTGTACATTGAAAATGTAGATAATCATTGCCAAGATTCCATCCTGAAGAACCATGTTATTATATATACCTTCTGAAAATATTTTTTAAATAGCTGCCTGATAGCATTGTAAAGCTTAATTACTAATAAGAGTCATGAAAGTTAGTAGCATTTAACATTATGTTAAATTTTATTTTTTTTAATTATTTATTTATTTATGATAGTCACAGAGAGAGAGAGAGAGAGAGAGGCAGAGACATAGGCAGAGGGAGAAGCAGGCTCCATGCACCGGGAGCCTGACGTGGGATTCGATCCTGGGTCTCCAGGATCGAGCCCTGGGCCAAAGGCAGGTGCTAAACCGCTGCGCCACCCAGGGATCCCTATGTTAAATTTTAAAATGTAGCTGGACATTTGAAGAGACCTCACAGTGTTCAGAACACTCTGGATCCCTGCTAAATATTAAATAAGTGTTTAAAAATTGGAGCTGTAGTAGACACCATTGGTGCCTTTCCCAGATCCCCTGCACCAACTTGGTGCACATGTCCCCCAGCTGCTGTGAGTGTTGGTTGCTAATGATCAAATAGAATTATTCTCAGCCAAATGGGAGCTGCCTTGTCTGGGACGTTATGTTATGTTCTTTAACTTTGCCCTGTCCTGCACCCTTATGCTCTTTCTCCTGAAGGCACTGCCTTAAAAATCACATGGACTTGAATCTTTGTCAGGTTTTTCTTCTAGGGAATCTAGCCTTAGGTAGAGATTGAACCAAATTAAAAATACTTG
The DNA here is from genome assembly GCF_048164855.1 of Canis lupus baileyi. Lineage (NCBI taxonomy): Eukaryota > Metazoa > Chordata > Mammalia > Carnivora > Canidae > Canis > Canis lupus. The sequence continues at coordinate 34,046,631 of NC_132843.1, read as the reverse complement.
TGTACAGTATTTCTGACTATAGAGAATATACAATAACCAACCAGTATCTCATCCTGCCATTTTTCCTTATAAGGGAGAATTTTGTATATGGTAAATAAGACCTAATTCATCAATATTTGCATAATTAAAGACCAAGAGAACTTTATTAAATAATTTCCTTTAAAAAATATTTCCCTTTCGTGATACTTGGGTGGCTCAGCAGTGATCCTGAGCAGTGGCTCACGGCATGATCCCAGTCTGGGGATCGAATTCCACATTGGGCTCCCTGTGAATAGCCTACTTCTCCTTCTATCTGTTCTCTGCCTCTTTCTTTGTGTCCTTAATGAATAAATAAATAAAATCTAAAATAAAAATTAAATAAATAAAATATTTCCCTTTCAAAAATGTTTACTGAGCACTAGTTAGACAATGTCAGATATAGAGATGATTTAAAAGCATCACTCTCAAAAAATAATAAAATAAAATCTAAAAAAAATAAGTATCACTCTCCTCAGAGCATTTTTTAAAAAAATCACTTGAGTCAGGATAATGTGGAGGCAATTCTTAAAAATAAAAATGCCAGGATCTTTAAGAGGCTTTTACCATAATTAATAAAGATGGAAATGTAAATAACTATCCACAATACAGAACAGAAAAATAAATTGCCTTAATAAATGTAACCACATTTGCATGGGTAAAGAGAAGTCTTCTAATAGAGAAAACTTTTATCATCTCCTTAATAGTAGTGCAGATGGTACGTGTAATGTATCCTGAAATGGTTGGGGGGAGGATGTGTGTGCGTGGATGTGTACATGGAGAAAAAGGGAGGAAGAGAGAGTGGTAAAGTAACCACATGAGGTTAAATGTGAAAAGAAGAAACTAAATAAAGTGGGAGAATCTAAAATGATACCTCGCTGTGGAGAAGTCTAAGGGTTCATGTTTATGATTACTGAAGGTGACATAAATTTGGAACCAGCCCAAAGGGAGACAGACATTTTCTAAAGCTTCGAAGCATTTTGGACACAGCAGAAATGGGTAGTAAGGTTAGGTTTGATGTGGATAGATGTGAAATACAACAAAGAAGCAAATGTTACATTTTCTTTTTCCAAATATTCATATATGCTCTCCCATCACTATAGCTAAAGCAATCTAGTAACAACGTTCTATATTATGGGAGATCATTTGAATTCCCAGTGTCTTTCTATGAATGCTATTTTATTTTAATGAGTGTCATTAGCTTTCATTGGGGTATGATTTGGGGGATGTCATATGGAGTCAATGACTCTTTAGTGGGACTCTCCTATGACTAGAAAGCATATAAATACATCAATTATTACTAATTAAAACAACGCCATCCATTATACAGCCCTGTAGACTGGTCATATTATCATCTTAGAGCTAATTGGTGGCATTTTGGAAATGTATATGCAGAAATGCAGGTACCAGGTGTGTGTGTGCTTTCATTTTGCAGAAATGAGTATCTTGCTAGTGGATTGTTTCAGGACTGAAATGTAAAAATGACTTTTGATATCACCTATTTTATTCTTTGATCTTCAGATAAACTTTTCTTGCTTATCTTTTTTTAAGCTGTCAGTATGCTTTATTGTTGTAATCTGTGTGATCACTTTAAGCTGAGTACCCCATATAAATTATATGTAACATTAGTGCAAGTTAGCATGAAGCCCTTATGTGGAGATTAATTTCATCAGTTGAGCTAAATTATTCCAATGCTTAAACAACCCTACTATTTTTTTGAAGCACCTGTCTAATCTTTATTCAGTTCACTTAATACATTAGGGTTCTTTAAAAATATTTTAATACTAGCTGGCATAAAGAAAAATTCTTGGCAAATAAAAATATACATTTATAAACTTTGTTTTCATTTTATTTCAAGAATTTTAATATAATTACATTGTCATTATGACAGATAATTCTTAGAATTATCATATGCCCATAAGTATGGTACTAACATTTCCATAAGCTAGCAACAGGGAGAGCTAATATCCATGGGGCTTTTCAACTTTTATCATATGACTGGAACAAGTTTCTTTGGAAAGAACTAATACTCCATCCTTATGGATCATTATGATAAATGATCTCCTTACCTGACATTATTAGTTTGGTGGTTAATGAATAGCCTCCTATTGCTTTACAAGAAAATAAAAATAATCTAAAGCAGTGATTTACAAGTGTGACTGTGTATAAATATAATGTGAGTTTTGTTTATTTCTAAATCAAATATACCAAATAGAATGTCTGATTCCCTGGGAAGTTCTTACCCAGTAATCCCACACAGTAATCCAAATATTAATCTACAGATAGACAAGTGTTTAGGTACTACTGATATGATCAATGTAAAACCCTCCATTTAGTATTCCCCAAACAAAGTATTCGGTTATCTTTTCAAGAAGCTATGCTGCTCAAAAATATCAGCACAGTCTAGTGGTCAAGAGCAAGGAGTCTGAAGCTAGATGACTTGCAGTTTCATTTGTGCATTGCCTTTCTCTAGCCATGGCAAGTTCCTTAACTTCTCTGTGTCTCACTTTCCTTGTCTGTAAAATGGGTTTATATGCAGATTAAGTGAATTAAAATGCCTGTTACAGATTTATGGTTATATAAATGACAAATCTAGCAGGTTCACTTATAAGGATGCAGAAATACATTATTTTTTCATGGTATGGTTTGACCTCTTTAGGGAATGGATAGCCTTATACCAGAAGCCTGCATGTCTAATGGCAAATGTCACACATTTATGAAATTTGAAGAGTTGGTTGGCTAGATTAATTTTATTGATTTCTCACTGATTGAACAATATCCTCACAATGAAACACACAATGACCTAGGTGCCCAAAACTCAAGAATAGTATATACTTTCTGGATTCAACAAACTAATAATGTAGCTGGAGAACTAGCATGTAATTTAATCATTTCAGTATGATATGCTAAGTACAAATAAGAGTAATGGGTACATAGGTGGTAGAAATATTTGAGTTGAATTTTGAAAGAATTGTGTGAGTTCACCAGAAGACCAGTGTGTGGTAATCATTGATGTTATTAGTTGAAGAGCTTTTTTCCCCCCTTTGGGGCACATTCTCCTTTTCCCCACTAGATCAGGCAGGGTGTGGAGCAATTGTGCCCAGTGACCTGGGCTTTCCTTCTCCCTCTAGCACTGTGACTGGCAGTCTTAGAGATGGCATCTACTCTACCTGTTGGGTCCCTGTTTCATGAGCACTAGGCTCACACCCAAATGCAGTGAATGTGTATTGTTTGAAAGAAATGAAATTGTGTTCCCTGAGATTTTAGAGTTGTTGTTTGTTATTATTATTATTATAAATAAATAAAATATTAAAAAAAAAGAATGAACAGTCATTAAACTCTACATGGATAATTTTTTTTTAATTTATTTATGATAGTCACCCAGAGAGAGAGAGAGAGGGGCAGAGACACAGGCAGAGGGAGAAGCAGGCTCCATGCAGCAAGCCTGACGTGGGATTCGACCCCGGTCTCCAGGATCGCGCCCTGGGCCAAAGGCAGGCGCCAAACCGCTGCGCCACCAGGGATCCCGATAAGTTGTAATTATTACTTTATCGCACATATTGCTATAGAAAGATGAGAAGATTTAGAGTCAGATTACCCACTTATTTGCAACCTATCCTTACTGCTATTTTTTTGCAGCCCAAGATGTAAGTTAGAATCACTTAGGAACATTTAAAAACAACTGATGCCCCAGACTCACATTAGAAAAACTATACCAGAATTTCTAGATCAGGGCCCAGGCAATGGTAGTTTTTCAGAATTCCCCCTATCATTTTACTGTATGGCTAGAACACAGAATATTTGCTCTATGGCTTACTGGTAATTGCCAAGATAGCCAAGCCCTTTTAGCTTTAATTTTACCTGTCAAAAAATAGGAATAATTATCTCTACTTAGATGTTCCTTAAAAAATTCACTATTCATCCTTTAAAACTTAGCACTGACATTTTAAATATAATATATACAATGTGTCTATCACAATGCCTTACTTTCTCCTAATCGACTGGTTGCTTGCCTTAGCAGAAATTACAAATAGAACCCAAAAAATCACTATGCAGGCTGCAAGTCATTTGGAAATGATAATTCATATGATAATCTGTTAATATCTTGCTTGTTCAAATATCAAGCAGGTAATGTTAAGCCAAGTCCTAGATGGAGATATAAGTAACCTCACTTAAAGAGCTAATCCGCAGTTCTTGTTTTGCTTTTAAATTGTATAATTTTATATAATTTCAAATTTACAGAAAAGTTGCAAAGTGGCACAAGGAATTCCTCTGTAAACTTTACTCATATTCACTGTTTCTATTCTGCTTCATTTGCTTTAGAATTTATCATGTATTTGTATTTTTTTTCTGAAATATTTCTAAGTTGAGGATAATGTACTCTTTTAGCAGTAAATAGTTAAGCTTATATTTCTGAAAAACAAGAACACTGTTACAGAACCATATTTGAATTATATAAATTAGGAAATTTAATATTGATAAATAAAAGCATCTAAATGACTTTCAGATTTCATCAATTATGCCAATTGTAGGTCTGTGTTCAAATGATTCCTAGTTAAGGTTTTGTTAAGGTCTACTTAAGTATATAGAAATAGATATAGATGTAGATATATAATGGGGTCACAAAGCACACTGTCCTTATAAGTTATTATGACCTTCCCTCAAGTTAATGCGGTTGCTCCAGGACATAAGCAAGATCAGACCACCGTTTGTACTTGTCCAAATAAACTTCTGTGCTTTAGTCTGCTTCCTCCAAAAGCTTGGATTGGCTCCTTTCATCAGACTAAGAATAATTGAATTGCATGCCCACATTAATATCACCATTTTCTATACGAGTCATTAGCATAGTGAAAGTCAGCAGTATTTGTCGGTAGAATAAATGAAAGACAAAGCCATGTTTTCCACATTAGTAATGACCCTCTCCCTCTACTCCATACATTCAAAATCTATTCCAATGTTGATTTGCTAATCATTTTAAAATAATTAATTCAAAAAATAGTTATTAAGTGCCTATAATGTGCCAGACTATGGGTGAGAGGCTAGAAATTCAACCACAAACAAGACAGAAAAATGGCTGTGCCTCATGCTTTTCATTCCAGTGAAGGATGGTTTAGGTCTCAGTGGGTTTCTCCTTTCTTATCCACATTTGAATATTGACATTTGAATATCTAATTTTTCACATCTCGTGTTGTGTTGTTTGCTGTCTTATACATCTGTAATTGGTTTGTTTGTATGTTTTGTCTTTAGGGAGTAAAGCTTACAGGTAAAAAGTTCAAAGTTTATGGTCCTATTGCCTGGGTCTGGGTTCTGCTCTACTACTTTCTAGTTGTGTGATAGTGGACAACTTAATCATTGTAAGCTTCCCAGGAATAGAAGTAGGGGCATCTCCAACATAGGCGTAAAGTACGTAATGCTTGCATAGCACTTAGCAAAATGCCAGGCTCATAATGAACATCCATTAACTACTCTTTGTAAGATTAACCATTAGTGTTGAGGCCAAATACTTTCATTTATACTTTTTTTTTTCATATCCCCCTAACAATTAGAATGGTGCTGGCACACGAGGTAACAATGAATTGTTGATCATTTGAACTACGTTGCTAACAATATAAAACTGTGAAAGAGATTCACCTTCAAATAATATTGCCTAAAAAAAGAAAAAAGAAAAAAAAATAATACTGCCTAATTAACATACACAATAAAATTTTCACTCTTTGCACTGGAATACAAGTATAAAAAGCTGATTTGATTTTCTAAAACTTTATTCTAGGGATCCCTGGGTGGCGCAGCGGTTTGGCGCCTGCCTTTGGCCCAGGGCGTGATCCTGGAGACCCGGGATCGAATCCCACATCGGGCTCCCGGTGCGTGGAGCCTGCTTCTCCCTCTGCCTGTGTCTCTGCGCCTCTCTCTCTCTCTGTGACTATCATGAATAAATAAAAATTTAAAAAAAAAATAAAAATAAAAAAATAAAACTTTATTCTAATATTTACTTCTTTCTAATGTATTAATGTGGTAGCTCATTTTTGGAAATAATGATTATATTCATTAATTTTCCTATCATGTAGCAAAATGTAAAAATAAGAACTTTCTGTCAGTACCACAAAAAAATTTTTCTGTAAAGACATAAAAATCTGAATTTACTAAAAGATAGTATTAAGCTCCTTAGATTTAGAAAGGACTTGAACTTTAATGAGAGAAAGCCCAAGTTTAATCCTGAGAAACCAAATTAACAACGTCAACATTCATAAAATAGAAATAATAATAACATGTATTTCACAAGTTATCATGAGGGTCAGTGAGAAACAGCATATGAAATTAATTTAGTGATAACAAAATATACTGACTACAGGTTCTTGTTAATACTTAATCTTACATTATGTTCAAAGTTTTAGGATTAGGAATTATTGCTACTCTTTCATGGGTAAAGACAATGGATTTGAGAGGATAGTTAAGTAGCCCAGAAAGCTGAGTCCTAAGGCAAAAATCCCTTCTTATATGGGAAACCTCAGTTTCTGCCCTTAAGACCTTCAATTTATTAAATGATGCTCACCCACATTATAGGGTGCCATCTCCTTTACTTAGTCAACTGACCGTAGGAATTAACCACATTTACAAAATACCTTCATGGCATTACCTAATTTTGATTAATAACTGGGTACTGCATGATAGCCTAGCCAAGTTGACACATAAAGCTAACTATTACACCTGCTAGGTGTGAGAGTATGTCCACTAGTGGCAGCAGCACAGGACACTGCTATTTGGTTGTTATACACTGTAATTCTGGAGAACCATGGATTTCAGGTCCAGCATTTAGAAAAGTTATAAACTTGGCCTATGTTTTTATTTTTTGCCTTTCTACTCCTTCAGTGCCCTCTGCATCATTTCCCTGCTGTATCCCCATCTTGATGCTGTGCTCCTGGTAATACTTGGATACTCAGAGCCCCCATAACAGTATTATCCTAACCCCACTTCTCCTGAGCAAAGCACAGTCTTGGATTTAGCTTTATTCCATCCCTATTTGATGGAAGCTATTTATTTACCACATGATCTGCTCTCTTATGATCTTGCTTAACTAGTTAATCAATTGATGAGTTCTTTCTGTTGTTGTTAAAATTAAATGCCAATAATGGAAAGGCATTGATTTTGGAGTTAGATAACTTGACTTTAGGTGTTGGCTCTGCCACATTAACAACCATGTAATTCTGAATGATTTGTTTAATCACACTGAAACAGACTCAATTTTCTCATCTAGATGGGCAAAGAACATTCTATAAAGATCAAATTTATATTCTCAATCATAGACTAGAGCCAGTCATGCTTTTTACCTTAATTTTTAAATATGTCCTTATTAGAGTATTTTCTTAAACTTTTAAAATTTTAGAATAGCTCTAGGTTTACTATATTTCATTTGAGGTAAGTATTTCTCTTTGTTTAATCTTCCTAATTGACGTTAGTGTAAATCTGGTTATAAATTTCTATAAAATGATGTTTTAGATAAAGATGCAAAGAAACCTATTAATTAAATTTGATTTTTTGGCAAATGAAGGAAATTCTGCATGATACTAAGTTAAGGAGATACTGTCCCTCCAAAAAAACTGGCAAGGAAAAAAAGAAGGAAAAAGTTAAACTCAACATACCCCGTAATTTGAATTAGATAATTTGTATGTAGTCCTGGAGTAAAAAAGTTAGCATGCCACTTACATTTCTATTACAGATTTGACCTAAAACTTCTTTCACATTCCTAGGTCACTCCTGGGAATGGGTGATAAATATATGTCATTCAACTTTCTCATTCTTGTGTTGGGTGCTTTGTTATATTGTACTTTAACAAAAATTATAGGCAAGAAGTTACCATGTCAAGATAGCACTAATTTTCCTATGGTTGAATAGGGGCACTCCTACATTGATTTTTACTGGCTTATTCTGTGTGAGTTTTATTACTACAAAGAGAACATTCATTCATTAAAGACATTAATTCTACCTTGAGAATTTATCCTCTCTAGCTATAGCATCCCACTGAGAGCTGGTCTTGGAGGGACTTCAGAAAATACTTGTTTATATGAGCATAATACTATTTTTTTAAATCACCATACACAGGAATATAAACACTCCTGAAAGACTTAAAAACATAAAAGCATTTTGTTGGTTTCAGTAATTACACATAATATAGGTGGTATGGCCTCCCAGTTGAGTATAATGTAAAAAATATCGTGGCCAAGCAAAAAAGGCATGCAAACCTCCAAGATTTATGAAATGATAAAAACAATTACCAGTGCTTTGCTTTCTATGTATTAAGCACCTGATATTTCCATAAAAATAACCTTCATTCAATATCTAATAAAGAATATTTGATAAGCTAATGAATATTCATTACTTATACATATGTGCATGATATATATACTTAGAGAATCTCATTAACTTTGTCACTGTATTACATGTTATCTAGTTTTATAAAAATCATTTAGTAAAGCATGTGATTAAAACATAATATAGAAGTGCTATTTTGTTCCAATTTCTTACATTACCTTTCAAACATTTACAGATGTGTTAAATCATTGTTATTATTTGCCGACCCTCGCTTATTTCTCTTTCTGGTTTTGGTTATAACTTTGCATTTAACACAAGGCAAGAGTTTTCAGTATTCTATTAGAAATACTCTACTAACCACACTCTTCAGAAAAAAAAAATACTGATCTTAATGACAGTAGCAAAGGGAGCAAACTGAGTTAGACACAGTAAGAATTACATACTTAACTACTGACTTGCGCTTCAGTTAGAGCAGGCTGGCAGATCTCTCCTTATAGGGCTGAAATTGTGCCATGGTCCAGGTGTAGGAGGAAGATTGTGTCTTCTGATAGACAAAACAGGAACTCTAGGTTAACATTGTGATACCCAAACATCGTTCTGCTCATACCTGACTTATGCTTAAATGTGCTTAATGCTGGGTAGGTGCTTCATCATCAGTCTTTGAAAAGACTTCTTCTCTTCCTTAGAATGACCGTTGTCAGACCCAACAGGGCAGTGTGTCAGAGAGGCAAGGGGACTGTGGCCCATCAGCTCCAAAGCTGTTGTCCTGCCCTGCTACAGTGAGAATCCAGGAAACTGGGAAGACTGCCTCGGTCTCCTGATCTGTCCAGAAGGTTTAATGGGTTACTGTGGAGGCCAGTAATCTCTTTTCTCCATGACAACAGAGTCCTGAGCCCAGCTATGTCAGACTCAAAGAAGAGTGATTCCTTCATTTGAATGTTGGGGCTCTCACCTAGGGCGAGAAACCCATACAGGATTGTAATTTTGAGGAGATGTGGCGATGATAGGGCAGCTCTGGTTGCTGGATCTGTGTAATGCATAGCTCCATGCATATCTTTGCAGTCAACCAGACCCTCAGCCAAGAAGAGAGAATCCTTTTTATACTGAGTTTTTTTCTTCATACTCTTCTCTTTTACAGAGGACTCTAGTTGCAGTGGACTGATGGAAATTTCCTGTTTATCACATCAGATAGCCTTCTCCTCAGACACCAGTCTTCTGGGAGTTTAACTGATTTTAGATCAAAGCCTACATGTGCCACATCCAAACAGAGGATAAAGAATTTAGGAATATGATCAGAAGTCATCACTGCTTGGAAAATGTTCTTGTCCTTGCTTGTTAGTTTATCTTTTGCTGTGGGCTTTCTCAGTCTGGAGCTGGTCCAAGCTAACATGCTTCCAATAGCACTCTTCATGGCAAGCTGAGATGCTGCTGACAGCATGATTTCAACCTGAGGGTAGATTGGGTCTCAGACTGTGAACTGATTGAAATCTCTGTCCTGAAGCACTGGAGGGGAACTCATCTTTTATTAAGCTAGACAGCACTCATTACGTCATATTGTGGTCAGACGTCATTGGCATGGCAACAGGAGATAAATAGCCTGCCGAATTCACCTGGTGATTCATGGAGCTCCTTTTTATTAAGGCAACTTCCAAGTGTTCTGTATAAAAAAAATGTCTTTAAACCTTACCATTCTGCAAATTAAGAAAAAATGAAATAAAAATATTCAGTGAGTTTATGAAAAAATGCATTTGTAATAATGTATAAGATTTTCTTTAAGTTTGCTGTTAAAATATGAGCAGGATGGGTAAAGAAAAAGTTTGTCATACTAAACATACAAAAAGATTTAAATATGGTTGGATTTACTAGAAGGGGCTTTGTGTGTAATTTATAGTGTCTTTTTGTTGATGACATTTATGTTTGTTCATGTTTAGAGCCAATCCTTTTTCATTTCCAGAAGCATCTTGAAAATGCCAAAAGATATTTGTAAAAGGGTGGGGGACAGATATTTTTATAGGGTAGGGGAACAAATTATTTATACATATATATAATGCTTGATAACACATGGATCTCTCCATGTGTTACTTTATAGTAAGTATATATGTAACTTACATATAGTAAGTATGTATGCAACATATATATAACTATATGTTACAAGGTCACTTACTTTATAGAGGCCACTTTATAGTAAGTGACCTTGTAACATGCTAACCCACTGGGAATTATAAAACACGACCCACTGACCTGCAGGAACATATGTTGCACACAGTCCTGAAAAAAAATGTCAAGAGAAGAGCAGTGTAAATTAAAAGGCTGAGCTATGTGTCATTTAGATTATATTTGTGATTCTTAGAAATGTGTGTGTAGTAATTAAGGAAACTGGATAAGATAGAATGAGCAATCATTAGGAGGGAAAAGGGGGAGGTGCATGGAGTGTAGCATAGGGCAGGGTGAGCCCCTTGGCTCTTGTGCAGCTGTCAGTTGGAACCATTCAAGAGGAGATGGGAAGAAGCAGGGAGGGGTTGAGAACAGATAACTAGGGAGAGCTTGAAAGATTAAAAGAGAAGCATAAAATGCAGGTGCCAGACCATCAGGAGACACCATTGTGCTGAGAATGTAACTGCAGGCACTGATTAGGTCAAAGACTCCACATTGCCTTTTCATGCACTGATGAATCCTGTGCTCCTTTCCAAGACTGAGGCTTCCTTTTAAGAACCAGTTGCTATTTTATACTTTCCAGGATGCTTGAAGTCTCACCGAGTCCCCACTAATCATTCACTCATCACTTACTGTAGTGGCTACCCCAGACCCTGGGGTTTTGTCAGCTGATCTGGTTTCCAAGAGACTGCAGATCTCCTTGGAGCATTTCCTTTGGGCTTCTGACTGAGTCTTTTCCTACTCCAACAAGAGAAATGAAACTTTGAAAAACCTCCTTTGCTTTTCACTCATTTTTATGTTAGTAAAACAAAGCTAAATCTTCAGAATAAGGACATGTAATTTTCATCTGCTTGCATCCCAGGAAGTTTTGCTGTATTCCTTTTTCTTTTTAGAGAGAGGCAGAGACACAGGCAGAGGGAGAAGCAGGCTCCATGATGTCAGCAGCTGACTATGGGAGGAACTATGAGAAGCAGACTAACTGACTGCTGTTCTTACTAACGAAGGTGCAGCTGTGTCCTAGTGGAAAGTTAAATGCCTCTTAATGCAAAAGACCCCACTGGACTCATGCTCTGGATCTGCCTGAGGGCAGCTCTTTGAGGGTCTCAGTTTATCCGAGAGCTAACACGTCATCAGGGTTAAATTAAAACAATGTATATAAAATACACTATAGTGACAAAGGCTAGACATCCGTTTATTAATAAATAGACTTATCTGTTCAGAGAAACACACAGTGAAATATCCCCTATGATCCCTTAGGCTTGGGGACACCAAGGTAAAACTAGGTATGTTTTTCCCTCTCATTGGGCTTCCAAACTAGTAAATTAAGGATTTGAAAGATGAGAAAAATGTCTCATCTTAGGCTTGGGGACACCAAGGTAAAACTAGGTATGTTTTTCCCTCTCATTGGGCTTCCAAACTAGTAAATTAAGGATTTGAAAGATGAGAAAAATGTCATTGAACTAGAGAGGAGGAATACGAAGGTACTAGGCTTAAAAGCATAGAAGGATTGGTTATCTTAACTGGGCTGTAGAGTATAATTTCTTCTATATGGAAATAAAATGCAGCAGGACCTGAATGTTCTTGTTCATGATCTATTTCTTTTCTCTGATATGCGTTCTGCTATTGCCATATAAGATCTGCAATTCAGGCACTAGCTGTCCTTTGTAATATCCCAGACTAGATAGACATACCACTCTTAGAAAACCCCATTTGTTGTTCTGGCACCATAGCAATCTTCTCAGGCTGTTGGAGAGGAACAGTTGTTGGAAGAGACCAGGAAAATACAGAGAGGAAAAATGAGGCATAAATAAATAAACAAACAAATAAGGGGGGCAGGGAGAAAGAGTGGGTCTAGAGAACAAATGGTTAAAATCTTAGCATTTTTGTTTATATCCTTGTCTTTAGAAGCTCATACTAATAAGTTCATTCTTTTAGCTTTTATTGTACTTTGTATCAGTACCACATATACAGACTCAGTCACATTCAGTTATATAGTTACGACTATGGTTGCTAGAGACAAAAACCGATTTGAATTAAATTAAGAAATAAACTAATAGTAAAAATAATGAGAGTGACTTATTCTAATCCACAAGGTTGACACACAGAATGAAAGGGCAGAATTATAGCTGGGTTCAGAACAAGAGCAGAAAATACAAAGCTATCATAATTCTCTTTTGGACTCTTGCTTCTGCCTCTCCCTGCACGTTTGCTCTTTCAGTTGTCCCAACACGGCAGCTCTCTGTTGCAGACTTGTTTTCTGGAAGGCAGAGGCTGAAATAGTTGGGATACAAGATGTTTATTAGCAATCACTGCGAAGGAAAGGGGGGAGGAAACAGAATTGGCCAGAGAAAAAATCAAATTGTGGTGCATACTGTTCTGCTGGCAGGACGCTCTGGAGCAAGTACTACCCATCAGGGCTGTCGTCTGCCGGGCTGAAGTGAGTCACCTTTATACCCCCTCTTGCTCAGGCATGAGATTTGGGCTGTCCTTGAAGAAGTGGGAAGAACATGACTTCAAGTAAAAGGGGGCTCCAGCTCCATAGAGCTAAGCAGAAACCGTGGGAGATTGCCACTGACCTCACTTCCCACAACTGGTAGCAGCTCTTTCCTTAAAGGGGGTCTGGGTGGCACATTGCCACGTCCGCCAAGCGATTTACTTATCCTCATCGATGTGTGGACATTGCACAGCAGCTGAGTTTCATTCACACAGTCTGGCCACTAAACTAAATTTTAGAAGGCAAAAGTACCCCTTTGCCACTGTCCCTTTTGCATTTCCCCATATGAGCCTTAGCAGTTAGCAACTAGACACTCAAGTCACCACCACTACATGAAGTGTTAAACTCAGGAGTGCAGTTCTTTTTTTTTTTTTTTTTTTTTTAAGATTTTATTCATTTATTCATGAGAGACCCAGAGAGAGGCAGAGACATAGGCAGAGGGAGAAGCAGGCCCCCTGCAGGGAGCCTGATGTGGGACTCGATCCCGGGACTCCAGGATCACTTCCTGAGCTGAAGGCAGATGCTCAACTGCTGAGCCACTCACAGATCCCAGGAGTGTAATTCTTGATTGGTTTCTGAGCAGGGCAGACATAGACGATACTAGGAATTTTTATAGTTTGGTTGGACAGAGAGAAAGGATTCTAGTAAGAAGGAATAATAGAACAGGGTACTAAAAAACTTTATGAAACTCCTTTTCCTAGAGAACATTAAAGAGAAAAATAATATTTTTAATAAAAAATAGGTACAAGGGTCAGTGTTGGCATCTATAGTTTCTGCCTTAGTTCTACTATTAATTAGATGTTTGACATTGTTCAAGGGATCCTGTTTTCTAATCTGTTAAGGAGTTGGGATGAGATGTCATTTTCATTGCACTATTTCATGAAATCTGTAAGAACACAGATGGTGACATGCAGGGATTTTGGCCATTTATCACTGAAAACTAGATATTTGCCCCAAGGATTAGTTGTTTTATTTTGTTTTGTTTTGTTTTTTTCTTTTTTCTAACTTAGGACTTTTCTGATAATGAAATTGAAGATGTATGTGATAAATGAATAAAGGCAAAATAGAAGAGGAAACAACACTAAGAGGAAAAGTTGAGTTAGGACACATGGTTGGCATGGATGGCTATAGCAAAAGCATATTTTAAAGCCTCTTGTAATAGAGAAATTTGAGTTGGAATTCATCTTCTTTCACTGATTAGTGACTCTGGATAGGCCACTTAAACCCTCTGAACCACTTCCCATACCATTTATAAGAGCTATGAATAATATCTAACATATGTACCTCAAAAAATATTGTAAGGTTAGAATCAGATAATTTATGGGAAAAGGTGCTTGGTTAAGTATAAAGATTTATACACACCTTAGTAATCTGGTTATAATTCCTTCAATCTTAGATAGATAATGGATTTGGTATTTTGAAGAAGTTTAACCATTGGCAGCTCAGAGCAGGTGAATTTATAAGACCCCTTTTAAGGATGGCACGGAAATCAGGGATTATCTAAGGCATTAAACACTTGAATGAGAGGTAGGGATGCTGGATGCATGTAAGCGGATAAAAACCAGAGTTAGAGTAGAAAAGGTGTACTTCTGACTTTCAACTTTTCTGCCATCTACCTCTGACTTGGCATGTTATCTCTGTCCCAAGCCTGTCATTTCTCACTATTTTCTGATAGAGAATTTTATTTTCCTCGTTTCCTGAAATGCAATTCATGAGAGGAATGAAGTAATATTTAGCTCTTAAAGAAATAAAGCCAACCATAAAATGAAAGCCCTCTTTAAACCATAAACTTCACTGAAGCCAGCCCTTTCAATTAGAGCTCATTCTGAGCAACCCTGATGTTTTCATCTTTTTCTCAGTCATCAGGATTTTTTCATGGAGCAGGCATAAACTCAGTAATGGATTAATAGTTCTGTGATTAATAGGAGAGTTGTAAAATCATCATTTTTAGTCACTGTAGTTTATATATAGGAAATTGAACAATAATGATAAATGATGATAATGTTTATAATCCCCTCACCCCTACTTGTACAATCCTTACTAATTTTGTTTCATGATAGTAAAACTGTGTGTAAGTAAAAATTGATATAAACATTCATAAGCATGCTTTCTCAAGGAAATCCTTTGTAAAACAAAGATTAATTTTGTGAAGTACAGAATTGGTTCAGGCTATTTGGCTTTGGATAATCATCTATTGGTATTTTCAGAAATGAAATGTATCTCAAAAAATGTATCTCAGTTCTTATTGATATACAATCATTTTTTATATATATAGTCATTTAAAGCTGGTAAGAATATTTGAAATTATCTTGTCTAACCTTTATTTTTCTGGAAAATAATCTGAAACCCTAGAAGGTAAGATATGACCAAAGCTACAGGCTTTTATTGGCAGAGCCTGAGCCTGAGCTCATGCTTCTGATGCCAAGACCACAATGTCCTTAGACTTCCAGGCCTTCAGCATGAACAATCACTTTCATAGGGTTCTAGATTCATCAACTCATTCTTCTGCCCACTAGAAAGCCCACTAGAATAATCCTTTCTTCCATGTGTGACTCCTTCTGACAGAGTGTCCATTAAAAACCCTGATGAAACATGTCTGAAGACAGAAACTTACCACATCATGCCCTCATTGTCAGGCAGTTTGAAACATTAGTCATCTATTTAAAACCATAACCTGAAGATAACAGAAGCAGCAATTATTCTTCCTACCTGTTCTTCTTTCCTGATAACATAAAACAGTAAGCTGTGCACTGACACATTATTGCATCATCATATCTATTAAAAATCTTTCATCTTGAGGCACCTGGGTGGCTCATTCGGTTAAGCATCAGACTCTTGATTTATGCTCAGGTGGTGATCTCAGGGTCCTGGGATCGAGCCCCCAAAGTCAGGCTCCCTGCTCAGTAGGGAGCCTACTTTTCCCTCCACTTCTCCCCCTACTTGTGCTCTCTCATGCTTGCTCTCTCTCTCTCTCTCTTAAATAAATAAAATTTAAAAAAAATTTAATCTCAAAATTTATTAGGTTATCCATTCATTCCACAAATATTTGAGAACTTAAAAATGCACAGCATTAGAGAACAGAAAAATAAATTTATAAATAGTACTATCATAATGATTTCAAAGTCCAGTAGAAAGAAAAATTAGGTAATTGAGCACTTGCAAAACTCCTATTTAACCACAATATGTTATGTTGTGCAATTTATGAACATAATTGAAGGAATGTGCCTGAAAAGTGGGGAGAGGTAGAGGTTTCCAAGGTACGTGGACATTGTTGTACTTGTGGAATTAACTCGAGGGTCAGAAACAGAAGTGACATTAAAGATTAATTCCAGTTTGCTCATTCTAGAAGGTGGAGAGATGGAATCTCAGTGAAGTGACTTCTCTAAAGTTCTATGGTTTCTTTATGGTGTGACTAAAGTGAGGGTTTGCTGAGAACCAGGATTTTAACATGCCTGGTTAAAGGACCTTCAAGGAGCAGAAATTCAAGGAGCCGCAAAGGATGGAAGGGCACTTCAGATCAAGAGAACAACCAGTGTGAGGCCTGGAGGCCAGACACTGCAGGAACTGCCAGGGCAGCAGTGAAGCAGTTCCACGTGCTGAGGCCATATAGCAGCACGGAGGGATAACACTGAGAAAAATCACTATTACTAAACAAGGAATTTTAAAACCTGTAGTGCTTCCTTTGTTACCCAGTTCCAGTCTTTTCCGGCCTCCATGGTCAGATATTTCTCTCTTTTAACTAACCTCATTCATTCATCAGAATTATAGAAAAGAAATGGGAAAAATTGCTCTTTATTCATTGTTTTTACTCAAACAAACAACACTTCGGCTTCAAATGTCGGTTTTCTTAATTTGTCCCATGTAAGGAATAGGGGAGCGGATTTCATGCTATCACTTTCATAATTTTCTTTTTATCTTGGAGCCTGGGAAACTGGGCTAAGACGCTGAAGAAACCTCATCCCTTCCTCAGCCTTTCTGTTGTGTCCTTTGGTTCCCACTCATCTACTTTTCTCCAGGGCAGAGCTACTCTTCCCTTCACATAACCATTCCTTCTGCAGGCCTTGCTTCTCATCTGCTTGCTCTGACATTATGGAAAAGGGTCTCAGAGGTGAGAATCCAAAAAGGCAGGCCTGTGTCAGTCACCACCATTAGGCTTCTGGACATATGTGTGGCTGATGTTCCACAGAAAGTAAATAAATGCTACCCTCTGCTGTTTCTCATCTGTAAATATGGGAGTGAACTCAGGAGGAATAAAGGTGGAAATACTGTCTGCTTAAAAACAAAATAGCTATGTGCAGCCTTAAAAGCCTATAATTTACCCAGGAGCTGAAACATATGTACTCTCAAAATAACCAAAACAAAGAAATAATCTATTTAAAAGCCGTGAGCATTACAGACTTTTAGCTCCAAATTATACCTTCCATTAAAGTGGGAAGAAACCACTAGGATGTGTTGTACAGATAAACAACAAATTGTGCTTGCTAGTCCCCTGGAAGCTCTAAGGTACTTGTGGCCTATAATCCACCATGAGGAAGAGCAGATTCTCTTACAGAAAGCCAGGGGGTCTGCTTCTGCTTCTGAGTTGCATAAACAGCCACAGAGAAAGACATGGATTCCAGATGGGAGTGTCCTGAATATGAACCAATTTTCATCATGGCAAGATGAGAAATGTTTTAAGAGACAACTCTGAAATAATGGAATTTGGATATTTGGATACCCTGCAGGGTAAAAAGTGTCTTTGAGCATCACTTCTCCTCTGGAACCACAGCCCCCATTGCAACACACACATACAAACACACACAGGAAATAATAGTATGGTTGGGCTAGTAAATTCATGAGACAACCCCACACACACAGTCTCTAATATTAAACACTGAGAATTATGACTGTTTTCGAGGAGCACTCTAAAATAACTCTCAATAAAACTTTGAACTTAAGGAGTATTTTTAAGTTAATTTACTTTTAAACCAAGGTCTCACCAAATGCCACAATTCTTGCTCTAGACAAATTTGCAGTCTACAAGGTGAGACAGATATGTTAACAAACACCAAAGAAACAGCAAAGTTGAGGATGCAGTCATGGGTTTCATTTCAGGAGGTGTAGACACATAGGTAAGAGGAAATCTTGAGGGAGGACTCCTTTGGGTTTTGGGTTCACAGCCTCCTCCTTCTCTTGGCCTCATTCCCTGCTGGCATTCTCTTTCCTCACCAGACCCCCACTGCATCTTGCTGCCCCTATCCCCAGCATCACCTTCCTCATAATCTGCAGGTCTGAATTCCAGTCTCTTCACACTGATATATGACTGTAGAGAGGGTGGACAGGGGGAGAGGGGATAAATAAAATTCTAGGAATATAATTTTAGGCATAATCTAATGTATGAAAAGTATGTTTGTGCAAGGAGTACAGTGAGGGGAGGGAGCAGGCAGCAGGCCCGTGGCTAGGACGCTTTCACTGTTCATGTCCAGTGTGGAAGGCTAGTACTGGAAGCAGATATGTGGCTATTCCTACTCTGGAGCAAGCATGTAATCCTTTGCTCTGTGTTCACATGCCAATGCAAAATCCAGCTCCTTGCCATGTTCCTCTTTCCTAGAGAATGTGAGGAGTGTGCAGAAAGTAGCCTACCTACACTCAAGAATAAATGACATCTGATGTTCCCTGCCATTTACTGCCATATACTTCCTCCACTATTTCAGTTCCTGTGTAGCTCAGTGTCTTATGGATTTACTCTACTTTCAGTGATTTTAGAAGCTGATGTTGCTTCCTGTAGGTTATCCTCAGCTTGGAGGTCATTCCATTAGGATCCCTCCAAGAGGTATATATAACAAATTGCCTTCACCTGTTCAGATACAGTAAACATAATTTGCACACCAAAACATGAATACTAACAAAGAGACTTTTTCCAATAAGTGGTACATTTACCTGAAAAACACTCTTACAGAAAATAAATTCACATTTACTTATATTAATATAGTTACATTAAACAGTAATACTTAAATGGTTTCCAGAAGGGCGATGGGTCGGGGGATGGGTGAAACAGGTGTAGAGGATCAAGAGAACACTTATTGTGATGAGCACTGAGTAATGTATAGAATTGTTGGATCATTATTTTATACATCTGAAACTAACACTGTATGTTAATTATTCTAGAATTTTAAAATTAATAAAAATAAATAAAACCAAAAGATTATTTTAATCCATCACCAGTTTCATACAACTGTTAAACACTCAGTTTGCATAATAAGTGCTTTTTAAGAGAAATGATTCAGTGTGAGTCTAGTTATAATCATATTGGAATTTTCAGGGCATTTCTTTAAATATTTGAAATTGCCCTCAAGTTCTCTACAGAAAGGAGTTAAGCAGAATTGCAATAATTTCAGCAGTAAATTACAATCATTTTATTGTGATTTGTTTAGTTTGGTTTGGTTTTAATTTTGAAGTTAACTTGCTTTAGGTTAGCAAATGAAATTGTTTTGCATTCCTGTTGGTATAAAACCATCTAGTCAGACAGGTATCTGCTTAGTTAAACAACAATAACAAAACATTTTGAAAAGCTAATCATAGTAACTCTATTTCATTTGGCTTTTTTACTCTGGTTTATGTGGTCTTTAATACTTCATAGAAAGGTTTTGCTACCCAATTACTTTGGATGCTTTTCAACCCCAGGTTGTGGATTTGGGGGAAGGATACAAAGATGGAGGATGTACGTATAATTTTAGGATGTAGAAGTCTAGCAAGACATACTAGGACATACTAGGTCACATTTGGAGCTCTCTTTGTGCTCGCCTGGAATAAAGCACTCATTCTTTCCTATACCCTTTATGTGATTTTATATTATTATGGTTATGATTACTATTTAAATAAACTATTATTTTCCCAGCCACGTCTTCTCCCTAGGATTCCTTGTTCATTATACAATAGTGAAATGAGTTATACAGGCTGACTTCTTGGGACATGTCTTGGTCCCTCTCCTTCCCACATTTGAACCTCCTTAGTATTTTTTTAACATGTTTTTTCTGTATTTCTTAACTAGTGTCTACAAACCTCCAGGTAGGAGCACAGATGCAATTTAAGGGATATTGGTATTACATGTAAATGTTTGGGTCAGTATACTTTTAGGCACTTTTCTGGAAGATTTGTTAACTTCTAAGAAATTCTCGAAAGACCATTCATAAAATTACAAATCACTCTGTTATGTGCCTTGGGTTTATTTTTAAATCATTAATGTGACTTATTATTTATAAGCTCATTTTTCTTTACACAGAATTTCTATGTCTTCTTTCTGGAACACCTCACAATAAAATTCAAATTCTTTAAGCTGAAACTCAAAGTTCTTAAAGATACAGTGTTAGCATGTGTTAACTTTAAAGTCCTATATTAGTCTCTATAATTTATTTGTTTTTAAGGACTTTATTTATGTATTCATGAGAAAAACAGAGAGAGAGAGGCAGAGACATAGGCAGAGGGAGAAGCAGGCTCCATGCAGGGAGTCCAATCTGGGACTCAATTCCGGAACTCCGGGATCATGCCCTGAGCCAAAGGCAGACGCTCAACTGCTGAACCACCCAAGCGTCCCTATAATTATTTAATTGACTAAGCAATGGAGAAATAATCATCTTTCAACAAATAATTTTGTTAGCCACATCCAAATAAATGAAACTTAACTCTTAGCTCATATCATATGCAAAAAATTAACTCAAAATGGAATATAGATCAAAGTTTGAAAGCTAAAATTCTAAAACTTCTAGAAAGACACAAAGGAAAATATCTTGGTGACCTTGTGTTTTGACAAGATTTCTTAAGAAAACATAAAAGCACAAACTATGAAAGAAAATATCAAAGAACTGGACTTCATCAAAACTAAAAAGATTTGACTACTAGAACTGATAAATGAATTCAATAAAGTTACAGGATACATAATCAATGTATGAAATTCCTGTTGCATTCCTATACACTAATAATAAAACAGCAGAAAGTGAAGTTAAGAAAATAATCTCATTTATAGTTGTACCAAAAACAATAAAATATCTAGGAATAAACTTAACAAAAGAGGTGAATGACCTGTACTCTGAAGACTATAAAACAATGATGAAAGAAATTCAAGATGACACAAAGAAATGGAAAGACAGTCCATACTCCTGGATTGGAAGAACAAATATTGCTAAAGTGTCTATACTACTCGAAGCAATTTACACATTTAATGCAATCCTTATCAAAATATCAACATTTTTCACAGAAGTAGAACAGACAATCCTAAAATTTATATAGAACCACAAAAGACTTTGAACAGCCAAAGCAACCATGAAAAAGAAAGATAAAGGGCACCTGGATGGCTCAGTTAGTTAAGCATCTGCCTTTAGCTCAAGTCATGATTCTACGATCCTGGGATGGAGCCCCACATTGGGCTCCCAGCTAAACGGGGAGCCTACTTTGTCTTCTTCCTTCTGCCTCTCCCCCCAGCTTGTACTTGCACTCTTTTTCTCTCTCAAATAAATAAGTGAAATCTTTAAATATATATATATATATATATATATATATATGTGTGTGTGTGTGTGTGTGTGTAAAACTAGAGGTATCATAATTGCAGAAATCAAGTTATATTACAAAGTGGTAGTAGTGATTAAAACAGTATGGCACTGGCATACAAATAGACATATAGATCAATGGAATGGAATAGAAAACCCAGAAGTAAATCTACAATTACGTGGTCAATTAATCTTCAACAAAGGAGGATGAATATCCAGTGAGGAAAGAAAAAAAAAAAAACAATCTCTTCAAGGAATGGTGTTGAGAAAACTGGACAACTACATGCAAAAGGATGAAACTGTACCACTTTCTTTCACCATACAAAAAAATAAACTCAAAATAGATTAAAGACATAAATCTGAGACTGAAACCATAAAAATCCTAGAAGAGAACACAGTAACTTCTCTGACATTGGCCATATCAACATTTTTCTAGATAGATCTCCTGAGGCAAGGGAAACAAAAGCAAAAATAAACTATTGGGACTACATCAAAACAAAAAGCTGCACAGCAAAGAAAACAACAAAACTAAAAGGCATCTTACTGAATGGGAGAAGATATTTGCAAATGACATATAAAGACATGATAAAGAATTAGTATCCAAAATATTAAAAAAACTAATACAAGTCAACATCTAGAAAACAAATAATCAAATTTAAAAATGAGCAAAAGACATAAAGAGACATTTCTCTAAAGAAGACATTCACATGTCCAACAGACACAGGAAAAGATGCTCAACATCACTCATTATCAGGGAAATACAAATCAAAATAATGAGAGATCACCTCATGCCTGTTAGAATGGCTAAAATCAAAAACATCAGAAACAAGTGTTGGTAAGGATGTGGAGAAAAAGGAACCTTCATGCACTATTGGTGGAAATGCAAACTGGTGCAGCCACTGTGGAAAACAGTATGCAGTTTCTCAAAAAATTAAAAATAGAACTATCCAGGAATTTCACTACTGGGTATTTACCCAAAACATACAAAAATACTAATTCAAAGGGATACATGTGCGACTGTGTTTATTGCAGCATTATTTACAATCAAACTTAGCAACAAATCAGGATAATATTGCAGCATTATTTACAATGGAACTTTGCAGCCCAAGTGTCCACCGATAGGTGAATGGATAAAGAAGATGTGAGATAGATATAGAGGGATCTATCTATCTATCTATCTATCTATCTATCTATAGTGATAGATAGTGAGGTTTTAATTCAGCCATAAAAAAGGATGTAAGCTTGCATTTGCAAAACATGGATAGAACCAGAGAGTATAATGCTAAGGGGAATAAGTCAGAGAAAGACAAATACCATAGGATCTCACTTGTGGAATTTAAGAAACTAAATAAACAAAGGAAGAAAAAAGAAAGAAATCAAGAACCAGATTCGTAACTATAGAGAACAAACTGGTAGTTGCCAGAGGTGTGGTAGATGGGAGGATGGGTGAAATAGGTGATGAGAATTAAAGAGTACACTTACTATGATGAAAAAAATAATTATTATTTTTAAAAAATTGTTCTTCAAACATCATTTATGAAAATGAAAAGCCAAGCCACATCAGGATAATATTTGCAAAATATACATCTGACAAAGGATTTCAAATAAAGCATATAAAGAATTTTTATAACTCAATAAAATACAATTCAATAAAAAAGGGGGGCATAATATTGGAATAGATACTTTCCAAAGGAGATATATGGGTAGCAAATATACAGGTTAAAAGACATTTAACATCATTAGTCATTAGGTATATGTTAATTAAAATGACAGTAAGAGGGACACCTGGGTGGCTCAATGATTGAGTGTCTGCCTTTGGTTCAGGTTATGATCCCAGAGTCCTGGGATCAAGTACCAGATCAGGCTCCCCGCCGGGAGTCTGCTTCTCCCTCTGCCTATGTCTCTGCCTCTTTCTGTGTGTCTCTCATGAGTAAATAAATAAAATCTTTAAAAATAAAATGACAATAAGGCATTACAATATTATTAGAATGCCAAAATGAAAAATTCTGGTAATATTAAGTGTTGGGGAAAATGTGGATCGAATGGAACATTCCTATACTATTTGGTGGGAATGTAACATGGTTCAACCACTTTGGAAAAGTTTTGCAGTTTCTTTTTTTTTTTAAGATTATATTTACATATTCATGAGAAACACAGAGAGAGAGAGATGCAGAGACACAGGCAGAGGGAGAAGCAGGCTTCCCGAGGGGAGCTCGATGTGGGATTTGATCCCAGGACCCTGAGATCACAACCTGAGCCAAAGGCAGACACTTAACCACTGAGCCACTCAGATGCCCAGTTTTGCAGTTTCTTAAAAAGGTATACATTTAAAATATACCCAGCCATCTCATTTCGAGGTATTTGCCTAAGAGACATGAAAGTCTGTCGAAAAAAGACTAATTCAAGAATATTCATAGCAGGGATGCCTGCCTTCATCTCTGCCTTTCTCTGTGTGTCTCTCATGAACAAATAAAATCTTTAATAAAAAAAGAATATTCATAGCAGCTCTATTTGTAATATCCCTAAACTGGAAGCAATCCAAATACTCATCAGTGGGTGAAAGGATTGACAAATATCTATACAATGGAATACTACTCAATAATTAGGAAGGAAACACTGGTATAAGCAGTGATGAGCCAGATTTGGCTGGTACTGGCTCACAAGATCTGATTGTGTGCATCTCTTGCCAACTTTATGTTCAGTGACATCATGTTGAGAGCTTGAAATCAGTCATGGTAAGAATACTGCTACTACATGAACCAATAAATACTACAAATCAGCACCCTATGTCCCTGTCACCAGAGAGTGGATTGTTAAATATTTGCCAGCATGTCCTTGGGAAACAAGAGCATTGATGAAAATAAAAGTCATCACAGCAGTGGAAAGCTATTCTTTCTACCCTGCACCTCCACAGCCCAACCCTGCTACCCAAACTCTCTTTCAAGACCTTAATTCATCCAGTCTTGCATTGTTTATTAATTTACTTTATTGCACAAGTATGATAAATGTGATACTCCAAGAATAATTAGAAACTATCATGCAGAATGGATTTGTGTAGATAGAGTTTAGACTCATGTCTCTATCATAAGAGTGAAAGATGGTCACTCTCCAGATGTCATCTTGAGAAAAGCAACAAATAGTCTGAGATGACCGAATTATCTAGAGCAAAGGAATTTTTTTTTTTTGGAAAAATTATGCAAAATGAAATTCTTCGAGGAAACAACTAAATATCCTAGAATTTGGATAGTGATTCATATTCTCATAGGAATACATCAACATTTAGAAATTTCAAGAAAAAATGGATATGTAGGCCATGCCTTAGTTTTGCTCCTATTTTTCATCAAATACAGGTTCTTCTGTATATAGTTAAGTCATGTTATTTTAAACCCAATCACTTACAAATATTTCTTCAAACAGAAAATGAATGTCTAATTCTAATGAAGCACATGAATGATCTGAAGACAGAGAAACTAAGAAATTTAAAAATGATGGATTGAGGAAATGAGATGGAGTTTTCCATGAGATTGTAAAAGACTCCCATCAAGCATGCCTGACTTCCCATGGTCATGTAGGAAGAATGAAACAGAGGAAAATATTACTAAAATAAAATGCCTGGCTATTTCTTACCACCCAATGCTTGCTTCTCCAGCAAACTGATTTGTCCCCAAAAGTTTTGTTTTTCTAAGATATCTGGACAGTCCAGAAAGTAAAAATGTTTGCTCTAACAATTTAATTTTGCATTTGGAGATATTTTAATCCATCACTTATTTTAAAGAATTATAATGATTTTTTACAGTGAATCTGATATATATATATATATATATATATAACACATATATATGTGTATATATGTAAAATATATAGATAATTATAGGGGGAAAGATTCTCAGACAAAATATCAAAAATAACAGTATTTACTTCTCCAATATGAAGTGTCATTTAATAAAACTATACTAAAAATCAATTTTCCATTCTTTTCCTAGGAGTTTAATTTTCTTTCCAAATAGTTTGACCAAGGCCAAGAAAAGCCAATAGAGAGGTGGAGAATGGATGAAGTCAGTCAATCAGAATATTATTTAAGTGACTCTCGGTATACCTTATGTCACATTTATACAGAGTTCATACATATACCAAATCCAATTTTAAAGCTATTGATAAAATTCTACATTCAGAGTAATTCTGATACATATCAAGTTGTCTTGATATAAAGTCTTAAAATTAACTCTTCACTTTATAAAAAAGTATAATTTACATCCTGTTCTTTGCATTTTTAATTATGCCATTTTGTTTTTAAAAAAAGAAAGATTTGATTATTTTTGTAGACAGATAATATGGCCACAGAGTAAATAAAAGTCCAATGCAAGATTAATTTTGGGTTAAGTGCAGAAGAATTGGAGTATATGGGCTGATAGAGAGTGCGTATGACAAACCAGGGCAAAAAAAAAATAAAAAATAAAAAATAAAAAAAGCGGTGGATCTGGTCAGTTCCATCACAGGTATTTAGTGTTTGCTATTCCTGTGAATAGGAATAAGAGTCTTCTTCTAGGCCATAAGAGTCCAGAGATGAGTAAGACAAAGCTTCTCCTGACAGCAGATGAAGAGAAAGAACATGCCAATCCATGATGTTGTTTATGGGTCAGCAATAAGGGAAATTGGCCCAAGTTTTTAATTCAGGAGCTTTCTTAGAGGGAAGGTGTGTATTCTTACTCTTGGGGAATGATTAAAGTTATCCAACTAAAGAAAAGCAAGAATATTGTTCTAAGTAGGTAAAATGAAATCACCAAATACCTGAAGCATGAAATAAAAATACAGGTATAACTTAATAATATTTAAACACAAAGTACAGGATAAGATGTGCCTGGGAAAATAGGTCAAAGTCTGCTTTTATATGCAGACTTTAGTTTGCTCTGATAAGAATTGCAGAGGGGTTTAAAGCAGGACAGAAATATGGTTCAATTTTAGTTTTACATATCATAATATGCATGATCAAGTCTTCTATGAAGCAAAGCAGAATGTCTCAACTAAAACACATGTTCTGTGTGTTGGATATAGGCTGAAATGAAATTGAAAAGAAAGAATATTTCATCACAGAGCTCAAAGACCAGCTTGCATTGTTCTCAAAATTTAAACTATAAGGTGTGTTGTTATTCTTTTAATCACCTTCTATGTAGTTCTTGGTGAGGGAGGGTTCTTATATGATTGTGAGGATAGCCAAATAAATGTGTGACTGACACTGAGCACAGAAGATAAACGGCAGTGTATTAGTCACATATGCTGTGAAGCATAGTAGTCACATGGACTATGACATCCAGGAAGGCCACACAGGCTTTGCATTGATGAACAGAGTGAACAACCAGGGGCTATGGAGAGCAGAGTCTGTAGCATCAAGAGAATGTGCTCACCCTTAGTTCTTATGGAAGTATGTGATTGGCATGTTTAAATAATTCTACAAGCTGGCCCAGAACAAAACCATCTCCTTAGGGGCAAGCAGGAACTATGTCTGGTCCCTCTTACAAGGAGGTTGTTTGGCTGGGGGACTTCATCCATGGGAGCAGAGTTAGGAGGGACTCTGTGGTTAAGCCATTCCAGGTTCTCCTGGTTTCAGATACCAAGGTAGCACATATGCCTTAACTTTAGGTGTTACTTACATTGTGTATCCCAGACAGTGAAGATCGTAATCATCCCTAATATTCATTGGCCATTTTCTATGTCTCAGGCACCTATTCTAAAAGTATTATAAGTATTATTTCTTTTAAATTGAAAAAAAAAAGCTTTTGAAATAGAAACTATAAATGTCTTCATTTTGAACACAGGAAAACTGAGTCATAGAAAGGTTACTTGATTTTTTCGGTTCACATTTAGTAAATATTAGAACCTGGATCTGAACTCTGATCTGTCTAATGCAAAGTCCTCAGAATACACATAATGTATCACAGTAGAAAGAAATCATTACTCCATGATTTATGTATCAGTTAAATCCAGCACAGATATATAGTAAACTAAAATACAAAACGTGCTTAAATTCTTAAAACAAATTCAAATGCTTTTATGTCCAGGAGTCACTTTGGATTCTGATGCTAGATCTCCTGGTATCCACACTGAGTCCCCTCTGCCTTTAAGGATACTTCAGTGGAACATGGAAAAGCACTGGTGGTAGGAAGAAGTCTGGGTGTCAGATCTGGCTCTGCTACCAAGAGAAAAACCTGGCATACATCATTTGTCTTCCCTTGACTTCAGCTTCCCCACCTACTGAAAGAAGAGGCTGGCTTAATTGTCCTCTGAGAATCTGGACAGGGCTCAGACCACCCAGTCATGAGGAAAACAAACCCCTGCCTTCAGTGTTTACATCCTGGTTATACAAGGCAATAAATGCATTAAAAAAGCAAATCATATAATTTCTGATTGTGATAAGTACTCCAATAAAATGAGTGACGTTGAAGAGTTAAATCCAAAGGAAAAAAAAAATCCAGACAGAGGGAAGAAAACAAGGTTCCTGGTGTGTGCACAGCAAGACCAGTGGATCCAAAGAACGGAAAATGAAGAGAAAAACAGGAAGAGTTTAAGGAAACAGGCAGGCACCGGGCCTGCAGGCAAGGCAAACCACAACTTTGAAACTTGTGTCTGGATTCTTTCACCTGGATTATGTCATCTTTAGAAATATGACATTAGAAAAAATATGTAAAAAGAAGTTACCTGAACAGATGATTCCAGGATTTAAAAAAAAAAAAAAAAAAAAGCTTATTTTTATTCTGTATAGGTGACATCCTCTAGGATGGAATCAGGATCTACCTGGTGAAGGTATGAAGTCAATCCCTAGATACTGATAGCACAAAAAGAAGCATAGACATCATAACAAATAGACAAAACATAGGCATCAAGATGGATAACGTGGCATAGTTCCATCAAAACACTTATGAGGTCACTGGTGATCTGTACAGTTTCAGTGTAAAGTTAGAGGCAGCAGTCACATTGCAGTGGGTCAAGGCATAGAGATGAAGGCATAGAGAGATGAAGAGGAGAGAGGGAAGCTACTCTGTCCGGAGGAGCTTTATATAGTAAATAAAGAACAAACGTAGGTAGGAGAATAAATTATAAGATTGATGTGGAGCTTTTAAATATGGTAGCCATTTACACATATTTTGTGCAGAGAGTACCAATAAGAAAAAAAAATGAAGTTTCTAAAGAGAAAGGGTGGTTGATAGAAAAAATGTCTCCATTTTACACTGGGCTGAACAAGGACAAAAAAGAAGAAAAAAGCATGAAAATCAAAATCTAAAGCTGCCTTTACAGGGAAGAGGAAGGTGTGGTAAAGGCCCCCGGGGTGTTGGGAAGATAGCAGAGCAGTTGGTGTGGAAGTAAGGGCAGGGGGCGGGAACAATAAAAACCTGAAAGTGAATACTGGAAGGTCAGATGTTAAGATTTTGGAGATAAAGCCGTTCTCAGCAGGGTTTGCTATTATTTCGTAGGAGTCCAAAAAGATTGCTTTCCTTCTTCTCCTACCTTAGAGCTGTCACATGAATCACTTTGTGTCATTCCTGCGGTACACAGTTTTCTCCCTGCATGCTATACAGAGGCTTTTGGGCTTGTATCCTATTCTGACTATAACAGATCTGAAGCCAAATGTGGAAATACGAATCTGGATTAAGATGAGAGTATAATTTGACTGATAATATGAGATGGAATCCCTTACCTTTCCAGGCTTTATTCTCTATGTCTGAAATTACTGTGTCTTTTTATTGATTTTGAAATTGAATGTAGGGACTGTGCTAAATACATAAGCTTTAAGCCTGAGCAAGAGTAGTAACAGCCCCCTATGCTCACAGATTCAATTTGTTTTCCAAATGCATCATACTTTGAAATTGGCCTAGAGCAATGCTACTCAAAGTGGGGTCTGTGGACCTACATCCATTCAGGAACTGTTTGATACCAGGTGGCAATGAGTAATGAAATTGAGAGTGAGTATGTGGAAGTGTTTGAGCCAATTTATAAGCTAAATTTATGTCTGCTGAATATAATAATTTAAAATTGGGGACCCAGTTGCATTGTGTATGTCTTTGCTATCTTTGTATTTCATTTTTCTACAAGTTTATTTTTATTTTGCTTTCTAAAAGTAGCACTCATAACAGATTGAGGGAAAAAAACGAGTCTTCCACCACAGGGAAGGTTATTTAAGCAGCATTATCTTTTCACCAGTCCCAGGTAGTTTCTTGGTAAGAAATAGACTTTGTATTTCTGGATTTTTTTTAATCCCATTTTATTTTTTTATTTTTTATTTTATTTTTTAAAGATTTTTATTTATTTATTCATGAAAGACATAGAGAGAGAGAGAGAGAGAGAGAGAGGCAGAGACACAGGCAGAGGGAGAAGCAGGCTTCATGCTGGGAGCCTGACGTGGGACTCGATTGATCCCAGGTCCCCAGTATCCACCCTGGGCCGAAGGCAGCGCTAAACCTCTGAGCCACTAGGGCTGCCCCTGTGTTTCTGGATTGCAGAGTTTATTGACATCCTTGCTTCTTCTGTCATTCTTTACATAATATAAGCCCTCCCCATAATGCCTGGGCTTAATGTACACATCTAGGCCCTTGACTGGCATAAAATGTTGTAATATTAGTGTTCTCTCAACAATAGGACTTTATTAATAAAATATGTCATGAAATGACATAGAAAAACATATAACACACATACAACAACAGCAAATGAAAACATAGAAGCTAATTTTCTTAAACTCTAGAAAAGGAACTTAGGAAAATATCCAATTTTATAGGTAATTTCACTGTCAATTCAAAAATAAATTTACTATTAACTTCTAAGACTAAGGAACTTAAATAGATATTGACTTTCATGCTCAATTTTGAATAGGAGATACTAGTTTCTGGTTATATATAAGTCTATTAAATAGCTTTGTCATAAAGCGTATAAATGCAAGAGAAGTAAATTCAAAAAAGTATAATTAAACACAGGTAAATATAAATGCATTTGAATTGGATTACTCTAAAGATATCAGCATGCAAAGAACAACTAATATTTGTTCTTATTTCTCTGAATGCTCCGCTTTTACTGACAGAATTATGAAGACTACCTTTCAGTTCTAGAAATTCCATGGGACCGTCTGGCCAACAACTGTTAGGTTTCCAGTTCTTTCTCAAGCCTATAAGGTACTCGGACAATAAGTGTAGAAGTGATTTAACTTCAGGGCACAATGTTACCTGAAAACACCATGTGGCTTATACATGATGCTGAAATGAGACTCAGGCACAGCACTCAACAGCAAAAAACAATGCCTGGTTGTTTCCTTGGACGGCTGTGTAGAAATATCAAATTAGCTCTGTAGGTGGCAGCAGCAGCCTAAAGACTCTTGTTCTGGAAAGACCGTCTGCCCTTATGCCCAAGGAAAATCTAAGACAAAACCAATGTTGAAAAACAAGCTTTCTCTCTTTTATGTCTGGCACGTTAGAACTTCTTAACTGCACAAAGAATCTTGGGATTTTTCTTAACCAACTGAATAATACAGAGATAATGGGTGCCACACAATAGTAGCAACTCAACAAGGCCATGTCTTCTCTATTTTAGAAAAATAGATGGTTGTCTAATATTTTATTTCAGAAAAAAAAAAAAAAGGAGAGTGTGCCAGGGAATACAAATATCCTCTTCCCATGACCATATGTGTCTGAAACTACTGAAAAAATCCTAAGCATTTTCTTTAAGGTCTGATCACAGTTAAACACAAATTTCCAGGCAGCCCGGTGGCTCAGCAGTTTAGCGCCACCTTCAGCCCAGGGTGTGATCCTGGAGACCCAGGATTGAGTCCCATGTCAGGCTCCCTGCATGGAGCCTGCTTCTCCCTCTGCCTGAGTCTCTCTGCCTCTCTCTCTCTCTCTCTCTCTCCCTCTGTCTCTCTGTGTCTCATGAATAAATAAAGTCTTAAAAAAAAAAAAAAACTCCACAAATGCTAAGTTCCTTGGGTGACTTAGCATTTAGCTGATGGAATAGGTGTCTGTAACTTTAGAGGTGGAAGCTGGCTGCATTACAGTTCTCATCCCCTCTCTCCCATCTGAATTTTTCTTTTTCTCATCTCTTACACCATTTCTTCCATTCCTCTTTTCCTTGCTTTTTTGTTATTCTGAACCATGTCCACAATTTAAAGTCTGTACATATAGGCTAGGAAGAAAATATTTGGAATTTTCAAAGTTCATAAGAAAAATATTTTTGTAGGCGCTTCTAGAGAAGAGGGTTGCGGGAAGAAACAATTCATTTCAGACCAAATGGCTACTCTCTTAAGGAAAAACTGATCTTGGTGATAGAAGGTAAAGTCTGGTGCTAGTTTATAAGGAAGAAAAAGATTAGAAATACACAGTAAGTTAGCATAATGTAAGTGTTCATTGGCAACCTGGGAGGCAGAGTTTTGGGAACCACACCTCAATTAAGAACAAAGGTGGGAGCCAGTTCCTGCAAAGAGAGGGACTAGGTTCTTGTTACATGGCCTCAGAGGACATCAGTGAAACAAAGCCTTGAGTCAGGCATGAACAAGAACATTAGGAACACTTCAAAAGGAAAATGTTTGTCTTATTAGCAGCTCTTGCCTTCAAGTATCAAAATTGACTTGGATTTCATTCCAACTACTCTTAGCCTACTGAAGCCAATACTGGGCCCTGAACTTTGCCCTTACCACCCTTACTGGAACTAACAAACATTTTCTCAACTAGGGAACAAATAAATTATTTTAACCAACTGTATACATGCCTGTAGTCTCATTACATCCTCTCCAATATGCTAGTTTTCAATACTTACTGAATACAATCCACCATGAATTTCTCCTTTTCAGTTCTACAAGACTTTTGAGCTTTTCCTTCACCAAAATACTCAGTGACTTTAATCACTAGTGTGTATTTCTTGCTTGTCACAGTTAATGGAGACTCGGCTATGTAATTTTTAGCTGTCTTGGCATTTGTTTTATTTGACAGACTGATAGATAATACTTAATTTGAGGTTTTGATCCTTACTGCCCTCTATTTCCCCTTCCTCATCACCAAACTTTAGCTAAAAGTCCAGTATTCAAAAAAGCATTCTTTTATTAGTGTTTTGGAAATGTCTCCCAAACACCTCACTTCTGTTCTCCTTGTGAAGACTCTCTCATCAGTCTGATCCTTGAACTAGCTACCCAGTTTTCTCATTAATTCCCAGGAGAGTAATTTCAATGACCCCTGCCTGGTTAGAGGATAACATTCAAACTCTTGAAGTTTCATTAAAGGATTGCCGCATCAAGTCCTACAACACATTTCCAGTCATGTCTACCTCTGGTCTGCGAAATGTGTACATTATTGGTTTCTTCCAAATTTATTTATTCCAATCTATTTATTATTCTTGAATCTGCCCAACTTAATTACTTCCTTACTTCTTCAGGTTCCTTCTTTCACCTACAATATCATGTTTGCCTCTTCAGAGTCTACCAATGTTTAAGGAACATTTTTTCCCAGAGGCCTTTTGGAATTTGACCCTAGTCATTTCTCACATCTCCCAATTACATGCACTATTTATTTGGTAACTAAGTGAGCACTCTTGACTTGTTATTCTGTGTTGTAATTTAGCTTTTACTAGCTTTTCTCAAATTTATGCCATGCAAGGGTAGTAGGCCTTTTTTTTTTTTTCTTTTTTTTTCTTCTTTTTTTTTTTTTAAGTACATCTTAGTATTTTCCTCAGTAACCGAAGTGGCCCATTGAGCACCTATGAAAAGCATCCTTCTAGGCTCAAGGTGTATTGGGTTCTAAGTTCTAAGTTTGGTCATATATAACTGCTAAGATCAGTAACTTAAAACCAGAAGAGGTTATTTCTCTTTGAGGCAACGTGTCTGTCACAGGTTGTCCAGGCATCCTGCTCACTCCCAGATCCAGACTTCCAGAGCAGACACTGGAACATAGCTGCATCCTTGGCACAGGAAAAGAATGGAGGAAGTCTCACACTGACCCTTAATGTTTTCCACCTGGAAGTGACATGCAATACTTCTCCTATTTTACTGGCAAAACAAGTCATATAGTCAAACCTTATACCAAGGTGTAACAAAGTGCAATCCTACCATATGCCTGGGAGTAGAACTTGAAATGTTAGGTAGAGTGGGCCAGCAACATGAAACAGGGATAAATGTGTTACGCACTTCCCTCGACATGAGAAAAATGCAGTCTCACGTGGTAACCCAATTATCTGTTTATGACATCTATTATAAATTTTCCATATAGTAGTGGGTATTATTGAAACATATTATATATATTCAATCAACTGGCACTTAATTATGTATTCTGTGTATTTTCCTCCTTCTAACAATCAAATATGTAATAGACTTGCTAATAGTAAAGAATGACTGAATCCTTGTCCTGGCTTGTTTCTTTTGTCATATGCTCCAAATAGTTAAGCCTCATAGTTAAGCACTAGTCAAAGCTGAATAACAATAAGAAGCACCAAATTTAATTATTTCACTGTGTAGTCCCTGGAAAAAAAACAGCAAGCTAAAGCAGAAAAGAAAAATAATTTAGAACTGGTAATAATCTTATATTTGTTTTGAAAGGTTACTTACAATAAGATGTGAATTTGTTTAGACAATATGCTAACTAAAATAGGGGCAGTATTTACACTGTAATTAATATTCAAAATAATGTAAGATATACTAACTGAATTAACCCCTCATAAAATTCATAGGCTTTGGGGCATATCCTAGCACCTGAGTGCCTGTAGGAAGAGAAACCTTGCCATCTGCATTTAATTGGAAATTGCCTGTTGCTTTTGTTCCATAAAAAGTAATCTTATAAAAGACATCTGTATTAGTAGGGGAAAGGCAACAGGAACCTCCAATAAAAACAGAACCTCCAGGCGTTGCTTTCTCCACATAGATCTTGGTTCTGTAAATCCAGCCTTGCCTTGTAAAGTTAATGAGGCTCCTCCAAACCTTTAAAGTGACTACAAGGTAGAATCCACATAACTAGAGAAATAAATGGAGGTTAACCATACTGTGGGGTTATTATGCTTCCTATGCTAACAGTCCTATAAAAATCTGTGCTAAGTGAACAGAGGTATTAAACATTTTATTGCATATATATTGGGGCTAGTGCAAACTGGACAGTACAGTTAGGTCACCAAATATAAGGTCTTTGTGAAGAGGAAGGAAAAGGAATAATTTCAGAAGTAATAATAAGGTAGTGGGAAGACATGAAAGCACCAGATAATAGCAGCATAAGTGAGGAGAAAGGAACAAGGAGTAGAACAAAGGATGGAGAGAAAGAATGAGAGAAAGAAAATGCACATGATATGCTGTGCTTGTCATAAAGAACCTGGACTGTAATTGATAACTAAAGGCACCTAACTTTCTCTTTGAGATATGTGTATGCCTGTGTGCCTGCGCATGCATGTCCATATGCATGTTTGGCTCTACACTGTTTTTTAATGAAAATAGTTTGGAGCCAAATACCATACCTTCACTAAAAAGGAATCAAATCTTTAGTGTATGACTC
This sequence comes from Canis lupus baileyi, assembly GCF_048164855.1. Classification (NCBI taxonomy): domain Eukaryota; kingdom Metazoa; phylum Chordata; class Mammalia; order Carnivora; family Canidae; genus Canis; species Canis lupus. Next base: position 34,011,643 of record NC_132843.1, on the reverse strand, counting down.
AGTGCATTAAAAAACAATTAAACTGCCTGTATAATCACCATGCAAATAAAAATTCAAAACATTCCCAGAGCGCTAAAGGCTCCCAAATTTATTGCCTCCACAATTCACCACACCTTCTCATACTCTGTTAGCCATATTTTAACTTTTATCTCCATAGATTTGACTTTGGTTTTATTTGAACTTTTATAAAAACAGAATCAGGTCTAGTTTCTTTATCTCAGCAGTTTGTCTTCAGGATTCATTCATGCTGTTATATGTGGCTCTCATTTGTTCTTTTGCATTGCTCTATCATATTCTATTCTATGAATATACTGCAACTTATTTTTCATTCCAGTATTGGTGGACCTTAGGGTTGGTTCTAATGTGAGGCTATTATGAATTCTGCTGCTAACCTGTCTTCTTGGACATGTCTACTAAGGCACATGTGTACATGTTCTTATTGGGTATATACCTAGTAGTGGAGTTTGGGGAGCATAGGGTATGTATATGCTCAGCTTCAGAGGATATTGCCAGTTTTCCAAATGGTTGTACCAATTTACACTCTCAGCAGCAGTATGAAAATTAGAGATTCTTCACTTTCTCATTAATAATGGATATTGTCAGTGTGGTTATGTATTTTAATTTTGTTATTTCATTGCTTACATATTGTATCTCATTTTGGTCTTCACTTGCATATCTACAATTACTGCTAAAGTGGAGCCTGTTCAGAAGTTTATCACATTTTAATATTCTCTTTTGGAAGGCACCTGTTCAGATCAACCATTTCATGGAGGTTATCTGCATTTTTCTATTGACTTGTGGGCAATCTTATATTCTGAGTAAAAGTTATTTGTCAGGTAAATGTATCATAAATACCTTCCACACCACCCCTTTCCTTTCACTCTCTTATATGGTATTCTTAAATGAATAAATATTTAATTTTAATGAAACCTAATTCATCAATCTTTTTATTTGATTTTGGTGCTTTTACATAATTTTAAGAAATTTTTTTGCCAACCTAAATATTATGATAGACTATGTAGCAGCTTAGAAGCTATATTGCTTTTCTTTTCACCTTTAATTCTGCAATTTATTTAGAATTTTCTTTTGGTAAGATGGAAAGTCAAGGTTTAGGAATTCTTTTCATAGGGAGATGTAGTTGATAAAGCACTACTTTCTGAAAAGAGCATCATTCCATCTCTGCTCCTGCCTTGGTGTGACATCTTTCTCTTTAGCAGGTGATCCTATATGTGTCTGTTTCAGGAATCTCTTTTCTGTCCCATTGACTTATTTAACTAACTTTACACAATTATCGAGCTGTTTTAGTTATATAGCTTAATGATATGCTTTGCTAGTAAATTCTCCATTCCTGTTCTACTTCTTACTTGCTGTTTTCATATAAATGTTAGAATTAGCTTGACAGTTCCCACATCAAAAAAATAAATAAATGATTGTTAGATATTTTATTCGGATTGGATTAAATATATAGATCAATTTGGAAATCTTTACTGGGTCTTTCAATCCATGAAGATGTTCTATCTCTCCATTTATTTAGATCTTCTCTAAATCTTAGTAATTTTTATAATTTTCAGAGTAGGGATATTACTAGATTTATTCCTAAATATTTGATGCTATTATGCATGGTATTTTAAAATTTCATTTCCACTTCTTTGCTGCTATCACATTAAAATAGAATTAAAGTGCTCATATTGATCTTGTGCTCAAAAACTTAACTTACGGCATCTATACTTCTAATCATTTAGCTTTAATTCTTTGTATTTTCTACATAAAATCATGTGGTCTACTTACACATTTATTTTTTTATTTCTTTACTGCTGTGGCTAGAGCCTTCAAGATAGTTTTGAATAGAACTGGTGACAACATGGGTGCCAGGGTGGCTCAGGTGGTTAAGCGTCTGCCTTCGGCTCAGATTGTGATCCCAGGGTCCTGGGATTGAGTCCCGCAACAGAGCAGGGAGCCTGCTTCTCCCTCTGCCTCTCTTTCTGTCTCTGTCTCTCATAAATAAATAAATAAATAAAATCTTTAAAAAAATGAAAAGAACTGGTGACAATAGACATCTTTATTTTGTTCTTTATTTCTGGGATAAGCATTTAATTGTTCTTAATAAATGTAACTAGTATAGGTTTTGCTTATTTTTAAGATTTTTTTTTTCAAATTAAGGATATTCTCTTCCTAGTTTAAGAGTTTTTATTTTTGTTTTTTTAAATCATGAGTGGGTACTGCATTTATTAAAAAATTGCATCATCTGTTGAGATGACAATATCATTATATTGATGTGGTGCTAACATTGCCCAACTTGTTTTTAAAAATGGATTGACTTTAAAAATGAATATGGAATTATTCAAATTTTGTTTTACTCCATTACAATCAATGAAAATAGGGATCCCTGGGTGGCGCAGCGATTTGGTACCTGCCTTTGGCCCAGGGCAAGATCCTGGAAACCCGGGATCGAATCCCACATCGGGCTCCCGGTGCATGGAGCCTGCTTCTCCCTCTGCCTGTGTCTCTGCCTCTCCCACTCTCTGTGTGTGACTATCATAAATAAATAAAAATTAAAAAAATAAAAAATAAAATCTTTAAAAAAAAAGAAAAAGAAAATATTCTGTATGTTTCAGTTTGCTTTATAATTTATTTGCTTTATGATTCAGCATATCATTCATTCTTATAAAAGTTCCATGGCTACTTAAAACATATTCTGCAGGGATGCCTGGGTCGCGCAGGGGTTGAGTGTCTGCCTTTGGCTCAGGGTGTGATCCCAGGGTCCAGGATGGAGTCCAGCTTTAGGCTCTCTATGGAAGCCTACTTTTACCTCTGCCTTTGTCTCTGCCTCGCTCTGTCTCTCATGAATAAATAAATAAAATCTATAAGGCAAACAAAAAAAACATATTCTGCATTTGCTTGTGACCTAAATGAGATCTCAATTAGGTCATTTTGTTAATAGTGTTTTTCAGTTTCTCTTCACGTCTACTCATTTCTCATCAGCTTACCTATCTGTGTGTAAGACAGTTCTTATGTCTCTCATTGTGATTTAGACTTTTCTGTTTATCCTTTTATTTCTGCTATTATTTTATATTTGAAAACACACAGAATTTTGATATTTTTCCCATTGAACCCTAGCCTCTTTTATTATTATTAAATGTTCCTATTTATCCCAAATAATAATTCTTGCCTTAAAGTATACTTTGTGAATTTAGCTATACAAGGTTCTGTTATTTGTATAGTATATGGTTTTGAAACTTTTAAGTTGTTATATTTAAGATGTGTTTCATTGATGGATCAAAAATTTTTTTAAAGATTTTATTTATCAGAGAGAGAGAGAAAGAGAAAATGATGCAGGGGAGAAGAAAGAGAGAGGGAATAGCAGCATCCCCGCTGAGCAGGTGGCCAAATATGGAGCTCAAAGTGGGGTTTGATCCCTGCACCCCAAGATTGTGACCCAAGCTGAAGGCAGACATTTAACCGAGTCAGCCACCTCGATGCCCCAAATATTGTTTTTTTTTTTTCTCTTAGTTGGTATATTTGCTCTTATCCAGTCTGATTATCTTCTTTGCTTTAATTGGAATATTTAGCTTGTTTACACTAAGTTTAATTACTGTCATATTTGGACGTATGTCTGTAAAGCCTGCTGTTTGTTTTCTTTTTAATCCTGTGTATTCTTTGTTTCTCTAGTTCCTATTCCTACCTTCTGTTGTCTTAATATATACCTATATTATTGGCTTATTTGGTTTATATTAAGTTATTTAGCTTAATATTTTATATTACATTTCCCTCTTTGGCTATTAAACTTTAACCTGGGTTCATGACCTGCATTCTTAACTTACTAGATTCTTACTTAAATTAGTATTTTTAGTATTTCATGCATAGTACAAAGCTGCTATAATACTTTAAATTCATTTACTCCCTCTAGTAACTGCTGCCATGTATTTTGAATCCACATAAATTTTAAACCCACAAGAAGCTGTAAACAGCCAACATTCATATAGATGTTCCCACATATTTACCTTTTTGTTCTTCAATGAGTCCTTCATTATTGTGCTTCATCTGTGATTATTGTCAATCTACCCAAAGCACTCCTTTAGGATTAATTTCAGTGCTTGCCTGATGGCAATGCATTCCCTCAGTCATTATTTCACTTTTATTTTTGAGTAATATATTAGCTGGGTAAAAAATTCCATGTTCTAAGTTCCAACACTTCTAATTGTTAGTTTTTTTTCCAAAAAGAAGGGCAGAGAAAAAACAAAACAAAACAAAACAAAAAACCAGAGAGCCAGGCAATAGGTTCGAGAGTGCTTTTAATGGGGAGCGCTCCCGGGGGAGGTTCTCCCTCGGAGAGGTGGCCCGAGTCAGGTAAGTCGCTCTGGGGTTGGGGTGTGTGGGGGGTTTTTAGCCTTATTAGTTCCGGTCCGGATCCGGGTGGGTCTCTTGCCAAATTAGGCAAGGGAACACCATGTCCCTAGGTGATAGGCTGGGGGTGGGGATAGTACAGACGATGGGGGGCGGTCCCTGGCTGGAAAGTCCTGGATGGAAAGTTTCGGGTTCCCTGTCTAGGCTTTGATTTACTGGAGATGATGTGGTGGTCATGGCTGCTTTGGCGGGAAGATCTGCCATTTTGACCCAATTTGAGATGTCTGCCATTTTGGGTGCCCCTGTCTCTCAGCCAGCCCAACACTAATTATCCATTGCTTAAAAAAAAAAAAAAAAAAAAAAAAAAGATTTTTATTTTATGAAATAAAGACGGAGAGCGAGAGCACAAGCAGGGGGAGTGGCAGGCAGAGGAAGAGGAGAAGCAGGCTCCCCACTGAGCAGGAAACCCTATACAGGGCTTGATCCCAGGACCCTGGGATCATGACCTGAGCCAAATGCAGATGCCTAACCAACTAAGCCACCCAGGTGATGAAATTTTGGAATATAGGTGAGGTCCAGAGCCGATGACCAAAAATCCTTGAGACATCTTAGGTGCAAAATTTTATTAAAGCCGAGGGACAGGACCCGTGGGCAGGAAGAGTGGCTGCACTGGGATTGTGAGGGATGGCTGGTTATATACCCAGGAGTTGGGGGAGGTAAGCAAAAAGGAAATTTTGAAAGGATTTTCATATGCTAAGAAGGACCTACAATATACTGGAGACCTTGCCATTGTCAAGTTAGATTGCTTTCCCTCTAGCAAGGTATTAACATTAAGACAATTGGAAACTTCCTGAAGAATGTCACACATATCCCATCCTGGCTGCGGGGGGGTGGGGGGGGTGGGGGGGGTGGGGGGGGTGGGGGGGTGGGGGGGGTGGGGGGGGTGGGGGGGTGGGGGGGTGGGGGGGGTGGGGGGGGTGGTCCTTTGTGGCATTGTCAGCTGTGCTTTGTCCTCAGCTAGCCCTGTTCTCCCATCACAGGCGTCACCAAATACTCCATTCTTATCTATGGTTTGCCTCTTTTGTGTTGAAAAATCAGCCTTGAGTATCTTATTTCTCCTTTGAAAGCAATGCACTATTTTCCAGCAGCTTTTGAGTTTCTTTTTATTTCTCATCACTAGCAGTTTTTCTATGATGTGGCTAGGTATAGCTTTTCTGTTGGTACTTTGTTTATTTTTTGGAGTTTGCTAAAATTCTTAAATCTATGTCTTGAACTTTCTCCCTCAGTTTTGAAAAATTTGTATCCAGTTGTCAGTGCGAAATGAACAAGCCATTTAAAGTTTCTAAAAGAAAGAACGTTTTATTCCAGGCCGAGTTTGGACAACTGCCTGGGACACACAATCTTCACAAAGAAGAAAATGCTCCAGCCAAGGCACATTTGGTATAGGGTTATACACATTTTTTATAAAAAGTTACAAATCAGAAAAAAAAAGTTACAAATCATTACACAAAAGACATTTCAAAAAGTAGCAACCCTTATCTTGAGTATCTAGTATATGCAGGGCTGTATAACTTTAATATTATGGGAACCAAGGAAGCTTCTTCCTTTTCCTTATTTTTTGTGTTAAAAGTTTTTGGTTATTTTCTTTAACAAAGCAGACAACAATGTGTGTTCAGGGCAGAAATAGAGCCAGCCCATGCTTCGATGTTTTGCCAAGTCATTTTGGCCTTGGTAAATGTTAAAATATCACTTCCCTAAATTTATCACACTATTGCTTTAAATAAATATTGATCCTACCCATCCCCCATTTCTTTTCTTTTGCAATTTTGCAAAGACAGAGTATGGGTTATATTAAAAAGAGTGTGATCTATTTCCAGTTTTTCTTATTACTCGATAGTTTAGCCTTCCAGGCTTCACAACTAAGTCTGAAGTGTTGACCTGGGCCTTCTTTATTTGGTGGGAATTTGAATCTAATTTTTTATCACCCCAGATTAAACTTTAGCATTCTCTACCGAGGTCTTTACTTTAGTTTTAGTAGTTACTTGCTCTTTGGTTTCCCTGTGTTGTGCTGCGCTTGGCCTAGAAGTCAGCAAATACATGGAAAGAATGGAAAGAACGGTTGTGCACAGAATGTGTGGCTCTTTAGACAGACCTCCTTCCCCAATCCCATCATCTCAAATTCTGCCTGCTGCCTGCTTAATAGCACTGAATGTCATTGTGTGTGGCTGCTCTGTTCGTCCTTTACCTGCAGGAATTTGGCAAATGTCCCAAGAAGCAGCAGCAGAGAATTCAGGGTTTACCTGGCATTTCCCTGGGATTTCAGTTTCTCCAGTCCTGACTGCTTTGGTTGGTCTCCATTTCATTTGAGCAGCTGTTGTATGCTTGGTATCCAGCTTTTATAATTGTTCACAGTGGGATTGTTAGCCTGATACCAGCTATTCTAGTGCAGCCAGCAACAGAAGTCTCCTCTCTTCTTTTATAAAAGTAACATTAGTCCACAAGAATATGGCCCTGTTACATTGCAACATATTGAGAAATGTGCCACAAGTAAAAATATATTATTCCTCTAAATTCCATGAATTATTGGGATGAAAATTTAATCATGAGTTGTACTTTTCACAGCAATCAAGTTGTAACAGAAGCAACTAATATATTTTTTTTCTACAGCATTTATTTTAACCAGTAATTGATTGCCACTCCATTTTTGCATGCCAACAATTAAAGGAGCAAGATAGAAATCCTTTTTGACTCCAAATACCTGAGTCACGGTAGTCATTTTTTGGATACAATCATTGACTTCTATGGCAAATACAAAAGAGACCCAAGCAAAGACTATGGGCTGAGGGATTATGCAAAACTATGTTGCCATCCATCAGAGCAGAAACCCCTGAGGGCCTCTGTCTTGGGTTACCTCTGGTGGATGCTCCATAGCTGATCCATCAACAAAAAACATAAAGAAAGCAGCACAATGGGAGTCTAGCCACTAAAACTACTCAGGCCACCAAAATCAGAACTCTTTTTACTGATGCATATTTCATTTTCTTAAAATAAATAAGTTTCCTTTTGTTTAAACTGCACATGACCACTTTAATTTTAGACAGAATAAATTTAAAAAAATTTTATGAGGTCTGGAGTGATAGATACAGTTAAGATATTTAGGAGTCAAACTATAGCCTGCCAGCCTGATAGAACCTGTGTCTATATTTTTAAATAAAGTTTCACGGAATACAACCACACTCATTTGTTTACATGTTGTGTATGCCTGTTGTCACACTATAACCACAGGATTGAGTAGTTGTGATAGAGACTGTGCATGGCCTGCAAAGTCACAAATGTGTTCTAATAGGTACTTCACATAGAAAATTTTAGATACACTGTAGATGCTACTACTGAACCTTGACCCCTAACTTATAGATAAGAAACAGACACTCCAGGGCATTATTAGTGGACAGAATTCTGGTATGAGGGGAATAGTCGAACACCAAACATGCAGCTCAAAGACCGAAGAAGAATCTACCTCCTCAGGAACATTTTTCTGATATGCTATCCAATCCACTTGCTAGCTGTGGGACTTAACATCTCCAAGCCCTACTGTTCTCAACTGTAATTAGGGACAATAATATCATTTACTTCCCGAGGTTGTTGTGATGATTAATGAAATATTACTTGTAAAATGCTTAGGTCAGTACTCAATAGAATAAATGCTCAATAACTTCTTATTATCTCTTCTTTCTCAATATCTTTTCAGAGAGCAGAAAGAAAACTTTCCTGGGGAGATAGATAAAGGAATTTTAATTAGTCCATTTTGACTTAGAGACAAATTCTGTTGCAACATGCTTTCACCTGATGTCCAAAACCTTGGCTTCCCAAAACCTGCCTTAAGATTCTTACTGGCCAATGAAAAAGCATTAACATCTCTTTTTACTGTTTGTGTCAAACAGGAAAGGAGTTGTGTTGCAAAAGAATTTGTCCTAAAATATATCATTGTTTTTAAATATGACTTGTTTAAATCCATAAAGATTTCATAATTTAAATATTGCTGAATTTAAATCTCAAAAAAAATTGAGTGAGCATTCAAAAATTCCCTCCATTGCATTCTGCAAATGAAAAAAAAAAAAAAAAGTGGGACACAAAGACAATGAATGCTTTTTTTTTCATAGTTAGGGAGTTGGGGTCATAACTGGGCATATGACCAGCATAACATGATTCTTAGGCCAGTATTCAGTCTTTTATCCCTGACTCTACTGTTACTAATGCAGCAAAATTCTCAAGATTTCTTTTTCTCTTTGTTTTCAGTAATTTTTGTTGTTGTTTTGACCAGTTACCCCCGAGATTCATGAGGATATTGTTTAGAAGCATACAATTATGTCTTGATTGCTGTTTGTTTGTTTGAATCCAATAACGCTTTTTAGTCTCAAAATTCAAATTTGCCATTTAAATTGGTTTAGCTCATAATTGACAGCAATTATTTATTTTTATTCAGAGAAACTAAAATAAGAGATGTAATTAAATTTTCTACTGCAATTATATGGCATTTATTTGATCATTCCTAAGTAGTTTTTTTTTTCTTTTTTACGTGGGATTCTTATTAGGGTGCTATGAGGATTAATGATAAACTATTTTTATAGGATGGCTGAGAGCTGAGGAGGAAATTACCATGTAAGTATATAAAATATACAAGTTTCATGCTCTGATGCTCAGTAGTTTCTCAGCAGACTGAGGTATATTTAACTTAGCTTTCTTGTGGGCCACTGATTAATCTCACTATTCCCCATGGTAACAAAGCACTGGCCTTCCAGAATGGAACTAGCTATCTTAGAGACATGCTTTTGTACCTAAGGGGTGTTAAGGAGAAGCTGCTTATGGGAATATGCATACCACTAAAGGAGCAGGTGAAACACTACTGCAATTCAAAATGAGCAGGGTATAGTTTTACGTTCCCACCTGGTAACTGTTCCAGTGGTTAGTCAAGAGCATATTACATGCGGATGCAGCATAGGTCCTGGGCTCAGATGGCCTGGATTCTAAGCTCAGCCACCACTTGGCTAGATTAGTGGCAATGGGGAAATGATCAACCTTGGAGAAATTTCTCTCACCTATAAATTAATAACTACCCCAGAAAGTTAGTTGTCAGGATTGAATAGAAAACACATCTAAAGGGCAGCCTGGGTAGCTCAGCAGTTTAGCTCTGCCTTTAGCCCAGGGCCTGATCCTGGGGACCCAGAATCGAGTCCCAAGTCAGGCTCCTGGCATGGAGCCTGCTTCTCCCTCTGCCTGTGTCTCTGCCTCTCTCTCTGTGTGTGTGTGTGTGTGTGTGTGTGTGTGTGTGTGTCTCATGGATAAATAAATAAAATCTTAAAAAAAAAAGAAAAGAAAACACATTTAAAGTACATAGCCAGGGGATCCCTGGGTGGCGCAGCGGTTTGGCGCCTGCCTTTGGCCCAGGGCGCGATCCTGGAGACCCGGGATCGAATCCCACGTCGGGCTCCCGGTGCATGGAGCCTGCTTCTCCCTCTGCCTGTGTCTCTGCGCCTCTCTCTCTCTCTCTGTGACTATCATAAATAAATAAAAATTTAAAAATATATTTAAAAAAAAATAAAGTACATAGCCAGGCCCTGGCACATAGTGATCACTCAGGAAATTTTAGTTATAATAATGATTATGATAATTGTCATTATTACCATTATTAATAACAAGTCCACTTTTGCCATTTCTTTATCAAAATCTTACAATGCAGAAAGATCTTTAAATTTAAACCCACATTCAGTAAGCAGATCTGTACCACTTGGATAGATACTTGGCTAGATACCATAAATATACAAATGATGAAACATCCCAGCCAAGACAAGTCAACTGATGAGTGCAGAAAAGCTTTCTGTAGCAGTCAAGACCAACAGACAATTAGTCTCAACTTGAAAACCTGTAGCAATGGGAAAATTACAAGTTCCTGACCCAGCATAATTCACTATTAGACAGATTTTCTCTAAATTTTCAAGCCCAGTTCATCTGAGTGGTCACAACAGCAGCAACAGCAGCAAAGAAAAAGAAAAAAAAAATTGACAATAATCTGGTATGCCTGAAGTTTATGTTTATTCTAGTTATTATCACTGCATAACAAACCACCCCAACCATAGTAATCTAGAGGAATGTTTTTTCATTTATGGATTCTTTGATTTGGGAATCAGGAAAGAACACAGAATAGATGGTTTTTCATTTCACAATGTCTTGGAACTCAACCAGGAGGACTTAATGGCTGGAGGTAGATTAATGACTGCAGGCTGGAGTCATCTGAAAGTTCATCCACTCAAATGTCAGGTAATTGGTATAGTTGGCTGGGACCAGAGCTGAGCCTATTGGTTGGAACACCTGCATGTGGCATCACCACATGGCCATTTAAGCTTCATCCCAGCATGGTAGCTGAGTTCTAAGAGATCATACTGAGAAAATCTGATGGAAGCTCTATCACCTTTTATGACCTCACCTTGAAAATCTCATAAGATTATTTCTGCTGTCATCAAAGCCCACCCAGAACCAAAAGCAGGGAGCATGGATCCCACATCTTGATGGAAGAATGCCCAAGTTACATTTTAAGAAAAGCAGGTGGGATGAGAGATATTATTGTAACTGTTTTTGGAAAACGCAATCTGTCAGAATGATAAGGAGGTTTCACTGACATTATCAAAACTTGAACAGATTTTGGAGTTGATCTAATCCAGTCTGCTGATGAAGACACAGGCTAGAGATATAAGGCAATGCCATTTTCTTGATCAGAAAATCTTTTGATATTGTGTGCACTTGGGAATGATTATTTAACCCTTTCCCCACTTCCATGTTGTAGTCTAGTCAGGCTGCCATTGCAAAATGCCACAGATTGAGGAGCTTAAACAACAGAGATTGATTTCTTATAGTTCTAGAGGTTGGAAAATCTAAGATTAAAGTGCCAATAAGGTAGATTTCATTCTAAAGCTTCTTTTCTTAACTTGTGGGCAGCCACCACTCACGTGACTTCTTTGTGTGTTCTTGGAGAAAGTGAGCTCTCTGTGGTTTCTCCTTAAAAGAACACATTCCTGTCAGGGCCTCACTTTTAGAACCTCATTTAAACTTTGATACTTCCTTAGAGGCCCCATGTCCAATATAGTCACACTAAGGATTAGGACTTCAACATGAATTTTGGAGGGCACAAACATTTAGTCCATACACCCTGAAAAAAACTTAGTAGTAGAGGGGGATCCCTAGGTGGCTCAGTGGTTTAGCGCCTGCCTTTGGCACGGGGCATGATCCCAGAGTTCTGGGATTGGATCCCACGTCAGGCTCCCTGCATGGAGCCTGCTTCTCTCTCTGCCTGTGTCTGTGCCACCCCACCACTCTGTCTCTCATGAATGAATGAATGAATGAATGAATGAATAAGTAAATCTTTAAAAAAAAAACTTAGTAGTAGAGACTAATATTTATAATGTTTTCTTTTATGCTCAGCGTTATTCTTTCCTAGCTTGGTCTTTTCCAAGAATTTTGTTTTTCCGTGACTTCAACTCATGACACAGCTTTGCATATAGGCAGGCTATCATCACTTCATTTTTATTATGTATTCACTATAATTGAGTATATTATTGTCTACTTGTCACCTTTTTCTAATAAATACCAAGTATCTGAACAAACCGGATATTTTTAAGCCAAAGCTGAGCTATTTTTAGCTATCAGAGCCCATGTCTTATTTGCGATTCACATAAAACATAACAGTGCAAATGAACAACTTATTAAAAACAAAACTGGAAAAATGAAAATACTTGAAATATAAAAGTATAGAAACTAAAGGATATTATTCTTTTTGTGAGTTTTACTGTTAGGATATTGTGTAATTCTTTTTTTTTTAATTATTGGAAATGGGTTCTATGAGATGGGAATATAATGATCAATTTTAAAATAGTTGAATTTGTCAGTTTGCTAATAAAGGAATACTGCACTCTCAGTTTAAAGTTTAATGCCATTTAAAGTTTATTTTATTTATTGGGAGAAAAATGTATCATATTGGTCTCACTGTTTAGTACAGAAATAAACACTAATAAATAAATAAAGCAAGTCTTAGAATTGCAAAAGGCGTAAAGGAACTGAATTCATGATGACCCTGTTACATGAGCTGAGTTTGTACTCAGCTTTGCTCATTATCAAGCTTATGCTCAAGCTGACATAGGGATCTTGGTGAGGAATTTTTGACCTTTAAGAAAACCAACTCTATCTCTCAATATGCATCAAAAAAATCTTCATACCAAACATTGAGATATAAGATCTCCAGCTCCTCACTTGGCTTGGCCAGGAAACGGTTTCATTGAGCACCTTTGTTTTCTTTTGTTGCTGCTGATGGGTTTGGAGGGCATGTTAACCACTGAGTCACCAATTTTAATGATTAGAAAACATGAGGCTTTCTGAATCATTTCCAAGCACAAAATGATTCAGACAAGCAGAGGAAATTTATATCTTGGAGTTGGACAGGAATGTTCAATCTCTGAGTGGAAATATATAATTTGTAAATTAGGTATAGTTTTTTTCCCCTTCTAGATGAAAATTTTTGCTATCTTTTTCTTTATCAAGACCAAAGATAATTTCATTTGAGTTATTTGATTCCACAAGGCCCAGTGCCAAATGCAATGAGGTATAATGATGTTCAGAGGAAAACGATGCGTGACCCAATGGAACTTGCCGCCTACAACAGGATGTAGTTAAGTACCTGAATATAAAAGACAGAATATGGTAAATTCTCTAAAGAAGTAAGAGCAACAGTTCCCATGTAGAGAACTTAATGAAGTAGAGATGCCTCAGACTGAAGAATGGGAAACTTTCAACATGACGAAATACCAGACAAGTATACTGGGTAGATGGGAGTGCATGAACAAGGTATGGAGGTACATCCTCACCTGTGTAGAAAGACATTTTTATCGGAGGATGCTCCATAATTACTCCATGAATTTGAATGTCTATTCCTCCTTCATGAATGCCTATTGCTTTTGACACAAAGATTGCAACAGTTAATTAACCTTTCTAGTATGTCCAGATATGAGTTAGCCAGATCTAATTAGTGGGAATGAACCACATGCAATTTATGTCTTCAGCTGTGGCTTGGGGAGAGGTCCTTGGGAAGGCATGTTATATGACTTCCTCTGGGCCTCCCAAGGGACAGCATAGAGTCATATGGGCCAAAGAAAAGGAAGGATGCTAAGAAATAGATGGCAACAAGCAGAAGGGAATGATCAATCATGAGAGCATACGATCTTTCATCCAAAAATAAAAATTATTGTTCAAAATAATTCAGTAAACCAAACTTCAAGCTTCATTTCTTTCTTCAATCTATCTTCCTATTTGTCTACTCCACTGACTCTAAATTTTATTCAGATCCTAACTATTTAGGTTTCTGCAAATGAGGAATGTGGTTTGTCTCACACTACACCCTGATTCCCTATTCTGAAGTATTTGGAAACTACTTTTTAACTTGGTAAGCATGGTAATTGCTCAAACTCATCTGAAAATTTAGTTTTCCTGTGAAAATTTCTTTACTTTTTTTGTTGTATTCTGCCATTATTTATTTAGAGTTAATTTAATCTAGCTTGACAAGGATCTCTTACATAAACTGGAACATTGGCTTACAATCATTTGTCTATCTGCCCATCTCCCTCATAATGCTTTGGCCCTATAAGTTTAGAAACTGAACCTATTTAATTTTAAATTTCTGTAGCCCAGCACACAGTAAATAGTATGCATTTTTCCACTCAATAAATTGTGCATGTTGAATAAAAGAACTAAGACAGGGAGAGAAAAGCATGAGGAAGAAAGCCAAAGACCAGAGCAGAATGCACATAAGTGAGATATTTTGTTAGCATATTTTTAGGAAGAATTGGAAAATGAGATCCAAAGTCAAGCTAAATCAAACTATCAGACCTTTAACAAGACAGGCACAAGATTAGTCTCTTTGTAAAGTTTGTCCACATATAGCCTTGTGGAATATGGCAAGACTGATGGGAAGGGATACCTTTGATGAAGTCTGATAAAATCCATTGGTAATTTAATGAGAGAAAGGCAGTTGATGAGGCCAGTACTGTGGCTAAAATGAGTCAATGCTAATTGTCTTTACTGAAAGTTGGAATAGATGAAAGATTGCTTTAAGATACTGAGATAAATATTAGTCAGGTTCTTGAAAATCTTATAATTCAGGACTCCTTGGTGACTCAGCGGTTGAGCCTCTTCCTTTGGCTCAGGGTGTGATCCTGGGGTCCTGGATCAAGTCCCACATCAGGCTTCCTGCATGGAGCCTGCTTCTCCCTCTGCCTGTGTCTCTGCCTCTCTGTCTCTGTCTCTGTCTCTGTCTCTGTGTGTGTGTCTCTCATGAATAAATAAATAAAATCTTTAAAAAAAAGAAGAAAGAAAAAAAAAAGAAGAAAGAAGAAAATAATTTTAGTTGGGAGATCAGTGTATGATTGCACAGAGGCAAGAATTGTGGTCTGTGTAGGAAACAAGAAGGCCAAACTGACTGGACAATGGACTATATTTTGGCAAGCAGTTTTAGATTATGTTCTGTTCTATCTGTATTGTCATGGGCGAGGTGGAAGTAATAACTGAGACCCTTACCAGCCCACAGGTTAAAAAACAATCACTAACATTAATTGAGTTACCTTTTGTTCTAGACACTAACTTCCTAAGTATGATATCAACAGTTGCCGTAGTAATAGTGAAGTGTGTTTTGAATTATTCCTGTTTGTATGGGGAAAATTAAGAATCTTTAAGATTCTCAAGACTCTTGGGATTGCTGGTATGAAGCAAAGAATAAAACTCACACATAAAACTCACATAAAACTCACTTTGCCATTTTCTTCCTTAGAGTAGGGTTTGTGAAGTTATGAAAAGTTTTTCTCATTAATTTGAATATTTTCTGGATGACAAAACAAAATTTTAACTCTACTGTTAAAATATTAAACGATTTTGGGGCACCTAGGTGGCTCAGTCAGTTGAGTCAGATACTCAACTGAGATCATGAGATCTCATGAGGTTATGAGATCACACCACCACATTGGGCTCTGTGCTCACTGGGGAATCTGCTTGAGATTCTTTCTTTCTTTCTCTCCTCCAATTGACTTTTTCTCTTCCTGAGTTTACATATCAATCTGTTTGGGCTGCTATAACAAAATACTATAGACTGGGTGACTTAAACAACAGAAATATATTTGTTGCAGTTCTGGAGTCTGGGAAGTACAAGATCAAGCAAGGCACCAGCAAATTTGGTGTCTGTGAGGGCCTGCTTCTTGGTTTGTATGACTGTCTTTACCTTGCATCTTTACATGGAAGAAGGCAGAGAGAGCTTCCAGGGATCCTATAAAGAGTATTAATACCCACTCCTGAGGATCTTATTCTAATAAACTTAATCATTTCCCAAAGTCTCCTCTTCCTTATACTGGGGGCTAGGATTTCAACCTACGAATTTTGAAGGGACATCAAAATCCAATCCATCACATTCCATAGGATAGAACAGTCAATAAAATATAGATACTTTAATTTAATTTATGTTGAAAGATGATTTTCCTGTATCTTCAGCTCTCTCTGTATTCAAATCATTGCTTTAAAGGAGCACATACTATTTTTAGATTCTTGAATATTTTCTTCTATCCTCTGTGTAGCCTTCTCCTTTCATTGAGAAATATAATGACAAGTTGACTCTGTGAGTATTCATTATAATTACATGTTTCAAATTCAATTTAATTATTTGAATAAGGTAATATATACTTGGGAAAAATGAATAGGCCATGGATTACAAATGCTCTGAAAGCTCAGAGGATGGAGATGTCTGTCACTACCTGCCTACTTCCCTGTTCAAATGCAAATACCTTCCCCCCAGGTGTTCTTCCTGGCTTCCCAAACTCATTCTCACTTTAGATTTACCTTCATTCTGAAGAACTTGAATGCAGAGAAGCTGAGGCTAACTTTTGCCAGCTTTTCCTTCTCCTCTAAGGACTACATTCTTAACCAAGTGGGAATAGAGTATGTGTAAAAGGGACACAGTGATCATGAAGAAAAATCTTTTCCCATAAGGAACTTACTATTATGTTCAGGTTTTTCAGCTGGAGGCTGAAAGTAGGGGAGGGTGGTAATTTTTTTTTTTTTTTAGATTTTGTTTATTTAATCATGAGAGACACAGAGAGAGAGAAGGAGGCAAAGACAGAAAGGGAGAACGGAGGCTCTATGCAGGGAGCCCAATATGGGACTTGATCCCGGGATCCTAGGATCATGCCCTGAGCTGAAGACAGATAGATGCTCAACCACTGAGCCACCCTCGTCCCAAGGGAAGGTAGTAATTAAACCTAATTCTGTCATAATGGCCAGAGACCTGGAAGGCAAAAGAACTACCCAAATTTGGGCAGTAAGTGGGCAGCATTGTTTCAGCAATTGAAGGTACAGAGTCTAGCTGGGGAATCATTTAACTTGGCCAAAAATGGAAGAAGTATGGATAAATGATTTCTCAGAAAAGGCAGAACCTTGACATACAAGCAGTTTTCCACATGAATATGAGCTCTTCTGTTTAGATCAAACATTGTTATAAAAATGATTCTGGGTAAATCTCCCCTGTAGAGGGTTTGTCCTTCCATGTCTGTAACCTAAGTCCTGAAATTAGCACTCAATATGATGTACTGCCTTGACATATGAAACAAGGAATGCTTCAAACAATCCTCCTTATCTGAAGGCCAGGCACAGTTCCTGCTTATCCCAGAGTCACGTGTTTTCAGTTCCCTAAACCAAATAAGCCTGTTAGAATTATTCAGACAAGCCAGTCATAGCCTTTAGCAGGAACCAGCAGTACCTTATCTCCTTGATACTACAGAGCCTGCACCCCACAGCCCCAGGTTGTTCACTTCGTTATCTGGTGCAACACTTGTGTGGCCCTGCATGGCTTGCACGGTCTTACTCTCCTTGAGTATATATGGCTTATAAACTCCTGTTGATCTCATCTGTCCAAGTGGCAAGTGTCTACATTTAGCCTTCTCCAGAAACCTTCGGGCAGAAATTCCTCCCTTACCAACAGGGATAAAAGGAGGCAATAAAAACAAATGCAAATTGGCTGAGGTTTTCATAACTTGGGTTCTGTGTGACTTCATATTTTCAATCAAATGTGAAAGTAAATGCTTGATACACTACATAAAAGCATGGATTTCATAACCCCTGGGGGATGCTGAGAAAATGTAGTGGCCAGATACTTAAAGGAATGGAAATGTCCTCACTTCTTATACTTGTATGGGACCACTCAGACACTGAATACTCGACCAGGTGTATCAGGCTAATACCCCAGGAATAGTAGACACAATTCTCATCCCTTCAGTCTACTTCTTCTAATGAACATGACAGAGAGAAAACCTACTCTTCAAATCTTGATTTGATTGTCTTAAGATGTAGCTTGTTCCATTTCATCCAAAAATTTTCCTAAATACGTTTTTATTCTCAGATGTTAATTAATGCCGTTTTGTGAAACCCTTTACAAGAAGAT
Source organism: Canis lupus baileyi (assembly GCF_048164855.1). NCBI lineage: Eukaryota > Metazoa > Chordata > Mammalia > Carnivora > Canidae > Canis > Canis lupus. The sequence goes on along the minus strand of NC_132843.1, from coordinate 33,993,783 downwards.
ACCTGTTTGTTATGAACATGTTCTAAATTACCAATAAACTGAGGTTTATAGGATCAAGGAAAATGTTTTTTGTGTGTGTGTGCATGTATGTGTGTGTACTCAAACATACACCCCAGACTAGGCCAGTGTCTGTCCTTGTCAAGGATTTGCTGCTTACTGTGGCTAAGAATAAAGGTAGTCATCACAGGCCAAGCTGATAAGTGATCATTTCCAGTGTCTTGAATTTTTTTATATTTTTAAACTATGTCTGGTAGTCTTAGATGAAATATGCTAACTGAAACAATTCACATAATTATTTACATATATCAAATGCTCTTTAAATATAGCTTCTCTGATCCCTTTTCTTCTTACACTGAAAACAACATGTTCACAAGGAACTTAAACCAAATGAAATCTAATCTCTCTTTGCTACCTTTTCTGTACAATAGTGTGAGGATGGGAGAAGCCACATTACAAATCCCTGGCCAACTCTAAATGCATGACCTTGTGACATTGCCCAAATTTTTCACTATATCTTCTGCAAAAAAAAAAAAAAAAAAAAAAAAAAAAAAAGTTTAATGATATTACTCTTACAGTAAATTACATAAATTGGAAATTGGACAAAGTACTTATATGAACAGAATGGAACAGTATTGGCAAAACAGTATTGTCACCACACTGGAAAGTGTTTAATATATATATTTTAATATATTTGAAATATATATGTATTTTGACTTGACAGCTAGCAAGTGAGGATTTTATAGTTAACAAGTCCTTAAGTTGTCACCTATTAAAAATAGGGAAAAAACCTTCAGATTTATTTAAACAACACCAGTCTAAATATTTAGTATCAAAGAAACTTTAAACCAAAAAAAAAAAAAAACCTTAGAAAAATTTAAAGCAAAGAGTAGCATAGTCCTTGCATATGCAAACAAAAAACTAAGCAGGGTTGCAATATTAATAAGAGGCAATATTAATAGAGCCTCTTTTCAAGGTAAAATGAGCTAAATAAGAAAATGAAGGTTATGTTTTAGTGGCAAAATGTAAACTCTACAGTGATGAGATGAATGTCACAAACCTTTATGGGCTGAATAGATCATTAAAATGTATTAAGTGAAAACTCCTATAAATCAAGGAAAGCTGAGAGGACTTAAGTGTGGAATCTTGAGTATATCTCTTTTGGTCTCAGATCAAATAGGACAAATGTAAATAAGGATAAAGAATACCCATATTGGGACACCTGGGTGGCTTAGTCAGTTAAGCATCTGCCTTCAGCTTAAGTCATAACCTGGGATCGAGCCTCCCCTGCTCAGTGGAGTCTGCTTCTCCCTCTGTGCCTCCCCTGCTTGTGCTCTCTCTTTCTCTCTTTCAAATAAATAAAATCTTTTAAAAAATACCTAAATAATATAGTGAATAAGGTTATTTAATAATTATACAGTATATTCTAAATTTCATACTCTATATAAATAAAATATGTCTTCTTCAACATGCCCACAGAATACTTTCAAAATAACTGACTATCCATTAGGCACAAAGAATACACCTAAAAAGAGAGATAATACAATACAGGGGGTATTCTTTGATCATAAAAGCAATGAATCAGAAATTGATCAAAATTTTGGAAGCAACAACAATAAAACTACTTAAAAATCATTGTCACTCCTGGCTTACCTGAGTGGCTTAGTCGGTTAAGTACCCAACTCTTGATTTTGGCTCATGTCATGATCTCAGGGTCTTGGGATTGAGCCTCACATCAGGCTCTGTGCTCAGCATGGAGTCTACTTGTCCCTCTCTCTCTGCTCCTTCCCCTGTTCACGCACTCAAGTGCTCTCACTCTTTCTCTCTCTCTCTCAAATAAACAAATGAATAAAATCTTAAAAAAAAAAAATCAGTGTCATTCCTAAATTTGATTCTTGTAGCCAAATATAAAATCAAAAGAATTGATGAATAGTTGGACAATTTGAAAGGCCAAATAACCACATAAAATGAAATGCATATATGCTTGTGAGAAAGTACTGTGTATACATTCCTAAAATTGAAAATATGGTTAAAAATATTAGCTTTAATGCTTGTTACAACTCTGATATGGAATAAGCCAATGTGGGTTCTCTTTGGAGTAATGGCACTTCTGCAGGTCATGTAACTTCACATTAACAGGTCTTCTGGTGAAAAGCCTAGTGTCTTGTCCCGTCAAAACAAGGGTTTGCTTCCTAGCTCCCATGTACAACATTGTCCCACATCCTTGCTTAATGGCTCTCTGTTTTTGTTCACAGAAGAACACAAGGAAAATGGTAGCAAGGTTCTTCTTCTATCCTCCATTCTTTCTCCATTACACCAAAATCAAGGCTCCCAGGTATGAGTATTTTTTTTCCTGCTCAGAAACACCCTGTCATTTACTGTCAAAACTAATTAGATAAGAAGAAAGAAAGAAAGAAAGAAAGAAAGAAAGAAAGAAAGAAAGAAAGAAAGAAAGAAAGAAAGAAAGAAGGAAAGAGCAAGCATTTCAACACATATAGTAGAAAGAAAGGAAAAGAGGGAGAGAGCGAGGGAAGAAAGAAGGGGGAAGGGAGGAGTGTATATTATAATAATCAAGTAAACTTCAGTCAGAGATTGAGAAAACAGTAAAAAAACACCAGTGAATCTCAAAAATTTATCAATGGACTTGTGAGTTTTCACTGACATGACTAAAACATAGAAACGTATGTGATACTTGTTTTTACTCAAAGAAAAATGAGGTAAAAACTTCTTTTAATTATTCTCACAAGGATGTGAGTTGCCTGACAGCAGAGAACACTTTTTTTTTCTTTATTTCTCTGGTGCCTGTAGCAGCATCTGGCATACTACAGGAACTAAATAAATGTTTGGTGAATATATGACATAATAAATGAATGAATTAAATCTTTAACTCTTGTAGACAAAGTAGCAGCAAAAGTTTGAGCAATGACTAGTGAAGCATAGAAAAGGAGTCCCCAAAACGGGACATAAGGGTACACAGTAGAACCAGCAATGTCAAAATGGCATGCAGTGAGACATATTCCCTCCTAAACTTGGGAAGATAAAGAGAAAGTGTTCTTTCTATCTTACAATGCTTCAACAGCTGTAAGAGGACATAAAAAGGATGTTCAATCTAAGTAACAATCTTAGTTCAATCTAAGTCACTGTGCTCAGAAGTTTCTCATAAAAGGGTACAATTCACATTAAATTCCTCCTACTTTTCAGAAGAGCTTTGGGATTTATATTGAGAAGCTCTTTATGATTTGTCTAGACATAACTAATTAGAATAATATCATCAGCTGAGTATAATAATCAGGATGACCTTTTCTGGTCTGCTGACTATATGGTATACACACAGGTAGGTTCGGTAAAGGTGGTCCCTGATTTGCTGCATTCCTTCTGTATCTGCCACATAGATATTTGCTCTCTTGGTAAGGCTCACCTTTAAATAATGAGTGAATATTGAAATGTACTGCATGAAGAAGCTACCAAGAAGGGGTGCATGATCATGCCCTGGTGGAGGGGAGCCACGCAGAAGGTCAAGCCAGTAACAGGAAGTAGAATAGCAAGTCCACAGGTTACACAACTAAACAGGATTCCAACAAGATCCTTGGAGCAGGAGTGCTTCCCAGCCAAGTCAGGTGAGGGGAGCCCTTGCCAGGGTTATAATCCACTTCAGAAAGTGCAGGGAGCCATCACATCGCTGACATTTTGTTGAGCACAACCTCAGCAATGTAGCACACCTGCTTTCTCACTTTCTTTCACACTTAACACTCTGCCTTCACTAAATAACTTGCAATGAGGTATGCTAACTTCATTTTGATTGTCTTTGCTTTAAAAGTCAGTCACCATAGTCTAAGCCAAGCCACTATAATAAGATTGACCTTAAACACTTAGCAGAGCATTAAGACATGTACAGTTCCAAAAGAATCAAGCCTCTCCATCATTGGTATCATTTCTCTTGTTTGTAAGCAAGTGAGACTCTTGCCTTCACCCTGCATGGGTAAGAATTGGCTAGTTCTGTGACTTAGCAGCTATTTCATTCAAGCATTTAAGGACTGTCCCAGGAAGAGTGAGTAAAACGCATTCACCCATACTCATTTGCCCTTTTAAGATGTGGGCCACAGCAATTTGGGTTAGCAGCCAGTCTGGCTGATTCTGAGCCAGGTGGAATGACCTCACACCACAACACAACTACTCAGATTTCTGAGGATAAGTGGGCATGTGTCATCCTCTAGAGTCATAGATCGTACCCTCCAACCAAGGATTACAATCAAGGAAAATATAATTATCACCAAATGCTTTACTTCTGCTAGAGTATGTAAGAGAGGGAGCCATTCAGGAAATTTTACATGAAACCAAAAGAAATCTAGTTGCCTTTTTAGAATGCCTCCTTCCTTCCTTCCTTCCTTCCTTCCTTCCTTCCTTCCTTCCTTCCTTCCTTCCTTCCTTCCTCCCTCCCTCCCTCCCTTCCTTCCTCCTTCCTTTCTCCCTTCCTTCTTTCCTCCCTTCTTCCTTCCCTTTTTCTTTCCTCACACCTCCCTTGCTTTCTTTCTCGTTTTTTCCTTTCTTATAATGATTCAGTACTAATATTGAGCACAGTTCATTTCAAACTTTTTATTTTCTAGGAGAAATATCAATTTATTGCTTCAGTGCAGTGAAATTATTATTTTTCATTGCCAAGTTAGCCCTTCAGATAATGTTAAGGTTTACTTTGAACTTTTCACCTCATTCTAGTTCCCTGTCATCCTTTTTTTGTATGCTGAACTCATAGAAATGGAGATCTATATTTGGCAGTCCATCATCTGCTGCGAAGGTCACTGAATTTATGCTTTCTTCATATTAATATTTGCACATTTATTTCTTGAATATGTATCAGAAACATTTAGTGTGTTCCTATGTTGTACATACACTACATGTCTCATAGTACTGCTGCGACATTGAGCACATAGTAAGTGCTGAAGTAATTGTATGGTTCTGTGCTAGTTAGATTCACACATCAGTCACATATACACAAAGAATAAATGAAATAGGAAATGCCAGGGGAAGATTTTACACTTCTTTGAGGATACCATAGGCAGCTAGAAAGCTGAGGAGACCATAAAGAAAAAGATCGATAGACATAATTTTCTTAAAAATTTGAAAGTACTCTACACTAAAAAATAAATAAATAAAAGTCAAATTATGAACTGAGAAAAATTTACAATATATGAGACAAATAATCATCTTTATATCTCTATATATTAAGAAATATTATAAATCTTTTAGAAATAAATGTAGGCACTATTCTACTTTTGAGGAATACCATTAATGAATAAAGACAAAGATCCATATCCTCATTGCATTTACAGTATAGTAGAGGAAAGTGGACAGAATACATCTTAAAAAATATGTAAATTTTAAGACATTCCTGTCTTCTGATTGTGGTCTGGGCATGCGAACTGCACTATTTGCTCAGAAGTTAAGTATTCTGGTGTTCTTTATGTTAACTCACACACACACACACACACACACACACACACACACGTGAGAACACACCTCAAAATGGTACCTGACAGGGCAGCAGGGGGACGTGCTAGGCAGCCTCAGGATTTTCAAGGAGCCAGTGAATGCCATCACTTTGCCAGGTGGCAAGATGGTCAAGCAGGAATGTGCAGTACAGTTGCTTTGTTTGAAACAAGACTCTTACTTTTCAGAGCAGGCAACATCAATTCTGGCAAGAGAGAAGAGAGGGGTGAATGTTACCTTTTGGGGGCAAGATAGTAAACTACCATCCTATTTCTTTTTTGAGAACATTAACCAGAGCTAGTGTTAAGTTTCAGTTAACCAAACCAGTTTTTGGTGGTTTTTTTGTTGTTGTTGTTTTGTTTTGTTTTGTTTTGCCTCAGCCTGTTTAGTTCAGAAGCTGCAGGCTGGCTGGAAATACTCCACTGAAGATATCCCAAGCAAAAGGTGACACCGACGAGATCTGCCGCAGCCTAAATTTTAAATAACCATTGCAAGAGAGTAAGGTCCAACTCTGTGATATTTCTAAGATGGCAATATGGAATCTTTTCATAAAATGATTGATTTGTATTTCAAAGGAAATTTCTCCTCTTAAAATCTGAGCAAAATGCTTGAGGCTTTTCACAAGTATGGCATATGGAATATTAACACTCTTCCATTAACTCTGCATTTTACTCCAGTCAGTGGCAGGAAAAAAAAAACAAAAAAAAAAAAACCTCATTTTGGAGGAATCAGCCAAGTTTTTAAAGACAAGCACGTGATTTTTTTCGACATATTTAGGTTTATTCAAAGTCCTCTTAGCATTGCCAGGTGAAATACTAAATACTAGCTTCTCTTTCAGATGAACATCAGATTCAGTTCTAAAAGCCCTCTGGCAATGCTCAGAGTCCAGAAATGCTCGTTTATTAACATTTATAACTATGATGCTATTTTAATGGGAGAGGGATATCATGATTCTTGTTTCTGTCTGAGGTAAAGAACCAAGACTTCTCCAGGTATGGATGTTTCCTACCAATGAGCACACTGAAATTTTTAGGGCACACTGAGATTTTTAGTGCAATGTTTCTTAAAATACAGGTTTTAGTGGCCCATTAGATTTGAAGCTGAGTGACCCATTTAGTGACCCATGACTCATAAGAGGATCATAAAATCAATTTTGTGAATTATAACTCAGTTTTGCTTTGTTATTGAAAAGTACTAGAACAGGATGGAATAAATGGAAATAAATGGAAATGAGTATTTATTACAACTGCCTAAGCAGGGCCCAATTCCTACATTTCACAGATTGCCACAGTCCAGGCAAAGTATGAAAAAGATGAAAAAGTCTAGTACCCTCTCCTCAAGAGTTGATTGAATTATAGCACAATTTTTGACAATTCACTCAGTAGATTGCATCATGTTGGTCACAATTTATTTGTAAACTATTAATCCTACCTAAAGAGTAAACATAAGTACTTAGTTGTATAGATGTTAATATATTTAAAGATTAAGTCTATAAAACCCTGACATTTCTGATTATGAAAAATAAGTACGTTGAAATTGGTTCTGTATTTTGCTTTATTGTCTAGATTCTAAATGTTATGGCTTAATTTGAAGGTTGCTTAATTTGAATCCTAGACTGTCCCCATTTGCTAGATTTTCATGTGATGGGTCTCTTGCCATAGAGGCCACATAGTGTTCATGGCCCATTTTTATGCTTTTCAAATGAAGTTCATTTGCATCTGCCTAAATATTTATTAAATTATCACATTGATATTGAAGGGAATTGTTTCTGTGATGTTATGTTCTAAAGCAAAACACAAAATAATCAAGAACTATGCAAGATTCACTTCTTAATTTCTTAATGAAATTCACTTCTACATGTTCCCAACAAGCTGCTTCGAGAATTAATTAGCTTTATAAAGAATCATTTGTGCAGCATTCACTTATCTCAAAGGCCCAAAGTCAGCTTCCCCTGCCTGAGGGAACATGGAACACTGAAAATTCAATCCCTCCATACTTAGGTATTATACAGCATACTTAAAAAAATAATAACAATAATAAAGAAAGGACTTAACAGTATACGTTTAAAAAATAAATTAAAAAAAAGAAATCTTACCTAAGAGTGACCTCAAATGCCTACATTTGACTTTAGAGTGAAGAGAAAGGAGACAAGTAAAGTCTGAGGACTTAGAACAAAGGGGTAGGTGATGGGGGAGTTAAGGAAAGTGCTCCAATGATTTCACATATCTTTAAAAAATCTTTCAATGATTGTACACTACAGATTTGATATAAACTCATCTTGATGCTTGAGTAAGGTTGCTAGGGCTGTTGTAACCAAGTGCAACAGACTGAGCTGCTTAATCAGCTCAAGCTGATTCAGCGGGAAATCTGAGCTCAAGGGTGGAACTTGTTCCTTTGCAGGAAGGATGGGTCCCAGGCCAGCCCTCCTCCTTAGCCTATAAATGGCTATCTCTTCCCAGTGTTCTCCCTTTGTACCTTTCTGGATCCAAGTTCCCTCTTCTTATGAGGACACCAGTCACGTTGGGTAAGACTGCCCCTAATTTCTTCATTTTAACTTAATTACCTCTGTAAAGATACCATCTCCAAATACGGTCGCATTCTGATGCAGGTCAGGACTAGGGGTTAGGACTCCAACACAGGAATGGGGAGGGGCACAATTCAGCCCATAACAGTGTTCATGACTCCGTATAGCTTGAGAAATAGCTAATATTGGTAATATCCATATTACCAAAGAGGATATCAGTACTCAGAAGTTAGGGGAACAGTCTGAATTCACACAATTAAGGGGCTTATTCAAGGTGCAAAACTGGGTGTCCTGGATCTAACCGGGTGTCCTTCCTAGTTCTGCATTATCTGTTCTGTGAGGAAATCCAGAATATGGTCCTGCCTCATGTTTTTCATTTTGCCTCTCACTTACATGCCTTCTTTGCTTTGCAAATGTTTTTCTGTTTTCACTTCTATCTCTGCCTGTCAAGATTTTATCCATCCACAAAGGTTTTACCTCAAATATAACCTATTTCATAATTAAACACTTACGTTTCATAAGATTTAGAAAATCTTGATGTCCTTCCTACAGCCTATGCCAATTAAGTCAGTATCTCAGGAGGTGGAGAACAAATGAGTATTTCTTAACGCTTCCGGGTGATTCCTATGTTCCGTTAAAGCTGAGACTGCTTTAAAATCTTGTCTCATTATCAACATTTTTATCTTTAGCAACATTTTTCCCTATTAGATTTTTGTACTGGGACTACCTTTTACTCATTCAGTCATCTCCCTGCCCCATTCCCACCAGATGCAATGCTTTACATAGTTCAGACATTCAGTAATAATTTTCTTAATTGAAATGAATTGGATTCACCAGAATGAGAATGGAGAGGAAAGAGAGTGGTTATGGACTCATTCTTTTAGGAAACAGTTTTAATTTTTTTCTCTGGAAAAGCAACTTGAACTTTTGGCCCAAAGGCATCCATTAAGCAAAAACATAATTCAAACATAGGTCCATCCCTTAAGACTTTCCTTTATGATGTTTTCTGGCTCATTGTTTCAGTTGAGAGACTTTAAACTTAATGCACACAATTTGGAATTTGCCACTTAAAGTAATTACCCATTCATATTGTAATATTTGTCTTATATTAAAAATAATATGATAATGGACCCAAACTATATAGCTGTCATGCATTGAGTATTTATATTTCCAAGAAAGCCAGATAAGGACATTTTATTCTGATTTGCTGTATGTCTTATGGCAATAACTTTGCTTATTGGTGCTGCAGCAATGTCCTCATGCATATCACTCTATCAAGTTGTTACTAATACCAGCATCCTCCTCCTCTTCACCATTGTGATCACTTCCTAGCTATTGACCTCAGGGAGTCATTGTTGCTCACTTTGGCAACTGCAGGAGCTTTCATCATCACCTGCTCCTTTCCATTCTCCACTCTTTTTTTCTACTTAGCTTCCATAGGCACTTCCCTGATCCAGATTTGCTGAGCAGACTAAGTCTGCACCTGAGCTTAGTCTGCACTTGAAATGCCTTCAGTGGCTCCCTATTCACATAGGTTCGTGTTAACACCTGGCGTCCAATACCTGGTATCCAAATTCCTGTCAAATATGGCTCCTACATGAAATTTGCAGTATTTCCTTCCATAATATACCCTCCACCTTGAACTGTATGATCTGTGGAGAACCAGTCTACCTTTCCTGAATATATCCCAAATGTGTTCCACTACTCCCAATATCTGCCTAAAGAAATCCTAAAATTTCCTTAAAATCACATTAAATTGATTGATTTGCATTGTGTGGCTTCAATACTATGTAACTTTTATCTAGCTGGCTAGACTATACATATACAAGAATGATGTAGCCAGGCCAACTGAGCAATATCATGAGGAACTTTTAAAAAAAGACTTTTAAAAAAAAGAATGATGTAGCCAGGCCAACTGAGCAATATCATGAGGAACTTTAAAAAAAAGACTAATTTAAGTAGTGCTATAGACATACTTCCAGGAACAAGCAGCTGACATTTTAAAACAATAGTGGAGGGGTGTCTGAGTGGCTTAGTTGGTTAAGCGTCTGCCTTCGGCTCAGGTCATGATCTTGGGGTCCTGGGATGGAGCTCCACATCAGACTCACTGCTCAATGGGGAGTCTACTTCTCCCTCTCCCTCTCCCCTGGCTTGTGCTCTCTTTCTCTCAAATAAATTATAAAATATTTCAAATGAATAAATAAATAAAAGAATAGTGGAATTCACCATCAAAGGGTATGAATTCCTAAGGAAATACAAGATGCTGCAGGATGAGAAAAAATATGAGAGTCTTTTATTTTCCTGTCTGCACCTTTCTAACACCTAATCCAGTTGCTTGAGGAAACTGGTACTTGATATCAATTTATGGATTGCATGATTAACTGAGTAAATGAGAATTACACATGTGGTTGAAACATATACATGTGGTGGAAGTTAACTGCTGAAACTGGCAACATGGTGAGTTTATATCATCTGACTTAGAAGGGGCAAGCTATGCCTCAGTAAAGAAACATTTGGAAACTATTTTCCTTTAACTCTACTACACAAGAAAGAGTTCTTTTTACAGATCATGCACTACTGCCGTGAAAATATGGAGCCAAAAATAAATAATATCCCAGGGGTGCATTAACAGCCAAAGTTAAACTCCATTTGGCACCAATTTATCAGGGCTGTATTGCTGGTGGGTTATGATACAGCATAGGTGATAATTGTGGAGATAAAAATCAGACAAGGATGTGAAAAATTTTGCCTGTGAATCAGTGTTTTAACATCTAAACTTCAGCACCTTTGTGGCCTCCTTCTAATTCTTTCAACATTCCTCGATGGATAAAGCAAAAGAAGTGCAGGGGATGTCAGTTTAAATACTTCGTAACAATCTGGGATGGTACCTGACATTGGAATAAGTACAAGTGAATTTTATGACCATGTTTGGTGTCCAGGCTAACTTCTTACCATTACTGACATTTCCTAAATGGAAACAAACAAACTCAACAGCAAAACAGTACAATTAACAGGGAATTTTGAAGTTTTGAGAACTGCAGTCTTCCACTACCAATGGACACCATGGAGAGGGAATGACAGCATGAGATTTTTCAAAGTTAAAAAGTGTGTGTTGCACATGTCTCGTTCTTCAGAAATGAAGAGTGTTTCCAATGTTTGAGTTATCATTGGCTGTCACTGCTGCAGGAGCAATGAAACCAGGATCCCACCAGGAGGAAGAACCTCCGAATAGCATGTTCTAAGAAAAAGCATTCTGGATTCTTAGTTTGGTATAATATAGGCCATAGTTTCAGAACAGCCAGATAATGTACCTGTCACACTAGCACATTTCATACAAAGGCATATTTGGAAGCTTCATCCAGCCACAGGAAAACCCCTACATCCTGGTGACAGCAACCATCTGATTACAAAAAGAACAGGAATGTGATGTGATGAGCACTGGGAGTTATACACAGCTGATCAATTATTGAACACTACATCTGAATCTAATGATGTACTATATGTTGCTAATTGAATTTAAATTAAAAAAAAAAAGAGCAGGAAGATGGCTTACAACAGAGCTTGCCACGTTAGCCTATGACAGGGCAGGGAACCCTGCTGTTAAGTGGCCTGCACATGACCACTCTAAACAAGGTAAACCCTGCTCAGATCCACAGCCTCGTAATAACTGCCATCATTCCACAATCTCAGGTGTTTGAGACAGGTTCGTTTTCTTTTCTTTCTTTCTTTCTTTCTTTCTTTCTTTCTTTCTTTCTTTCTTTCTTTCTTTCTTTCTTTCTTTCTTTCTTTTTCTTTCTTTTTCTTTCTCTTTAGTTTTTATTATTAATTAATTAACTTATTTATTTAAATTCAGGTTAGTTAACATATAGTGTAGTACTGGTTTCAGTAGAATTTACTGATTCATCACTTATATACAATACCCAACAATGTCCTCCTTAATCCCCATCACCCATTTAGCTCAGTTCCACCACCTACATCCCTCCAGTAGCCCTCAGCTTGTTCTCTATAGTTAAGAGTTGCTTATGATTTGCCTCCCTCTCTGTTTTTATCTTACTTTATTTTTTCCTTCGCTTCCCCTCTGTTCATCAGTTTTGTTCTTATATTCCACAAATGAATGAAATTATATGAAACTTGTGTTTCTCTGACGGACTTACTTCACTTTTAGCATAGTATGTTCTAGTTTTATCCATGTTGTTGCAAATGGCAAAATATTATTCTTTTGAATGAAATATATTTTATATATGTATATAATATATACCCCACCTTCTTTATCAATTCATCAGTCAATGGACCTCTGGGCTCTCTCCATATTTTGGCTATAGTTGATAATGCTGCTATAAACATCAGAGAGCATGTACCCCTTTGAATCTGTATTTTTGTACATTTAGGGTAAGTACTTAGTAGTGTAATTGCTGTGTTCTACGGTAGTTCTATTTTTAACCGTTTGAGAAACCCTCAAACTGTTCTCCAGAGTGGCCACACCAGTTTGCACCCCCACCAACAATATAAGAGGATTCCCCTTTCTTTGCATCCTTGCCAACATCTGTTATCTCTTAAGTTATTAATTTTAGCTATTGTGACAGGTATGAGATGATATTTCACTGTGGTTTTGATTTGTATTTCCTTGATGATCAGTGATGTTGAGCATCTTTTCATATGTCTGTTAGCCATCAGTATGTCTTCTTTGGAGACATGTCTATTCATATCTTATGCCCGTTTATTAACTGGATTGTGTATTTTGGGGGTTTGGTAAGCTCTTAACAGATTTTAGATACTAGCCCTATCAGATACTTATCTGATAAGACACTTGCAAATACCTTCTCCCATTCTGTAGGTTCACTTTTAGTTTTGTTGATTGTTTCCTTTGATGTGCAAAAGCTTTTTATCTTGATGAGGTCACAATAGTTCGTTTTTGCTTTTGTTTCCCTGGCCTCAGGAGATGTGTCTAGTAAGAAGTTACTGCAGCAGAGGTCAAAGAGGTTGCTGCCTGTTTTCTTCTCAAGGATTTTGGTGGTTTCTGAGACAGGTCATTTCTTTAATTTGGGGCAAGATAAATAAACATTTTTTCCTAGTCCTTTTGAAATTGTTTTGAGATGGAATAAATTGCAAATTATCATGGTTGTGGTTAAAGTATTTTATGTTTGGTTGTTTCTATCTAAATTTGCTACAGCATAAACATTTCTCTGCAGTGCAGGTATGTTGTAGAAATCTACTACAGAGAACGTGTATAAGCTACGTATATCAGTGGTCCTCAACTTGAGCGTGATCTGGAGACGACTTATTAAAACACACATTACTAGACCCCACTACCAGAGTGTATGATTCAATGGGAACTGGGGATTGAGTGGGTATAAGTGATGCTGATCCCGCTGGCCCAGAGATCACGCATTAAGAACTACTGATGTATGGGAATATGGATCATAGTTAGAGAAAATAGTAAAATTACAAGGAAATTTGTGCCATTTCTGAAGTCTTGTGTCATTTTTGAAATGGCAATATCCTGATGCTGCCCGTGGACATGTAGGCTTAGGAGGTCATTTGTTCATTCATATCTGTTTACCTTCCAAGAGTGGAATAGGTTTGTTTGAATGTGGCCATCTCTCTAGCCTGCTCCACCTCCTCCAGTGGCAGTGGTTGAGAATCCTTTAAAAGGTTACCAACTACTTTGAAAGACACTGATTCAGGCCAGCTCAGGGAATAAAGTAAGAACTTAGTTAAAGTATGTTTTCCACTATTTTTAATACTAGATGGTATAAAAAAATTAATGTTTTATCCTCATATTTTAAAAAGGGATACTAATTTTAAAAAAAAAGGAATACTAATCACTTTCCTGTTTTTCCTTTTCTTTCTTTAATTTTTATATTTAGATTTGCAAGTTCAGTGCTAAAGAAATTTTTCATTGCATTTTCTAAGCACTTTTCCATAGCCCACACTCATTGAAATGTATTTCCCACATCAGTCTTTGGGTAAGTAATAGAAGGACTTCAACTCTAGGCATAGCCATATAAATGACCACACACATCCACAGAACAGACATATGGTTATTGAAAATCACACTCAAAGAGAAGAACAGAGATGTAATCTGTTTGTTTTATGCTTATTTTAAATAAATGTAACTGTGTTTTTCATCCTCACCTTTAATTAGCATGTTCCTTTGGGGAAGATACCTTTTCTCTCAGTTTAAATCTTATGTCCTGTCACTTGCATGACTCTGGAGAATAAGTTCAAGTTAGCCCTTGGAACTTCTCACTAGTTATTTATGGATATGTCAACTTAGGGGAAAATTATAAAGAGTATATAATTTCATAGCCTACTTCTGGAGTAATATAGCACTGTTTACTTCCTTTGTTTTTAGACTCTCCTTTCTGAAAATACTAAGAAATTACAGCATACCTCTGCACAAACAACCCTATATATTTTTCCTGAAATAGATTATTTCTTAGCTGTCCTATTTACATTTTTTTTGGCAAAGAAACTCTTTTTCCCTTAGTTTGTTTGATTTTATTAGCAAGTGATGATAAATCTAAAGTTATTCTCCGAATACTAAGATAAGGTTCACATCTGCCTATAATGTAGAGATATTAATTTGTAAAACTCACCTTATCACAAATACTTGTTCTTTAAAAAAACAGAATTGTAAAAGAACACATTATTAACATAGATAGGAAAGCTGAGCATGGTTTTAATCTTTTCTTGCAAATACTTTACATTTTAGAAATCTAAAGTGAATGATAAAATATCCAACTTGGCATCTTTATATTCTGCATGTTAAATAATTGCATTTTGATGTATAACTTAACATTCCAACTGGTTGGTTGTGGGGCCAGAAGATTTTCTTACATATTTAAAAACTTTCTTTTATGTTTGTCATGTTTTAAAATATTTAACCAAAAAATTAAAAATAAAAATATAAAAAAAATAAACAAAAAAAATTAAAATATTTAACCAGTTTGAATGTGCAAATAGATTGGTGTGGAGAGCTGACATAATTTAAAGTGTGGAACACCTTTGGAACTGATAAGAGGGTTATATGCATGGCAAAGAACTAAATAGGATTCATATGTGTAGGGAAAAACCAGAAGGATACACATAAAATGTTAATATTTTTGTTGTGGTTGTTTTGTTTACTCCTATAGATAACAATAATTTTTTTTCTTTTGCTTTGCTGTATCTGTCTGTATTTGACAATTATGATATTATAGTGAATTCACATCACATTTGTAACATTCTTAAAGGAAGGGCAGTGATTAAAGACATCCTAATTCTGAAGGTCAGTGAGCATAAAGATATATTGAAATGTTACCTTCCTTGAAATTACTAGTAGAAACTTGGAAGTACTTTTGGTTTGGGTAGTCAAATTGTAAATTTATTCCAGAGAGTAGGAGTAGCAGATTTTTCAAGATATCAAGATTGATGCCTGCATTATTAAACAGACAATAATAGGTGCCCATTAACTTACTAGTTTAGTGAGCCTATATTTATTAGTTTCTTTTTTAACAAGCTGTATTTAAAATATGTCAAACAACTATGAATAACTGTTAATTGACTCTTCTCTCTGGCACTATTCTAGACTATTCTGTAGATTTTTTTTTTTTTTTTTAAGTAAGCTCTACACCCAGTGTAGGGCTTAAATTCATGACCCTAAGATCAAGAGTCACATGTTCTGAGCCAGTACCCTATGGATGTATTTTAAAATTCTCCCTGACTCCTGTTTCTTTTTTTTTTTAATAAATTTATTTTTTATTGGTGTTCAATTTACCAACATACAGAATAACACCCAGTGCTCATCCCGTCAAGTGCCCCCCTCAGTGCCCGTCACCCATTCACCCCCACCCGCCACCCTCCTCCCCTTCCACCACCCTTAGTTCGTTTCCCAGAGTTAGGAGTCTTTATGTTCTGTCTCCCTTTCTGATATTTCCCACACATTTCTTCTCCCTTCCCTTATATTCCCTTTCACTATTATTTATATTCCCCAAATGAATGAGAACATAGACTGTTTGTCCTTCTCCGATTGACTTACTTCACTCAGCATAATACCCTCCAGTTCCATCCACGTTGAAGCAAATGGTGGGTATTTGTCGTTTCTAATGGCTGAGTAATATTCCATTGTATACATAAACCACATCTTCTTTATCCATTCATCTTTTGATGGACACCGAGGCTCCTTCCACAGTTTGGCTATTGTGGCCATTGCTGCTAT
Organism: Canis lupus baileyi; assembly: GCF_048164855.1. Classification (NCBI taxonomy): domain Eukaryota; kingdom Metazoa; phylum Chordata; class Mammalia; order Carnivora; family Canidae; genus Canis; species Canis lupus. The sequence goes on along the minus strand of NC_132843.1, from coordinate 33,977,578 downwards.
AAACATCTCGGTGCAGGTGTCCCGGCGTTTTATTGCATCTGAATCTTTGGGGTAAATCCCCAACAGTGCAATTGCTGGGTCGTAGGGCAGGTCTATTTTTAACTGTTTGAGGAACCTCCACACAGTTTTCCAGAGTGGCTGCACCATTTCACATTCCCACCAACAGTGTAAGAGGGTTCCCTTTTCTCTGCATCCTCTCCAACATTTGTGGTTTCCTGCCTTGTTAATTTTCCCCATTCTCACTGGTGTGAGGTGGTATTCATTGTGGTTTTGATGACTCCTGTTTCTAAATTAGGGTCAGTCATGCTCATGTAAGATAATGCATTTATGACACTATCCTATTTACTTTCCTTACTCGCCTATCTTACTTCACATATGGGCTGCCATTTTTCCATTCCTATTGCCCCTACCTCTCTTGGTTGGGGATAATAATTATAGCATCCTTATTAGCTATTCCACTCCCCACTCAGTTTGTTCTCCTTTCCAATCAGTTCTATGCATTGTTGCCATGTTAAACTTAATAAAGAATGAATTTCTTATCTAGACTTCAAAGGACTCTATGAATTACCCCTAAAATGCTTTCAAATTCAATTTACTCCTAAATGTCTTTCATGAGCTCTGTACTCTGGGTGAACTTAACTATTCATCTTTTCCTAAACATCCCCTAAGCATCCCCTTATCTGTACCTGGATGCATATAGGCAAAGTGTTTGCCCTGGAGAGGTGCTTAAAGAATGCCAGCCTTTCTTCCTCTATAGTTGTCCATATTCTCACTATACCTACTATGATCAAAAATCCTTAAAAAAAACACCCCTGCATTCGTAGAACCTTCCTTAAAGTACCCTTTCTAGAACTCATCTGCCCCTCCCTTTGATGGTCATGGCACTTGGTTGTAGCATTCATGACTTAATTTTTCTACCCTGTGACATAGCCGTTTCTGCATTTCTCTTTATTGAACTGAATGTCCCTGAAGTTTATGGTTTGAGAGTCTCCAGTGTTGCCTAATATACACTTCCACTTCATAGTAGATGCTCAATAACTATCTATTTAATTAAGGAATAAAACTTGCAGCCTCCTAGAGATCCTTACTGGGTTCCCCTATTGAAGTGAACAGTAATCCTTTTCCTGATGATTTCTTGCCGAAATTCAGAACTCAGCTTTTTGAAATTGTGGTCCGGAAAAGTCATTTAAAACTATCACTAAATAATCATTTGTATTTTTTAGTCATTAGAAAATACAAATTCTGACTTCAGGAAAAAAGTAAACTCTGTTTTATTTCTATGTATCCAAAAATACATGTACCCTACATGTACATTTTTCTCCAAAATTTCCCATTGGGTTATACTTAGCAACAGTGTTATTTTTCTAAGGAAATGTTTTCATCGATCGGAATAAACAAAATTCTAATTATCAGGCCTACAAAAGCCCAGACCTACAGAATTTCTGGAAATGGAGATTGGGAATCTGAATTTTTATAAGCTCCAGGGATTTATGCAAACTAAATCTTGAGAATTGAAGATATAATAGGTTATTTCTCCTAAAGAATAGTGACATTTTCAAAGCTATTTTTTAATTACTAACTTCTAAATGAAGTGCTAATGTTACAAATATTAGCTGAAGTCTAAGGAAATAATGTGTTGGTTTTCAGGGACCTACTTGTTCCTGAGCCAGCCCCCTTCCATCTCTAAATGGTTGGTTCTGTTCTCAAGTTATGTGAGACTCCTTCAGGAGTAAAAATCTGGAGTTCGAAGATGAAATCAATTAAAAATATGAGTACTATTTGGTTGTAGAAAAACAGTCGGGACTGAAAATCTGTTTATTCCTTGGTGAGAATGAATAGTGAAAGAAAGACAAGTATGTAGAAGTGAGGAAGAATTGAGAAGAATAAAATAAAATCACATTTGCTTGTACATTAGTTGGGTTACTATTGGATTTCATTCCATTAAGAGCAAGGAGTTTCCATTTTCTTCTGACAAGTATAAAAACAAGAGTAATTGGCAGTAGCATTAATTACTAAGTACCCATTATCCAGAACTACCTAATTAGGAATGGGAATTGCCATCACAAACCTGTCTAAAGGATGTTAATAAACTGCATTAATTATCAAAGATGGCAAGAAACAGCAAGAAATTGCCTACCAGATTAAAATTTCCAATATTTCAGTTATAACAAGCTCTTGAACATATTAATGCAATGAACCTTGTAACATGTATGAATTATGTTCTGGGTTTGGGAAACAGCATCACAGTATCTCTGCCTAACAGAGTAAATAGCATCCCATTCATTAATAAAAGCTGTCAATGCAAATATTAAAAGGCGGTTGGAGTGAATGCACACACAGCACTCATCAGCACTCTTGGTCTCATAGGTCATTTCCTCTTTTGACCTCAACCTCTTCATCAAGTTTCAATGTCAATGATATCTTTGGGAAGGAAAGGAACTTCCTGCTGCTTTCCTGACTAAATTCAACCAAGATTAGACAATGAGTATTGTGAGCTTGGGAAATCCATTTGATCCATAAGTTACTTTATACTCCTCTGATGTCAGCCATACTTGCTTTCTTATAAAATGCATGGACAATTTCAGCCCAGCTATTAGGAAGATCAACTTTTATGTGAGAACTGGATAAATGCCTTTTCAGTTATTCATTGTATTTCTGCATGTGATTCATTCCTTTTTTGTCCTAAGATTTTGTTTTAAACATTTTTAATTGATTTTCTGCTATATCACAACATACAATAATTTCTCACTTGCTATTTCTTATATTCTTGATAATTAATACAGTGTATGAATGAATATCTGTCAGGTAAGTTCAGAAAAGCAAGGATAATGCATGGCAATGGTGAAGAATTGCTGCAGTAACAAAAGTATGTAAAGAGTGATGCCACCCCAAAATATGCCATTTTGGTATAAATATTATTTTGAGCTAATGGCGTTTGAAAAACAGATTCAAGGGTATTCTAGGAATATTCCCTATTCTTCCCGAAAATAGGAGATAAAAACTCCCATGTGAAAGATGCCCTCCTTTTATCAGGAAAAAATAGTAACGTTCTTTGATGAAGAGTCATAGCTGAGAGAATTCTACACAAATAGACATTGTTAAAAAAAATTCTTAGCTTCCTTTAACTCCTTGCCATCCCCCCATAATTCTGTTACTTTTCCATGATTGCTTTTCTTTGTTCAACCTAATTTAAAAAGGCCTTTAGATTTTGGCATGTCTTTGAATCTTTGTTTCCTTATGCAGCTCCTATGTCACATAAACCTTTTATAAATTGATATGTTTTCCTCCTATAAATCGATCTTACATCTGTTTAATTATCCAGGCCTTGTCAAGAAACCCTAAATTTTGCCTCCCCTGTATGCACAAAGAAAAAAGTCTTGTATCCTCCTATACACTTCCCAGAGAATACCGCATTATATATAGTAAGGCCGATGTTGTGGAAGTTTATTTGATTGGTTGTTTGGTGTTTTTTGGTTTTTCCTTCTACCTCAATACCCTTGTTATTCTTAAAATAATTTCTTGCCCTGATGGGGCTAGTTTTTGCCTATGGTTTATATCTTCCACTTCTGGAAGATGGTTATGAAGCTAATCCTCCCCCTCCCCCAAGTATTCTTTGTGCTTGTGGTGGTGGGGAAGGGTGTTACTCAGTAGCTCATGGACCCTTGCACTATCAGCATTATTGTTGCTTGTTGCCAGCTTTATTTTTTTTAAATTTTGTTGTTGTTGTTGTTGTTACCAGCTTTAGATCTGCATAATTTACATCTCTAGTGTGGGGCCCTGCAGTCTTTAACAGTCTCTCTAGGTGATGCTTCTACACAGTGAAATTGGAGAAGCTCTGCTTTGATTGTACTTTGTATCATTGACTCCTTTAGGAAATATTTATTGAGTACTTTTCATATCAAGGAGCTAGTCTAGGCAGATCAGATAGGAATCCTCTCCTGAGGCTACACAACATCTAGGAGAGATGACAACTGGTGTAAATAAATATTTGAAGTGGATGTTGTCATAAGAGATTCAGACAAAGTACTATGAAACAATTATATGAGATAAAGATTCTTTCCAACTAAAATGCTCTGAATAAAATGTCATAGAGACGTGGGATTGCCGCAGGACTTTGATAGATGAATGGATGTGGAGCTACAGATGCTGGGAGAAGGAAAGGCCAGTGGTATGGAAGCAGAAAACACAAAAGTAAAAGGTAGGACCATAGGCAAGGGCAGAGAATAGCAAATGGTTGAATCTGAGGGAAGCATAAAGCTTATAAATGTTTATGGTTGGCAATAGAAATGTAGAGTAAGACTATTCCAGAGAAGGTTTTGAAAGAAAGAAATACATGTGTATTCTAAGTCATTTTTCTATATGTTCAGTTTGATCTCAGAAAAAAAGTGCTCTCAACACACAATGAAAAATCCTTAAAGGCTTGACTTCTTTGTATCTACAGCTCTTAGCATGGTTCCTAACAGACATGTAAGGCTCAATATATATTGTTAGGTAAATAAGCAAATCTTTATTTGGAAAGTCAAACATTTAGAGCTTCCAAGTAACTAAAGGCAAATAGAAGTTTTAACTACATATTTTACACATCTGCTTGAAAAATTAAAGCACTCAGGGGAAATTCAGATGGTCTATTATGTCCAGATAATAGAATAGACATGCAAAATAATTATGTCTGTCTAAATAATCACTTTCTGATTTCATAAATGATTTCATAATCATTTTTCTAAATATAAAAGTATGGTTACAATGAAATGCTTTTTGAGAAATTAGAAAAATGTAAGCATATGCTTTACATGTTTTCATAAGTCTAATATTGGATTCTACTTCGCCATTTTATGGGCAATAGGCAATTATAATTTTGACAAAATTCTAAAACTTTGGTCAAAAAGAGAAGGTTATGAGTTTTTCTAGAATAGATACCGTGTTTATTCATCTACCTCACATAGCATCTTGCATGTAATAGGTGATCTGTAAATGTATTGTTTTTTAATTAAATAAACACCCAGAGAAGAGCTTGGGACAGACAGCCAGGTTTTAGAAGGTTTTAAAGATATCACAAAGTAATAATGGTTATGACAGAAATACAAATTTCTCGATTAAAAAGGATGCATTTGCAATGGTAGATGGAATTGGGAATTTTATTACCATGCAGGGAAAACATTCAGTCAGCCGTGCTGGGAAGTCAGAGGGAAAGCCGAATGACCCATGCACATCTATAATCAGAATTTTATTGTTGCCCTGGGATTTGGACAGTGACTTGAGACAGTTATGAAGCCTCATTTTGTGAACACAGTATCTCCACCTTAAATGAACCAAGATAAGTGCAGTAATGCTCCCTTCCTTCCCAGGAAGGGGTCAAGTTACACTTAGGGCTTCAAGATAGAAGCTAACACTGTAATGGAAAAGATTTTGTTTTTTTGTTTTTTTTTTTTTTTCTTCTTCTTTTACAACTGTAGCCCAGCAATATAGCCAAGTTTGTGGCTTAATTACCCCTCTATGAGTCTCCAAGGAGAGTTCCTTTTCATAGAGCTTTCAGAAGAAATAGAAATAGAAATAAAGACTATCTCACCCACTTTTTTGTTGTGAAGAGTAAGAAATGAGCAGTCACCTCAGCCTGTAAAGTAGCTAATAGGCAAATCTGTTTCAGGCAATGGGGCTAGGATTTTATAATCATGAAAAGAAAATAATAGTTTTGGGCAAAATGAACAAATTTTTTCTCTCGTCTACTTCTTTTTTCCTTTTCTTCCAAAAATGATTGGCAACTCTATTAAATATCTCCTTGGCTAACCAGGAAGACAAGTGGTTTGTCACAGAGATTGCTTCCCATCAAACCTTTGTCTGCCAACCCAGATGTGCTGTCAGTGGGGGCAAGGGAGGTAACTTGTTAAAATCTCAGTCCTTTCCTCCTTTCTGTACACAGATATAGAATCCCATTTCCTATGGTGGGTCTTACTAACTCCAGATGCTCAGATCTTTTCTTGGGGACTTTGAAGTAAGCATGAAGGGCGAAAACTGTCATTTTGAATTATTTGTAGGCTATGATTTAAAGCACTGTGTCCTTTTAACGATTCAAAAACCACTTGCAATGTAGTGCCATGTAAGAACACTTTGAACTTCCTAGAATTGAAACATTATTTTTCTCAATAACATTTCATATTATAATTTCAAAATACAAAACCTCATCTAAGTATATTATATGCTAAGGAAAATGTTTTTTTTTTTAAGATTTTATTCATTCATTCATTCATTTGAGACACAGAGAGAGAGGCAGGCTCCATGCAGGGAACCTGAAGTGGGACTTGATCCCGGTACTGCAGGATCATGCCCTGGGCTGAAGGCAGGCACTCAACTGCTGAGCCCCCTGGGCATCCCTATGTTAAGGAAAATGTTAATAAATCATATAGCTTATTTTCTCTCTCTTCTACCACCTCACTCCCCAACCAACTACCACCACCCAGAATATAAGCTCCAAGAGAGCAGGGTTTTGTGTTTTTTGTGTGTGTGTCTGACTTGTTGATATGTGCTTCCTCTGCTTAAGACTGAGCCCAGCATTTAGTAAGTGAAAATATTTTTGAATAAATTATTCCCATGTTATTAATAAGGAGTATGTGGCGAGTTGTATGCTACTCAAAGTCACAGAGCCACGGGGAGCTGAATTTCATTCTCAGCCTGGGGGAGAAAGATGTTCTTTTTATAATACAAAAACACACTAAGTCTTGCCAGGCTTGTACCAGAGACTCTCAGAGCTGAAATGATTAGCTCAGTTTTCTTGAATTAAGGAACTGTGAAACCAGGGGCCAAATTCTGTCTGACTCCAGCGATGCTTTCCCCATTATACCAAACAAGAAATGTATACTTTTTGGCCAGTGGTCTATACCCATCTCAGAGGTAAGGGTGGTGAGGACATAGAAGTTCTTTTTGAAAAACTAGTCAAAACTCTAAATTTTCTCCAGACACATACAAACACACACTTTTCTACACAATTTTTCAAAGTTCACAAGAGGACCTGAAGTAAAGATTAAGAATTCTTTTTTTTTTTTTTTAAGATTTTATTTATTTATTCATGAGAGACCAGAGAGAGAAGCAGAGACACAGGCAAAGGGAGAAGCAGGCCCCATGCAGGGAGCCCCATGTGGGACTCTATCCTGGATCCCACGATCACGCTCTGAGCCAAAGGCAGATGCTCAGTCGCTGAGCCACCCAGGTGTCCCAAGATTAAGAATTTTTAACTTAGATATTACTCCTGTATGATCATTACTGTTGCCCACTGTGAGCCATTTTCAAAACTGTACTAGAATACCTCCTTTTCCTCATAAACACCTATACTTGATTTTTATTTTATTTTATTTATTTATTTTTTTAATTTATTTTTTACTGGTGTTCAATTTACCAACATACAGAATAACACCCAGTGCCCGTCACCCATTCACCCCCACCCCCCACCCTCCTCCCCTTCCACCACCCCTAGTTCGTTTCCCAGAGTTAGCAGTCTTTACGTTCTGTCTCCCTTTCTGATATTTCCCACCCATTTCTTCTCCCTTCCCTTATATTCCCTTTCACTATTATTTATATTCCCCAAATGAATGAGAACATATAATGTTTGTCCTTTTCCGACTGACTTACTTCACTCAGCTATACTTGATTTTTAATGCAGAATTGGAAAACAAGTTCAGTTTTTCTCACTAGCTCTGGAAGCCTCCTGATTCAGTGATCTAGTATACTATCCCTTCCCTTGTCCCCTGGTCAGCTGCTGGTACTCTATCCTCCCACAATGAACACTGAGAAGTATACATTGCAAGGGCAAATTTTATTCATAAGAGTGATGCTAGTTTTGAAATGTCCCTCTTTTTGTCTGAAACAGTGTAGGTATGATGTCAAGATTGTGACAGTTCCAAACGTAGGTAATACAGGGTGATTTATTAATAATAAAATGGAAGATATGTACTTAATTTTAATATGTAAATTAACTTTAAATCTCAGTACAGGTTTTAGTATTTAAAAATAAAATATATTCATGAATGTATTACCTCTTTGAACATTCTGCTTTTGTTCTTAGGACTCGAAATTAACTGATAATAAACTTTTAAAAATCAGAAACCATTTATGAGCTGGATTTATGCTGTAAAGACCTGATTTACTGACCTAATAATCGGTCAGTAGTACATCTAGCCAAGGAGCCTACTTTTGATCCAAAAAGGAAAATAAGGATATTTGTTACAGAATTTCATGGTTACCATCGAGAAAAATCTCAAAATGGTAAGTGACATCACTAAAAAAATTCTTAGTTAACAACCCACTGGAATTTTGTCTAACATCTTTTTAGAATTAGTTGTTATTCACAAAGAGAATTATAATCTTCTTGCTAAGCGAATTTTTGTTTGATTCCAGATAAATGACTTTCATAGTGGCATTTCCTGGTAGCTTCATTATACTCACATGTAAAGATCATTTCCTGGACAATAGTTACTTCATTTGCTTATATCTTAAATGGCTCATGGATTTTTCACTTCTTATTTAACTCTCTTAAATGTGAGTTGTAATACAGCACATAAATGAGATGAGAGTAAGGTCTTTACTGAAGTATTTTATACTAACAAGTGTAATGATCATGTGTTTTTGCTCATTTGTTATCTAAATCCTGATTGCATTTCCACCCTGAATCTTGACACAGCAATTTGTATCTCAATGCATTCCTCATTTAAGCATTAAAAATAAAGGCAAAATCTGTTTTTTTGGTTCTTGGATAAAAAGCCCATGGTACCCTAATTGTAATTAGGGACAAACACTGCTATGGTTTTCTTATTATAGTGATAGATAAATACTATAACTACATTGCTGTCTCCTAAATGAAGTATAATAAGCTCTGGCAGCAGAAGATGGCTCTTTTTTAGAAATGAATACATTTTTCCCCATAAAACCCAAAATCCATTTTGCTGCTATTAATTTCTTATTTATTTATTATACATTTAAATCATTTTCTATGAGATAGCTTTACGTTGTCCTGCATCCTGTGGTCCCAAAAAAGTTTCTCTCCCCCTGCCAATGTATAATGACCAGATAACAGAAAGTCAGTCAATTTGAATATTAAAGACAAGTATAGAAGTTGATCGATTGGAAATGACTGTTGGTCATTGGAAGTGGCTATTGGTCTTAGGCATGAGATCATCTCACCTCATCTCATTCTTTGTTAAAGTACTGATTGTTCATTGCCTGATGTGTAGGGTATAGTGGTAATCTACCTACAGAGAAATGAAATAGTGACAAGATCAATCTCCTCTGGCTAAAGTATAATTTGTCACTAATTTAAAAGTCATATCCAACAGGTGATTCAATCACTGGTGTGTGGAGACTCCACCTCAAGCTGTTATGTGTTCCTTGATTCTGGGTTGAGACGTATTTTCCTCTACCAAGCCCTTGGGAATATCACAGGGTCATTAATTTTCAGTCTGCTTTTACAGCAAGATTTTTCATACTCAGAAAAAAGAGAACTGAACTCTGTGCCCCTTAGTAATTTGTTTTTTTTTGTGTTTGGGATGGAGGGCGGGGGAATACATTGGAATGCATTTACATCCAATCAATATTTATTGCTTATACAATATGGTGAGGTAAAACCTGGCTACAATTAAGCCACTGGCTGTTAGAATCTTCCCAAATTCTGTCATATGAGCAATGAGAGGAAAACAATGAACGAAAGTACAACCCCACACCTTAGAGCATCTTTATAGAGATCAAATGGGAGCTTGTAGAAAACATCTGGGGTACTGTTGCCTCTTCTTCCTTTAACTTCTCCATCTTCGATACCCACATACATGTAGGCACAGCTTTCTGGGCAATATGTAGCACATACATCATTCCAGATAACACACAACTTCAGCACAAAATTATGGCTGCAGAGAGTACATTTTGAACTCTCCTACAGCAGAAAAGCTGTTTACTGTAGCATTAGTTGATTTGAGCAGGGGAGATTCAAGTCAGATTCATTCTTCTTATTTGCATGCCAAGAAGGCAGAGGCCACCCAGAGCCTTCCAGCCCACAGCTGTTTCAGAGAACTACTTTGCTGCTTCTGAGTGCAGAGGTGGTGCCATCTGCACTGCTTGAGGTTTTGTTGTGGGCACATTCTGTACTCTGCTACAGGCTTTTTAATTAACTGAAAGCTAGCTAAAGGGATGTTCAGCTATTGAAGCTAGAGACGGAAAAAAACAAAATCACAGAAGATGAAGGAAATGAACATTTTTTTTTATTATTATCAGGAGACTAATATTCTGCAACAGAACCTTGGATGCAGGCCCAGTGTCTTGAACCAGCCACCAGGGAACAAGATCAATTGCATAGGGACAAAAACATTTATGCTGTATTAAGAAGGGGAGCAAATCATCATAGTTATGCAAAGCAGACTGAGCATTATGCTATAGGGCTCTATCCATAAAACATAAGTGTTTGATAATTATCATAAAGGTAAAATGCAATCGCTAAAATAGAGTGCCCTGGAAAGTAGAATGAAGCACAGTTTACTTTTGATTTTGCTGGAGGTGTTTTCTAAATAGCTCAATTAAAATAATTTTCTCTACTTATGAGTTAAACTCACATAAGTACAAATCTGTGCATATAATGGCATAATTCGAAACTACATCCATATCTAAGTACCAAAGGAAAAGATTTCATAATTCTCTTCTTTCTTACTGCTTCTGCCCACTCCCTGCCCCCATGGTCCTCCTTCACAATATTCCCTCCCCCATTCCCACTCCAGCAGATCTTCCTTTCCCTGCTCTTCTGGGATTTTTACTGCTGTTTTATGGAGGGTTTTCTTCAAGCAGTAACATGAGCAGTAACATAACCTTTATTCAAAGGTGAGTTCTGGGATCCCTGGGTGGTGCAGTGGTTTGGCGCCTGCCTTTGGCCCAGGGCGCGATCCTGGAGACCCGGGATCGAATCCCACGTCGGGCTCCCGGTGCATGGAGCCTGCTTCTCCCTCTGCCTGTGTCTCTGCCTCTCTCTCTCTCTCTCTCTGTGACTATCATAAATAAAAAAAAAAAAAAAAAAAGGTGAGTTCTGATGGAATTCTGATAAAGATATTGTTATTAATAATGTTTACATGCCATCATGCCATAAGTACTATTCATTATGATTACTCTTTTTTTTTTCAGACCTCCATCACAAGTGACTTTGAAAAAAAAAATTCTCTATGCCCAGTCTGATACAGCTCTGAGGCAACCAAGTTGTATTTTCCTTTTGATTTTTTTTTTTTAGATTTTATTTATTTATTCATGAGACACACACACACACACACACACACACACACACAGAGGCAGAGACATAGGCAGAGGGAGAATCAGGCCCCATGCAGGGAGCCCAACGTGGGACTCGATCCCGGGTCCCCAGGATCACACTCTGGGCCGAAGGCGGCATTAAACTGGTGAGCCACCCGGCTGCCCTCCTTTTGGTTTTTTAAAAAGAGGGAAACAATGAACTGTTGGTATCAGATTTAGTCTGTGTAAATAATCCTCACTGTTGATTAGAAAAGATTCCATAAAAGACAGGATTTCTTAGTCCAAAAATGTCAATCAGTAGTCTTAAAGAATGTATAGTCCTAGAATTAACCAGTGTATATTGAACACATTGAATCAAGTTACTATTTCTTCATGGATTTTCATCTTGAATCCCAATTTCAACTCTGGGTTTCAACCCCACCTTTTCTAAAGGCTTGTTGGATGTTTCTGTTTGCAGTTAGCACTACTCTTTAACTTAGCAATGCCTTTACCACTAAACCTCATTCCCTTTATGACTATCTTAGATCCAATTTCCATCAGTAATGGGTTTAATCTACCAGCAACCAACATTCACAAATTTGATGATTTTCTCATCTCCCTTTGTTCTTGTCTCATTTGGGTTACTGTTAGCTGGGATCCTTGAGAGAATACAATGAGCATTTCTCTGCTCATCCTTATTAGACATATAGTGTGAATAAAATATCAGGTTTTGTCTTTTAAGCTTCTGAAATTTTGTGGCTCTTTGTTATCACAGAATAATCTGGCCCCTTCAAATTAATATAATCCTGCTGAAGTTCTACATAAATAATTTGTCTCTCAAGAATAATAATTTAATGTCTTCCTTTTAATTAACCATATTTTATAGATTGTTCTTGCCATGGAGCATTAGCCAAAACCTGTACTACATTATTGTGAGAGTGAGGATATAATGCACAGACTTACCTTGTTTCTAATCATAAAGAAAACACCATTTAGTATGAGGTTTACCTTGAGTAATTTTGATAATATTTTTTATCAAATGAAAATAATTTTCTCTTCCACTCCTACTTTGCTAAAAAAGAGTTTAGATTTTTTAAAATTTTGAAAGAGAAACTTTTCTTAATTTTAATGTACAGAAAATTCAATGCTGTATACTTAGCCCAAATCAGTAGCCAGTTCTTTAGCCTTTGCCTCCCCAGTGATGGTGGATCTTATCATATCTGTCATGGTAATTGGTCCCAAAACATTCCAACAGCTTAGCCAGAGCCCTTTGCCTTCTGAGTTAACCTGTCTGAAGGCGACAGTGATGCAGGTCTTCCTGTGGACCGTACGTCCTAGCCTGGTCTTCCCTCTTGGTACAGTAGTAGGGAAACCCCATCCTGTGACACAGAGCAGGCAGGAAGACAACCATGTCAGTGGGATCCACGTCATAAGCAATTACTGCCAGCTGAGCCTTCTTGTCTTCCACCAAGGTGGTGATAGTAATATCCCGAGTTTGAAGGCCTCTTTGTGGGGACATCCTCTACCAGCAGCTTTCTTCTCAGCTGTGGCCAACAATCTCTACCTCTCTCTTTGCCTGCAGTCTCTTTGTGGGTCAGCTTAAGCATTTGAATAGCTGTTTAGCAGTCCAAGGTGTGGGTGAACTGAATAATCAGGGAAGGCACTTTTATTTATTTTTATTTTTATTATTTTTAAGATTTTATTTATTTATTCATGAGAGACACATAGAGAGAAAGAGAGGCAGAGACACAGGCAGAGGGAGTAGCAGGCTCTATGCAGAGAGCCCAATGTGGGACCTGATCCCTGGTCTCCAGGATCAGGCCTTGGGCCGAAGGCGTCACTAAACCACTGAGACATCCAGGCTGCCACACTTTTAGGTATTTATAGAGTGTAGTCCTTTGCTGCTGCAGCCACATGTAGCAGAGCCATTTGACAAAGTGAGGAAGGCCCCCTTTGGGATTGATGTCCCATCTGATGCAAAATTCTTTGGCCTTTTCTCAAGGACTTGACCACCTTCTTGGGCTCCTGCTTCTTCACAACAGTAGGGGCCAGGACAACCTTCTCCTTAGCCTTTCTTCCTTTTGGCTTGTTGGCTGGCCCGAGGAGAGAGCTAGCTTTTTTTTTTTTTTTTTTACATCATCGGTGGGTTGTTGAATTTTATCAAATGATTTTTTTTTTAAGATCTTATTTATTTATGAGAGACACACACACACATACACAGAGTGAGAGAGAGAGAGAGAGAGAGGCACAGATACAGGCAAAGGGAGAAGCAGGCTCCATGCAAGGAGCCTGACATGGGACTTGATCCCAGGTCTCCAGGATCATGCCGGGCTGAAGGCAGGCGCTAAACCGCTGAGCCACCTGGGCTGCCCTCAAATGATTTTTCTATATCTTTTGACACACAGAGAGTTTTTCCTCTTTTAATTTTTTACCATGGTGACTTTATTACTTGATTATTATTCCCTCCACTTTCCTGCAACAATAGGATGTTGCGCCACTAGTTACAGCACACTATACCCAACTCATCCTGTCTCATAATACATGAAGAGAACGGATTATTCAGAAAGAGTTAACAGGAGAAGGGATTCCCTAAGGAGATTTTTTTTTTTTTTTTCTAAAAACAGCCTGTTTTGAAAGGTTGCCTCAGGGATTGTTTCGCTAAATGCTCACAGCAAAATGCAGACTGACAAGCATCCATGTGCTCTTCATGTAACCAAAAGGACTATGCTATTCATATGTGTGAGTGCATGTGGAACGAAGTAGAATATAAATAAATATTTACAAAATATAATCAAAAGTGACATGTGCTTCCACAGTTACAAACCCTGAGTTGTGCAAAAAGACTGAAAGTGTGTTATTTTCTTTATTACAAAGTAACAACACAACCTAACATATTCTATTTAAAAGCTAAGATTTTTAAATAACTAAGGTTTATAATAAGCTCTTTGTTTTTTATCTATCTGTGCATTTCCAGAGTGCCTATCAGTTATGGAAAATGAAATGTAATTGAGACACCATCCCAAAAAGTTGAGTCATTCATGTTTTATAGAGGACACAAATACAGACAAATTTCATATATTTGGTTGTGACCCTCATTATCACCTGGTTGTGAATCAACTCATGTAGAGATTCTCTAGGACCATAAGAGCATCATGTACCAAGGGTCAGTCAGAACCTTTAGAAGACTAAAGAGAAAATATGATGCAGAAGTACTTGGACTTTATTTATATTCTGAGATCACAAGTCTGGATATTACTCAAGAAATTGTGGAGTGGCAGGAACAATATCAGTTTATATTGTTTATATGGTTTTCAGTGTAGTACATGGTTGTGACAGTGTTGGGTAATAGATAAGATCATGGACTCTGAAATCAGATTGTATGGGTACACACCCAGCTCTTCTTCTTATAAACTGTGCGACCTTTAACAAGTTTCACAACTTCTCACTTTCCTCATCTCCAGATGAAGACAATAATTGTAACTACCTCCTTAGGTGGCTTGGGTAATTGATGACTTAGTAAATGTAAAGCACTTAACACAATGCCAAGCATCCTGAAGCAGCATATATGCCAAGATGATGATGATATGATTTTTTAAATTTATTTTTTTATATGATATTAAAACAGAATTAATAGTGAGCTCGATAGTTGGGAGTGGCGAAAGTATTTAGGGAAGCAAAATTTCACCTTAAAGAAAATGACCTTGAATAATTACCAGATATATTATTATATTTACTCCTTGTCTCTTCTCTTCTGGTCAAACTGGGATCAGACATAACTTGTTAAACAAAGGTGTGGGAAAGAAATGTGACCGGCATACAAAATTTGGAATTTAGATAACTGAGATTTGGAGTAGGCTAGAAAATGTTACAGTAGCAGCTTTTTCCTCCTATCAAATAGATGAAAGGATTATCATATATGCTAAGAGGAGAATGGCATTGAAGAGAAAAGATTTGGGAAATTAATATGAGGAAATCTTCGTGAAAGGCTCTCTTTCTGTCCGCTTCCATCTTAAATCTCTTAGAATTTCAGGCAACAGTTCTTCAAATAGGCCCTAAATACTTGCTGTTAAATATGCTACACATGCCACACATGACTGCTAGGGGTAAGGTGTTGAGACATAAAAAGTTCTAAATGTTCACAGCAAATAGATCCCTATTTAGTAAGATCACTCTGGCACAGCGTGAAACATGGTCTGAAATTGGGAACCCCTGGGACTAAGTAGTCCAGATACATGCTCAACAGTCCAAGGCAAGAAATGGTGAAGTTATAGACCATGTCAGTGGAGAGAGATGTATCAGAGGACAGTCAAGGTTCTGGGTTTGTTAACAGCATATGATAATGAGAGCAGTGTATTGGGTAGATGTTGAGAGTGTTCATTTTCCTTGAGAGCCTGGAAGTTGAGGCTGTTGCTTGGGTGAGATAATTAAGTGAGAGGTGTATTAAGTTCATGTTTCTGGAACTGGTCCTGTTTATGATCAATTGGAAATATGTTAGAATTTCTGAAAAGATTATGTCTAGAAATTTTGTCAACTTAGAGCCAAAGGCAAAAATAGATAAAATCATCAAGAGAAAAGCATGTGAAGCAACTACAAAAAGGGAACAAGGCAGCCCTGGTGGCTCAGTGTTTCAGCGCCGCCTTCAGGCCAGGATGTGATCCTGGAGACCCAGATGGAGTCCCATGTCGGGCTCCCTGTGTGGAGCCTGCTTCTCCCTCTGCCTGTGCCTCTCTCTCTGTCTGTGTCTCTCATGAATAAATAAAATCTTTAAAGAAATTAACAAATATATATATATAATAAATTATATATAATATATATATATAATATATATATTATATATATAATAAATTAAAAAGGGTAACAATAACAGAACCCCGGAAAATGTCAACATTCAAAAGGAAGATGAAAAAAGTAATGTGAAAGGAAAGATATGCAAGTCTTCCTTCAATGACTTCTTTCTTTATCCTTCCCTTATATATTGATGTTCCCAAGATTCCATACTCAACCCCTGTCCTTGGACGGATACATCTATCTCTTCAGCTCAGAAGCCAAAGAGCCAACTGCCTACTACATATTTCCATTTCAACATCCCCCAGACAATTCAAGTTCTTCCACAGAGCTCCTTATCTGACCCCATTGAATCAGAAAACTCCTTTTATGCCCCCTCTTTTAGGGAAGGGCACCATCATTCACCTTGAGGCTCAAGTCTAAAGGATGCACTGGATCCTTCTATGGTACTTTTCCTTCCACATTGTCTACATTTATTTATTTTTTAAAAAAGATTTTAAAGACTCCAGGATCACTCCCTGAGCCGAGGGCAGGCACTAAACCACTGAGCCATCCAGGGATCCCTATTTTCTACATTTAAGTTTATAGCATTCCAAAAATTCTATACCTTTTAGAGCTTTCCAACCCATTCCTTGCTCTCATTAATCAAGGTAATTCCCCTTTGAGTTAGGCTTAGTATTTTGTTAATCTGCTGTGCGATTTCTTAATTGTGTGTTCTGCAGCCTCATCTCCTTCTGCACTGTCTCTATGATTGTTTATGTCATTTCCCTGCATTAAACATAGAATTGATTTACAATGGATACAATTAAAATTCTTTGGAATTGGATATAATGATACTTTGGGCCTTGGCTACCTATTGAGCTTTATCTTTCACAATTTCCTAAATGTGAAACTCAATATATATATATGTATACACACACACACACACACACACACACACACACCATGCTGGCTTGAATTTCAGAATAATCTGATATAACTGACCATGCATATGTATTTGATTGCTTGAAATGGCCAAATCAGTGGTTATCAAATATGACCTATGAGTCAAATCCAGGCTGACATCTGCTTTTATAAGTAAAGTTTTATTGGAATACATCCATGCCTCTTCATTTACATGTTATCTGTGGATACGCTCTCACAGAGTTGAATAAATGTGTTAGACATTATCCGGCCCCACATATGTACAGTGGTTACTTTCTGTCCCTGTACAGAAAAAGCTTTCCGAACTTGGGTCTAAGCTGATGTTGTAAATACTAAGGAAACTTGATCTAAAATAAGATTTCAGAAGTCAAGGAATGTTGTTTTTGAGGGAACTATTCATCAACTTCATACACGTGCATAAGTTTAAAAACAAAGAACACCACCTCTTTGGTTCTCATTTATTACAGTAGAGCTTATATCTATTCTGTTCTCTTTATACACAAGAACTGAGATTCTTATGTCATCTTTCAATTATCCACTCCATTCTGACCATAGTACTGTCCTCATTAATGGCCAAAAATCTGAAATCAAATACTTCCAGGCTTATAGCAGCTATAGGAAAAGACTTCATGGTTCTTCAATCATAGGCAACATAGTTGACTGAGGGCTGAAGGGGCTGAGCTCCAATATCCATGGCTGCTTTTGCACCAAGGCCATGCCTCTCCTGCCCTGTTGCTAGCTGATGAGTTCAGTATCAACTCCAAGGGAGACCTTTCCTAGAAAACACATGCTCCTTTGATGCTGGCTTTGGCCTCAGAATATCTTGAAGGCTTGGCTTGCATGATGGTCTAGGATGCTCATACCCAATCTTTCTCTTTCCTTCTCTCAGACACAGACTTGCATCACTACATGACAGCTCTGCCAGCCTTCCATGGCTCCCACTCCATTTTTCTCTCATAGGTGTTTTCCTATTAAATACTTGCATCTTAGCTCTCTCTTAATATCTTCTGCTCAAGGGACCTAGACTCTTTCTCCTTTTCTACAGAGCCGGTCTTGTATTTTAACTTCCCCTCCTCCTTTCCTCATGTCAATCTTTCTTTGGAGAAGAAAAGCAACTTCTTTTGTCAAGATGGTTAAAAGTCTACCCTGGATCATTCTCAGTTAAACAATATAATGAAGACATTCTGGATCTTGTTACATCCTTAAAAGTGTTACAGTCTAGAATCTCAGAGTGAGGTGAGCATTATTCTCAGTGATCTATCTACACAGATTTAGAAATAGTAGAATGGAACACATGTGTTTCTTTTTTTATCTGGGTGTTTTCTACTCTGATTAATTAAATAAGTGGAGAAAACTAAATTGGGTTATTCTTACATGATCCCTATTCATTGATTTATTAAGCAAATATTTATTGACTGCTGTGTGGGAGTCAGACACTGTTCTAGGGCTGTGAATCAGGCCCTTCATTCCCAGCCTTTGAGCAGTTCATGTCAGTTCATGTCATGCTATTCTCTGCTTCTTGAGAATAGCTTTGTTGGCTCAGAGATTAGTCAAGAAATTATAAAGTACTCTTTGCCAAAATCTACTAGCCCACATAGTCTACAAATTAGAAGTTAATTTGTGTCTTACTTTTAAATTGCAGATATATCTTTGGTGAGTTAAAACTAAAATTGGATCACAGCCTGAAATGTTTTGATTCAATTGAACAATTATATTTTATCTACTTGGGAAATCTACCAGGGTGAAGTTTAGCAACGTAAAATAAACTCAATAAATTATAGAAGAACCAGACATTTGAAAAATAGAATAACTAAAAGAAGTTTTAAAAAAGAAAAGGTGAAATACATGTAAGGAATGAATTAGCAAACTGAGAAGAGTAGATTTTTTTTATTTTTTTTTATTTTTTATATGATAGTCACACAGAGAGAGAGAGAGAGGCAGAGACATAGGCAGAGGGAGAAGCAGGCTCCATGCACCGGGAGCCCGATGTGGGATTCGATCCCGGGTCTCCAGGATCGTGCCCTGGGCCAAAGGCAGGCGCCAAACCCCTGCGCCACCCAGGGATCCCTGGAAGAGTAGATTGAGAAGATGTATCACTCTCCCCACCAAAAACAGAGAGAATAAAGAAATAGGTAGAAAAAAATGTATACATTTTTTATAATAGAAGTAAATGATAATATAAGTAAATGATAATAGAAGTAAATGTGATGGCATATGAGTAGTCCAAGAAAGGGTGAAACCTAAAGTTAAGAGGAAGAAACACGTGAGCAAACAATGAAAATCCATTTCTAAAATTAAAAAAAAAAAGATGACAGATCTCAGATTGAAAGTACCTATAAAGTGCCAATGAGGAGAGGCACTTAGACATCATGAAGTACAAGAATACTATACATACCAAAAACATTCCAAAAGCTTAGAGAAATAACATCATATTCAAAGGGAAAGACATTTTTAAGATTGCACTAGATGTAGCATGGAGTATAGTTTTCAAGATATTGAAGGACAAATTCTTAGAACTTAAAATTTTTATCCAATAATACTGTCATACTTAAAATAGTCTGTCATATTGGGCAGCCTGGGTGGCTCAGCAGTTTAGCACCTGCCTTTGGCCCAGGGTGTGGTCGTGGAGACGTGGGATCGAGTCCCACGTCAGGCTCCCTGCACAGGGCCTGCTTCTCCCTCTGCCTGTGTCTCTGCCTCTCTCTCTCTCTCTGTGTGTGTGTCTCTCATGAATAAATAAATAAAATCTTTTAAAAAAAAAAAAGGTCTGTCATACAAGTCCTTAGAAATATTAGGACACATCACTAAAGATTAGTATAAAAATGTATACAAATTCTAACAAAAAAATTAAAAGTACAAGTAACCTAATTTTAAAATAGGCAAAACAAACATTTCCAGAAGATGGAAGACATGACCAGTAAATAAACTAAGACATGATCGATATCTCTCATAATCAGGGAATTGCAAATCCAGATTGCAATCAGATAGAATTTTAAACCCATTCAATAATAAAAAAAAAATTAACAATGCCAAGAAGTTGTAGACCTACATAATTTGTTATACAGTACTGGTAAGTATGAAAAGGTTTATAACCTTTTGGGTAATAGGTTAAGTATACCTTTTACATTTGACCATTTTTACATTCACTAATCCAGCAATTTCATGTCTAAGTAAATATCTAAGAGAAGAATGTCCACATGTGCAAAAAAGAGATGTGTACAAGAATGTTCTCAGAATCACTGTTTACAGGAGCAACAGCATGGACACAACATAGGCATCCCTCAGTGGAAAGTCGAAGAGTAAACAATGCTATATGTAGTCCATTAAATAGTATATAAGTCATTTTCCCACTCCTGATAGAAGAAATTACCAAAACTTTGACTTAAAACAACACAAATGTATTATCTTATTGTTGTGGAGGTCAGAAGTCTGAAATAGTCTTATTGGGCTAAAGTCAAGTTGTCAGCAAGGCTGTTTCTTTCTAGGGAAAAATCCATTTTCTTGATTTTTCCAGCTTCCAGAGATTTACTGAATTCCTTGACTCATTGCCCCGTTCCCTCTTAAAGCCATCAATACCTAGTAGTGTCTCTCTTTCTCACATAGTATCATCCTGGTGTGCTTTTTTCGACTTATAAGAATTTGATTATATATATAAAAAAATGTGATTACGTTTGGCTCGTCCTAATAGTCCAGAATAATCTCGACATCTCAAGGGTCTTAGCAAGCTTATTTCCACCTACAATCATAATTCTCCTCTGTCTCATAATTTAGCATATTCCTATAGGGGTTCTGGGATTAGGACAGGGACATTTTTGGTTGTCATTATTCTGCCTATCACATGTACAACCATCAAAATAAATGAACTGCAATGATGTAACATCACAGAATGAACCCTAGCAATGTAATATTAAGTGGAAACAGTCCTTCTCAAAAGATTATATGCAGCAATATGTCCTTTTTTATAAACTAAATAATAATGTTTAAGAATGTACATACTTGAAAAGCATTGCCAAATGAGATAGATGGTGGGTGGGCACTAGGATGAAGGAGGTGAGATTTTGGGACATATTACAGTGATGCCTCAGGTATAGCTTAGTTTATCTTACTCCATCAGCTAATTTTTAACAGTGTGTTTTTTAAATCTACTGATTATTTGTGAAAGGAAAGTTTTTCTACAACCTGAAGTATAATTTAGATCAATATTGCTGCTATTTAGGTAAAAAGGAAAAGAATGCATGTATTCAATTTTACATATACAACTCTATATGTGCAAACAATTACAATGAAAGAAATGGAAGAATAGGTTAGTGAATTTGAAAGCACTGTTCTGAGTTTTCAGAGTCAGGCCATCAGCATCATCTGAGTCCTTATATCACATGTTGGTGTTTTTCTCATTTGCATGTCTACCACAATGAGATTAATCTTATTTAGGCCTGACTGAAGTTACAGATTAGATTATGATTGACTTTAGTTTTTAATTTAACATTTCCCCTTTCAACAAACATGCACAGGGGAGTATCTCAATCCCGTGGTGTGAAAGGCAGGGATATATAGAACCATGTGCTAACTCTCTCTTCAGAACATCATGATGCTTCATCTATACTAATTAGAATTTCAGAAACTGAGCAGGAAATCATTCATACATAGAAGAAGCAAGATCAGTTGATCACAGAGTGGATGTATTAATTCAATTTATTGGTCACTTAAGAGACCTGGACACCCTAAATTATTTTATAATTCCCTGAACACATATCATATGTCATGCTTTTCAGTGGTCTCTCTGATCCATTATCTTATTAGGGCTCTCCTGTGATCCTGTATGATGGGTTGAAAAAGCATAATTAGTGCCATTCTACAGACAAGGATGCCAAAATATGGCAAGAGTAAATACTTCATCTGAGTTTAAACCTCATCACTATCTGATGGTAGAGCTCATACCAGAATTCAATCTTTAGAATCCTAGCTGTATCAATTAAAGTAAGTTGTATGTTGAAACAAATACCAAAATGGGTAACAACTAATTTATGATATAACTTTCCCATTCAGGTAAAGTACAAAGTAGATGCTCCTAGGCAATTTCTTCAAAGTGTGAATAAAGGACACAGACTTCACCAGTGGCTTTAGAAGATAGAAGCCCTATCTGTAGCAAGGTGGTATAATAGGAAAAAAAATATGGAAAATTTATACAAGGCCAGGCCCAAAAGTGGCATGCCTCACTTCTACTTACATTACATTGGCAAAACCGTGTTAATGTCAAGAAAAGCTAGGGAATGTCCATCATCTGGTTATTTCCTGGAAGAAGAAACTGTTCACAACTATGGTAGACATGTAATCTCTTTCTACCATATCAGCCACTCTTTTCACTGTACCAAGTTACTGCAAAGGTTACTGTACATCCATTTCCCCAACCCCTGCAAAGTCACAAAACACTGAAGGAGAAGTTATTCCTTTTTAGGATCTGTAATAGGTTAAGTGAGTTCACATGTTCAATGAGTGTTATGAGTGTATTTGTGGACACAGTTCCAAAAGGAATTCTCTAATAAGGGGTCAAAGGGTTTTTTCATGGTTAACATTGCAATAGACACTTGAATGTAGACATAGATATCAAATTGATCTATTTCTACTTAAAACATTTCTGACACAAAATGTGTGTAGAATTTTTTCCACACCAAGCAGTTCTGCAACTCTCTGGACACCAGCTGGGTAACCTACAATTCAATTCAATTCAATTCAATTCTAACACTAACTACCCAGAGTAAGAGAGGCATGCAGCAAGATAGAGAAGAGGCCCCATGCCCTCTCTGGGTGTGTTATGCTCCAGCACCTAGATGTATTCACCACTCCAGAAGCTATCTGAACCCTTTGTTTAGGGTTTTGACAGAGGTTCCATTACATAGGTGTGTTGGATTAAATCGTTGGTCATTAGTGACTGAACTCATTGTCCTCCCTGGAAGTTCTGGGGTAAAGCTAGAAGTTCCAACCCTTTAATCACTTGGTTGGATTTTCTGGTGACCAGCTCCCATCCTAAAGCTATCTGGGTGTTCCCCAGCCAAAAGTCTTCTTCTTATTACCAAGACACTCTTACCATTCAAAGAATTACAAAGATTTTAGTAACTCTGTATCAGGAACCAGGAACAAAGATGAGATTTTATGACAAAAAATACTATTATCACCTCATCACTCAGGAAATTCCAAAAGTTTTAGAGACTTTTATACTAGGAACCAGGGATGAAGATTAGATGTATATTTCTTATATCACATTATCACACACACATGCACACACACCAAGTTTGTAGGTGCTACAAATTAATGAGTTAGTGTAAAATGTTTAAAAATAAGAGAAGCTTCTTCATGATATTGTGTTAATAACAGTGTCCATTGTATTAAACATATTTTTTTGATATGCCAGAGGCTGAGTTCTAGTACTAAGCAATTTAAAATGCATTATCTCCTGGGTGAGGTAAGTGTAGTAGATTCCTATTACCCACAATAGTTATGTTCTATAAACTTTCCAAGTGCAGTGAATTAGTGAACACTGAACCAGTGCTCTTAGGAGAAATACAAGGTTGCATTCCTGTGACCTTCTGATTATAATATTTTCATCAACCAATCAATACACATCCATGTTTTATGTATCTTTCAGTTTAAAGACATCTTATTTGATATATAGTGTTTGTTCATTACCATTGAACTCAAGGCCAAGGGCACTATAACTCATGCCTGAATGAAGCTTACCTAGAACATGGATTTTCTCCATAAGGTTCATCATATCCTTCTTGTGTTTAGAAATATTAGGCAGCATTTCAGCACTATGATTGGGAGCAGTTTAAGCAGCAAAGTCACCAAGAAGAAGCCTAGGAATGTGTAAAATATGGCTCTAAATATATCATGAAAGGACAATCATTTATAATAGGAGAGTTGAAACAAGAGGAAGAACATTACCTTGTTTGGCATCAACTGTGGACATGAGCATCATCTGGTAACTCACATTTTTCACTGTTCTGTGCATTTCTGTGAATGACCATGAAAGCACCACAAGTATTGACTCTGGGGTTGCAAATAAATTTTAGGAGTAGGCAAATCTACAACATACAGAATCTGAATAATGAGGATTAATTGTATCATGGTGCCCATTTTACAAATGCAGAAACAGACTCTTATAGAGGTCAAATCATTTGCCAGAGTTATACAGTTGGTAAATGGCAGATGTGGAGTCTACTTGGCTGAGGCCAAGTTTTAATTATGATACTATTTATCTCATAATCCCCTAAATATGTTCAGGAACCAGTGGTCCTCACTAAGAACTGTGGATATTTAAACACTGAGTCATGAGCCTAGATGACCTTTAAAATATCTTCAAATCTTAAGATTCAATTATTTCAAAAGATGTCTTAGTTGTGCAAACTCTAATGCATTATGGGGCCATATTTTTTTAATCTTTTTTTTAAGATTTTATTTATTTATTCATGAGAGACAGAGGGAGAGAGAGAGAGAGAGAGGCAGAGACACAGGTAGAGGGAGAAGCAGGCTCCATGCAGGGAGCCTGACATGGGACTCCATCCCGGGTCTCCAGGATCAGGCCCTGGGCTGAAGGCAGCGCTAAACCACTGAGCCACCTGGGCTACCCATGGGGCATATTTTTAACAGTTTCTCTAATTTTAGCATATTTTCCTCTAAGCTCTTAACACTTTTAACTAGATTTCTTTATAACCTATTGGTTTTGTACTATTCCTTTACCTTCCACTACTATAAAAACATTAAACTTAGAGTGTTTCACTAAGACTCTTTAACAAAAATATATACTAGAAATTTCTGTAGATATTGCTGTTATCTCATTCAGTCCAAGCCACAGATCTAATTTTGTACAGACTATAGTCTGGTTTTGATTCATATCACATACATCTGGTGACCCTCTGGTGTGTCAATAATAATGGTCAGGAATTACAAATACTTAGTTGGCCCTTTTCAGAAACTCAGTTTGACCTCAGCCTTCAGATGTAGGGGTTCTGAAATTCTTCAGACACGACATTTTTTTTATTATTCCCTTTTTCCCCTGGTTTTATTGGGAAATAATTGACATACATCACTGCATAAGTTCAAGGCATAGAACATGATGGTTTCATTTACATATGGTGAAATGATTGCCACAAATAGGTTCAGCAGAAATCCATCTTCCCATAGAGATACAATAAAAAAGAAAGAGAAAGAAAAAAATTTTCTCTTTGTGTTGGGAATTCTTAAGATTTACTCTTTTAACAATTTTCTTAAACAGCAGTGCTTGTCATCATGTTCTACATTATATCCCTAATACTTATTTATCTCCTAACTGGAAGTTTGTACCTTTTGACTATCTTCCTCCAATTCCTCCTTCCCCTACCGCTGCATCTGGTAACCACCAGTCGGGTCTCTTTTTCTGCATTTTTGTTTGTGTGTTTGTTTTTGAACTCCACATTAAGTGAGATCATATAGTATTGTCTTTCTCTGTCTGATTTATTTCACTTAGCATAATGCCTTTAAGGTTCATCCATGTTGTCACAAATGATAGGATCTCCTTATTTTTTTATGGCTGAACAATATTCCATTGTGTGTGAATATAATATAATCAATATAAAATAGTATAAATGAGTAAGGAAGTTGTGATATATATAGTATATGTATGTGTATATGTATGTGTGTGATGCATATATCATAACTTCTTTATCTATTCAACCATAGATGGACACAGGTTGTTTCCATGCTCTGTCTACTGTAAATAATACTTCTATGAATATGGGGATGCAGATATCTTTTTGAGTAAGCAATTTCAGTTCCTTTGGATATATTCTCAGAAGGGGAATTGCTGGACCATACATAGTTCTATTTGTAATTTTTCAAGGATCCTCCATACTGTTTTCCATAGTGACTGTACCAATTTATAATCTTACCAACAATGCACAAGGGTTCCCTTTTCTTCACATCTATATTACAATTGTTATCTCTTATCCTTTAGATGATAGACATTCTAAAATATGACTAACGTGCATTTCATTTCCCTAATGACTGGTGAGTGAGGCAACTCTTTGAGCTCTGAGGATGGGAATAGGATGTGCCACCGGCTATAACCCACAGTGCTGGAGAAGACTGGTTGTACCCTCCATGGTTCTTTTTTTCCTACTGGAAAGAACTGAAGGCCCAGGAAAGCCCTTTCTGTGTGGTACTGCACTGACCTGGGGCAGGGGGCAGTGGTGCAGTGGGGGTGCTTCAGCTCCCCTTGTGTTCAAAGACTCTCTCAGTGATATCTTCTTGTTGAGTAGTTGTTAATTGGTTTCTTGTGAAGGGAGTGAAGTCAGGAACAACCTGTGTTGTCATCTTGGTGATTTACCAAAATCCACTGACAGTACTCCCAAAATTGTATCGTTTAGGAGACAGGAGGCTATTGTGTACAATTGTAGTGCTGGCAAATCCCAGTTCCATAAGGCAGGCTGACAGTCTAGAAATTTGCACAAGCTTTTTATATTACTGTCTTGAGGTAGAATTCTTTTTCCTAATAATTTCTGACTTTAATTGCTCATATGAATTACCATACTTCTAATTAGATAAATCACCTTTTTACTTTCCATCAACCTGCTTATGAACCCCCTTCCTGAGGCAATTAGAACTTTAAAGGAATCTTCTGGAGTCAGGGAGGAAAGGGCCAGAGAATAAAAAACCTGATACAATTTCAAAAAGATATTTCCTGGACATTAAAACAAATCCTTTAAACCCCCACCCCTACATGATTACTGTAGTAGGAAGTTGTGCAAATTATTTAGGTAGAGGGGGTCTTGCCATGAAGTGCAAAGGTTACCAAAAAGGACTTGTTTTTATGATATAAGAATACATTCATTTTTTGGCATCTTTTTGGAAAAATATAATTAGAATTTCTTCCTAGCAGCAAGAGTCTGGCTCAATGTGTTATTTTTGTATGATAAAAATTACTATCTCTTTAGATCCTCTACCAGGATATTTTTGGGGGACACTACATGAGTGACCTTTTGAACATATTTGCCCCATTGCAAATATGTTATTGGTCTTGACTTTTCTTAAGCCCTGTTTGAATAAATGAATATTTCATGAACAGCTGCAGCTACAATTATCTATAGTTCAGGGACGATGTATAAAGAAAATAGTACAGTTATCTGTGATGTTTTTAACCTCTTCACGGAAATTGAATTAAGTCAGTAGACTGAATAAAGAACCCATGTAACTTTACTTGTAGAATCAGAATCTGATCAGATCCCCTGCATCTGGCAGAGGTAATTCATAGGAGTCTGTTCTACAGCCTTAGTCCCTGAGGGCACAGTAGCCACCAGCCCATGTACCCAACCCATCCATTATTCTAGGAGTGCCATCCCATCCTCTAGGAGTGCCTGTTTATCTCAGCAGCCCCTATCTATCCCCTTGCTCTTGTCTTTCCTAGACAGCCACTTCTGCAGAGGCTACCTCCATTCCTGAATCTGTCACAAGAGCAGCAGAAGCCTACATATTACATCAATGTTTGGAGGTGATCATGCTACTCACTAGAATAGGGCCCAGATCTGGCTTCTGAGATGCTGCATTCCTATCACCCTTGTAGACTAGTCAAGTATTTTTTTAGAGGCTTTTGTAATGAGTGAGTTCTTTCTTCAAATGAAATCTTTCATGGACATCTGCTCTGCCTAATAGATAAAAGGTACCTACTATGCAGAATAAATAAAATAGGTAATACCTGGTTTGAGGTGCCCAGATTTTCCTTGCTTAACTACTACCCTTATAAGTGGCCCCTGAGACATTGCCATAGGACCCCTTAGCTTTGTGGCATGTAGTCTAAATTGCCTAGACTAGGCCAGAAACCTAATTGGGCCTTGATTTCTTCCCACTCTCTGGAAATTCTCAAGCACTCCTCCTGCTGTACCAGACTTCTTTCAGACTACTCTCTTTTTTTTTTTCTTTTTAAGATTTTATTTATTTATTCATGAGAGACACACAGAGAGAAGCAGAGACATAGGCAGAGGGAGAAGCCTGATGTGAGACTTGATCCCGGGACCCCAGGATCATGCCCTGAGCCAAAGGCAGACGCTCAACCACTGAGCCACCCAGGGGTCCCATCAGACTAGTGTCTTATACTGATCGCTCAATAACTTGGGTGGGGCTTTTGGGTCTCCTGCATGCCCCTCTTCCCATGAGACTGGAACCCCCTTGTGAATGGACAAATTGCCTGGAAGTATAATATACCTTGAAACCTCCTGCTTCTACATTCTTCTTCACCTCATTAGACTTTTAAGGTAATTCTTGTTTGCTTTTACTGATTTTTATCCTCCAGCTTGGATTTCAGCTTAGAACATATAAGCTTCAAATGGCTAGAAGTAGCCAATATACGTGAAGACAGAACCAAATTAGGTATAGTCAGAGACTTAGGATCTCAGCCTGGGACTCTTCCTAAGCCTTCATCTTCCATCCCAGTTGCTCTTTGACCTGGGTGTAGTACTCTTTACACCAGGCCCACAAGTTCTCCCAGCAGTTCCTTAGGCACCCTTCCCATAAAAGACTGTTAGACACCTTGTCACTTTGTCACTGGCTGCTGAAGTAGGCATTGGTGTGACAGCACCTCCTCCTGGCTGCACTATGCTCAGTGAGATGGAATAGCAATCTGATTTTACTCAGTACGCCTATTTTAGTGGGGACCTTGTAGTGAAATCTGGTCTGAGGAGTCCTAGATGAGGTCATTTGATGCTGGAGGGGCTACCAAGAGATGGGCTGTCTTAGATCCAGCATGGCTGCCCTGAGGGCTGACAGGATTAAGATCTTCATACACATATAGCTCAGTTTGGTGCCTCGTGCATCACAGGTTACAAAGGTTGGATTAAACAGAAAAAGGAAGAAAGAAGAGTCAACTCTGGGGCCCTGGTGGCATCTTGTTAAGTGAGATTTAAGCAGTGGTTCTGAAGGATCAAAAGGTACTAAAGTGAGATGACAGTGGTGGGTCCCTTTAAGAGCAGACCTGGTAGTTTCTTCTACCCTTATTTCAAATACTTCCTTAAATTTCATTAGGTAGAAGTCCATCTACCTAAGCCATACAGCAACAGACACACACGGGCTCACATACATGCATAAACATGTACACCTGTTCTTGTCTGAGTAAAATAACACCTAATTAGTTAATTTGGCATTTGCTGTGGTTTTATTCAAGCATTGCTGTTTGTTCTGAATGTTTGACCTTGAAGTTTAACCACTTTAACATCACTCCTATTATTATTCATAAGATGCATACAGAATGAGGAATTCTTACTGAAAATTTTTACTTAAGTCTGACTATGACAACCGAACCCAGTTGACCATCCCATAGTTTTGATAGTTTTATCTTAGCTCAGAGAACAATGGCTGCTGATAACATGGGGTTTAAAGTGACAGAGATTCCAGTAGTTGGGGTATAGAAAGAAAACCAATTTTCTCATCTAGGGGAACATAGTCAACAATGCATTATTTTAAAACCAGGAGTGAAAAGGGTACAGCTATAGAACCATTTCTACCACCAGATGGTGTTTGTCTGCTTCTGTGTACTAATTGCTATCAATAATTAAATACAGGTCTCTGATTCATATGCACAGAGGCAGTGATTCTTAAATTAAACATTTTAGAATCATTATAGTACATTTTGTAGGTTCAACTAAACACAGCACTCTGGCTCATTATGATTAAACATACTGATACTAAATTACATATTGATCCATAAATATCAATGCACACAGAGAAGCAATGAGAATAATGCTTGTAACCAGAAGGAGGATTTTAATTTTAGATGATAATGGGGACAGTTTTTAATGGAGCATCATGCAGAGGTTTGGGTTCTTCCAGTTGACTTTCATCATGTAGGAAATAGATTTTATTTTTCCTTTTGTAATATTATACATTAATTATAGACTATATCTACTTTTCTGAAGTAGAATAGGTCTGACTTAGGTCTGACACAATTCTGAAGTACATAACCAGGAAAAGTAGATTTATGTATCTTAAAAATGAAGAAAAGAATTTTTTTTCAGCACTTTCTTAGAACTTTAAACAGAATAACATAACTTAAACTTGTTTCCACTTCCTTGATGTTTATCAGTAGAAGAGATGGATGAACTGTGTTGAATTTATCAAACACAGAAACTGAAAAAGTTATTTTGAAAGGAGATAAAAATGGGTTGATAAAAAAAAAAGTGTGGTTCAAACTGGATACTACCATGCTGTGTGATCATTTACCCAAACTCTTTATGATCATGGTATTTGTGTCCTCACCAAGATTTGATTTGATTTGATTTGATTTGATTTGATTTTTTAAAGATTTATGTGAGAGAGAGTGAGAGCGCACACGTGCACATGAGCTGGGGGAAGGGCAGAGGGAGAAGGACAGGGAGAGAAGATCTTGAGCAGCCTCCCTGCTGAGCAAGGAGCCCAACGTGGGGCTCAGTTCCACAATCCTTAGATCACCACCTGAGCCAAAAACAAGAGTCAGATTCTCAAAAAACTGTGAGCCATCCAGGCACCCCTGTCCTCACCAAGATTTTAAAGAAGATGGTACAAAGATCTCTGAAGTCTCTTACAGCTCTAAAATTATATAATTCTATTATCTTAATAAAATCCGCAGCTACTTGAGAGGAAGCTGCATTAATGCAAATGGGAACTGAAGTTGCTCATAGAAGCCAGAAGTTGCACTTGATGATTCACTCATTTCCAGTCATTTCTCCTGCAGATCCATTGACTAATGTAGACACTTTACACATTCTGCATCATCATCCTCAATCAAAGCCATCAGATGATGCCACATGTATAAAGAACTATCTCAGTTATGAGTCATGTGTTCACTCACTTGAGGAGACAATAAATAATAAAAACATTTATATCAGAAGTGGAAGGACACCGTTCTTTATAAAAATAGATAAATGAACCAATGTTCTTACTGCTTAATTGTTAACTGCTTTGAAAACTATTGTGTCCCAGTATTACTCAACTGATTAGAAATCTGTGGGAAATTACAGTATATCAGATACATAAAGAACAGATAATCCTTTCTTAGAGCCTCAGACACTTTCACAAGAATGTTTGTCTTTTAGGGGTTCCAAACACTTTGCAGTAAGTTGTATATGTCACAATTGGTTTATTTTCCTTACTTCTTCATCACTTTGTTTTGCTACCAGAGCGCCTGTGCCAGGTTGCAGAGGAGAGCAACAGTACAGCAACAGGGCACATTACCTCAACAAGGTCAAAAGATTAACAAAAATGTATGCAGTATAAACAAAGTCCAATTTACTCAATTTTTTTTTTTAGTTCCCCCCCCCCCCACCCCTCCCGTATGGCTTCGGAGGCTTATTAGTTCCATCAACACCTGTGGAATTCATTTCTAAGAGTATACTTGTATAGGTAGGCTACAAAAGGAAAAACCCTTATACTTTTCATGCTGTGCCTTAATATCACTATCTAAACAATAGATATATTATTCTCACAAAAATATCAATTAGATTCAGTAGTAAGGTTTATCAAGGAATGGAATTATATCAATTTCATGTTGAAGCCTACTCTAACCATTGTATATTACCCCTTTTCTGCTTCATTTAGAGGTAAATATTACATTTACCACTGTCCTCTGTAGTCTTTTCAAACTCTTCCTACCCAAGAGTTAGAATGACAATGTTCAGGTTTTGTTTTTTGGAAATTTTCACTAATGTTCATGAAACAATGTTAATGATGTTATTTTAGGTTGATACAGTCATCACAAATAAGCATGTTAGGTTTCGACATAAATATTAGATCATTTTAGATTACTTACCCAGGGTTTTGAAGTATTGCCAAGACAATAGCAGTGTAAAAATTTTAATATAATGATGTATATTTTATGAGTTATAAAAAAATACATCACCTACTAAAACAAAAAAAATTAGCAAGAATAGGCAAGAAACACAGTAGGTTGTACATGTTACAGAAGAGTTCAGGTATGATACGGAAGTGCCATCTATACCAAGTTTAGTGATATAGAAAAATAAAAGAACATAGTTTTATTTTTCTAACATTGTGCTTCAGAGTGAAACCCCAGTAAATACTGACACGAAGTAGACTAAGGCAAACATCACAACATCACAAGGAACCATAAACATAACACAAAGATTACATGATTATAACTAAAGCTACAGAGACTTGAGAAGAGAAAACGCAGCTTGTGTACATGCCCAAATACAAGGAACCACTTTATATATGTAAGCTGCTGCCCAGGCAGACAAGAAAACATTATTTATTATCAGTTATCTGTTCTCAGGTTTTAGTTTTGACTCCAGAGTTATTGAAGATATTGCCAAGGCAACAAAGGAAAATGACTTTCATCCTTGCCTCCTTGAAAAAACCCTTGTTTTCAGGATTCATTGAGTTTTTTCTAGTTGCACAATGACTTCAAAGTATCATGACACAGAAAAAAACATATATCCTCTTTTCTAATCACAGAGAAAAGTCAACTGAAAAAGAGATTCAGGAAATTATCAAGACAAGGATCATCCTTATAGCAAAGAGTTGCCAACGTGATGTTGTATATAAGGTCCCCCACTAAAGCACTCAGAAGTTTTTCCAACTTTTCCATACAAGGCTCATGCTGCTTACTTCTTTATGTGGTTTTGCAAATACCATATCTATTAAATTATAAATAGTACCTAAGGAGGATAACCACAGAAGGCCGTTATGCCTCAATACTGAATTGAATCTAATCAATCAGGTAAGTTCTAGCAAGGATGGGGAAAGTCCAAAAAGATTAAATAAAAGTGAGAAAAGTGAAGGGGAAGCCAAGTTTGGGCTGTAGGTAAATTATTTTCCTGGTGGGGGTGCCATGTGGTAAATTCTGAGAGTTTCAGATGCTTGAAAGATGAAAAAGAGGAAAGAAGAAAAGTCGAAAGTGAATCAGAAAATGCTGAAGATGAATTTTTTTTTATTTTTATACCAAGGACCACCCTTAAATATTACTGTCTTAATCTGGTTATCTGGTAGAGGGATGTCACTGCAAAAACAGGTCTCAGAATTACCCTCAATACCTTGTAACTCTGTCATACATTTTTTTAGGACAGGAACAAAAGAGAAACTTTAGAAAAAGCTTAGTAGAAAACAATATTAAATATTAAAAGATCAAAATACAAAACCAGGAGGAGAAGCTTACAGAACCGGATTCCTTCTGGTAGCACTTTTGTTAGAATGACAGTTCCCTAAAGTCAAGGACCATCATTATGCTTTTCATCTATTACTCCACACTTCCTGAAATGTATCTTTATCTCTGTGGATGCTCAACAGATATTTGTTGGTTCTCATGTTAACTCCATAAATGGAGATGAGAGGAGTCTAGCAAAGGCTTACAATTCTAGAAGTGAGCATGGACTCTGAATTCATAGAGCATGAACTTTGGGATAACTGAACCCAAATTTGAGACCACTCCAGGTAATGCTAATAATAGCTTGAAGACTAGCTGTTATAGGTTGATAATCTCTGGTCAGGAAAGGCATAATTCATGAGTGACTGAGTTTGGGGAATAGAGTAAAATAAAATTTACTTACTCTTATGGAGGAGTTAGAGCCATTTAAAATTACTTTTCACAGATACTCCTTACCCCTTGAAAACATAAAATATTTTCAAATGATCACTGGGTTAGGATGAGTAAATATGTATGTTTTTTTAACACTTATTGCATATTATTGTGATTCTTTGATGATATTTATAACTTTCTTCACTAGAATATACACTTTACTACTATTAATTCAGTTTAATTCATCATCTTAGCTTTGGTCCTTGCAGGGGCCCACTACTACCAAAATTTAAAACTTACTAGAAAGCTGTAGAAATAACTATGATGTGATTTTGGCAAATAGATACATACATCAATGGAATATAATAGAGTTCAAAATAAACCCATGTAAATAGGGTCATTTGATCTTGACAAAAAAAGTACAAAAGTAATTCAAAGAAGAAAGAAAAATCTTTTCAATAAATAGTGTTTAATTCAAGGAGAAAGAACAATCTTTTCAACAAATTATTGTTGGTAATTCAACAAATTAGGATTACCAATAATTTCAACAAATTGGTAATCCACATGTAAACAAAAGTGAAGCTCAACATAAATCTTATTGTTAAAAAAAACATGAATTATACTTTTCAAAACTAAAATGCTTTGCTTTGCCAAAGGCTCTGTCAGTAGAATGCATAGACAAGCTTCAGATTCATAGAACATATATGTAAATCATACAGGAGATTATATACATAATATACATTATGATTATTTATATTGTATACATTACAAATAATATATATACCAAAATATACAAAGAAATCTCAAAACTCAGCAATAACAAAGCTAACAACCCAATTTTAAAAAGTAAGTAAAGTACTTGGACAGTGGTAAAGTAATTAACCAAAGGAGGCCAGTAGACTGGGGAGTCTCTTATGTCTTAATAGCCTATGTAAGCAAACCGAAACCCAAGCCAGAGTCAGTACACTAGAGGCCAAGAAAGTGAAACTTAAGAGCATCCAATAAGAAACAGCCAATTTGTCTTTCCCACATTAACCACCACTTAACCTATAGCCAATTAAATAATTGATTTGCTTTGCTTCCTCTTCCTCTCTATACCAAATTTGCCCCTCGCTCCTATTGGTGGAGCATTCCTCACCATCTTTTTGTTTGGTGCTGCCCAATCTGACAACTGAGGTGTGCTCAACTAAACTCTTGAAAATGTGTGCCTCAGTTTACCTTTTAACAACAGACACTCCACCTAAAAGGACGTAAACACATGAAAAAATCCTCAATATCATTAGCCACTAGGGAAATGTAAATTAAAACCAAGGCACAATATCTCTACACCCCTTACATATCTAATACAAAGACTAAAATTTTTTTAAAATGCTAATACTACTAACTGTTGATAAAGATAAAGAGCAACTAGAACACATGCATTACTGATTAAAATGCAAAAAAAATGGAACATTTAACTTTGGAAAATGTTTTGGCAGTTTCCTATCAAATGAAATAAACTTACCATAAGACCCATCTATCCAACTCCTGGATATTTACTCTAGAGAAATAAAAAATAATTTATACAAAATCCTGAATATGATTGTTTCTAGCAGTCTTCTTTATAACAGACAAAAACTGAAAATGACCCAAATGTCCTTCATTGGGTTACTGACGATCTGTGCTTCATCCATAAAATTGAATACCACTCCGCAATAAAAAGGATCGAACTATTAACACATGCAACAGCTTGGATGATTCTCAAAAGACGCTATGCTGAGTGAAAGAAGGCCATTGTACATACTTTTTGACCCATTTAGATGTAATTATCAAAAAGATAAAACTATAGTAATGGTTGCCAAGGTTTATACTTGGTGGGGAGATATAACAATAAGTATACAGCACAAGGAAGTTTTTTAGAGTGGCAGACTGTAGCTTAATAGTGGTAGTGGTGGGATCCCTGGGTGGCGCAGCTGTTTGGTGCCTGCCTTTGGCCCAGGGCGCGATCCTGGAGACCCAGGATCGAGCCCCACGTCGGGCTCCCTGTGTGGAGCCTGCTTCTCCCTCTGCCTGTGTCTCTGCCTCTCTCTCTCTCTCTGTGTGACTATCATGAATAAATAAATAAAATCTTTAAAGAAGAATAGTGGTCGTGGTTATATGAATCTACATGTGTGTTAAAGTTCATAGAAACATATATGAAAAGAAAAAAATAAATTTGCTGTGTGATAATTTAAAATGTTAAGTTTAAAAATAGCCATAAAGAAAACAAAGCCCAGGATAAAAAAGCAGACAACAGGAGGAGACAGAGGAAACAGAGAATAATAACAGGAGTCAAAGAGAAGCATATTTCTGTGACTACTAATCAATCATTTGCTGGTAGACTACTAAGTTAGATATATTTTAATTTCTCCATTCAAAAAGAAATTCTTTTTCTCCCTCCTCCCTCTCCTCTCTTCCTTCATTCCTTCCTTCCTCACTCACGTCTCTGCCTAACTTTTTTCTTTCTCCTACATTCTTGCTTTCCTTTCTTCCATTTTTCTAACCCTTCACTATTTCCTCTGTTTTTTTTTTTCTTTTTTCTTGTTTTTCCTTTTTCTTCCTTTGTTTATTTGTTTCTTGGCCCATGCTACCTCTTGGGCATTAATAACAGTTTAAGTTTAGATGTTTTGATGACATTTCATAATTTTCTAGAACTTCAGTGGAACTAATCAGCAGTTCTGAGAGCCAAGACTGCTCATCAAATGGGCTAACTGTGGTTTGATGCCAAAAGTTAATTAAAGTTATACATCGATTTAAAAATAAGGATTCCTGTAAAATGAGGGGGACAGGAAAATATACAAACTAGACTAAATTAATTTTAGCAATTTCTAACTGTGTCATTGTGCTCTGTCTTCTAAAAATATAACATTTTAGTTGTTACTATTTGATTTATTGAGATATAATGGGCAGGGGCTGGTTGCCAGGAGGACCAATCATGTGATTAAGAGGATTGAAACTCTGGGGAAGAAAGAGGAGCTAGAGGTTGAATCAGCCAGTGGCCAATGGCTTAGTCAAGCATGGCGATGCAATGAAGCCACTGTAGAAACCCAAAAGGACTGGGCTTGGAAGGCTTCTGGGTGGGTGGACATGCGGAGATCTGGGACAGTGGAGCACCTGGAGAGCACATGGAAGGAAACTCCTTGTCCTTTCCCTATATTTCACCCTACATATCTCTTTATCTGGCTATTGATTTGTGTTCTTTATCATATTCTTTAATGAAGTGGTAAGTATGTTCCCCTGAGTTCTGTGAACCTCCCTAGCAAATTAAAAGACTCTAAGGAGGAAACTTCAGTCTGTAGCCAGTGTGTCAGGAGTGACAAGCATCTGAAGAAGTAGGCGGAGGGAGGATGATCCCATTAATCTATGGAATCTGTTATCATCTCCAGGTGGATAATTTCAGAATTGATTTAAATTCTCCAACACCTGGCTGGGATCTGAGGATTGCTTGGCTGTGTGTGTGTGTGAGTGACCCCACCGCATCCACAAGGAAATTGAGCCCAGGAACCCTAAAAAACTTACTAAACTATCATTGACAGTAACTTTCTCCAGATGATGGATACTCTGTTGGGTATCAAATGATTTTCTAAGTTAAACTTCTCAATTTCTTGTCTTTTTTCTTCCTTGCCAATTAAGTCAATACTATTAAAACTTGATCTTAATTTTCCCAGTATTGCTCAGGTATGTGTTCTGCTTCCTAAGAAAAGATAAACTGTGAAGAGAGACAAAAGAGCATAATTACATCGATTTTACATGATTACATTGAATTATATGATTTTTAGAAGCTTGGGTAGGGGGACAGTTGTTTTTTCACACCTTTATTAACTTCCTGGAGTAAAGAAGCATCTTTGGTTTTGTTTATAGATATAAGTATTTAAAAACCTATCTCCTCAAGAGATGTCACAAAAGGATTTTATTTCGAAGTATGCTTGAGCGATAATTATTAATTTTTCACCTGAGGAAAGGCATGTGTTTGTGAAGGGAGAGGGGAAAAATAGATAAGCAGATGAATACTAAATTGGTGAAGGAGTGAATGCTGTATGGTAAGGAAAGTTTGCATAAGCAAGGATGACAATGTCAAAGACATTTCACCTTCATTTTTTTTTTATTCTGGACATGTATATTGCTATATCCGGTCTTTTGGCTTTGCAAGCAGTACTCAGTGCAGAATGGGTTCAGTAATGTGAGAATTTGAGCAATTACCTCTGGGGTAGTGGATTCTTTCTCTCTCTCTCTGTCTTTTTTTAAGATTTTATTTATTTATTCATGAGGCACAGAGAGAGGCAGACACAGGCAGAGTGAGAAGCATGCTCCCTGCAAAAAGCCTGATGTGGGACTCGATCCCGATACTCCAGGATCATGACCTGAGCCAAAGGCAGAAGCTCACCTGTTGAACTGAGGGGATTGTTTCTTAGCATTGAATAACTGGAAGAAAGTTTAAGGTCATGGAATTCAAAATCATGCAATTCCTATCCCTCCAGTCTGATGCTACATAATGGTTCCAGCTCCCTGAACTTCACCCCTAACTGAATTATATACATAATCAAACTCCACATGCTGTGGAGTTTCTAGGATCACCAGGTGAAATGTGTGACTTTTATCTTGTTCATTTCTTTTGGTAATGCGGAGACCATGGGAAGAATTTAAAATGCACATTCATTTTATGTAGAAGTTCAAGAAGTTCACATTTCATAAACATTTTCTTTATATAATCTTTATGCAGAGCTGATTCCTAGTACTTTCAGTTTCATACCAACTATTTCTATAATATCTGTACCTGTGTAGGAAATAGCATAGAACTGATATGTTACTGTAAATCCATAGGGGAAGTGAAGATCTTTGTGAGATAGGATCCAAACTGAATAGATACTTGGAAAGTTAAAGGTCAGAAGAATCCTCAACTTGAGGGGAAAAAAAGTATAGTTGCATCATAAATTAGATACAGTCCATCTCTAATTTTTTTCTGTTCTATGTCCAATTACCAGTGATATTTTCTTCCCTCATATGCACTTACTTTGATATCTAACCTAATGTGTTTGTATATGTCCTTGAAAATAATTTACCCTTGTAAAATAATGTAGCAAACTTAAAGACACACACATAATATATATACAGAAGAGTACACAAGTATTACTGAGCAACTCAATGAATTTAAAAAACCAAAAATCCAAAAAACATAGTCACTACTATCCAGATCAAGATAGGGATTATTAACCCCACAGAAATCTGCACTGTGCTCCATCTCAGTTATCACCTCCTCCAGAGAAAATTATCAAACGACTTCTATTAACACTGATATGTTGTTCAAATTTTTTTTGAAGTTTAAATAAGTGGATCTTATTTTTTTTAATTTTTTAAAAATTTATTTATGATAGTCCCAGAGAGAGAGAGAGAGAGGCAGAGACACAGGCAGAGGGAGAAGCAGGCTCCATGCACCGGGAGCCCGATGTGGGATTCGATCCTGGGTCTCCAGGATCGCGCCCTGGGCCAAAGGCAGGCGCCAAACCGCTGCGCCACCCAGGGATCCCAATAAGTGGATCTTATAGTGTAATCTTTCTAGTCTGATTTCTCTCATTAAACGTTATATTTATGAGATTCATCTTGGTTACCTACAGCCACATTTTGTTCTTTTTCATTTCTGGATAATATTCTAACATATAAATTTATTTATTGAATCCAGTCTCAGTTTTTGGCTACTGCAAATAATGCTACTATGACCATTTTTGGTCTATAAAAAGATTTTATCTCTTTTTTATTTTTTTAAATGTTATTGTCATTCAGTTCACTTTTTTTTATTATTTCTATTGAGATTTCTCCTGTGACCTGTGGGCTATTTATAAGGGGTTTGCTTATTATTGAAACAATAGATTTTTTTCCAGATAGTTTTTTCTACTAATTTCTTGCTTAATTCTTCTGTGGTTAGAGAGCAAACTAAATTACTTCTGTCTGTCCTTTGAGATGTTTTGAAACTTGTTTTATGGCTGCCTTATGGTCAATTTTATTACATATTTTATATTCACTTGTAAAGAATACTAAGTATGGCATTTGATAATTAGCTCAGCTTTATTAATTCATTTAGATAGTGTGTTTCTGTATTGATCTGTTGTCTACTTCTATCAGATATAAGAAAGACTTGGAAAAATTTTCCTCGATGATGTGGATCTCTCTATTTCTCTTTCAATCTGAAGCTATATTAATGAGCACATATGAATTTAGAAGTTTATCTTCCCGATAAAATTACAGATTTCTCATTTTAAAATATCCTTTATTATCTCTCCTAATGCCCTTTTGTCTGACTTAAAAGTCTACTTATCTGATTTATATATCAGAAAAATAAATGTTACAGCTTTCTTTTGGCTGGTGTATAGGAGACGTATGTTTATTATTCTTTTACTTTGATGCTTTCTGTCTTTTAAAGTTTGTCTCTTATAAGTGCCATAGATTTGGTGCATTGGGTTTTTATCTTTTCCTCCAGTCTGACAATATTTTATCCCTTTTTTTTAATTTATTTTTTATTGGTGTTCAATTTACCAACATACAGAATAACCCCCAGTGCCCGTCACCCATTCACTCCCACCCCCCGCCCTCCTCCCCTTCCACCACCCCTAGTTCGTTTCCGAGAGTTAGCAGTCTTTACGTTCTGTCTCCCTTTCTGATATTTCCCACGTATTTCTTCTCCCTTCCCTTATATTCCCTTTCACTATTATTTATATTCCCCAAATGAATGAGAACATATAATGTTTGTCCTTCTCCAACTGACTTACTTCACTCAGCTATCCCTTTTTTAATAGTAGTATTTAGGAGCACCTAAGTGGCTCAGTGGTTGAGCATCTGCCTTTGGCTCACATTGTGATCTCGGGGTCCTGGGGTCAAATTCTGCATCAGGCTCCCCGCAGGGAGCCTTCTTCTCCCTCTCCCTATGTCTCTGCCTCTCTCTGTGTGTCTCTTATGAATAAATTTTTAAAAATCTTAAAAAAATAGTAATATTTAGTTAATTTTAGTTAATGTAATTACTGGTATCTTTGAGTAAGTATCCTCCAAAATATCATTTGTAGAAACAGGTTTTTTCTTTTTTCTCTCTTTTCTTTTTTCTTTTAGCTTTTGGGCATTTGTTAACTTCTTAAATACCATTTCTCCCCCTGCTCCTTGTTCAGAGTTTCCCTGGATAACAAATTATTCCTTTTACCATTTCCCAGATTTTAAAACAATGGAACTCAATTTACTTCCTTTTAGCCTCTGAA
The DNA here is from genome assembly GCF_048164855.1 of Canis lupus baileyi. Taxonomy (NCBI): domain Eukaryota; kingdom Metazoa; phylum Chordata; class Mammalia; order Carnivora; family Canidae; genus Canis; species Canis lupus. The sequence continues at coordinate 33,936,838 of NC_132843.1, read as the reverse complement.
TCATTGTTAGCCACCATTCTGTTCTACAATCTTTTGAATACCACAGTAGGTTTTTACTGTTTTAAGCTGTGAATATTCATTTACATTTAGACATATATTGACCCTTTTCTATGTTCTTTTTTTTTTTTTTTTTTTTGACATTTCTGTTTTGGTCAGTGATCATTTTCTCTCATTTAGTTAACATTTACTGTCAATGAATTCTCTCATCTTCTGCTTTTCTAGAAATTTCTTTCATTCACCTTGAGTTTTGCTGATATAAAATTCTAGATTAACAATTGTTCTCTTTCATCATTTTAGAGTTATTGTCTTCAGACATGTCATCCCTAATGAGACATTAGATGAGTCTTAACTGCTGCTCTTTGAAGGTAGTATATTGTATTTTCTGATTGCTTTCTAGTTTTCTCTTTGTCTTTTGTTTAACTATGATACACTATGATGTTGTTTAACCATGATGCACTATGTGGTTTTCTACCTATTACCTTTGCTTGGATTTCTCAATACTTTTCGAATATATGAGTTGATATTTTTCTTTGGGTTGGGAAATTCCATTATTTTCTCTTGAAACATTATTTCTACCTAAGTTGCCAGATGACAATTATGTATGCTATTACCTTTTATCATGTCCCATTTATCTCTGAAGCTGTTTTCTGAATTTTCTATACTTTTAGTGCCCTGTACTTTAGTCTGGACATTATTTATTAACTGTTCTTCTGGTTTATTAATCTTCTCTACTACTCTATTTAGTCTTCTGTTCATTATACCCATTCATTTCTTATTTTCAAAAAACTCTATTTTTCAGTTCTAGAATGTTAGTCTGAGTCTTATAAATTATAGTTCTCTAGTAAATATCTTATAATCTCTTTTATCAAAAGTTTAGTGAACATTATAGATGTCACTAATCTATGGACCTTTTTTTTAGAATTATGCATTTTCTCCCTGGTTCAGTTTCTCATTAGACTTGATTTTTTTTAATTAAATGAAGCATATTATATATGAAAAGTTATAGCAGCTCTATATGATATTATCTTCTTTAGCTTGGGTTCAAACATCCTCTGGTATGGGCTACTTTGTGGGGGAATACATCACATTAATCCTTTTAGGAAGTAAGTTGAATGGAACCTGGGTTCTAGTTCTTAGATCTCATTCTACTGCCGATTTATCTTCTCGTCTTGATGTAGTTCTTCAGTGCTTCCAACTAAAGCCTATGGTGATAACTAAAGATCTTTCACATTGATGAATAATAAGGCATAGTTTTGGTCTCCTCAGCCCCAGGAGTCAACTGAAACCATAATTTTGTTTTTCAGCAGTTTTCTGCTTAGGTTCTAAGCCTTTTGCCTGCAAAGTTGAAGAACTGAGCATGTGTCTTGGGTGTAAAATCACTCAGTGCAGGAGCTATCTCTGTACCTCCTTCCTTTCCAGGATCCCAGCCACTTTTCTCCTCACTGTCTAGGCTTTCCCTAACTATAATTATTGCCTTTCCAGTCTTGTGAGAATGCCAAAAAATCTGTTTGTTTTTCTGTTTCTTAGCTCAGTTTCTTACCGATTTTTAAGAATCAGCCAATTTCCTGAGAGGAAAAGTGACTTGCAGAATATCAGCTTATCTCTCTGCTGTTTCACTTACATTTTGGCCCTTGAAGCTTTAATTGCTTCGTCAATTCATAAATGCCTTAAAACAAACTTTTTAAAACAGATTTTATGTGGATTTTCTAATTATTCTTGGCAGGTCTGCTACAAATGAATCCATTAGAACCTGAAAATAAGTCTGTTTTTTATTTTTGAAAATGTGTAGTGATATTTATGTGTGTTTATTTTGCATAAATGATATTTTAATATAACTTTTTATTCAGTATTTTATAAGATATATTTATGTATATAAGTAGTTTGTATATGTATGTATGCATGTGTGTGTACATGTATATATATATGTATATATAGTTAGTAGAGCTTATTGCTTTTAACTCCAGGATAATATGACATAATTTGCTTTCAACACAATTTATATATTCATTCACATTTTGATGGACATTCACATGTTGCCTTCAACTCCCTGCTACTACAAACAGTGTATAATAACATACATATCACCTCATGGTCGTTTGTGAGAATTTGTGATGTATATGTGCTAATGAGGGGATGATGGAATGATTGTATATACACATAAAATTATTTACTTCTTTAAATGATATTCTAATATATCATCATTGAAAATTACTTGGTATTGATGCTTAAGCCTATATTTTTAATGAAATATTATATATTTTAGTATTGTCTCGCTTTTTAAAAAATTATTGGTAATCCTGCGTTAAATATTTGAGAAATTTTCCCTTCTTTCCAAGAATTTGTATGCTTTAAAAATTATTTATTTATGGTTTAAAAAGGCACTGTAAGTAAAACTGACCCACCTTAGATAAGTGGTCTAAACCTGGAATTATGATGACCTGTAAAAGCCTAAGAGAAATGATTATAATGTCTGTTAAAAAGTTATGCTTCTGTTTATTTTTCTTCAGCACTTATCACAGTTTTGCTTTATGTATTTGTTGAAAGGTTATTTGGAACATAAGCCTTAAGAACTGTTGCCTTTTTATTGTCAGTATATACTTGTATCAATATAAGTTGCATATTTTCTTCCTTTTGATGTTTTTTCTTGACTTTTTAACTTGAATATAATTTTTTAATCACCATATTTTTTACAGATTTATTTATTTCTTTGAGAGAGTGCATGAGCAGGAGGAGAAACAGAAAGAGAGATAGAGATGGAAAGGATCCTTGAGCAGACTCCCCACTGAGCACAGAGCCTATGCAGGGCTCAATCCTAGGTCTCTGACATCATGACCTGACCTAAAATCAAGAGTTGGCCACTTAACCAACTGAGCCACCTAGATGCCCCTCATCTCTGTATTTTTTAAAATCATGACACATTCTATTATTTTAATTTTGTAGTCATTGTCTGGTACTTTTACTATGAGCAATATATTGTTAGACTTTATTTTTTAACTAACTATGAAACCATTTATCTTGGAGTTTGTAAATTTTCTATGCTTACTTAAATAATTACATTTTATTTATTTTTTTGTTGTTGTTGATAATCATTTTAGTTTTGTCCTAGCTGCCTGTTGTGTTTTATGGCTATTTTTTTATTAGAATATATACTATCTAATGATTTATTAGATATTAATGTTTGTCAGTTGTACCAGTGTTTATTTTTATATTTTGAAAATAAATATATGTTTAATTATTAAGTAATAAGACATTTTTAAATCTCCACTATTTCATTTGAAAAATTTAGTATAATTCTGCTGCTCCCACACTTCCCCTAAACATAAGATATCCCAAGTTTTATTGTTAATGGAAGGCTAAGAGAAGTCTGACTTAAGAATAATAGATTGGAGGAGCACCTGAGTGGTTCAGTTGGTTGAGTGACCAGCTCTTGGTTTCGGCTCAGGTCATGATTTCATGGGTCATAGGATCGAACTCCACATCAGCTCCATGCTCAAAGGGGAGTCTGCTTGAAGATTCTTTCCCTTTGCCCCTTCTCCCACCTACTCTTTCTCTATCAAATAAAAATAAATAAATCTTAAGAAAAAAAAGAATAGATTGGGAATGGAAGGACAGATGTGTTTTGAGGAGCTAACAAGAAATATCTTCAAGGTGAACTGAAATAGGACAAGCTTCTAAAATGGTTCCAGGTCCAATTCTTGTTAGAGGGCCAAGACCCAAGAATTAGAGAAGTCACTTCAAAGACCACAATGTAAAAACAAGCCTGGAATGTAAAAATAAAATTAAGTCAGGAGTCATGAAAAATTTGGTGCAAAGAAGATCATGAACAAATGGGAACTTTGTGGATTATTTGGAGTGAACATTGATGGAGGCCTTTGATTTATCTTTTTGGGAATTATTGGTTTATAGCCAATAATATGTCAAGCTGACTTAAAGGATTTCAGTAGAGCTAGTGCTATAAGAATTGAAATCAGAATGAATCCTTGAGTACTGATAAGTCAGAAACTTCATTGTATAATGAAACTTTAGCTGACTCTTAAAGGAGAGAAATGTGGAGAAACACAGAAAATGGAAGAATGCAATCTGACTCAACAATAATAATGAATTTACAATTATGAAGAAAAGGGTCAATAAGGACAGACTGAATAGCTGTGGAGTATTGCTAACCAATCTTTTTTCTTTTTTTAAAGTTTAATTTTAATTCCAGTTAGTTAACACAGTGTTATATTAGTTCAGGGATACAGTATAGTGATTCAGCAATTCCATATATTACCCAGTGCTCACTCATCACAATTGCATTTCTTAATCCTCATCACCTATTTAACACATCCTCCCACCCATCTCCCCACTTACAATCATCAATTTGTTCTTTATAATTAAGAATCTGTTTCTTGGTTTTTCTCTCTCTCTCTCTCTTTTCCTTTTGCTCTTGTTTCCTCTTGTTTGCTCTTTTCCTTTTGTTTTGTTTCCTAAATTCCAGAAGAGTGAAATCATGGCTATTTGTCTTTCTCTCACTGAATTATTTTGCTTACCATTATACTCTCCCACTCCATCCATATCTTTGCAAATTGCAATATTTCATTCTTTTCCATAGCTGAATATTTGCATTGTATACATATCCCATATATTTTTTATCTATTCATCAATTTTGGGCTGCTTCTATATCTTGGCTATTGTAAATAATACTTCTATAATATAAGGGTGTATGTATCTCTTTGAATAAATGTTTTTGTATTCTTTGGGTAAATACATAATAGTGTGATTACTGGATTATAGGGTAGTTCTATTTTTAACTTTTTGAGAAATCTCCATATTGTTTTCCACAGTGACTGCACCAGTTTGCATTCCCACCAACAGTGCAAGAGGGTTCCTTTTCTCCTGTATCCATGCCAACACCTGTTGTTTCTTGTGTTTTTGATTTTAGCCATTCTGAGAGATGTGAAGTGATATAGCATTGTAGTTTTGATTTGCATTTCCCTGATGGTAAGTGATGATGAGCAACTCTTCATGTGTCTGTTGGCCATCTGTATGTCTTCTTTGCAGAAATATCTATTCATGTATTCTACCCATTTTTAATTGGATTATTTAGTTTTAGGGTGTTTTCTAAGTTCTTTAAATATTTTGGATATTAACTCTTTATTAGATATGCCATTTGCAGATAACTTCTTCTATTCTATAGATTGCCCTTCAGTTTTGTTGACTGCTTCTTCCACTGTGTAGAACTTTTTATTTTGATATAGTCCCAATACTTTAATTTTGCTTTTGTTTCCCTTGCCTCAGAAAAAAAAGTTGCTATGGCTGATGTCAGAGAAGTTGCTGCCTGTGCTCTCTTTTAGGACTTTTATGGTTTCAGTTCTCACATTAGGTCTTTAATCCATTTGGGATTTATTTTTGCATATGGTGTAAGAAAATGGTACTGCTGACCAATCTTGCCTGATAGGAAATAACAGGCGAAAGAAATATAATTGTAATTATCATCTATTTTTTCTCAGTTCTAGAGGAAAAGCTGTCCATTCCTTCTTTAGTCAGTAAGCGTCATTAGGGCAGGGATCATTTTTATCATCTTGACAATATAAATCCTCTACTTAACCAAAAACCTAAGAGTTAATGCATGTTTAATAATTGTGCATTGAAAGAAGAAAAGAAGGTGATGATAAGCTATTTCGTGTTTTGGGCCAATGAGTATTGCAATCAGGAACCATCAAAGACTAATTTAGGTAGTCACAAAGTAAATACTGAATATGTTGGAGAAAAACAAATGAAGAAATGGCTCATCCTGAAAGGATTTTTGTGATACCACTTGGGAAAGCATTTGTGTTGCAGGATTTCGAATTGGGTGTACTTGTAACATAAATTTCTTCCATTAACATAAGAGCTAGCATTCTTAATAGAATGATATGGAACATTAAAACAATTATCCATTATCCGTTATCAGATACTTCATTCCACTCCACCCACATACCAGTAAAATGCCTTTGTATCACTAATCTGGGTATTACTAAAGATTACTGAAGATCACTGCAACATTTTCAAAACCTTTTGAAATTTTCTTTTGCCTAGCAGAAGATCCTAAGCACACCCAACACTACTACTTTTAAGTAAGGGGCCAGAGAAAATATAGACAATGTTAATTAAAAAGCTATAGAAGCTTTATCAAACTATATATTGAGTTTACTTTTTTAAAAAAGATTTTATTTATTCATGAGAGACACACAGAGCTAGAGAGGCAGAGACACAGGCAGAGGGAGAAGCAGGCCCCATGCAGGGAGCCCAAGGTGGGACTCATCCTGGGTCTCCAGGATCATGTCCTGGGCGGAAGGTGGCGCTAAACTGCTGAGCCACCCAGGCTGCCCCGAGTTTAATTTTTTTTAAATGAATAAAATGACTGGAAATAACCATATAATGAATCATCAGTAGTCTTAAGTTCAACTAGATTTCTTAAAACCCAACAGAACTCAAGTGTTCTGTTCATTGTTTCTCAAAGTACGTATAGATATTTGTAATCGGAATCCAAAATAAAGTAGGATAAATACTGAACTATTTCAACAGTCAACGAATCATTCTGAAGTAAACACTGCCACTTGTACAGAATGGTCTGTTTCCCAGGGCGGGAACTTGTTTGAGGCTGTGTGTTTTGGGTGGCAAAAAGGTGGTTACCTAGCAACAACCCCTCCTCCCAAGTCTCTGCAGCTAGAATGGTATTGTTCACGTCAGTGAATTGATTACTTGTTTGCTGAATCGAACGAGAACAATGTAATAATGTGGTAGGGTATGAATCTTAAACATAAGAAACTTACAGGTTTTTCCTGTGTGTTGGATCATCTTCCCATTCCTCATCTGGTGCCGGGAGAAGCTTGTATAAAGAGATTGGATAATAAATAATATGCTATTCATCAAATGAAAATGAGGAAAACCTCTGACATTTTAATTAATAACATTTATTTCAGTTTGGTTTTAAAGCAAGCAATGAAACAGTTACTATCTTCACAATAGCATTAGCTCTGGGCAAGAGGTAATTTTATCACAATGTGCCCTTAGAAATGAGACAGCCCAGGGTGGGATGGGGTTCTGTAGAAAGAGAGTTTAAACAGTCTAGACAGATTTTAGATGACAGCATTTTGCCACCTGAAGCAAAATTAATGAGATACTAATTTATATAAAACATACAAATAAGGTACTTACATTTACAACAAATGAGTTTAACCATATGTTAGCAATAACTTAGCCAGGAAACACATATTCTAGTAAGCCTCACACCATATATTTTGTTTACCTGTGGTATATGAATCAAAATAAATACCACTTTCATCTAATGAATGTCTATTCCTAGGGACAATCCCACTAGGTTCATGCATAACTGAGGAAGCAAGTAATCTGAATGAAATGAAACGATGAGGACACAAAACACAGGTTCTGCCAATGGAAAAAAATTAAACATAGTAAATTAGTTTATGTTTTCATAGCATGACAATATAGGGTTTTAAAAAATCTGTTAGAAGAATGTTAAAATGCCAAGTATGTGGGAACAGTAGAAAGGGAAAGAAAAGGACTTTGGTTTATAAAATTTTCCATGATGCAAAAGACTGAAGCTAATTTTCCCCCAGACACAATCCTGACGCTCAGGGCGACTGCTCACCAATGTGCAGGAACCTGTCACTTATGTAGTAGCTTTCTGGGAGCCACTCAGTGCCCCCGTCCTCCCCCATCCCAGCACATACTGAATGTCATTTGCTCACTGAGCTCCAGAGCAAAAGAATTCTTTGCGGAGCAATAATTGACAGTTGAAGTTACAACATGAGTTCTCTCCTTTGGAAAATTGCTAAACATTTGTTTTAAAAGGAATACTCTTCGGATTAAAATTAATCAGATCCTGACACCCTATATTCTCCAGTTCTTCAAACCCAGAAATATTATCCATTCAGAAAAAAAAATGTTTTCCTAACAAAATAACCAATAATCATCAATTTCATTAATTTTCAATTTTGGTCTGATTCTTGTTATTATTTTGCACAATCCTGTTAGAAGTCAAGGCTTTTAACCAGAAATGCCATTCCAGGAGCAGTCTCATTATATGCAAAAGTCATAACTGAGAGTGAGTCTGAATACAGAAGGGATTATTCCCATCTGTTCCTAAGTACTTCAACTGGTCAAATGTCAGATATTAAAGGGAAGAGAACTGACAGACAGATGGAGCAACAGCATCAGCAAAATGTTTAGACTATTTATTAGAAAATAAGTGATTATAGAGGGAAAACTGTTATCTTATTTCAAATGGATTAATGTGCAGTGGATTCTTTTCTAACGTAGGTATAACATATCAAAGAAAAATTTAGAAAGCAAGAAACGTATTCCTGCATGTCACAATGTTCATTTGATGCAGACATTTCTGTCTTCTGACTCTTAGCCTAAATCATCCCTGTAAATCGCGTTATTCTGATAACTCACAGGCACATTTTTACTCATCTTGATGATCAGGAGATTTTATATTAGAAACTGACAAGAATGAGTTTGGGGGCTCATCACCATGTGTCTGTGAGCCCCCCTCCTGTGGCCCCCCCCCCCCCCGAATAGCAAAGCTAATCTCCAGTAGTCCAACAGTTAAAATAATTGATGAGTATGTGTTGAATCCTCAGGGGAGAAGGGAGGAAGAAAGAAGGAGAGGAGAGGCTTGGAGGGTGGAGGGAAGGAGGGCAGGTGCTGATTTCAACCCTGTAGCGTCAGGATTGCGTCAATTCGGGTTTCAGCCACGTCTAGAGTCTCAGAGACGAGCTTCTCAGAAGAGCCAAAACAGGAACAGGGGTGGCAAATCACTGGGCGAGGGCGGGAGGACCTCCCTCTCTGCCTCCTCCCGTTCAGGGCACAGGTCCTCTGGGCTCCGCGCCGTTGTTCCCAGCGCTCGGGAAAGCCGGCGCCTCAGATCCGGGCAAGTGAACCAAGCCAGGGAGTTTTCCGTTCAGCACCTCGGACAGAACACGCAGCAAAAAAATGGCTCCGATCACTACCAGCCGGGAAGAATTTGGTAAGCAAGTTACCCAACTTAGAACTGCGGTTGATTCTTGAATACTCCAGGGTGGGCTGCTTTGTTGTTGTTGTTGTTGTTGTTGTTGTTGTTGTTGTTGTTGATAATGATGATGATGATGATGATGTTGTTGTTTTTCCAGGGGATGTTGAATATGGATTTCCTAGGTAATCTGAAAAGAAAATGAGAACTGTAAAGGGGGCAATCGTGGCTTATCTCTGTTGTTTCCCCCTTCCTTGCTGTCTTTCTCCTTAAAATTGCCTTCTGCATGCTACAGGGATTTTACATCCAAGAAGTTCCGAAACGTTCAGGCAGCTCTGTAAATTGCAGCACCTGCTAAGTAAAGGAAAGGGGTCTGTTGTTTGCTGTGGGTTCCATTAATTCCGTAGGTGGTTTTTATTGGTAGGTAAATCTGTATTTAACTTACCAGGAGAAGCCAATGTTTCTGTGATTACATAAGGGTTTGATCTCAGTATAAAGCAACTTGTATGTTGGTAGTTTGGGATATATATATATATATATATAAAATAAAATATATATAATTATATATATAATCTGTATATATATATTTTATTACAGAGTGTAACGTAAAGTTGTTTTTCTCTGCTGTTTTTCTTGTATCCTTGAAATATGTTGCTAGTGGAAGACACAGAATCCTATGATGCTAGGGTTAAAGTGATATTTGAAATGAACTAGCTTGGTCCATTGCATTTCGCAGGTGAAGTAACCAAAGCCCAGAGAGATGAGGGAAGTGTTGCAGGTCGAACACTTCACTAAAAGGTACTGGAAAGTAGAATTAGGAATCATGTTTTCCAGTTCAATTTTCCTTTTCCTGTACCAGTTTTTTTGGCACCACTGCTCTCTTTCTCTCTTTCAGTAAATAAAATCAGATGTACTTCAAACTAAAAAGTAGTATTTTTAGGTCCTATTATATCCCAAAGAGAAGAGATGGAGTTTTACTTACTTTACAAGTATTCAGAAAAATTCAGGAAATGTTACAGAAGTTTGTGGATAAGAAATGATATCTCCGAGTACATGAAAATTATTATTAAACTGAGTGAAATGACTGAGGTTTTTGCTCTCAAAAGCTTAAGACCTTTTCAGTAGAGAATACACAGTGAGTACAGAGTACATGAGTCTTTCCAGGAGACCTTGAAATTTTGCCTTGTGACATAAGTATTGAATAAATACAATCTGTGACATTAATTCAGAAATGAGTTTATTTTACAACATTTTATTTGGGTGATTGAATTTATATTGTTGTGATGCTTATTCCTGATTTCTGATTTGAAAAGAAGAAATTTTCTACTACTGAGGCATTTTCAGAGATGGTGCTACTGAAAAATATGTTATAGATTGGCCCTTTGATCTATTTAGGAGGGAAAAGGGACAATTTTCTATTGTTTTTATTGTTCTCCCACGATTGGGTAAAGAACTACCTTAGTTTATGATTTGGTTTTGCTTCCTGGCCTTGGATTATTAGAGAGTCCAGGAGTGGAATTTTCCCCCCACAAAGACTTGAATAGAAGGAAAAACTGAAAAGCTGATAGTAAGTTTAGCTGATTATCTTTAGCTCTCGCCTCATTCTTTTTCTGCAGAATTCGCTGCTTTTTCTACTTGGGGAATTTAAAGGTTTATTTTTCATCTCTACATGATCAGTTTCTTGATATAATTTCAGTATAGAATTTTTATTGCTGTTTTTTAATCTTTTATATATTTGTTCTTATTTGTCATTACTGATTCTTATGTTCTTTGAGTTTAGTTTTGAATTATGAAGAGATAGGCAGAAGATTTGGAGGGATGAGGAAGGGGAGTAACAAAAGATTATTCTTTCAGGGGTTATTCAAACAAGCCTTAACCCTTTCCTGACTGACTTCTAACTTTACTATTCACTATTTGGGATAAAAATAGTTAAGAATGAAATTAACTGCAGATAATATTACATTAGTTATAGTCACTATGATTATATTAAACACTGACTCAGTTGACGCACTGTGTCCAGATTTAGCAATATGCTTTTACTTACACAGTGTTATTAATCATTTGTTGGAGAAATATGCTTACATATGGGACATGATAAGCTTCATGCATAATCAGTGTTACCTAATGTCAGTAATTTAATGTGCCCTCATTCAAGGAAAGAATGCCAAGTTCAATTTGATTACCCTTTACCATGTAGAAATGTGCTAGAAAAAATAAGTTTATGGATAAAATTGGACTCTAAATTATCTATACTTACTCTTCTCATTACACATTAAGGAATGGTGATTCATTTGTAACTGTTGTTGTTTTTTTTTTTTTATCCCACTTAGGTATAATTAATTTGTACTTTGGAAATACAGTGTTTGAGAAATTTAGGATCTGTATACAAGGAATTTGTAGTGTTTATAAGTTATGTAAAATTAAAAAAAAGTTATGTAAAATTAATATCCTGTTCTTCATTGTTTTTTGTTCTTTTTTCCCCAATATATGTCACATTTCTCTTACCGTGTTCCATAATTGAGATGGAAATTATTAACGAGTTTGTGACAATAGCATATAATGTTCCTTCATTTCTTAAAATTCCTGGAACCACTGAGCCCCTTTGCTCAGTGCTTGAATGTCTGCTGCTTGAATCTAGGATAAATAAAGAACTACTAAGAATATAAAATCTCTCAGTATTTGAAGAATGTACACTTAGAGTTTCATAGTCAGTAAAAATTGATGCTTCTGGAAAGCCTCAAAATGTCAAGAAAACATAATGAAATTAGTACTGACCTATCATGCTAGAGTTAACTCATGTTATCTGAGAAAAGAAAGGTAGGTCAGGGTCATTTGGCATCCCTCATCCCTGACCTAAGCCCAGTTTCATCATTTTATTTGATTTGTGAAAAATTACTGAAATAGGAAAGTTTCTATCATAGTGTATTTTTTTCTGTATGTCACACAGTGTATGTGTTTATTCCTAAGGTGATATGAAACATGTACATAACTCATACCCAGAACAGTCGGAAAGTAATCCAATCTGTGCAGCCTACAGCAATTACCAGCTCCAGTATGCTTTTCAAATAGGCTCATACCTCCAACTCTGCTCCTTTAATATGTTATTGGTCATTTGATTTTTCAGATGAAATCCCCACAGTGGTGGGGATCTTCAGTGCATTTGGCCTGGTCTTCACAGTCTCTCTATTTGCATGGATCTGCTGTCAGAGAAAATCATCCAAGTCTAACAAGACTCCTCCATATAAGTTTGTGCATGTACTAAAAGGAGTTGATATTTATCCTGAAAACCTAAGTAGCAAGAAGAAGTTCGGAGCAGATGACAAAAATGAAGTAAAGAATAAACCAGCTGTGCCAAAGAATTCATTACATCTTGACCTTGAGAAGAGAGATCTCAATGGCAATTTTCCCAAAACAAACCTCAAAGCTAGTACCCCTTCTGATCTGGAGAATGTGACCCCAAAGCTCTTTTCAGAAGGGGAGAAAGAGGCTGTTTCCCCTGATAGCTTAAAGTCCAGCACTTCCCTTTCTTCAGAAGAGAAGCAGGAGAAGCTGGGAACCCTCTTCTTCTCCTTAGAGTACAACTTTGAGAAGAAAGCGTTTGTGGTAAATATCAAGGAAGCCCGTGGCTTGCCTGCCATGGATGAGCAGTCAATGACCTCTGACCCATACATCAAAATGACGATCCTCCCAGAGAAGAAGCATAAAGTGAAAACCAGAGTTCTGAGAAAGACCTTGGACCCGGCTTTTGATGAGACCTTCACATTCTATGGGATCCTCTACACCCAGATCCAAGAGTTGGCCTTGCACTTCACAATCTTGAGTTTTGACAGGTTTTCAAGAGATGATATCATTGGAGAAGTCCTTATCCCTCTTGCAGGAATTGAATTATCTGATGGAAAAATGTTAATGAACAGAGAGATTATCAAAAGAAATGTTAGGGTAATTCATTTTTAGTGCTTAAAGTATTTATAAACAATCTTTTATTTAGCTTTTTTGTATCTAGGGGATTTTCATTAAACTGATAAGTTTTATACATATCACCTTTACCATGTTTAATTATTATTAATCATAGTCAAATGGGGAACAAGGGAATAGAGTGTATGAAAGAATATTTAATCCACAACTGAAATGCTTAAAATATTTTAATTATATCAAATGAATAGGCATTTTTATGGATATTTAAATAATACTTATATAAGTATTTTTATTAATTCCTGTCATAAGTATTTTGACTAAGATTGCCACTTAAACTAAAATACAGGCAAATATTTCTTATGCATAAACAAGTTAACAAATATGTTTCAAGGTCAGCATAATTGAATTTGAAATTTAAAGTAAAATCAATTTATCCTGATGATTTGGAAGTTGTATTGACTTTTCATGGAATTTCTTTTTAAGGAGGAGACATCATATCATATTGAATTATAAATGTTCATCACTATGTTGTATGACAAGAAGTGAGCTATTCTGCCTTTGTAGTTACACTGCTTTGGTAGCTCTGAGACTATTAGACAATGATAAGATATCAAAATTAATTCTATTTCTCCTTTAAGTATAGAACTCAATTGCTTTAAACTGTAGTATTTCAGAATAACTTGCTTCTATAAGGCATGATTTTATAGAATACCATAAAGCTCACCTTTGTTTCTTTGTTGAAATTAATGAAAAGTCAAAGGCCAGAAAATTAAGTAGCTTCTTTGAGACACCCAGTTGTTTAGTGGCACAGTAGGAATAAAGATATATTCCTAGCTCTTATTCTTCTTGGACTCCTTATTCCTATAATGACCCCATTATAGTTTTTGTATATAGATTGAAGTTTTATATGACCAGCCATCATTCTTAGTTATAATCTAGCCCTGAGTTTACATTTTGTTACTATCATATAAAACTTGTAATTTGAGTTCTTCATCATCTTACCGAATATCTTTAAAGTAAAAATAAAATCTAAGTAGCATACAAAGAAGGATCTTATGATACTCTCCAAAAACAAAGTATTAAAAATTGAGTCAATTCCCTCCAATACTTAATTCATTTCTTAGATTTGAATGAGGACTTTGAGTGGGGGCTGGGGACAGAGCTTTTTAACTCCATCAGCCCCCTTGGGCAGGAGACGGTAGCAGTTAGAATAAATTTCAGTTGGTCTGAATTCAAATTTCAATAATGTCAGTGCTTTTGAAAAAAACAAATCAAATCAAGCTTGAATCATTTTGCCCTATTACAGAGCCATTCACATGATTAGACAATTTTTATTACTATTAATAACTTTAAAAAGTAGTTATTTTAGTTAAAAAGCAAAAGTAAAAAAAACAAAACAAAACACAAAAAACAACACCTGTATAGGTTATACTCTATTACCCTTTTAAACATTTCTAGTAATGGGTGTGGCTAACTCTATAGATTTTAACATCCTGTAGTACCTAAAATCACCACAAGATGGCAGCCAGTTGTTTTTAGAATGTGAGAGTACTGCACAAAAGCTTGAATTCCTTAGCATATTAAAAATAAGTAAGAAAATTACACTTAAATCATAACATTGTATTGCTTTAAAGTGTTGCTATAAGTATAAACTTCAAACAAAAAATAATAAAAAAAACTTACACCACATCTCTCTTTGTTTAGAAGTCTTCAGGACGGGGTGAGTTACTGATCTCTCTCTGCTATCAATCCACTACAAATACTCTCACTGTGGTTGTTTTAAAAGCTCGACACCTGCCGAAATCTGATGTGTCTGGACTCTCAGGTAAGAATGCTTCTGAAAAAAACTCAAGTCTCAGTGTACAAGTGAGTAATAAATTGAGCAAAATAGTTGGCAACTAATATGATTTTGATTTACCTTTTACTCACAAGAGCAAGTGATGTGATTGTTTTTTCTGCTTCTCATTTAATGGAATAACGATGTGAGCCAAACCATTAGCAAGAAAAATAAAACTACATAGTCCTAAAATCTAAACCATTGCTAATACATCGTAGATGTCTGATTGAGTGGGTTTGAAGCAGAAGGCAGTGATAAATGCAGAGGTGAGAGGTCATTGCCAAAAACAGCAATGGTTTGGGAGAAGAGTCCATTATTTTCATGTTTTTAATGAGCCTGCCTTCATTTACACTTCTGTTGCTATTTTATTATTTTTCATTTAATTCCTTATGCATCTGCTTTAAGCATTAGCTTTTAGTTTTGTGACTAATTTTAAAAAATTATTTATTGTATTGCACAGTGAAAAGAACACATGGCCTATGGGTTAAAGTGATATGAGTTCAAATCCAAATCCTTCCATTTTAGTATATAACCTTGGTTATGTTTCATAATCTCTCTACAAACTATATATAATAATACTTAACTTTAGGGGGATTGAGAAGACTAGAAAGATATACTTCATTAAAAGACATCTAGGTTTTTTTTTTATTATTATTACTGTTACTATTATTTAATAATGGCAGTTGAATGTCTCAAATGTTTAGATTAGGAAGCTGAACGGAATCATATACTTCGACTAGAAAGAGGCAAAATAATATAATTAAATGTGCGATAAGGTAGTATGATCCTAACATCCACACATTAAGGATGACACAGGGAAGACCAGCACTTGAAAACAAGAAGCAAACCCAGCTGGTGATAGAGAAGCACAAAATTCAAAGCAAAAAAGGACATTGCCATTGTGAATTCTAAATGCCTGTTCAACAAAAAAAATAGAGAGGTAGAGAGACTCACCCACTCATACAACTCAGTCAGGCTGAGTCTTGTCTGATGTTTTTTTCTTCTATCCTATTTTCTGGAATGGGTTCTAAGTAATCAAGACCATTAATTTTTTAAATATTATCTCTTTTTCCTGCCATTATACTTCCTTTCCCATCCTGTGGTTTAGAGCTATTTTCTCTTCACATTGCACATTCTTACTTGTTTTCAATTCGTTGATTAATAGAGAGTCCAGGCTTTATCCATATTTTCACTTTGTTCTGACTCATTTTCATTACCATCTCACTTTATTGGCATGCAACAATCTCTAAGGGCACCAGTATGTGGAGATCAACTCTCCAGCCAGGTTCTGCCAGTATAACATCTGTCGTTTACCATTGCAGATCCCTACGTGAAAGTGAACCTGTACCATGCCAAAAAGAGAATCTCTAAAAAGAAGACTCACGTGAAGAAATGCACCCCCAATGCAGTGTTCAATGAACTATTTGTCTTTGATATTCCTTGTGAGAGTCTTGAAGAGATAAGTGTTGAATTTCTGGTTTTGGATTCTGAAAGGGGATCCAGAAATGAGGTGATAGGGAGGTTGGTCCTGGGAGCAACAGCAGAAGGAACCCGTGGAGAGCACTGGAAAGAGATCTGGGACTATCCCAGGAGACAAATTGCCAAGTGGCATATGCTCTGTGATGGGTAGCATCCTAGCTATGATGAGTTGGAACTCAATGGTTTTTACTAGGCAAGGAGCAATTTTCTTTCTCTTTTTTTCCTGATATGTGATTACAAGCTTGTGGAAACAAGCTGCCCTTTTTTTTTTTTTTTTGGTTGTTAGAAATGGATTGAATTAGCAGACCAGAAAGTAACTATAAATGTGTGTCATGATGCTTTCCCCCCAATATTCGAGAAGTTGGATAAATTTTCCTGAGGTATTTAATCTCTTCTGCAGGTGGCCAGAGTAGCCAAGCATTTTATGAATATGGCAGTGCAATCCCAAGCTATGGATATGGTTTAGAAGGTGATGATCTCATGGGAACGTATCACTGGAAAGCCATGTGGTTTTTAGGATTTAGAAATGAAAAGCATGCTTTCTCTTATGAAAATTCATCCATTTTTCTTCAGATGGGAAGTCCATTTTTCTTTAAATCCAAAGATATTAAAGAACATTCTCTAGTTTGTTTTTATTCATTATGTCGTGTGCAAATGGTCGTCTTGCATATAAAAAAGCATATGGTCATTTCTCTTTAGTTTGTAATTATTTGATACTTTATCATACAAAGAGTAACTTGCTTTTGTTTCAAAAGGACAGTGAACAAGCTGAGAAATCACTTTATCAAAGGGCTGAGTTGAGAACACTGTGGCTGAAATATTATTTTTCTCCCTCCTAAGGTTATATGTGAGTCAAATTGTTGTAAAATATGATCTCACATAAGAACCACAGCCTTGAATTATTCACTGCCCTTCATAAACATCAGCGTGGTCTAAGAAAGCCCTGTTTACCGTTGTGAAATTGTGGAATTAGTTAGTGGGTCAAGAAATAAACTTCAGCTGGAAATGCAGTTAGAAATGCAGCTTTCTGAAAAGAAATATGTACAGTCTGTAAGTGTGCATTCAGGGCCATCCCTTGTGCACAGAAAGGGCATAGCTAAGTCTTCGTTTAGCTTGTCCTCCCCTAGAATGGACTAAGCTACTATTTGGAAAGAAACAGAATGAGAACTGAAGTTTTAACCCTTGCCAGATAGAAAGCGTCACTTAAGCCAACAAACTAAGTAATGCCTAAAAAATAGCTACACAGCAAAGCCTAATATAATTTACACATGTTCACACAAAATATATTTAGGCTGTCAAATTAGCACAACAAAGTATGTTTCACTATCTTTTCTAGGCTAATTTGTCTCGAGCTGTTGTCTGTGGAGCAGTTTATAGACTCGTGTCTTGTATGGTTTTTCCAGTACCAGGGCTTTAAAATTCAATAGCAACCTGCGAGAGCAAAGCAACGCCCTGGGATTACTTGAAAGAATGAACTTGAGGTAGCATCATTATATTTGAGTTTTTAGCGAGTATGAGTGAAACGGGGTACAGTCGAATTATTAAATATGCAAGTTAGAAATAAAGTCTACTGAAAAATTCACATTTTGAGTCAGGTTTTGTGTCAGTACTTTAGCAGTTTTTGAGAATGTGTTTGATATCACAGTGTTTGTAAATTCTATGACAATGCATTTTCAAAACAACTTATACATGCTTTTTATGACTATGCCTAATGTAAAGAAAATGTTTTACATTCTGTTTGTACAAAGATTGAAGTCAGCCTCTTTTTTGTGCTTTAAGATGACTTTGGGATTAAAAAAGAATATCCCCTATCATTGTCTTTATTCCATCAGAAAGTTACCGCACAGCATTTCTACGAAAGCAACATGAAATGAATTATAGTCAATGTGTGGTTTGGGGACGTCAAATGGCCTTTTTCTTGTATGTATATTTGGTGTCATGGGCCATGTAATATAATATATTTTGGAGCTCTGAGAAGTTGTGAGGAGTCAACTCTAAGTATCCTTCACAGCAGCCAGAAGTTAACAGTGGTATCAAGTAAAGTATGGTTGTTGGCGGGTGATTTTTTTTTTTTTTTAAGTGTAACGAACAAAACCAACAACAAATACTTTTAAAATTACAATGAATAATTTGTAAATAGTTTTTAGTTTTTAAAATTTAAAGTGTTTTCGAGTGTGAAAAGTTGAGTAAAACTCTTTGTAACTGCTTTTAAGAAAAGAAAAAAGGAAAACTAGAAAGAAATTGAAACAGGCAGGGACATGTGATCCCATCATCTTCTGAAAATTTTACTGTTTTAAAATGTATTACAATATCAGTGTGAATATCTTGAATTCTGTTACAAATCCTGCGCTGTATGAAACATGTAAATTAATTGTTTGTCTCATTAGCAAATCCAACCCCCCTAATGGGGAGGTCTTTATGTTTGAAGAACCGTGTAACTCAGTAACTGACTTGTTCTGATGTTGTAACTCAATAGAAGTGATTTGGAAGGAAGCATGGTGTATGAGATGGTGTCTGTTCTTTTGTGCCAGCTCTGTATGATGTTTGTAAGACCATGTTTGTAAGACATGAATAAATTGCTGCTTTTGCCCAACCCATTTCAACTCAAACTTTCTGCCAATAGACTCTGTAATAAGAATCTTATTTCTTTCTAAGCTTTAAGTTTCCTGAATGGATCTCCTGGCATAGCATAGGTATCATTAGTGATTCAGCACCAAGGTCTTCCATTTATCTTAATTTCTTTAATCTTCACAATAATCATTGGAGGCAATTATCATTATTCCTATGATACAAAAGCAAAACTCGAGACTTGAGAAGCTTAGGCAATTGACTCAAGTGCATGTGGATAGGAAATAGAAGGATTTCTTGGCTGACTATGCTCTTCCCTCCTGGAGAAGTCCTCATCAACTGGATCCCCTAGACCCTTAAAGGGAATAATGCCCATATTCTTTGATTTTTCTGTTGTTGTCTTTTTAAGATTTTAATTTTTACTTAAGGACAGTTATGAGTGGGGTAGGGGGAGGTAGAGGGAAAGGAACACTTAGACTCCCCTAGGACCCTGAGATCATGACCTCAGTCCAAGTCAGATGCTTATCACCCAGGCACCCCAAGACTTTTCCTTTCTACAATATGTTCACTTTTCCCTATTGTACTTACTTTTTCAGTATTTTCTAGCACTATTCTTTACTCTTCTTTTTTTCTTTTGTGATCTTATTTTAGTCTCTTTCATTACCTATTATATATTATTGCTTTTTATTTTCTTTTTCATTTTTCCCGTATCCTTGCACCAGATAGATCAGGTTAGAAAAATGATGTGGAAATCTTATTTCTCCTTAGAAAGAGAGGGGAAAAACTCTCAGGACATCCACAGTGTTCCCATCAAACACCAGTAAAGGCGAATGGGAACTATGGTACCTGCCACTGGAGGATCAGCCACTGTTTATAACACCAGTCTATGCAGAGGAGTTCTATGTTAACACACTTGGAAAAACAGCCTTGTAAGTGGAATGCAACTAGAACTTGTTGCCATTATATTTTTGTCGCAAATCGTATTAACTGTGTTAGGAGCACACACAGATAAGTCCAAAGAGGTCGTTGGCCATTATATTCAAGTGTTCAAATATATTTTAGTTGCCAGAAGCAACCAGAGACACTGAGGAGATTTTCCTAGGGAGTTGTTCGTTAGGGAAATGCTAATTAAGGACACAGTGAGATACATCTACATGTCTATGACAGTGGTTGAAATTTAAAGTTTGAATATGTCAAGTGTCGTGAAGATTTAGAAGAACTAGGTCTCTCCTATGCTGCTGGTGGGGATGTAAAATGCAAAACTTGTTTGGGGAACAAGCTGTCAGTTTCTTAAAAGTTAAACATATACTCACCATATGACCCAGTCATTCTACTTCTAGGTATTTACTAAAAAAAATTAAAGTGTATGTTTACACAAACACTTATACATGAATGTCCATAGCAGCTTTACATGTTATAGCCAAAAACTGTACTCAACCTAAATGTTCATCAACAGGTGAATGGGTAAATGAATTGTGGTGTGTCTACACAGTGGAACACTACCCCAAAATGAAAATAAATGAACTACTGATACATGCAACAACATACATGAGTCTTAACAATAATTATACTCCGATAATCTCTCCTGACCCCACCCCAAAAAATGTAGAGTATATAATGTAGATTTCATTTATAGAAAATTTTTGAAAATGCAAGCTAATCTTTAGTGATAAAAGCAGATCAGTGTTTACTTGGAATTGAAAAGGGGAGTATGGAGAGGTGTGAGTGAGAGAGATTACAAAGAACAGGAGGAAATTTTGGGGTGTTGGGTATATTCATTTTCTTGATTGTGATAATAGTTTCATGTATCAAATAGATACATGTATCAAAATGTATCAATTCATACCCTTTAAATGTGTGCAATTTATTACATATAAATTATCCATAAATAAAACTGTTAAGAAAAAAAAAACATACAATAGAAGCCACCTATAACCATTTTTTTACAAAAAGGGATAATAATACTAACATTACTACCAGCAATATGATTTCTGAATATTAGTAATATTTAACATACATTGGGGGCAATTCATTTCTCTTAACATAGCTCCCCAGGAATATATAGATGACTGCCTTGTAAGGTCTTTTGAGGTGGTTCCTATGGAAGTTTGCCATCAACTCATTCACTAAAGTACATTTTGTTTGCTTTTCTATTTTTAAGAAATAGATTTCTAAATTCAACTTTGTTTTATAGTTCTATGAAATATTTACATATTTAATATTTAAATATTAGCATTTTCCTTAAGATCCATTTACAAAACAAAGTCTAACAGAAGCCCATTCTTCTATTTCTACAGTCAACCATTTCTCCTTTTCCATACATAATGACTTTTTTTTTCAAGATTTTTATTTCTTTATTTGAGAGAGATTGAAAGAGGGAGAGCATGAGCAGGAGGGGGCACAGAGTGAGAGGAAGAAGCAGGCTCCCTGCTGAGCAGGGAGCCTGATGTGGGACTGGATCCTAGAATCCTGAGATCATGACCTGAGCTGAAGGCAAATGCTCAACTGACTGAGCCACCCAGGTGCCCCATAATGACTTTTGAAAGTTATAGTTTCATCCTTCTTATTTTTAATGTAAAAAATGTGTACCTATATTCATATCTCCTTGTTTATTACTTGAACAAAAGCATGCTATACAATATATCATGGAGATCATTCCCTGGCTGCATGTAGAGCAAGACCTGTTCCTTTTTATGGCTATATAGTAATCCTTCACAGCATCAATTTTGAATGGCTATTTGGGAACTTGTGTTTATTTTCCCATTATAACATAAGGCCTTCATGTATTTTATTGATCTTTACATAACTAAAGTAGCTAGGCTGCATATAGGAAGTTCAATGAATATTTATTTAATTAAAGTAAAAGTCACTGTGTCAGATTTGAATCAAATCTAATTGATTATTATATGGGAGAAATTGTAAAAACCACTATTGTTAAGGAATGATGGTAGAAAAAAAAGTCACCACAAGGTCTAAAAGGATTTTTTGTCCTTCTGATGTAATTTATTATATATGAGAAGAATTATGAATATAATAGGCATGCCAAACTTTTTCAAATTAGTTTTGGGATGAACTATGTTTTACTGTTTATTTCTTAGAATTGGATTTATAATCACAATTTCTACTATTAAGCTAGTACTAAAGTGATTGTGTATTCCCTGAAAGGACATCATCTGAGCTCAAGGAAAGACAATTTAAAAGCCAGTTGGATATGGATTTCACTTGAAAATTTACTGTAGATGAGGGAGGGAAAAAATATTTTCTGTGGATGATTTGAAATCCTAACATTGAAAATGTATAGCACACATGAAAGATAGCCCAAGAAATACCAAAATTCATCTAAGCAAAAGATTTTAAGAGCAGGAAATTCCTGAAGGACCTACTTGGGTGTCCTATGCAAAGTCACAGAGAGCATTTGAGAAATCCAAGCAAGCAAGTAGATGCCCAGGCCACACCTTGAATGGCCATGTGGCTCAGGCAGCGAAGGCAGGAGCACACAAAGTATTGCCTCAGGTTCTGCTATGATGATAAGTCATTCATTGATTCAACAGAGAACCCATAAAGACACATGACTTTGGGATAGGAAATACATCTAGTTCTCAACCCCAAATTGCTCCCCTGACCCAGGTTGCAGAAAATACTGATGACACTAGAATCTGTATTATAGCTAGTGCTAACAACCACTACCTTGCACTTGGAATTAGTTGTCTAAAGTTTTTCTTTCCTGATGGAGAATCTCTCTGTGATAGGCATTCCTGCATCCTACATATCTGTTCATGGTAGTAGGTAGTGCGAATATTCATTGGATTGAAATTTAAAACAATAATAGAATGCATTTTCTAATTTATATCATCTCACTTAATGTATAGCACGACCCGGGATGTAGGTAATACTCCTTTAGTTCTCCTTATGATAAAGATAAATCTCAGAGTCTTATCCGATTTTGAACCACGCAGTGGCAAAGATGGGATGGAACCTGGGGCCTCCTGAATGCTAAGTCCTCATTTTGTGTATAAGCATCATGTTGACCTGCTTTTAAGCTGGCACAGAATCATGTGTTTTACTTCTTTCCCAATTCCTATGGCAAACACTGAAAATACTGTGAAATAATGGTTGCATTAATTCCCTAGGTTTGTGCATTCATTCTTTCTTCCTTCTAACCTCCCTCCTTTCCTTCCCTCTTTCCTTCCTTCTTTGCTTCTTTTTTTCCTTCCTTCCTTCCTTCCTTCCTTCCTTCCTTCCTTCCTTCCTTCCTTCCTTCCTTCCTTCTTTAACACGGATCATACAACAAAGACTCCTTCTTTGGCCAAACTTTGGTGGTCGGGCTTCCACAAGCCTTCTTCTTCTTGATGCCCAACCTTAGCCTGTTGACCAAGTTTTAGCAAAGAATTTTGCTAAGCCAGTTTATTGAAAATCCCCCTCCCCCACTCTGGATAGCTGATCGTGTTTCTCATCTCCATCTTTGATATCTAAGTTTTTGCCTGCCATTAGCAAGGATTCTGGCAAGCCAATTGACTAAGAATCTCTCTACTCTTGATATCTAATGAAGTTCTTCTTAGTAATCTTATGTCCATTGATCCTGCACTCTGCTCATTGTTTTCTTAATCCCTAATTTTCTTGGCTGTACTCCGATTGGAGTTCAATCTCTCTCCCTTATTGCGTTAATCTTAAATAAAGTTTTCCTTGCTATGTTTAACAAGCATCAGAACATGTTAGCAGTGATAGAAAATGAAAATGGGTATGGATGTGTGGGTTTTCCACTAAAAGTTTTTGGGAACTTCTGTTTACTTCTCTGGACGTTAATATTTGAAAGTTTGACACAGAGGTGACAACTCAGAGTTCTTGTGAATACCAGTGCTAATCCAGTAGTCAGACCTATGTGGAAAACCATGCTGAAGTGGACTATGAGGCCAAACCATGTCTTAACAAAAACCTGATGGGCTTAATTATCTATATACTGGAAAGTGTTTTCCTAGTTTAAAGGAAGTATTTCCATTCAGTCTCTAGTAAGTAAAATTCCATAGTTCTTGATTTTATGTTGGTAAAATGTGAATTGATCAAATTTATTTATTAGATCAACTTCTCTTTCATATAAAATACTTTCATTATCTTTTTGTCTTAATGGATTAAAAAAGCTCGAGTTCCATATTTAGGTTCCCTTGATCTGAATCTTGACTTCATTTCTTATTAGCTGTGTAAGAACTGTTTATTATTAAACACTTCTATGTCTCAATTTCTATCTCTAAAAAAAAGGGTGATAATAATTCCATCATAACATAATGTCCAGATTGCATAGAATAGTGGTGAGAATGATTAATTCTGTGTGGAGATGGGTTTCCGAAAATGTGTATTGAATTTCTTTGGATTCAAAGAAATAAAAAAAGAAAATCTAGTAAATTAAACTGCAAGTCTTTTAAAATAGGTATTGATATCTGTTAGTAGTCCAACTGCTTCTAGAAGCTTATAGTTCTATCACATTATATTGTTATAACCATTTTAATATTTAACCCTTACAATGAATTCATGAAGACGGTAGGAAAGATCTTGTTTTCCTATCATTTGCAAGTTTGGTGGTTTATCAGAGATTAATTTTTGTATTTTACCAATGGAGGCAATTGGGGGATGGAAAAATTGTAGGACTAGAGAGCATTTCACAGTTTAGGTTTAAGGTAAGACAGAGATAAAACACACAGAAAACAGAGAAAAAGAATTATGATTTAGAAAAATTCCAAACCATCATGATGGAGACATGGCATGAATAATGGGGAAAGTGGATGGGGTCAAGGGAACAAAGAGATAATACCACCTCTATAAAAAATATTTTATTTAAAATAAAATTGGAGGGGCACCTGGGTGGCTCAGTTAGTTAAGCATCTACCTTTGGCTCAGGTCATGTTCCAGGGTCCTAGGATCAAGCCCCACATCAAGCTCCCTGCTCAGCAGGGACTCTGCTTCTTCCTCTCCCTGACCCCAGCATGTGCTCTCTCTAGCTCTCTCTCTCTTAAAATCTTTTTTTAAATAAAATAAAATTAGAAAAATGCTTTATTTTGGATTAATTAAAACATCACTTTTATTGGTCGACCTACTTTATTGTTATGTTAATGCAGCTTTACCTTCATCCATGAATATTACTATATACATGCAAAATCCTGGGTACTTTGTATCAAATGGATTACTAGGAGCAAAAGCAATTTTTTTTTTTTTTTTTTACTTTTTTAAGCTTCCAATACTGTAAAGAAATCATACTAAGGCAAATGTTTCTGGAGTATTTGTAAAGATGAACATCATTAAGTATCATTAATTTTACATAATAATGTTGTTTAAACAATTATAATGGAAACAAATGATTCAATTAATTATACAGTGACAGTGTATAGATCTGCACTCTGAAGAATGTAAAAAAGATAAGTGGTGTATTAGTTCGTTAGGGCTGCTGTAACAAATACCACAGATTGGTTGGCTTAACCAACAGATTTTTATTTTCTCATAGTTATAGAGGCTAGTGGCCCAAGATTAAGGTGTTCATAGGGCTGGTTTCTTCAAAGGCCTCTCTTGGCTTAAAAATGGTTGTCTTCTTCCAGTGTCTTCACCTAGTCTTTGTGTATGTTCTGAGTCCTTATCTCTTCTTTTTATAAGCTGACCAGTCATATTGAATTATGGCTCACCCATATGACCTCATATAACTTAATTACCTCTTTAAAGAGGCTCTATCTCCAAATAAAGTCACGTTCTGAGACACTGGGGGCTAGAATTTCAGTATATTAATTTGGGGAAAGACGCATAATTCAGCCCATAATAAATGGAGAGAGAGAGAGAGAGAGAGAGTTTTAGTCCCCTAAATGTATACTGAAATGTTATTTTATATTCACTGTAGAACTTCTGGATACCACATTGATATCGAGACTTTTCTATTTGCCCTCCTTTTGAAGTATGTGGACAACAGGGTCTGTTTATTCCCAAAAGCCAGTCACAAGAACGGTTTGTCCAGAGAGAGATAGTTTAAACTTTGTAGCTTGTTCTGTATATACATTTTGTAGGAATAAACTAGTAACAGGTATTTCAATATAATTAATACTTATAATATTTTTTGTAAAATAAAAAAGGAGAGGCAGATATCATCTGATTGGCTGCTTCATAACTGACAAAAATATAACCAAAACTAGTCATTCCATAAACTATAGATCATTTTTTTGCTAAAAGTAATAATGAATTTGCTATAAAATGTGAAAAATTATTTTATAATTGTATCATGTTGTCATAGAAATGTGTATATTAAATTAAAAACCTATAAAAAGGTAGTGTGAAACAGTGCCAGATTGAAATAGGACCAGTGGTTTCAATATCGTTTTTTTTTCAATATCATTTTAATCCAATCTCTATTATTAGCATGGGAAATCAATTCCATTCTAATATTTTAAGGTCCTATACGTCTGCAGGACCCAAGATAACTTACTTCTATTGTGATATAATTTAATTCCTTGACAACTCTGGCCAATTCAATTCTTCTGCATTTTCATGAAGGACAGCACAGGAAAAAAAAAAAAAAGATAGAGAAATTTCAAGCAACAATGTTGAAGTCAAGACTCATATTTGGTCCATGTGGGCCTTTTTTTCTTTCTGTAGTGGTTTCTCCCTAGCTGCTCCTTCATTGCCCCCACCCAGACATGACAGATGAGAAATAAAAGAATCAGCTGACTTCAGAGACTGACTTGGAACCTTTGCTGCTACCATGTTCCCTCAGCATCTTCTTTCAGACTGACTGAGATCTATTTTCTCTGCAGGTAAAAGAGACTACTTCCCAAAGAGCATGGTATAAAAAGTTAAAAAATAGTGCCTTCCTTTAAATAGCTGTTTAGTTGGAGATACTTTGTTGGGTTTTATTTTTCTTCTTTTCTTTCCTTAGGATTCAATATTAACGCTTGCAGATGTTCACTGTGGAATATGCTGACATATTACTTGACATTAAGTTACAGTAGAAGTACAATACATAAGATGTTATGAGCTGAGGTGAATGTTTGTAAATCACAAAGGTTACGTGGACAAGAGGACCTGGGCTCCTATCTGTGAGGCGAAGATGGCAAATGAAAAAGGAAAGAATGTGTGAAAGATGGTGGATTCTGAAGGTAAACCTGATGTTCTTCCAATTTGTACTGTAGGTTTGGCCATAGAGTTGCTATCGAATTTGTGTTATCTGAAGAACATACCAATTGGAAAGTTTTTAACAAACAAAGTTTTGTGTATCAAATCCTATTTAATACTGATTTGACTCCACAGAATTGTTTATATAAGGGGATAAAATTTCTAAAATATACTGTGTGTATTTGATGGATTTGGAGCAAGGAGTTTTAAACCTCAGGGAAATGGAAAATTGAGCACCTTTACTTTTTGGAAATATTAACAAGTCCCCCTCTTGAAGTTTCTGTCTTAGTAGACTTTAGATAGGGTTAGGTAATAAGTTTTAAAAGCAAACGTACAAATTGGCCAAAACCAAATGAAACCTCAGCGGGCACTTCTTACCACCAGCAACTTTTAAGCAACATTAATTTTATATACCTTGATACACTTTTAATTCATCAAATATTACTTTTAAAAGCTGTGTGAATAATTTAGGATAGTTATTTTTTGAGCCCATTTTGCAGATGAGGACACTGAAGCTCAAGGGCATTATATAGCTTGTCCAAAGTGGAAGAAAGGAGGATTTGAGTTAAGTCTTCTATTTTTTACGTTTTATATCCATTCTTCAATATCATGCCATAGAGATTATTTTTTAAAGTTTATATTTTGAGATGTGAAGAATTTTCTGAATTCTCATTTCTCATTTTCTGAAGAGTATAGGGGTTTTCTTTGTTGTTTCAGTTGGCATTTCCTTCTGTTTTTTTATATAGGAATTCTACCTGGATGTTTAAATTTGGTGTCTCAAATTTAGCACATCCAAAATAGAACTCACAAAACAAAACAAAACAAAACAAAACAACAAAAAAACAAAATAGAACTCACAATGAATCAGCTCTCTGCCAGCTACAAAACCTCTTACCATGCTCTTCTACTTCTCAGGAAATGGCCCTTCCATTTTTCCAGTTACTCAGTCCCAAATCATATAGTCATGTAAATTCCTTTCCTTCTTTCAAACCCATACAACCAGCTTGTAGCACATCTGTCCACTAAAACACCTCACCATCTCCACCACTACCATGCTACTACGTGTATTGGAAACACATCAAACACCTGCTCTCAGCACCTGTAGAAGTACGGCCCCAGCCTTAAATTCCAATGTACTCTGTTCCTTCATTTCCTCCAGATGTATACTCAATGTCCCTTCATCAGGGAAACTCTGTGAACTCCATCTCCTGCCTCCCCTACCACCTTCACTATTTTTCTCTGTAGCTCTTATTTCCTCTTGAGAAACTAAGTATTTAATTGTTGATTTTCCATCTCCAACCACCAGAATGGAGGCCTTACCTTAGAATAATGACCCAGTTTCTTCATTCCCACATCTTATATCTCTTGAAGACTTCAGTCAACATTTGTGAAATAGATGTATGTATGAGAGAAACAGGGCCCAGTTTGTTAAAAGCAAACTTTTTCAATTTGCACTTAATATTTATGAGTTATATGCCTCTTTACGTGAAACCCCTTCCTTTGTGTGCACTCCTAGAATCCATGGAGTGCAAAGAAACAGATCTGGAGGTTAGGATTCCCTAGGATTCTTTAGGAAGTGATTTGTATTTTCTCATGTCTAATAGAGGATAAGAAAGAGCCAGTCCCTCCATTTTTTCCTCAATATGTGACTTTATTCCAAACCTCCTTCTAGGATACCTTTAAAAATGTATTTAACAATTTTCAATTTAACAATACTTGGGCATCTTAAGAGCCTAAGTCCCTAATTAATCGCCATTGGGAAGATGGGCAAAGGAATGTAAGCAAGTAGCTGAAAACAAAATTTGTACTCTTCAATTTTTACTTTCATCCAATTTCTTAATTTAGGAAGGCCCAAATAGGAAAAAAAGAAAAAAGAAAAAAAGTTGGAAGGCGACTCTATGCAGGAACTTCTCTCCTGAATCTTAAGCACAAAATGCTCTTAGAAATTGTGCCTGACCTTTGGAACATGGCTGTCATCTGCTTTCGATTGACAACTCCCGCTTTGCAATGAAGGTGAAAAGGCTCAATCTGTCATGGGCATGCTAGAAGCAAAGTGGGTGCAATGAAATTCCACCCGGTGACAGGAGACTGCCCCTTTTGTTGGGTTGTGATTTGAAGTAACTTCCAAGAGAAGAAAATGTTACCAATAACATGCTATGTTACATAAAACCTACAGATCAAAAGAAGAGGTTTAGGTCTGTAAGCTCAAAAGTAGATGAAAGCAGACAGCTCCCCTCTCCTGGGCAAGATGCACCATCCTGCAGCATCCTGCAGCCCTGGAATTCCCATGAGTGGCAACAAACATGCAGGACTCTTTTACAAAATCTCAAGCTTTAATCAGAATACGAGTGATAGAAATTTAGGACTAGCAGATACAATAGAGATCTAATTAACCTAACATCCTTAATTAATAGATAACACGACTTAGGTGAGGTGCCTGGTAAATAACAGTGACACCAGTGAAACCTACTGACATGCAGTAGGCTTATATACCACTTCGTAGAGCTGGGTTTGCACAGGCAAGGCATAGTCGCTTTCCAGTATCTCACATTTCAGACTTTCTGAGTAGTTTACACATTGCCTTTGCATTATCACAAAGGAAGAGCCTGGCTTCCTGGATAGTTAGGTCTGATGTGGAGTCAAGAGGTTTGGAAATAAATGCATCATAGAGAATTGGAAGTCAGGTCCTCTGGCCAGATGAAGAGCAGCATAAGGGTGTTTGATTCTCTGTGAAAGTTAAGGGTGGGAGTAAGAGCTCTAGAATATACTGAAGAAAGACCAGGAAATGAAATGTCAGCTTTCACTCTAGTTGTGGAAAAATTCATTTTGCTTGGCCTATTTGTTCACCTCTAAGATGTTATTATTTTTCTGGCATACCAGTTAGGGATGACAATTGATATCACACTCACAGCCAGAAGCAGGAGTCATTGAGATCTTCCCTCAAATGCTTCTGGTTCCAACATTCTTGGCTCATCTCCCATCATTCCATCCCAGCACCATGTGATCTTCCACTTGTGAGAGCTCCTGGGGAACATCACCTATATGCACACAATGGTCTATTTTCAACACTGGCCATTTGCTCCTGCTTACTAGACAGGTGCTCTTCCTGTGGTGATGTTCTGGAAGCATCAGGGTCTCTAGAGATTCTTCTCTAAAGTCACAGCAAGCTTCCTCCTGCCACAGCCTTAGCTCTGCTGGCAGTGCTCACGCTGCAAACAAATGCTTCCTGTTGGAAGCTGCTCCATTGGCCCAGACCACCATTACCGCCAGTGCAAGGGGTTGGTACTTTCCAGAGCCTGGAGGTCACACCGTAATGTAGACTTCCACCGACATGTTGAAAATTCCCTGCCTTTTAATTTTGCGTCAAATTAGATGAGTCCTAGAGATTCTCCTTCTCCTGTAACCAAATTAAAATAGTCCTTTTCAGAGGCCTTCCAGTTTTCACTCGGCCAGTTAGCTGTGGCCGTAATTTGCACATGCAGTTTCCCAGGGATAATCCCAAAGGGGCTGAGGTGGAAATTAAACGGAATGAGTTCTTCGCGTGGTACGAACAATCTTCCTGCACTGCCCCCTCCTATCTGACACACAACCTTTACATTTAATTTATACGTCTGATTTTTTTCTCTCTTTGGATTCCGTGGCATCATGTAAAAGGGACACTAACAGGGTCCTTTTAAGACCCCTACATATTTTCCAACCATCCTTAAATCCCGAGGTAAGCAGAGGTGCTTTGTGCTGTGTAGACTCCTATTAATTGGGATAGTGAGTCAGATGATCTCTGTTGTTCTCCCAGCACTAACGGGCTGACCTCAAGTTAAGTATTTGGCAGAATTATCATGGTGATATCATGAATCATCAAATTCTTATCTCTGAGAAGCTAAACCAGGGCTCTGAGATTTTGAAATTGCTTGGTTACTAATCTAAAAAGTCTGGCCTTTTAAAGACCCAGGAAAGTTTCAAAAGCAGCAAATAATATATGTGTAGTGGCAGGATACTTTGGAGGCAAGTAGTATACTGGACGACCAATGGGAATTTCTTTCAAATAAAGGAAAGTATTAGGCACATAAATGCTTGTAGAATTGTAATTGATGGGATTAAGAGATCAATAAAACATGGTTCTTGCCCTCAAGGCCTCCACAAAAAGAAAATAGACATGTGTACAAGACTTAAAGTACAGGGCAGAATGTGTTCCATGTTGTAATAATAATATAAAAGTAGGACGGGATTATAGGAAATGGACAGAGTAATTATAACACAAAAACTACTGGTATTGCAGAGGCAATTT
Source organism: Canis lupus baileyi (assembly GCF_048164855.1). NCBI lineage: Eukaryota > Metazoa > Chordata > Mammalia > Carnivora > Canidae > Canis > Canis lupus. The sequence continues at coordinate 33,905,617 of NC_132843.1, read as the reverse complement.
TAAGCTAAAACTTTAAAATCTGATATCAATAGACATTTATACAAGGAAAAATAAGAGTAAAACAAAAGAAAGTGCATGGATTGTTGAAAATTATCAAGTAATCCATTGCGATCAGGGGTTAAATGTTTGGGAGATAGAATTAAAATGTATGTTTTGACTAGATTTTGGAAGACTATGAATGATCTGCTAAGGAATTTGAATATTAATCTGTATTGACTGAGTAAATTGAAAGTTGTTTGTTATTATTTCCCTCTGCTTTTGGGTTTGGTCTTTAACCAAAAAATGAAGGAAACAGGTGTAGAGTTTCGCATATCAGGTGGTTTTTATGTATTTATTTTTTATTTCTTCCCAATAAAATATAACCTCAGTAGATGGCTGAAAAATTATTTTTCTTTTTAAATATGTATTGCTAATTCTAGGCAAATGAAAACAAAAGTTGAAGCTGAAAGTTAAATTTTCGTGTCATATATTTTTCCCAGGTTTGCTAATAAATTTGGAGTGGCACAGTGATAGTATATCTTGATGAGTGGTTGCTATGAAATCATACAACTCTCCTCCTTCCATCCTCTGCCTGCCAAGGGGATGTCTCAGTTCTTGGTTTCCTGTCTGTATCAAGTATATTATTTCTTGGGACTATATTGTACATTAATCAAATGAGCCTGGTTTAACTTTCTACGAGTGCCAACAAAAGTGGCTTCTGTCTCATAGTTTCTTGCCAGATCGAGTGTGATGGTAATGTAAAAATATAAACCTTCCAGATATAAAATTGTAATTATCCTCATGATTACAGACACTACCAATAACAATAAGAATTAATTTCAGAAACTATCTTGCCTTATCCCTCTTTCCTCAAACTCCAGAACTTTGGGCTACTTTTCCACTGTCCCCTATTACATTGAATCCTCTGACACCTTAACTCCCAGGGCTGGAACTTCCCTCCCCTTTATGAAAATAGACTTTGCCCATTTCCTATTATGACTGGGCTATGTTTTTGGTGTGGTATAAATAAATATTTATGAGTTGATCAGGTAATCCAACCTATTCAGTTGGTTTGGCTAGTTTATGCTACCATCCTAGGGTCCAGAAAGATTGATTAAGTGAAAACCAACCTGCTTCCAGAACTCTTCTAGGAGTGATGGTAGGCGTTAGGGCTCCTTTTTTTATTTTTTATTTTTATTTTTTTTTAGGGCTCCTTTTGGATCGGAGGACACCCATGTAGAGCACTGCCTCCTCATGCAGTGCTCTGCAGTCTTAGGAATAGGGTTCCCAGGGCATGTTAGAAGGTGACTGATAACTCTTCCCAGCTTCCAATCTCCCACTCTTTTGCTGCCATAAAAAGATTATACCTGAAAGTGGGTAAGGCCAGATTATTTACTTGAGCCAATTAAATGCGTACAAAAACTATGTTGTCATTTTATGTGGAATTTTGAAGAGGCAGGAGTACTCTTCCGGCTTCCTTTGCCCTCTGCCCTGATTGGTATTCAGCAATATTTCAGATGGAGCTATTGCTCTGTTATCCTGGACTCCTAGGATGTGGAGTTGAGCTCAGGGCTACTCTGCTGTGGTTAAAGCCACTGAGATTTGGGAGTTGTACGTTACTGCTATTATTCCCCAAGTTTTGAAAATGCTCACCTAAGAAGTAATAGGACTTCCCCAAGGTCGAACTGGTTTGAAGCAAAGTACTCTAGAATCCTACTGTCAGTTGTGTGATTTTCTCACTCTGCTCTGCTTCCAGACTTAAATTCTAACCTTTCCTTAGCAACTCTGTTCATCTAGCCTATCCTTTTGGAACCAACATATGTTCAGTCTTTGTCAAAGCTGATGCCACTGTAGAAGTGCCTTCCTTTAATGCTACTAAATTTGCTCCCTTCAAGCCTAATTTTAACACACCATAGATTTTTTTTTGAAGAATGTCTCATTCCAACACAAGTGGAGAACCCAAATACTATTTTTAAACCGTGAATTTAGGACAATTTACTTGTGCAAGATGAAAGGAAAACCTGACAGTGCTGGAATCATATGCTAAAAGTACAACTGGCAAAAGAGCTCAGGTAGTCCCCCTGCCAAGCCTATTTATTTTCAGATCAGATACCATGCTATGCAAATTATGCATATTTTGTTGAAATTTATTCCAGAGGATAGAAAGATATGCATAATTCTCTTCAAATACTAAGGAATCTAGAAAATAATGACTCAATCATTTCATTGTAGTGGGGGGAGAAATTTATGTTGCATTCGTTGAAATGTTTGTGCACACATTTCTGGTTACCTTTGTGGAGATGATGATGTTTATTGGTATTTCAGAGCAAAATGTTCATATTATTAATACTTAGTGTCACATTGTCATCAGCATCATAGCTTTCCAAAAATTTTTGTTATTATTAAATACTGTTGTCTTTTGAGAGGGTTAAACTTGCTGTATTGGCAGTCCCCTTATTACATGGAGGCACATTATAAATTCATGAAGTTATAAAATCATCATGTTTTTATTTTCCTTACTCCTAGTCCTCATCAACTTCAGATAATAACCCCTGATCATATAGCTAGGACTCTGACTGCCCAAGGGGCAGCTTGGCATCTCTGGAAAGTTGTATAGACTATGCCAATACACTGATCATGCTTTGGACCTTATCGTTTTCAATATTGGCTCCATGACTTTGAGCAACTTATCCTGAGAACGGTTTTCTCAGCTGTAAAATTGTGCAGTGAAGACCAACCTTGCAGGCCTTTGAGAAAATGCATGTAAAATGCTTGACAAATTATAGATGACCAATGATTAGAAGCGATTAAAAATGTCAGAACTAGATTTGAATCTGCTTTCTGCTCTACTGTAATCATCAGACCTGCTTGGTGGAATACTGGCTGCTTGGCAGAGCATTCACACTTGTGCACTACTCTTTCATCTCCCTCACATAGCAAGAGTGCATGACACCGAGGTCAAGAATAGATAACACTTGGCTGGAGTCATGTTTCCCTGACATAGTTATGCTTTTATATGCACCTACACGTGTGAATCAGCTGGGATTGGCAATCCTTGAACAAGTCTCCCTTGTCTTATCTCCTTTTCCTCATTTTTTTCCCTCTTCATAGTTTGGACACAGATCCTTCCTGAACTTTTATAAATGACATTTTTACCATACTTACATTATGTTATATTTCGCTCGACTCAACAGCCACATACCTACTCACTCCTTGCATCTTATTATGTTTTCTGCTTGGCCCTTCTCAGACACCAGCATAGAATCCCCAGAGTCAAATTTACTTTTTCTGGTCTCAGCAGCCACCTTAAGCAGTAACCTGGTGTTTACCAACTGAAGTCAAGTTAGCTTCACAAACGTTCTTTTTTTTACTAACTCTCCTCAGAAGTCCTTGTACAGTGTATCTCAGCTATAAAGCCATGTCTAGCCCATTCTGTATTTGCCTGCTTACAGCTATCAGTAACAGTGCTGATATTGACAAATAGGAAATCTGGGCTAAAAGTCACAGGCATTCAACTGTTGATTATAAGCACATAAGTATGTAAGCACAAGAAATGGACCAAGTGAATTAAATCATGACCTCATTTCCTTCTACCTTTTCTGTTTCGAGACCAATGCTACAACCATTCCCACTCCTCACATGTTTACATCAGTCAACATAATTTAGGTCCTATTTCCATCCAGAAACTGACCTAAATGGCACATAGGTTTTGCAAGCTGAGCACGTTTGCCCACTTTTCCATCCAGGCTGAGAAGCCCAGGGAATATTCACAAAGAGGCTGAGTTGCATTTCACTCAGCAGCCTTAGGATTGCAGATCATTTGAATAAGCAATTTTTCCAAGGTTGAGATCCTGACCCTAGAGGGCTCATCAATATCCATAATGTCAAAAAAGACACTACAGTTGTGCAATGCCTAGCATACAGACATTGGTCTAGTTTCTATTGAGACCCCAGTGAAAATTCTCTGGTTTTTTTGTTAAATCTTCATTCATTGATTGCTTCTCTTTTAGTCAAATCCAACTACTGAACTGAGGTGATTTAAACCCATTAGATTCAGTTCCATGTAAGCAGCAATTATGTTTAATGTGATATCAAACATTCGCAGGTAAATTTAAAACTGAAGATGTCTAATTTTTGGATGTTTGAGAAGCATCCGGATGACTAGTGCATTCGCTATTTCTCTCCCATTTCCCAGAGTCATGGGAGGTTCCATATGGACTGTGGAACTCCAGCAATTATGATCATCCTAGTGACTGTGTGTGTATGTGTGTGTGCACATGTGCATGCATACATGTGTGTTCATGCTTGCATTGTGGGGCAATTAACAAATGTTTGTTAAATACATGGATCTGATTTTACTGGTTTATAGAAGAAGTGGACAAATAGGTTATAGCCTTCCCATTGTACATGTATCCCCTATTTACCATGATCTGATGTGCATGTTTCATAGTGGTTTATTAGAATGAACTCAAGTCTTGAAACGAGAAGACTTTGACTTCTAAGCTTAGCTTTGGAATTTCCAAATTGTAAAACTTTCATTTACTGTCTCTGAGTTTCAGTTTTCTTATCTGTAAAATAGGGTAATAATATTCTACTGCCTTTCAAGTCTGTGGAAAAATTCATGGCAGAATGTGTTAAAGTGCATTTTCAAGTCATTGTTGGGATTAAGGAAAATTCTTCTGTAAAATTAGCAATTATCCTCACAATTTCCTTTTGCAGATAAATGGATCCCATGGGCCATGACATTTGCTCATGCATAATATATTCTATTTGATTCAGTTCAATTCACATCCATTTGCTGAGCAATAACTAAATGTTTGGTTCTGGACTATTTGTGATATATGGTTTCTACCTGAACCAGAGGGGAAGCTAAAGTAGATAGAATTAGCTAGAGTGTAGTATACAAAGCTAACATCTTAGAGCAATGCAATAAATAAATGCAGGCACATTGAAAAGTGAGGGATATCTCCATCTGGATTATCCAAAGACTGAAGTAGGTAAAACAGTCAGTATTAAGGCACTGGAGGAATTTTGAAGACTGGAATATAAGAGACACACTCTAAGTGAAGGCTTCAAACCAAATACATTCTAGGAAAAGCAAAATCAGATTGGGCTAAAGTCCAGGATACATCTGGGGAGAAGTGAGAAATATTCTGGGAAAGGTAGATTACAGCTAGATCACTGAAGGGCCTGAGTACAAAGACTAGAACTGTATCCAGGAAATATTTAAGAATTTAAGCAGGGAGCTGACAGAGGCAGTGCTAAGATAAGCAAATTAGCAGTAGTCTATAGGAAAGACAGATTCAGTGAAAAATGAGTCACTAGGATGCAGACAATGGGGTAGTTTTTTCTCTTCCCATTGTTATAGTCAATAATCAAAACAGTGTAATGTTAATGTTATACAATGTGAGAAAAAGGCTGCAGGTGGAGAGCTTGGCTTTGTGCCTCTAATAATATATTATTTGCCATATTATTACGTAATGACACCTATCTCGTTCTTTGACGTAAGATTTGGGTCTGTTTTATTTGTATTTGTGTCCTGTTCACTAGTCTCTACTATTGTTCCTCTTCCTATCTAAATTCAGCTCATCCTGGGATGCCTGGGTGGCTCAGCAGTTGGGCATCTGCCTTTGGCTCAGGGCATGATCCTGAAGACCTGGGATCAAGTCCCACATCAGGCTCCCTACATGGAGCCTGCTTCTCCCTCTACCCATATCTCTGCCTCTCTCTCTCTCTCTCTCTCTCTCTCTCTGTGTGTGTGTGTGTGTGTGGCTCTCATGAATAAATAAAATCATAAAAAAATAAATAAATTCAGCTCATCCCTTTAATGTCATATTGAGACCTGCCCTTTCTGTGAAGCCACTACTTGCTCTTCCAGCTCTTGTTATTCCTTCACTTCCTTGAATCCATTCTTGATTTATAATCTAAGGCACTTAAATAAATATCTAGTTTTGTTTATATATTGCATGATTAACTTATTTATTGTGTGTTCATCTTGAATCTCTGAGTTATATCTCACACCTTTGTATGTGTTGTTCTGTAATTTACACTTACTGTTTTGAGCGTGTTGCAGATATTTGGAGAATTTGTGCAGAGAAATTGCTTGATTGAGTTATGGTAATCCCTTTCTCCTTCTCTGGCACTTCACAATCAGTCAGTCTGCACAGATAGAAATTTCAATTTGAATAGAGACAAAGAGATGTTCAACTTTTGAGTCCCTGATTTTGTAGGAGAAACAAAAGAAGGACCAGAACATAAGGACAGATCAGGGAAAATACTTCAACCTCTGATAATACTTGAAATCAGATCTTCAGATGCTGGAGAAAACTGGATCTATCGATGTGTGTTTAGCCCTTACATTCTTACTGTTTGGGTATACAAGCATATGAATATTTCTTCACTGGGGCAGCGAAGAGAAAAAAAGTTATTCCTTTACAAATTTCACTGTATATGAAAGGCAAAATTTATTAGTTGCTGTGAACTAAAATATATTAGTTCATAATCTGAAAGATCTAAACAAATTCATCTGAGTTTATAATTTTTCCTGACTGCGTCATGGCTGGGAGAATGAAGCTGATTTTAAAGGATATCTTACCTCTTATCAAGTATAGGAGAAGAAAAAATGGAAAACTTCCAGATGAAGCCAGTAGGTCTAAATTATCCAGATAATTAGTGTAAAAACACACTAAAGAAAGTATTGACGAGGAAATAGAAACTTGAAGAGATTATGTGACTCTTCTATGGTCATTCTCCAAAATATGAAAAAATAAAAACAAAACTATCAAATACATTTGAATTCATGACATGGTAGTTCTTTTCCATTTCATTTTGTACTTAATTTGTACGGCGTCATCACTCCAAGATTTAAGACATTTAAAAGAATTCTAAATCTGTAAGTAGATCTAAGAGGAAATTTTATGGGGCATAGATGGATGAAGGAAGTAAAAAATCTAATTTTGTCATGACTTCCTCTATAAAGTAAGAAAATATATGGTTTCTACATCACAAAATTTGAGATGATGACTGAGTTCAATTAATTCTTGCATCAGTGGTGGTAGGGAGGGGACACACAAACAAAACAATGTATTAATAGAACTTCAATAGTAAAGGCAGCAGAATATTTTTCAAGTTCCTCTAATTTAATTTAATTCCTAAATTAATTTAAAATTTATTAGTTTTCTGAGGATATAGAGCAAATTGAATACCTGAATTTAGTGATATTGTTCAAGCTCCCCTTGTGTTCAAAACACCAGGTCAACATGGGAGTATTTAGATCAGTCTTTTACTCCAAAGTAGTAGATATGTTTTCTTAAGAAACTGACAGTGAAAGTCAAAACGACCAAAGAGTAGAAGTAATTGAATCAGAATTTTTAAAAGCATTTAAGGGGCTTCTGGCTGGATCAGTCAGTAGAGCATGTGACTCTTGGTCTCAGGGTTGTGAGTTTGAGCCCCAACTTGGGTATAGGGATTACTTAAAAATAAATTTAAAAAAAAATCATTTGAAAAAAGCATTTGATATAGTCTGATATAAAATAATAACACGTAAGTCTGACAGTTATGTGGCCTTGATGAAATAGTGACTTGTGTAAAAATTGGCTGGGATACAGAGGCCAGACTATGGCAGTAAACAACCCTCCTAATGGAATTTGCAGAAGTTCTGCTGCTCGGATCACCTACAATTAAGTTGGTCAAAGTACTAGAAGATATTTTCTGATAACAAGCATCAAAGAGATGGAGTAGACATTCTAGTAGGTTTTTCTTTTCTCTATCCTTGACTCCCTAATAGCTAAGAACCAAGTGAGAAGTTGACAAGTAGGATATTCAAGAGAATAATTACAGCCTGTTAATATGAGACAGTGTGTGAGTAAGAGAAAAACAGTGTTGAACTCTGTCTCATGAGGCAGGTAATGACACCATATTGCTTGCTTTAAACTTGATAAGACCAGGGTACTTCAGTAAATCTAATTCAGTAACTAAAAGTAAGTAAATAAAATAAATAAATAAATCTCTTCCCCCAAGTTTGTCTGAGTTAAATATATAAAACCATATATTTTGTTTATTTCATCAGTTTACCTCTTTATGAGTCTCTTATTCACATTCTTTGCTTATTTTTCCCATTAAATCAAATTTTCCTTCAATAACTTGTGTGATTGTTTTCATTAATGTAAGACATTAACACTATTTAGTTTTATTTACTTTCGTGTTATATATGTTGCAAATAGCTTTGACCAGTTTCTATCTTATTTTTATCATTTCACATTTAATCTTTTTGTTTACTTAGTAGCTGGAATGTTTTCCCCATTTTACAGGTGATGACACATAGGTCCCTGTGTATGAGAGCATGGTCACCAGGAGTAAGGGCAGGGTCCAAGCTGAGTCTCTTCTTTTCTGCCTTCTTATTCTTCTAGAGTGCCTTTCTAGCATATTTATTTTGTTCATCTGAGATCCCAGTTAGTATACTTTGATTCTTTTGAATGTTCTTGAATATCTGTCCATATTTCACCATTTTCCCTTGGACAGTTTCTGTGAAGCGTATTACAGTATAAAAATGATATATACTCAGCATATACAATAGAACACATGTGCATAGGCTAGAAATCTCAAGCCTGTATTACAACATAAGTAGGCAGCAGCGACATTTAAATGGGCAAAATGTATAAATTGAAATGTATATAAAGTTTAATTGTTCTACATTATGTTTGCTCAACAGAGTGGTTTGTCAGACAACCTTTAATTAAATTAAGGGAATGCATTCTCCTATACAAAAGTAGCTTTAGGCAATTGTTCAGATACAGGCTGCCTTAAAATTTCTTTTTTGACGATTTTAGTTAAGGTAAAGACTCGGTCTATGCTAATTACCTAATTATCTCACTTAATCCTCTCAAAATAATCCTGCATTTCTCATTAAAGTGTTTCATTAAATAAGTAATATAAATGTGGCTCAAAATGTTAAACAACCTGACAAATGCACAGAGCTAATAAGAGTGTGAAGCTGGGATTAAATCTTGGTCTCCTCCATTTTTTTTTTTTAAGCCTGTGTTCCAGTAATACCAAAACTGCTTCCAAGAAGAGAACACTATTTAGTTTTCAAAGAGAGAGAGAACTAGACTACTTGAATTGAGGACATGCAAGTTCGATTGAGTTTTTTCCTTGGTTGAATCACATCCCAAGCACTGAACAGAGATGAAGCCTGTCCAGGAAGGAACTCAGCTGGTGAAGTTACAAACAAACCATATCATGGAGGAAAGAAGGAACTAGAGGTGTTTGGTTAAAAGAGGAGTTTTGTCTTAAATTCATTCCAAATCATTGGAAGACTGCAGTCTTGCAGGGAGGTTCATTTTATCTTGTGAAGTAATTAAACAAAGAAGGGAAGTTATAGAAATTATTTCAATATACAAGAGGATTTTTCTGTTCTATAAAAGCTCTAAACACATATTCTATCCACAGCTTTATTGCTTTCCTCCAGACAATCTATGGTAGGATGGGGTATTATACTGACTTCTCACAGGATCAGATGTAAACCATCAAAGAAGTTTCTCTCTGACCAAAGGTTAGTTAAAAAGTTATTTTCAGCAAGAGGTGCCTTTCATTGAGGAAGTTACCACCAAAACACATGCAAAGAGTATTGACGTAAACTATCTCCATTTCCATTTTTTCTAAGTATAGGAAGTAGTCAGCCCACTAGCCCAAGTGGACCCAGGAATGATTATTACATCCGTACATGACTTGCTCTAATACTTATTTCTATATTATCATATATGTCTGCTCTTAAAGAAATCCAAACTTCAGTGAAGGTCATTACTTAAATTCCCCTTTAAGAGCAAAATTCTTATTAACATTGAAGAAACAAGGTAATAATTTCAAATACAAGTTAGTGAGAATGACTTAAATTAGCAAGTGTTAACTCTGGAGTAATAACCCTCCTTACTCTGCCTGTCAATCTCAGATCTGCCCAACCAAATTTGGATTCTGACCTTGACTTCCTGATTTACTTTTTTTTAAATCAAGTATAATTAACATACAGTATTAGTTTCAGGTATACAATATAATAATTCAACAGTTATATACATTTCTCAGTGTTCATCAAGATAAGTGTACTCTTAATCCCCCTTCTCTATTTCACCCATCTCCTCACCTACCTCCCCTCTGGAAACCATGAATTTGTTTTCTGTATTTAAGAGTCTGCATTGTTGTCTTTTTTTTCTTTGTTTGTTTTGTGTCTTTAATTCCATATGAGTGAAATCATATGGTATTTGTCTGTCTCTGACTAATTTCCTTCAATTAGCATGATACCCTCTAGGTCCGTCCATGTTTTGCAGATGACAGGGCTTCATTCCTTTTAATTTATTGTATATATACACCATAGACTCCTTGATTTCTTGACTACCACTTATTTTTACTCTGCATTTTCTCTACCTTTACTAAGTCTCTGATTCCCCTGGCCAACCTCTCAACCCCTTCTATATTTCAGTCTATTTCTGTCAGCAGTTAGATTTCTCTTATAAGTGGGGAGGCTTCAGACATGTGCATGAAATCTGATAAGTCTAATGAACCAAAATATCCTCTTGCAACAGTTCTCAAATGTTAGCATGTGTAAAAATCAGGTGGATGGAGAGAGAGTATACAAATGCAGATTTTGTGGACCCATTCTCCTAAAATTGACTCGGTAGATACAAGACAGAGAACAGAAATTTGCATTTTATCAAGAATTCCAGTTTGCCTTATCATTGAATTTGATAATATAGTAATAATATCACTTCCGCTTATCTAAAGGGTTTTGTGAGGCTTAAAATGAGATAATATTTGGGCTAATGACAATGATGTTTGTTTTGCTTATGATTATTAGAAATGCTACTTGCATGTTTTGTCCCATGCACACTGCTTATGCTTTTTTAATTAGTCTAGGTTTCCCACCAGTATCTGGATAATGTCAAGAATTGTAGAACTTTAGAGGTGCAAGTGATTGTGGAGATTTTGTTCACCAAAACTTTTCATTCATTAATACATTCATCTGCTTATTTCTTTACTCAGGCACTATTCTGGAGGCAGGTGCAGCATTTACAGAAAAAACATGGAAAATAGTTACCAACTCCAGGTGAAGCCAAGAGAAGATTTCCTTTTCTTTTTCTTTTCTTTTTTCTTTTTTTTTTAAATCCAACCAAGCCTATTAAGAGAAGATTTTCTGAAGCAAAACTTTGATCTAGGTCTTGAATGAAGAGATTTTGGCAAAAAATTAAATGTGGTATAAGCATAAAGAGTGACTTGGACAAAAGGCATTTTAATAGAGAAATCTTATCCTGTCATGCTGTTGGTTGGGGTTGGAATTTGTCCAGGAGGCAACAGAGAATCATTGGAACCTTCTTGTGCTCACTTACACACACACACACACACACACACACACGCGCGCGCGCGCGCACATACGCACACACACACACTGTGTGATGATTATGTTAATGTGAAGAACTGAGTGGAATGTGGAGGTGAGCAGATGAGTTAGGACTTTATCATAGTAGTCCAAGTAAAGAGTACAGGAACCTAAATTAGATCTGTAGGAGTAAAATGGAAGGAATGTGACTCAGGAAACACTAAATTAAAATGAACATATTTGTCAATGATAGTCCCTAACAGGGGATAGAATCCAGAGCTTCCTGGTGTCTGTTATACTTCATGGTGAGAACTGAGCCAAAGTCTGAGAAGATTGGATACGTTGGGGAAACTAGTGAAAGCCAAGAAAATAGGTGGCAGTTAAGCTCTTGAGAGAAGGTACCATTTATCAAGTGAAGGTGGTGGTGGGTCTGTGGCTGAAAATGGGTGAGATTCTGAGGGTTAAACCCAGAAAAATTAATTTACCAATGCAATACATGAAAGCAAAGAACCATGGCCATAATATGGATCTTTTGTCCCTAAATTCTATACAATAATATTATTTTCTTCCTTGGACCTACTTTTTCTATGTAAATTAGTCATAAATCATTAGGCTTAAAATGGTACTCTTTCACATCTCCCTGTAGCAGGGGTCTTAAAAATAGTTGTTAAGGTGAAAAGAAATCAAAACAAAACAAAATGAGAAGGAACTCTTAATTGTTAAGGATACCAAATTATTCTTTAATTTTTCCCTTGTTATTCCATTTGTTTTTTAAGTGTTAACCTGACTTGAATTATTTACATTCTAGACTTGGTCTAATGGTATGTTCTTGTTTGTCCAAGGAAGAGAGACTATTGGTCTTAAAGATAAGATAACCATCTACAAGTCCATACAGATGTAAATACCATGGGAAAATGCTGAATTACTTGTGCTACAAAAGGGTGTAATTAACTCTCTGGGTAATGTGAGGAAACTGCAAAAAAGGTAAATTGAAGAAAACGTCAGGGAACTAGTCCCTAAGGTAATACATTGTAGAGGTCTGATGCAGCAACTTCTCAATGTGTCATGTGAGCTTTAACATTTTAACTATTTCATTCATACCAAGCAGAGGCTGACAATATGTTTCAGAGAAAAATGAATCCTTGAAAAAGGAAGGGACAAAGAAAAAGTTAAAATCCAATCATTTTGTGATGCTTGGAATCAACACATTTTTTCCCATTACTTTTGGAAAAGGGAGACAAGATTGAGGTGTTTAGGGTACACATATTACAGTGGAGGGTCCAACAAATGTCTAAAAAATTCAACTGAATAAAGAAGTGGGTGTATTGTTAAACCCATTGAAGGAACTTGGCAATTTGTAACTCCTCTATATCTCTATATCTGTTTTGTGGGAGTTTTTTTTCTTTCTTTTTTTTTTTTTTTTTGGAGTTTTTATCTTGAGCTGTGCCTCCATCATTTCTACACACACACACACACACACACCATATACATTTCTTTCTCAGGGATAGCATTGAGAGTTATTGTAGGCATAATGAGGATAAATAAATGGGAAAGCTGTTTGCAAACAATGCATGGCACTATAGAGAAGCTTGCTAATAATTGAGGGCAATTAACTATTTCACAATAAAACCACAAGCCTGTAAGTTAGTAATTGCATTTTTTTTAACCCCTGTATAAATCCAATTAGGTGAATTTGCCAGCAGTTGCCATTGCAATCTTGGTATCTATGGTAACCCCTGAGAAGGAAAAAAAAGGGGGGGGCAGCTTTTGTGTTGTTCTTTCCTCATATTTAAGAAGTTCTTGGAATGTGTATGTTTAAGCTATAAGAATGATGATAAGTCACAACGTGTTTTTGTTTAGCAGAGAATCACATCTCTTAGGGATAAAGTGTCATTTTGAAAGTAAGAGCTACTGGAATTAGTGGTACCAAAGGGCTACAATGTACCTTGCCCTTGGACATGGCCAGCCACAGCTGCAGATGCCATGATGCCCTGCTTTCTGATATACAGGGTGAGTGAAACAAAGAGAAAGAGGGTGGGGTCAGACATCTCTTCAAACATTCAACGAACTCTGCCCTGTGGAGTTTGAATGGCCTTCATTTATTTCTACAGTGCTCAGTTGGATGTTCTCCCTGTCTTGTAAAGGGTGGTAGAAAGGACTTCCATATATGCAGCCATTTCTTCCCATTATTTAGAATAAAGGCGAACATGTTTCTGATGCCTCTGTCTGTTCACTCTGATCAGTTTCCATTCACACCAGAGTAGCAGAGTCTGTTGCAAGGGAACAGCAAGATGGAACTTTGGAGATCTGATTTGGATTTTAATGTTCCTATTGAGTAACGTGTGAATGGCTGCGCGTAAGATGTGAGCCCCAAAGAGGGAAAACAATTGCCCCAAGATTTATGGAGCTCATTTGTGAGAAAGTTCTTGCGGATGCTCTTCCTATTTCCCCACTACAACATCCTTACAATGAGAAAGGATATAAATATATGTCATGGAAGCCCTTGTAGGAGCAAAATAACATCCTCTTCCATAAACTGTTTTCCTCACAGTTCAGCAGGAACATGCTTGGATTCATATCTGATTAGAATTTCTGGTTCAATTGCATTTTAATTCTCTAACAATTATTTGGAATTCAATTCTATCCTGAACTGCATCATTTAATTTTCCACCTGCAAATTACTTTGAAGTCCCCAGAGGTAATGCTAATTAAGCAGAGGACACCATTACAGTGTTCCTATTATTTGATAGCTACAGGTACTAATGAATAACTCCAAGCATGGCGGTATTTATTTTTACGTGAGGTCAGATGTCAGCAGTTCTCCAATGGTCTGACTAATGTCAAAAGTTCCCCCTCAGTGATATAGTAGAGAGGGGAGCATATGTTCTTGTTTTATGTCTAGATTGAAATATTCTTGAAAGGATCATTTCTTATGTACTTGTAATTCTTCAATGCCTAGTATTAATAGCTATCATTTATTGAATCATAACTCTGTGTTAGGAACTTTACAAACATCGCTAATCCCCATACCAATCCTACAGAGATGATATTAGCCATTTATCTTCCTCCTTTTTTTATTACAGATAGAGATACTAATGAACATAACAGTTAAATAATTTATTCAAAATCTCACAGCTAATGTGGGGCAGAGCAGAATAAAAACTATTGGAGTCTGTAAGAGTCTGAGTCTTCCAATGTCTTCCCATTATATCACACGTAGAGTATCTCATCCCACACAGTACAATTTCAACATTTGTGCAATATGGAGTGTACTATACGAGAGCTAGGGCTGAGGAGTATGAAGGGTCTCAAAAAGCAAGCAGATGTCATAATCAATTCCACGAAGAATTTTGCCATAATAATGCTACATTGCATTCTTCAACATCTTCAATGCATTTTTTAAATTCACAGTAGTCTCTTTATATTAATGCATGTTATCTGCATTTTTACATAAAAGAATGCTGAGGTACAGAAAAAAAATAACATAGGATCCATGACTGTCAGCCCTGAAAAAGAGACTTTGGGGATTATCAGGTGCAGGTATATCATTTCACAGGTGATAAAAGTAAAGAACATTTGCTAATTGTCTACACTGCCCACTACTATGTTAGGCATGACAAAAGTTTTATTATATTTAATACTTACCTAAGCCCTGTGAGGTTGAGGATACAGGAGGTTACAGAGGTTCAGCATCTTACTCAAGATTCCTAACTAGTTAGAGGAAGAATAAGTTTGAGGATTTCTCACAAGGCTTGAATTCAAACCTCCCAAAAAAATTTGTTGAGTCTTTCCTTGGATACATAGTTACCACACAAGATATGGTCACTTCACACTCATTTTAGTGGCCCCATGGTTTTGAATGCCAAAGAAAAAAAAAAAACAAAAAGCTTTCCTGTAACCTCAGCTACATTCCAATAGCCTTTAGGTTACATGGAAAAATTTCTCCTGTAGACTAAGTAGCCAACGAATAATCTCAAATCATACCTGCAAGTATTTTGGGTATTGAGGATGATTTGCTTGTGAAAGTAGAGGGCTTTGCTGCCTTCCACATGGTTGCAGCGATGGAAATATACTTTATGGCAATCCACAGCACAGAAGTCACACCTCCTCCGAGATCTTTTTCCCAGACTGAAACCAGTGAACCAAATTTGAAAACATGATTTCAAAAATGACATTTCCCTGCTTAAAACCATTCTGTGTCTCTCCATCTCATTACAAAGCAGTCTGATCTCCTTCCGGTAATGTGAACATCTGCTACAGTTTCAGTGATTTTTTTTTTTTTTTTTTTTTTTTTTTTTTGTGTCTCTTGCTGGGAATTTACCTCAGACTACATGATTGGAGCCGGGCTGACTTTATGCCCAGTATTATTTGAGTCATGTGCATTCAATCAGCACATTCCAGCTTCATGCCCTCCATAAATGTTATGGACATGCATGTGACCAAAACTTGACCAATGAGAATCTTCACAAGGGAGAATGGAAAGAAGATCAATGTCTCCTCTGAGATGCACAGGAGAAGGAAGAGGAGAATTGCTGATGGCTATCATGCCCACTACATATGAATGGAGAATGTGGTTGAGAGGAAAGGAAACAGTAAAAGTCACCTGAGAGAGGGAGAGACAAGAGTTTCCTGGCTGTTTGCTTTGATTCCTGCATCATGCTGTACTTTTAAGCCAGTTCCACTTTGGAATTTTCAGCAATTTAAGTTAATACATTCCCTCTTAGCACTTTGCTTGGTTTAAGCTGGACTTCTAACACTTGAATCTACAAGACTTCCATCTAACCCACATGGACTATAAATTCTTCCTTGATCTTTATGCTGCCTACTTGTCAGTCTTGCTTGATGTCACTGTCCTATTTGCTTACTGCACTCGAACCACACTGACCTTTCATTTCATTAAATTTGAGAGACAGAGCAAGATGTAGACTGAGACAGAAAATGTGAAGGTTTTCCTACAAGCAAATCAGATAACAATCATAGAACTTCAGGAAAAAAAAAACTTCACACACTATTTTATTTATTTATTTATTTATTTGTTTGTTTGTTTGTTTGTTTATTTATTTATTTATTTAAAATTTATTTGTTTACTTTAGGGAGAGAAAGCAAGCATGGAGAGGAGGAGGAGAGAGAAAAACTCAAAAAGACCCCCCAGTGAGTGCGGAGACCTATGCAGGACTCAATCTCAGGACTCTGAGATCAGACCAGACCTGAAACCAAGAATCAGATGCTTAACCTACTGAGCCACCCAGGTGCCCTACACATGTTTTATTTTTTTTTTAAAGATGTTATTTGTTTGAAAACATGCTATTTCACTTAGGACAGTCATCAAACTTGGCACTTACTACTTACGTACTTTTGTTTTGGAGGTATATATTATAGACTATCCTTTACAGGTACTTCATTTTATAGATAATGAAATTCAAGTACTGAGAAATTAATAAACTTTTCCAAGATTACAGCTAGTTAGTAGCAGAATCATGATAAAAACTCAGTCTTTTTTACCCCATCATATTACATTTTATTTCAGTTCCATCAAAATCAATGTTTCAATCAAGGTGGACACCGTGTATGGATACTGGCTGATTAGGTACTTAATGAACACTGCACAGGCCCTCTCGGACATTTGATCTCTTGATATTACCCAGAAAACTTCAACTGCCTCCTCTACTCACCTACAATTAAAGACAATTAATTCTCAACTTGATGTTTTACTCATTTTACACCTCTCCCTAAACTTTTGGCCCTCCTCTCTGCCTAATCAAATCTATATTGCTTTCAAGAACCACCTCTCTCATAGGACACCTCAGCTGGCTATGGCAGCCTACAATGCTTTCTTCTTCAATACTATTGAATGTATGAGCATCTTTTCCAATCACTTCAGTGATGAAGTATGCCTTACTTTTTTTTTTAAGATTTTATTTCTTTATTCTCATGAATAAAGAGGACACAGAGAGAGAGAGAGAGAGAGAGAGAGAGAGAGAGGCAGAGACACAGGCAGAGGGAGAAGCAGGCTCCATGCAGAGAGCCTGAAGTGGGACTTGATCCCGGGTCTCCAGGGTCATGCCGGGGGTGGGGGGGTGGGGGGGGGGCTGAAGGCAGGTGCTAAACTGCTGAGCCACCCAGAGATCCCATATACCTTACTCTTAAGTAGCCCCCTATTCTTACAGATTTCCTTGAAGCAGGTGAATGATTTTTCCTTCTGTGAAAGTTTCCACAATACTGAACATATCCACCCTTAGAAACTATTTTTGGGGAGCATCAAGTGATTTATTGGCCTTGCAATGGATCTAGTCATGCCAACTAAGTTTAAGTAGTTTATAATAAAATCCCTAGGCCAATGTTAGAATATTTAGGCTTATCCATCAAAAGAAGTATTGATAAACAAGATCATCATATCAATTACATTTCAAATCAAATTTCTTTTTTGTAATGACTTGATCAGAGACCGTAAAAGGAGACCAAAAAACAATTCTCTAGAGAGTTCAGATGCATTAGAATGCCAGTGTTGCGGGACATGATTGAAAAGAGGTGACCTGCAATTGACCCCTGAGCTGAACCTGGGCACTCAGAGGCTCCTCACCCCTCCCCTGTCCTCAGACTGTGGGTTCTGTTTGCCTTTCTTGCTCCTAGAGGCTGCTCCAAGGACACAGCCTTGAGATGGTGATGTGATGTTGAAAACACCTGCATAGTATACATGCCTGAATCCACTTAGAGTCTCTTTAAAAGCTTTTAAGTTTTAAAAGATGGGTCTGGGGATCCATTTGTCTTGCTGCCACAGAAGACAAGCTTTGTAAGTAAGTTCACTTTGCTGTCATTAACACTGCCACCTACCTACTAGGAGTAGCTGCTTCTTTGGTCTCTCCTTGCCCTCTACATGTGGGAGCTGGGAAAGCTCCCAGAGGTTGTGAACCTACAGCCAGGAAAGGAGTTTATAGATAAAGATCTAGTCAGCTGTGAATATTGATAGTGCTAGAATTTTATGTTATACACTCATATCATGTTTCAAATCCAGCGACCTCTCTTCTGATATGAGATAAAATTGACGATGTCCAATCTTGAGGGAGATAGATTAAAAAAACCTCAAAAAACAAAATCCAAGGTGGTTGAAGATTAAGGAGGACCTGCCAACAGCCACAGTACTAAAATAACCATCCTTCAATCAGTAAGAATGGTTTTACTTGGGATCTATTATTCAATAGTCACTGTTCAGAATAAGAGTTTTATTAGGGCAGAAGGGAAAAAAAATTAAGCAATAAATAGGCTGTAAGAAACACTGTAGTCTGTCTGATTAGTGCCGTTTTGCGAGAAAGTCATGACATAAAGAGCAATCTTTGAGAAATTTCCTCCCATGGCTTATAAAAGCGTTGCTTGATTGACTTCTCTTATTTTTATAGGCACAATATTGAAGGATGAATTATTTATTGAATGTGAGAGGCAAAAAGACTAATGAGTGGTTTCTGGATAACTTTATTAGGAAAAAAAAATCTCAGTAAACCATGCTGCAACAGGGAACTTGGGCCTTCCTGGGAAAGAAATATCCATTAACTTCTGTGTAAACTTAGAATTCCACTCATTTCTGGAGTTTTATATCAGAAAAGAAAGATAGTTCCTTATTGCCACATGTCTATATGACCTATTTTTTTTCTTAAGATTTTTATTTGCGAGAGAGAGAGAGAGCACCAGAGGTGGAGGGGAGGAGGGTGGAGCAGAGGGAGAAGGAGGAGCAGACTCCTGCTGAGCAGGGAGCCTGACATGGGGCTCCATCCCAGGACCCTGAGATTATAACCCGAGCTGAAGGCAGATGGTTGACCAACTGAGGCGTCCAGGCAGCCCAATATATGGCCTTTTTTGACCTATGTCTTCCATAGTCAGAGTGGGTGACTTGGCTGAATAAAGATCTTATGTCCCAGAAAAGATCTAATTGCACTGAACAAGAGATGACAATTTCAACCATGTTTGGTGACCAACTTATTCTCCCCAGGGCTCACTGGAAGAAACGTTTTCTATACTTCCCCTGCCAATCTGTGTTTCAGTATATTTCTGATCCTTCCTGCTATCATCCATTACCTGATATCTTCTTCTGAAGTGGCTTTCATTCTCTTCACTTATTATAGAAATATAATTCCAGAAAATAGAAAAAAATCTTACTACCATTACTACAGCCTTTCCCTCCCTTCTCATAAATAATAGAACAACAGAATTGTATATTTGGAAGAAAAATCTTATGCATGCAGTCAGCTGATCATGTCTTCATTACTTCTCCTTGGAAAGAAAATAAGTCAAGGAGAAAACATTTTTACAGCAAACCAGAGAATCCAAAACAGACTTATAGAATTGATGGAAGAGTCATTGTGCACATCCAAGAGATATATTTTAATAATGGAGAAAGAAGGAAAGATGTCTGAAAGTCCTAAGAAGGAGAGTTTAGGGAATGAGCACTGCCTTTGTAGTAATCATGCAGTTTATTGTATAAGAGTCACAGATTAGCAGAGATATTAAGTCTCTTTGATTTTGATTGGATGAATGCATATTTAGAATATTTTTAAGCTTCTGTGAGATAGTGAAAAATGCTAAAAGTTGTCTAATGTTTAAGTGAAGTGATCAGAACATTTTTATCACTGCTTGCTTTCACTGTTTAGTAGAATGGGCTCGTGGACATGGAAACCATTCTCTGCATGTGCTCTGCTATTTTTGAATGTTGCTCTGCTACAGAGCTGGAGATAAGGAAGCAAAGGGATGGGGTAAGGGATGGAGTGGAAACTTCTCTGCAATTTTTAGTACAGCTGCAGGTCTGGGTGATTCTAAACCAATCCTCAAAAATGAAAGCGTCCTCTCCTGTGTCGGCACTCTGCTCGGGGAAGGTGTAGTGGGAGAAAGTTCAGAGGCAGAGCAGCATGTGTCCTCAGGTAAAGAGATACTGGAATGAAGGTAAGAAAACAAGATTCACTCAATAGCTACATGATCTTACAAATGATTTAAAATTGCCCTGGGATCACATCTGTAGGTAATAACAAGATTATTTTATTCATACCAGACTTAATTAACTTGTAGTCAGGTGGATAACAATAACTAGTGCTTCTCTGGTTTTTGTCGGTTGTCTGCTCTGGGAATATCTGCTTGCCACCTGTCCGCCAATCTCTTCATCATTTGTTGGGGGTTTTTGTAGAAACATCACATGTATATCCAGCCTTTGTTTCTTTTTTCCTCTCCCTATTCCCCATCTATCATGTTTCCCATGAAGCTATGAAAAATGGTAGCTACTTGTTTCTTCTGTTCCAAATGTCCACATACATTATCCATCTATATCTTTGAGGCCATTACAAATGTTTTCCCACAGATTGAACTGCTCTATTGCTAGATTTTACTAAATTCATTGAGGTTTTGTGTGTGTGTGAACACCTCTCAAATTCGCATTTGTTTTGAGATAAAATGACTTTAGGGGAATACTATATAGCACATTATATGCTTCTGAGTGGGGAAAATGGGAATGTTTAGGAAGAAAGGATAACCCAAACCCCAGAGCAACTGAAGAAATACCCAAGTCAGCTGAAGAAATCTCTGTGAATGCCAGATTAGTAAAAGGTCTCTTAGAGTAGTCTCATAGGGAGTGCTAAGTACAAACCAGAAAAGTGAAGAATTTGTGCAGTGGATAATCCCCTACCTAACCAACTGAAAAACATTAATACAAGTCAGTTTGTGGTACCTCTATGTATTCACAAATAGCTATACCGGTGAGTATAATTTAGACATAAAAAAAGTTTTTGAAAGTTTTATACATTATCATAAATATAAATATTATTGTGATATTAATGAATGGGATTTAAAAAACAGAAATCAATTAGTGTATGAAGCCAAACTGTTGTTATAAGAATAAATTGTTTGCCAAGGAAAATGTTGGAGAGAGTTATTTATAGCAGACAAAAATTCCATTTCCCACTTCTCCTGGTATTTAGGCCAGGACATATAACTAATCTGGCCAGTGGGTTGTGGGGAGCAGTGATATAAGTCACTTCTAGGTCTTTAGCTGTAAAACTTCTCTTGGGTGCTTTCATTTCTTTCGTGCACCTGGAGGCAAAGACCTATGAATGGAAGTCCTCTCTCTGCCAGAGGAAGTCGGAATCCATGAAACAGCATAAATAGGATAATGGCCCCAGAGAACACGACCAGTAGCATCCATGTTGGATACTCCAAGGTGATGATATTAACCTTTGTTATGCTGAGTTACTCTGACTGGGAATTTATCTGTTATCATTGAACACTATCCTACTTGGAATAACATATTGCTAATTACATATACTTTCCAAGACCATTTTAGAACTATCTTTTATCCAAGGAGACACTTCCATTTTTCTTTTTTTCTGACAATGGGAAATGCTATTGGTGACACAAGTTTAAAATGTCTACTTTACCCTAGAGTTTTATAATTTGCCTTTCTCTCATTCTAATACCATCCCCTTGGTATATTTATGTGGTAAGAAGCTCAAAGTGACACACATCTTAATGTGATTTGAGTAGCACAGACTATAACTTTTATCTACTTTTATTCTGAACAAACACCCTCAATTAATGGAATCTAAGATGTGAATACATGTTTTTAGTAGCTGTTGCTACCTTTTTTCCCATTTGACTCATGTAACATTGTGAATTATAATTATAAATATATATTTGGTCTTCAACTCTTTTCCTGGCAAGGGGCTTTTAAAACTCTTGGAAATTCCTGTGATGAGAACCATAAAGGTGTCTTTTTTTTTTTTAGATTAATATGGTGAGTTTGAGAAACACCTAAGGATGGGGGCTGGTTGCCAATGGAGCCAACCATATGATCGGAGGATTGGAATTTTCAGTACTACTCTCAGACCTTTGGGAAGATAGAGGGGTTGTAGATTGAATTTGATCACCAATGGCCAATGGTTTATTCTACTGTGCCTGTGTTATAATGCTCCTCATATACCCAAAAGGACACTGTTTGGAAATCTTCTGGGTTGGAGTAACATGGTGATTTGGGGAGAGTGGTGGTCTTTTGGAGAGGGCATGGGAGCTTCTTAACCCTTTCCCATACCTTGACCTATGCATCTCTTTCATCTGGCTGCTCTTGAGTTATAGCTTTTTATAATAAACCAATAATCTAGCAATTAAAATGTTTCTCTGAGTTCTGTTCTCTAGCAAATTAAGCCCAAAATGGGGTTTGGGAACCTTGGATCTATAACCAGTCAGAAGCACAGGCAATGACCTGGACTTGCAATTTTCTTAAAGGTGTGTATGGGAGGGAGTCTTATAGGACTGAGCCCTTAACCTTTGGCACCTGATTCTATCTCCTGGTAAACTGTGACAGAATTGAGTTAAATTACATAACAGCTAGTGGGGATCCCTGGGTGGCTCAGCAGTTTAGCACCTGCCTTTGGCCCAAGGCGTGATCCTGGAGACCCAGGATCGAGTCCCACATCGGGCTCCCTGCAGGGAGCCTACTTCTCCCTCTGCCTGTGTCTCTGCCTCTCCCTCTGTGTCTTTCATGAATGAATGAATGAATGAATAAATAAATAAAATCTTTTAAAAAAAAGGATAACAACTAGTGTCTGAGAATTGTATAATAAGAGTAAAAATTTCTTACATCAGAAATGGGTGCAAAATTGTAACTCATAATAGGTGTGTAGTCCTATCATATTATTTATATTACAGTTAGGACAGATTTTTCATAATTGTCTTTCAGTATGTATTAATATTCAATTCTTTTGAAATTAATATCGTTTGATTTTTTTTTTTAAGACTTCATTTTTAGGAGTACCTGGGTGGCTCAGCTGGTTAAGCATCTATCTTTGGGTCAGGTCATGATTCTGGAGTCCTGGGATAGAGTCCCTTGTCAGGCTCCGTGCTTAGTGAGGAGTCTGTTTCTCCCTCTGTTCCTCCCCCTGCTCATCCTCTCTCTCTCTAATAGATAAATAAAATCTTAAAAAAAAAAAAGAGGGACACCTGGGTGGCTCAATGTTTGAGCATCTGCCTTCAGCTCAGGGCATGGTCTCAGAGTCCCAGGATCCAGTCCCACATCAGACTCCCCCCAAGGAGCCTGCTTCTCCTTCTGCCTGTGTATCTGCCTCCCTCTGTATCTCTCATGAATAAATAAATAAAACCTTTAAAATATATTAAAAAAATAAAGACTTCAATTTTAGAGCAGTTTCAAGTTTGCAGGAAAATTGAGCAGAGAGTACGTATTTCCTAAGTAACCTTTATACCCCTTCTTGAACAGCCTCTGACACTATCAACATCTTGCACTAGAGTGACACATTTGTTGCAATCAACAAATCTAAACTGAATGGTATTATTATCCAAATCTGTAGTTTACAGTAGGGCTCAATCTTGGTGGTGTATATTCTATGGGTTTTAGGATATGTATATTGATGTGTACCCATCATGATAGTACCTAGTAGCTTCACTGACCTAAAAATATTTTGCAATCTATCATTCATCCTTCCCTCTCCCCTATGTCCTGTAATCTGCTGGTATTTTTGTTGTCTTCATAGTTTTACCTTTTCTAGAATGTTATGTAACTGGAATCATAGTATGTATTCTTTTTCAGATTGGCTTACTTCATTTAGTATTATGCACTTAAGATTCTCCTGTCTTTTCATAGCTTGATTATTTCATTTATTTTTAGCACTGAAAAAATTCTATTTTTACCACAGTTGACTTATCCATATATCTACTGAAAGATATCTTGATGGTTTATACATTTTGGCAATTATCAGTAGAGCTTCTATAAGCATTCATATGTAGGTTTTTACATATGGACATAAGTTTTTAACTCATTTGGGAAAATACCATGGAGTATGATTGTTATAGGATATGGTGAGAATACATTCAGTTTTGTTAAGAAACTGCTAAAATGTCTTCCAAAGTGGCTGTACCATTTTGCATTCCCATTAGCAATGAGAGTTCCTCTTGCTTCATATATTTGCTAAATTTTGATTTCTCTGTTTTGGATTTTGACCATCCTAATTGATGTGTAGGGTATCTCATGGTTTTAATTTGTAATCCCTTAGTGACATATGACGTTGGGCCTATCTTCCAATACTCATGTATTCTTTGGTAAGATATATCCATTCAGAGCTCTTATTTTTTAAAGGATTATTTTCTTTTTTTTTTTTTTTTTTTTTTTTTTTTATTGGTGTTCAATTTACTAACATACAGAATAACACCCAGTGCCCATCACCCATTCACTCCCACCCCCCGCCCTCCTCCCCTTCTACCACCCCTAGTTCGTTTCCCAGAGTTAGCAGTCTTTATGTTCCGTCTCCCTTTCTGATATTTCCCACACATTTCTTCTCCCTTCCCTTATTTTCCCTTTCACTATTATTTATATTCCCCAAATGAATGAGAACATATAATGTTTGTCCTTCTCCGACTGACTTACTTCACTCAGCATAATACCCTCCAGTTCCATCCACGTTGAAGCAAATGGTGGGTATTTGTCATTTCTAATAGCTGAGTAATATTCCATTGTATACATAAACCACATCTTCTTTATCCATTCATCTTTCGTTGGACACCGAGGCTCCTTCCACAGTTTGGCTATCGTGGCCATTGCTGCTAGAAACATCGGGGTGCAGGTGTCCCAGCGTTTCATTGCATTTGTATCTTTGGGGTAAATCCCCAACAGTGCAATTGCTGGGTCGTAGGGCAGGTATATTTTTAACTGTTTGAGGAACCTCCACACAGTTTTCCACAGTGGCTGCACCAGTTCACATTCCCACCAACAGTGTAAGAGGGTTCCCTTTTTTCCACATCCTCTCCAACATTTGTTGTTTCCTGCCTTGTTAATTTTCCCCATTCTCACTGGTGTGAGGTGGTATCTCATTGTGGTTTTGATTTGTATTTCCCTGATGGCAAGTGATGCAGAGCATTTTCTCATGTGCATGTTGGCCATGTCTATGTCTTCTTCTGTGAGATTTCTGTTCATGTCTTTTGCCCATTTCATGATTGGATTGTTGGTTTCTTTGGTGTTGAGTTTAATAAGTTCTTTATAGATCTTGGAAACTAGCCCTTTATCTGATAGGTCATTTGCAAATATCTTCTCCCATTCTGTAGGTTGTCTTTGAGTTTTGTTGACTGTATCCTTTGCTGTGCAAAAGCTTCTTATCTTGATGAAGTCCCAATAGTTCATTTTTGCTTTTGTTTCTTTTGCCTTCGTGGATGTATCTTGCAAGAAGTTACTATGGCCGAGTTCAAAAAGGGTGTTGCCTGTGTTCTTCTCTAGGATTTTGATGGAATCTTGTCTCACATTTAGATCTTTCATCCATTTTGAGTTTATCTTTGTGTATGGTGAAAGAGAGTGGTCTAGTTTCATTCTTCTGCATGTGGATGTCCAATTTTCCCAGCACCATTTATTGAAGAGACTGTCTTTCTTCCAATGGATAGTCTTTCCTCCTTTATCGAATATTAGTTGCCCATAAAGTTCAGGGTCCACTTCTGGATTCTCTATTCTGTTCCACTGATCTATGTGTCTGTTTTTGTGCCAGTACCACACTGTCTTGATGACCACAGCTTTGTAGTACAACCTGAAATCTGGCATTGTGATGCCCCCAGATATGGTTTTCTTTTTTAAAATTCCCCTGGCTATTCGGGGTCTTTTCTGATTCCACACAAATCTTAAAATAATTTGTTCTAACTCTCTGAAGAAAGTCCATGGTATTTTGATAGGGATTGCATTAAACGTGTATATTGCCCTGGGTAACATTGACATTTTCACAATATTAATTCTGCCAATCCATGAGCATGGAATATTTTTCCATCTCTTTGTGTCTTCCTCAATTTCTTTCAGAAGTGTTCTATAGTTTTGAGGGTATAGATCCTTTACATCTTTGGTGAGGTTTATTCCTAGGTATCTTATGCTTTTGGGTGCTAAAGGATTATTTTCTTGAGTTTAAAGAATTCCTCATGTATTTTAGGTAACAGTCCTTTTATCAGATGTCTTATGTAAGTATTTTCTCAGTTTATTGCTTATCTTCTCATTCTCTTGGCAATGTCTTTTGCAGATCAGAAGTTTTTATTTGATTCTAAAAGTCATTGTCAAACCCAATGTCATCTAGATTTTCTACTATGTTATTTGCTAGGAATTTTATATTATTGTCCTTTACATTTAGGTCTGTGATCCATTTTGAGTTCATCTTTTTCTGCATCTAGGTTCATTTGTTTGTTTTTACATGTGGATGCCCAATTGTTCCAGCACCATTTACTGAAAGAACTATCTTGTCTCCATTGTATTTTCTTTCTGCATTTGTCAAAGATCAGCTGACCTTATTTGTGTGTGCTTACTCTGCATTTGACTCTGTTACATCATTCTCTTTTTCTATTCCTTTGGTGAGTTAAGGTTTTGAACATTTCTGCTGATTTCTATTACAGATAAGAATGGGCTTTAAATTTTATAAGAAGAGAGTAGGCTTATTTTTAAGTCCTCCAATATATTTCCAATATATTCCTCCATAATATCTTACTTAAATATTATTATTAATAAAAAATTAAGTATGAAATGGAGATTGACCAAAATGCCAAGTTGACAATTTTCTTGTTAGAACATTTTTTATTATCCAAATAGAAATACAACCATTTTAACCTTTCCTTTCAAATCTATTTTAATCATGAATGTGCTCAGAAGTTGCTTATATTTTCTCTCACATTCAACACACTTTCAATTGTTTGTAGTACTTGATTACTGCTATTCCATAAGTTATTTACTTTAACATATAGGAGTGGATCAATTTTAAATAAACTTAAAATTGATTAGACTTTTTTTTCATTGAAATAGTATTTAAGAAAGGCTTTCACTTTTTATTTTACCTTTTTAGTCTAGCAAGAAACAGAAAAACTTTCCTTATAAGGTGCTTTTTGACCTAGTTAATTTATTAATTTGAATAATTTAGATAGTGTTTTCTTCATCATGAGTTCAATACTAGGTATAAATCCAGGTGCAAAATCACCTCTGATAATTATACTCTTGGTTAAATGAGACTGAATTGCTATGATTATGAGGAGATTCTTCTGCTATTCCATTCTAAGGGCAATCAAGTAGCTGGAGAAGTAGATTCTTCAGCCTCTTAGATGTACTGTTTTTTGGGTTTTTTTTTTTAATACTTTACTGAAATACTGAACCATATTGCTGACAGAAATGATTTATAAATGAAAAGTAACTTATACTTCAATATTAGTTTTAGACACAAATTTCAAGAAATTGCAATGTATTTTTGTTTATATTTGTATAAGCTGATTATATATTTTGAATAGGTTCTCATTATAAAAATATATCAATGTTTCTTTACAAACACTTTAGTGCCTGATAAACATGGAAAATAAAAATTACAAAGAAAGTAATTTCTATATTCCAGACTCATGGAAGATTAGAACTGAGAAAGAACTTAGAAATAAATCAGTATTACAGTTTTTATTTTCTAGATTAGAAAACCAAGAAACAGAGAAAGAAAGGCAAAGTCTTAGACAATAGACAAAACAAGATTGCAAGTCTAGAGAGGTGGGAAACTCAAGAGATAAGTTCCCATATTGTTCCATTCTTTGCTTGGAGAAATAAAGGACGAATGCATAATAAGCTAGAATACAATCAGAACTCAGCAGATTTGGTGAGATGAAGGGGCAGAGATATGTGTGAAGGGAAGCTAAAGCAGGTCTGTATCTGTAATGCAGCACAGAGGTGGAATTGAGGAAGGAAGGTTATTTCCAGAAATCTGTTTGGGTCTCAATTGAGTCTTCAGCTGAGGACAGGGCAGCACATGCAAAGAATAAGACTACTTGAGGGTCACCAAGAATAGCTGCCATGAAGCTGAGAGTAGAACAGAGATACCAAGAGGTCTAGGGATGGTGGTGGGGCATTATATTTTCAAAGAGTGGCAGAAATACCTATTATCTCATTAACATTCAGACATCCTGCTGGGACTTCAGAAAATTCTCCTATAAGAAGCAAGCACCACACCTTAAAATAGGACCTACTCTAGATCCAATCTAAATCAAATTCTTGGGCAGAATGGGTGGCTCAGCGGTTTAGCGCCACCTTCCGCCCAGGGCGTGATCCTAGAGACCCGGAATCTAGTCCCATGTCGGGCTCCCTGCGTGGAGCCCGGTTCTCCCTCTGCCTGTATCTCTGTCTCTCTCTCTTTGTGTCTCTCATGAATAAATAAATTAAATCTTAAAAAAAATTAAATCAAATCCTTGCAAGATATGCAAGATAGACTCTGAGTACCATCTAGTTAGAGGGGTATGAGAAACATTTTAAGTTTTCCAGAGACCTGCCCTAACAATGCATTAAAGCAAGCCTATGGTAGGACAGGGAAATCACTCAGTAATTATACTGCCTACTACAAAAATCAGCATTCTTCAGAGAAAGATAACAGAATCCAAATTTTTTACAACATAGTATCTACATTGCCCAGAATGCAATAAAGAATTTGCTAGATATGCAAAAAACTGGAAACTTGTTCCCATAGTTCAGAAAAGAGAGTGCTCAATAAAAACTGATCTTGAAATAATCCAGATATAAGATTTAGCAAACATTGTTAAAGAAGCATATTATAAAATATGCTCACACAATTAAAGAAAAATTTGATTTTAATGAGGAAACAAGAAATTTAACAGAGGAAATAAAATTATAAATGAAAGAAAGAAAATGAATATTTTATAACTGGCAATTGCTCTAACTAGAATAACAAAAATAAACTTAAGTAGACATAGAAATTTTATGACCTACTATAAAGTGACAGATGTTTAAAAATAGTCATTCATATAGAAATACATATATAAGTTAATGGAACAAAATAACAATCCAGAAATAATTCATATGCAAATATTCAATTTTTTGAATCATGGCAGTATGGCAATTCAATGGGAGAAATGATACATTCCTTTAAAAGACATGAGACTGGCATAAATAAATATATTAAAAGTTGAATATTGGCCCTGACCACATACCATGAACAAAAATTATTTGAAAATGGGTAATAGACCTAAATATAAAAGTTGAAATATAAGAATACTGAAAGAAAAAAAGCACAAAAAAGCTGGTAAGTTGAAATTGACCAAAATAAAAAATCTTCTCTTTAAAATGAATTATTATGAACAATAAAAATCATTACAGGGTGGGCAAAAATATTCACAATACTATTTCTGTCAACATATTATGAATATATATAAACCTTTAGAATTCAATTTTAAACATGGACTGATGAATGATAAAAAGAGTGGTATGTATAATGGAATATTACTCAGCCACCAAAAAAGAGTGAAATTTTGCCATTTCTAATGACGTGGATGGAACTAGAGTATATTGTACTAAGCAAAATAAGTTAGACAGAGAAAGACAAATACCCTATGATTTCACTCATGTGGAATTTAAGTAGCAAAATAGATGAACGGAAGGGAAGGGAAGACAAAATAAGACGAAAATGGACAGGGAAGCAAACAACTGTGTTTAGTCTCTATTTCATTTAGTTCTGCTTTGCCTTTTAGTGTTTCCTCCCTTCTTCTAATTTTAAGGTCAATCTGTTTTTCTTGCTTTTCTGTTCTCTTTTCTTTCTCTTCTATCTCTTTCATTTGTTCTAGTTCCTCGAGGTGTAAAGTTAGGTTGTTTATATGAGATCTTTTTTCTTCTTTAAAGTAGGCATTTATCACTAAACATCCTTCTAACTATTGTTTTTGCTGCATACCAAAAGTTTTGGGATATTGTATTTGTACCTTTAAAATGTGTACCTTTAATTTTATGTAAATTGTATCTAAATGAAGTTGACTAAACACAAAAACGCGGTGTATGAATGAAGCAATCAAACAAAGAAAGCCAGGATTGAACCTATTCTTCATTATTCATTTACTCACATAGTAAATTCTATGAAAAGCCCAAATCTAAGATGGGAATAAAAATACATATACAGAGAAAAGGTAACGTTAATCACAGGAAATGTAAGTCTATAAAATTTGAATATCAGAAGGACAGTACCTTGAACTAAAGCTTGTAAATGATAGGTAAGATGTCTAAAATCACCTTTTAATCTTTGGAGTATGGGATGCCTGGGTGGCTCAGCAGTTGGGCGGCTGCCTATGGCTCAGGGTGTGATCTCAGAATTGGGGATCCAGTCCCGCATTGGGCTCCTTGCAGGGAGCCTGCTTCCCCCCTCTGCCTATGTCTCTGACTCTCTCTCTTTCTGTGCCTCTCATGAATAAATAAATAAAATCTTAAAAAAATAATCTCTGGAGGAAAATGATTGAGAAAAAATGATCATAAAAGTTAGAGTGATATTTATATAATGCTCCAGTATGGAATTATAGAATGTGAAGACTGTTTTATTTCTTCTCATTTCTAAGATAAATAATGAAAGTCGATTTAAAAAAAAAAAAAAAGGTTAAAAAAACCCCCACTTCATTACAATGAGGAGAATGGAGATTTGAAATGATATATATTAGGATACTGAAATGATTTTTGTTCAATGTAAAATCAAATGGTTAATGGCAAGGATTTTGTGCATCAATGCAAAGTGCATCAATGCAAAGATATCACTGATCATTGTCTTATAAGACATAGAAACATAAACTAATAAATTAAAAAGCAAATTAATAAGCAAGTATTTTATTAATAAACTACTTAATAAATTGGTTAAACTTTGACAGTAAAAAGACCTCATAACTCAATTGAAGAGCTGGTTCTTTGAATAAACAGATACAAAGTGGCCAATATATTTTTTAATTGAGAAAAACACAACAGTATGTAAAAAAATTAATAGAATATCAATGTAGTAAAGATGGAAAAAACATTAAGAGATTATCACATTCAAATCTATATAATAAAATTGGAAGTACTGATATAAGTAAGAATGGTATGGAAATGTATAAATGATTAACACTGATTCAAGAATTAGTTACCAAAACCAAAATAAATAGACCACGTAATTGGGAAAAAAAATACTATCTTGTATAGAGGAAATTTTTTTTAACCTCTTTAAAGACCATATCATTTATTTATTTCTTATACTGTTTAAAAGCCTGGGGAATGAAATAAAAAATACTGCACACTCATTTTACTAAGTTAAAATATACCTGATTCCAATATTGTGTGTAGAGATATAAATTTCATTAAAAAATTAGTACATTCGGTCAGAATACTGTTACAAGATCTGTTTTTGTTTGTTGTTTGTTTTGTTTTGTTTTTTGTTTTGTTACAAGATCTGTTAAGGCTTATTACAAGAATAAAAGAAAGACTATGATATTAGGAAATACATTAAAATTAATTATATTAAAACTTCAGAAGAGAAAAGTCATAAGGATAATAGATGCTAGAAAAATATTTAATAAAATCGATTATCCATACCAAATCTAATAATAAAAGAATGTCCTCTTAACATGAATAAAATATCTAAATCAAACCAATTATTAGATTCATTTGAACAGGTGAAACACGAAACATAGAAAAAAAGAAAAAATATTTCATCTATTATGCAGCATCCTAGTGGAAGATGAGGCAATGTGTTTAGAGGTTAAAAAATGAGAAGATGATAAAAATATCATTAATCTAGATTAATATAATTGGTCATCTAAAAAACTTAATAAAATTGGGGCACCTGGGTGACTCAGTGGTTGAGTGCCTGCCTTCGGCCTGGGGCATGGTCCCAGGGTTCTGGGATCAAGTCCCCAAATCAATTTCACTGTCGGGAGCCTGCTTCTCCCTCTTCCTGTGTCTCTGCATTTCTCTCTGTGTCTCTCATGAATGAATAAAATCTTAAAAAAAAATCTTAATAAAACTCACTGAGGGGTACGTAGGTGACATCTGACTTCAGCTCAGGTCATGATCTCAACATCCTGGGAACAAGCTCTTCATCAGGCTCTTTGCTCAGCAGGGAGTATGGTTCTCCCTTTCTCTCTCCCTATACCTCTCTCCCCACTTGTGCTCTCTCTCAAATAAATAAAATTAACAACAACAAAAAAAAACCACTGAAAAACTTTTGAGGTAATATAAATGGTTAATAATGTGATCAAATAGTCAATAAATGTGCAAACATCAAAATCATTTTTTCATCTATTAATAATAAGCTATGAGAAAAATTATGCAAACATAATTTGCTATTTCAATATGATATATACTTTTTGAATAGCATACAGTTATATACTACATGATACAACGTGAAATATTCACAGCATCTTTTTATTTAAATTGTTCTATATATATGAAAAATTATACAATATCCAGCAATAGAAAATAATATTTGAATAAAGTTGCTGTTTCTAAAATAGTAATGTAGAATATTATAAGGATAAAATTATTTTAAAATTAATCTAAATATCACTAAATGTCAGTAAAAGATTTTTTTTTTTAAGATTTTTTAAGTTAATAAAATAAGCCTAAATTTCATGGGAAATAATATATATATATTTATGGGAAATAGTAATATAAATAATTATTAACATAATATTTCATGGGAATAACCTATAACTTCCAGAATTTGTTGAACAAGAATATTACCACATATATTAAAATATGTACACTAAATACATTAAAATTGGTGCCACAGTATTTAACATGATGTGATACTAGAATCATAATATGCTATCTATAAGAACTTACAAAATAGTAAACATTTTAATAAACTATAAAAGTGGCATTTAAAATAATTGGAAAAATAATTGGTCTCAAAGTAACTGCCTAGTGACTTAATTTTACATGTCTTAGGTTATATATGTCGTATATCTCAAGAAAAAGATATGTAAAGAGGCATATAAAGATGCACAATGACAATCTTGTAGTTTGCTTCTGTCTTAACCACCAAGGTAAATACTTCATTCATATTGGAAGAGTAAATAAATCCACTAAAATCACACTTAAACTACATTTGGAGCTTGCTTTAATTTAAGCAATTCCTGATACTACGTCAGCTTTTCATACTGCTTAAGATTGATGTGGATTTTTATTCCGTATCTCTAACCTGTTACATTCTAATGAAATGAACATCCCTCTGTGAGTCCTTAGGCAACACTTTTCAAATTGTACTCCTTCATATGTTTATACACAAATGCTTGTTTAAAAATTAGATTTTAACATATTCCTAATAATTTAGGGAATTAACAAAATCACTTTATAAACATTAAGTATTAAACTTAACATACAAGAAATGACTGACAAATTGGTTTGGCATGCCAAGTTTAATTTGTTTCCATGAAGTTTATAGAATAAAATTCTGCGACCCAGCAATTGCACTGTTGGGGATTTACCCCAAAGATACAGATGCAATGAAACGCCGGGACACCTGCACCCCGATGTTTATAGCAGCAATGGCCACAATAACCAAACTGTGGAAGGGGCCTCGGTGTCCATCGAAAGATGAATGGATAAAGAAGATGTGGTTTATGTATACAATGGAATATTACTCAGCCATTAGAAACGACAAATACCCACCATTTGCTTCAACGTGGATGGAACTGGAGGGTATTATGCTGACTGAGTGAAGTAAGTCAATCGGAGAAGGACGAACATTGTATGTTCTCATTCATTTGGGGAATATAAATAATAGTGAAAGGGAATATAAGGGAAGGGAGAAGAAATGTGTGGGAAATATCAGAAAGGGAGACAGAACGTAAAGACTGCTAACTCTGGGAAACGAACTAGGGGTGGTAGAAGGGGAGGAGGGCGGGGGGTGGGAGTGAATGGGTGACGGGCACTGGGGTTATTCTGTATGTTGGTAAATTGAACACCAATAAAAAATAAATTAAAAAAAAAAGAATAAAATTCCCACTAGTGTTGTACATATATAAGTTAAGTTTCTTGGAAATGTTTCATGGTGCAAGTTTTCAGCCCTCTACTGGTCTTTTCCTTTGGACTATTTCCTTCATTGTTTTGTTTGTCAGTTTCGCTTATATAGGACAACTAACCAAAGAAAACTGACACCATATGGACAGCTTATTTATGCTGAACATGGGAAAGGACTCAGATGAGGTTTCTAGTCTCATATTCTAGTCTTGGCATGATTGTAGTACAGCAACTGGTGAACATGAAAAGCTTCCTTTTAATAATAGTGTATTATAATTCATTAATTTTAGGGTACTTCCTGGTTATAATTTAGTAAGACAAAGAATCACCATTCAGATGTGCTAGGTCTTAAAGTTAGCCTGTTTCAAATTAGACAACGTGCAAAACTAAATAAAATTTACTCCTTGGAAATTTTGGACAAATATCTGACGGTCATGGGTACTGAGATAACTGACATATCAAAATATCACATTTTTAATTTATTGATGAGCATATGGGATGAATTTTGACAAGGTAATATCAATTCTAGAATTTATCTGTTTTAGAGACTACTATTGCCCCCACACATCCACCTCTACCCTTCTGGACAAATGAGCGAATTAGAATTTTCCATCCCTTAGCAGTTAGACTCCTATAACTCATTCTGGCCAAAGAGTTGGGAGCAGAAGTGATAAGTATCATTTAGACATGGTAGCATTTAGTTACTGCTATGATTCTTCAGCCTTTCTTCCCTTGCAATGATGATCATGGAGTTAGCAACTGGTTGAGATAGCAGAACAAAAGTTCAAAGTAGCAGAAGCGCTATGTCATCACATGCAGTACTGTTCCTGATGAGATTCTTTGAAATTGTAGCAGACTTTGTGGATGAGAAATAAACTGTTTGATTGGACCAATGGGGACTTGATATTGTAACACAACATACTTCATAAAAACACTCACTCACATGCTCCAAAATGTATGTACAAGGATACTGATTGCAATGCTGATATAGTAAACTGGGAAAAACCACTATCATAAATAGGAAACAGATTAAATAAATTTTAGTATGTCTACACAATGAGTATAGAAGAATACACAATGCATTTTTGACAAGAGTAATTTGTGATGAGTCATAGAATTTGTGTCAAGGTGGAGTGAAACTCATTTTACATGGTAAAATTTTCATTTTTTGAACTATGTAATCTGCTGTGTTATTTCTATAACGATTCTTTTTTAAGAGTTTAATCTATACTGACAACCTACTATGTATCTGACATTTTCAAAGCTTAAAACTTTATAACATATGTTAGAAAATTTTTTGGTCTAAGCAAGGAATATTTATAAATGTCTGACTAAATTATTCAATAATCTTGTTAGAAATTAACAAGTATGTAAAAAGTTAAAATTTAAAAATTTAATTTGAAAATTCAAAACTGAACATTTAAAATTGAAAGAAAATTATATTTTTTCTTTTTTTTAATTTTAAAAATATTTTAGAAATATTTTATTTATTCATTTATTCATTTGAGAGAGAGAGAGAGCACAAGCAGAGGGGAGAGGAAGAGGCAGAAGGAGAGGGAGGAGCAGACTTCCCACTGAGCAGGGAGCCTGATGTGGGACTGGATCCCAAGATATGGAGACCATGACCTGAGGTGAAGGCAGATACTTAACTAAGCCACCCAGGCATCCCAGAAAATTTCATTTTTCACGTTGAGGCCAATTCATTGGGAAAAAATCATAGATTTCTTAATCATAGATTAAAGTGTTAACCATTTGTAATAATATAACTCATTATACCAGGATTTCAACCTAAACAAATTACAGAAATAAATGTTGAGCCAGATATTTCATGTATAAAACTGTGGCTTTGAAATTTTTGTGGTCATAAAATACTCATTCTATTTAGTTTTGTAATACATAATTATTAATTTAAACTCATAAAATACATTTATGATAATTAAATACTTATGTATTGCATTACTGCCTAAGTTTTTACTTGCATAAATTGTTTCTCTAATGAAAATGATCACGATGGACCATTTTCCAACCTGAAGATTGAATAATGCTATGATCACTTTCTAATAATTATAAACCAGAGTTTATAAAGTTCATTCATTTACTTAACACCTGACATATTAAGTATACCTCTTCAAAAGAGCTTAAATGAGAAAATTATTACCTTTTTTGAGCCTGGAAAACTAATATACATGATGCACAAATTGCTTAGTGCTGAAATAATTCACTCAATAAGGAAAATGGAAATAAAGAACATTTGACAGGTTTTTAAAGAGCAGTGTTTAGGGGCAGTACCCTGTTTATATTCATTTGTGAGGCTCCTACTAATGAAAGTTTCACTTAAAATACTACCAGCTGTTTAACAAGGGAACCATCACTAAAATGCAGACAGTTTTAAGTTAAAATAACTTTTTGCAACCATTCTTGAAGTATTATGTTCATTTAACACAGCTTTTATGGGACCCTAATTTCAAAGAAACTTAAACATAAAGAAATCCCCATTTATAGACTCAAAGCATTCATCTCTAAGCTTTTAAAAAGCTTTTTATTGGACAGCAAAAACATGCTAAGATGTGATTTTCCATGGTAAATTACTAACCCAACAATGTCTCTGTTCTCTTATAAATTATCAATGGTTGGTCATTTCAACCATATTTTATCTAAAAAGTTTCCTATGTCCCAAGCACAGTGCTTGGTGATTGGCTTGAAAACAAAATTGCACTAGGTCTCTGCCACTGAAGCTAACTACCTGTCTATATGCTATTCTGGTCTCCGTTGATTTCTGTTTTTTGTTTTTTGTTTTTTTTTTTTTAAAGATTTTATTTATTCATGAGAGAGAGACAGAGACAGAGACATAGGCAGAGAGAGAAGCAGGTTTCCTGCCGGGAGCCCCATGTGGAACTCAATCCCAGGACTCTGGATTCACGACCTGAGCCTAAGGCAGATGTTCAACAGCTGAGCCACCTAGGTGCTCCTGCTGTCTCTATTCTATACAGACACACACAATTCCATGCACATAAATGCATGTGCACACCTATACACGCACTCAGACTCTTGCATATAAGACTGCACACCCACCTCATTCCTGCTAGAGCTTTGTTACTAGTTTGTGCTGAAGTTCTTTCTTGCATCATTACTTTTCAGCGTTATAACTGTGCACAAGTAGAGAGAGTGTTTGGATACCACTCAGGAGAGGCATGGTTTGCTGTCACAGCACATATTCATCTATCATTCTGTTCCTCAATCCAGATGATGGGTTGCTTATAGGAGGCTAAATGGCTCACAGAGTTCTCAATGAACAAATAACAGAACCATCAGTGGAAGATTGGTGCACATCTTGGCAGCAAGAGAGATTTCAATGAATCCTGCCTTTTGTTGTGATCAGAGAGGTATCTCTGAAGAATAAAATTGATTATGATGGGTTTTTCAGAAAGTGTAAATAATGTCTTCTCTCTCTTTTTTTTTAAAAGTCAGCTTTTGTTCATATTATGTGGCCAATATTTACATTACCACCCTCGTCTGTCCATTTATATTGATTATCCCCATCATGGAAAGTAAAGGGAGGACATGGGAAATGTGTTGAATACTATTATCTGGTATGGTGTATTCTACTAACCAGTTCTTATTCAAACATTCATATTTCTCTTATTTTCACCTTGCCTGTTTTGCTGTTAGACATGATTTGGAAGCAGAAGACAGAAAGATACAACTCTGAGAGCAACAAGAAACGTTTGGGAATTATGCACAAATGGCATCCAAAAGTTTTACAGGGATTTAAGTTAAACACAGAGTGAAATTCTAGCTTGGGATGCTGACTGAATTTTAATGATATCATTTGGTTCCTAACTTATGTCTCAGGCAGTCAAGTTTAGAAAAATGTAAAATATCTTGGGAACTGAAGATGACAAAGCTTGACGACACCTGTCTCCTCACTTAATTCTGAAGCCTTTGTCAGTTTAACATGCATGTGGCATCTTTTGTTATCATCTTATGGTGGCTAAGGTTTCTTGTTCCAGTTGCATGAAGTTTTGCTCAAATTAGACTTTTCATTAGAAGAGCATCACCAGTGAATTAGGATACTCCAAAATGCATAAATAAGCACCACTGAAGTTAAGGTCTCTAGTGTAATAAAAATTAAAATTAGCCCAAATGTAAAAATAAAATCATAACTTTTATTTACTATTATCGGGGAATAAGAATATTTTTAAATAGACATGCCAACATCAAACTAAGATAAAGGCATGCCTTCATAAAGCTCCTTTTGAGAAGTTTATACTCATTATTTCAGTGCTGGTTTTCCTAAACCAATTTGAGAGACATCCTTGGAGTTTATCTTTAAAATATGATTATAGGGGCACTTGAGTGGCTCAGTCTTAAGCTTAAGTGGCTTCCTTCAGTTCATGTCATGATTTCAGTGTCCTGAGATTCAGCTCTTCACAAGGCTCCCTGCTCAGTGGGGAGTCTGCTTCTCCCTCTGCATGCCCCACAAATAAATAAATAAATAAATAAATAAATAAATAAATAAATAAAATCAATCTTTAAACATAATAAGAAGAACCTGCGTAGCAGTGGTTGAGCATCCGCCTTTGGCTCAGGTTGTGATCCTGGAGTCCTGGGATCGAGTCCTGTATCAGGCTTCCTGCAGGAGCCTGCTTCTCCTTCTGCCTATGTCTCTGCCTCTCTCTCTGTGTCTCTCATGAATAAATAAATAAAATCCTTTAGAAAAATTAAATTATAAATTGTATGAGAATATTAGTCTAATTTGTCTAGGTTTCTATTTTTGTCAGGCCCAAAAGAAATCCATCTCAGCTTGACTGTGATGCATGTGCCATATACCAATCTTAAGTGTAGGGGATGTAAAATCTCAAAACTGTCCACTGATGACCATTCTGGATGTTTTCTCATTATAAAAAATGATGCAATAAAATTTATATGCTATTGGCCAACAATTAATTAACTAAAAAAGTAAGCCCCTAACGTCCTTTGAGATAAATGCTATAAAGAACAGAACATAGTGGGATGAAAATGTGCGATAAGTGAACCTAATTTAGAATGAGGAAAGTGATATTTTACCTGGGATGTAGAGGATAAGTTTGTAATGTTGGAGGAGATTGGAGTCAAACAAAATTCTGCTGGTAGGTAAGTCATATAAAAAGTGTCTACCTCATGAAAAGCAGTGCATATACAAGGAACTGAAATTTGTCCTGGGGCTAACCTGTAAGCCACATGAAGGGTAGTGGTCTTTTTCCTAAGAGCAGTTATGTTCCACTGAACATAGGAGTGAAATGTTCACTAGGAGTGATATGTTACATAGGAGTGATATGTAAATGACAAGGAGAAGACAAAGTTTTCCTGATTTGGTAGGCTCAAGCCCACCAGGCAATGGTTGTATTTCCATATTTTCATATCTCTTCCCCATCCAGAAGAAATTTCACCTGCTTCTGCAGGTATTGGTCCAAAATTTGGGTAGGTTGAATCTTGGTAGGAACTTTTAGCTTCAACAATGAGTGAGGTTGAGGTGCAACAGGGTCACCCCCAAAGATGAGTCAAACGTGTACTCTGTTCCTAAACTAATTTTGGTTTGAGATGGAAATGACATGATCATCATTAGGAAAATTGGTACAATAAATGCTTGCTGTTCTTTGAGAATATTTTATTCAGCTTTCCTAAGGAAGAAACACAATGGGATAGGTGAAACTCATGAAAAATGATAAATATATATACTGATTAGTAACTTGTGAGACGTATTAGTCATAGAATAAAGGGGGCACATGTGTTTTGATTGTAGATAAAAACGATGGAATAATCAAAAGTGTTTTAGAAAAGGATATAACACCAATTAAATCTTAAATATAGGGAACAGATCATGATTGACAAGATCATTAAACCTAAATACATATCCATTGATGTTGGATTGCCAAATTTAGCAAAGGAAAATATAGGACACCCAATTAAATTTGAGTTTCAGATAAACAGTACAGTTTTGGGGTCTTTTTTATGTTAAGAATGACCCGTGCAATATTTGGAACA
The DNA here is from genome assembly GCF_048164855.1 of Canis lupus baileyi. Lineage (NCBI taxonomy): Eukaryota > Metazoa > Chordata > Mammalia > Carnivora > Canidae > Canis > Canis lupus. Next base: position 33,865,469 of record NC_132843.1, on the reverse strand, counting down.
CAGTTATACTCAAAATGAAGGTTGTTTATCCAAAATTTAAATTTAACTTGCAGCCCGTGTTTTATCTGGCAAAACGATACTTGTTTGACATACATTATGGTCCAGTTCTGGCCTCATGAAGATGAAACCTAGAGCTGCTAAGCATCTTGGCCAGTAGACTATAATAGTAGCAGATGTCAGCACCCTTCCATTCTGTAACAGAGCAAGTATGACTAGCTGGCTCTAAGCAACTTCCATCTGAGCTTTCTGGTGTTTCTTAAAAGTACAATAAAACTATTGGATCGGGGTCCCACTTCTATGTACTCATTTAATCTTAATTACTTCCTTAGAAGTCCTAGCTCCAATTGCAGTCACTCTGAGGGCTAGGGCTTCAACATGAATTTTATGGGGCACACAATTCAGCCCACAACAGACAGACTCCATTCTAAGGGTGTTAGCTTACCTCATCTCCTTTTCCTTGATTCTTGCTATATGTTTTAAAAATGGTATAATAAACACAAGTGCTTTGAGCATCTTAATTAGGTCTTCCAGCCTTTTTGTCCTATTCTGAATAGTTTTCAAGAAGAGGAATCCGCTATCATTTGAAAAAGTATCCCCCAAATACTAAAGACTATTGACAGACTGAAGCTGTTGATTTTTTAAAATGTACTATTTTGTGTTGTCAAACAAAAGGACTGTATAAAAGAAAAAAAATAACTTCCATAAATATTTATCTGGGATGGCAAATTTCAAACATTAGCCTGCATCAGAATCACCCATACAGCTTGTTAAAATATGGATTGTAGGACCCCACTCTTGAATTTCTGATTCAGTAGGTGTTTGGTGGGGCCTGAGGATTTGCATTTCTTAAAAGTTCCCAGGTGATGCTGGTGGTGTAGATTTGAGAACACGCTCTAAGAACCAGAAGCCCAGGAAATATGCAAATTTAATATTACTCATTACAATTGTTTTTAACCAGATGGAATTAATAAAAGACCATGAACTATGAGTGATTCCAAGACAGTAGACCTTTACTGGACCTCAGATTTTTTTTCCTTTTCTTTTCTTTTCTTTTTTTTTTTTTGGAGTATAGTTGATACACAGTGTTACATTGATTTCAAGTGTACAATTTAGTAATTTGGTAAGTTATACATTATGCCATATTCACCACAAGTGTAGCTACCATCTGTCTCGTTACATCACTATTACAATATTACATCATATTTTCCTTATGCTCTGCCTTTTATTCCTGTGACTTATTCATTTCATTGCTGGAGGTCTGTTTCCCTCTCCCTTTCACCTGTTTTACTCAACTTCCCAGTTCCCTTCCCTCTGGCAACCATTGGTTTGTCCTCTGTATTTTTAGGTCTGATTCGGCTTTTATTTGTTTATTCATTGTTTTTATTTTTAGATTCTAATTATGAATGGTATCATATGGTATTTGTCTTTCTCAATCTGACTTATTATATATCAATTAGCATAATGTCTTCCAGGTCCATCCACATTGTCTCAGATGGCAAATCTCATGCTTTTTATGGGTGCATGATATTCCAGTGAGTGTGTGTATATGTACCCCAACATTTTCCTTATCTTTGGGTAATGTTATTGGGCCATATGTATTTCTATTTTTATTTTTTTAATTTCTTTTTATTGGTGTTTATTTTTAATTTTTTGAAGAACCTCCGTACTGCTTCCATAGTAGCTATGCCAGTTTACAATCCCACCAACAATGTAAAAGGGTTCCTTTTTATTTGCCAACACTTGTTATTTCTTGTCATTTTGATTTTAGCCATCCTAACTGGGGTAAGGTGATATCTCATTGTGGTTGTGATTTTCATTTCCCTGATAATTAGTGATGCTGAATGTCTTTTCATGCATTTGTTGGCCGTCTGTATATCTTCTTTGAAAAAATGTCTCTTCAGATCCTCTGCCCATTTTTAAATTGGATTGGTGTTTTTTTAGGGTAAGTTGTGTAAGTTCTTTATATAGTTTGGATATTAACCCCTTATTGGATTTATAATTTCCAAATATCTTCTTTCATTCAGTAGGTTGTCTTTTTTTGTTGATTGTTTCCTTTGCTATACAAAAGCTTTTTATTTTGATGTAGTCCCAATAGTTTAGTTTTGCTTCCCCCCCCCCCTCATCTCAGGAGACATATCTAGAAAAATATTGCTATAACCCATGTCAAAGAAATTACTGTCATGCTCTCTTCTGGGATTTTAGGTCTGTAATCCATTTTGAGTTTATTTTTGTGTATAGTGTAAGAAAGTGGTACAGTTTCATTCTTTTACATGTAGTTGACCGGTTTTCCCAGCACCACTTATTAAAGAGATGGTCACCTTCATTGTATATTCTTGCCTCCTTTATCATAGATTAATTGACTGTATAATCATGGGTTTATTTCTGGGGTCTCACTCTGTTCCATTGATCTGTGTGTCTATATTTGTGTCAGTACCATACTGTTTTGATTACTAAAGATTAGTAGTATATCTTAAAATCTGGTATTGAGATACCTCCAACTTTGTTCTTCTTTCTCAGGATTGCTTTGGCTATTCAGGGGGCCTCCTGTGGTTCCATTTAAACTTTAGTATTATTTGTTCTAGTTTTGTGGAAAGTGCTGTTGGTATTTTGATAGAGATTACATTGCTTTGGATATTACAGACATTTTAACAATATTAATTCCTTCAATCCATGAGCATGGAATATCTTTCAATTTGCATGTGCTATCTTTAATTTCTTTTATCAGTATTTTATAGTTTTCAGAGTATACATTGTTCACCATTTTGTCTCTGGCTGTCTTTCCTATGTGGTAAATTCATGATCATTTTAGAAATCTTATAATTCTCGAGGTTCTTCAAAGGAGCCCATTTGGATGTACCTTACTAAGTAAAACCTTAATGTAGTCACTCACCTTTCCTGATATGTCAGCATGGCACACTCTCCAATTATTGTATATTTTCAGTGTAATTATATGATAATATCTTCATTCCTCACAAATAAAGAAGGAAGTACAAGTCTGGTAGTGCTTATTTAGTCATTGATACTCATATGTATTTTTCTGTCTTTTCCCTCTAGAAAGAAAATCAAAGTCCTTGTGTACTTCTTTATCAATGAATTCCCAGTGACTATCTTTGGAATAAGGTGTTAGATTGAAAGAAGGAGAAGAATGACCTCTTAAAATGTAGAAATTTACTTGGCTTCCTCCAGCACTTTCCTATCTCTGCTTATAACATTGTATCTTTCCATATTATGTGCTTTCTTGAAGTTTTCTCCTCTTTAAGAAAATGGATACTGTGAACCATATATCACTTACAATGCCTGAGAATGAGCACTTAGTATTTCCCAGATTTTATGTGAATCATCTTACACGCATTAAACAATGTAGTAGTCACAACAACTCTGAGTTAAGTCCTAATGTGCCCCCTTTTTGAAGATGAGAAACCTGGAAGTTGAAAAGATGAATTTAACTAAGATCACAAGACTCAAGTGGCACAGAGAAAACATAAACTTGAAAGTTTGACTCTTTTTTTTTTAAAGTTAATTTATTTTTTATTGGTGTTCAATTTACTAACATACAGAATAACCCCCAGTGCCCGTCACCCATTCACTCCCACCCCCCGCCCTCCTCCCCTTCTACCACCCCTAGTTCGTTTCCCAGAGTTAGCAGTCTTTACGTTCTGTCTCCCTTTCTGATATTTCCCACACATTTCTTCCCCCTTCCCTTATATTCCCTTTCACTATTATTTAAGTTGACTCTTAACAACATTTGCCAGTCAACAACAGAATTGATTTCTCTTTATTTTTTTCAAGTAATCTATAGGAACAATAATTCAAGTTATGTTTCTCATCACTAGAGTTCATACAAATGTGGCATTCTAACCCATTATTCAATATCAAAATAATAATAGTTTATTATTTAACATTTATAAAAAACAATGTTTTAAGACAATGTGCCAAGCTTTTTCTATGGCTTCATGGGGTCCTTCATACTTCTGGGTGTGACCAGGTGTATTTTTATTATACTTGAAAAGGATAGCCATATGGGAATTTAATAATCTTTTTGTGCTTAACATTACATTCCCCTTCTAGAAAAAACAAATTGGGAAGACAAATCACCTATAAATTAATAAACAATAAGTGGAATGATGTACACTATATCAAAATGTGATATTTGAGCAAAGTTCTATCCCCTCAACTGGATCTAATAACACTACATTCTTGTGCTTGATATTTGCCTTTTAGACCAGAATTTGGGTGAGATTTAAATGTGTAATTGGGTAACAAAGCTTGGAATTTTGTCCTCTTGACTGAGTGTGTTAATTTTCCTGAGTGTTGAAGTAATGTGTGAAAAATATTAATAGTGATTACAATAGTGATGAAGATGATAATACTAGTGTGTGGAATACTGTCCAAATCCTTCATAGGCCCGATCTAATTTGATGGTCTTTTCTTTATTATCAGATGATTATTTTGTTTCCATTCAACTCAAAGATCTTTGATTCTCTGATTCAGAAATTGACTTTTCCATGAGCTTAGGCATACAATCTGGTCATTTTAGAGACTTTATACAGATAATCTTGCTGAACAATTTCTTTGGAATTTTACTTTATCTCTTTATTTATGGAGCAGCTTGATTTTGACTCTTGTAGATTATTAATGAGGTGTGTAAGCTTATTTTTAGAAGAGAAGGCACAAATTTACACAGATATTTTATTCTTTCAAGCTGTATAATGAGCTGTTATAAGACTTGTTTCAGTTCTTTGGACATGAGACAAAAATTCCATTGTGAAGAAACCCGTTCCCAAGGAAAGCAGGTGCTTTAATAATGTTGATTTATTGATTCTGCCTCCAGAGGCCTGTTATAAACTAAATGCTAATCTCATCTGTTTATATTAATCATAATCCCATCCACTTACATACCTGAGTAAAACAAAGAAAGCAAACATGAGTCTGTTTTTTATTTAATTCAAGTATATAAATAAAAGACACTAAGACAATTAATAAAAAGGAGAAACCAGCATGAGTCAATTTAGACTCCTTTGAAGGACATTGAGTTTATCTACTTTAGGAAATCAGACTTTATTAAGTTAATCAATAACCATTTAATTCCAATTAATTCGCTTATATATATGTATCTACATCTCCGTGTGCATTTAAGAAAGTAGCTCCTTTTCAGTCAAGTTATTTTCAGACTTAATTGTGTCTAATTTAAATTGAACTTCTCTTCCAATAGTCTCAAATGTGTTGGATATGAGTTGAGTTCATGCTGACAGCTGGGGGAATTGATTCAAGAGAAGAAAGTCATTTTAAGCTTTTCCAGCATATCTACACTATAACTTGAAAATGAATTCTCAGAATAGTAATATCCACGGATATTTGGGCCATTGTCCTACAATAATCGGATTTGCTTGTTTGGAAAGCAGTATGACTAATGAACTGAACAAATGATGAGAACCAGTACTTGAAAAGTCCATATTGATGATAGCATGCAGCTTTCTGGATAGCCATTCCTCAGGGCTCATCTTTGGCAGACACTGAACTGTAGTGGGTTTAATTCAGAGCCTACCTACAATGGAAATGGTGCTCATAAATTACTGCTGGGATTCATTTTTATTGGCTTTGGAAGTAAAATCTACAGACACTAAAGTAAAAACTCTGTAATAACAGTTATAATTAAAAATATGGGCCAAATTAAGTTCATCATGTGCACTATCTTATCAAAGGAAAATAGGGGCATATTGCAATGTTACCAGCCAAATTAATATTTTAGTTCAATTGATTTTACTAGTGATACACAAACATAATTCTTCAAAGTTTCCATAAAAACAGTGTAGGTAAATAAACCTAAATTTTAATTCAGAACAAAGAATAATTTTCCCTGAGAAAATATAAAGGTGTCTGCAATGAAACTAACCTTTAGTTCATAAAGAATCTGATATTCAGGCTTTATTTCTTAGGTTACTTTTTTTTTAATTGCACAAATTTGAACTGAATGTCTAGTGTGTATCTGACACCATTCTAGGTCCTGGGGAGAAATGAGGGGATGTTATAGTAAAGCTACAACCTGTGGGGAAAGAGACCTGTGTCTGTGGCCAGGTTCCATACTTACCAGTTCTTAAGCATTAAAGGATTTTCAGTTCAGGTAGAGTTAACAGCACTTCTGTTAGAATGTCTGGGAAATGTTTAACAATGTACGACACACAGTAGATGCTCTGTTAGTACTGGTTGATTCTACTGTTGACCTTATTTGGGGGAGTTAAGTATGAATCATACATGATCTTCACCCACAAGGGGCTCATATTTTACCCATAAAAGATTTACTCCAGTTATTTATCTCCTTGTGGGTCAAGATCATACATTATGGCCCAACATAATCTAAACCTACCGAAGGGCAGCCCTGGTGGCTCAGCGGTTTAGCGCCGCCTGCAGCCCAGGGTATGATCCTGGAGACCCTGAATCGAGTCCCACCTCAGGCTTCCTGCGTGGAGCCTGCTTCTCCCTCTGCCTGAGTCTCTGCCTCTCTGTCTCTCCTCTCTGTGTATTCTCATGAATAAATAAATAAAATCTTTAAAAAAATAAATAAATAAACCTACAGGAGACGATGGTGATGATGATGGTAACAATGAAAATACTGTGCCTACGTGGCATTAAATGCTTTATATTATTTTAGATATCTTCAAAATGGTAGCATAAAGTTAAATCATTAAGATTATTGTCATATGGAGAAATTGAATATTATAAATGTAAAATGGTTTTCTCCATATCACACAGCTAGTAAATGCAGAAGGGATTAAACCCAGCCCATGTTCATAAAAGACTAATCTTTTACTAACATTTCAGCTTAGCCCTACAACTCCAGTGCCATGTTCTCAACGTCATTGTTTTATTATCTAAAATGAAAAGAGAAATATATTTGAATGTTGGTAATATTATAGTCCGTGCAAATCCAGATTATAACTAGACATTGCCCATACATTATTCACTTGTAATTTTTTTTAAAAAAAAGACAATTTCTTATTCAGATATTAATATAACTTTTCTAATTATAAACACATTTATTGGACACAATGTTGTCTTAATTGTGAGATACCTTAAAAACAACCTAAAATGCATATACATTTACCTTGGAATAACCTAGAAATTATTGAATTCAGCCAAGTAGGAGCCTTCCAGCTGTTTTTATATATAAACCAATCTGACTTTCATTTCTTTCCCACTGACTTTCTTCTCTGAGGTGAATTTTTTCATGATATTTTATTGTTTTTTTCCTCCTGAGGTGCCAACAATAATACATTTTTTATATGCCAAGAGCATGCATTTCAAGTGATATCTTCTTGAAATAACTTTCATTTTATTAATTTAACAAATTTAGTGACTATTAGTAACCTAAAATATTTTAAATAATGTATTTACATAATTTCTCTATATGATGTTTATTAGTTAACATCATAAATTTTTACTGAATAGAACTATTGCATACTTTCATAAGATTGTCTGTATACGAATTCCCAGCTTCTTATTGCTCTGAGAAATTAGTGTGGCGAAAAATAATTGAAATACATAGATAATCCCAGGGGGGAATATGTGTGTGTGTGTATATATATATATTATATGCAGATATTATATATATATAATATGTATATTATACACACGTATATATATGAATATGTACATATACATATATGTGTGTGTTTATGTAAATTTTTAGAGAGTTTTGTAATAATACAAATAAGAAATAAAGTGGACATGAAATAGCACAGTGGCATTAGAATCGAAAGAAAGTACAAATTGAGAAACATTGTGGACTTTACTTTGGACTTTACTAAATTTTAAGAAATGGTTAGACATCTGCGTAAGAAATGAGATTAAAATTATTTTTGAATTTTGAACTGACTTGGGACACTATGAAATCATTCCAACACAATAACAAAAAGAACATTAAAGTTCATCTAGTTCTGAGGTTTGGCATACTACTGGGCTAAACTTTCCAATTTATCCAAAAATAAGAAAAATTAAAAAGTTAAAAAAATAAAAAGAGAATCCGGTTATTGGAGTGAGAACCCCAAGCTGCCAAATGTTCAGTCAAGTGTTCTTTAAGGTACTTTTCTGTTCATAAACAGAAATGGGACAATCAGGGGCACCTGGGTGGCTTGGTTAAGTAGCTGACTCTTGATTTCAGCTCAGGTCATGATCTCAAAATCCTGGGATCCAGCCTCACGGAATGTTCTAAGCTCAGCAGGGAGTCAGCTTGAGATTCTCTCTCCTCTACCCCTCCCCCGACTCTCACGCACACTCTCTCTCTTAAATAAATCTTTATAAAAATGGGACAATCAATGTGTGTGTGTGTGTGTGTGTGTGTGGTGGAAACTTCAGGTCATGATTTTTATTTGAATCAACAGATTGTAAGAAGATTCAAGTCTTTTTATAGTCTACTCTGTTTCAGAAGTGGTGAAAGGTATATAATTTGTTTCCAATCTGATTCACCATTATGTTACTTTATTTTTAGTACTTTGACATGTAAAGGTATATACACGTTTCCAGTACCTGAACATTGCAGTTTATTTTTTCTTGCATTTTTTAAATTGTTTTTTATAATACATTTAGTTTTTATTGGTGTTCAATTTGCCAACATACAGAATAACACCCAGTGCTCATCCCGTCAAGTGCCCCCCTCAGTGCCCATCACCCATTCACCCCCACCCCCTGCCCTCCTCCCCTTCCACCACCCCTAGTTCATTTCCCAGAGTTAGGAGTCTTCGTGTTCTGTCTCCCTTTCTGATATTTCCTACCCATTTCTTCGCCCTTCCTTTCTATTCCCTTTCACTATTATTTATATTCCCCAAATGAATGAGACCATATTGAACATTGCAGTTTAAGGAGACTCCTTTAAATATCTGATAAATATGATGGTGATGGCTTGCTGATTTGCCCCACATAACATATAAATAAAATATAATATATATGTATATAAAATATAGGAATTTGACTAGAATTTAGAAATATGACTTAAGTTTCAGTGTTCAGCTCTCCTGCTTGATGGTTAGAGTATCAATATACAACTTCTGCTGAAGATGACGTGGTCAGGATGCACTAACAGAGTAGTTTCAGGCCTCAGAATGTTGTTCTGCTATACTTCTAAACGTGCAAAAAAGTAGGAATATGTGACTGTTGATTTCAGCATTGATGGGAGAAATAAAAGGCTGGAATCATTCCAATGTCTTAAGGTAGAGTTTTATAAATATAGAAGAAACAGAGTCTCCTTACTGTGGAATGCTATCCAAGATGCATGATTAAATAAAAAAGCAAAACAGAGCAAAATATTTTACCATTTTTCTTAGACTAAAGGAGATAAAAGCATACATGTTCGTGCATAGGCATGTGTGTGAACACACACACTTAGATTTGTATAAAAACTCTGGGGTTGGAAACAAACAAAAATAATATTGAATTATATGTTGGGGAATGGGAAGTGAGTGGATAAGAAAAAGTATGGGTGTAAAAATTTTTATTGAAATCTTTTTGAGATTTCAAGTTTTGCTAAAGGTCAATCTATTAGCTATTAAATAAATTTTAGTTCTCTAATTTCTCAACAAAGTTTTTTTTTAATTTTGAGATAAAATCTTCATCTGGTTAATATTTTTTCTTTTCTTAAAAGTCTTATATCTCCAAACTTTATAGCTTGGTATTTAAGATATTTTGTTATGAAATAAAAGGCATTCAAATTGGCAAAGGAGAAGTCAAACTCTCACTCTTCGCCGATGACATGATACTCTACATAGAAAACCCAAAGCCTCCACCCCAAGATTGCTAGAACTCATGCAGCAATTTGGCAGTGTGGCAGGATACAAAATCAATGCCCAGAAATCAATGGCATTTCTATACACTAACAATGAGACTGAAGAAAGAGAAATTAAGGAGTCAATCCCATTTACAATTGCACCCAAAAGCATAAGATACCTAGGAATAAACCTAACCAAAGAGATAAATGATCTATCTATAATCTAAAAACTACAGAACACTTCTGAAAGAAATTGAGGAAGACACAAAAAGTTGGAAAAATATTCCATGCTCATGGATTGGCAGAATTAATATTGTGAAAATGTCAATGTTACCCAGGGCAATTTACACATTTACTGCAATCCCTGTCAAAATACCATGGACTTTCTTCAGAGAGTTAGAACAAATTATTTTAAGATTTGTGTGGAATCAGAAAAGACCCCGAATAGCCAGGGGAATTTTATTTATTTATTTTTTTTTTTTTGAAAGCTGTTTTATTTTATTTTATTTTTTTAAAATTTTTATTTATTTATGATAGTCACAGAGAGAGAGAGAGAGAGAGAGAGAGAGAGAGGCAGAGACACAGGCAGAGGGAGAAGCAGGCTCCATGCACCGGGAGCCCGACGTGGGATTCGATCCCGGGTCTCCAGGATCGCGCCCTGGGCCAAAGGCAGGCGCCAAACCTCTGCGCCACCCAGGGATCCCAGCCAGGGGAATTTTAAAAAAGAAAACCATAGCTGGGGGCATCACAATGCCAGATTTCAGGTTGTACTACAAAGCTGTGGTCATCAAGACAGTGTGGTACTGGCACAAAAACAGACACATAGATCAATGGAACAGAATAGAGAATCCAGAAGTGGACCCTCAACTTTATGGTCAACTAATGTTTGATAAAGGAGGAAAGACTCTCCACTGGAAGAAAGACAGTCTCTTCAATAAATGGTGCTGGGAAAATTGGACATCCACATGCAGAAGAATGAAACTAGACCACTCTCTTGCACCATACACAAAGATAAACTCAAAATGGATGAAAGATCTAAATGTGAGACAAGATTCCATCAAAATCCTAGAGGAGAACACAGGCAACACCCTTTTTGAACTCGGCCACAGTAACTTCTTGCAAGATACATCCACGAAGGCAAAAGAAACAAAAGCAAAAATGAACTATTGGGACTTCATCAAGATAAGAAGATTTGCACAGCAAAGGATACAGTCAACAAAACTAAAAGACAACCTACAGAATGGGAGAAGATATTTGCAAATGACGTATCAGATAAAGGGCTAGTTTCCAAGATCTATAAAGAACTTCTTAAACTCAACACCATAGAAACAAACAATCCAATCATGAAATGGGCAAAAGACATGAAGAGAAATCTCACAGAGGAAGACATAGACATGGCCAACACGCATATGAGAAAATGCTCTGCATCACTTGCCATCAGGGAAATACAAATCAAAACCACAATGAGATACCACCTCACACCAGTGAGAATGGGGAAAATTAACAAGGCAGGAAACCACAAATGTTGGAGAGGATGTGGAGAAAGGGGAACCCTCTTACACTGTTGGTGGGAATGTGAACTGGTGCAGCCACTCTGGAAAACTGTGTGGAGGTTCCTCAAAGAGTTAAAAATAGGGATCCCTGGGTGGCGCAGCGGTTTAGCGCCTGCCTTTGGCCCAGGGCGTGATCCTGGAGACCCGAGATCGAATCCCATGTCGGGCTCCCGGTGCATGGAGCCTGCTTCTCCCTCTGCCTGTGTCTCTGCCTCTCTCTCTCTCTCTGTGTGACTATCATAAATAAATAAAAATTAAAAAAAAATTAAAAATGTTAAAAAAAAAGAGTTAAAAATAGACCTGCCCTACGACCCAGCAATTGCACTGTTGGGGATTTACCCCAAAGATACAGATGCAATGAAATGCCAGGACATCTGCACCCCGATGTTTATAGCAGCAATGTCCACAATAAACAAACTGTGGAAGGAGCCTCGGTGTCCATCGAAAGATGAATGGATAAAGAAGATGTGGTTTATGTATACAATGGAATATTACTCAGCTATTAGAAATGACAAATACCCACCATTTGCTTCAGCGTGGATGGAACTGGAGGGTTTTATGCTGAGTGAAGTAAGTCAATCGGAGAAGGACAAACATTATATGGTCTCATTCATTTGAGGAATATAAAAAACAGTGAAAGGGAATAAAGGGGAAAGGAGAAAAAATGAGTTGGAAATATCAGAAAGGGAGACAGAACATGAGAGACTAGTAACTCTGGGAAATGAACTAGGGCGGGTGCAAGGGGAGGTGGGAGTGGTGGGGGTGACTGGGTGATGGACACTGAGGGGGGCAATTGATGGGATGAACACTGGGTGTTATTCTATATGTTGGCAAATTGAAAACCAATAAAAATAAATTTATATATATATAAATAAGATCTTTTGTTATCTCATGACAACTTAATTTTGTAATATAGACTTTTCATTTTCACACACCCTATACTCAAGTAAACAGAACAGTACAACTACTATGGTAAAGTAGTTGGATGCCAGCTTGTGTTTCAGCTCATGTATTACATCTATAGGGATTGTCATGCTCTTGGTTTCAATTTATTCACATTCTATCTTTAGATATCCCTTATGCACCAGTGAGGCTTGGTATATAAGAATAGCCTGGATAGGAATAATACATTTGCTTATGGTTGTGGTGTATCATACTGAGAATAAAGTATTGGAAGAAGTCATAAAGGAGGGAGATCAGGAAAGAATAAGACATACCCTAATACTACTGGTTATTGAATTCAAACCATATTAGGTAGAGTTAAATAAATTGGGTTCCCAATAAAAGAAACACATTTTAAAGGATTGAAGAAAGGCAGATGAGGGCAAATGTCATGATTATAAGCATGCATTGCTTTTGATGCCTTTATTTGGGCTACTCAAAGACAATCTATGAACAGCCAGAAATCTTTAGAGGAGCTAACATGCAGTATACTCTCACTATGTATGAATCCCAAGACCAATGTTAGAATTTCTATGGAAATTTCCTTGATTCCTTCCATTGAAATTTAAGCTTTCCTTTTCTGAACCCAGTTTTATCAAATAGCTCCTATATATGATTTAATGCTTATTATATTTTTTGTAATATTCTTATTTATATACATGTCATAACTTTTTCTACTAAGTCATTTACATACCAACATTTAAAAAAATAAATCCATCTAAAGCATCAAATGAAATACTGAGTACATAGTAGTAGTTAAAAAATACACCCCCTGGAGGATCCCAAACTCCCTGTCTTCATTCCTTACGTAAGAGTCATTCAAATAATATTTTTAATGAAAAAGCCAAAAAGTAATGCAGTAGGTAAGATTAGGAGACTAGTATGTAATGGTAATGACAGAACCACTTATAAACTGTGACCTTGGGTGAGTCCCCTTTCCTCAAGAGTGAGGGAGTTGAAATCTGGCCACAGAGTGGCTCAATTGGGTTTTCTGCTCGGGGTCTCACAAATTTGAAATCACCTTGTTAGCTGAGCTGGGATCTTATATGGAGGCCCTGGAGAGAATTTGCTTCATGCTTTTTCAGATCATTGGTAGAATTTAGTTCCTCATAGTTGAAGAACTGAAGTCTCTGTTTCCTTGAATTGCACTCTGAACCTTTCTCAGGCTTTCAATCTCTGACTTTCTTTCTGCTTTTAATTACATCTGCAAAGTTCGTTTGCCATGTAACATAATATGCCATGAGAGTAAAACCAAGGACTGAAGATAATAAAGACTAAAATTCTATCTAACATAGATATTGTGATATTCAAAGAACCTCTAGAGCTTTACAAAGCCAACTTTCAGAAGTAATGATGGTAATTGGAAAGTTTCAAGTAGACCTGTTTGAGAGAAAGAATGGATGAAAAATGGGGTCTGATTTTTTTTTTTTTCCTGAGGTGAGGCCCTTTTCAAGCCTGACAGTAAGTGATTTTCCTCTATAATTGTGATTTAAACTATTAACAAATTCAGTTTTCTATTTACTGAAGTCTGCTGGCAATTTTTGCTGCCATGTGCAGTCTAAGGATGGTAGAAAAAGGTACTCTAAGGCATAGCAGGGTCAATAAGAAAGGATTTCTCAGGCTCTTTTATCTCCTTTCCAAAGCTATGAGTCACAATAATATGTCTTCCACAGAGTATTATATAAATGTTCACTTAATTTATGCCTCTTAGTTAATTCATATATCTAAGCCTGCCTGACATAAGCTTAAATATTAATGTACATATTGCAATACAGCTAGTAAACTTGGAGAAGTATGTGAAATGTATTTAGAAATAATGCAAATTGGAAAAAGAAATTCTTCAAAAATATCTGGAATGCTTCTGAATGCAGAATGAGCATCCTCTGGGAATATTCCAATTTCACCTGCTGTCATCTCTCTCCAAATTACTTCAGAAATGCCATGCTTGGTTGAGTGCTGTATACACAGGTGGCTCTGTATCAATGGTGTTTAATGATGGCATGCATGGGGAAGAGAGAGGAGAAGTAAAATATCATTTTAGAATATGTGACTTTTAGTAGAACTACATTAGCAAATGTAAAGCACATTATAATAAAACCTCCATCATCTGGAAAGCTATTGAAGAAGGAAAAGTGTTCTAGCCACCTGAATTTCCTCGTCTGTGGATGATTACCCTGAATTCCCTCTCCTCTTTCACACTTGTTGAGATACTTTGTAAAATGCATATTTTCACTTTCTTGGATTAAAATGTTGGCATTAAGAATATTATTGAATTGGATTTATAGATCATATATTTTTGTCAAACGTTGAGAGTAGAAAATAGATGAGCGAAAGTGGAATGAATCAAACTGCCCTGAGCCTAACACATGCCCAGATATGGTGTGAGCAAGTGACATACATGAGATGTCAAATGCATTTGTAACTCTGACTTATGTTGTTGCTATTCAACACCACACATTGTAATGTGATAAGTTCAATTAGTTGAGAATATTGGTGAATGGAAGCTTATTTTGCTGTATGTATCACTTGCAAAGTGGAAATATCAGTGCTGGTGCTTGTATTCTATTTTTTAAGCCTTCCAGGCTCTATGACCAGCTGAAAATTGGTAACAGATTTTGCACTATAGTTATTTGAAAACCCTTTTTATAATTCTATAATGTAACTAGGGGCATTGAAGGAATAATTTCAGAAATCATAAGATAAAGTGTCAGCCTAGCTATTAACAAGTCATGTGACTTTGAGTGCTAGTTTTTCATTTTCAAAACATTTGGATTAAATCAATAATTTCCAAATTTGAGTCATGTATATTAAATGACCCTACATCTCAGTTTGCCCAGAAAATATCTTATTTATACCTGGCCTCACCAAGTAATTACTATTTGTATTCCCTTTCACTTTCAAAAGTATCCCAGTGGGACAATAAATTATATATGGGCCATATTTATGGTCATTGTTGAGAGGGAAAAATGTATTCCTGGATCCTTAGTATGCAAAAATAAAGCTAACTAAAATCTACATAATTATAATTCTTATACAATCTTACGAGCAAAAAAATTTACAAATGAGATAAAGACCAATCTATAAAACCCATAAATTCTAATTTTGTCATAGATTATGACATTAAACATTAAAATTTTGTCATAGATTATGTTTTTTCCTCTGAAATTAAATCACTAATCTTAGGTCTAATGATATGAAAATGTAGCTTGGGAGAAGGTTCTATATTTAATCTTTGTTTACGTTGTTATATTTTTAAATGTATCAATAATCTTATTCTGAGAATAACTATCCTCCTAAGATTTTCCATACAGATGCTACCAATAATTTCAAAGCTTTTTTGTTTGAGGAAATCAGATTTCAGATTTTGCTAAACTCTTCATTTCAAATGAAGTTTACTTGATAACTGCATGAAATCTTTCCAGTAATATTGCAACTATACTGAAATCTGTAGTAGTTATCCAATAAAATTATTTGCTAACATTGGAAGCACAATATACTTTAGTAAGTATTCATAACATTGCCAAGGACCATCGCATATTAACTTGCCTAAAATGCTGTGGTTCTTGACCTCTGCATGCCTTCCCATCACCATCACCGCCATGAGCTATGTCACCACACTCACTAAAATTCTCTTTCTTTGCTCAGTGGACTTACCAGATGCTAAATGAACTGAGAGATTATTGGGCTTTCACTTGGTGGAAATAATATCTCAGGCCCAGATGCAAAAGTGGGCAATAAAACTAAGTGGCTCTACTGGATTACAAATGTAACTGGACAATGAAGAATATGCTCAGAATATATGCTATCGTGAAAAATAAAAGCACTCAAGGCTTTTTACAAAGACCTCAATAACCTCTCAGAATATGCTTGAGCACCTCCTTGAATGCTGGATTGAGAAGCTATCTAATTAGAAATTCCAGTTATAATTGGTGATTGTAGTTGTAATTTGGCCTTTGGAAACTGAATTGCAGCACATTTCTCACACATATTAAAACTACCTGCTTTAAAACATTGTAAAATGATTTGGATATTGTTACATTTTTATTTTATTTTATTTTTTAAAGAGAGGTAGGGAAGGGCAGAGAGCTCTGACTTGGGGCTTAATCTCACCACCCTGAGATCATGACCTTGAGATCACAATCCCAGCTGAAACCAAGAGTCAGACATTCAATCAACTGTAACACCCAGGTGCCACATGGTAGTTTAAAACAGTTTTGGATAGATTTTTTATTTTATTTTATTTTTTTAAAAAGATTTTATTTATTTATTCATGATAGACAGAGAGAGAGAGAGAGAGAGAGAGAGAGAGAGAAGCAGAGACACAGGCAGAGGGAGAAGCAGGCGCCATGCACCGGGAGCCCTACGTGGGATTTGATCCCGGGTCTCCAGGATCGTGCTCTGGGCCAAAGACAGGCGCTAAACCACTGCGCCACCCAAGGATCCCCTGGATAGATTATTTAAAGATTTTAAAGATTTCACTGGTGCTGCCAAATAGGGCTAGATTTGTATGTACCTCATTGATTTGTCAGACAAAGTGGTCATTTTTATCAGTTTCTTCAAGCAGGATTTTCTTGTTCTTGCTGACTTATTAGTATCCTGGTGGTTTGCCCCATTTCAGAGGTTTAGAAAACAGGACACATTTTAAAGTTACATTTAAAAAAATATTTTTTAGGTTAATATTTCATCATGTCCTAAAATAATGTGAATTTAAATTTTCTTAATTTTCTTCAAGGAAATGAGACTTTGGGAGGACTGTACAAAAACCACCAAACAATTTTAGAGGTGAGTCTATGAATTCTTTTTTTTTTTTTGACGATATATGGGGAAATTGAAGTTATTAAGACATATAAAAAACCAAAACCAAGCCCTGCAATTCAGAGGCCCCAAATATGCCATGTCCTTGTTTTCCATTTGTGATATTGCTTTTGACATGTCATATTGTGTGGTGTCAAACACACCATGCAGTACAAGAAAAGATATAATCAAGAAAATACAGTTTGCAATGTCTGCAAAAAGATTTGCCAACTAAAATTTTTCAAATGAGTTTCACTCTCTTTCGTTTTTTCCCTCCTATACATTTTCCCTATTCACCTTTTGAAAGGTAAATCAATGTTTTCAATTATAAGTAGGATTTATGTCTCATTCCAATAAGCATTCATAAAATTCTCAGTCTCTGCAAGGTGGCTATTCTTACCTATGGGGATTTGGAATGGAAGACGGTATAATCACTTCTCTTATTTATAAAATAATCAGGACCCCAATGCTTTCCTCAGACTAAAACTGAAGGGCTTATTTATTTCAAAAGATTGTAGCCATCCCTGAGTTGCTGAACACAACTTGGTTTTTAGATTATTTTGAATATACTTGGAGACAAGGAGGAACATACGAGTGTTTTAAAACTAGAAAAATTTCTCCTCTGCATTTTGAGAAGCAAAATCCTAAAACATAATATTTCCTAGAGGCAACACAGATTGAAAAACATACAGTCTCTGGTACTTAGCCACTGTGGGAAATTAGGGGGAAAAAGAATGGTTTCAACCCATTATTGACTAGTAAAAATACCAATATTTTTATAATATCACATTAAATTATAAACTTCTGTCAACATAAAACCAAGACACCAGTTCAAGAAGCAAGGTGTTTATCTGGATATCAAAGAATTGCAATTCAGGGTACATAGATATGGGTAGAAACCCAAATAGGGTCCCATTTACAGTGAACTTGGGGCTTTTATGGAAAAAAGAAAGATCAGGTAAGTTTTGAAGAAGATTTCACTGGTGCTGCCAAATAGGGCTAGATTTGTATGTACCTCATTGATTTGTCAGGCAAAGTGGTCGTTTTCATCAGTCTCTTCAAGCAGGATTTTCTTGTTCTTGCTGACTTCTTGGTATCCTGGTGTTTTGCCCCATTTCAGAGGTTAAGAAAACAGGACATGTAAGGCATTCCCTCCAAAATGTAATGGCTGTTCTCTCTCTGTTTTTTAAACGACTCAACTGATATCACTTCTCACACTTCATAGAATCAAAGAATTTCTTTCTCATTCACTTATGTATCCCACAGTGCCTGCACAGTTCCTTAACATAGAAGGAACTTTACACAGTTTTTGCATGACCCGAAATCAATGACATAATCGTCTGTGCTAGAAATACAAAGTGAATCCTAACCAGATTATCCAGTTGGGAAGACACAGAGACAGTAATATGTTCTGGGTACAAATGTCTGAGCCATCTTAAATAATAATGCTGTTAATTTTAATATCTTTAATAACTGCATACAAATTTCCTCCTGATTCTTACCCACTTATGTACTGCACTGAAATTCTATCACAGAGAACATTACAAGTCTTCTAGACAAAAACAAATGGGAAATGATGCCTAGGTACTTGGAATTTTTTGATGAGTCACTTAAAAAAGTAAATATTAGTGAGGAGACTCATTTGACTCCCCGTATATGATGCTTTGTGTGGCCAGGGCAGGCCCACGCTGTCCATTCTTGCAGATCATCCAAATTAGGACTTGTTTGAGCAGCAAACTGATTGAGTAAAATGATTTTCCATGACTAGTCATCTATATATGGATATCCAAATAAGCCAGTACTATTTACTGATAAAACCATCCTTTCTTCACTGCTCTGAAGTAATATCTTTTTTATAATTCTTACTTCCAAATCTGTATGGGACTATTTTGTACCAATGGTTATACTAGTTTATTAATGTTTCATTATCACATTGTTTTTATTACTATTTTATTTTAATCATTGTTAATAGCATACCAAAGTCTTCCAGCATACCAAAGTCTTCCAATGTTATTCTTCTTCAGCACTAATTAAGCTTTCTTGATCTTTTGTGTTTTCTTATGGATTTTAGAGTCAGTTTGTCAATATCTACAACAAATATCTGCAGGGATTATGATTAAAATGGCAGTTAATCTAAAGATCTATTTAGTAGGATTGGCACCTTTGTAATATCAAGTGTTTTGTGTATAATTTGAATTTATTTCAAAATTTTATATTTCCCTACGTGGAGGCTTTCCACATCTTTCATTGGATTTATTCCACTGAATTGTTTTTATTTCACATTTATTTTCAACATTTTAAAAGGGATTCATGGGATGCATGGGTGGCTCAGTTGATTAAGTGTCTGCCTTCAGCTTAGGTCATGATTCCAGGGTCCTGGGATCCAGCCCCATGTTGGGCTCCCTGCTCAACAGGGAGCCTGCTTCTTTCTCTCCTTCCCATTCATGCTCTCTCTCTCACTCTCAAATAAACAAATACAAACTTAAAAAAAATAAAAAGTTTCTACTTATTAATTTCATTTTTCATCATTTATTATTTGTCTATGGGAGGAGTCTATTATTCATATTGGCCTTAGATCAGACAGTAAAATTTCCCCAAAGCATCCCTTAAGCTGCACTTCAAAGTTGAGTATATATTCCCAGTATCATTTCTTAAATTGCATTTTATTTCAAATGTGATTTCTTCTTTGACCCATGCATTATTTAATTCTCTTTTGATAATATCCAAGCTGTTTTAGGTTTTATATTTCTAGTTTAATTCACTTGTGTTCAGATAACATTTTCTGAATTATTTCAGTCTTTTAAAATAGAAGACCAGCTTCTTAACTAAAGTTAATTTTAGTAATTTTCCATGTAAATTTTAAAGAAATATGTATATTGAAAATATTAAGTCAATTAGTTCACATCTATGTACCATGCTGTTCAAGTCTTCCATATCTTTGCATTCCCACTAGCTATGTATTTCTCTAGCTCCTTGCCAACACTTATTTTCTATTTTTTGGTTATAGCCATTCCACTGACTGTGGAATGGTGTTTCACTGTGGTTTTGATTTGAATTTCTCTGATGACTAACAATGTCGAGCATCTTTTTGTGTGCCTGTTCACCAACTGTTTATGTTCTTTGGACAAATATATTTCAAACCCATTGCCCTTTTTGAATTGGATTTTCCTTTTGTTGAATTGTGGAGTCCTTTATATATTCTTGATAAAAATATTGTATAAGATATATGATTTACAAATACTGTTTGCCATTCTGTGAGTTCTCTTTTCACTTCATTGACAGTGTTTTGGAAACACAGAAGGTTTTAATTTTTTAGTTTATCTTTTTTGTTATTGTTGTTGTTGGTTGTAGTTTTGGTGTTATATCTAAGAATGCTTTGCCAAATCCAAGGTCATGAAGATTTGCTCCTATGTTTTCTTCTAAGAGCTATATGTTTTAGTTGTTACATTTAGGTTTCTGATCTATTTTGAATTCGTTTTTATATGTGGAATTCAATTTTATTTATCTGCATGTGGACATCAAGTTGTTTTAGCACCATTTGTTGAATAGTCTTTCCCTGCATTGAATTGTTTTGAGATCCTTGTCAAAAAACAATTGACTATGATGCTGATGGTTTATTTTTGGATTCTTTTTTTTTTTTTAATTTTTGGATTCTTGATTATATTCCATTGGTCTACATGTCTGTCATGCTCATACCACACTATCTTGGTTGCTGTCGCTCTGTAAGAACTTGTTTTTTGAATATTCTTGGGTAAGGGATAGTTTTCCATAATTTGTATCAGGGATTTAATTGATTAAATATTGAATGTACCCTTTTGAGGAATGCTGCTTTACATTTAATCTAAGGACATAGGCCTTAGGGTCACTCTATGAAACTTTGAGTGGTGCTCCATTTTGCAGAGTCTGAACTCTATCCCTCCAGACAGAGCCCAGAGCTCTGTCTAGTTCCTGAGATGCTGACTTTTGAATTTGAAAATATGGTGATGGAAAATGGGGCACCAAGTGTCAGGCTCACCTATCTGTATTTTCCTAATGTCAAAGAACTTAGCCCTTTAGATCTTAGAGGCATGATAGCTTTTCAAAGCCTTCAAAAAGTTGTGTTTTTCCCCAAAATATTTTATCCAGTTTTTCCAGTTCTTCCCAGTGGGGGTATCAGTCAGATATGACCTGCCAAAGCCAGAGCAGAAATCAGAATTGCCTTTAATGTGTCAATAAGAATAGAACAATCTTTTTGGAGAACAATTAACAGATTCAACCTTTGAAAGACATTAGGTAAGTAATTTTGAGGCCTATTACAGAACTATTCTCAAATTTAAAAGGAGGAAAAAGGGCAGCCCAGGTGACTCAGCGGTTTAGCACCGCCTTCAGCCCAGGGCGTGATCCTGGAGACCTGGCATGGAGTCCCACGTCAGGCTCCCTGCATGGAGCCGGCTTCTCCCTCTGCCTGTGTCTCTCATGAATAAATAAATTTAAAAAAATTTAAAAAATAAAATTAAAAAAAAAAAAAAACTTGGATCACACAGCGGGGGGTCTTTCCTGCGAATGTAGGAACTGTGTTGATCCTGCAAGAAAAACAAAACTCTCAATAGGCAAAGAGGTCTGAAGAATGAATGATTCTATAAAAGCTTTCTGATAAACAGCAGAATGACATAAAATGTCCAAACAACAGAGGGAGCCTTGGGAAGAAAAGTATACCTAGCAAATAAAAGAAAAAAAGAAAAAATCTGATTCATAGTATAAATCCTGCAATTATTCTACTTTTGGAATTATATCAAATAGTTTTTATTAATTATATATGATGAATTCTATTGTCATAATTCATGATGGGATCTACAAAAATAAAATGTATCAACTGGGGGAAGATAAAATTCCCTAACACAGAATGAAAAGAGTAATAATACTAACTTTTCAATCAGTAACTAATGCTAAGTCAATTAATGTGAATATAGCTCCCTCAGATGCTTTGATAGAAACTTCTTTGAACTATCAACCTACTATTATTATATATTAAAAGAGAGCTTATTTAATTCACTGTGCTCTCATCTGGAGGCGGCATATATTATAATATAAACAAGGGGACTTAGTGCTTTATAATACATAGTTTTCTATAAGCACAACTACAGTGTTCTTTGGATGAATTCCTGGCAAACCACAGAGCACTGTTCTTTTCTTTCTATGTCCTTGTCAGAGCATTTGAATCACTCTATATTCTATTGCGTTGACAAGTGCTCCTCACCCCTCTGCCTGAAGCCAGTTTAACCCTTATTACAAAGCAAAGCCAGCCTTTCCTCCAGCATTTTAGGAAGAAATTTCTCTGTTTTTGAATCTTTGAGTAAAGAGGGGAGAAAGGTGAAGAAAAGCCCCACTCAAATACTTACAGACCTGTTATGTTCAAGTGGCCAAGGCAATGGCTTTTGTAATTGATAATTGTACTACCAAATTTAGTGGTGAGATTATATGTCTTGGGTCTCAGTCCACAGCAGCCTACTTTCAGAATTAAGTCATAGGTTCCTGAGGGGGGATATGAGTGGGGGGATGGGGTAACTGGGTGACGATCATTAAGGAGGGCACATGATGGGATGAGCACAGAGTATTATACATGACTGATGAATTATTGAACACTACATCTGAAACTAATGGTGTACTGTATGTTGGCTAATTGAATTTAGATAAAAAAAAAAAAAAAGAATTAGCTCACAGTTCTTTGCCAGATAAAGCCCAAACTGGTATTCATTATTAACAAATTCTCAAAAAAAAAAAATCTAGATTCAATTAGAATTTCAGAGTGAGTCAGGGTTTGTTAAGCTTATTAACATGAGAACATAATCCAACCCTATGAGGGCAAGCAACACTTCCATGGACCATAACCATGTAATATCCTTGGAAAACAGTCCCAGACTCTCCCTTTTTTTCATTCAATGTGCCAACATTCTTTCCATCTCTCCTGAATTTTAATCAATCACAAGAAGGCTGGCTGCCAGGAATGATTTCCTCTAAACTGGAAAAAAAATGTTTATTATCTCAGGCTAAGAAAATTATAACACATATATTTCTATGTTGCTTCAAGACTCTCTTGCATGTGCAGAAACTCATACCAGTAACAGAATGTGTGTGTTGATAAGAAAAATTCAGACAAACTGATTGCAGCAAAATAAAGACTGCTCAGAACATATATTATCAAATTACAAAGTCATTTTTCATACTATTTTGCTTCAGTTTAAAAATTAACCTACAAATGCAGAAAGCCCCTTAAAAATGTAAGAGGTCACAAAAAAGCCTGTAAGCACAACTTGCTTGTTGAAAGTCTTCCAAGTCAGATTCATATCTCTTCTTCTCTAAATGCTCCCCGCCATACTCTCTCCTTCCCTGGCTAGAATTCATTGCTTCTTTCTTGGTGCTCTCATGTAGTTGTGTCTTCCAGTAAAAATGCAGTGTGTACTTAGGACTTTGGGTGAGTTATCTTATTTAATGCTCATAACACTGTGATGAAGCAGGTGTCGCCTTCCCTATTTTCCAGATGAGGAAACAGAGACTCAGGAGGCTAGTGACTCCCTGTGGTCCTTTGCAAATTGACTCAAACCAAAGGTTTGGTCTACTCTGCCATCCTTCTTGACTCTTGCTATTTCATAAAAGATTTATGTACAATACCCTTTGAAGTGATCTAAAGGTCTTCAGCTTTATCACTCACAACTTTTCAGAATATCCACATCAGGTAAAAGTTGTTTAGATGGGTGATTTTTTAAGCTTATCAAAATCCAACATTAGTTGCTCTTAACAAGCCATAAGAAAGTACACACATTTCGCCACCTGATTTTAGGAGCCTCCATGCTTTAGTCCTAAGATTTCCTGTTAGCTTTCATCCAAGCCTATTTCTCTTTGTGTCCCTAAAACACTTTGCATGTTCCTGCCTGCTGGTTTTGTAAAATTATACTATTATATGATATATAGGTACAGATATAATGCATATGCTATTGTGCATTATATCTCTATATATCTCTATATAATGTATATATATTTATAAACATATACATATATATGGAGAAAGTCACAAATAAATCAGTAACTTATAGTACCTAAGAACTGTGCATTTCAGTTATTGCAAATCAAACGTCAGTAAAAAGAAAAAAAACCTAAAACCTAAAAAAACGAGCAACATCCCACTGTGGTTTAAACTTCTTTGTCCCCTTCATAGTGATGTGACTGATTTTCCAAACTGTAGATGTAAAGGCAGAAATGGTTAAAATACATCCATAGTTATTTCAGTGTATTCCTCAGATATTATCTCTTAAAATATAAAAATAGCATTAAAGTCTCAACTCCTCCATCCTCTAGAATACACCACTTTCTGCAAATCATGGATAGTAGAACTCAGACTCCATTAAAATGAGGGCCCAATTGCATGAACCCCAATAAACTGAGGGTCTTGCCATGCAGGGAAATAAGAAGTGCTGCCAAGCATTTTCCAAATCTGTGATGCTGCGTCCTGAACAATTTGACCTTTCCATCCTTCATTTTCTAACTCTTGAAGAAGAAGATAACTCTAAAATAGTTGCAAAGTTTTTTTGAAGCCATGGAATAGAGCCATAGAAGAGTGAAAATTATATCTGGTAGTAACAGCTTCAGAAATAATGTGGTATTTAAATAAGATATAATAGTAAATTGTTCTAATAATAATGTTCTGATATGTAGATTTCTGAATGCCAGATATGTTGATAGTCTTTTCTTATCTCCCTTTATGTTACATTATTTTCTTTGTGAAATGGTTTTATTATTCTTCGTACATTAAATTTAAACCAGTAACCATATTTCAAGCCTTATCATCCTGAAGCAGCAATCTTTAGTGCATTTCAGATGGTATTAAGACACCAGACTGAAGTTCCACTGATTTCAGTTATGCAGAATTTCCTGAGTGAGCCTGTCTTATTGCTGTTCAAAAATAAAATTGGGATATAAAATATGAATTCTGATTAGTCTTCCCTGCAGTCAGTACCTTTATGGTTAAGAGTTTGACATAGCTGACAGCTGCTCAGAATACCTCATTGTTCTCTATTACAAACCTACTGACACCAATACCATTGCTTGAATTTTCTGAAGAATTAAGAATAAAAACATAGAGAGCTTTGTTTGTTTCACAGGGTATTCTAACACCAAAAATATAATGCTATTAGATTTCTTCTTTTTATAGGAGAATGACATGCGACATATTAAAGGAATTTTCTTCTTCTATGACCTAATAATAATGTCAAATAATGTCAAATCTGGACTTAGGTAAGGAGAAACTTCATTTTAAAAAGGCTATTACAATAGTGTCCGAACCACAGGATTTGCAAGCATCTCAAAATCAAGCAGAAAAATACTTTTATCTGCAAGGTAGGGTAACTAGGGCTTGTGGGAACTTTTGAGGGGAAAATGGACAAGCAAATGGAGGTGACAGCATGATCATGGTGGTCTGCTGGGAAATATTTTTAGGTCTGGTCAGTTGATCCTCTAAATGAGCTATTATGAGGGGATGTTCTATACCTAAGTGGTGGCTTAGATTCAGGGGCAAGCTGGAGTTCAGAGACCTGCAGAGAAGAGAGAAGTCGGCCTAATATTTGGCCAAGTTAAATCAGTGGGTAAGTGATAGGCAATTGTGAACAGTTGGTCAGTGTTTTGCTAAAAATCCTATTTTAAAATCAAGTTGAAACAAACTCAACAAATATATCTGTATGCCTACCATCTATGGGGCACTGTGTTCTGTGGAGAACGATAAACTCTGAGGTAATATTATTGGCCATGACTTTCTCTCTTCCTCCTTGGAATTGACCATTGGGAATTTTGTGTTCTACCCCTTGATCACGCTTGTTCCCTGATACTTGAAATGCTTCAATGAAGGAGTGATGGCAAAGCAATAGAAGTAAAACAAAGTTATGATTTGTGAGTTCACAGAAGAACCCAAAGACAGTAGTAAGCAAGTTGTGCCAGTGAGTGCATTTTTCAAGGCTGAACTTACAAATATTTTATGCCCAATAAATGTTATGGTGTGTATGTGTGTGTGATGTATTGAGATGGCACCAAAAGAGACAAAGAGGCAAGATGTTAAGTTTCTGGCAAGGAAAGTAGTCTATGGTTGTAATGAGTGCCTTTTCTTCAGAACACAAACTGTGGAATCCCTAAGTAGAATTAATCATATGTATTACCAAAGAGATGACAGGAAGGAACATCAGGCAAGAAGGTAGAGATCCATTTTCTTCCTGGAACTGCCTGTAATAATTAGAATGATGTTGTGCAAGTCACTTAAACTCTGTGAACCTCACTACTAATATCTACAGAATAACGTATCTGATAAACTTTAGAATTGTTTCCCCTGAAGTTTAACAAACCATGATCATCATTAATGATTATACAGTTGCTTGAGAAATTGTTCTTACATTCATAGTGGTATGAGAAAAGTTAACAAGCAACATTTATTTGCTTGGAAACAACAGAACAGATGTCTAATAGTACATGTGATTAGTTATAATATAAATGCTACAGATATTCAAGTCTTAGAATTCATAGAAGAGTGAGAACACTTCCAAAATACATCAGAAAAAAATCAAAAGAAGTATTAGAGATTTCAATTTAGTTCTTTTATTTTTATTTATTTTTTCAACACATTAGGCAATCTTATTAGCTGTGTGTTTGGAAGCTAGTATTTCAGAAAAAATGCACAAGGCTTATGATTTCTCTATTTTGAGAACCACTTGTGAAAATATTTTCTCAAGCTAATACATGTTTATTTATGACAATTGGGTCTGAAATATATGATCCCCCCTATATGCTTGTATGGATGAAGTTTTAATCAACATGTACAATATTTATATTTACCAGCAGGGTGATATAATGTCTAACCATAAAATATGGCTTATGGGTAATAATAATATCAACTTTCAAAACCTAAGAAAATGAAACTTGATAGCTTTTTGATGTTATCAACCTAGAAATAAATAGTGGTTAACAATTAATTGTTTAGCCTCTTATTGGGCCGAACTTTTTAGCATTGTCAATAGAATCTCTTCAAATATATCAGAGGAGAAAATAATTTTCTAACAACACATATAAGTAGGCTATAAATGCGATTCACCTAAATGTACTGACATCTAATACAAGCAGTCCCCTAAGGAGGCCTTAAATACGACATATGCAAAATAGGATGCAGTTATTATAGCTGAAATAAGAATGATCTTACAAGTATGCATAGAAGGTGGGAGAATATTAATCTATGTTTAAAGAGACTGTCTGACATTTCAGCGTGTAGTATTTTGGTGTAGAAGAAGATCAGCATTACATGAGTTGCTATGAACCAGAAAACAGGATTAATCTGTACCCATCTATCAGGAAGACTGATGGCCCTCTTTCACTGGTTAATACAGGGTCCTTTTTCAAGTATCGAATGTCTTTGTGATGTGAATTTTATGGCTCAACAATTTTCCAAGGTTACTCTATTTATGGTGGAGAGTAATTTGCCAATCCAACCACTGTTGCTTGGACTAACATTCATTCTGATCTTCAACTCTAAGTTTATATTTATTGTGATATATGATGAATTGCCTGTCATTACTGAGTGAGGCCCAGAAAGTTTACTGTAGTCACTCCAAAGAAATCACAACTCACCATAAACTGTTCTTTTGATTTAAAACATGAATAAACTTACTTTCATATTCTTTGTTAACTAATTCTCACACTTACCTGTTGATGCTGCATAATTTCCAAGATCTTTGTTCTGTTCTTTGTTATAGTTGCTGCAAATAGAGCCAGTACTTTTAAAAACTTTTGGAAATTTATATCAAAATTCAATGAATTTCAATTATGCTTTATAAAATACACCAGGAGAGAAAGCTAAACCTATAGCTAACATCATTTGAGAGCTTCCTGTGTACTGAGCACTGTGTCACATGTAATATTTTATTTAAATCATAAAACTTCAGGGCATCTGGATGTCTCAGTCAATTAAGCACTGGTCTCTTGATTTCAGCTCAGGTCATGATCTCAGGGTCATGGGATGGAGCCCTGTGTCTTGCCTTGGCCTCTGCTCTCAGCAGGGAGTCTACTTGTCACTCTCCCTCTACTCTTGCCTGCTCTCTTTCTCTCTCTCTCTCTCTCTCTCAAATAGATAAATAAAATATTTTGAAAAATCATAAAGCTTCTTATTTCTGTGGATGTTCTATGAGTGGCTGAAGGACTCAATTGTGTTTTGAAAAAAGTGTAATAAACACACCCATGTCTCAAACACAAGGCATTTCCACAGCTGAAATGCAAAGCTGTACTAAGTGTGAGCAGTAGTACTGGCCAATCCAGAAATATGGGCGACCATCTGGAGAAGTTCCTGAACTCAACAATTATTTACAAAATGCTGCTGAGTGTCCATCAGAGTGTGGGTGGGTATCAAGTAATGCTTTAAGAAAATTTCAATGTAAGGAATTTAAAAAGAATCCTTAGTAAAAAAAAAAAAAAAAAAAAGAGGAAGAAAGTGTTGAGGAAGGCTGCCACTAAATAACAAATCTCCAATCTTCATCACCTCTAATTTTCCTACTTCTGTAGATGTATAGTCATTGTAATTATGTACTACTGTCTCTTTTGATGAGATATTGATTTATGTTTTTCACATTAAAAATGATAGACTAGTTAATAATGTATAGTACTGATTTAACTGTTTATAAATGGCAAATAGATAAAAGACTGGAAGAAGAAAGGCCATGTAGATTAGATGAATGAGAAATTGGCCAGTGGGTGAAGATAATATATATGCAGAGCTGAAATGCAGTAGCTTATGATTATTGTCAATAATTACAATGAAGACTCGGTGAATTAAGAAGTTAGGCCAAGATCAGACCCAGAAGTTTGTAGAACAAATCAAGTTTTCTGTATTTTCATTAAAATGACCTTAACTGCTGGACAAAAAGCACAGGGTGTGCACAGAGTTGAAGTGTTGTCACATTGAAGATAAAAGATTATTTTAATAGAGATAGAAAGAAGCAGCTTTAGGGTATTTTGCCAGAGGAGAATGGGCTTGTAAGTATATATAACTGTGAGGTTTCAGTTCTGAAATGTCTATTTAGGGTCTCATGAGACTGTTTCTAAAACTGAACTGAATATTGGAAGAAGGGCTTGTTTGGAAGTTGTGTTCACTCTATAACTCTAGATATCCAAAGAGATGCCAGTGATTGCCTGGATAGTCTCAGAAGTTAACTCTATTATTTCTATAACTCTAGTAACAAATGTGGAACTCCCTGAGTGAATTTTTAAGGAGTTCAAGAAAGTTTCCAGAGAAAGAAAAGTAGTGAAAATATTTCTCAATAAAACAATGGTAATAAGCCCTAGATCTGAATGAACTTGACTGTCAAGCCCTAAATTTGGTCACTCTATTGCAGGGGATATTGAATGGTCCATATGCTTCTCAAAACTCAACTACAAATGATTTAGGTTTCTTGACTGGCTTAGACAAAAGGAATCTAATGTTTTGGACATCTTAGAATATTTTATGCCTTTCTCCTCTAGTGGTCATAACTCTTACAGATCGCTTATTGCTAATGCTATAAGCCAGAGGCAAAATTGAAAATAGTAAAAAGTAATTTGTGAAAGTCAGGCCTGTTTCACAAGGGCCCTGGGTTAATGTGAACCATTAAGAACAGGCATGTTAAATATTCACTTGCATTTTTTTTCTGCGTTTTATGTTTTTTCTTTTTTTACTTTGTAATGTAGCTTAAAATCCTTCTGTATAAGATGTGATCATTTATTTCCCTGAATAATGTGTTATGTAATAAATATTATGATGCTTCTCTTTTCATGTATACATTTAATAATTTCATATATATTCATAATTTTATACATATACATACACACCTATGTTTGGTACAGGATTATCTGCTTTGTTTTATTAATCTATCAAAATATAAAAGTACCACATCATTGTTTGAATATTGAGTAAAAATGCCATCATTGATTAATTTTTACTTTTTCAAAATATTTTAACTGTTCTTTGTTTTTTAGACTAATGCATTTATTTTATCCAAAGCAAATGTCTATTGAGAATCTAATGAGTTGCTAGATGCAATAAAACAAGACCTAAGTTCTCATGAAGCTCACAGTATAATATAGTCTCTACCCCTGGCTAAAACTTCTGTCCAAATCCTCCTTTGTGTTTCTCCTGAGATGCGCCAGGCCAGACTTTGAAGAAGCCTCATAAATATTATTTTATCTTCCTCCCTCATGCCTAAATCAGAGCAAGAATTTGTCAGCTTGCTTCATTCTTTTCACCTTGTCCACTCATCAGAAACTTTCAGCTCCTGAATTGAGGCGTTTGCAAAGTAAGTTGCATCTCTGCAGTCCCAGATCCTGAAGGGCAGGAATTCACATTTCCTTATTAGTATAGTCTCCCTAGCTCATGACACTCTTCCTGGCATTGTAGACAATATGTATTTGTTTAATATAGCAGACTTGCTACTACTATCTTGAAATATCTTACAAATATGTAACATTGATACTCTTTTAAGCCTCCTCAATACAGAACCCATTTATTCATTCACTCATTCACTCAGGCAACAAGTACTGTTGGTTACTTCCAACGCACAGGTATTTTGTCTCAATCAAACATTCTATTTCTTAATTCAGATGCAGGGAAAGGTCAGTCTTATTCTCCAGTGGCTTCACAATGAGTGTATCCTTATATGTATGTAGTCCTTGGCACGCCTTACACTCCTTTCTTGAGGAGTTTTGAATGAGAATAGAAGGAAGAGGTTGAATGCATATATTGATGTCTATCAAAGCCTGATTTCTGGCACAACAGATAAATCTATTTTGGATACTTGTCCATCTAAGATAGAATCCTTTGCTAGCTCTTTCTGTGAATATCATAAAATGGGAATGGATGAAGGTAGTGTTAAGCTGTGGACTTCCCCAAATGAACTCATCTCTTGTACTGCAGAGGGCTCCTTTCCCTCTTCATTGTATCATCTTCCTTACCCTGCCCCCTAAGTTTAAGTATTTTGAAAATTTTCTCCCTTCATCAACCTCTGTTTCCATGAAATCACCAAATCCTGTTCGCATTTAACACATCAGTGGACCCAGCACCTCTTTTTCCTCCATCTCTAATGCCCCTGCAGATCTTTTACCTCACTCACCCCAAGTAGTCTTCCTGCTATCTTGTCTCATTGATTAAATCTAAACGTTCCTACCCTGTTGCTTTTCTAAATCATTTCTCAAATCTTGCTCCTGATCAAAAGTCATAAGACAAAAGGCTGTTTCTTCAGACAAATTCTCTTATTAGAATGTGAGATCAATGACTCATCAGATTTCTAGTCTTCCAGGATGCCTTGAACTAAAATTTATGCCCAATTTCAACAAGTGTCCTTGGCTGGGGTTTTATTTTGGAATTACCACACCCACTTCAGTTTTGGCTCTCCTCTTTTGTCCTTTTGTAAGAATGTACTGTTAAATCTAAGATCCTCTTGTGAAACCAGATAGATTCAAAAATAATAATAACAACTGTAATTAAAATTTATAAGCATCTTTGTTCCCTTCAGAAAACTACATTTAAATGTAAAATAGAATTTACCTTTAAGGTAAATTATTGCATTTTTATTCTCAGAAAAACTCTTAGCAGAGTCAAGCCTTTGTGGTCTTTAATTCTGTTTGGGAGCAGGAAGCTACATTTGTATAGATCTACAACTTCTTTATATTATAAAGTATCTACTGGCACACTGACTTATGTGTTTTAGTCAACATTCTCTGTTCCAGGTCCAAGCTGCAGGACTGTCAGGGTTGACCTTTATAGACTTCATCAGCTAGTCACCTTGTCCTTTGCTTCTGGTTGGATTCATCCAAGGGGATATAGCAGCAAGAGATCAGAAGAAGATAGAGGAAAGAACTGGGGTATTTACTTCCTTAGCTCTCTGCCTTGCTGATGGGTGGTTGTGCAGTAGTGGCTCAGTTTCTTTCTTCTGTGGGGTGAGCATCTCTTATACCTACAGGTCTCACTGGTTCCATAATAGAATATCCCATAACAATGGCTCTCTTGCTGTTACTAGCTTTGCCATTCCTTGTTGGCCCCCTTTATTACTGGTCAACTTTGTAAACAGTCTTTATTAAAGACTCTTTTGAGTTTCTGTATCTTTCTGATCTGTGCCTCACCATTGTTGTGAGCTCTTAGTTGCTTAAGCAAGAAAATAGGGTTAATATCTCTGCCCATCCTACCCAATCCATCCAAGCTGCAGAGAGTCATGAGCTTTACCTCACATGAGAGAAGTCAGAAAAAGAGTAGCTAGCTTGGACCAATGATGTGGTTCCTTATGAAACTGACTAATTTATAATGTCCTGAACATAACAGGTTAGTTCATTATATTTTGATGTAATTTCATTGTCCAAAGGAACGTTCTAGGCCAATACAATAACCCATGGGAATGGGAGCTTTTCTGTTCATCACCAGTAGAAGGAATTGACTCCATGAAAGAACATGAGAATATGGATGATGGGCTCTAGACAAGAGTAACAAAGAAACATTGCCTTCTCTCTGAGATATATGTCAATTGGGCTTAGAGTATAGGGCATGCTAGGTCCTGGGCATTTCTGATTGGGTATAAGGTGATCTTGTGTGGAATGAGTGCTAGATAGCCTTAGAAAGGCTTAGGAAGGCAGCCTTTGAAAGTCCAAATACTGCTATTTCAACTAGCAATAGTTCTCTGTGTTGTATCTGCTTTCCTTAGTAAGATTTTACCAAAAAATGTTGGATTTATGGAATTATCAGATCTACTGGTGGATTAAAGTGTAGGTGGCCCAGTGGTGATAACTGAAAGAGTTGTATCCAGAAGAAAGTAATTTTAGAAGAGGCATCATCAAAACAGGTGACAACAAAAACACATAGACTCCAGGAAGCTGATCCTGAGCTTGCATGTAGTAGCAATTTTGGGTACTTTCAGAAACCAGGGGATCACTCCAAGTAGGCTGATGGGTGGTTGTTTCTGGCAATCAAGCTAGCAAGAGCTCATGCAAATCAACCATGGTTCCCAGAAGAACTCTTGACACTATTTTATATTAAGTCATTGATGAAACAGGCCATTTGTATAATTGTTTAATGTCTGTCTATACTCTAAGTTCACTATAAGCTAGCCTTAAAAAAAAAAAAAAGGTTTTATTTATTTGAGAGAGTGAGAGAGAGCACAAGTTGGGGGAGGGTCAGAGGGAGAGGGACAAACAGACTCTGTGCTGAATAAGGAGCCCTGAGGACACTGGGCTTAATCCCAGGACCTTGGGATCATGACCTGAGCTGAAGGCCATCACTTAACTGAGTAAGCCACGCAGGGCCCCTACAAGCTAGACTTTTATTTTCCTCTGATTCCTTTTGGGTGTCATGATATGAGTAAAAACAAATTCTCAGGTATACACTCAATAAATGTCTATAAAAAGGGGAAATATTAGATAGCTAAAAGAGGCAATATTGTATAGTGGGTGAGATCTGAGTTCCAGTGGCTGTGTGACCATAGGCAATTTGCTTAACTCCTTGCCTCAATTTCCTCATCTGTAAATAGGCCTGATAAAAGTACTTAGTACCAAAGATTGTTGTGAAGAATTAAGGTTTTAATGTGTGTAAAGTCCTGAGATCAGTGCCAGTCATAAAGTAAACTCCAAGTATGTCAACTATCAATATTATAACAACCTAGTTGTTCTTATTGCCTTTATGACCAATATTTAAGAAAATGACTCCAGAAAGTAGTTGGATAGAAATTGGGCAGTTGTGACAGCTGAGACCCTTACCTTGTGAGACATGGTTCCGATAATCATTGTCAACTATTTTATCTTACAATGATCTCTCCCATATTTGAGCCACTCTGATTTTATTACACAAACAATTAGGTAGGGAGTGATGTGCCCTCTTTATTTTCATTTGTCTCATGTTTTATTGTCATAAGAGTTCCTTAAATTTATCATTTCCTTAAGGATGGGACATTTTCTCATGTTCCCTTTGCATTCCTTTTTGCTTCTTTTACATTGTTGGCTGGGAGCTTAGGTACAAATTGTACTTACAAAACCACAGAAAGTGATTAGATGGGAAATTGTTATGAACATTTTTGTCATTACTACATATCTTTGCACCATTAGGTTTAGTAATTAAAAATCATATCTTTTGCACTAATAATTGTTAATGGGCAAACAATTTGATTATTTTTCTCTTTATGTGTATAGTTTCTCTTATACTATATTATATCAGATAAAGCCAACATGCAAAGGCTAGAAGGCCAGAATGTACCTGTCAGCTTTGGGAGAAATAATGGTAAACATGACATGGATGACGTGCCATTTGTGTTCAAGTACGGCTACCCTGAGGACAGAGGAGCCCAGTTTGCTTGGACTATAGCACTATCATTATCCCAGCACACTCCCTGGAGAGACTGGCTTTACATAAGCAGAATTGGCAGTGGTTTATATTGTTATGAAACTTATGATTCAGAGGCCCTAGTTGAGCAAAACCATCTACCCAATTACTATAACACCTGATGTCTCATCATTGACTTTCTCTTACCTCCTTTAAAATAAAGAAGAAAGAGAAACTAAGGTACCATGTGGATTAAATAACTCTTTAGGCCTTCTCCAGAGTGACCAATACTTTGGAGTGAGATGCAATGGATACAGGTGATGAAGGAGAAAGAAGCTGGCTCATGAGTCAGACAACCTGCATTCTAATTCCAAGTGTCCCACTACTTGGGCATACACACTTCTGCAGATACATTCATTGGTTTTAGGGTCCTTTGCTCACTCATAAAGCACCTCTGGATACAGCACTGGAGTTACATGGTTTCCAGTTTTGAGAATATTATGGTCCATTCCATAGGATGGCCTATGTCAGAAGTTAAATACCAGGGTGGTGCATTATATGGTTCTCAAATGATTGCTACAAAAATATAAAAATTAAAAGGTAGGGTGTCACTGTGAACTGAGGGGTGAGGGGACAGGATCACGGGAGTCTGTAGAGGGTGAGGTGAGGGGAGGTCTGTGAGATAGTACAATGGGACCTAGTAAAGTGCATTATATTAGGTAAGAGTTTGGGTATAAACTTGCGATACAAACTTTTTATGACTCGTTTAAAATAATTATAATGAGAAAATTTAGTTTTATGATCTCATTAAAATTCCTGATACCGTATATAGAGTCTACACTTCCATTTTCATTCAGTTTGTTAGACAAGAGTTAGCATTCACTGTTTAACACAGAATTTATATAGGAAGGAAATAATTGGAAGATCTAGTTGTTTTTCTCTGCTTTAATAAAACTAAAAAAAAAAAAAGATTCTTAAAAAACAATGCCAAATGGAGCCATTGATTTTTATTTCAAACTAAGCAACTACAGTCTATTCTCTGATAAAAATGAAGAATTCCCTTTTCAGCTGATAAGGCACGGAATGTTTATCTTTGGCTGATCATAGAAAGAAGTGGGCCTGGGCTATCCATCTGCTTTTATGAGGCTTTGTTAACAAAGAGACAATGAGGCCAAAAATGGCTTTTGACTTATTGGGTCCTTATCATATCTGGCATCCCCTCATGAAGGAAAATAAAAGTCAGGTGGCAGTTAAATTAGGTGAACTTTTCTAAAATAAAAACAAATGTGGGAAATGGTAGGTTTCTTCCCCATTCTCAGGGGGCTCTATGAGAATTAACATTGCTTGTGATCCTGCAGGATGAAGTTCACTTTATTTCCCTGGCCTTGATGACATGTGCTTAGGATAGCTTATGCACAAGGAAAAAAACATAGGCATTAATTGTGTACCATTTCATTTAAAAGTCCTTCTTAACAAATAACTACATGGTTCAGGTTGTCCTGTGTAGCCAAAAGTTGTGATATAGTTACTACACAGTGAAACCAAACGTACCATGGGAAGACAATGCCCTTTTATTTTGCTCTCTTATTGTAAGTTTGCTTTGTGTTGTATGCAAACGTCAACAAAGATTTTCTTAATATGTTAAAAAATTAGAAAGTCTCAAAAGCATTGAATATTTTAATGGTAACTGAATTTTATTGAGAAGTGAAGTCCTTCTGATTCTCTATTGCTGCATCTGTATCTCAGGATATGGAGAAATAACCTCAGTGGCCATCTTGTTCACAGAATTAGAATCCCTTCTTAGCATTGATAACCAGTGCTTCTTCAATATCTAGTGAACAGCTCCACTATGGGGAGTTCCTACCCATGCAGTCATCGGGCCCCACTATGCACAACTCAATTTGTCAGGCAATCTCTCTGGCTGAACTTTCTCTTAATATACAATGACTAGTAATAGTTTTTTTTGTTTTTTTTTTTAACAACATAAACAGTGCTCTGTCCGCATATTAGTACTGCAGATATTTGAAGAACTCCTCTTTATCTTATTTTTCTTAGGTCTCTCTTTTATTGACAGCCTCACCTCCTGGAACTCTTACTTGTGTAACTGTGTTTCTAAACTTGTCATCCTGGCCAGTCCACTGTGGATCTGCCTCAATGTATCATGGAACTCTTACATATTTTATCCAGAACTGAAGACCATACTCAGGTGTGAGCTGATGAGTGTAGAATATATAGGAAAGTGTGATTTAGACTGTATTTTTGTTCATGTAAGCTAGTGTTGATTTTCATAGTGGTCATAACGGTAGCTTGTAGTCAACCAAAATCTGGATTTTTTTGTCAATCTCATCTGCTGATACATATTTTAAGATGGAATCTTTAGAACATACACACACATATCCATACACATTCTAGGTATAAAGGGGCACCTGGGTGGCTCAGTCAGTTAAACAACTGCCTTTAGCTCAAGTCCTGATCTCAGGGTCCTGGGATCCAGCCCCACATCAGGCTCCCTGCTTAGCTAGGTGTCTGCTTCTCCCTCTGCCTCTCATTTCTCTCTCTTTCTTTCTCTCTCTCTCAAATAAATAAATAAATAAAATCTTTAAAAAAAATCTAGGTGTAAAAGTTAACATTATTTCTGTAAAATTTCAGCTTGTCTTTTAAACCCTGAATGTGCTACATATTGATTTTGCACATTTATGATTCTTGGACTTCTGGGACTTGGTCTAAAACAGTAATTACACACTACACATTGTAGGCAATTGTCATGGAGGGAATTCTCAAATAAAATGAGGCCCTCCAGTATTTTCTGGTCACTAGTCCTAGCAGAATGCTCTTCTCTCACAGGCTTCCTGTGTTATTCTCTAAGACTCCCTAACATCGGTAGGCCTTAGCAGCCATGTTTCAATTCAAGTCAGGTACATACTACAGGGGGAGCCTCATGAACTAAGGCCTGTCCCTTTCTCCTGAACCCAGAAATTTTGTCCAAAATTTCAAGTGTCCAAAAACAAAGTGAGAAGAAGAAGTGGAAAACGTTAATATAAAGTTGCAGTGCTTTCAGAAATGGAATTTTTATACCTACAAGATAAGCAGGTCCATGCAGAAAATCCTCATTAGATTATCAGTTAACAAGTAACATTAAAGCTATTCATGGTATAGGGCATATAGAAGAAGACAAGGCATGATTGGTGCTCTAAAGCATCATACATTCTAATCAGGGAATCCAAGGAGACAAGATCGGCACAAGAAATTAAAGAATATTAGAGGTTTTAAATAGATATTTTAACTGACAACGTAGCAGAAGTTACAGGAAAATGGATGAGTGATTGTGGAGTGATGTCATAGATAAAGAAAGAGACAGTTGTGCGGTGGTATGGTTAAAGAAAGCTCTGACAGGAGGGACCACTCGAATGGAGCTCTTAAGGGGAGAATTGGGGACAGCATTCTAAACAGAAAAGCAGAATGAATTGCCCTCACTGGCACCTGCTTGGTTCATATTCTGGCTTATTTTGCTGTTGTTCATATGATCAGAGTCATATTTAGTTTGGAAAGTGAATTCAATTCTACTCCAACTCTTGAGACAAGTCATTATTAATTACTGGTTCCAAGTAATATAACTGAGTTTTAAACAAACACTGGAATTACATATTCCAGTGAAAGTTATTTTTACTTGTTTTCCAAATGAGGATCTTGGGAAGTGACACATCACTTCTGGAGTCCTAAGAGAATAATCAGAACCAGGGGCCTGAGCAGTACCAGCATATGCAGCTCATAGAGGCCAGACTGGGTAAGGCCATGAGTCTCAGTAACAAAAATTCAAAGGCACCCATTAAAGTTTTCAAGAGAACTTTGAACCAAATAGTCCAGCAATAAGACTAAACTCAGGAATATTTCACTTTGTCAGGAGCTGAAGAATGTAAACTTGGTCTTAAATAAAGTTCAAAATTTCTTCAGATCTTCCTCTGAACCGTTTTTATACAACTCCTTATCTTAGATGCTGCTAATGGGTGCCAATGGGCCCATTATACTATATACTTAGACTAAACCAAAGATGCTGTTTTTCTGAAAATAATCTTAGATATTCTCTTTGGGAATTTCCATAGAGTATGAGGTAAATTTTTGGAAACTGTTATTGGATAGGGTAATCAATAATTCCAAGCACAATAAATTTATGAGGCTTATGCTTTCTGCATTTTGTGAAATTAACCTGAAGATAAGTCTAGAAGAAGAATTGTGGAAATATTTAGGCATTTCATAAATAGCTATAATAACTATAATAGTGTTATACAGGGACTGCTTCAGAGTAACATTAAATTGCGTGCATGAGCTTTAATCTACTTATAAAAATATCAACCCCATTAATTTAAAATACATATCTGATATGAATAATTATGAACTTATAGAATTGAGAGGCAGGTAATTATATGTTTTTGAAAAAAATATCTTTCCTTTTTAATTTAGAAATAATTTTTCTTCATAGTAAAAGGCAAAAGTTGTAGTAGTCTTCATTAAAATGCAATTGCAATTTTAAGAAGTCTGGGACAGCCCGGGTGGCTTAGCGGTTTAGCACCACCTTTAGCCCAGGGTGTGATCCTGGAGACCTGGGATCGAATCCCACATTAGGCTCCCTGCGTGGAGCCTGCTTCTCCTTCTGCCTATGTCTCTGCCTCTCTCTCTGTGTGTCTCTTATGAATAAATAAATACAATCTTTTAAAAAAAATTTTTTTAAAGTCTGAATGATTTAAATTTGGTTGGAAATTTGAAATTCATTCCATTAGAAATGGTCTCTGGAAAACTCCCACAAGTGCTACACTAAATGCTGATGGAGAAGAAGGGTGAAGCAGGGAATGGAAAAACCATGGGATAGCACATGGATCACCTTGGTGTATAGGTACTTTTAAAATTCAGTAAGTATTACTTCTATCTCTATCAACAGGGTAATAAAGAATGGAATATGGCAAAGTGGGATGGAATTTGATCATCTGGAGGCTCCCTATGCTTGGCATATTCTTCCTTTGTATTACTTCTCAGTCTCATCACAGACATTTTTGGCCATCTCAAGCTTGAAAGCAATTATCATGGGATTTCTGAACTTTAATTTCCTAGTAAACTATAGATTATGTCCAGTACCTTTTTCCCTTAGTACACTGACATGATGAATAATTTTTGAATTTGTATGCATTTTAATTAGGATCAAAGAGAGAGAGTATGAAAAAGTAGGCTGTCTATTATAGAAGAACAAGTGAATTGAAGAGCCCAAACATAAATTTTCTACTGGTTAAAGAAGTGGGAGCCCCTCTCACTTATAGGAACCAGTGCCAGCCTCGTGGAGGAATGACTGTGTCCTAGTGCATAGAGAGATCCTGAGAATGCCGGGGTGCTGATTTCTCCTCCAAGTTGCGGGGAGAGTGCCTGTAAGGACTTACCCCTATAAGGTAGTATCTACTCTTACTATTCCTTTTTACAGAGCAGAAAACCTCAGAAAATGTTTTTATATTTTTTTCTGCTTGATTTGCATTTTATAACATGCCTATGTAGCAAGTGTCCCAAGGCATAATGGAAAGGCTACAATCCAACTTTTGAATTCTCTTCCTGCCATGGTGGTCCTGGGTGTGTTACTGGTGTCTGTGGGCCTCTCTTTCCTCATTGACAAATGGTGCTATTAATCCTTACCTCATGCCCACCTAATTGAGGATGAAATGAGAGAGTAGAGGCAGGATCTGCCTAAGAGCCAGGTTTGCATCATATCACCATTCTGTTGAAGTTCTATATCTGGACTAACTCTCCTTTAGAGTCTCTTAGTGTACACACTCCCAGTCAAATGCATCTCCCTCAATGAGGACATTCTTTCTTTCCCCAGAGTCTAAGGGGTTCTGTCTTAGGAAACCAATCAATGGTCTCCCCCCAGCATTGTCAATGTTTACTTTCCTTTGAATTATCTATTTGTTTGGCCATCCCCCTCTAAGGTGTTTACACCTAGGCAGTAGGACCCATGCATGTTACAAATACTTGAAGCCAGCTCTTCCTCCCTCTAACACCACACATTGCTGGGCCCCACTCACTTCTCCATCCAGCTGGGGTTCTCCTGTGGTGAAGTGAGAAGGTTGCACAGTTGCATATTAATAGAGGCAAAAACTAGGTCCTGTCCAATTTATTTAAATCTCCTCTGGTGTGTTTCTCTTTCTATTTTCTAGCTGAGTTCCTCAGTCCTTCCTGCCATTTTTAGACTTTTGCCCTCTGGACACATCCAGTGCATTTGTCAGTCAGCTTATCACTCTGTCTCTAATCAATCCACTTCTGACCCATCAAAAATAAGCTGGTTCTTGCTCCCAATTACATTGATCAGGCATGTGATATTTTATGTTAAATACCAAAAGAGGCACAGTTATAATAAATGTAATAAAATTAGATGGTGGGGGAAATCTCTTCATTAAAAAAAAAGAAAAGAAAAGGAAGTGTAAGCATGTACATACCTCGTAGGAAGCCTCCAGGGCCTGCCTGTGCCATCTCCCCCTGGACTACCCTTTAGCATGCAGGAAACACACTTCTACATGGGAAATGGCATGTGAATGGGGCTGGCTTCTGCAACTTGGCATTCATGTTCATTACAGCATTTTCTTCCTAGGGACTGAGGAGTCAGGGATGGGATAGAAAGATGATCAAATACCAAAGGTATCATCAGAGAATCCTATCTTGAGAGAAGTACTGTGGCTTGATTTAATATATCTCAAAAGCTGCAGCTGCTCTAAAATAATGTGTTTAGATGGCTCAAACCAGTTTGTTTACGTGTCTTTTTACCCTCCCTTTTCCAATGGGGCCATTTTGCAATTACCAACCCATCCCTTCCTCTCCTGGGCCCCAACAGCAAACTTACATATAGGAAAGCAACAAAAAGAAAATCTCTGGGCTGGTTCTTAACCTAACTTGTCTCAGGAAAACTCAGATTTTAAAAGTAGAATTTAGTAAGAAGAGGTGAGTGTAGTCCTCATTAGACTGGGAGTCAAGGTGCCTGGTACCTTGATTAACCTAGCTACTAACAAAATTGAGGGTTAGCCTGGTTAAATCACCAAGTCTCTGTCAATTTCAGATTTTTAATGTTTAAAATGAGGAGCTGCAAATAAACCATCTCCAAAAATCCCTCTGAACTCAAACATGCTGTATCTAAATCACTAGACTTTGTAACATAAGGACATTTGTATGATGTAGACATCTGACAGTAAGATTCCAAATCCCTCATAAAGGTGACCTATATACTCTGTTTACAAGTAAGACCAGTTTATACAAGGTTCCCACCCACAATCTCAGCTCATAGACAGTCTTGAGCAAAGTATGCAACTCATACACAGATAAACGAGTAGATAAGAGACTGGGCATAGGTTATATCTAAAGCAGTATCACTGAAAACTGCGCTGTACACATTCTAAGTACTTGAGAAGTGCCTTTAAAATGATTTTTAAGTAAAATCAGAAAAAGTACCTGAATTATTTTCCATTTGCAAATCAGTAATCAAAATTTAACATATTTTGTACATCACAGTAAAATTTTACTTTCCCTTCAAAATGTCCTATTTCCCATTCAAATTAAAATGCATATTTCATCAGGTTGTTATTTAAAAATGGTAATCAAGCATTTAAATTAAAAACAGATCATTCACCTATATCATATGCCACTATGAAGTGTGAGGCAGACTTTCCCCAGTCTCAATGTCAGCTTACTTCATATACAGCTTCATCAAAAAAAGGGCCATATCTGGTGGCATGAATTCCCAAATGCCTCTTCAAAATGTAAATTTTTTTGAGTTTTAATTTTTATTCTAGCCTTCCTGGGCTTATTTGCACCTATAAACCATGGCAAATATGATTTTGATTATTTTTTTATTTTTATTTATTCATTCATTTATTTTGTATATTTTTATTGGATTTTGATTTTCCAACATATAGCATAACACCCAGTGCTCATCCCATCAAGTGCTCCCCTCAGTGCCTGTCACCCAGTCACCCCATCTCCCCCCCCACCTCTCCTTCCACTACCCCTTGTTCATTTCCCAGAGTTAGGAGTTTTTAAAGAGCTAATATTTTTATCTAGAGAGAAAAATGACAGAGAAAATTCCACTTAGACCTGCTTGCACAACGGGTTGGTTTCTGTC
Source organism: Canis lupus baileyi (assembly GCF_048164855.1). NCBI lineage: Eukaryota > Metazoa > Chordata > Mammalia > Carnivora > Canidae > Canis > Canis lupus. The sequence goes on along the minus strand of NC_132843.1, from coordinate 33,822,951 downwards.
CTTTTATAAGTACAGAACTAGCAAGGGCTGCATGCAAATTTTAATCATTTTATGAAAATCAACTGTTTTCAATTCAAAATTAGTTCTGAATCTTCCTCCCATAGCAGTGTGCCATCCGCTGGAAGTGGCTGTTGTCTTAAACACACAGCCTGATGTGGAGACACCTTGCTCAAAGAGCCCTGGCTTCTCTATTTGAAAACTCTCACATCTCTAAAAATCATCTCCAGTGGAGCTCCCTGGGGGGCTCATTAATCTCAAAATCACAATCCGGAGAATCCAACCTGACCTTTAGCGTCAGAAAGCCCAGTGTTCCCTCAGCTGCAAAGGCGGCTTGATGCTCCACTGAGGGGGAAATCCCAAATGCTATCTTTCCTTCCCTCCTACCACTGATGCAGGGGGCAGCTGGGTTATTTCCTGGATTCCTTGTAGCCAAACTACTCAAGCTTCCCTCTCTGGGAACCCCCTCCCAATCTAAGGGATGTGACAAGAGTCTTCAACTGTCTAAAATTACTTCCCTGATCTGAGAAAAATGTCAGAATTTCTGCTACACAAAGTTGGGTATTTTCCTAAAATAGCTAAAAAAAAAAAAAAAATCACAATTTGGAATACATTGACTTAAGAATGCTGAGAGGAAAATAAAAGAATGAAAACAATGTAAGAATGAGGGCTATAAATATGTAATACTACACAACAACACACATACACACAAACATGGGAGGCAAGAGCAAAAGAGCTATCATTAGGGAAAAGGATGAGCCAGGATTTAGAAGAGCAGGCTGAGTGGTGGAGGCCCCATGGGTCTGCTATAACTTCTCAGGAACAACCCTGCACAATCGCAGTGCCATGCTGGTGGGGGGCTGCTGGGTGAGCGCTCCGCACCTCCATCCCATGCAGTCAGTCCTTTGCACAACTCTCTGATAAGTTACAACCTTTACAAATAAAATCCTTGCTTGCTTCTGACTTAGATCTTCATTCCCAGATGCTCATTTTCAGGTTGACCTTCAATTAGAAGTGGCTCCAAACCTTTAGCTTTAAATCCCACTTCCCCTTCTCCCCATTCCCCACGACCTCTCAATCAAATGGTTAATGATCTGGAAATAATGAAATGTACTGGGAGACTGGGATGCTATTTGGGGATGCAAAGACTGGGATGTACAGTGTGGGCTTTTTAAAGAGAATAATCATTTACTCACATGTTAGCAAGTTCTGATCAAGGCATACCCATTTTCTTAAAGAAGCTAGCCTGTCCTAGGTGTGGACATGATGCAGTGTGATGCTATTGTGTAACTTACATATGGACACTGTGAATATTCACATTGAGGCTTTTAGTGAACAGAGGTTAATTGCATTGGAGGCAGGTGGTCTTTGCCAGCTTCTTTTTTTATTTCCTGAGATTCTAATTTTCTTACCTTGTGTGAGAAGAATATTTAAGGAACATTCCTTTAGGAGACTGCTGGGACATTAGCTAGACTGCTGTCTGTTGAAGTTTCAAGTACAGTTCAATTAGATTCAATTTAATACATAATCTCTCTGAGGACCTACTCTGAGCCCAGAACTATGCCATGCCGGGTAACATCAGGGTTTCAAAGGAGTAATCCACACTCTTAAAAGTTTGACCATCCATTTAGTGAAGTAATGGTCACAAAATGCACAGTAAAGGGAAGAAGATTTGAATGAACATTTATATGCAAAAATCAAACAAAAAATCATTTTAACACATGCACAGATAACTAGGCTAAGAGATGCCTAAGCAAAAATGTAGAATTTTGGTTTTGTTTCATCCTACTGCACCCAGGAGCACTCGGTAATCCTGGAAATGTTATGCTCACTTCTAGCCCACTGTTGTAAGCAGCACCGAGAAACTGAGTATGTTATGTTCAGAGGAAGGTAAGCAGTGTAATGGAGAGTGTGTCGAAAGAGAAACCCCTCATAGTAACTTAGAGTACTTTCCTCCAAGAGACAAATCTAAGCTGGAGAAAAATAACTTCAAATATTTGAACATTTATTTTTGAGAAGGACTGTGTTTGTACTCTGATACTGCACATAGTAACACTCAAGCAAATAGGAAGAAATTACAAAGAAACCTCTTACACATCAATATATTATAGTGTTCAGCAAACTAATAATGAAAGAACTATATACCATATGTTGGTTTTATAGCTAAGAATGAACAAAACCCACTAATATTTGTATAGTCTATGATGAATGCTATTCCTAATTTTGTTTTGTTTTATATATAATGGAAATATAAAGCACGTTGCTTCATCCTTGGAGTAGATGGCAGGGATGAGAATTAAATAATGTCTTCTGGTGCTAGGTCCCAGAATTAGCCATCACTGGGACCTTGGATTCATGCTAAAGACTGGTTCGCTGTCTGTCACTGCAAGGATTCAAGAAGACACAGCAGGACCATCTGTGGGGGTCCTTAATTAGCTGGCAAATTTTGCTGGGACAAACTCTCACCACTTTTGCTGCTCCAAGACTTTGTAGAGTCTTCAAAGTAATTCATAAGACAGTTTCTGCTAACCTTGTTCATGGCCAAGAATGACTTAGATAGGTTATCTTCAACCAATCCTTTTCTTATTTGAAAATCTAAGTTTCCTAGTGCTGCTCTCTGTAGAAAGCCCAGCTGGGTTTCAGTTTGGGAGACTTTTACTTTCTACTTTAAGTGTCTAACAGATATCTAATGATATTTTTGCCTCCATCTTTAGCCAACTTCATTCTGTTCACAGCCTGCAGAGAACTGACGTCTGTAATTCATGGTGAATAGTAATTTTTTCTATCAGGTATCCTGATCTTTCTTCAGCAAACCCAATAATACTTCAGCAGCATTTTTGATGCTTTAAGAGGCTTAATGTGTATCCTTAATCTCACGATGAATCAATACCTTCCAATCTCAATAAGGACTTTGTCTTACTTTTTAATTTGTCTAACATTTAGTCCACATTATTTCCTTGGAGTTGCCAATGTCTTCTCCCATTGGAGATTGAGATTAACCACCAAAATCCACTATACTTTACATTCCTGGTCTATTTGGGAATGTTTATGAGAGGCACTAACTGCCTTAGCAAGCAAGGAGAAATGCACAGCTAGTGAATATTTCATGGCTTCTGCTGTCTAAGAAGTTGGTTGAGGAGTTTCTGCATCCAAGAGCAAATCTGTATTTGGGGAAAAAAATGGAAACCATTTCCACACATATATAAAGCGGCAATTAAACCCAAGAACTACTTCACTTAGATTTTGGGGCCACATAGAACAGTGCAGGATGTTAGTTGAATACACAGTTGCAGGTGATTTTTATCAGTTTCTCCCATCTCATTGTGAGGAATATCTGGGTGGACAGACATATTATGAGCTTTCGAAGCTTTAACAACAGAAAGAATTTAGAAGAGCACCTTTATATGGGGGTTATTACGATACTAATAAGTCCTAATCTGTGCCACAAAACTGTCATGGAAATGTTGTGTCTAGAAAGAAGAGCAAAAGGGATAAAGTAATTGTGCTAAAGGATGCAAAGGGCTTCCTCATCAAAGTGGGACCAGACTGTTTCTACTTCACTTCTGAAGGCCAAAGTAAGATAAGCAGAAGATAAGCAAAAGACTTCATCTCAATATAAATAAATTATTTGTAATAATAACAATGTTAAAACACTGAATTAGTTCATCTTGAGCTCTCAGTCTCTGAAGTATCGAGCCAAAGCTGGATGAATGCAACTCTGGGATATTGCAGGGATGGACCAGGAGGCGAAGGTGACTGATAAAGTCTTTCTGAAATTCAGGATTCAGATTAGGGCAAATTTATACCATAATTCTGCTTGGTGGGTGCAGGACTAACGTAATCCAAGGCTTAAGGCAGCAGCAGGCTCTGTTGGCACCTAGAACTCTCCCAATCGCAGACCGGGGCTCTGGATTTGACCAAAGGTACATGGGTTGAGGCCCTGTAATTCTTTCTCCACTGACTTCCATTTCATTTTTTAGGTTTCTTGCTGGCCGTCCATCTTCATTTAGACCAACACACTCTTTCTTATGCATCTTGGGTTGAACTATGCTCAGTAACAAAACAAGACCTCTTAGGGGGGCTCAAAACCTAACTGACACATAAATTAATTATTTAGACTTAGTTAACTGATATTTTCTGGAAATCAGATTCTTCTTAGGCAAAGTTCACTCCTGGAAGAGCTATTTCCCGTATAACACACTGAAGGCACTTAATTAAACATGGATTTATCAGTTCAGGATATTTCTCCTGGCTGGATCCCACAGCGTCTGATTTGGGTTCTTTTGTTTTTGCTGGAGTTCCATTGTACCCGCATCAGTGTGATGTTTGACATCCTCCTCAGAGTAGCTTCTCTTAGCTTCTGTTTGGTATCTTTCCAAGATACTTATACTTCTTGTCTAAGAAACACACATAGCAGTTAATTGGAGAAAAAAATTCTAATTCCTCCCTGACCTTCATCTGCTCCTGTTGCAACTGGCTTCTGACCTTACAGTTTAACTGGTGCTTTGCATCAAACTCAGCACTGTGCCTAATGCCCTCATTCTTCCTTCTCTAAGAAGAATGAAGAGGAAAATGAGTAGGGTCACAGTTTGAGGTTTCCTACCTCTAGGATTTTTGTCACCCTTGTCATCAAATTTCTTCCCTCTGCATCCTGGGAAGAGTTCTTAAGTCTGACCTCCACTTTACTGATTTAAGTTTTAATAATGTCAAATCTGATTTTACTATCTTTGATTTGCATTTAAGCTCCATTATTGGAAAAAAGTTTCTTTGCATTTTCACTATTTTGTATTATTATTATTTTTAATCTGTCTGTTGTCATTGCAGATAAGAACTGATATTTAATGAGAACCTACTATGTGCCAGTACTGGTATCTGGTACTAACGTAACATGCATTACTTTATGGTTGTTATGTTGTATCTCTCATTGCTCTATTTTCCTCTGAGATAGCATTTTACTTTTGTGTAGAGACTTTGCTCATTTTAGAAATTTCTACTTTTCATTAGAGGCCATATTCGGACATACTCTTAAGGATTTGTAAATATTCATTTGGACCAAAAATTAAAGAGTTTTAAGATGTTCAGAGGTCTAGTTTTCTCTTTGTCATCAGGATAACTTTTATTTCTGGTGTCACAGTATTTTTCAGAAACTCCTTGTCTGGTTTCTCATCCATCCTCAGATGTGTGGATCTGTCTGAACCTGTTTGGCCAGACTAATGGTCCTCATTCTTACTTTCTTGAACAGGAGTATTTAGGTAATCCGCAGTATCTAGTATGCCTTCCTTCTAGGGCTATTCATTTCTCTGGTTTTGTTGAGACTAACTTTCCAGAGTGCAATACTCAGATATCCATACCCCTCTCATGTAGCTGACACACTCCATTTCTGTGAGTTGCAGTTATGAATAGATTTTCTTAGGAGATGGTAGGAAAGTGGGCTTCTGACCATCTCAAAAATCAGCATTTGGAAAATAGAATAATCTATGCTTTATTTTGTGTTTGGGGTAATCCCTCATTTCTAAGCTGGGGGTGGGGTGGGTGCAGAGTGTATACATTTCACAGATTTCCCTATTAATTTTAGGGGCAAAAAAAAAATTTAGGGGCAGTTGACTGATTGATTTCATTAAGCCAAGTCCACAAATGTCAGTGATACTGTTTTCTCTGGTTAGCCTTTTTGTTCCCTGGCTTTGTCTATTTTAATTAGAATGTTAGAGAAGTTACATCTTGGCTCTTTAGTAGATATCATTTCAAATTATTAGCTTTCTACCATAATTTCTTTTTGTAATACTGACAAGCTATAGAGGTGAGTTGAGAAAAAAAAAAAAACTTTAGAAGGTCAACAAAATATATCCCAGGATTAGAGGATGAGACATATGAGTTTAGACATAAGGGACTAAATTTATACAGTCTACAAAAGAGAGGTCTCTAAGGGAGGATCTCTATGACATGATCTATAAATATCGTCAAGGTAACAAAATAAACAAAGCAAATTATTTACAGTCACGAAAGATAATAGGACAAGAATGATTGTCTGGAGTTAAGTGAGGGAACATTTATAATAGGTTATAAAAAGAGAAAGTTTTTAGCTGAAAGCAAAACCAAGCAACATAACTAACACACAAGAGTCAAGATCTGTCACAGACCTGTAATAAAATGTTGTTTAAAAAATTTACAAGAATAGAAAAAATGCATTTAAAAAAATAAAGATGAATGATTATTAAGTATTCATTGTCAAAATTAAGATCAAGTCTTGACACTTCCTGTTCCCTAGTTGTAGCATCTTTGAGAAGGCATTTTTAAATATGCATAATGAGAAGAACATTAATTGCTACATATGAATATTGGCTTGCTATAATTTAGGAATTATTTCCTATCCCAGTTCTATAATCATTCCAAGTCATATCTTTGACAAAGACAATATGTGATCTTATCACACTCTTTTCTGTCACTACCAAATTTTTGAAATGAAAAGTATATATGTTTGTATTTAATTCCTCAATTCCTACTCATTTCTTTGTCTTTTATTATTTTACTTCCATGCTCACTTTTCTACCAAGATTTCTCTCTTTATGAATGAGCTCTCAATTCCTAAATAGAATGGCATATTGTCACTTCTATTCTTACATGACCAACAGAACTGACCAACTCTTGCTTCAGGAAGGCTCTCCTTGCTTGCATCCTATTCTTCTGGTGGATTTCCTACATCTCTGTGTCTTTTTTGTATCCTATTGGCAATGTAGATATACACCTTGTAGTATTATTGTGCAGATTCAATAAGAAAATGATGAAAAATTTCTTATCCAATACCTTGCCCAGAGAACTCAGCAATATTATCTTGGTTGATTATAGTCCATTCACCTTTTATTCTCCCCTCTTTCTAGCAGGCATTCCATAGGGTATCTTATCTTTTGCTATGTTTTCATTTACCAGTAATAAACTGAAGATTTCCTAACCCATACCCATATGTCTAAGTCTCTGCCTTTCTTCTGAACTCCAAACCTACCTTTTGAAACTGTTCTCTTTATATATCTAACCAGATATTCCAACAGTACCTTAAACTTAATGCAATGAAAATTTAACTCATTATTCACATTTCCCTCCTTGAGGTCAGCCCTGCCCACTCTTTCTCAATTCTGTACCTCAAGCGTTAATACTGTTAACTTTCTTTTTTTTTTTTTAATTTTTTTTTAAAATTTATGATAGTCACACACAGAGAGAGAGAGAGAGAGAGAGGCAGAGACATAGGCAGAGGGAGAAGCAGGCTCCACGCATTGGGAGCCCGACGTGGGATTCCGTCCCGGGTCTCCAGGATCGCGCCCTGGGCCAAAGGCAGGCGCCAAACCGCAGCGCCACCCAGGGATCCCTACTGTTAACTTTCTAGTGTAACCAGTGATCAAAACAAAACACCTCAGCCAGTTTTAGTTCCTGTTTCTCGCTTATTCCCATGGACCTACAGAACACTAATATTTGCCAAATTTCCTCTAGTCGTGTGACATGGATCACTTTCCCCTTTTCCAGTTTCTCAGCCATAGATCTAGTTCATCAAGTTCAAATTATTATCTACTCTCTGCGGGAAGACTGAAAGAGCCATCCAAGCCATTTTATTGGTCTCCAGCTTATTGTCATTGTAATCCACTCTCCATACTACCTTTAGAGAGAGCTTTTGCAAGTTTTATAAATCACACATTCCTTCATATTTCATCTCTGCTTAAACCTATCCCTTGGATTCACATCACCTGCTAGGTAAGTCCAAACTTCTCAGAATTGAAAAAAAAAAAAAAAAAAAAAAAAGCCATGAATTTACTTCCAAACTATGTTTTCTGACTTTTCTTCTTCACCATCCTATACATATACACAAGCCCTCTTACATAGCACATGCTATACAGAACAACGGCCTCAACCAGTAAATGCTGTTTCTTCCATGATTTGGCCCAAACTGTGTACCTCTCCCACTGACCTGTCCCTGCTTCAACTCATTATTCCCTTTGGATGGGACTAAAATGACCAAGATCCTCAGAGCATTTCTCTCTTTATTGGATGGTGTTTGATAAAGGAGTGAATTTTCCAATATTTTGATTTTAACACCATGAACGAGTGTTCTCAGGCACTGAATTTATATCATCTCATTTGAACTTCACAAATACCAAGTATATTGTTTTTATTTTGCAGATGAGAAACTAAAGCTCTGAGAGATGAGAAGATTTGTTCACTTTCACACTGTTGCTTAGTTGGTGAAAGAAGTCAGATTAATAATGAGGCCTCTCTTACTCCAAAATCTGAGTGTTTTTCCACTATCTTAGGTGGTCACAGTGGTATATTTTGTAAAGTAATGAACTCTCTGATACTCATTATTCAAAGAATTGATCAGTGATCAGTGAGTATGAGATCTCTTCCCCAGATGGAAGGTTATCCTAAATTAATTCAAGGCACTTCCCCAATTCTAATTTCTTTGCTCTCAGGGGAAACTGAGATAGTTTCACCACTAACTCTTGGTAGAATTGTAATAATATCTCAGTTTTTAAGTGCCAGAAAGCTATTATCTTAGTGTTAACATCAAGGCTGTGTGGTGGTATTTGTAACAATATAAAATTATCCAAATACAATAGTAAAAAGCTTGATTATTTATTCAGTCTGATATAGCACCATTTTGTACATTACTGTAGATTTTGTAGCCTCTTATTTATCCAGATTTTGAACACAATATATTCTGGATACTCAATAATTCAAGCTGATAATTAATTTACTAGCATCTATTATAAGATAAAATCACAATAAGTAGAATGTATCAAAATAATACTGAAAAAAATATTTCTTGCATATTACATTATCTCATAGCCTCAGAGTTATCATTGTGTATATTAAGATAATTGTACCATAGATATATGAAAATAAAAGACAACTGAAATCTCTGGTCAATAAAATGCAGATAGAAATTTAGATATTTCTCTGAAATGAATTTGCATACAAAATTTTTTGTTTTCCTGTGGTTTAAATATTTACTCCATTATCTTGTCCATGTGTTTAAATAGGCTAAGCCCTAATATTTGCTTTTACAAGGTGGAAGTCAGTTTTGATGACTGAATAGTATCAATTGCAATATGTAGTAACCATATCAGATTTTACTATGAAGTTTATTTGTTAAAAAGGTCTTAACATTTTTTTTATTGATCCTTTTTGATATGTTAGCACCTGGGAAATATTTTTTAAAAGATGTAACAGGCTTCCTTCTCAAGTAGATTGCAATTTAGCAAATTGTGGAATGCTAAGTGAAATGAGTGACTACAAGAATAATAAATATATAGAAATTAGCTTAGCTTCAAATGAGTGGGATTTGAAAAAGTCACAAAAGCTTAATGAAAGAAAAGTAATTTGAGCAAGGCCTTGATTTTCCTCTAATAAGAAGCTTGTATTATTTACTGTTCAAAGTTGGGCATCGTGTTTTGTTTAAAGATAAAGCTTAAAAAAGAGAGAAAAGAAAAGAAATCCAAACTCCGTAGGCTGCAATTTAAAGCTCATGGTGAGGGGTACCTGGGCAGCTTGGTGACTGAGTGTCTGTCTTCAGCTCAGGTCATGATCCCGTGATCCCGGGGTCCTGGGATCGAGTCCCACACTCGCTCCCTGCAGGGAGCCTTCTTCTCCCTCTGCCTGTGCCTCTGCCTCTCTCTCTCTGTGTCTCTCATGAGTAAATAAATAAAATATTTAAAAAAAATAAAAATAAAAATAAAGTCCACAGTGATTCACATACCATCCAACCTTTGGACTATGTTCTTATGTTCTTATACATCAGCCATATACTGTTAATTTGCAATTCACCACTCTATTATCTAATCTTTGAATATTCCTGTTTTTGTCAAACAATTGACAGATTTGAAGTCCTATTTTGAATATAGTCCAAGATACTCCCCCTTCCTTAACACCTTACCTTGTCTTTTTATTTGAATCAGTTTCTCCTTTCCTCAGGTTCCTAACAGACTCTGCTCATTCATCTATCCAATTACCAGCCACATTCTTGCATATTCCAGAAACTGATATGCAGTGTCTTTCTCCCACATGAAGATATAACCACTTTGAACTCAGGGACTGTGTTCCTTTATTTTTCGAAAAGCCCTAACAGAGTTGAATGAATGATTTTGAGAATAAGCAAGTTAGTCCATATTTAAAGAATGAGTCTATATTAGAATGAATAAATGATTGAATGCAGGTTCTTTAGATCACATACAAGAGCCCTGTTTTCAGATATTTCAACTTTAATAACCCTTCAGGAAAAAAGTTGCGTTATTTCACAGGAATTATTAACATCTAATGTAAATATTACTATTATTATAAGAAGGTCAATGTGATACAGAAGTCTGTGCTGTGCAGATGTAACTCTGCCTCTCATTTGCAAAATTAGCTCTTTTCCATTTGAGGTTTCCAGTTTTGTTTGTTTGTCCTGAGCAGTGGTGCTACCTTCTGGTTTACATTTCATGGCGAGAACGTGCGTGTCAAACATGAATTTACCAGGGGGTATCAACGAAGTTGCTATTTCTTCCCTCTATGATTTATCTTTTCATTAGGATACAAATAGTAAATAATTCACTTTGAAAGACTAATTTATTTATTTATTTTTTGAAAGGCTAATTTAATTAGTAGTGCAATAGACAGTCACCCATTTGGTACAATTAATTACCTCATTTAATAAAAATATCTTAGTCATGTAGCACACACCAGGCACTGTATTAAACTCTGGAGAGATAAAGATGGTGGCCGGGTCACCACTTTTGAGTAGTGAAATGGAATGTAAATAAATCGCTGTAATAAATATCATAAATACTCTAATAAAGGAAAGAGTGGCTTTGCTGACAAGGGTGTCAGGAGGTCTGCCTCTAAGTGGCTAGATAAGTAAGAGAGGAACTCTGGATGTGTCTAACCTCCTGCTAGAGTAAAGTAGGATGGCATCCACAATGACTGGATGCTTTAGCTGTGCCTAAAGGACTTGAGAATGATATCCATGTAAATAGGTTAATGTATTCCTTTTGAAGGAATTGCTTGTCCTGTAAGGACTGAAAAGGTGAGCAGCAGCTGACAGAAATGAGGTGGCATTTACTTGTATCTTGCTCAGGGAGTTGAGTGGCTCTGAAACAACATGGAACACCTGGGTCTTCATCTGGTGGACATGAGCCCTCAAAGGGAATCATGTGACATTCAAAAAAGATGGCAAGTGCCAAGATAGGTTAGAGGAAGCAAAAATAAACTTCAATCATTTAATGATTTTCCTAAAAGCTTAATAATCTGCCATGTAATGACTTTAGTTACTTAATTATTGCATTTCAATGATCATTTATATACCTGGAAGATACCTTCCTCTCTGGTCACTCACCCCCCTGCTTTGCTTTCGTTTCCTCCTCCCTTCCTCCTTCTTCTCTTTCATCTCTGACATACAAACACACAGGCACACACGCACACACATGCACACACACACACACCTGTATACTTTTGGGTGTACTGGCCGAGGAACCAGGCATGCAAATTCACAAAAGTTCACGAACTAAAACTGAAAGTCAGTAGCATTAAAATGCTTCAAAATTCAAACATCAATCAGGAGTTTTGTGGCCCTTAGTATCTCAAGAGAAGTAACTAGAGTACCTTAGTATTTCAAAGAAGAGATAGACAAAGAAAGCTTTATAACTAGGAAAGTCCCCCTGCACATCATGTTTTTCATCTTCCATGTAAATAAGGAAAAATCTTGCTGACTTCCATTTGAGGAATTTGGACAGATGCATTAAACATTGAGGAGAAAGCTAATTCACTTAATTTCCCTCTCACAATGCCCATTGATATTTGACAAGCCACTCATCTATTTGCTGTTACTTTTATTTTTTTTTCTTTTTTATTTTATGATAGTCACACAGAGAGAGAGAGAGAGGCAGAGACACAGGCAGAGGGAGAAGCAGGCTCCATGCACCGGGAACCCGACGTGGGATTCGATCCCGGGTCTCCAGGATCGCGCCCTGGGCCAAAGGCAGGCGCTAAACCGCTGCGCCACCCAGGGATCCCTCTATTTGCTGTTAAAAGGTATTTCCATGGACTCTTTTCTCTTAACCAATATTAAAATAATTGAAAAAAAAAAAAAAAACACCGAAGACACATCTGGCATGACAATTCCTGTGTTTTACCACCAAATCAGAATGGCTGACATGGAAAACAGAGTAACAGATGGTGGAACAGATAGCCAGAGGGGCAAGTGATTTGCTCAAGGTCATAAGAATTTTGCACCAGAAGTAGAAACAAAAAACCAGAAAGACCTTGAAGCTAAATGCTACTGTTTACATATCTCTTTTCATTGAGGAATAAAGTTTCAATGAATCAATTAAAGGATAATTATACTAAAGCGACAATTCTTTATTAGATCCAATTATGGAAATGACAGTTTTGTTGGAAGAAAGGCAAGTAGCCCATTTTGCCTGACTCTGTTCTATCAAGTGCGAGGACACAAGACTGGAATAAATGCTTTGTGTCCCTGCGTGCCATTCTAGATTATTAGATTATGTTATTTAGGCATTTGATTCACAAATATGTGTACAATAGGGTTGGCCAGGTCGACATTTTTGGTAGATTTCCCTGACATTAGCATGCAGAATGAATTGAGTGGTGTGAAAGGGAAAAGGGCAAGGGAGACTGTACTCAGGGAGGACAAGTTGTAGGACAACTCTTCAGGCACAGAGGTCAAATACAAGAAGAGGATGAATTAAAGCTTAAACTTGGAGGGTGACATGCTCCCTGTAGAGACAGAGAATGATGTTGACCTGGTTACTGAGGATAAGAGGGATACAAGCAGGGTGTCTAATGGGAGCGTCCAGGAGGCAGGTTCACCTTTAAAGCTCAGAGGGAGGCAGATCCCTGGGTGGCTCAGCGGCTTAGTGCCTGCCTTTGGCCCAGGGCGCGATCCTGGAGTCAAGGGATCGAGTCCCACATCAGGCTTTCGGCATGGAACATGCTTCTCCTTCCTCCTGTGTCTTTGTCTCTCTCTCTCTATTATAAATAAGTAAATCTTAAAAAAAAAAAAAAAAAAAAAAAGCTCAGCAGGAAAACACAAATTGGGCTCCAACAAAATTTAAAACTCATGCTCTTTAAAAGATACTGTAGAAGAGCCACAGACCTGGGGAGTGGGGGTGGGGAATATATTTGCAGAACACATATCTGATAAAAGGCTTATATAGAATATATAAAGAACTATCAACAGCACGGTAATAAGGAAACAAACATCTTGATATATTTTGACAGAAAGTTTGGATAGATATTTTAGCAAAGAAGGCATACAGGCAGATGGCCAATAAACACTTGTAGAGATGATTTTCTCTTCTGGTGAGTGCTTATAAACAGTGGGCTGGGAGCACCATTAACTCAAAATAATACTAATCATAATTATCATACAATTAAATAGGGCTTACAATTTGCCAGATGCTATTTTAAGCACCGTGCAAACATTCAACTGACTTAATGAGTTAATAGAGCAAGGTTCTAATAAACCATATTATAGATGAAGAAACTGAGGCACAGAGAGGTCAAGTAATTGACCTAAGGTCACACGCTACTAAGGTGGCTGAGTCCAGATTTGAACCCAGTCAGGCTGCAGATCCTATGCTCTTGACTATGGCTATTTGCTACCTCTCCAATTACCAGCAAAAACATATTGAGCATCTCCTCTGTGCCCAATGCGTGGCCATACACCATAGAGTCATAAGGAACTCATTAAATATAGTTCCTTTCCTAGAGGAGCTTAACATCTAAACAGAAGGATAAGCAAACACTTGACTACATCTAATCATAATCCAGTTTTACAGTCAGAAAACAGAGCATCATCATCACTTGTTTGAAAGACAGGGTCTGACTGACAATCAGCGATTATTGAAAGCGTTCAATAAATTCTATAATTTAGAAGCTTTCCAAAGAAAAGCAGAGACACGGTAGAGGAGAGCAGAATTTGAAAGAATCCAAGTGAGAGGTAGGAGTTCGGACATTTGAAAAAGAATCGCCTAGGATCTTTCATACTGCCATAATTGTCAGCAAAAATATTTATCAAGTATCCCTTCCATGGTTGGCAGATTCCTTGTGTTTTAGATTATCCTTAATAAACTAGTGTAAACAGGGACGATCCATGTCCAAACATGACAATGACCTAATTCAAATACCTCCTTATGTTAGAGCTGCAGCTGTCAAGTGAGCTGAAACAATTCCTGCTAGCCAGCTATTATTTCAACAACACTAAACACTCGTCCTTAAGAGCCCTGAGTTACTGGAGTGGGGTGGTTTTTTTTTTCTTTTTCTCAATTGGTAACATATCTTTCCCCAGAATGAAAACCATGCGAGAAGCTGATGATAAAAAAAAAAAAAAAAAAACAAGGAAATAAGCAACAGACCTCTTTCTTAATTAATTGACTCTGATTAAAAGAAAACTGTTGTCTTTGAAGCTGTGGCTACAGAAGTCAGCCTGTGAGACGTAGCATCTTCTAAGTCTCCGATTGACTCCATCCGAGCAGCCCAGCCTGGAAAGTGGCCAAATGCGAGCTTCCCCAAAACTGCGACCCTGCGTGAGGAAGGGGATGAAGAGAGAGACGGAGGGGGTGGGGGGGCACCAACAACAAACAGAGACAGAGAAGGAGAGAAATCGTGGGAGACGTGAGAGTGAAGGATGGGGGGGGGGGTGTAAAAGCCAGATTGTTATTGGAAGCAGTTGAAGTGGTTGCTATGAGACTCGCTGGAGCAGAGGACCAGCCGCCAGCCCCACGCTGATGGTTCTTACCTCGTCCTAGACCTTTCTTTTGACACAGTTTCAGAGTTGCTCACTCTCTGAGCGAGCACCTGACACGGGCGACTTTTTCCTTCCTGCGTTTTCCTCCTCCCGTCTCTCGGGTAAGATGGATCTGGAAAACGAAGCGAGCTGCTCCCCCAGCCGCGCAGCAGGCGGGTCCCGAGAGCACAAGGTGGTGATGCTGGGAGCTGGGGGAGTTGGGAAGAGCGGTAAGTTTGCATTCCGAAGGCCGGGAAGGAAGGGAGCTGCGGAGAGGCCAGGCTCCGGAGTGAAGGACCGAGATGTGCTGGTCTAACGCGGGGGGCTCGCAGGCAGCAGCAGTGAAGCCCGAGGGTCTGGCAGGATGTTTAAAAGTAGTAAGGACCGTTGAAAAGATGCGGACGGGTCAGAAGAATGGAAAGCCAGCTAGTGAGAACGTATAGAACGTAAAGATTTATTTATTTTTTCCCTTTGATTCCCTGCTGGGTGATATTTGATCGTAATGTATATGTCCTTTTTTTTAAAAAAAAAATAATAATAACATGGTACTTATGAAAATAGCCATGACATCAAGAAAAAATATGCTCCTGGTCTCAGAAATACTCACATGAAGAAAGAGGTGCTATGCATAGTCAATGAAACACACAGATGCAAACACAGACCCAGGGGCAGGATTATCAATGCTGATTGCTGTGTTTGTTTCTTTGATTAGGAACTTCCTGTCCCCTTCTCCTTGTCTCCGCTCTGACAGAGTCTGGTCAGTCTTTGAAAGCCCTGAGGAAAGTTGGTTTTTGAAAGTGACAGGGGTTGAAGGAATGCTGTTCTTTGTGGGACCTGTGCAAGGTGATCAAACCAAATTTTGTGGTTTAACAGGTTTAGAAGAGAGAGAGATACAGGCTTAAAGGGATATGGGATGCTAATGGAGGTAAAGACTGGTAAATTTGTTTTGCTACACTATTAAAAAAAAACAACCCAGAAGTTGTCAATGGTCAGGTTTCTTGAGGGGTTCAAAAGGCCAAACATAACAAATTCAAATAATAGATATTGTCTAGTAGTAGTGTTTGAGGCTGATCAAATGGTGACTATTTTGGGGCTATGATTAGCACTAGAAAATAAAAAAGGTAAATAGAACTTTTTATGTAAATTCAAAAAAATCCCCATGGGAGATACATTTGTGGGGATACCAGAAGACAGAAGAAATACGAGAGTTAACATGGACAAAAAGTATATATATACCTGGCTTTATGCTTAACAAAAAGATTCAAAGTTGAGGCCAACATTCTTGACATAAGAAATATCCCTGCCTCAAGAAAGCTGATAACTTTGGTAGTGAGTCCACAGGTGGCAAGAAAGTTGATCAGTAAAGAAAAGAGAATAGGGAGTGAGACTAGCAAACAACAAAGGTAAAGAGGTTAGAAAAATAGGAAGAGACATAAAACTGAATGCCCCCAACACCCCCCTCCCTGCAAAGAAACCTCAACATGCCACAAGGCATTACTATAAAAAGAAAAGAAATAGGTGAATCTGGATTTGGTCAGTCCCTAAATGCTTGTCTAAGTTAGAAAAATAAGTCATCTCTTCTAATAAGGAAATGTGAAGTGAAAAACTTTGCAATGGTGTAGGAATGAGGAATTTTCTAAAAGCTTGTCTTTCTTCTTTTTTAATGTAATGGTTTGAAGGGGAAAAACTAAAATAGGTGAGGGTTAGGAAGGGAGGGAAAGACAGAAAAAGGATAAAGAGAAAACGATCCACACAAAATAAAACTATCTTTTGAAAGAATATAGTCAGTCAGATGCAAGGAGGAAGAGCAATATGAGAGTATAAAATAGGAGAAAAACAGCTCTAAGCAAAAGGCAGGAGACAAATCAGCAGAAATGCCACCAGCAGTCTGTGAGGTCACAGAGATGCTGCAAAAGTCCCACAGCATGCCTGTGGATTACCTTTGCTTCCTGGCTGAGTATTTTTCTATTTCACCAGGAGCCTGGGGGATGTGGGAATGAAGTGACTGGTTTTTAGTCATATATTCCGTGGAAATGGACTGTGGAGAGAGGGGATGTGGGATATGAGCATCCTTCAGCAATATCCTGGAGGTAATATGACATCCACTCTTTTGACTTTCCCCATATACTATGTGTGCTGACCAGTCATTGTCACCTTCCCCAAAACCAGGCATTTTTGACATAATGAAATGTTGGCAGAAATTTTTGACATCACAAAATGCTGAGTTTCTCCCACCTTCACTGTGTACATTAGTTGAGCAAGAACTTTTTCAGTGTGATTAACACAGGAGTAGCCAGATCACCTCTGAGATAGTTAAGAATAAAAGAAGGTCAATAGTTCTGCTATGCTTTTACTTTAGAGAGAATATAATACATAGGACAATCCCAGGTCCAAAAAATGCTGTCCTCATGGCTAAATGTTGGGATCAGAGTGATGGAATCACGTCTTACTCTTGGGTTTTGCCCCTGTGATTCATTTGGTGTTAACAGTACATAAATATTCAAGCACTGATTCTCAACATTAACCTCTTTTGAAGGTTAAAATGTTTGCTTTCAAATGAACCAAAAGATTTTTTAATAAAAAAGCCACTTTGTATTACTGAATATCTAGATCACCTGAGCCCCAAATTACTTTTCTTCCCACAATTTCAGTGATTTGTGTGAAAGAATTGTACAAACCAATTAAGGTGGGTTTATTTGAAGGAATTTTAAGGAGAAATCTGCTGTTCTGAAGAAACTGAAGAAGATGTATCAAGCTATCATCTGTTTCTAATTCTGAGTCATTCTGCGTCTGCCTTGAACATGAATGAGAAACTCAATTTACTGGAACCATAATTTTTAAATGAACAGAATCTTGGAGATTGTCTATGCTTACTGTGAAATTTATTTTTTTTTCTATCCATATTTTACTAAGACATCCTTTGGTGAGTAGGAAATTTTGGAAGGATTTGCAACTTCACTGAAATAGGAATTCTCACAAGATTTAAAATGTATGGATAAAAAAGTGTACTGTGTTTGAGAAATTTCAAGTCACTGATCAACAAGTTTTTGAGCACATACGATGCATGGGCCCTGCCCTAGTTATCATAGAGAGGAAATAAGAAGGAAGTGAATATTCATGTGGCAGATATGGGGTCATGGCTTTCATGATAATCTCCAGTCTTCACAATATAAATAGCCGTTGTCATTTTGAAAATGGAAAAGCTAAAGCCCAGAGTAACCACTTGTCCTTGGTCATGGAGGTAATAGTAGATTTCTGTGATGTTTTATCTGACTCTTCTACATTATATTTAACATCCTAGAAGGAAGAGCAAAGAGTTCTACCAATTACTATGAAGAAGGAAATGGGGTGCCTGGGTGACTCAGTTGGTTAAGCATATGACTCTTGGTTTTGACTCAGGTCATGATCTCTGGGTTGTGAGATCAAGCCCCATGTGGAGTTCAGTGTGGAGCCTGCTTGGGATTTGCTCTCTCCCTCTCTCTCTGCTCCTTCCCTACCCCCAACATGCTTGCTCTCTCTAAAGAGAAAGGAAGAAAGAAAGAAAAAAAGAAATAAGGAAAAAAGAGAAAAAGAAAGAAGGAAAAAAGAAATAGCTTATAAATATAACATTCTACCTCTTGAGTGTTATATCTAAAATAGATTTCTACCATCTAGACTAACATTCTCATTTATGCATCTGTACCTTTTTAATCTTTAAATGAATACAAGTGAACAAATATACTATTTATGTTATTTATAAATAAAAACATTTATATAATATTTATGTTTTCATAATTAAAAGTTACACTTAATGTTATCTAAGAGTGTTATAAGTACTGAGAAAACAGGATAAACAAGAAAGAGTCCCCACCCTATTTGAAAGACGGAAGAACTGAGGCCCTAGAAGTTGAAGGGACTTGGCAAATTCATGCCACAGTTGTGACAGAGGTCACATCTAGAACACAACCCTCCTGACTCCCTTGAAATAATTTTCTACTCCACATCCAAGTTTTTACACAGGGTATTGTAAGTGAAAATTGGATCGATTACCCAACGAGTTTGGTGTGAATTAGGCACATTCTAGCCTCTATCTCTTTGTTCTCCTGCTTACCATTTCTTCCCCTCCCTCAAAACAGAGAAAAAAATAAAATCTCACAGCTATGGTTTAAGAGTTTAATGGAATCTAAACAATCCTTGTAGCTGTTTTAAACATGAATCTTTCTCTGTCTCTGTAGTTTGAAACATAAAGGCTTTTCCTCCATGACAGAGCGCAGCTAGTGTGTGCTTTCTTCCCCTGCATGCACGTCTGGTTCTTCTACTTCAAACTCAAATTATTTTGCAGATCTTATACAACAATAATAAGATCTTACTTTCCAAGATATATTTTTCCTACTCTGTTTTATGATCTGAATTGAGGATAAAATAATTTGAGACGAGCAGGTCATCTATTCCCTGTGTTCTGACAAGGCACACAAGTATTGATTTTTGTCTTAGAGCATACAGAAGGATGTAAGAAATAGGAAAGTAACTCATGTTTTCTAGCTCGAAATTGTTTTCTATCAAATCTCACGAGAAAAGTAGAGAGAGTATCTGAATATCAGATGAGATCTACATGGACTTTTCCATTCCCTAGGACACATTTTGGAGTTACCTTGGTGAAGTTTCGTCAAGGGCGAAATATGTTTGAAATAGTGTGCAAGTGACTGGGTCAGGAGAGGGTGTTGTTCCTCACTACTGTTCCAGCCATGACCCCTGCCCTTCAGGAGCTCACCATCTCATGGGGGGCAGGGAATATATTGTATACTACAAACTGATATGTTTATATGAGGCCTCTGACATAAGGTCTGTGGAAGCTCAGGGTAAGTGGTGGCTAAATCTGCATGCAAAAGCTAAGAAGGAATCTCAGCAGAGATGATACTTGAATTGTGTATTATGGGATGAACAGGATCTCTTGAAGTCGAGAAAGAAAAGTACAGAGAGAGCAGGGGATAGAGACGAGAATTTAACAGGAACAGAGCATACAAAGAGGAAAAGCAATGTGAGAGCGATCACAATGATGGTGGGATCTTGATAACTTGGTACCTTTGGAGGCATTTGGAAGAATCTCCCCTGAGTCATGCTTTCAAACTATCTCAGAAAACTGTGAAAAGTAAAACAAAACAAAACAAAGAAGCTGAAAGCATAAAAAGTATTAGGGAACTCAGAATTCATTAGCATGCCTCTACTGTGAATTTTTTTGTAAAAAGAAAACTCATTCATAAAATAGGCAATCCTGCTCTGCTTCACACTCTTCTGCAATTTGTTTCTTAAATACATTGAGTTTTGTGAAGCGGGATTTTATAAAATGAAAGCAATAACAGTATTTTCTGAAGTAAACAGAAAGCAGCACAAAACCGATTCCTTCAACCACAATGAATTGGTGTAAGCAGGTAGAAAATCAAGCCTTTATCTGATGAATTAAATCAAGCAAACAACCAGGTACATTCTCCATGTCCCTAAGGCTCTGTTTTACCTCATTAGCAGAACTTTGGATCTGACAAAGCTGAATAATCGCCACATCATGACCATGTGTTATTTGAACCCTCTGAATTGCAAAGGCAAGAGAAAAAAATAAACAAGGGAAAAATGAAAAGATTTCAAGACTGGGCTGCCCTCTGCTCTCATCCTTGATTGTCAACACCCTAATCATACTGTACGTCATCACTCACTTGCACTCCTGTCAGCAAGAATTGGCCAAGAGGTCCAAGTAAAGCTCAGTAGAGAAGCAAATTGGTAGCCACTGGCTCAAATAACAATTGAAAGTGTAATTCAGGTAAAAGGTGTTGATGAACAATATTTCCAAGACTATATGCCCTCTATAGATTTTTAAGGTAATAAAAAAGACTTTGTATCATTCTATGTCTTTATCAGAAAGAAGGCCTGGAGATGAATGAACTTGTTGTATTGATCCCTGACTACCCATATGCTGCTGGGTGTCTTACATGTACACATTCACATTGGAGCCCCAGTGGCCAATGATCTATTGCATTCACCCAACCCCATTTACTCCTCACCTCGATCTTGTGAGGTAGACATTAGTGTCTGCATTTTATACATGAGAAAACTGGGCCCACAGAAAAAAGTAATGTGCCCAGAGTCACAGAGATATGAAATGATGAGCCCGAGGCACGTACATATCTATCAGTTCAGTGCTTACACTATTTTCATTTTTCCATCCTGAGAGTTTTCATTGTATTTCTTGAGGAGATGGTACAATGAACCTGAGTTCTGACTTCAGGTAAATCTTCATAGATATATTTCAGACATCAGATAAAATCATATACACCAAAGTATATGGTTGATTTTAATTTTGTATAAAACAACGGGGAACATTGACTAGGTACAACTGAGGGAGGCGTGAGATGTTCTGACCCAACAAGGTGTAGGCACCAAGGACATCATGCGTTCTGGTCCATTCTGAGACCCATGGGAGCCTCATCTACATAGAGAGTGATGTCAAGCTGAGTAGCTTGGCAAAATCAAGTAACTAAGCAATAAGAAATTATTAAAAACTGGGATTAGGTTAATAAAGAAAGTAAATGGGGTGCTGGATACATTAGGTGGAGTTGTGAAATCTCTTAGGTGCCGATCTGTTATAGAGAGAATGTTTTTTTTGTATGTACATATTACAGAGTAATTGAAAGAAACTCCAGGCCACAAATGGGGAATAATCTTCTCTGTCCATTTATTTAATAATAATAGAAGGTGTGTATGTGTGTGTCTGTGTTTGTATCTGTGTGCATGTGTGCATATTGGTGTATGTCTGTGTGTGTCTTGCGTGTGTGTAGTCTGTGTGCCTAGACCTATGAAAGGCCCTGAACTATTATCAAGAATGACAATGCCCACCCTGTCTAGTGGGGTGAAAGGGGCGTGCAAAAAGAGAACTGTAGTGCAGTGGGGTAGGTGCAAAGGGAAAGATGTACACATGATATTTTTAAAGCAAGGTACACTGTGGCTCAAGAAGTTAGAATAACCTCCCATAGGTTATTTCCTTCTGGAAACAGAGCCCTCTTGATTTCCTGGATGGTGGATTTTTCTATGGGACCATGCTGCCTCTTATAAACCAGAATAAAATATGCTTCTCTTCATTGGAGGTTAGGCTACTGATGGTGACTGTTGTATGTGTGTGTGTTTGTGTGTGTGTGTGTGAGTCTGTATATTTGCAACGATTCGTGTGAAAGAATTGTACAAACCAATCATGGCATCATGAATGTATATGCACTGATGGAGGGCAGTCCTCTGCATTTCTCCCAAGCATGCCTGAAACTCTCTTATCACTGAATTTGGCTGTTATTTACAAAGCCCAGTGATGTTCTCAACTCAATCACTTGGGTTTTGCTCATAAATGTCAGCTCTCTGACGACCATCACTAAGCAATGCCATCTGCTCCTCTGGTTCATCAGCGGGAACCGGCTAAGTGTCACGACTGACAACTGTGCCAGGTAATCTATCCTGCCCTTTCTGCCCACCGTAACCCTGCTCTGCCAACACCATCACATCAGCATCGGAATATAACCTGTTTGGGTCTCCACACTTGCAGGTACTTGAGCATCCTGCCACTGCCACTGCCAACTGTAGTGAAGAGATAGCAGGAGGTGCCAGGTTCTCCCTGGAGGGTGTGTGTGTGAAGCATGGAGTATGCTGGGGGATGTTGGAGGAAGCTGAGGATGTTGTATTGAGAAGGGAATCAGGGGATGCACAAGGGTTAGAATCCCTGGAAGAGATCTTTACTTGAACTAGAATAAGATTGTGTGGAAAACTTGTGGTCTCACAAGAAGATACCAGACAAGGATTTTTAACTAGTTTGATAAGTTGTGTGGTAGGGGAAGGTCTTTGTTCAGAAGCCTGCTTGTACAGGGAAGGCATTGTTGGGTGTTTGGGTAGTTCCTTAGTGAATGGAAAAGGAAATCTTAGAGAGTTTATCACTCCACAGTTTCTCTTAACATGCTTTAAAATGAGAAGCATGTCAGCGTTGCCTGTGCTTAAGCCCATGTTTACTCATCAGGAGGGATGATTCTTGTTCTGTCCAAACTCGGACCCTGGCTGGCATTTTCTTGCCCCAATGAAAATAATGTGGATTTTTGAGTCTTTAATGTGCCTATTTCTGTTCTAAATGCCTTCTGTACCTTATTTTGTGGAATCCTCACAAGACACTGCAGTGGAGCTGTGGTGATCATCCTTAGATTAGGGATGAGAGAAGCGAGGCTTGTAGAGGCTGGGGAACTCACGCAGGCATGCAGAACCTGTGGTGGCCTGCAGGAGTTAGCCTTTGCCAGATCCCAGGCCCCGAACCATCCTGCACTGTACCCCTCACCGCCCCATGTTCTCCACCTGCCCTTGATCTGTAGGGTGACGCCTCAGTATAGGAATTCTGACACAACAATGTGAACTGGAGGCTTACGCTTGGAGAGACCTAGATTTGTGTTTTCTCCTCTGTAAATAAGGTTAACAACAATACCAACCACCATGATGCGTACTTGAGCATGTATAACAAAAACCTGGCACACAACAAGTGCCAAATAGTGCACGGAACATAAATCGATAATTTGTCTTTGTCTTTGATAGTGTTTGAGCTTGCAGGGGCCATTCAGACTCTGTGAGTCTCTGTTTTCCCCAATCCTAAAAAAAATGACATTCTTTAAAATTACCTCAGAAGATTGCCGTGTAGATGATATTAGAAAATATTAAATACTGTGAATTATAGTACCTGAGATATTTTATCTTTATAAAAGCAGTTGCTTGCTGCCCTCCCTCTTTCTCTGCTTCCCTTCTCCCACATCTCCACCTAAGGCCATTCACCTCAAGAGGGTGGGGGTTGGTGAGTGAGGGCAGATGTTTCAATGGGTTATAGGAAAATGCAATTTGGGTTGAATATTGTAAATGTGTCATTGTATATCCACTCGCTCTAGGCCCACTCTTGCTCTCTGGGTCCTTGTATTGATTAGTTGCAGCTTTAGTCTCTTGAGTAGCAATTTCACTGACAATAATAATGGTGGTTTGCTAGTTACCCTAGTACACAATCCCTGTATTCATTCTAATTGACCCATCACACATGCACACACATGCACACACACCCCACCCCCACTGCCTCAGAGGGAAAGGATTTGAGGATTTGAGGACAGTTGCCTGGCCTGCTATACACTAGGTACAAATGGTCTTCTGGAAGGGGCTACAGTTTATAATAAAGCAGGCCTGTGCTTGAATTTGGACTGAAATTTCCCTAATGCATATGTCGTTTTAATGAATTTCGAATAATAAGATGTTCCCTTCATTCTCCACAGTAGCAGCTTTGCTACATTGCAATAGAGAGCCCTCTTTCATGGTTGTAGGAATGGCTAATAGTAAACTACATATACAGATTTTTATTAAGTGGAAGAAATCAGACATTTAGAAGCACAAGGGGTACATCTGTTATTTGAAATTGAATTATATACTTCAACTAGTTGATCTCCTCCCATCATCTTTTAACCCACATGGACATCCCACTGTGTTTTGCTCCCCATTTCACCATCAAGGTGGTTGTCCATTTTACTTTTTTCTTCTCCTGCTCAAACATCTTCAGGGGCTTACCAACAAGCAATGCTAATGCCCAAAGTTCACAGGATTCCTGATGGACCATCTGGGACTGTCCATCAACTGATCATCCAGGAGGCATCCCCAAGGCTTGTCACATAGGAGGTAGTATTGTGTTGTATGGCATAAGAGGAAATCAGTCTGAACAGGGTAGACATTTGAGAACCAGGGAACAGAGATAAATATCAGAAGTAAGGAGGGATCAGTAAAGGGTTGAAGTAGAAAACCAAGAAAACCTTGTTAGTAGAATCAATGAAGTACAAGTAGGAAGATCTAGAACTGAGGATATGAAGGCCTAGATGCTGCAGAAATGTTATTTTCTGTTGGTCCTGGTGTGATAGGATTTGTGGCACTGTATCTCTCATTTCTCTCTTGGTCTCTCTATCTCTGTGTCTCTGTCTCTCCCCTTCCTTCAGTTTGAGCTGTGCCCTGATCTAAAAAGACCCATAACTACCAGAAGGATCTGTCTTCTAGACCAATCATTTTACTTTTACCCCTCAAATTCTGGAGGTTTTTATCTTATAGTATTCACATAGTTATTCCAACAAAAGTGCCCTCTTCCTTTCTCTCAATTTCTCCAGTGTTATTTCTCCTCTCAGATTTCTGCACAAGTATTTTCTGTTCCTTCATATCTTCCCAGTCTACCCCAGCCTAACATTTGTCCCCTTACACTTAAAATTCTTTCTGACTGTTCATTTCATAACTGCTCATAATCACACAGGTTCTTCTAGTGTCTGGTTGTGGTCTTAAAATGTTATTTAAATCTTGCATTTTTATGTAACTTGCAGTCTTTTTATACTTTATCTCCCATCTTGAATGCAAATTCCTGCAGGATAAGAAATAGATTTTACATTGTCTTTTCTCTCCCATGAAACCATATGATAGTAAATTCTCAAAAATATTTATACATTCAATTTCCCTCTTTCATCTTTGAGAAAGGACAGAGAGTAAGACACCACACTTATGTAGTGAAATAAAACTAAATGATATTCTAAAATTATGCGATGCAAAGAGCCCTGAATACAGAGAAAGAAACTGGAACCAATAGAAGTACAGTAGGTATGTGAGCGGAGGGGAGACTGCGGCTTGGGAGGAACCTAGGCTCAGGCTAGCATGAATACTCTTTTGTGACAATGGATTTGAAGGTGAATAAGCCTGCTGTATGTTTAGGATGCTCAAAAACACAAAGAGGTCAAAGTAAGATTGTGGACCAAAGTCTGGCAGATAGGCAAGAATAAGATGCATGTGCTGTTTTGTAGGAAGTGATGGTGCGCTAGGCAGACACTGTGGAATCAGGAATAGAGCACAATCCTTGAAAGCCAAATGCAGGGGACAGTTGGCAGCTGAACACAGATGAGGAGACACTGAAAATAACTCATGTTTTAGTCACCAAACCATTTTCCACTGGATACCAGGAAGAAGGTAGGGTGCAAGAAGAATATTTTATGAAATATTTTCAGGGCACCTGGGTGGCTCAGTCAGTTAAGTGTTTGCCTTCCTCTCACACTATGATCCCAGCGTCACAGGATGGAGCCCATATCTGGCTTCCTTGCTCAGTGGGAAGTCTGCTTCTCCCTTTCCCTTTGCCTCTCCTCTTCCCCTGCTTCTGCTTTGCCTCTCACTTTCTCTCTCCCAAATAAATACATAAATTTTTTTAAAAAAATGTTCTTGGAAAACCTTAGTAAAGAGCCTATAGAACTTTGCTCACTCCTGCATTTTTTAGTTCAAAATGCTTATTAACATCTCAGTGAAACATTATTTCTTGATTAACACTGAGAAAAACTGAGTTTAGATTGTGATCGTAATTCTGAATTCCAAACCAACCATGAGTTTCCATATTGTTTCCTGTGAGGGTGATAATCATCCCAGGTCATGATTTCATTTTGACAACCTCTACTTGAAAATGAAGGAAAAGAGGAACCCCGAAGAATAGCAGATAGTCACAGGGCCAGATTTTAATCAAGGTATCATACTTTCTTTCTGGTTTTATGAAGTTCTAAAATCAAGCAGGCAAGATCCATTTCATAGGTAAAATTATTGTTGCTGTTAAAAGAAAAAAGTGAAATAATTCTGTGCTAGTATTAAGAGTCCGCCCTTTTTTTCCTGTTGTTTACCTACTTACTTCATGAAAGAGTTTAAGCAATCTAGTATCAGCTTTTATAATTTCTTTAGACCCACACCACAAACACCTCTAATATTTTTCTGCCTTCAAAAATGTCTCCCACTTACTTCATTCATCACACAAAAGCAAATGGAAAACATTTTTACATAGAATACTCTGCTGTGACAAGCACACAAGTTATCTGCCTCTCTGGGCTTATTTGCATTTTCCTTGAGTGTAATTCTGAGGCAGCCCAGCATGTTTGAGACAGTGTGGACTTCGAAGATGAATAGTCTTGCATTGAAATTCAGTTCTGAAAAAAAAAAAAAAAAAAGAAATTCGGTTCTGCTACTTATAAGGTGAGTGACTTTGCTGATTTTTCTTTTTCTTCTTCCTGGTCTTTTCATGTTGGAGGATCCAGGGCTTATACCTTGAACCTCACCTCATCTTTAATTTCTTAGATTATTTCATCCAGCCCTATGGCTGTATTTATATATCTTTGTATCTTCAGATGAAATTAGATTAAAGTCATATGTAGATTAAAACCAGAAGGAGATGTCACTAAAATGTCTAAAATTAGAGACAAAGAATACCAAATGGAGACAAGGATGTAATAGGAGTATAAATTAATACAACCACCATGGAAAATGACTTGGCACCATGTATTAAGTTGAAGAGATGCGTAAGCTGACCATATTATCTAGCAATTCTATTCCTAGCTAGATATGACCAACAGAAACTCACACGTGTACGGACCAAGAGGCATGGCCAAAGTGTTCATAGTAGCATTATTCCTAATTTCCCCTAAATTAAAAGTCAAATCCTCAAAATGCTCATCTGTGTAAGAGTGAATAAATCAATTGTGTTAGAACAGATTTAACATTACATATATAAGGTTTATATATATATGTATATTATCTATATGTGTGTATATATTGATACACATATATATGTACATATTATCTGTATGTATATATGTTGGTATACATATACATGTGCATATATATATATATCACAAAAAAAGGAACACCCATGAAATTTGGATATTAGTTGCCTGTTGAGGGAGGGAGGGAGGAGACAGTCACTGAGAAGGGCATGGGAACTCTGGAGTTCGGAAATGTTTCCAGGTGGGTTGTAGTAGCAGGAGTGTTCGCTTTGAGATCAATCATAGAATCAATTTAGAATAGATTCAATCATAGAATTTGTAAAAATGTTCTTTTGTGTACTTTCAAGGATACCAAATTTCAGAGGAAAGATTTGTGAAGCTTTGAAACATTGTATCTCCATTCCAGACTTCCTTCTTGAACTCTACTCATGTATTCAACTCTCTACTTCACATCTCCACTTACATAGCCAATAGCAATTTCAAATATGTCCAAAACTAAACCACTGATCTTCCCAAACTTGTTTCATCTAATTGATTGATGCCACCTCCATCTTTTCAGTTGCTCAGCCCCAAATCTTAGGCTGTGATTGCTCCTGTCCTTCTCTCATACTACCACATCCAAGTCATAGTCCTTTTGACTCTGTCTTTTATATGTATCCAGAGGTCTCCTTTTCTCAAAACTCAGCTGTTAACCACCTTGGTCACAGGTACCATCGACAATCTGTTACCACCCTGGTCCCAGGTACTATCTACAATCTGCAGGATTGCCCTGACTCTTCTTCATGCTTTTATATCCCCTTGTAATTTTCTTAACACAGCAGCTACAGTGGTCTTTTTTAATATTTTGTCACATTCCATATATGAGATCATATAGTATTTGTCTTTTTCTCTGTGACTTATTTCATTTAGCATAATACCCTTGATA
The DNA here is from genome assembly GCF_048164855.1 of Canis lupus baileyi. Classification (NCBI taxonomy): domain Eukaryota; kingdom Metazoa; phylum Chordata; class Mammalia; order Carnivora; family Canidae; genus Canis; species Canis lupus. The sequence continues at coordinate 33,794,687 of NC_132843.1, read as the reverse complement.
AAGTCCATCCATATTGTCTCAAATGGTAGGATTTCTTTCTTCCTCAGGGCTGAATATTTTTCTTTTGTGTGTGCATATGTACACACACACACACACACACACACACACACACCAGATTTTCTTTTCCATTCATCCATCAGTGAGCAGTTAGGTTGTTTTTACATCTTGGCTATTGTGAGTAATGTTGCAATAAACCTGAAAGTGACTTCATTGAGATTCATCAATTTTTTTTTGAGGGTAATTTAATCTCTTAAAGATAAATACCCAGAAGTGGGACTTCTGGATCATTTGGTAGTTCTATTTTTAAGTTTTTGAGGAACCTCCATGCTGCTTTCCATAGTGCCTGTACCCATTCACATTTCTCCAGCCAACACACAAAGGATGCCTTTTCTCAGAATGTTTTGTTTTGTTTTAATATTTTATTTATTTATTTATTTGATGGGGGGGGGCACAAGCAGGGGGAGTGGCAGACAGAGGAAGAGGGAGAAGCAGGCTCCCTACTGAACAGGGAGCCCAACTATGTAGGACTCTATCCCAGGACCTTGGGATCATGACCTGAGCCAATGGCAGACACTTAACTCTCTGAATCACCCAGGTGCCCCTCAGAGTGGTGATTTTTTTAAAACTAAAATTCAGACTTTGTAATTCCTATGCTTAAAACACCACCATGGGCCCCGTTTCACTCACAGTGCTCCCAGTGGCCCATGTCACTTCTCTGATCCTCCTACTATCTCTCTTACTTTCTGCCACAGCAACACCAGCTTCCTTGCTGTTCCTAAAATATGCCAGACATGAACACTCTCCCCCTCGGGTCTTTTTCTAGCTTTTTCCTCTTCCTAGAATAATTTTCCCCAGATACCTGCTTGGTTTGCTCTGTTTCTTCCAAGATTGTTCTATTGTTGTTGTCTCAATGGGCTTACCCTGACTAGCTTATTTTATTGAAAACTCTCACCTATGTAAAACACCTCCTTATAATATCTTTTTTCTTGAGTCCACTTTTTTCTTCATATGGTACCCATTATTTTCTAAGTCAATTATTTATTATGTTATTGCTTATTGTTGGCTTTCCCCAACCAGAATGTCTTTGTTTTCTCAAGTTCCCATTGCATAAATGAAATAAAATTACCTAAACTTGTGAAGACTCCATTTCTTTATCTCTAAAGCATGGATAATAATACCACCCTTGCCAGGGGATTGTTAGATTCAAGATAATAGCAATGAAGATGAGAAGAAATAAGATTCTGGGTAGTTTTTTTTAAAGCAATGTCAAAAGGAAAGGAAAGAATTGATAGGAAAAGGTTGTTGGCCCAAACAATTAGAAGGGTGTTTTTTGCCATAGAGCACAATAGGTTTATTACATATAAAGTTCTTGGCACTAAAAACCCAGAAGCTTATTCTCTCTCTCTCTCTCTCTCTCTTTTTTAAAGTTTTATTTACATAAGTAATCTCTACACCCAACCTGGGGCTTGAACTCATGACCCTGAGATCAAGTCACATGCCCTTCTGACTAAGCCAGCCTAGTGCCCCTCTCTTAATCTGATGTAGTGAAAGAAAGTATACATAGCTCTTGACATTATAAAGAGACACACATAGACCCATTACTGGATGCTTATATTCCAGTTGGGTTGAGAACCTTTTCAAATAGAACTCATACTGCAGATTTGGTATGAAGATTAAATCCAAATAAAGCAATGGTCATACTTAGAGTAGGTGTTTGATAAATGTTTGAAATTCTTTATATTAATAAAATGGCTCATAGTTGAGGTGAGTAGGAAAGAGAAACATTAATAAGTATAAGGTAAATATGCAAATTTACACTTATCCACTCTAGTGGAAACAGTAAATAAAAACTTATAGATCATAGTAATCTTAGAAATCTCCCTCTATTAAGGAGATTTTTGAATCAAACTCCTCATGCATTTAATATGCAGCTTAGATATACTGAGTTCTTGCTTTCAAGCCATTGTTCTGGGTACTGAGAAACACAACTTCCACTCCCACCTTCACAAAAACTAGCATAATGGTAAAGAGAGACTGGGAAAATTAATGTCACCAAAGTTTGAAAGCTGGCATTGCTGGTGTTCACTTTTCTGCTTATCTTTTCCACATAAATGTGCCTTATGTGCATTAGACATAACCAAAATAGAAAATCAGGAATCTCCTTCCTCTGCTGTCCTTATTTGATCCTTTCTTGTCAGTAGCATGGAGGTTTTGACAATAGCATGGAGGTTTCTCCCAGGTGCATGGCTCAGATGACACCTTCTTCTTCACCTGTTTCACCTTCTTTCTTTCATCCCAAACACCCATAGGACTGTTTACTCATCCAAGACTGGGTTTGTTTTGTACAGTAGCTGAAGAGGACAGTTCTGAGATCCTGTTACCAACATTCAAATGCTTGGCCATCACTTAATAATGCTGTGATCTGGGATCCCTGGGTGGCGCAGCGGTTTGGCGCCTGCCTTTGGCCCAGGGCTCAATCCTGGAGACCCGGGATCGAATCCCACGTCGGGCTCCCAGTGCATGGAGCCTGCTTCTCCCTCTGCCTGTGTCTCTGCCTCTCTCTCTCTCTGTGACTATCATAAATAAATTAAAAAAATAAAATCTAAAAAAAAAATAATAATAATGCTGTGATCTCAAGCACATTGCCCAGTGTGTCTGTATCTCACTTTCCTTCACTGTCAAATAGGGAGGATGATACCCTGGTCTTGCAAGGAATTAATGCACATACTTCCAATGAATTAAGGAGAATAAAGTGCTTAGAACCATACCGGGCACTTCTGTGTATGCGCTAGCTACTGTTGTGATTGCTGTCACTATTCTCCCCGTTATTAATTATGATGTCTCTCCGAGAACTTATTCAGTCTAATTCAGGCTGAGGACTAGGTTTTCTACATTTTGTTCAGTGCTGAGATTACTTACCTTTCCCATTCCTAGAAAAGCATTTCTTATCTACTTCCCTACCTGCAACAATGGCTCTTTGAGGTTTAAGGTAAAAATATTTATGTAACCCTGAATAAATGGGCTAGAGGGATGGGGAGTCAGGGCCAGATTTTCTAACCAGTTTCTACGGAAGTAGGTGGCTATTGAATCCCAAGCCCCTGGTCCTTTTCAGAAAGTAAGAGACATATTTCTACCCTTTCTGAAAATTCTCTATTTGACTGTAAGGAGTCGCTACCTGGAATCATCCTGAACACTCAAAGAAGAACGTTCTAATACTTATTCCAACACTTCAAGCTTTTGTCTCATGTTTTAAGTGAAAAACCCTATGTACAATGAGATTTTCAAATCAAACGAATTTGTAGGAGAATTAGAGAAGCCAGGGTAGCTTCAATAGTCTGTTCAGTTTGAGCTTTTCATGGAAGGTCACAGCTCTTATGTCTCTCTGGGTTGCTCTCCATCACTCCTGGCATGTGCAATTATTTTTAATTTTCAAATTTTATAGCTAGCACTTGAGCTACACCAGCTAATCCCTATCTAACTAATAAGGTCCTCCGCTTCCACCTGTATTGATTAATTATCTGTTGGAGTTTTTAATATCCATTTGTGTTTAATTTGCTGATATTAAAAATGCCTCATTCCTGAAAGTGATGAATGGGCTTCCAAAGGATAGGACTCTGGTTTTGATTTATGTAATATTGAGTTCACTGGAGTCTAGCTGGAAACCTGCCATGGGAGATCACTGTAATAAACAGCCCTATAAGGGACACTCTTCAGGTCTTTGAGAACTTGCCTACTAACTGGTGGATAAACTGTTTTGTTCTGTTTATTTTTTATTTTTGCTTTTGTTTTTATTCAGATTTCTATGTAGATCCTTTAGCACCACCCTCTGTGGGACCTGTCTCCTAAACAGATTTTATTCATCCTTACCTAACTTTTGCTTAAGGAGTCCTACTCAATGACCACCTAGGTTCAATGACCTTCTGGAATTTTCCCTGCCTATTTAAATTCCATTTGTTTTTGAAGAACCAGGAGATAAACATCCAAACCTATTGTAATTTGTTTTTTTGTAATTTGTAAATTTGTAATTTGTCTTCCTCTCAATATTCCTAGCTTTGCTAGAATAGCCATACTATTCATTTAACACTTAACATATTCTGATTATATTTTTAACTTTCTCTGTGTATGTCCTATCCATTCACTATACTACAAATTCCTTAAGTTACAATCTAGTTTAATAATTTAACTATGCCAATAGTTCTTGAAGTGTGGTCCCCTGGTTCTTAGTGGCTGCAGTATCTGAGTACTTATGAGAAATGCATTTCTCCCTCATCCCAGGTCTATAGAACTAGAGCTCTGAGGTTGCAACCCAGAAATTTGAACTTTAGCAAACCGCTTTGGTATTACTGACATAAACTCAAGTGTGAACTCCAAACTTGTCCTGAAACTTGGCTGCACATCAAAATCACCTGGGAGAGTTTTGAAAACACTGCTACCTATACCATTCCCCACGATGTGGATTTTACTTGGTCTGGGGTGCGGCCTGGACATTGGGATGTTTTCAAAACTCCCCAGATGGTTATATTGTGCAGCAGTATTTGGGAATTAGTTCTCTGTATCATACTTCCTTTTGTCTCCATTTCTTCCTAATTGTCTTGTAGGTCATGTGTTCCTAAGAATGTATCCATTTTATTTCAGGTTATCTAACTGACGGGCATATAATTGTTCAAAGTAGTCTCTTAGGATCCTATACATTTCTGTAGTATCAGTAGTAATGTTCCACACAGCTATCTTCCTTTCTTCTTTTTTTAAGATTGTATTCACTTATTGATGAGAGACACAGAGGGAGAGGCAGAGACATAAGCAGAGGAAGAAGCAGGCTCCTTGCGGGGAACCTGATGGGGAGACTTGATCCCAGGACCCCAGAATCATGACTTGAGCCAAAGGCAGATGCTCAATCACTAAGCCACCTAGGTGCCCCACACAGCTTTCTTTCTTTCCCAGAATAGCCAGGGCTAAGCATGTACTGGACACTCACATATTCATTAGTTAAAATGGGTGATTTTAGTTGTTTTATTGAATATCTTTAATGACCAAACTAACATAATTTTCAAACCATGTTAGATATTATAGTCTGACAAAAGAGAAAAGTAAAGGCAGGAGTATCCCTCCAGCAGTCATCAAAACGTTATACATATATAACATATTTTCACGGTATCTTTGAATGGAACAAAAATATGAGTATATATTATTGTTACTTGAACAGGAATTTAGCATGCTATGAAATGATCTTTATAATCCTGTGATATGATGAGCATGCTTTGCTTTTTTTTTTTAAAAAAAGTGTGTATTCATTTTTAGATTTAGGAGGACTGTTCCTCTTCTAAATTTCAAGGGATAGTGTCTGATAACCTGACAAGGAAGAACATGATCCCTGGCTCAGTAATTCTATGAATTACTAACATATGGACCATGAAAATTCAAATAGGCCAAATTTTATAGTTCTCTTCAATTCTTCTGTGTCTGTTTGGCTGGGGCTGATCCAGACTATCTTAATTAGAAAATGTTCTTTCCTGGACCTCCTAACAGGCCCCAGGTACACACTTGTTGACAAATTGGTGTTTATATTCATTCCTTTGCTTTTCTTCCTTTTATCATTTTCTCTAATGTGAAATGTTCTCTCTGCTTGGCTTGTGCTGGTTTTTGAACACGTACCTTACAAGAGACTTTTCCTGATTGTTGATACTTCGGCAAAGTTTTGATTATGTAAATATAGATGTTGTTATGTATAAATGTTCACTGTGTCTTAGTAAGTCAGAATCTCTCAACTGAGACTCAAGGTAACAAACAGCTCCTAATTTTAAATTCCTTACCTTTGATACTAGAGAGAAAGAAGCAGAGTAGATAATATCCAAATTCTGTATACATTTTTTTCCCGATAATACTAATGTAAAATATCTTGTCCAATCAAATTGTCTTGGCAATTGAGTTAAATACTTAGAAAATGTATCTTTGAAGTATTACTCAATTTACAAAATCAGCCAGTACATGAAGTTATACTACGGATAAATGCATAAATAGATATTAGAGATATAATTTCCCTTATGCCATTTGGTTTAGATAATATGATTACATTAAATTTTAAATGAAGTTTGTCTTTTTACATATGAGCTGGTGGTTTGAATACATTTTCTCCTAAGTAGTAAACTTTAAATTCATTTGTGTATTTGTTTGTGGTTTCATACTGGATCTACTATCTCAGTTTTTTTTTTTTTTTTGATTGATGGGAATAACAGCTTGTTAATTTATGACCATTATTTTGACTTATTTTTTAATCCCTCATTTCTTGAAGCTATCTATCCATATGCCTTTCCAAATATCTATATTAATTATTTGTGAAGCTTTTATCCCAACAGTGCAGGCATGTTCTCAACACAGTTTCCCCAAACATATTTTCATGTGAAACTACTGTCATTTTCTGTATCATCAAACCCTGTTGCGTTGCCCTGAGTGTCTTCTTTAGTACTTTGAATGACATTCAATTCAATCCAAAGTAATTAAAAATTCATAGTGCTATCAAGAACCAGTTAAAGAGGAAATATATTACACATTATATGACCACTGGTACATACACAGTATAGAATGACTAGAAAGCAAGAGGGAGATAAATATAAAGCCAATCTATATGCAGACATTTCATATCCAGCTCCAATCAAAATTCTGTAAATACTCAGTCTCTATAATCCCACTGATATGACAGTCAATGCCATGAAAATATCTAATCTATTTCTCTCCAGCTTCCTTTGAATCTTCCATACTTTCCATGAGAGCCATACCAAGCCACATAGGAGCCTAAGACAAAAATGAAAAAAAAATATTTTGGTGGATTTTTGCATTAATTTTAAAATTTAAAATATTGCTTTAAAATTATTTTTTTGAGTATTGATTTTTTTGGGGTTCCCCTAAATTTTGTGTTTGCCTCACCCTATTTTCATCTTGGCTTTTAATTTTTTCCACATATACATTATTACCTTTGTAGCCCAAAACTTGATAGCTCATTTTGCTCAAAGTCTTTTTAAAATTATTTTTAAAAGATTTATTTATTCATAAGAAACACACAGAGAGAGGCGGAGACATAGGCAGAGGGAGAAGCAGGCTCCTTGCTGGGAGCCCAATGTGGGACTTGATTCCAGGACCCCGAGATCACACTTTGAGCTGAAGGGGGACGCTCAACCACTGAGCCACTCAGGCATCCCAAAGATATTTGATATAATGTAAAAATGAAGTTTGTTGGGCAGCTGGGTGGTTCAGTTGGTTAAGCATCTGCATTCAGCTCAGGTCATGGTCCCAGAGTCCTGGGATCAAGCCTCACGTTGGTTGGACTCCCTGCTCAGTGGTGACTCTGCCTCTCCCTCTCCCACTCCCTCTGCCTGCCCCTCCCCCTGCTTGTGCTCTCTCTCTCTCTCTCTCTGTCAAATAAATAAAATCTTTAAAAAGATGAAGATTGTGTGATGAAAGTAAAATTTAGATTTCTGAGAGACAGTGTCAGCAGTGACATGAGTGGCGACTAGATTCCACAGTTTGCATCCCTCAGATGTCTCTGTCTCAAATTTCTCTCCTTAACCAAAGTGCTAGAAATAAATCATGCAGAGACCAAGTTTTCTCTCCTTTTTCACTGAGCTACCACAGAACTGACTTCTTTGGAAAGCAAAGAAGCAAAGTTTCAATTGTGAGGAAAGCATGGTCTTTTCCATGCTGACAGGTTCCATCACCTGTAGGATAGTCACTTTATGCCCTTGTCACATATTTATTTATTTTTTGAATAATAAATTTATTTTTTATTGGTGTTCAATTTGCCAACATACAGAATAACACCCAGTGCTCATCCCGTCAAGTGCCCACCTCAGTGCCCGTCACCCAGTCACCCCCACCCCCCGCCCACCTCCCCTTCCACCACCCCTAGTTTGTTTCCCAGAGTTAGGAGTCTTCCATGTTCTGTCTCCCTTTCTGATATTTCCCATTTATTTTTCCTCCTTTCCCCTTTATTCCCTTTCACTATTATTTATATTCCCCAAATGAATGAGACCATATAATGTTTGTCCTTCTCCGATTGACTTGTCACATATTTAAATGTGCCTACTTCTGAGAAACACATCTCCCACCAGTCCTCAGTTCCTAAAAACAGAGAGGGGGGTCAGTAGAAGAGAAAGGTCTATAACACTAAATTGTTGGTGGTAATAAACATTAAAAAAACCCTATCTTTTCCTGCAATATAGCCAAAGTAAGGGTGAATTATTGCTACAGAAAATTGGGGAAGCACATTTTCATCTTCTCAGTGAAAACCAGTTGTTAGGCTTTGCCATTGTTAGTAGACGGTGAATTACAGCAGACTCTGATGGACTCAGGAAGATGAGCATTTTTCCTTGATTGACAGTGATGCAATTTAATAAGAAATACCACAGTAACCTTCACTCCTTTGGGGCTCACTTCTCTCATTTAAAAAATGAAAGCACTGAATTAGTTTAACTCAAGATGCTTTCCAGCACTTAAAAAAAAATCCCCCACCTGCTCACATGATTCCTCAAGAAGTTTCTCTGTTCGACTCAAGCTAATAAAATAAGTGTTAGTAGGATTATACTGTAATTTTATCCTTTGTTAAAATTATGATAGCCATTGTGTAGAAATAACCCTGCTTCCGTAAAAAAATATACCATGTCTTTGTCAAAGCTCCCATTAGCTAATGTTTGGTGATGAAAATCACATCATTAAATTGTCTCTTTCACTAACAGAAAGGCTGAAATGAAACTTCCCCTTGCCATTCCAGACTGGCTCAACACAAAGGCAAAACAAGAAGCCTATATCATAAGGCCTGAGTTCTAGTCATAATTCCTTGCTTTAATAATACTGTATTGTTTGCAATTACATAATGCCATCTTGCCTCCCTGTCAATTCTCAGGCATTTGCTTGATAATAAGCTGTTTTGAGCACAAAATATTTCTTGCATGCTGAGCCTCTAACCTTACAAGTCAATATAGAGCTTATATTTGAAGCCATTATCCTCACATTGATCTCCCATCCAAAAAGATGTCTAAAATGCTCCCAGAATGCCCTGAGTTAATCTTGAGACTATATTTAACTTACAGGCACTCAAATATATACTCCATATTCAGTGAGATACCATTTTCATGTGGTGAGATAACAAACATTTAGTTTTAATTAAATAGATTTCAGAATAAAAGCACTTTTATAGAAAGTATCTCAAGGCTTCTCATTCAAATCTCATAATAGTGCAAGCTGATAAGGCAGGTATGATTTCTTCACTTTAAGCATGAAGAACTAGGTCTGGATTGTGGTTCTTGAAAATAGATGGGGCCTCAAGTCTTAGAAATCTAGGAGCCTTAATTTGTAGAGATTAAAGACTAGATCTCTATGAAATTCTTGCTAAAAAAGCATATAGTTCCTAACTGCATGTGCATCTTCAGACCAAAGACTCTGTTTCTATGGCCTCTAACAATTTTACAAAGGTAGTGGGTAACTTGCTAGCTTGGAAAGTAGGCATTTTTAAAAAAATGTTGTGTTTGCATGTGATGCCATAGATAGAAGAAGGTGGTGACCTGCTCCATCACTACAATTATCCATAAGGTAATGTATATGGAGTGACAAATGATTCAGGATATCAGTGTTTGGAATCATTTCAATGCTTGGAATTGTCTCATTTAGATACATGCGGCTAGCGCTTAGCTAGATATAGCAAAGATCCAAGGAGGAATGGACCTGGATGTTTTAAAAAATACTAAAGAAGGAAAGGTTAAATAAAACAGATGATATCTTCTCTCAGTTATCACAGGCAGAGATGGAACCATGAGCATTAAGAATCCTAAATAACAGATAATCCAAAGGTCATCTTTGTCTTTGGACCATATAATGTAATTTCTTTTGTAGCACTTTTTCTTCTTGCTATGTAACTGAATAGCCAATTTTGTTTTAATTTCTGGAGAATGATCCAGTTTAAGGTGAAGGACTCAGGTGCACATGTGGCTCCCCAGAAATCAGGTTCACAGTCCCAGCCACAGGAGAGGATCCAAGTGAAGGTAATCATGAGCTACTTATAGCCACATTTACCAGAAGCAAGGAGTTTCCCAGTGGGGCCATGGGAAAGGCTGTGTTATTTAACATTTTATTTCCTTAATATGTTTCAAACCCTCATTTGCTACAACACCAAAGCAAAGGTACAGTATAAGTGGCAAGACAAATGTTCAGACTTTGAACAAGTTTGGTCATGGTGAGAAAAAAACAAAAACAAAAAACAAAGCATGCCTCTGTCTCAAGATTTGTATGCATAGTCTGGTCTTCCCTACGAATTAGTATATAAACATTTTGAAGGCAGCAATGGTACTGTTTTGTCTTGTGGTATAGTACAGAGGCTAGTCCCTTGAACAGAGTAAACATTTAATGTATATATGTTTTAAAAAATGAACAGAATAGTTCTCTTTAGTTACCTTTAAATTTAGGGCAGAGGAGCCTTGGTGGCACAGACTGTTAAGCATTCAACTCTTGGTTTTAGCTCAAGTTTAGTCTATGGGTTGTGAGATTGGACCCCTATATGGGACTCTGTTCTCAATGCAGAGTCTGCTTGGAGTTCCTATGTCTTCCTCTGCCCCTCCCCATCCTCTCTTTCTCTCTAAAATAAAAAAAAATAAATTTTTCAATAAATACATTTTTAAATAAATAAATTTTTAAGTAAATAAATAAATTTAGGAGAAAAAATTGGAGACTTGATTAAAAAATATATGTGAAGAAGTATAGCCAGACTTTCAGTTAACTTTATTTTAAATGAAACTTCATTCTATATTTTCCCCCCAATAACTGGTGATGAAACTTTTACAATATCTTTTCTCCACAACTAACACTTTCACGTAAACCCCCTTCAACTGTGTCTGTCAGGGATAAATATTATGTGGAGAATATTGAGCATTGATATGTTCCAATCGAGTTTCTCTTTGTTGGTTACTATGGATTCAAGTTATTCAGTGTAGCTGTTTGATAATGATCCAAGGAGAGAGGAATAAGAATTTTGGAAATAACAATAAATATATATTTTTAACCAAATATGCTGTGTTCATCAAAGCTCACTTCAAGTTCAAGAAAATGTTTGTGGACAAATGTCATGAATAATTCATTTTGAATTTTGTATTAGCTGTTAATAAAATCACAAAATGATTTATGATAGACTAATTTGCTACAACTTAGTATATTTCCCACTATCCTGTTTCTATTCTTCCCGTGAATTACAACAGTTTTTTAAATCTTTTTTTTTATTATGAGAACGATCTATGTAAGAGAAGCATCATAAAAGTTACCTCCTATGCTCTCACAATATAGGAATTAGGCAGCTTTCCATGCTGTTTAATTTTTCTGATTAACTACTCTTACTCTACTGCTTACAAAGAAAACACCATTCTTTAAAAGTACATCAACACTGAAGAATTTATAATTGAGCATGATTGTTTTATACATCATCATTTAAAAAATGTTAGGTAGCTCAAAACATCTCTAGAAAGACTGCTTCAGATAATGTCATTAATAATCCTTTAACAACATTCAGAAGTCTATAAAGTTTTTTCTCTGTTTTTGCAGTCCCTCTAAGAGCCAGTTAATGCTGGTATACAGAGTGCCTATTTCAAAGGTGACAAATCAAAGACACTGTTTTGCTCAAGTCTATACAGCTGTTACCTGGCCAAGATTGATCTAGAGCTCATCCCTTCTGATTTTTGGTTATTAGCTTTGTAACTGTTATTAGATGAATAATAAAATTTAAGTATGTAAAATTGAAACACAATACAATATTAAGACACAATAGACTAATAAGTGTGTTTAACTTGAAGCAAATTTTGACTTCTGGACGTATCTCTAAAATAATTGTCACTTGGTGTGTTTCCAAAAAGGGGTCATTATATTTGTGAATGTCACTGAAATAACACATGGTTGTACAAGAAGTTGGGTACCTCCCCTTCCTCTTTCCACATCTGTTTGCTTCTCTACTCCAGCCTCTCTGTGTCCACTAGAACAGTGGCATTTAGACTGGTGAGCAGCAGAATGTCAGCTGGCCCCCTCCACTACCACACCAAAAACCACCAAAGGGGTACAGCAACTTTATTGCAGGAATGATAAAGAGCAAGTTCCATTCAATAATCCCATGGATGTTCTCTGTGCTGTTTGGTTAGGTAGACAAATTCCTTCAGTCTCATCGCTGAAACTAAGAGGACTAAGGTGGTACAAAAAATATAACCTCTGAAGGGCACTTGGAAATAGGGTCACATGTGGTTCTCAGTCACAGGATCACTGCAAACAGCTCCTCTGGGATCAGAAATAAAAAAGAACTGTGCTGCTACTTGTGGGTGGGACTGAGTAAAGTCAACTTACAATTAATTAAAATTAATCAAATACCAAAGAGTTTGGGGCCCAAAGAGTACTTAAGTGATTCGTAGGGTTGTTTTAAAGATTAGCTACATTAATATACATAAAATGCTTGAATAGTGCCTGGCACATAGTAAGAGCAGTGTGTTATTATTGAAACACATCCAAGAGTTACCAGACATGATCTTCTCACCCAGAGGTCTGGAGTCCATAGGCTTCCTGCTGTGTGTCTGTAGCCCTCACTGTGATTCTCCCTGCCAGCTTTATTTGACTGGTTGATGTGGCTGCTGAGCCTCTGTTCTGGGCAGCTCTTGAGTGCCTTTGGTGAAGTGAGGCATAGTCACCATTCCCAGCTTTTACATTAAAGTGCGTGTAGTGGGTCATTCAAGATCATTCAAGATCTGTCTCCTTTTGCCTCACTAGCCACTTGTGAGTCCTGCACTAGCTCCATCTACAGAAGCTCTCCTCCCTCATTCTTCAGTTATCTCCTGCTTGCCTGTACTGTCACTATGGCATTTCCTCAAAGAAGCCTTTCCCTCCTTCCTTCTCTTTTTTCCACCCCTCCCCCCATCCCACTTCTATCCTTAGGGCCATAAAGTGCTCCCACTGCTCCTCACACATCGCTGTGACACAGGCTACAGTAATTCTTGATTAATACCTTTCAGTCCCCTCATAGAGCACAGCGGTCCTCTTCCCCAGATCAGTGGTTTTGCTTATGGCATTTCAGTTATGCGCTTATATGCAGTCAACCCTGGCCAGTCCAAAATAGGTGATCATCCTAAAAAATCAGCAGAAGGTGAATAGTCACCTGACACTATGTCACAATGCCTGTGTCTTCTAATCACTTCACCTCATCGGGTAGGCATTATCATCTTTCATCATCACAGGAAGAGGGGTGAGTACAGCACAGTGAGATATTTTGAGAGAGAGAGACCACATTCACATAAACTTTTGTTATAGTATATTATAATTGTTGTAGTTTATTATTGGTTATTGTTGTTAATCTCTTGCTGTGCCTAATTTATAAATTAAACTTTTAGCATAACACAGAAAAGTATATATAGGGTTCAGTACTATCCTCTGTTTCAGGTATCCTATGGATATCCATATGAGAATGTCCATTTCAGGTATTCTTAGCCTGTGCTAAACATAAAGTAGGTCCTCAGAGATGTTGGATGGTAGAACATAGGAAAGAGGAAAGGAAAAAAAAATACTGGAAAGAGGGAGAAGGAGGGAAAGAAGGAAAGCTCAGTAGAGTAAGAGGATGTGAAGTTGGTGTTGGCCTCGAAGCACACATTAAAGGGTCAAAGCATGATTCTGTGAACTATCATATTGATTAAAAAAAATTTATTATTAATGAACTACTATTTGGTAAAAGGGGGAAAATAGGAAGTTAAAATACCTGAGTTTGGGGGCACCTGGGTGGCTCAATTTGTTGAGCTTTGGACTCTTGATTTCAGCTCAGGTCATGATCTCGGGGTTATGAGATCGAGCTCTGCTTGGGACTCTGTGCTGGGCATGGAGTCTGCTTGGGATTCTCTCTCTCTCTTTGCCCTCCCTCCTCCCTTCTAAAATAAGAAAGAAAAAAAAAAAACACCTGAGTTTAAATAGTGCTCTCTTGTATAGTAATCAGAGACAGTTAAGAAGGACTTGGCCTCTCTGTGCTTTAGTTTGCTCATCTGTGGAAGAAGCAGGAAAGATCATACATGCCCTGTTTTTCTCAGGGTGGAGAAGCTAATAGCACATAGTAGTTAAGAATACTTGTCTGAGAATCAGACTTAACCAGCAGTATGCAATGAGGTTACCGTACCTCTATTTCTCTCTGAATCTATCTCCGTAATATAGAGAATATAGTAATACTCACTCCTTAGTTTACTGAAAGGATTGATTGAGAGAATGCATTTAAATCAGTCAGGATATAATAATTGCTCAGTAAATACAAACCATCTTCGTGACATCGTCATGAAAATTATTATATACATTGTAAGATATATTAGCTGCTTACAAGAGTAGTATATAAATTACAAAAGTTGAGACACAAGCCATGCTATAATTATTATTCTAAGTATCTCTATGTAAAAAACAGTTCAAAAGCCCAAAGAATAAAATATGTTGAAGTCTTCTGACTAGTGTTTGTACATGTCCATTAATGGACATATATATGATGATTGTTATATCAATTACTGAGAAACTAAGTTAGTTTTCTTACATAACAGAGACCATCACATGTTACTTGAACTTCTGACAGTTTGCTAATAAACATTATGATTTTTTTTAAACATTATGATTTTTAAAGAACTGCAAGTTCCTTATGACTAGGGTAACCATCTGCTCAGGTTTGCCCAGGGATCCCGGTTTATTCCTGTTGTGCTGGCTTAATTACTAGCAGAAGGCTCTTTCATTCTCAAAAGTGTTCTGGTTTGGATAATAAATTATATGGACATCATTCTTAAGAAAAAGAAACGCCAGGAAAGTACACAGGTCCTGATAGGAATAAGAGTCCAGTCCTTGGAGTAAGTGGGTTGCAGCAGGTGACATTAAGCCCATCCTGAGTTGGGCTTAATGTCACTGAACTGCTTCCTTGAGTTTCAGTTTCTTCTGCATTATATTGGAAGACTCAGTTTCCCTCCCTCCCTTGCTTATTGAGAGTATCAAATGAAATAAGCACATAATGAGTTTTGAAAAACAAAATGAGTTCTTTAATGTCTCTGCCAATTTTTCACGTCGAGTGGCAGAAAAAAACAAAGGGGCAGAACAGAACAGTAGGGGTGTGGGGTAGGCAGTTGGGTTATTTTGTCACTTAGCTTGGAATTACTCTGGGCTAGATGTCTGGGTCAATGTGATCAAATATCCAAATGTTGTGCAAAAGCCCTAGTCAATGGTATAATTTACAAGTAATAAGTGAGTGACAAGAGAGCATGAGAAATCAGAAAGCTGTGGGTTCAAATCCCACACCTATCACTTACCGCATGTATGGCCTTGGGCAAAACTCTTAAAACGGTCTATATACCTTATTATTCATATCAATAGGATGGAACAATAATATTTGCCTTTGCCAGAGTCAAGGTGAGGAATTAGGGCAATATGTACATGTTCTCTATCAGAGGATGGTGTTCTGCATAGAATAGGAACTGAATGAAGATTGGTGGTCTAAAGGTCAGTAAGATCCAGAGATTTCAGTTCTTAATAAATAAATAGAAAGGTAAAAACTAAGTGTAGTGAATACTGCATTGAGTGAAATTTAAGGCCTTGATGCCTCAGTTCATTGATTATTTTTTGAAGATGGAAATTAACCAAAATCTTAATGAAATCAGTATCTAATAGCATTTTTCCTTACATGTGATGACAGTGAGTTTTGCAGTCTTTGTGACAAGACTCAAGCATATGACAAAAGGCAATTTTTGCCAGCAGCTGCAGTATCCTGATGCTTAGTAGTCTCTCATATTCTAATTTGACAAGAGCTCAGAACTTTGGAGACAGGAGAGATTTCGTTTTCTTTGTAGGTGAGAAGTCCAATAATGATGAATTCACTGACCTATAGTGAGCCTGATGAAACCAGAATTATAGACCCTGAGCTTACTTTCACAGGTAGTGTGTCTCTGGCTTGCTTGGACATGCTGCTAGAGCTGAGAATACAATAGAAAAAATAACACTGACTTCAGATATGAGGAAGGAAAACCATTTTCTGGGTTCACCTGTCATAAATCAGGTCATCCTCATTTTCAATTACTATATGGAAGCCACTTGATGGCTTTAGTTGTCATCATAGCTCTACTTTAGGATGACTCATGGGGATCCTGCCAGTCCCATAGAAAAGAAATTGAATTTTTCCACTCAGAAATTAGTTTTATCTGAATTCAGATGAAAATATCAGATTGATGAATATTTTCTTAATGTCTAGTACTTGGCCACCAAATTTTCGTAATGAGGTAAAAATACATTAATTATATTATGTCCAATAAATCCTTTCTTATTTTTCAATTTAATTTTTATTTCCCCTCACCAACCTTATTAGTCAAAATGAACAAAACAAAAACAAAACAAAGCAAAACCACACACATGCACACCAGTCTTCTTACCTCCAGCATTCACTGAGGAATAGTCCTAAATGAGTTTTACAAATCTCTGTGACATTTGTTGTTAGTGGTAGTGTTTTTGTTTTGTTTGGTTCTTCATTTGAAAAATTAGAAATTGAATTAGGTGGTTTGTAGGGCTCTCTAGTTCTGTAAATGATCTGGATACCTTTTGGAACAATATTTATAAATTAATAGCAACTGCAAGGTACTATTTTTATTTTTAAATGAAACAAATTATCTTTAGTGTTTGACTGAGAGAGAGAGAGAGTTCTCAGTATCCAAACAATATACTGTATCTGACTTGGTTCTGCTCTGTCACTGGAATTATATTTAATTGCAGAGTGGATCCTTAGTACAGCCAGGGTACATCCTTTAAATTGACTATGTTCCCTGATCTGCTCCTCTGAGCTATTCACTGATCCCTCCTGTTTCAAACACAGATTGATACAGCTCAGGTGGAAGGGAAGCAGTTACAGAGAAGCAAATCAGAAGAACAATTAAGAAAGAAAATCCGGGATGTTGCCTCTAGCTCTCCTGAGTCCAAAGCTCCATTACCAAGCCCAGTAATGTCTGGAGGAGCAGGAGTTTGGGCTGTCCTTCACCCTTCTCCTTCGTTTGCCTCAAATCTATATCCATATGTTATTTCACCGCCTCCTCTTGGAGGAAATCAGGGAATGCTAGATATTTGTGCAACCAGAAATATTTAGCATGCATACAATCAATGATCAATGTGGTTTAAAGGAATTTACAGACTATTTGAGGACACTGGACTTGTCCATAACAATAAATTCTAGCACTTCTGGAATTCAGAGTTTACAGAATTAAAGAGGTTGCAGTGATCAGGAAGGGATTTCTTGTCAAGGTGGGAATTTAGCTTTATGTGGAAGGAAGACTTGCTGAAGGAAAGGACCAGGCCCTTACAGTCAGGCTTGCACAAAGGTCTAGAGGCAAGAATGACCCTGGCTCACAGAGAGACCATCAGAGGTCTGGCTCAGTACATGGAGAGTTTAGTTTTGTGCAGAAATGGAGCTGTGCTTTGATGAATGAGATGAGGATGGACTATGGAGAGATTTGAAATATCAGTCAAGGAGATTCCAATGAACAAAGTAGGTATTAACAACACAAAATATGAGGATGGACTATGGAGAGATTTGAAATATCAGTCAAGGAGATTCCAATGAACAAAGTAGGTATTAACAACACAAAATATGTATTAATAGTCATGACTTAAACAGCAGAAAGCTCATCTGTCTATGACATGAAATTTTCTGGGTTCAAGTATAAGATTGTTGAACCTGGACAGGGAAAGACTCTCCTTCTTTGGCTGGAGAGTCTTCAAAGGCTCTCCCCATGCTGAAGGCAGCGCTAAACTGCTGAGCCACCCAGGCTGCCCTATCTAGGTAAATTTTGCCTCACCTTACTCAGAAAACAGAAATATAATGCCATTTTTTAAAAAATTCAATGTCCTAGGAAAAATGCTATATACTACTCTTCTGGACACTATTGTTTTAATCTCCAGTCCAGTCTAGTAAAGACTATGTAGGTAAATGCACTCAGACTTTGTGTAGGCTGTAGAAATAGGTAGGATGATAGCATAGGGGACACAATAGCTGTCAGATCACAAAGGACTTATTATGTTGCTCATGTTACAGTTTAAATCCAAAGATGTTACATGAATCATCACAGCCATAAAACTAGTTAGTGTTCAATACTGGATGAGAACTTGAGTCTCCTGACAATATACTATTCTCACTAAAAATGTAATAGACATAAAACAGATAGGATTTCAAGTTACAAAAGGCCGGACTTAAACTCAACATGAAAAAGTACTTCCCTGGGACAGAAGCTATCCAACTACAAAACATCACAGACAGAAGTGTTCAAGGGGATGCTTCGGCCATCTGGTCAGGGACAAGAGCAAAGAATTTCTGCCCCAACTGTGAGTTTGCACTTGATGCTGTTAGCTAGTGATAGATTGCTACTTTGGGGGTGTGATTCTATGATACACATGTAAATATGCAGAAGCAGAATTTTGCTTTCTCCATAGAAAGCTCTCTTATGGGTCATTCACCACCGCCTCCCACATCCCATACTTGAGCTTTCTCTGACAGTGTTTGTGAAGAAACAAAAATTATCGGTCATATAATAGCAGTATTTGAAGATTTTGGAAATGAGTCTCTTAAAAAGAAACAGCTAAATATTTGACATTGTTATCTCAGGGCAAAATAAGCCCCTGTGCATCTTAATAGATGATGCCCCAAGAGGGAGGAAATCACCCATGCTGACTGCTCACGGGGTAATAATATAGCTCTAGAGGCAGATGCCGTTCAAAACCAGGCTCTGAAATTCCTACACAGTGTGACTGCCGCAACTTAGTTAATATATGTGTGTCTGTGTGTATGTGTTCATGTGTCTGCATGTTGTGAAATTTTTCATGGAGAACATTTTAAGTACCGCTTCATAAATAATAACAAAATTTTAAATATGGAAATGCAATGTATTGGTGACTGTCAGTTATGCCTACACTCTCTGAAATTTGGAAATTAACTTTAGAGCTAGTGGAAAGAGTTGTAGACTCACTGCCAAAGAGCAGGACTCAAACCAGATGCCATTAATTATTAGGCATGCAACTTTGAGAAGATATTTTCATAATCCTAAGCCTACTCTTCATTTGGGAGATAAGGATAACATGAATTTATCAATGTTATGAGGTGGTTATGAGATATAAATAAAAAGTAAATGTATGATTGCTTTGAAAATTGAAGATTCTATGCAAATGTTATTTACTCTATATATGCATATGTCCACACATGCATCTCAGGACATGTTGGTATTTGTTTGGCAGAGCAGTCAGGAATTCACAGTGTGGAGTCAGACAGACACCTCTTTTGGATCTGGGCTCCCCCCCCCCCCCCAGTTCTGTTCTCTACCAGCTGAGCACTGAGTTTGGTACCCTCCCTTGCTAAATAAGCTGCCTTGGTTTGTCCCAGAGAATTGATGAGAGGATTAAAATATACACTGTAGGTAAAGACCTTAAAATGCCTGGAAAGTATTAAGTACTTAAACAGTTATAATAATTTCTATTATCCCTCAAGAGAAAAAAAAAGTGCTAAGAACCCAGCTGAACCTTCACATGAGGTCTAAAAGCTCAGCAAGTTACTCAGAGTTGCAGTAAGACCAAAAGAGAGTCTACAGTGTAAACTGAATTTCTGAGAATTTCACTCATGCCCAGGACATCCTGGTTTCAGGAATCTTCCCTACCTTCCCCTGAAACATGTAGGGATATCCCTTCTTATACCTGCAAGGCTTGTCCCTTTATCTCCTACAGGGCTTTCATCAAATATTACCTTCTCTCTGAGACTGCCTCTGGCAACTGCCCCATCCCCAACCCTTGCTTAGACTTTAGGTGTCCTCTTGGCACTTACCATATCCAACAGAATTAGTATCATACCTTTGTTTCCCTATTGTCTACTTCTTATCACTATCTGGGGCAAGATTTTTTTTTTAAATTCTGTTCACTGCTGCTGTCTCCCAGACTTCACATATAGTAGATGTTCAAGAAACACGTGTTGACTGAATAAAACATATCAACATCAGGGAAGTTTATAACTGTGCAGCTCTAGTAGACAGGCATTTCATAAGCACCAAATGAACCGCAGAAATCATCCAACACATTTTGGGGACTGCCCTGTTTTTGCCAATATCCTATATATCTGGGTTTCACTCCTGTTTTAAGGTCTTTACTAGGAAGAAATAATATATTCTCAGAATTCAAATAATGTGATGTTGTAAGTACCCCGTTATAAAGCAGAGAAAATTGAATAGAACTTAGATATTATCACAAAAAAGGAACCATTCTAGGAATGCCAACAACACTCTAAAACCAGGTCTATGTGTTACTGTCCTTCATCTCAGCTTGTTTCTATTGAATTAGCTCCCCATGTTAAAATGATAAAAAATGATACTTGGTATTGCAGGATTTTGCAAATATCTTTTTATTCACTAAAGCCAGAGAGGAAATGAGCTTTGGATTCATACAAAATTCAATCATCTTCAAAAAGCCCATTTTTCTCTCTTTTCCTTTTTGTCTCGTGCAGTTTGAAAAAAGCTAGGGCATTTCTGCTCATTTGATGAGGCTGACAGAGTTCTTAGACAAAGTGGAAGGGGAGCAGAATGAACCTTTGTGCCAAGATGCAAAATGGCAGCAATTTTGAATGATGGTTGCAACTACAATTCCAATTATGATTAAATTATGCTGAAAATAATATGCATGTATATTTAGGCTGAGAAACAAGTAACATATTTAACCAAATTCCACAGGACCTGCATGTTTTAAATTGTATGCCTTAAGATAGAATTCAATTTAATTTTCTACAAAAGGCCAAACTGTAAAAGAAATATAAAATAGGTATATATTGAGCATGCTCAGGACTGGCTATATCTAAGTCTCTGACAGTTTCTGAACTAATTAAACATGAACATTTACAAAGGAGTCAATTTCTTGTCAAGAAATTCATTCATGGACACACAAAGAACGTGTCAGCAAACTTCTGTTACCATAATCTCTGTTCATAGCTCTTCATGAAAAGATACATTATTTTTTTGCTTGTATCATACATAGATTGGTGTGAAAGAATGGATTTCTTCATTGGTAATTGTGGGCATATTAAAAATAAAAGAGGCAGAGCTTTTTTTAAAAAAAAAAGATTTTATTTATTTATTTGAGAAGGAGAGTGAGCATGAGTAGGGGGAAGGGCAGAGGCGGAAGCAGACTCCCCATTGAGCAGGGCACCCCATGTGAGGCTTGATCCCAGGACCCTGATCATCACCTGAGTCAAAGGCGAAGGCAGATATTTGACCAACATTTAACCAACTGAGCCACCCAGGCACCCAGCATCCCTGTGCTTTAACCAACAACCACAAAACTAAGAATGATAAATAATTTAAGACACATTTTGATACTATGTCTTTACAGAGGAACTTAAGACACAAAACAAATAAGGACAATGCACAGTCTGGATGGAATTCTAGTTTAGACAAATGATCTGTGAACGATATCTTATGAATTATTGGGGAAAAATTGAACAGAGTATGGATTTTAGATAAAATCAACATTTATTCAAGTGAAAATATGGAAATTATTAGCTGAAAAAGGTAAGATATGAAACAGTATGCACAATATGATCTCATTTTGGCTTAAAAGTATGAAAACAAGTTGGAGCAACATTTACTGGGTCCATCGGGACTGATGCTAAGCAAAGAGATGCTGGACTGTCATCTGTATGGGGAGATGGGGACACTAAATTCTCCCAATTATGCCGTCTCCCCTTTCTCCTCAGACAACTGGAATATGGCCTAATTGGATAGTCTTGTAGTTAAGTCTCACTTCTAGTTAGAAATAACAATTTACTTGGAGGTCACTTTTAAAATTCAGGTAGTTCTGATATCTGTTGAAACACACCAAAGGGAAGTGTGGGTGGCATAGTGCAGCGAGAAGAGGGAACTGGGGAGCCTAAGAGTTCTTAGAGGAGGCACCCAGCTTTATTCTTCTTATTCCCCAACAACAGCAAACTCCTAGTAGGTGCTCAGCAAATGCTAAATGAAAGAATAAGTGGATGTAAATAGACTTCCTCCCAGTTTTTTTTTTCCCCTATCAGTGTCAATTCCATTAAGAGATTACGTACCTTGCGAGATATGTGAAGTTGCAAAAAGCTGGAGCAAATGAGATTCAGAATAAGCAGATGCAATGTAGAACAGAGATTTAAAAAAAAATTATTAATGAGAGATGCAGAGAGAGAGGCAGAGACACAGACAGAGGGAGAAGCAGGTTCCATGCAGGGAGCCCGACGTGGGACTCGATCCCAGGTCTCCAGGATCAGGCCCTCGCCGAAGGCAGCGCTAAACCGCTGAGCTGCCTGGGCTGCCTTAGCACAGAGATTTTTAAAAAGGGAAAGATTTGTGGAAGAAACCAGCATACGGGGAAATCTCCAATGTTCTGTGACCAAAAACTGGACCAGCAATTCATCGCAGCTGCTTGGCTGGAATTGATGCTAGCTTGTTAACTGACTGTTTTGTTTTTCACTGTAATATTAGGATTGTAATTTCCTGAAGACTTGATGGGCTTCTTCCCATTTATCTCGAAGAGTGACAGTTTATTTCCTTTATGCAATTCTGTATAGTCATTAAAAGCTCAAAAGAACTCTTAGCCCTAAATGACTGACTGAATTTTTAATTCTGCCAACAATCTTGGGAGCAGATTGACCGGGAAAAAAGCTTTAGAAAATAGATTCCACCTCTGGAATTTTCTTGGTGAACTGCATAGAAATATAAATACCCACAATTAGAGCACCTAGAGCTATGAAGGAATATTCTGAAAACTGACAATTCTTTTGGCAATTGTCTGATTCAAGGGAGACTAAGTTTGTGAACAAAAAAGGAACAGGCTACACCAAAAACCTGTTGGGTTTTAAGTCCTAGACACATTTGACAGTCTGGGAAGCTAGCGCTCCTCCTCAGAACAATGCTTTCACACACAGAAAATAAAGGGCATGGAATTACAAAAAAAACCCAATTACATTGAAATTTACTTATCACAGTATTAATAAATGTGATACAGTAATGTAACTGCTTGTCTAATAGCACATTAAATAAGGTCAATCAGAAGGGAAAATAATTTCTAAGTAGTTATAATCATCAGCTATGTCTTGAGAAAGCTGTCCAACTCGCAGATGATTTGAGAATCGCTGTCGTTTCTCTTCATGACAAAGTCACAGGTCCTGTTCATAGTACTCTAGGTGGTTGATTATATTCATAATGAAAGGAAATGCCTGTCAATTAGAGGTTAATTAAAAATAAAGATACCCTCTGTTTGTCCCATTCAAATTCACTGACCCCTACATGAGAATTTGGGATTTAATTGCATTTATTTTGGCCTCTCCAGGGATAATATTTATAGACAGTAGAGTTAACCTAAAATCTGAAACTCCAATAATTGGAGTTATCAAAGAAAAGACGGACTCCAAGGCATTTTTGAAGGAGAGGATCTTGAAGAATTTTACAGATACTTACTTCCAAATTTCAGAGGAACTGAGCCACTCAAGCAAGCCTCTGGATTAGAAATTCTCCTTCTTCACAGATGCAATGGAATAAATCTACATGATTTCTATCATTCAGATAGAGGAATCCAGAAAATGATACTGAAAAAATAAACATTTCTCTTTGAAGTAATAAAAACCACAGAAAAGCTACTATTCGTGTGCATTTCTATGCTAGGTTGTTTCAGGGGCACATTTTATACACACGTGACAAGAAAGGGTTAATTACCAGCTCCTTTATAGGGATAAGGGGTGATAAAACTGGTTGTATATGGAAAATAAGCTGATAAATATAGAGCTGGCTTAGAATTGCAGGAAGCATGTGGACTGTTATAGCAATACCCAAATCTATGGGCAGACACTTAACTGACTGGATTACTGTTGTATTTCTCCCAGGAATCATCGTTCTGTAAAAGGGTTGCCCTGGTAATTTTCAACTGACTATACTCATTGTGTTGGAGAAATTCATTACATAATAGCTGATGCACTTAATGAACACTGTGGTAAACAGGCAAATCATGTTTTCATATAAATAACAAGATCAATAAAAGCTGCTTCTATTTCCCGTGCTGCATCACTTTGGTTAAAAATACACCCTGTGTGACCTGACAACAAATCTGCTTTTTTGGCCAGGCCATACTTTTCTTTCTAAAATGGCATACTATTGTTGGTATCTAGCACAGACTGGGGCACTCAGGGACTCACTGTAGTTTTACTGAGTTGAACCCAAATCATCACTCTTTTAATTATATTCTGCATTGATATAAATAAAGAATTTAGAGAGCCATGGCAAGATTGGCCTCTTGAAATGGTTCTGTGTGAAGAAAGAGACATTGTGCTTATAGCTTTCCTTTGTGTTCCTAAGCTTTCAGATCCTGGTGAAGTGATTGTTATCTATTGATTATCAATTTCTGCTACCTCCATATTATCTATTTGAGAGTGCAGTGTTATGCCTTCGTAAATACAGCCATGGGGAATTATTTCCCAAAGAGAACCTCTTTTTTTTTCCCCCCTCAGAGAAAACTTCTAAAGGGAATAGGTACCTTCCTTATTTTCTAGCAATATACAATATTGCTATAAACATTCTTTCTCTGTCTAATCATTTAGCACATATATTTGAAGGGTACTCTATACAAGACTTTGTTCTAGCTCAGGGACCTATGGAATTAACATTTTAGAGGATACAGATATATTTACATATATATTTATACATATAAGCTTATACATATATAAGCATAAGTATGTAAATATTCTTATTTATATAGAATGAAGGTAATGGGTAGTGCTATGACAAATAAAAGACAAGAAAAGAGGGATAGAGAGTCATGGGAAGGTTATTATCCTATTGTGTTCAAATATGTCCTCTCAGAGGCAGTGTCACCTTGGACAGAGACCAGGAGGGAATGAGTGGGGAAATATGTATGAATATCTGTGTAAAGAATACTCCAGAAAGAGACTCAGTAAAGTGTAAGGTCACAAAGTTATCAGGGGGCAGATCAGAAAGTCCATGAAGGTCTTGATGAGGATTTTAGATTTTATATTAAGTGTAATAAGAAGGCATTGGGAGACTTGGAGTGAAGAAATTATATGATCTATATTTCCAAGTATAGCTCTAATTGCTCCATGAACAATAGATGTAGGTGGGTAAGGGCAAAAGCAGAGAGGATGCTTAGATGGTGGAGACAAATTGAATCCAGCTGGGATTAAAGAGGAGGTGATATAACTGGTTGAATTTCCAAGTTAACAGAAATAACAGTATCTAGAACAAGCTGAATTTAGGGAAAGTTTGAAAGTTACATAATCATGCAGATTGGCACCAACACAGATCAAAGCTTCTGGTCTTCCTCCCTGAATCTCTCACTCTTCTCTTCTGAACTTTCAAAATAGGAGTTATAGTCACGTTAGTCAGTTACTACCTTACCAATCGTAATATGCCTTCTATTCCAAAATTTCTCCTGATGCCACTTTCACAGATGTCATCTCATAATTGCCAAACCAAATGATGACTGTTTAATGGCTTCTCAAGTGAGATTGTATAATTGACCACTGCTTTCTTCTGCAGCCTCTTGACTACTGTAACACCATGCATCCTGGTTCTCCATGAATCTCTCATTTTCTCACTCATCTCACTCATCAGCTAACCTTCTACCAAGATAATAAATATGAAATGCAAATGCTGGTGCTCTGCAGGGTTCGGCCATTAACTATAGCTCCTTCTACTACACATTTTCCCAGAAAGTCATATAATTGAGCAGTTATAGATGGATTCCATGGAACCAGATTTCTCGAGCTTCAGTCTAAGCACCAACCCTCCCTAGCTGTGTGACCTTGGGCCAGCTCACTTACAACTTACTCATCTGTAAAATGAACATTTTACCAGCACCTACTCCATGGACTTGTTGTGAGTTGTAAATGAAATAATTCATTTAAAGATCTTTGGAAACAGTCCAGCTCCTCCTTAATTGCTCAGTAAGTTATATCACTCAAGTTATATCACTCACCAAATTGTTCCACTGTGAACTTGTTGAATCTTACTGTATTTCTAGGCCATACTATTTCAGGCTTGCATATTCATCCCTCAGTAGAGTCTTTAATTGGGTTTCCCACAGGCCTTATACTCTCAACATGTCAGAAACTAAATTCATCATTTTCTCTTTAATGTGTTTTCTTCTTATTATATTTTCATTCTCAGTTGATAGTTATCTCTAACCTGGAAAACCAATATATCCTCGATTTGCTCCTTTCTATCACTCGCTGTGTAAAGTCAGTATCCTACTGATTTTATCTTCTACATATAATTTAATTCTTCTATTATCCATCTCTATCACGAATATTCTAGTCCAGGGACTCATCATCACTTTGAGTAACATTACAAGAGTCCTCTGTCTACCCTCTTTATTCTTTTCCCCAGAGTTATCTTATTTAAAGACCCAGTCAGCTATGTCATCCCCTGATTTCCCTGCTCTACTACCTCTCCATAGCCTAAAGACAAAGCACCTTGGGACGCCTGGGTGGCTCAGCAGTTGGGTGCCTGCCTTTGGCTTAGGTTGTGATCCCGGGATCCGGGACTGAGTCCTGCATCAGGCTCCCTGCAAGGAGCCTGCTTCTGCCTCTGCTTATGTCACTGCCTCTCTCTCTCTCTCTCTCATGAATAAATAAATAAATCTTAAAAAAAAAAAGAAGACAAAGCACCTTGATGCCAATTGACTATGAGCTGCTGTCAACCTTTCCAGTTTCATTCTCTAACATCTCCTGCCTCAAACTTTTCTCTTTGGCAGTGTTTTAAAGGAACATCTATTCATGCTGTTCTTTCTTCTTTAAATGCCCCACCCCTGCCCCTACACATACACTCATGCTCAAACTTAAACACAGTTTCAGTTCAGTATGGAACACTTAGCCTCATCATTTCATTTCCCTAGTCTCAAAGCTGGGTTAAAAAGCTCTTCTCTTTCAACCTCTCTATCGTTGCATCTCCATATTTTATTACTCTTATATGTCAAGAGGACTATTTCCTCAACTAGACCATGAGCTTTATGGCAGAACCAGGCATTCATCTTTGTTTCTTTAGCACCTAACACCGAGGTGGAATCTAGGGGCTTAGCTAAATGTTAGTTGACAGAATCCTTTAATGAACCAGTTACTTCGAAAGTTCCCCAGTGTCTCTTAAGATTAAATTCTCTAAAATATTTCTTTTAAAGTGCCAATATGATTGTGTTTTTAAACTCTACTGGGTCTATATCGACGATAAAACAGTGCCTCTAAAATTGAGGTTTACAAAAATAAAAAAATAAAATAAAATTGAGGTTTACAGATCTTTCCTATCAGGGTATGGCATTTCTCTATGAATTTTCTTTTTAATTGTGTGAATTCATTTAAATAGCAATTTATAAATCAATACAAGTATATTCTGGATCATTCTGGATGGCCACTTCGCAATTCAGACTTGCCACATCATTTCAGTGTATGTGCTTACATTTTAATGCAATGATGATGCATCAAGTGTTCACTTAGATAGCTGCCACTCAAGTTTAGTCCACCTGGAATCCATGTCTGTCATACTAAGTGTCTTTCTTTCTTTCTTTCTTTCTTTCTTTCTTTCTTTCTTTCTTTCCTTTCCTTTCTTTTCTCTTCTCTTCTTCTTTCTTCTTCTTCTTCTTCTTCTTCTTCTTCTTCTTCTTCTTCTTCTTCTTCTTCTTCTTCTTCTTTTGAGATCCACAAGGTTATAAAATTGAGGAATATTGCTCTAAGTTAAAAATCTACTGTCTTACAATATAAGCAGTCTATTGATCTGAAAATAATTTTATAGTCTAAACACAAATGCTACCCACTTAAATGATGTTTCTTTGCTTTTCCTCAACTCCATGCTCTGGACTAGGCCATTACCTATATAAATGAAAGATTTTTCCACCTGCCATTTCTGCCTCTCTGAATTATATTTATTGCTTATTCTCTCACTCAAATGCTCTGTTTTCTATAAAACCTTCCATGACTGTATTAAGTTCAAATTACCTAGTTCTGCTTTCTTTTCCCCTTTCTTTCTGCTTACCACACAATTCTTAATAGCGTGTATACATACCTAATATTTTCCATTTTTAAGCCAAAGGTTGGGTGGGTGGGAATAGAAGTATTATTCATTTGAATCAATAAACCACTTCGATTACTGTTAAAGAACCTGTGTATGTACCAGTGGTTGAAGATATTTGCCTTACATCCCCAAAAGTTTACTGATTAGCAGCATTAACTGAAGGAAAGCATAGAGAAGTAAAAGCAAAACCAGAAATTTCATTTAAAATGAAATGAGTTACCATCCTGTGATTTATTTCACATGCTCAGAAAAGGTAAAAGTCAGGGGGGACAGAGGTCATGATGAAGAAACTCACTAAAACTTAATACCTCTCAATAAGATAAATCTATTTGAATTTTTATTGTGAGGATTAGAGAATATAAGAAAAATTTGGTGAAATTGTAGTGACATGTGGCCAATAAACTCATTAAGCATTAGAATTTAGTGCTCTGATTTCTAGAAAAGGATCCTTATTGAGACCATTGTTATTTCAGAACTTCATTGTAAAAGACATTTCTTTTAAAATATATCTTATGAACACAGAAGAAAAATTGCTTCAGCAATCATATTGCTCTGGTGTTCCTTAAATGTTTAGTGGAGACCTGCCTGGCATCTACTGATCCCAAGTACTGTGTTCTGTCTGAAATTATATTTCTTTATTGAATTCCCATGTTATCCTAAAGAAATGTGCATAGCTTAATAATAGGATGTGAAAGAGATTTCTCCCCTCCAAAATGTATATTACTTAGAGGTACTGCAGTCAGGGGAATAAGCTATTCACAAATAATAAATGCGCTTAACTTTCCTCAGAAAAGGCCATGCATTGCTCTAACTTTGAAACCTATGCTTAACAAATGTTTTTATTAGTTTATTATATATTCTAGTCTGTGACTTTACGGTAAATTGGGATTTCTGGAGTTGGGAAGATGCCAGTATTATCCCTGACTCAATCTATTTTCCTTCAACAAAATTTAGATTGGATTCCATTCATTTCTGTCCTGAAATTTGTGACCACCATATGAGGGTATCCATCCATTAAGTTAATAGACTTTATTGATAGAATGTTAGGGAAAGCATGAAATCTTATGTCTTCATCCACTACTTCCACTGATATGTCCCTAACCAAATCCAAAACATATATATATATATATATGTTTACAAATTTGTATATATACGTGTATATATATATACACATGTATATATATATGTTAAATTTGGGGATGCTTTTCATTTTAAGACATTGGAATTCTGAGGACTTGG
Source organism: Canis lupus baileyi (assembly GCF_048164855.1). Lineage (NCBI taxonomy): Eukaryota > Metazoa > Chordata > Mammalia > Carnivora > Canidae > Canis > Canis lupus. The sequence goes on along the minus strand of NC_132843.1, from coordinate 33,765,339 downwards.
CACCTGGGTGAGGGCTCACTCCCTCCTGTGATTTCCATGAATCACAATTCCCCTAATGGACATTTCCATCATCATTTCCATGGCCCACTTTTTATCTGTAGTCTAACATGCTTGGTTGTCTGTTTAGTAACAAAACTAAAGAAGTTTCTAATCCTTGATTTTAGTTTTAGTTTTAGTTTTCACTGTTTTAATTTTCTAAGCTGTCATTCAAGAATTATATTTTTTTCATTTTCATATTGACAGAAAAATCTATACCCTGAACAAAGGAAAATAACTTTGAATCAAAATTGAACTTTAAAGCCTTTGGATGGGATCATATTACCAAAAAGGGGGCTATAAAATTCTCCAATACAGTTTAAAATCAATTCCAAAAAAAAAAAAAAGCGGTAATAGAAATGACTTTTATCAAATGTGCCAGTGCCTTAGAGTTAGCAGTCCCCATTTCTTATAGAATTGGAAAGGTCCTGGTGGGTTTTGTATTTTAATTCCTGCATATAAAACAGAGGTTGGCTACTTCTTCAACCCCAAGGATGACCCCCAGAGTCAAGCAAGTCAGTCCATATTGTTCAAAGCTTCTTAAGCTAAAGGTGTAGACTCTGCTTTTAATGGCTGGGTGGGAATAAGAGTTCCAGACACACATATGGTGACTCTTATTTTAAACTATCCTCTTTTCCAATAGATTGATTATACAATATAATGATTTCATACTAAAATTTATAAAACGCAGTATCTCTTTTTTTACTCAAATCTAATATTTACTGAAAAAACAATTTAAAAGAAAGGCATGATTCCAGCCACAGTCTAATATTTATGGTTTTACTTAAATCTGCTGTTTTGTGATTGAAGCTTCTTGCTCTTGTTTTTACTCTTAAAGTAGACCTGTAATTGCTGCCCAAGCCATCTCTTCAGTATGTCCTTAGCTTAAGTGTGTCCCCAGCCTTTCCCTTTTAAAAATAACCACAAGTTTCTTTTTTTTTTTTTCTTAATAAGGTTCATTTATCTTGGCTGCCACACACTCTCTAAGTTATCCACATTACTTGGCTTAGGAAGACTTCATCTAATCAGTGCTTTATATGCCACTCTAGATGCCTATTTGCACGTCAGAATTGCTTTTTATTTCATGCACTGAGATGATACTGTATCACTAACACATAGGCATTCCACTCTGTCAAGTAAGATGAATATTTATCAAAAGTATATTTACTTTTCTCAGTACTGTTCTAGAAAGTCTAGGCTGTTGGGAGAGGATATTGAAACTAAGGACCTTAGTATTGTGGAGCTCACTGATTTACTGGTTCTCATGGGAACAAAGGGTGGCTTATCAAATCTCTGGGCATATTATGCAATTTGAAAATGCATATTCAATATTATAGTCCAATTTTATTTTCAATAGAATATTAGGATTCATAATTCCCATATTAAAAACTGCAAAAGATAAAGCTCAGCAAAACCTCTTCAGACATTGAGGATGGTAGATGATACTATAGTATGTTAGAGATATACAGAACATATAGAGGGAAAGGGAATTGATAGTCTTATTTTTAATTGGACCATCTTGAGGAATTTCCTCTTCTTTTTTAATTTAAAATTAATTAATTAACATAGACTGTATTAGTTTCAGATACAGAATTTAGTGATTCATCAGTTATATATGACACCCTGTGCTCATTACATTACATGCCCTCCTTAACATCCATCACCCAGTTACCCCATCCCCCCTTCCATCTCCCATCCAATAACTCTCAGTTTGTTTTCTATGACTAAGAGCCCCTTATAGTTTGTCTCCCTCTCTGATTTTGTCTTGTTTTATTTTCCCTCCCTTCCTCTTTACTTCTTTGTTTTGTTTCTTAAATCCCACATATGAAGGAAATAATATAATTGTCTTTTTTCTGATTGACTTATTTCACTTAGCATAATATCCTTTAGTTCCATCCACATCATTGCAAATGGCAAGATTTCATTTTTGATGGCTGAGTAATATTCCATGGTATACAGATATAGCACATCTTTTTTATTCATTAATTTATTGATGGGCATCTGGGCTATTTCTATAGTTTGGCTATTGTGGACATTACTGATAGAAACATTGGGGTGCAGGTAGCCATTTGGATCACTACATTTATATCCCTTGGGGTAAATTCCTAGTAGTGCAATTGCTGGATCCTAGAGTAGCTCTATTTTTAAATTTTTGAGGAATTTCCATACTGTTTTCCAGCATGGCAATACTAGCTGGCAGAGGAATTTCCTCTTCTGTATATTGAAATACCATGTATATAATCACTCTCAACTTTCCTGAAGGGATATTGAATAAGTTTCCACAATATATTGTATAGTAAAACTAATTTATAATTTGTATCAATCCATAATGGTATTAAATAACATACATAACCACAACCCTATGGTAATTTTTCCCAACCATATCCATAATATTTAAATAGCAATTTGTATAAAACATTTAAGACATGTTACCTTCCCTGTAGCATACAGGACTCTGACAAGAATCTGATCTCCCATGTTTATTATTTTTCTGTCATAGACAAAAAAGTCTTGGATTTTCTGTGAATAAGTTTATATATGGAACAAAAACTCTTGAGAGTCAAAACAATTGAGAAACAGCAGTCTATTTTGTGGAATATTCTTTCACATGAGTCTAATTAATAAAGTTGCAAAGTTATTATCATGAAAAAATAGTAAGGAAAGCCAAAATGTCTTAAGGAGTCAGGAAATAACCTATCATAAAAGAATTGTTAGTACTGATTTTGGAACCTGGCAAATTTGAGGTCAAATTCTGTCTCAGTCGTTTATTTATTATGTGATACTGTGCTGGTTATGGTATCTTGGATCCTCATTTTCCTCATATATAATGTGAGGATTACAATATCTGTTCAGAAGGATTACTATAATAATTCAAATGAGTGTGTGGTAAACACTTGCCATAGAGTATGCCATGCTCAACTATTTAGTTGCTATAATAACGATTTAGAAAGTCCTAGGTGTTTGTTCTCTACCATGTTCATCCATGTGTGAGAAATACTTTCCTCAGATTGGAGAAGTATGGGCACTCAGTTTTATATAAGGATGCAACTGAATAATGACTGATTTTGACTGATAATCTAACATGAGACTTTTTTCTTACCATATACAAGAGACATTCTGTGACCACTTTTTAGTTCATTTGCTTATTTTCTGCTAAATTACCTCGGGTGGACTTTATCCAATTAGTAGATGACCATATTTTTAAAGCTCACATGTTTATTAATCCTTTCCTCCATGGAGTTAGTGTTATTGGCATCAACCAAGTTATTGGATCTAGCTTTGTGAATGGAAGCTGTACCAAATACCCTCTAGAATAATACTGAGGGATATTGCCATTTCTCTCAGAGTCTCTTCTGATTCCTTTGCCAACCACTTGGGCACTCAAGTACAAGCACAATATAATCTGCTGGATTATTTTGGCATCATTATTACTATATTGCAGGATTTGAAATCAAGTGCCTCATTGAAAGAGATTAATGGCATTCAACATCCTCCCTGACTGGGGAGTTGTATCAGTCAAAGAAAGTGTTTGACTGTGGATACTGCATCCTATAAGGGACATAATATTGGATAGGCTATCAGGGTATAAGACTTAATTTGAGTCTGTTTTTCTTTGCTACCTTGGGCAATTCACAGATCCTCTATGAACTCTGATTTCTGATTCAGGGAGTTGGAATACTGTTCTCTGTATTCTCCAACTCTAAAATTCTATTGTTCTCTGAAAAGTACCTCTCAATATTTCCTTTCAAATGATTTATTTATTTAAAACTCTATATTGTCATGGATAAAGTTCAGTTATCAAAGGAAATAAAGACTGTGTCTTAAGCCTGACTATCCCTGATGTTAACATCCTAAAACTCGCCTCAGAGGCAGATGACCTGTAGTTTACTTCCCACTTGGTGTAAATATCTAAATACCGTTCCGACTCTGGGGCATTTCTTGAAATCAGAGGTTGTCCAGAGTGTGCCAATTAATCCATAAACATGTTAAAAGCTAAAGGCAGGGGGAAAAAAGCTAAAGGCAGGGCATTGTGCCATCCACCCTCTGGGATAAAAGACAAAGGTGTGTGTGGTCTCTGTCTCTATAAGAAGCTCACAGGATAGCTGGAGAAATTACACATGTCTTGCGGCAATAGAGGAATTTAGGTTAGTAAGTAGTCAAAGTGATTTGAGTCCAATAAGTTTTTATAGAAGTTCAAAGGGGTTAGAATAACTGTGTATTAGTTTTAAAAATCTCCATGTAAGTATAAAAATTGATTTAGGTGAGAGGACAATGGACTCACTTCTGTTTATCTTATTTCTAGCTCAGTGATATTTCATAGCGAAATTTCTGGTATATATATCTAGTCTGTGATAATTCCTATTATATCCTGATATTGCTCAAGCTTGAACTTGTGTCAAATCCTTGTAATTTGGTGGCATGACTCAAATGAGACTAGCATATTGCTTATTTTGAATAGCTATTATGAATATGAATATGATTGGATCCTTCCACATGCTACCTGTTTGATCTTAGATAATTTATTAAAGTTTTTGAAACTCACTATCAACAACTATAGAACAAGGGAACAATAATAACTATGTAATAGTGTCATTAGGCAGGTAAATGAGATGATACATATGAAATCCTTGTGAGACATTTGCACATTGTATGTGCTCAATAAATACTATATATTATTCTTATTATCTTAAAAAATTTCATAGCATCCTTCTTTGGAAAAATATAGAGGAAATTTTATTCCCTCATTCCTCAAGGTTACAGCCCCTGTGAAAACTTTCCTTTGTTTGAGGTCAGCAGAGATGGAAAACCATGTTGAATATTGGGAGCAAGTGATTCCCAAAGAGAAGACAGGGAACAGTGTTAGTTATAGGCTCAAAACTGTAGTGTATTTAAAAATGAAAGAGCATCTTTTATAAACTGTGATTTTCTATGACAGTGTGATTCTTATGTGTGTGTCCTACACACTCACATACACAGACACAGATACCTCACATATTTTTAGTATAATTGAGCAGTGCATTCATACTTTAATGTTCATACAAATAACCCAGGGATCTTGTTAAAATGTAATCTAATCCAGTAGGTCTGGGGTGTAGCCTTAGTATCTGCATTTCTAACATGGTTCCTGAAGAATCCAAAGTCGAATCACTGTTTGAATAGCAAGGTAATGTAGAATTTTAATTTCTGAGTCATAATTCACAGCTGAGCCTCTCATGTTGGCCACATATTTCTGCAGATCCAAAGGTAATTTTTGGGTCACTGTATATTCAAGTAGTTATTTTTATCTAATATGTGTATTCACATATATATAAATGCCTCAATATGACTATAAACAAAGTTACATCCAGACTATGATTCTAAACTATCTAGGACAGCAGTGAAGTACTTGGCTTCTAAGCCATTGCCTAGTTCCTTTTTTTTTTCATTTTAATTACCACTTTTACTTAGATATAATAAACTGACCAGATGCCATGCTAAAAAGAAAATCTTCCCGATACAGTTTAATTAGCTTAGTTTGTTCATTGTGTGTTGCCTCTTCTCATATAGATCCAGAAGGTCCAATATTGTATTCTGTGTTGCCAGCAGGACACACCAAAATCCTCCTAAGGATATTTGGCTTCTGATCTAATTTTAATTTCTTGGCCAAGACCATTTGCTGCATCTGGCTTTGCTTTAGATGATATACAAAAGAGGAAGTGCCAATCCTTTGGAGGTTAGCTCCATTGCTAGAGAAAATATCAACATCTGCTGTTCCATGATTGTTTGATGTTCTTGGATGGAGTGTGGCAAATTGAAGAATGCTATCACCAAATCTTAAACCCAAACTAAAATGCCTTTTGCTTTTCACACTAACTAACTATTCAAACCCTTGCAAGGGAAGGGTTTAATGCACACACATGTGATGAATCCCCACCAAAACCCATTCAAAATGATCCATGCTTAATACTCCCATATCCTTTACATTATTGAGAATGTGTTGAAACATGAGATTCATAAATGCCTAACTTTAATAGAGGCTTGCCCTTTCTCAATGCGAGGTAATATCAAGAAAGTGTGTGGTGCTATTTGGAAAGAAAATCCTGGAGATGAGGTTGACAGGTTTATGGCACTGGCCTTGTCTTATTTGCAGTAACTCATTTTATATATAGTACTTCACATTGGGAAAGCCAAGGGCTAGAGCCTTCTCTGATTTAACTCAAACAATAAGTAAGATTGTGGTATCAAAGAAGGCAGAAAATAGGTCTGCTGATTAGAACAATATATTAGGGGACAAGAAGAGGCAAAAAAATCAGGATACAATAAATATGAATAAACATTTCATTCTGTTAGTGATCCTCCCTGCCTTAATAAGTGGATAGCACAATGTACTATACCCAGAAATAGTCTTTACTGGCACCTCACATTTATATAACACTCTGAGATGGTTAAACTTGCTTATCTAACTTACACCATAAGAACAAGAACAAAGAACTTTCTTTGTTGCTTGCTTCCCTGCTTGCTTGCTTTAGTTCTTGCTTTCCTTCTTTTTTTATGAACTCAGACCATGGAAAAGCAAAATTCCATGCATATATTTAAATAAAAGTATATTTTGACATCTAGTAAGAGAAGACAAGAATAATGGAAGAGGGAGTTTGCTTTGTTTGCTGAAGGTAACTCAAAGATTAACAGTTTTGTTCAGTGAAAAGCTATTGTCCTGGTCATTCCTCCTGGCAAGGCCTGGGGGACCCATGATGGCAGAGGTCCTTACTGATGCCCAGAGCAATTTGCACACATTCAGAGCCTACAATCTGTCTTCTGAGACTCCATAGGGTTTGAGTTCCCTAGCGTAGGGTTTTAGAAATCCAAATTCTTTACTACCTTCCTGATTTATTTCTTCAATATGTTCAAAGTGTAATAAAACAGCTGTCAAGTGCCAAGTTCTTGTTTCATAAGTGCTACCGCTTACACTGTCCCTATTGGTCATTTCTCAACCTAAAATATGATGGGTGATCGAGTTACCTTTAAACCACAGCTTCTGTAAGTATATATTTCCCTGGGAGAAAACAGCTCTGGGAAGCTTCCCAATAATCTTTTGCAATAAATGTTTATTAACTTTGATGACAGTGTCTGCACAGTCTTGGGAGGAATATTACTTTTGTTGGTTTTCACATTCAGTGTGCTGGGGTATTGATGGATTTTGCAGTGATAGCTTAGCTTTACCCAGAGCTTGAATCATCCTTTAGCATCCTAGACTTTGTCTTTACCAGGAACTTCTAAAAGTGTAAATATCTCTTGTACCATTAAATATATCATTGTACAAGACACTCCTAGTCAGCTCTGGCTCCTCTAGGTGTGATACTGATGACCAGTTATTGAGTGTACACTATGAGTAGATGCACACTTGTTATTGAGAATGACGTCATTTAATTCTGATTTTACAAACAGGACTGGACTCTGCCTCTGCATGAACATACACCAAGGAAGCCAATACTATTCAGAGAACAGCTGAGAGCTAAGTACAGTATCCACATAATTGGATCCTAATGATATCACTAACCCAAAACCTTTAAAGACCTGTTTGCCAAAAGCTACAGTATCTGCCTACCCCTTGGTCATTTGTTTTCCTTCTCTACGTTTACTTCCTTGCTTAGTAGACCCATGGTTTCCCATTGGTTGAACTTTTATGTTCCTTTGTATCCAAATTCTTCCCTCTTAAGCTAACAGCGTGCACAAAACTCCCAAATCAGTCCTATAATAGTGCTCCTGTTACTAGACAATATCATCTATTCCGTGTGAGAACTGGACTTCCACTTTGTGCTATATTTTAAATTACATCATTTTCCTCAAACACGGTGAAGAATCTTTTTTTTTTTTTTTGTCTGTGACTTTAAAAAGGAGTTACTAAAGGAAATACCAAGAAAAAAAAAAGTAGCATCCTCCCTGTTGTGGATAAGGTTGACATTATTACTTAATAATTTTTTATTATTTTCTGGAGAACTTGAAGAACATCATGTTCTGACCTTGAGGTAGATAACTTGAAGTTGAAAACTGACCTAACTTAACTTCTTCTAATTCAGCCACAAGCATAATTTCTGTCTTGGTTTCTTAGTGTCGTTTCATCTTTTTTTTTTTTTTTCGTCACCAGGCATCCATCAAGCACTATCAGAGGACATGGCCCTAGGTGAGGCCCCACACAAAGGGGATTATACTGCTCACCCAGGTTTTCTCCATAAGGAGAATATGCCTATATCTTTCTATTTTTTAGTTTATTTGCATGAATAATCAAGCAGCTATCCTAATTTATTGGGCTGCCCTTTTCTCATAAACACAGTATTATTGTAGTTCAGGAGGCATAGCAAATGCACCATCAGAATCAGCTGAAGAAATTGTTATAATAATAATATATAAGCCCCTGGCTGATTCCAAGGTCTGGAGGGATACCCATGAACAGATGCATTCAAAAGGAACCAAGGTGAATTCAAGGCACAACTAGATTTAATAACCAGAGAGTGGATAAAAAAATATCAATAGATCGAAAGCCACAAATATCACCATGGGAGCATCTCTACAGAATCAAGATCTTCTTTGCTTTTCAGATTTAAAAACAAACTTTTATGAGTATACCATGGGATTAATAAATCCTGAGACTAATTCACTCTAATCAAATTTTTTTATATAAAATAGAGAGTAATTTAAGAACCAGAATAGCTAATTTACAATGAGAATTATGCTTTTTCAAATGACCAGAAACATATTTTCTGTTATTCCAGGAAGCCCTTCTATTATCAAGATACCAAGTAAACAGAATAGGAAAACAAATAGTTTTTAAAAATTGAAACAGAGTATAAGAAATTGAGGAGGGCTGTGGAAAATTTTACCCAGATTATTTTAAGAGTCTGTCTTCCTGATGATTAAAATACTCGTTTTCCAGATATCATTTATATCTCCTTAGACATTAGAACCCTGGCATGTGATTACTCTTCAATTAATTTTCTTGATTCCATATGGACCCTCCTTTTTATTACAGATGGTCTCTGACTTATGATAGTCCGACTTATGATTTTTTGACTTTACAATGTACAAAAGTGATATTCAGTAGAAACTGTACTATGAGTTTTGAATTTTGGTCTTTTCCTGGGCTAGTGATATGTGGTACGATACCCCAGTGATACAGGTTACAGGCAGCGAATCACAGCTCCCAGTGGGTCAGGCAATCACAAGGGTAAACAATCTATACACTTACAACCATTCTGTATCCATACAACCATTCTGTTTTTTCACTTTAAGTACAGTACTTAATAGATTGCATGAGATAGCAATTTTATTATAAAATAGGCTTTGTGTTAGATGGTTTTGCCCAGCTGCAGGATAATGCAAGTGTTCTGAGTAGTTTTAAGATAGGCTGTGCTAAACTATGATGATTATAGGTTAGACATATTAAATACATTTTCAACCTATCTTTTCAACTTACATTGGGTTTATCAGACTGTAATACCATCTCAAGTTGAGGAAGATATCCCTTTTTTTTACTTTTTTAACGTATTACTCGACATCATCCAATTTAGCTCCCAGGAGTTACAGATTAGTCTTCTTTCTGAGATACAGCAATCTTTCTAATCTTATTTGTAACACATTTATAAATTGCCTCAAAGGGACACTTGGATCTCATTCTGGAATTCTCTGTGTGCTCAACTGGCTGATGTCATTATTTTGTCTACTGTCAGGTCATCCATTTTTTTTTCAGGGGGCATATCTGAATATTGACCCAGCTGCACACTTCATCCTTGCCACCTTTGCCATCATAGACAGATATTTAGAGGGATACTGACTAGAATTTGGAGGTGGAGGCATAGAAAAACTAACTTTCAACAAAGGGCTGACCATAACTTGTCCTCTCCTGGTATAGAATTGCAAATAAAGAGTTCCACATACTTGATGTATGCCAGGTGCTCTGCTGAGGGCACTTTTAAATATCAGAGTATCTTAAAGGGAGTCATGATAGAAAATGATGGAACAAATTCCAAAATATATTTAAATTATTGTATTATAGACAAATATGAGTAAAACAAGTACTCAGATTCTGAGGTAGATTATATTGATAACTTCTTCTATTAAATAGATGTCAGATCCAATGAGGAAATTTCTCCTCCAAGGAGCTTCTTTTTGTATGGTAGCATAAAACAAGGCTTGATTATTTACAATGGTTTAAACCCAAAGTAGTTTAGTGCTCTACAAATGTATGTCAATATTTGATAACACCCTTTTTCTCCTCACTATCTTTCAAAACAGCTAATATATTAAATAATGAAATCAGTAAGTATTTATGAGACACAGGACTACTTTTTGATAAAAAGAGCAAGATAAAAAGGTTGAATTGCTGTTCCCCTTCCGTGTTTCAGTAAAATAATGAAAGATAACAACAAATATTATATATCTAGTTTCTACCATGTGTGAGCTAATAAGCTTAATCTTTCCCCATCATCCCATCTAATCCTCAAAAACAATTCTATATCCATAAGGACACTTTTGCTGTTTAAAGAAATTAAGGTGCTTTCCCATAGATGCATAATGATGAACAGAGTGATTCAAAGTGTGGGCTCAGATTCAAGTCCAGTTGTGGCTCCCGTTCCATGATCTTGGGTAAGTTACCCAACTTCCCTGTGCTTCAATGTTCTTATTTATAAAGCGAGGATAGTTTTAGTACCACGGCTTAGGGATTTTGCTCACAATTCTACCTGTAATAAGGTGTGTGAAATCTTTGACAGAAAACATAGAAAGTATTTAATAAGTGAAGCCACACAGTTAGTGTGCAGCAGCATTGTTACCCCCCTGACTTCAAAGCCCACAACCACTATACTCAGGCCATGGGTGAGGGGAGGAAGAACACACCAGGCAGCACAGGATTCAAATCCAGCTCCTTACTGAAAGATGCCTTGGCAAGTTATTTGAACCTCTCTTTGAACCTTGTATTTAATTATCCACAAATACTAATATCTATCCAATAATACTATTGAAAGTTGGGAAAACATACAATGTGTCTGCAACTGGCAAGCAAGGTCTAACTTGCTTCACTTGTTCACTGCTAAAGCCACTTACCTCTCCCCCCTCACTCCTTCATAGGCTACTTGGGGAAACAGACATGGATAATTGAAGAAAGTGGGAAAGGAGACAGAGAATAAATGCTTAAGGTATTTAGAATTACCGAAGACTGGAAGGATCAGGGAAGTTCTCAGAGACTAGGAAAAAACAGAGCTAAATGTTGAGTTTAGAACAGAGAAGGAAATAGGCACATAAGAGACATGGCTGGAGCCAAACCACAGGTGTGGAGTTCACAGTTTTATGTTCAAATTCAATCTATCACATTAGGAAGGATTTTTGAGCATCAAACCAGAAAGTTTGGAATTGATTCAATATGCAATGAGTTTTACATGGGGGATTTATGATAAACCCTATGTATGATTCAGGTAGTTCAAGTTAGGAAATATTATCATCTGTTTTCAAATTAGATTTTATATCATAAGAATCACCATGAACATTGTAATAGAAACAAATAAGTCCAATTAATAAATCACTCCTATACATAGCTCTTCATTCTTTACGCAGTCCTAATTAAATGTCTTAGAGCACACATATTTTTATAATGATTCAGGTTCATATATTTTTCACATATATCAATGGTACTATTTCACTTTTTAATTATACATGTAATAAAAGTTAATGCAATAATTAAGGGTTGACATAGTAAGAAGGAAAAACGACTTGATTGTTATTTATTAGTCATTGTTGAACAGAAGGACAATGGCAGCAAAGGGAGAAAAAGCTTAGGAGGGATTCATGGTAGGCTATTCAGGAGGCTATTATCTGGCAATAGTTGGTTTGTAAAACTTTGGAAGAGCCCTGAATCCCCCGTCTATCTCTAGGTTATACAGGATATGAGCAGTGTTGTGATCATACAAGATGCCATACAAAAAGATTAGGATAGAGTGGGAAGGAAACAAAGCTCTAAATTGAAAAAGTACCAATTTTGTCTGGGTAAAGGTGACTGAAAGGTATCCATAAACACATTAAAGACTTAAAAATTGAACATTTCTTTTGCATTTCTGATTTCCTGTTTTGTGGGTTAATTATTAGACAAGTCTCATATTTCTTTGAGTTAATGAGCTACTTCAAAGCAAGAGCAATACATATAACAAATACTTAAATGATATTTTTTCAATGATTCATAGTTAGACTAGTGATTAGCATACAGTTAACACTAAAGTTTTTTCTTAGTTTTTCTTTTTTTTTTTGTAAATTGAGTTATAATATTATTTGAAAAATGAGGAATTTTCTTCTGATTTCTAGATTCATGTCCAAGTTTTTGATGGATGTCTTCCATTATAAATTCACAGGAACCTTGAACTGAACCTATCCTATATGGAAATCCATCCTCTTTTTCTACCTTTTCCCTCTCCTGTGACCTCCCAACAAAGGGTACCACATCATTCACCTAGAAAAATAACTACCTTTCACATCTCATACATTTAATCAGTCTCTAATTTCCAGCAAATTATCTTCCTGTAATTTTTATCAATTCCATTCTTCCCTTCCCATCTTCGCTGCTGGAGTCTTGTGTCAAGCCTTCATTTTTTCTTACTTTGCTTTCCCACAGCAGTTTCCTAACAGGCATCCTTGCACCCAGTAAGTCCACTTCATATCTATTGCTTCATTTTTGCTATGGGTTTTGTTTTCAATATGCAATTTAGAATATGTCACTTCCCTCTAAAAATATCATTTCATGATTACCCATTGCTTTCTAATGTTTAGCATGGCATAATGGGCCCTTGGTAATATGACCATGGCTTTTCTCTCTATCCTCCATCTGGCTCTTCCATACCCTGGGCTCTATACTGGAGGACTAGAAATTCCTAAATGTAGCATGTTGCCTGAGCCTTTGGAACTCCTGAGCATGCTGTTTCCTTTGCTTGGAAGTCTCTACTAGTTCCTACTCTATACACATTATTAACACATATTCACCATTCAAGATTCAGGTTTCCCCTTCCCATCAGAAAAATAATTACTCACCTCTGAGATGATATTGTATGTCTCTCTTCCTCGCCTAAATAAGAACTTATGATTAACTATCATAACATTTAGTGTCCTTTACTCTGCTGTGAATTCCTTGAAGAGTTTACCTATTTCAACTCTGTGTTCCCAAAACTTAACAGAGTACCTAAGTGTAGTGTAATTGTTTGTTAAATAAAAGTATAGAAGAACAAAAATTAGCAATATATCTAGTATGGCCCTTGTGGATTAGCACTAAAGAAATTGAATGAGAGCTGTTACTGTGATTTGTCTGTATTAATGAGCTAGCATTAGCCATTCTGAGAACTCCGCTCTCTTGACACTATTACTCAATGATCTTTCTATCAAATCCTGGACAATTTCCAGGTAGTTCTTACTGTGTCACTGTTTATAGAGGGAAGTGCAGCCTGTCTTTGAGATTTCACGTGCCAGTGCTCGCTATCCTCATGAATATCAATGCCAGTTTGCTGGTTATTTCTTCTTAATTCACTTACCTTTTGCTCCAGAGAGTTGGATGCTATACTAGTAGTGTTGCAATTTATATACTGAGAAGAGCAAATAACAGAAAATAACCCTAACCAAGTAAGCAGGGTTGGTTGCGCATATTCTAGGCGCACACAGTTTTTTTTTTCATTTTAGTGTAATCTGATTGAAACAATGTTAGAAACCAGTGCATTGATTATATTCTCTTCTACTAACTCATTAATTCAACAACAACAACAAAAATAAATGAACAACAGGCATTCCCAAGATAATACAAGGACTATGAAACATAGTGTACTCATAAAAGCAAAACACCAGTTGATTGAAATATTATATTTCAAACAGATGGGATAGTATCATATGAACATATGTGAGTCATAGTTTACAAAAACATTGTATTCTAACTAATTTGACCCTTAGATCACAATGCAATATTGGAAAAGAGAAATCGTATAAATCATTCCACATAAAAGAGTTTTAAAAATCTTGATAAATAATGGTCACTGAGAGTTTAGAATTTCCCACTCACAAGTTTAAGTTCTTTATATGTATTACTTTTTATAGCAACCCATTATACATATTATTAATAACCTTGCTTTACAAATGAGACAACTGAGAAACCAAAGAAAATATTTCCTGACTCTCTCAAAGACAGAAACATGTATATACCAGAGTCAAGACTCAAATCCAGAAAATGTCTCAATCCTCTAATACTTCTTAACTATTCCACCACACTGAGAGTTGAGTTTAATATTACAACCTAAACATCCATCTCTTTGAATTATTGGTTTCAAAAGATTTGATGTATTCATCTATTATCAGTGGCAAATCAGTCACCAGTCTTTACCAAACACCTACTACCTTTAGAATCACATTTAATAATGGATAAAACCAATATGGTTACAAAAGAAAAATAGGATCCTTATCCCTGACCTAGGTTAGCTTTGAATTTAACTTGACATCTAGTAGAAGAAGACACTAATTGATGTGATATAATGGTAGTTAAAATACCTGGGCTAGGAGTCAGAAAATCTCTCAGTTTAATGGTTTAAGCCCCAGCACAACACACTGTGTGAAGGCAGGATCCTTTGGTGATTCCAAAGGTGACTTAAATTTCCCTGGGTCAACCTCCATCAGTAGCTACTTCACTGGTCTCAGTTTTGCGATCAGTTCCTAAGGCTGCCATCATCCATAGGCAACTACCATCCACTTCAGGGTGGGTCTACACAGTAGAATGCCCCAGCATTTTATATATAACATAGTTTCAGTAAAGAAAAGGAACAACAGAATGGAATTTCAACACAAAGCTAAAACAAGCTTCAAATTTAACTTCTGTCATAAAGTAGCCTCAAATTTTCTAGCCATAACCCACTGCAGTGTTTCTCCCTGGCATGTACTCTCTCTCTGGGAGAAATCAAAGAAATCATTTCAGAAGAAGACTTTAAAAACAAATATTGATTTTTAATAAGCCCCTGGTTTTAGACTTTGTCAGAGTAATCTCTTCCTTTTTTCTTCACATTTCACTTATTCTTCACACATAAACTCCTCATTTCCCATTTCATAAATAAAAAATATATTTTAAATGATTGTTTTCTCAGGGCGCCTGTTGGTTAAGCATCAGACTCTTGATTTTGGCTCAGGTCATGATATTTGGGTTGTGAGATTAAGCCTCATGTAGAGCTCTGCCCAGGTGTGGAGCCTGCTTAAGATTCTCTTTCCCTCTCCCAGAGCTCCTCCTCCCTCTCCCCCCAAACCTTACTCTCTTTCTTCCTCTTTAAAATAAGTAAATGAGAGGTGCCTGGGTAGCTCAGTCAGTTAAGCGTCTGACTTCAGGTCAGGTCATGATCTCAGGGTCCTGAGATTGAGCCCCGTGTCCAGCTCCCTTCTTGGTAGGGAACCTGCTTGTGTGCTCTCTCTCTTTCTCTCAAATAAAAAATAAAATCTTTTAATGAATGAATAAACAAACAAACAAATAAATAAATACTTGTTTTCTCTTTACATTTTTTTTCTAGGAATGTTAAAAATGTTTCTAAAGAGAAACTCAAACATTACATTAAAGTATAAGTTAGAAATTTAGTTGGGTGGATTTTTTTTTTTTTGGTTTTCAGAAATATTAATTTTATTTATCCTGAGGAAAGAGTAGAGAGAGAGATCTGATAGAAATATACTAAAATTTTATTTTTTAAACAAAGCATTTATTTTTAATTACATAATTTGATATTATGTGCATTTGAGGTAGTAGTGAAATCTCTTTCCGAAGATAAGAAAGATAAGAATGGGGAGAAACAGAGATGCCTGAGTGGTTCAGTGGTTGAGTGTCTGCCTTTGGCTCAGGGAGTGATCCTGGGGTCCTGGGATTGAGTCCCGTGTCAGGTTCCCTGCAGGGAGCCTGCTTCTCCCTCTGCCTATGTCTCTGTCTCTCTCATGAATAACTAAATAATCTTAAAAAAACTAAAAGAATGGAAACAGGTGTGTGTGGAAGAGAGAAAAAGTGAGGGGAAAGGGAAAGATGAAAATAAGAAAGGAAAACACATCAACATAATAGCCATGAATATATGACATAGAGACGCAGAGAAGAGAAGGCAGAAAAAAGGAAATGAGAAAGAAGCAAAACAGAGATCTGAAATTAGAGTTAGATACCTTGATGAAGCGAGCTTATCAATTGTTTTATTTTTATTTATTTATTTGTTTGTTGTTACTTTTTTGTATATTTTAAAATATTTTGTATATTTTAGAATATTTATTTCATCCCGTCAAGTGCCGCCCTCAGTGCCAATCACCCAGTCACCCCACCTCCCTTTCCATTACCCCTTGTTTGTTTCCCAGAGTTAGGTGTCTGTCATGTTCTGTCACTCTCACTGATATTTCCCACTCATTTTCTCTCCTTTCCCCTTTCACTATTTTTTATGTTCCCCAAATGAATGAGACCATATAATGTCTGTCCTTCTCTGATTGACTTATTTCACTCAGCATAATACCCTCCAGTTCCATCCATGTCGAAGCAAATGGTGGGTATTTGTCATTTCTAAAGGCTGAGTAATATTCCATTGTATACATATACCACAGCTTCTTTATCCATTCATCTTTCGATGGACACTGAGGCTCCTTCCACAGTTTGGCTATTGTGGACATTGCTGCTAGAAACATCAGGGTGGAGGTGTCCTGCTGTTTCACTGCATCTGTATCTTTTGGGTAAATCCCCAGCAATGCAATTGCTGGGTCGTAGGGCAGGTCTATTTTTAACTCTTTGAGGAACCTCCACACAGTTTTCCAGAGTGGCTGCACCAATTCACATTCCCACCAACAGTGCAGGAGGGCTCCCCTTTCTCCACATCCTCTCCAACATTTGTTGTTTCCTATCTTGTTAATTTTCCTCATTCTCACTGGTGTGAGGTGGTATCTCATTGTGGTTTGGATTTGTATTTCCCTGATGGCAAGTGATACAGAGCATTTTCTCATCTGCTTTTTGGCCATGTCTATGTCTTCCTCTGTGAGATTTCTCTTCATGTCTTTTGCCCTTTTCATGATTGGATTGTTTGTTTCTTTGCTGTTGCATTTAATAAGTTTTTTATAGATCTTGGGTACTAGGCCTTTATCTGATAGGTCATTTGCAAATATCTTCTCCCATTCTGTAGGTTGTCTTTTAGTTTTGTTAACTGTTTCTTTTGCTGTGCAAAAGCTTCTTATCTTGATGAAGTCCCAATAATTCATTTTTGCTTTTGTTTCCCTTGCCTTCATAGATGTATCTTGCAAGAAGTTACTGTGACCAAGTTCAAAAAGGGTGTTGCCTGTGTTCTCCTCTAGGATTTTGATGGATTCTTGTCTCACATTGAGATCTTTCATCCATTTTGAGTTTATCTTTGTGTATGGTGCAAGAGAATGGTCTAGTTTCATTCTTCAGTCTCAAAGGAGCCACCAAATCATCAGTGAGTAGGAGGGGGTGGGAAGCAAAACACGTCGCCCTATAAATAAGCACCTCTGGTTTTCAGAGGAGAGCCTCAAACATCTGCTGGACACCAGGTCTATGTACTTACTCAGCTCTGTGCCTCAAAAATCTAGTCTTGCAAAAACCAAGCTGGGACATGTATGTGAGATGCACATGTCACTAAAAAAATAAAAGAATGGAAACAGGTGTGTGTGGAAGAGAGAAAAAGTGAGGGGAAAGGGAAAGATGAAAATGAGAAAGGAAAACACATCAACATAATAGCCATGAAATAGTCCTCCAAAAATCAGGAGACCCAGGTTTAGTGGTGTCTGTCTCCTGGGAGCTTTGTGACCATGACCTCTCTGGGCATCGGTCTGTAAAAAAAAAAAAAAAAAAAAAAATTCCAATTTTCCCAGCACCATTTATTGAAGAGATTGTCCTTTTTCCAGTGGATAGTCTTTCCTGCTTTGTTGAATATTAGTTGACCATAGCATTGAGGGCTCATTTCTGGGTTCTCTATTCTGTTCTATTTATCAATGTGTCTGTTTTTGTGCCAGTACGAGACTGTCTTGATGATCACAACTTTGTAGTACAACTTAAAATCTGGCATTGTGATGCCCCCAGCTCTCGTTTTCTTTTTCAATATTCCCCTGGCTATTCGGGGTCTTTTCTGATTCCACACAAATCTTGAGATTATTTGTTCCAACTCTCTGAAGAAAGTCCATGGTATTTTGATAGGGATTGCATTAAATGTGTACATTTCCCTGGGTAGAATTGACATTTTCACAATATTCTTCCAATCTATGAGCATGGAATAATTTTCCATCTCTTTGTGTCTTCCACAATTTCTTTCAGAAGTGTTCTGTAGTTTTTAAGGTATAGATCCTTTACCTCTTTGGTTAGGTTTATTCCTAGGTATCTTATGATTTTGGGTGCAATTGTAAATGGGATTGACTCCTTAATTTCTCTTTCTTCAGTTTCATTGTTAGTGGATAGAAATGCCACTGACTTCTGGGCATTGATTTTGTATCCTGCCATATTGCCAATTGCTGTAGGAGTTCTAGCAATCTGGGGGTGGAGTCTTTTGGGTTTTCTATGTACAGTATCTTGTACCTTAATATTTCTTGCAGAGCTGGTTTGGTGGTCACCTATTCTTTCAGTTTCTGCCTATCTTGGAAGCTCTTTATCTCTCCTTCTATTCTAAATGAGAGCCTTGCTGGATAGAGTATTCTTGGCTGTGTGTTCTTCTAATTTAGTGCCTTGTATATATCCTGCCAGCCCTTTCTAGCCTGCCAGGTCTCTGCGGAGAGATGTGCTGTTAATCTAATATTTCTCCCCATATAAGTTAGGGATCTCTTGTCTCTCACTGCTTTAAGGATTTTCTCTTTATCTTTGGAATTTGCAAGTTTCACTATTAAATGTCAAGATGTTGAATGGTTTTTATTGATTTTGGGGGGAACCTCTTTATCTCCTGTATCTGAATGCCTGTTTCCCTCCCCAAATTAGGGAAGTTCTTAGCTATGATTTGTTCAAATATGCGTTCTGGCCCTCTGGCCCTCTCAGTGCTCTCTGGGACCCCAATTCTATGTAGATTTTTCCTTCTGAGGCTATCATGTATTTCCCTTAACCGTTCCTCATGGTCTCTTGATTGTTTTTCCTCTTTTGTCCTCAGTTTGTTCCTTGCCATCAATTTGACTTCTATGTCACTCTTTCTTCCACCTCATTAACCCTCATCGTTAGGACCTCTAGTTTGGATTGCATCTCATTTAGTTGATTTTTAGTTTCGGCCTGATTAGATCTAAATTCTACAGTCATGAAGCCTCTTGAATCCTTTATGCTTTTTTCCAGAGCCACCAGTAGCTTTTTTTTAAAAAAAGATTTTATTTATTAATTCATGAAAGACACACAGAGAGAGAAAGAGAGGCAGAGACACAGGCAGAGGGAAAAGCAGGTTCCACACAAGGAGCCCAATGTGGGACTGGATCCCAGGACTCCAGCCCACGCACTGGGCTGAAGGCAGGCACTAAACCACTGAGCCACCCAGGGATTCCCCACCAGTAGCTTTATAATTGTTTTTCTGAATTGGCTTTCTGACATGGAATTGTAGTCCAAATTCTGTAACTCTGTGGCAGTGAGTACTGTTTCTGATTCTTTTTGTAGTGAGTTCTTCCTTCTAGTCTAAACCATTTTGTTCAGTGCAGAGTGAAACAGAAACTGCTTAATAATGATAGGAAGATGCTTTACACATTCTTCACCATACAGCCCCTAAGTCAAAGATATACGTACATGCAAGAAAACAGAGCAGCTCACTTTCTAAATCCCTGAAGAGCTGTTATTATAGAAAAGCTGTTATAAAGTGGTTTTCTCTGATCTTTATTTCTCTGATCTTTATTCCACCAATTCAACCTATCCCTCTGTTCTAATAATTTTCACCATCAATGTTTTCCATGTAAAACCATCAAATCTACCCAAGTTTTAGAAAAAAAGTCTCAATGGACTGATACATGTTGACAGGTACATTCTAGGAGCTGATCTCACATTGGTTAAAAGACAGCATTCCAGAATCAGCCTGCCCATGTGCAGAGCCAAGCTCCACCACTATGGCTGTGTGAAAAGTAGTATCTCAGTTTCTTCTTGCATAAAATAGGAAATAACGGTAGTAATAGCAGTACTTGTAGGAATGAGAGAATTAAATGAATTAAAGTGTCTAAAGTGTGCAGGGCAATGTCCATACATGGTAAATAAATCTACTGGATCATACAGGTAAAATAAATAAATAAATAAATAAATAAATAAATACATACATACATACATACATACATAAATAAAGGGAGGGGACTGGGAGATGGTGGTGGTGACGAAGTTGTAGTGGAGGGGGAATGTAGTCTACCTGAGGGGTCCTAGAGGTTAAATCCTCTTGGTTCTGAGTATATTAAGTTCTGTATGTTAGAAGATGCTCAGTCCCAAGTTTATAAAAACAATACTTGTAGAGGGCCCCATCAGTGAGCACCAAAACGTAAATGAGATAAAGGAGGGGGGCAGAATGGGAATGAAGAGAGAATATAATGTCACAGAATGAACCAGCACGGTTTACCACTTGTTTCTGCGTGCATGCTGGTCATGTTTTAGAAGGTATTAACTTCCGCCATTGTAGAACAACATGAGGCAGAGAAAACAAACACAAAACAAAAAACATATGTTGTATATCTCCCAGACTTAAGTTGAGTATGTAAAAGGGAATCCAGAAGTGGACAATATATCTAAGACCTGTAATTGTAGAAATATGAAAGTCAAAAAGGAAGAAACTTAAAAGTGAAGAGGTGGTAAAATATTGTATCTAAGGTGGGAAAAGAGAAACTATTGGAAATTTATAGTCTGATATAAAAAACAAGTTGTACTGGAAAAAGAAAAAAAGGGGGAGGGGATGAGTACCCTCTAGCTCTATACACTGTAAATCCCTCGACTTCCCCTGGAGCTTTCCAGCGCTGCTGGGTCCAGAACTTGCTCTTCCCCTGTCCTTCCAGCTGGTCTTCTGGGGGAGCGGCCTGCTGTGCTGATTCTCAGGTGTGTGCACCTGGGGGAGCCCCCCCCCCCCGCCAGGTGCCGGGCTCAGTGGGAGCTGCTGTCCCCGTGAGGCCCCTGTTCCCTGGGGCCCGGCCCCATCCCAGGCACAAGGTGACACCAGGAGGAACGACCACACTGGCGGCGGCAGCTCCCCAGCCCTGGAGTCTGCTCCCGCAGTAACTCCCGCAGCTCCTAGTCCTAGTCCGCACCGGCCTGGATGCTCCCGGGGCGGGGGCGCCGATCTGCACAGCTCGGGGCCCCTGGCAGGAGCGTCCTCGCTGTCCTGGGCCCTCCCCGCCTCCCTGTCCCGGGGGGAGCGCAGGGCCCTGGGCTGTGTCCCCCGCGCCCTGGGTCTGGGGCCTGCGCCGCTGGACTCGCGCTCCCGGCCTCGGCTCCCGAAGGCAGCAGGTGCAGCCCCCTCCCCCGGAGCCCCCCGACCCAGCGGCTTCTCCCGAGGCCCCGCCGGGGCGCTGCAGCCCTTCCCCGAGCTCGGCCGCGGGGTGTGGGGCGCTGTCCCCCGGGCGCACCTCCTGTTAGTGACCCCGGGAGACTGGGGGCTCCGCGGCCCCTCCTGGGATCCCGCCCGAGCTCCCTGCGAGCGCCTTTCGTCCGGGACGAATCCGGGCGGATCTTTAAAGCTCCCGCGTCTCGGGGCTGGGCTCTCCCGAGCTGGAGGCTCTGGCCGCGGCCTCAGCCCGGCTCCTCGCGGGCCCCCCCCCCCCACCTGATCCTTCTTTATTTTTTTTCCTCCCGCCATCCCACCTTGTTAGAAGCCAAAACCCTTCTCTCTCTAGCGTTCGGGCTGTTCTCGCTTTAAATCTCAGGTCGAATCCGTAGGTGTCCAGGGTGTTTTGAAGGTTATCTAGGTAAGCTGGCGGGGCCGGGTGACTCGGGGAGCCTACTCCTCTGCCGTCTTGCCCCAAAAGCCCTATTGTTTAATTTTTAATTATAGGCTTTAAAATATTATTATTTGATATATGAATAATCATAGTTTTTTTCAACTGCCTTTATTTAACCAAGGCTGAGGTTTTATTCTAGGTGAGTGGTACTCAAACGTTTTGATCTTAAAATCATTTCATTCACTTGACAATTATTGAGGACCCCCAAATTTTTAATTTTATGGGTTATTTCTATTGCTATGTAGCATATTATGAATTAAAACTAAAATTTTATAAAACTAAAGCAATACATTAAAAAGTTATAGTAAATATTAATTTAAAAATATTTCAAGAAATAACATTTTAAAAATATTTTATGTATTTATTTATTTATTTGAGAGAGAGAGAGAGAGAATGCACAGAGGGAGCATGTAAGGGAGAAGCAGACTCCTCACTGTGAAGAGAACCCCATGCAGGACTGGATCCAAGGAACCTGAGATTATGACCTGAGCTGAAGTCAGCCAACTAAGCCACCCAGGTGCCCCAAGAAATAATATTTTATACCCATATTTTCCAGAACAACAAAAAAATTTGAGGAGAATGACAGTATTTTACATATTTTAAAATTTCCAAAGATAATCTAGCTTAAAAGACAGTTGGAGTTACCTATCTGCTTCTGTATTCAATAAACTGCAGTCTGTTGTTTTGGTTGTTTATGAAAAAAATTCAGTTTTATGCAGATACGGAGATGGAATATATAGAACTTCATTAACCCTTGCAAAAAGGCCTCTCAGATCCCTCAGTTCTTTGAATGTATTTTGAGAACCACTTCCGTAGACAAAATCAGCATGATTCAGTTCTGTAAATGTCAACAGAGCAAGCACCTGTGTTGTCTGCATCACTGTGCTTTTGGTCTCCTGACCCATCAGGTGTTTGAAAGCCTCTGAAGCCCCAGTTGCAGGCAGACTTCATTTCAGAGTTCTGTTGGGATGGAAGCATGTTTATCATGGAGGCTGGATGAGTGCTGAATCCAGCCAGTGGATTTATTCATGTCACCATCACAAATCCAGAATAAAGAATCAACCAGCAACATGTTGAGATTTAATAGTGTAGTCACAATCTGCCCTAAACTGTGCATCTCCTTTAAATTTTATCTTGAGTCATAATTATGTAGACCTAATCCTAACCTCCATGTCATTTTTCATTTGAACAGATGTTGTACCAGGTCCAACTCATTCTATGCTTTTGTAACTGTAAAATTGATTATTCTAACTAAGATGTAAGACTTTTGCATTAATCTGTTACTTTTCATATTTCTGAGTTTGTTCCATCATTCTATCCTGTCAGGATTGCCCTAAATCTTCCTTCTGATACCTGGTCTATTAGCCTTTACTTTTAGATTTATGTCATTTCGTATCTGTTGTGAAAAAAAGTGTATAGCTTAAAATATTGTATAAACCAAAAGATGTCCTTAAAAGTATATAGCATATTTTAAAAAATGTGTAGTGTTATAAAGGTTGTTATAGTTATTAGCATTATTAATGTAAAATTATTAATGTAATGATGATCTGGGTGAGGCCACAGAAAAAGTGTGCCTCTTATTCAGTGTACCACCCATCTTCCCTTTCCAGAGCTTTTCTCCCTGGCTGAAGCATCTATTGTATCATGAAGGACTGACTATAAAAACTGATAGAAATTGATAATGTTTTAAAAAGAAAGTCCTGGAATCCAGAGTCATTTAAGGCATTAAAAGGGAACTTTCAGATAGGAAGAAGGGAGCTATAATGGGGCAAGAGAAAATAATCCATACACTCCAATGTCTTTCTTGGTAAGGTAAGCAGCTAACTAGTGTAGGAGAGGAAACATCTCTTCCTCTAGCCATCTTAGGTCCCCGAGTTGGAGCCCTGTAAGTTGGACTCACAACAGATTCATAAGAGAAAGTGTATACATTTATTTAAGTTTTACATGGCATTGGAGTCTTCACAAGGAAATGAAGACCTGAAGAAGTGGGTAAGCCTAATTATTTTTATAGGTTGGAGGAAGAGTGGAAAGTTACAAAAAAATGTGATAGGACAAAAAGATACGACCTAAGGGTGATAAATGGGGGAGCTGTAGGTGGGGGGACTTATTAAGGCCAGTTTGTTTTGATTCTCTCAGCATCCCTCCTTCTTCAACTCTTTTCCTCTAAGTATAGGAGGACAGCCTTCACATGAGGGCCTTATGACCTGCTTCAAGGGAGACTGAGAATCTTTCCTATACCTGCTGTTTCTCACATTCCTTCACTTTAATATTCAATATGCCACCATGCCATATTTTGGGGTAGTGTGTCCTGAACCTCATTAGCGGCCTATGACTTAGTCTTCAGAGTAGTACACAATTCCTAGAAATAAGATGGAGGTTCATCAAACAAAGAAAAATTCTTAGCAAATATGAAAATATTATAATACTATAAATCACAGGTATTTTATGCTTTGGGAATCTTCTTCCAAAGCTATGAAAGAAAAGCCTTCAGTCCCAAGATGTATAATGTCTATCAGTTACTAACATGATGAAATGCCAGGAAATGCTTTGACTGCAGGATCAAGGTGTCAAGACAGAGTAAATTCTTACTGTGGCAAATAATAAGAATATTCAGATATAGACTAGATATTAACATCTATTACAACTTCCATGGCAAACCAAATATATTCTAAAATCTGAGCACTTTAAGAGTTTCTGGTTACCATTACCCATTCACATGAATCAGACTCCAATAATTGTCTCCATTAATTATTATACTCTAAGAATAGAGTTAGGGAGAAAGATATATTTACCTATGTTAGTACATGTGTATACAGCATCAATAGTATTGAATTTACTTAAAGAGATGAAGTTTATCCTAAATGATAAAATACTTGGGAAATGACTGGTGAAAATGTCTATTTTTCTTCTTTGTTTCATTGAGTACAAAATAATCCGTCAGAATAGAGCAAAAAGGATTGACTGGTAATATTGAGTTTTAATATCCATCACTTCTTTTTGTGTCCCATCAATCATCCTTGAAAATCAGTCAGTGAAGATAAATAGAATTTTTAATGTCCTAGAAAGCACCATTTCTCTCTGTTGTCAGATACTTTATGGGGAGAAGAAGAAAAGGGGAAGGGAAGGGAAGTACTCCATGGAAGAGGAAACCCTCAAGGAAATGGAGAACTGCAAGGTTGCCTCTCCCATTCATTTCCCTGGTTTAGTGCCATTCCCCCAACCACATGGTGTCTTTCTTTCTCTTTCTTTCTTTCTTTCTTTCTTTCTTTCTTTCTTTCTTTCTTTCTTTCTTTCTTTCTTTTCTTTCTTCTTTCTCTCTTCTTCTTTCTTCTTTTTTTCTTTCTTTCTTTTTCTTTTTCTTTTCTTTTTTTCTTTTTTCTTTTCTTTTCTTTTCTTTTCTTTTCTTTTCTTTTCTTTTCTTTTCTTTTCTTTTCTTTTCTTTCTTTTTTTCTTTTCTTTCTTTCTTCCTTATATAGGTACCATCCTGGGCATGTGGGGCTTGACTCATGACCTTGAGATCAAAACATGAGCTAAGTTGAAGAGTCAGATGCTTACAAGACTGAGCCACCCAGGTACCCTCAAATGATACCATTTTCTAATCTACTCCTTAACCTCCAGATCTCAAATCTTCCCTCTCAACCGTCTTTATCCTATATCCACAGATGTATGGGCACAGGGAAATATATCAGACCTGCAATACATGTTTTATAACTAAATGAAAATTTAAATTACATTCTCAGATTACCTGTCTGCCTTTGAACTATGATGGCTCTAGTCCAAGAATATAATAATTAGTGGAGAAAACTCAGATCTTGTAGGCATAGGTTTGGCATTCATCTGGGTTACGAGCTTCTTGCATCCTCATATAAATGTGTCAAATTATACTTTTGATTTAGAAGGCACTAAATTCCCATTGCTGAATTCCACTTTCTAAATGCTGATTTTGTAAAAATTTAGAAACTTGGGATCCCTGGGTGGCGCAGCAGTTTAGCACCTGCCTTTGGCCCAGGGCGCGATCCTGGAGACCGGGGATCGAATCCCACGTCGGGCTCCCGGTGCATGGAGCCTGCTTCTCCCTCTGCCTGTGTCTCTGCCTCTCTCTCTCTCTCTGTATGACTATCATAAATAAATTAAAAAAAAATAAAAAAAAAGTATTAAAAAAAAAAAAGAAACTTTAGTAGCCCTAGAAATAACAGGAGAAAAAAAAAAAAAGAAAGAACAGGAGATGAGGAGAACCTTATCATGTTAGAGATGAACAGGAGACCCCCATTCATGTTAGAGAGATATGAATTGGTGAAAAAGAATGGTGGCATCAGAGTCAAGATGACTGCTCTCACCTAATTTCTGAGTCAGTATTCTTTTCAGTCTACCCAACAGTTTAAACTCTTCAGTATTAAAAGCTTCAAAGAAGAAAAGAAAAATCTTTGGATGTCTTTGTAAACTCCATAAAGACCCTCTTATATTGCTATTACTAATACCTCCATATTACCTTGACCTTAAAAGGATCCTATTTATTCCTGTTTGGAGCATTCCAGGTTGAGAGCCACCTCAAGTACTCTACAGGATGGCCTGCCCTCCTTGAGAAATACCTCATGCTATGGCTTTTCATGAGGCTGTTTCTGACCCCTTGACTCAGTGCATTTTAGAAAATGTTTGTGACTGGGAGTTCTAGTGCAAAAATAAGAGAACTATGAACCATTTTCACCTTAGTTTAAATCAGGAGATAATTTTAGACTTATTCACATATTTATCCATTCAAAAATAAAAATATTTCTGACATATCTATGCTATTATTCAGCAAATGGCCCATTCATGAGAGAGCACACATTTTCAGTTAAGAGCGAGGAATTAGGGATCCCTGGGTGGCACAGTGGTTTGGCGCCTGCCTTTGGCCCAGGGCGCGATCCTGGAGACCCGGGATCGAATCTCACGTCAGGCTCCCGGTGCATGGAGCCTGCTTCTCCCTCTGCCTGTGTCTCTGCCTCTCTCTCTCTCTCACTGTGTGCCTATCATAAAAAAAAAAAAAAAAAAAAAAAAAAGTAAGAGCGAGGAATTAGAGGAGCCTCAGTTAAGTGCTGACTTGATTTCAGCTCAGGTCATGATCTCAGGGTCATGAGATCAAGCCTTGTGTGGAGCTCTGAGCTGGGCATAGTCATGCTTGAGATTCTTTCTCTCTCCCTCTTCCCTTCCCTAACCTCTCTCAAAAACCAAGAAAAATGAAACCGAGAGAGAGAGAGAGAGAAAGAGAAAGAGAGGGGAATTAATAAGAAGCAATTAGTACAATGGAAAGCTCTGGCTTTGGGGTGAGTTCTATGGCCCAACCAACTTGATTTCATGATAGATCTGTGACCCTGATCAAGTTAATACAGATGTTAAAACATTTTTGTTATATTATTCCATAAAGGAATTTTGAAGGATTAAGTACTCAACTTGTACACTTTTTAAAAAGATTTTATTTGTGTATTTATGTATTTATTCAGAGCATGCAAG
Organism: Canis lupus baileyi; assembly: GCF_048164855.1. Taxonomy (NCBI): domain Eukaryota; kingdom Metazoa; phylum Chordata; class Mammalia; order Carnivora; family Canidae; genus Canis; species Canis lupus. The sequence goes on along the minus strand of NC_132843.1, from coordinate 33,737,898 downwards.
TGGGGGGATGGGCAGATGGAGAGGGAGAGGGAGAGAATCTCAAACAGACTCCAGGCTTAGCATAGAGCTGGACACTGGGCTCCATCTCATGACCCTAAGACCACGACCTGAGCCAAAATCAAGAGTTGGATGCTTAACCAACTGAGCCACCCTGTGCCCTCAACTTGTGTACTTTTAGATTGATATCTAAAAATTTCATCCTAAATTTAAATTTTTTATAGGATATAATTCTCAGCTTACTTTAAGTAATGATGTTTTAAATAATGATATATTTCTAATAAATATATCCATTGAGGCGTAAAAGACATTCTCTTTTTAAAAACTACATGAACAGGGATCCCTGGGTGGCGCAGCGATTTGGCGCCTGCCTTTGGCCCAGGGCGCGATCCTGGAGACCCGGGATCGAGTCCCACATCGGGCTCCCGGTGCATGGAGCCTGCTTCTCCCTCTGCCTGTGTCTCTGCCTCTCTCTCTCTCTCTCTGTGACTATCATGAATAAATAAATAAAATCTTTAAAAAAAAAAAAAAAAAAAAAAAAACTACATGAACAAGTTTTCTAGTAGTTAAAAATGTGACATTGTTCCTATTCTTCCTGGGAATTATATTTCCATTAATTTTTTTCCACAGAGTCCATCCTAATATAACATATTTTTATATCTTAACATAATCCTATAATAATTTTACTTTTTCTATAGTAGTAGTTGTCACCATTAACAGACTGTTGATGTATATGCAAATGTGTGGCATTTTTACTTTTGTATCTCTCTCCAATTTTTTGTATCTCTCTCACCTTCTAGAATGTAAGACCCTAAAGGGCAGAAGTCCATTTTCCTAAATGCTGTGTCTGAAGCACCTGAAAGCAGGATGTGGCACATTATATAAAGCAGTGTCTGGTCCATAAAAAATATTTTCGAATAGAATGAATGAGTATCAGGAAGGGAGCATAGGGAGTTCTAGTGAGGAGGAATGGGTTTTGATTTAAATTCATTGGTGAGAGAGCACCTCCCAAAGGAAGTCACATGTGTTTGATAATCTGAGACAGGCAAACCAAGCAGTTATCTGGGCATAGAACATTTCAGCAAAGGAAATAGCACCAGCAAAGACTTCCCTGGACAGGGTCATGGCTGGAGAGGCTTGAAAAACCCTCAAGAAGTGTATGGCTGGAACATATGACAATGACTCAATAGAAGACAAAATTAGAATAGAGATAACAGAACACGATCCTAAATGGACGGAGAACAAATGATGGTAGTGAGAATAAAATGAAGATGTATTGCTGAATGCTTAATCTGGATGCATTTTTAAATTGTCTTTCTGTCTTCCTCTCATTTTGTAGATAAGAAAAATTACATAGAAAGTTTAAGTAATTTTATTAAGGTACCACAACAAACCAAGAGACAAATGGCAGTATGTCTTAGTGACCAGACCAGATTCCCGTCATCTTCCCTACTCCACTGACAGGCTTCAATATCCCAAAGGGAAAGCATTGACTTGTCAACCTCCATCTCTGTGTAATTAGATTATATCATTCCCCAAAGTTTCAGTTCAGTACTTTCCATAAATATTAAACTCCTTTGGGGGTCAGAAAGCTGAGGAGAGTAATAATAAAGTAGTGTGATTTTATGCAATATTTTAATCTTTTAAAAAATTTGTAGAAAATTACTCCTTTCTATAAATTCCCTTTTTCATAACTGCTAGTCTCTGCCTTGGGGTAAATACCTCTGACATTCCAAGCAAGGTGATATATAATATTGTCAGATTTTTCATGTAGGTAAATTTGATGGTTTAATACTGAATTATGCAAAACAAGAAGCAGTTGATTTAAATTTAACTTTAAAATGAAAGAGTAAATTATTGGAATATCTGAATAATAAAATGGAAATTTAAATAAGGAACATATGCATGAAAAAAGAGGAGTCGAATCAAAATGGGTTTGTTTTTTTAAAAAATGATTATATTTCATCTCTTACCATACTTTTGTATGAACATTGAAGATGCAATTGCCTATTATTTATTGTATGTATTTAATGAATATTTTATAAAGTCTAAGCAATCACTACATTTACATAACATATGTTAATGGGATGACCACTAGTAACAGAAAAGCGTCTTTGATACAAAATCCATCAGGCACTTCCTGATCTGTAGCTTAATATTAAGTTAATGTCCATTTCAATGGTGGGGAGAGGGGAAGTATCTTATTTGCTAGCAAAGGTCATCCGCTAACTGGAATAATCTTAGAAATAAAAATGACAGAGTACAAGTCCACCAAATATTCTTTATTTCTATACCTAATTACTCTTACTAAGATTACAATGGATGACTCAGTGTTTCTAATTTTTAAATGTCTACCTATATGCACTCCACTCTTTCTTTGTATTCATAAAGCCAGTGAAAGACAAACTAATTTAAGAAGTGCTGATGTGCATGAGTGTGACAAACCTCCCATCACTATCTCCTGTCCCAGATTTTTCATGATGACCACAGAATTAAGCTGAAAAATAAAACAAAACAAAACAAAACACCTTTACCCATCATTTCAGAAATACTCCTAGCTAGAGAATTAATTTTAAAATGTACAAAGTTATACGTAGATTTCCACCATGTAGACTGCTTCAACTTGTAAGAAGTGAAACAGGTGTGGATTTTTTTTTTTTTTTTTTGATAATTCCTTGAGGTGTTCACCTTTAAAGATGTTTTATTTTTAAAAAATGTAGAAACATCTTTCATGGAAATTAGAAAGAAAAATAGTAACATTAAGACCTTAGTTTTTCAGGAAATGATTGATTATTCTTTGCGGGGGTGAAAAGGGTGACATTTTATTTTTCTTCATTTGACATTTTCACATTTCCTTCTGATGATCTTTTACTCCATATACTACAGATTACTATGTGTTCAACAAAATCCATTTCCTTTCCTTCCTGAAATACGTCTAAGCCTCATGGCCCCATAAGTATAATGAATTGATCTTTGACAAGGAAGTAAAGGCAATATAATGGAGCAAAGATAGGCTCTTTAATAAACAGTGCTGAAAAAAGTGGAGATTCACATACAAAAAAAATGATTCTTGACATAGACCTTATACAGATCAAAAATTAACTCAAAATAAATCATAGACATAAATGTAGAATAAAAACCTATAAAATCCTAGAGGATAACATAAGAGAAAACAGAAGACCTTGGGTATGGCAATGTCTTTTGAGATTCAATATCTTGGCATAAGGCAGAAAAAAAATAAGAAGCTGGGCTTTATTAAAATTAAAAATTTCTGGGCACCTAGGTGGCTCAGCGGTCGAGCATCTGCTTTTGGATCAGATTGTGTTCCTGGGGCCTGGGATAGAGTCCCACATCAGGCTTCCCATAGGGAGCCTGCTTCTCCCTCTGCCTATGTCTCTGCCTCTGAATGAATAAAATCTTTAAAAAAACTAAAAACTTCTCTTCTCCTAAAGACAATATCAAAAGAATTAGTTATAGACTAGGAGAAACTCTTTTCAAAAGACACATCTGATAAAAGACTTATGCAGGAACATCTGGGTGGTTCAATCAGTTAAACATCTGACTCTTAATTTTCGCTCAGGTCACGATCTCAGGGCCATGTGTTTGAGCCCTGCATGGACTATATGCTGGGTGTAGAGCCTGCTTAAGATTCTCTCTCCCTCTCCCTCTGCCCCTCCTTCCCACCCTTACTTGTGTGTTCTCTCTCTCTCTAAAGAAAAAAAAAAAAAAAAGAAGGAAGGAAGGAAGGAAGAAAGGGACATTCAAAATATACAACGAACTCATAAAACCTACAATAAGCAAACAAACAGCATGACTTAAAAATGGCTAAAGACTTTAGCAGACACCTTGCTGAAGAAAAAAATCTACACGGCAATTAAGCATATAAAAATGTGTGCCACATGATATGTCATCAGGGAAATATGAATTAAAACAACAAAGCACCATTCTATACCAACTAGAATGGTCAAAATCAAGACTATTGACAATACCAAATGTTGGCAAAGATATGGAGCTAAAGTTCAAATAAAGAAACTTCCATTCATTTCTGCTGGAAATGCAAAGTGGTACAGGCACTTTGGAGGACAGTTTGGCAGTTTCTTAGAAAACTAAAACATATTTGATATAAACATATCTAGCAATCATATTTCTTGGTATCTATCCAAAGGAATTGAAAACTTAGAACCATAGGGCACCTGGGTGGCTCAGTGGTTGGCATCTGCCTTTGGCTCAGGGAATGATCTTGGGGTCCTGGGATCAGGTCCCACATCGGGCTCCCTGCAGGGACCATGCTTCTCCCTCTGCCTATGTCTCTGCCTCTCTCTCTGTCTCTCATGAATACATAAATAAAATATTCAAAAAAAGAAAAAAGAAAACTTATAGCCACAAAAAAACCTGCAAATGATATTTATAATAGCCTTGTTCATAATTACCAAAATTTGGAAGCAATGAAGATGTCCTTCAATAGGTGAATAAATAAGTAAACTGTGGTATATCCAGACAGTGGAATATTATGTGGTGCTAAAACAAAATGAGCTATCAAGCCATGCAAAAACATGGAGGAACATAAGAATAGGTAGGTGTGAATAACTAAACTTGCCTATTAAAAGAAAACAATTTCCAAATTGCCTCTTGAACAATATCCAACACTATGTAGTATACAGTAAACCCACCTAAAATGAAATTATTTAAAAGCAAAATAATTGGCAAAGATAAAGTAGGCAAATTAGAAACAAAGCAGTAATTATAATATTGGTATCAGACAAAAAAGACAAAAATAATTACATGAGATGAGGAAAGACACTTTTTAAATAATAAAAGCCACAAACCACAGCAAAGATATTACTGGTAACAATACTTATACACCAAATAAGACTATAATTATCTATAATTCATGAACATATACATCATTCTCAGCACAAAGAGCAGTGGACAAAATATAAGAATATGAAACAGTTAAAAATAATAAAGTAAATCTTATTGATATATGTATCAAATACTACTTTCTTATCAATATATTTTGCTTTATTAAACACATTAATTATATTTTAAGGCCCCCCAAATATTAGTAAGTTACATAAAGTGCAGTTATTAGAAGTAATACTCTCTGATCACAAGGCAATAAAACTGAAATTAAAAATAAAATTAAAAAATCTCCACCAGCTGGAAATTGAAAAGAGCTTCCTACTTATCAACTCATACATGAAAGGAAAAATACAAGTAGAAATCATAAATTTCTGAAGAAGAATATAGAACTATATAGAAGATAGAAAGTAGAGATCAGAGGATAATTCATATCTACAATAAGTTTATCAACAAAATTTAAAAGAATAAAAATAAATGAATGAGTTAATGAAAAAAGTAAACCAAAGAAATAATAAAACAACCAGGGAAATAATACAGACAAAAGCAACAAAGGAAATAAAAGAAAATCCACGGATATTATTATTAATCATAGTAATCATAATGAAACAAGCATTAAAATCTTTTGAAAACAATCTACAAAATAGACAAACTGAAAACTACTTTAAACAAAGAAATAATGGATACAGGAAAAAAATTATAAGGAGGAAACTGTACTAATAAAAAGGAAATTGAAAACATCACAAGGCACACTTCTTTGAAAAGACTGAAAATCTAAATGGAAAAGTTGTTGGAATAATAGTTTCCTAAAACTGTGCCCAGCAGAGTTAGAAAACTTGAATAGATAAATATGCACAGAATAAGCAGAGAAAGGTTACCAAGGAACTACTTCTATGAAAAAGACAACTGGCCTGGATGGTTTCATAGGTTCTACTAAACTTTCAAAAGCCATATGGTTCCAATGCTATATTGTTTCAGAGCATAGAAAATGAATGAAAATCTCCCAAATTATTTTATAAGGGAAACATAGGATTGATACTAATCCAGGTGAAGATAACCCAACAAAGAAAACAAACATTACTTATGGATAGGAACTTGAAAATCCTAAATAACGTATTAGTATATTCTAATACCACATTAAGGAAAATAAGGCATTGTGACAAAATAGATTCAATCCTGGATGCAAATTTGGCTTAATATATGGATGGCTATTAAAATAAGTCATCAAAAAATGTTATCCATTAATGGTTTTCAGGAGAAAAATCATGTGATTATCTACATTATACTGAAAAAAATCTTTGAAGAAGTACAACTCTGATTCCTTATTGATTTCAAAAAAGCAGAAATCAATTACTACTTCCATAATATGATGAAATATGTAATATATCACAATACTAATGCCAGTATTTTACTGTGAAAATAAAAGTTGTTCCCACTGAGATCAAGAAAAAAGTCAAAATGATCATTGTCTGCACTGCTATTTAATTCTTTCCTGGATAGATGAATTAACCAATGAATATTAACAAGATAAATTATGAAACAAGAAGTGGAAGCTGTTTCTATTTGTATATATATATATGATAGAAACTCCTAAAATGTATGATAAAAATAGCTCAAATAATAAAATCCTTTAGGAAAGTAGAGAGTTTAAAATTAGCATATACAAATCAATAACCTTCATAAAAATAAATATAACTACCCCAATGGCTCTCTTTGATACAGAGATTCTGTGGTCCAATGCCAGTATTTATCTAATTCATACACACAAGTCTATATTGATCAAGGGTTCTAAGATACCTAAAGGGATACAACCGATTTTTGTGCTTGCTTCCCATCATCCCATCCCATTTCCTCCTTAGCATTCTTATTTCTGGCTGATGTACACAGCCTACAGCTGAGTTCAGTAATACTATCTCTGAGACAACTGCTAAATGTACACTGGCAATGATTTTGACTCTGAGTGAATCTCTGAATACAATAAACCTCTTTATATTGTCCAGAGTTTCAGTACTTTGTAGAATATTTCTTAACTATTTCAAATACATACTTATATACAAAAAAACTCACAACAAGCCTGTCTTATTATTGAAAGACTTTTTTTTTTTTTTTTTTTTTTTTTGGTAATCCCTGAAAAATGTTCTGACTCTATTGATGCAGCAACTTTTCTAAAGTGTATGGAAAATATGAGATTGTTCCTCTTCAAAATTTTCCAAAGTGACTCATAATCTTTTACAGAACAACAAAGTCATACAGAATAACTCTAGGATAATATTTGTGAAATTTATTTCTGGTAATATATTGCCCTCCTTTCCTAAGTCTTTCTGAACATATAATTTTTTCATGATTTCCAGGTGTATTTTTTGTCAACTGATCCATCAACCTGGTTCACACTCAAGTTTAGGAATTTTGTATACTACTCCTCAAGGGATACTTAAACAAACAAACAAACAAACAAACAAACAAACAAAAAACCAACAAAACAAAACAAAACAAAATACAGCCACTGGGTGGCTCAGTAGTATCTGCCTTTGACTCAGGGTGATCCTGGAGTCCTGGGATCAAGTCCCATGTTCGGCTCCCCACAGGGAGCCTGCTTCTCCTTCTCTCTATGTCTCTGTCTCTCTCTTTGTGTCTCTCATGAATAAATGGATAAAATCCTTAAAAATAAACCAAAATGCATAATAAGAAATGGGTATCTACACTGAATATTAGGAATGCCTGAGAGGTAGATGTGAGGTTGGGGTTTTTAGAAGCTCTTAAATCACAATATTTATAGATGTCCTCTTTTTAACCAAAAGATTGACTGCTGAAATTTATTATTCGCTAGGACAATATCTCTTAATATTGTGTACAGGTGGGCAGCCCGGGTGGCTCAGCGGTTTAGCTCTGCCTTCAGCCCAGTGCGTGATCCTGGAGACCCGGGATCGAGTCCCATGTCAGGCTTCCTGCATGGAGCCTGCTTCTCCCTCTGCCTGTGTCTCTGCCTCTCTCTCTCTCTCTCTCTGTGTCTCTCACGAATAAATAAATAAAATCTTAAAAAATATATTGTGTACATGTATGTATAGGATGGCATATTTGGGGAAGGCAGGAAAAACCTTCATTTTCATTAGATACTTAAAAACCAATGTGTTAAGACATTATAAAGCCTTTGTATAAAGATACAATAAAATATCTAAAAAGAAAGGAGGAGCTATTATTGAGTTTCTGCCAGAATAGCTCTTTGGCAAAAGAAAGTAGAATCCCCAGATTTTAAGGATGTAAACCTGTATATTATAAAATAAATAAAATTTAGTCTCCAATACAATCAATAGATATTTAGCAGATTACTTATCTCCGACATTGAATTTGACATGTGTTTAGGCGAGATTTTTTAAAAATTGTTTGTTTTACATATCATCTTCGCAAAGGGAACTGGCTCTTACACATCCCATCAGGCATCCACTTTGTAAAACACAAAAGAAACTTTTACAAATCAATCTTTCTAAAATTATCTTTTGAAGTTCTGGAACAAAGCTCAGCTGGCTCTCTTTTCTTTGGTTCTGTCTCAGTGGTAGGGCAGAGGATTTGAGAATTGAAGGGCTTTTTCAATTATACAAAAAGCAGCAGGTTTCCATGAAAGCACAAACTCCATCATCTAAATATATGCTAGGTATTCTTATAAATAAGTGAAGAAGTAAATCTTTGATTCATTTATTTCTGATACTGGTTTTGTGATTCTCAAGTGTTATATCAAATATATATATATCAGTTTTTAAAATGGTTATATATTCTTTCTTAAATTTGTCCCAAACTTCTTCACCTTTAAAATTCTTTCCAAAAAAAAAAAAATAAAATAAAATAAAATAAAATAAAATTCTTTCCAAGGTTTATAGAAATTAACTTAAACACTAGTTATACACAGTGTTTTCTAATGCTTCTTGGGAACTTTGAGGACTATCATGTACTGGCTCCTGGTTGATGAAGAATTTAAATATGTTGATTGAATAGTATGACACTTGCGTGGAGAAATTATCATATTGCTAAAGAAAAGCAGAGCTGGACACTACAGTGGTGAAAATAGATTTCAACAAAAATTATAATAGGGGAAAAAGAACTCCCTCAGTTAACTGAGGCTCAATACTGAGGCTCAATACTGAAGCTCAATACTGAGGCTCAATACTGGGCTCAATTCCAAATATAGGGACAAGTGGGAATGCATAGCCAAGAAGCAAGTTGGAAATTAGTGAATGGAAAATCAGGGGAGATTCTGGCTGAATAAACTTAATAGGATTCTTGCTGAAGGTCAGCCAAAGCAAACATGGCAGATGGAGATGAAGAACTTGATCAGATATCAAGGGTGACCATTTATCAATGTGGAAAATTCTCTCTAAACTGACTTGGTAGGGTACAGCTAAAACTTAGCAAAGCAGAGATGAGCATGGATGCCTGACAATCATGGCCTGGTTTAGAAGGAGGCTTCAGAGGAGCCTAATGAAGGTTTGGTCAAGGAGAGCCTTTGTTAGTATGATATTAAAATGAAGGAGAAGGTGAAGGCTGTGCTACACTACAGGATAAAGGCATGCTCATGAGTAGAACGTCCTTCCTTCTTTAAGTCTGAGAACACAGAGTAGCTGGGTTTGAGTAGTGGTAGAAGTCAAGCCTGAAGAGATGTAGTGAACCCATGAAGGACCACATTTATTCTTTATCCTAACAGTTGCTTACATATGAATAACTAGATTTTTTTTAAAAAAAAGATGATTCTGGTGTCACTGTGGAAGTTAATGGAAGTTAAAGAAAAGAGCTCCAGAGAAATCAATTTTAAGTCTATGGCAACAGGGATTTAAAATAAAAGATTCTAAACTAGTGTAATATCACAATTAAGACATTTTGAAAGATATTTTAGAGGTAAAATAAAAATTCATGGAAACTATGGAAGATATGAGAGGGGAAATGTCCAAAGACATCTTCAAGATTTTAGCCTAGATAATTGATTATCATAAGGTGGATGATGAGGCTTTTGTCACTTAGTGAATAGGTACATATCTCTTCACTTTAAGTAGAGTGGGTAATCTCCTTTTAGTTCTAAAGTTACTAAGTCTGAGCTGTCTTTGAAATTTAGTTGATTGACTAGCCAAGCCAAAAGTTCATTGTGAGGCTAGGCCTCCAATCTCCGCACTCTAGTTGGGAGTAAACCAGCCAGGCAGTAAGAGATAGAGGATACTGCTCTTTTAAAAACTCACAAAAAAAAAAAAAAATCCAAATTTTCCTTGATATCTACTTAATAAACATGTTGCTTTCAGTTTGTTTACCTGAAATATTTAACTCTTTAAGTCATCTGTAAGAAATGTTAATTTTCATTTCAAAAATTTGCCCTAAACTGTCAAATTAAGAAATACTTTCATATGAAGACTTCCTTTGTCAATGCAAAGACAGGAAGTCAACACTATTAAAGTGTAAACAGAAATTCTTTATCACTGGGTCAGATTCTGTTTCTTTGCATTTCTCAGCAGGTTTAGTCTAGTGCCTTGTGCAGGTTTGCTGAATTTAACTGTCTTCTCTGTTTTAAACATTTGCTGGAGCATGAACACATTGTTAAAAGAAACCAGAGCTGGGTAGTAAAATGGTAAAAATAGATTTTATTCAGGAACTATTGCAATAAGGTTAAAGAGAACTCATTATAGACCTGGACTCAACTGTAAACACAACAAGGAAAAGTGGAGATTTATGAGCAAGGAATGGGGGGACAGGCAATGGTGGATAGATAATTACTAACAGGAGTAGGGGAATTCTTACCAATCAGACTTAAAATGATTCTTGCTGAAGACAGTCCAGGGAGATCAAATATCATGAGTGGGAGTTTCTCACCAACTTGACTTAGGATTCTTGCTATCACTGGGCTATGCAGGTCTAGCAAGGGCAAAGGAAGGAAGAGAACTACTATATACAAGTCTTTTTCCAAGTTTCTTGCTTCATTCAGCATCCTATTTGTCTCCTAATAATGGACATTTACATGAGGAAACTATAATAGAAAAATTATGGATATTTTGTAAAATTATTGATTGGAAAAGAATGTGGAGAATTTGGAGGAAATATCCCCCAAAAGTAATGAAAATTAACAAAAGGACCTAAGTAGCAAAACAACAGTGACAAATAATTTTAATGAAAAAGCTGGCTAAGGATAAAAACTCATATAATCATGTATCTTTAATAACTAACAGAGCCTCAGAGATTATCTCCTTATTTTAAACACGAGGGAGATAACTAAGTCCCAGAATATGTATAGAACCTTTAGTAAAAGGTTCTCAACCAATACCAACTTTTACACCAAGGCAAGCCAAGAAGGATTCTATAGCTACTTTATATTCTCATTATGCCAAGAGCCTTATTTTTACTACAATGTAATTTTTATTAAAATACACTTAAAATTTTGATATATTTATTCCAGAGAAGTATCTGGCATTATTTTCTTTCTAGAAAACATTTTTTCTCCTCTAGAATTTTCTCTATCATTTGGTGGTTCATGTTGCATAATTAAACTAGTCACTCAGAGAAATAAGTCACTTACTAGATCTTATTAAAAGACTGATGAACTACATTGGTGAATAACTTATTGATGAATTGGTGAATTTTTATTAAATTGAATTAATTTTTTTTCAGCAATGACAATGCAGTTTATTAGCCATCAGTTTCCTGATTATCACGACCCCACTATTGGTGAGTATGAGCCTCTTTTCTCTTTTAGACCAAATAAAGACAGTCTAAATAAGTGGCTGACAAATATCGTTGATGTTTATGGAGAATAAGAAATATGTTTACATTATGACCCAGTACGCATACACATAAATATAGAGCTTATAAGCTACCATAATACAAGCTTTGAGAAACAGTATTTGTCCCTACTTCTGACTGTGTACTCTCATATTTTTCATTCTATTCTATTTCTTCCTGATAAATGATGGCTGGAATACATTAAGTTGACTTCAGGATCCACTAATGGATATCTACCTGCATTTGAAAAGCTCTGCTCTGGATAATATAACTGATGTTGATTGTATGCTTATTTGGTCATTTGCTCACTTAGTGTCTGGATCCAGTGTCTGGATCTTCTACTGCAGAATTGGTTAACCATGTTAATGGTGCATTTGGAAAAGACTTTAGATATAGATATAAGTTTGTTCACCAGTCTCATCTGGTAAATGCGGAAACTGAGATCCAAAGAGTCAAAATATTGTTAAAGCCAAAAATCCAGGCATGTTTCATTCTTCCTATCCAATTTTCTTTTTATCATGCTAAGAGCAAAAATACTGCAATTGGGAACAAGTTTTCTTCCTCTCTCAAAGCAGAAAAGATGTTTTTAACATTGCTTTACTCCTGCAAAGAGCTACTCTGCAGGATCAGTTGGAAATTCCCAGAGTCTGCTATAGGACTTGTTGTCTAGAAACATATTACTGTTGAAAACACATCAAATGTTAATTCATGGGAGAAGGAAAACACATAGTTCTGGACCCCTCATGGCTGCTTGGTTGCCTAGATTGTGAGCAATTTAGACTATACACCTCATCCCTTATCCTCTTTATTCCCTTTGTCTGAGTATTTTCTACCATCACTTCCATGGGGTATGATCCTCTAATTCCTATTTTGCTCATCAAGCAATTTTAATTCAAGGTCCTACTGTGTATATAAAATATTATCCTATATGTAATAGGATATAAGGTATCTGCCTGAATACTGCTGTTGAAATGAATAAAATGTACTCATTTTTAAATGTCCCACAATTCAGCAAGACTTCATCAGTTAAACCAATTAGTAAGATTTCAGTGCAGGAAATTTATGCATTGTTAATCAGAAAGCACTTCCTCAAGGAGTTGAGTCTTATTTCTGAAGAGAAAATAATCACTTTGTAAAGTTTTAGAAGCAATCCTCTAAATCCATTTTCTAAATATCTCGCTTCTGGAATGCTGGTGACTTTGCATAACGCACTATGAATTACAGAAGAGGAGAAATCTCTAGTCTGGAAAATTCAACAGTATAATATATCATTTGTGAAATCACAAATTCACTCTGTTGTTCATTACTTTTCATCATCGTTTAAGCTTTCTATGCTTTGGTATTTGAAAAAGCTACCTTTGCTCACCAGCCTCTCCCATCTACAGCTTGAATAGGACAATATATGTGAATAAATTATAAATGGCTCTTTCAAGAGGAAGAAATAAGAAGAATATGATGATGATTTTTTTAGATTTCCATAAAGTACATCCATCATTTGAAATTAAGCTAACTGGACATTCTGCACTAACAGACAGCTAAAATTGTACCTTTATCTGGCTATAAATAAAATAGCTTTAAAGGAAGAAGTTTGAAAGTGGAGACACAGAGCACTTTATTACTATCAATTCGATTTCCCATCATTTTATGTCTTGTCTTTTCTAATGAAAATATTGGTTAATAATTTTCCATTGGTATCCTGTTTGAGGAAGGTAAAAATCCCAATAATTTACTTTTCATCTGCTCAAGCTACATAACTATAACTCAGTCTGGCTGATTTAATGGCCCCTCAAGGGGAAATTCATATTAGTACATTTTGAAATCGTACAAATTAGAGAAGAATATGCCTATTAAGGATACTTATTTCACAATTTATATAGGAAATGAATATTTTTTCAATTCTGTGCAGATTTGTTTGTCATCCTACTGACTGAGGTTTTTGAAGAGCTTTTCTCTGAAATGTTTGAAGGATTTGCATGTTGTTTTTCTTCCTTACATTCATCTTAAAATTATTTTTCTTTCAAATCTACATCAATTCTGAAAATTTAGATTCCCTTTATTAACTGACAAGAATTAGGGATATTATCTGATACCAATGAATGTTGTACCCAAAGGCATAATTGTTTTTCTTAAGTGACAACATTTTCAATCTTAGTAACCAATGCAATGGGTCTAGCATCTGCAAATCCACAGAAGATACCTATGAAAGGGATATTGAAAGGTATTGATTCTATTCTTTCATGAGAAGACTTCACTCAAAAATTAAATTAAGGAACTTAATTTAATTTAATTAGGTGCCAAATATGGATAAATTGAAGCTTTAATTTAATCTTTAAAATGAGTAACTCTAAGCATTAGACATTAAGTATGGTTTGATTTTTTTTCCATAGTAAAGTAATTATGGAATAATAAGAAATGTTTTGACCAAAGTCCTGATGTTCAACCCTTCGTAATAAACACACATTATTTTTTAATTAGTAATAAATCATTAGCAATAACTATTGCATGTAATTTGATCGGCAAAAAATTTAAATGCCTACATTGCCAAGCAATTTGCTTGTCCTCTAGAAATAAAAGATTAATACAGCACAGTTCAAGCCCTTAAGAAATTTTCAACTCAAAAAGAATTCAGACAAATACACAAATATTTATGTTATCTATGAACTTAGTTATTACTATAAAAAAGAAGCAAAGTGCTGAGAGGTTTTGAAAGGATGGGGAGGAAGTTCAGTGACCCCCTCTTAAAGTTGTATTCACTGTGATTTCAGATCACAGTTTCCTATGTTTAAAAGCCAAGAGAGGAGGTGTCTGGGTGGTTCAGTTAGTTAAGTGTCTGCCTTCAGCTGGGGTCCTGAGACAGGGGTCCTGGGATAAAGCCCCACACCAGGCTCCCTGCTGGGTGAGGAGCCTGCTTCTCCCTTCCTGCTCCCCCTACCTGTGCCCTCTTTTTTTCTATCTCTATCAAATAAATAAAATCTTTTAAAAATTCATTAACTAATTAAAAAAAAAAACCCAAGAGATTCCTGCTGTCCATTCTAGAATTCAGGATCCTTTGAGGAGACTTTTCAGAGAAGTCTGAATTTCTCAAAGACTTGAGTTATTTGAGAAAATGACCTAGGATGCTTTGTTTTGCTATGTCCTTTAAATTTTATTGTAACTTACTCAAAATTAAAAATCTTATTGTATGTAATTTTAGTTTAATATCAATCGGATATCAAGTTTTTTTTTTTTTGAAATACAGTACAGTGTTCCTTTCCTCAAAACCAACAATATAAATATCAGGTTCTCATTTGTAGACTGTATATTTAGTTCAAATGATTATTTATTATTTAGTTCAAATGATTATTTAGTTCAAATGATTATTTATTGATATCTTTATATGTTGAGAATTGTTTCTCTTCATGTTTTATTGGTAATCAAATGAAGGCAACTTGTGAGCATAGGAAACCAGGTAACTTTACTTGGAAAATTACATGGGTGGAAACAAGACATAGCATCAAATAGATTGCTCTGAATAAGAGATTTGATACTGGATGGAAAATTTTGAACCATGAAGGATTTGTGTTCCCTCTCAGTTACACAGTATCATAACTTTGATCAAGTCATGTACATAATTAGTAATTATCTCTCACTGTCCTCAAAGAGTAATGTTTTGGCCTCCCTTCTCTGCAAGCCTATAAAATTTTATCACATAGATATTTAGCACCTATTATGTGCCAGGTACTACACTATACATGGATATATAGAGAGAAAAACACAAGTGCTTTCGAAGCACTCCCAGTTAGGTGGAAAAGATAAATTAGCAAACAAGATCATGCAATGAGTTCATGATATAGAAAAACAGAAGATGCAGAAGAGGGCAATGTGGGAACATCTCACCTGACCTGAAGGGGAACAAATATGTGGAGAGAAACTATTCCCCATACTGAGTTTTGAAGATGGATAGAAGTTAGGCAAGTGAAGGAAAGAAGAAAAGACATTCCCAGAAGAACAAAAAATACAGGCACCCAAGTAATATGATACAACATGTGACTGAGTTGGAGCATTTCTGGAATCAGAAGTCCTAAAGATGAAATAATAATGATACAATGTGCAGAGTTGCAAGAGGGTGGGAAAGACTCCAGGTCTTTAAAGATCTGACTAAAGGTTTAAATATCTACAGTCCTGTACTCTTATCTGAGATAAAAAATATATATATATATATTATTGACTTTTACATTTAGATAGCTCTGAGGCAGAAAAGAGTAAACCTCAAATTTAGCTAATAATGGATTATCTTTAATAGACTTTTACTTCTTTTAGGATTATTTATCATAGGAAGCCTCTTTATCCACAGGATTTCATGCCAAAAACCCAACAGAATTCTTGATACCTATCTCAACTTGTCCTATATTAATCACTCAGCAAATTCTGTTGTTGCTACCTCCTAAAAATATCTTGAAACTGTCCCCATCTCTCTGTAACTGCCATTGCCTTCTTATTCTAAGCTACCCCCATTTCCAATTTAGACTAGCTCTTCCAGTTGTTTTTACACGGAGTCCAGGAATATCTTTAAAAACACAAATTTGCTCTTCTTAACATTTTCCAGTGTTGTCAGTTATTATTAGGATGAAGAATAAAATTCTAAGAATAAAGATTCTCATGGTCTTGCTACTGTTGCTTACACACTTGTCACATTCCACCTCCTTTTGGGTTTCAACCAAATCTACCTTATTTTAGATGAACGAACTTCCTAAGCCTCTTTCTGCCTTGAAACATTTATGCATATATTTTAGCCCTAAACGTTCTTTACCTCTCCACTCTCCATATTTGCCTGGGTAGGTCATACACTGGTCCAGTTTCAGCTTAAATATTGCTTCCTTAAGAGTCCTCTTTGATTACCTAGAATAAAAATATGTTCTACTTTCATACATTCATTCAGAACCTTGACTATACCTTAACGTCACTTATCAATATATAACTAAATAACCTTTTAAATTATTTGTTTAATTAAAGTATCATAAGGATAGGAACTTCAATATATTATTCACTAGTGTTTCCCCAGACCTTGTGTTATGCCAGGCATATAGTAGATGCTCAATAAATATTTATTGAATAAAGACTGGATGAATAAATATTTCTAGAAAAGAATTAATCGCTTTTACATTTTGCTACAGTTAACTTTAGAGTCCTAGGGAGTGATTAGACTAATAATTAATCAAAAGTGTGTTAGTGTCTTCCCTAGAAACTCCCTATATATGTTAATGGCTATTTCTTGACCTAAAATGGTTACCAGAAGAAAATTTCTTTGAAAAATTAAAAGCACTATACTAATGTCAATTATAATTTCTTCTGCTTTCTCTTTTTACTATTTCTCCTCTTCTTCTCTATTCAATGTTAATTTATTAACACATATTTGTTGGGTAGCTACCATGATTTGGGCGTTGTATAAGGCATGGTAATGGATGGTACCCAAAAATAAGCAGGAATGCATTCCTCTCTGAGCCTCTCTGCCTAATTTTATTTCATTATCTGTAAGAGTTGATAATTTTTCTTTATCCAGAGTCAAATTATCCTTTTTTCCTCATTGCATTAGGATAACTTGAGGTCATTGTATAAGTACATCAATCACATAATTTGATTAGAAGAAAATTGGTCTTAAGGACCTATCCAATTGTTTCTTTGGGTTGCTTTTTCCTGCAGAAGGAAAACAACTTTCACAACCCAGGAATCAGTTATCACTTTGTTAATCTACCTGTCCAAACATTTATTCAGTTCTTATGGTGTCCAGAAATTCATATGACCAACAGGTTTCCAGCTATACTTACCTATCCTATCTTCAAGGTACATATTCTTTTATAATTGACTCAGCTGTGAATGCTTTTCCTCTTTTAGTGTTTTAGACTTCCAATTTCACTTACAGACCATGCATGAATACTGCATAATGCATTCACCTGAAAGATTTATATTCTTTCTGAACAATTGGTAAAGACTTTAACAAGCTCTACAAGAAAAGAAGAAAATGTCATATAGAGATTTAAGTCTTCCTGAATGATTTAGGAAATTCCAAAAAAAAAAAAAAAAAAAGGGCAAGGGCTTCACTTAGGTGGCGAAGTACATCAACAATATGGACAGGTCGTCTGTGGATAGCACCATGTCTAATGATTATGATTGCACCACAATATATGAGTGTGAAAAATATCAATGTGATTAGACCGGTGTAGGAGAACGGTACCACATTAAGTATACATTTCTCAGTATCTTTGCTGAAACACAAAATTCCTAAGCTAAGAATTTAAAGGAAATAGTGTGTTTGAATCAACTGAAATGGTCTGCTTAGTGTCTAAAATGTACACTAATAGAGTCACCTCTTTGTGTCACTAGAAAATCCCTGTTAAAATGTAAATGCTCAGGGGAGAGGTAATGCCCAGAACCATTAGGAGTCATTTATACATTAGCATAGATTAATGTGTCTGATTATTCTAGTGAGCAAACCACAATGCTATGATCCTTAGAGCAGCACTGAAGGGATAGCATGAGATTTGGAGAAGTGGGGGGTATTATTACCAGGTAGAATAAGTGCCAGAGTATAATTCTTGAAGGAAATTAAGGTTTAAAAAACTGAAATTGAAGGATTGCATTAGTGGCTCTGGAATGCCAAACATATTAGAACAGAAAGGAAGTAAGTATGGAATCAGATCAGAAATTGAACTCTGTTTTCACTCTGGCCCCTGATTTTCTTTCCACTTATCCTGTAACGCTGTCTTGTTTGCTATTCTCCAGCCACACCAGTCTTCCTTCAGTTCCTGAAATATCCCAAGCAAGCTCTTCCTTGAGTTTTAGCTTTTGCCAATATGCCATTGTCTACCTTGAACACCTTTCCTCTGCTTTTCACTACAAAGTTCCTTTTCATCCTTTAGCACTCTGCTTGTATATCACCTCCCCAAAAAGGTCTTCTTTTCCCAACTTAGCTGCTCAACACATAAATCCCCACCACCTGTGTAACATACAGATTTATTCTCAATATCAACACGTGTCTTTTCTCCTTAATAATATTTATCAAATTCCACATTGAAAACTGTGCTGTTTTTTGTCTGTCTTTCCATGTGGGATATAGGCTTCATGATGGTAGGGACCATGTCTACCTTGTTCACTGTATTTTACACAGAACCTAGCATAGTGAATGGTTTACAGGGAATGCTGAAAATACTTGTTGAATTAGAGAATGTGTGAATGACTTTGGTGTCCTCTTTTCCCCTCTTATCTACATTATATTCCATAATCACAGAATTTCAGATCTCTTTCCTTTCTCATATTTGATGTAGTAAGCTAAGCACTGCCCAGGCTAAACCCAAACATCTGCTTGTTCTGAAACAGCATTGGGTCAACTGAGCATGACCATGCTTCCTGGTCTCACTTTAGATATACCTCAAGTGGACTTTGAGTTAAGCTCAGCAAATACATACAGGTCATTGTCTACTCATTTTCTAACACCTCTAACACCAGCAACTTCTCCCATCTTCACACTCTCTATGACCTTGCTTATTTCTGCAGTCAAATGCTCTACCACTGAGCTATACCCCCGACCTTGCTTGTTTCTGTACTGAGAAAAATTGAAGCAATCAGAAGATAAATTTCCAAAGAATCTCAACCCTAAGAATCTTCCAAAGCTACCCACCTCTCTACATCTATACTTAGTCCTCCTACTAATTTCATTACTTAGATATCCATGTTCCTATATAAGTGTGTACCACACTTTCCAGTCAGTAGATCCCATCCTCCTTTTCTGCTGAAGAATCCCACTCAAGTAAAATTTTTTTCTCTTTTATGGAGCATTTTGCATCATCATAAAAACATGCTGCTATGTCTTGCATCTTAAATATTAAAAAGAATTTAATTTTTGATTGATTTTTCTCTGCCATTACCACCACATTTTCCCACTATCTATGCTGTAAAGCCCCTCAAAGAGTTGTTTATATCCTCAGTTCTAATTCTTCTCTTACTTTCTTCAATAAACTCTAGCCAGATTTTCAATCCTATCACTCCACTGAAATTGCTTTTATCAAGGTCAGTTTGACTCTATAGGGGATAATCCAATGGCTGATTTTCATTCTATCCATTTTGATCTACCAGTAGCAGTTGATATGGTCTACCACTCTCAGATTTCATCCAAACTTCTTTATTTTTAATTTTTTTTTTTACTTGACATCCATTTTTGGTTTTCTTCTAACTACTATGTCAGCTTCTCTGACTCCTGGCTGGCTCTGGTTCTTCCTTTTCTCCTGGATATTGGAGTGTGACTGTAAGACTCAGTGCTTGGTCCTGTTATTATCTTTCTATCCACATATTCTTTGTTGGTGATCTCCTTCAGCTTGGATGCTATTTATATGCCACAACTCAAGAATGTTATCTCCAACTCTTATTTCTTTCCTGAATTTTAGACCTGTATGTCTAGCTTTCTATTCACCTCTGCCATTTGGATTCCTAATAGACTCTGTCAAAAACTGACTTCTATTTTTTTCCACAAAGGAAAAGAATTTTTTTTTTCTTTATAGCCTTTCCTATTTCTATGGCAATCCCATCATTCAGGCCTAAAACTTTTAAGTCTTCTTTGAATCCTTTCTTTGTCCACACAACATGCCCTCAGGAAATCCTGTGAGCTTTTTCTCTCAAAATATATCCCACATCTGCTTATTTCTCACTATTGCTCCTGTTACCATATTGGTATACACCAGCAGAATCTCCATGATGGATTATTACTCTAGTTTCTAAGAGGTCTCTCTGCTTCTACTTTTATCCTGCTCTCCAGTCTATTTTCACCACAGCAGGCAAAATATTATTTTTAAAAAGTTAATCTACATTATGTCACACTGTTCAAAACCCTTCAGTAGTTCCCTATTCCACTTGGAGTAAAAGCTAACATATTGGCAAAGGCCTTAAAAGTCCTCAGAAACAATATCCCCTCCTCCTCTGACTATTTCTTACCGTTCTTCCTCATTCATTTGATTTCGGCCACATAAATCCCCTTGTTCTTTCTGGAACATGCCAGATAATTTCTAATCTTGGCCTGTTTGCACTTGATTTTCCCTTTCTGGGAACATTCTTTCCTTGGGATACTCACAGAGCTAACCTCATTACCTACTTCAAGTCTTTCCTTTGGGTATGGATGCTTCTTTTCAGTCAGGCTTATAGTAAACACCACCAGAACTCCTGATTACATTCACTATCTTTGTTTTTCTCACAGCATATATCACCTTTTAATTCACTATAGTTACATTTGTATTCCTTTGCTAGAACATAATCTGTTTTGGTCACAAAAGACTCCCAAGAATCTAGATCACTGCCTGGTTCATAGGAGCTGATCAATAAATTGAATGAATGAATGTTTAAAATACTGACCTTTCAACCTTGAATAAATTAGCATACATTGCTGACCTTTCCTCATCTATAAAGATGAGGTGATGACACTATTTCTCATAATTGTTCTGTGAGATAATATATATATGACTGCTTCACACTCTGCTCAAGACAAAATGAATATTGTAGTTTCCTCAGTAGAAGTCAATTGAACTGTAAGATAAAAATGATAATAAGGAAAGCTGTCAGGAAAAGACCACCTAGATTTTGTGCTTTTTTTTTGAAGGCCCAGAGAATCCATGCTGGAGAGATGGCAAAGTAATCAGAATGACAATTTATTAACTTACAATGATGTTACTGTCACTGCAACTGGAATTACTCAAAGCTTGTATGCTTATGGACATTTTTCCTGTGGCCAGCCTACATAAAGGAGAACAAATCATAATTATAAATCCCTGATTCAATTTACCATATAAAGTCTCTATCAAAAAAAAAAAAAGAGTAGATATGAGCAGCATACCATCTCCATGACAGCTATCTTACATGGAAATATAAAAGTTGCCTGTAAGGCATTGAATCAGTCCAAAGGGAGTTAGTTAATAGAACTGGAAGTTTAATGATGTCAGGCTAAGAACAAGGGACATCACCAGGACCACACTGGTTTTGAGCTGGAGGCTACAGCACCTCCTTCTTGGCTCCAGAGTGGACTATTCTTAGATCATTCCTGGAAATAATTGAAATAACACCTGCTGTTTTCTCAGTATATATAATAAACTAATCCCCTTCTGAATGACATTCACTGAATTGACATTCATTGTTTATATAAATTAACATAATCTTTTTTCTATTGAGTTCTGTGGGTTAGGAGTAATTATGACTCTTTCAGGTTGTGTTGCCTATTAATATTCTCACTTACATTCATTCTTTAATAAATAATGAATAAGCACCTAATGTGTACTGTGTACTCTTTTTGGAGCTGGGCTATAGTCATGGACAAGACAAAGTTTCTGCCCTCATAAAGATTATAATTCAGTGGAGGAGAAGATCACTCAAACTAATAAATAAACACATAATGTCAGGAGGATAATTTGGGGACATATTTTATTTGAGTGTAATCACACGTATCTATTTGATTGGCAGTCGCTTCCATGTATAGTCAAGTTCTTGCTAGCTCACTTGGTATAGCATCCAGAAATACTCCTACCTCTTTAAGAAAAACACTGATAAAATTTTGAATATTAAATGAGGGAAAAGCTTTGGAATGGACCACTGCAGGTGAGCAGCCCTGAAGCTTCAGGGTTTTTTTTTTTTTTTTTTTTTTATGTCACAGTCTATTGGCCTGAACCAAGTGCTGTCACTTTGACTAATTTTACAGAACTATTTGATTTTGTGCTTACATTGCTAGAGCATCTTCCTACCAAATCTTAAAGAGGTTAAAAAAAAAAAAGTTGGGTGGGGAGAAAGTTCACATTGGCACAAACCCAGCAACATTGCAACAAATTTGCAATTCTGGACTGTGTGTGTGTGTAAGGTTGCAAAGAGAATTTTCTCCCTTTAGTTACCAAAATTAATAATATTATTGACTCATTGTAAATAAGGTGAACCTTATACCAGTAAAGGCCAGTCCTACCACCTCATATGTGAAACGCTAATGAATATGGATCTGGCTTTAAATACCGTGTGATTCCCAGCTGTTTGCCCCAGGGAAGATACTTACATTCCTACATTGGACTCTATTTCTCCACCTGAAGAATGAAAATAATAACTATTCCTACATAAAACTACTACAAGGATTAGTTGAGATAGTAGATGTGAATTGCCCAGCATAGAACATAGTATACTGTAATCATCCCATAAATCTAAGTACTGTTAGTGCATAAATAAGTAAATCTTAGTATAAAGTACTGCTGTTGAAGAAGGTTATCAAGAGGACATGACCTCTGGTTGACCTGAAAACCCGCCTGGGGCAACAGGGGGCTCCTCACTCCTGTCCCTCTCTTTGGAATGTTTCATACTCCATTTGTATCACTGGAGACATTTCAAGATGCAGTCTTGAGAGATTAATGCATTATTGACACCATCTGGATGGTAACACATGAATGAGCCTAGTTAAGGCCTCTATATAAACTCTCAAGATGTTGGCAGGCAGGTCCAGAGAGCCGCTCATCTTGCAGAAGCTTAACCTCAGTTTCCATAAATTCCCTTGTTTTTTTTAAAATTGCCACCTACTAATCTGTAATATTCTGACTCTTTCTTCAGTTTTTCCATGGCCTCCAGGGACAAGGGTCGTTTTCTGAACCAACAATTGGGGATCCAGCCAGAAGATCAGAGAAATGGGTTGGAGGAAATAGGCAGCCTTGGGGGAAGTCCCAAATTGGCCATTGACCTCTGTGTGGGGAGGGGTGACCCATGTACCTGCTTCTGGACACTGTCTCATGCATATGGTGATGCTCCCCAAACAACTGCTCTAACGCTCTTGTTTGAGGAACTGTGCATAGACACTGTGGCAAAGGAGGGAAATGCATGGCTGTGCAAAGGGATGGACCTTTCACGGGTGCTTCAGTTGGCTACTGATGTGCAACTAGAAGCAGAAACTATAGTTGGAAGGCTGGAAGAAGTGCTAAGATTAGAGAAGGATGTGGGGTTGTTACTAATCTGCTGGCCTCAGGGCTGGCAGGCAAGGTGGGGGAGCAGGAGAATAAAGTGGAGACCATAGAGTGGCATTTTGCAAAGCTAGGAGGACACAAACTGCTGCAGATTAAGGTTTGAGAGTTTGTGACAAAACCTAGTTGAATAGCTAAGAGGTGGAATCCCCAGGGAAATGAGGAACATAAAGGTGAGGATGTTCAAGTAATTAACAAAGAAAGAGATGAAGAGTTCCATGCAGTGTGACCCCTCATACAAAGAAAACTTTAAAAATTATCCTAAAGTTCTGATAATAAATACACCCTTAATATCTTAGAAGAAAAAAAAAAAACACATGTTCTTTATTCCTTGACGATGTCAAGCTCCACCTCTTTGAAATGTATACACCCCATGAGATAACTAAACCTACCCTAAATTGCTTGAGCCTGAAGGGGAAGTGTGTGTGTGTGTGTGTGTGTGTGTGTGTGTGTGTGTGTGGTGGGGGGGGGGGGACGCTTTTAAAAAAATAGACCTATACAGAACTCTTTGCCCAAAATCTAGTCCATAGCAAAGTTATGTAACAACAATGTTCTTATTATTATCAATGCAGTTGTGAGATAGCACCATAACCATGGCAACGTCTAGTTAGCCATCTGTGACAACTGTATTCAGCTGACTAAAATGATCTGTGGTCAACCTAAGCAAGAAGACATGCACCAATTCTGTCATTTCCTGTAGATATAGATGCCCTTGAGGAAAATCACATGCCTACAACAGAAATACTTCTCAACATTTCTTTTTATACTCAGTAGTTATAATAAGTGGAAACTTAGTATGGAGTCCAATGACTTGTATTAATACTGTCATTTTTTTCCCCCAGTAGTTTAAAAACCTCTTTAGTATTCTGTTGGCTCCTAATGAGCACCCTTCCTTAAACAATTATAATAAAAGAGGGGCACATGGGTGGCCCAGTCGGTTAAGCATCTGCCTTTATCTCAGGTCATGACCTTGGGGTCCTGAGATCAACCCTGACACATTGGGCTCCCTACTCTGTGGGCAGTCTGCTTCTCCCTCTCCCTCTGACCCTTCCTTCTGCTCTTGCTCAGATAAATAAGTGGAATCTTCTTTTTTTTTTTTTTTAAAGAAATACTCATATTGGCATGACCTAAAAATTGGCTGATGGCTATAACTTGTGATCAAAAAAACTATTTTAAGCATATCTTAAAAGAGCTAACACAACTTGTTCACTGTCTCCAATTCTCTAATCTCAATTAAAAAAAAAAAGATGCCAAGTGTATAATATTCTCAGGAAAAACTTTCAGAAGTGTAGTGTTCCTCTTGGTATTTCCATCTTTTAGTGTTGTGTAGATCTACTTACCCAATGCCATATGTTTAGAAATTTGTAGAACTAGAATTCAAACCTATTTTTTAACTCAGTCACAGCTTTTAACTATTGTCTCCTAATTTACGCTGTCTTCAAAGAGAATCTTTATTAATCATGGCTGATTTGACTTAAGACTCTTAATTTAACTGGTGTAACTTTAACTACTATGTTAAAATGATTCCTGTAGAATAGAGGTCAACAGTTTTAACATTTCACATCAAAGTTGTCCATATCAGCATGTATTGACTCAGCATGAAATGAGAGACCTTTAGAAATTTTTGGTTTGTTAGAGTCATGTAAATAATCAAATTGAACATGTCCTACATCTATCCATGTTCTACAATTTTCTTCCTTTATTTAAAGACTGTCTCATAGTATGCATCCTCACTAGGACAAAGATATTCTTTTGACGTAGACTATTTCCCTGACTCAGCTATTTAAGCTAGTGTGTGTATGATTTACCTAGGGGAAGAAACAACCTTCTTTTATAAGTTCATGTTACAGTATGTCCTGCACAGATAGAAATTGCATACTGTAAAGGGACTAGATTAGATGTTAGAAGCAGAGTCCAAATTAGTATGTTTTCAAGTGAGTCTTTGAGTGGCAGACATTTTTTTAAAGATTTCTCTTTAAAAAGGAAACACCTGTTTTGAGGCAAAAATTAGCTATGTGGAAAATCAGTTTGAAAATTATGAAGTGCCACAGCAATGAGAGCAACTGTTTTTATAATGGACCATGTTACCTTTATCTTATTTGTCGTGTAAAATGACAGGAATAAATTTTCCAGACATGTAGGTTGTCTATAAAACTCAGACATATTTGCCAAGTTGTTAGGGGTTAGAATCATGCCCACCCTAAGCGAAGGTGACTCCTTGTCATGCTGACTTGGCTATCCAAATATTTCATATATTTTTTAAATACCTTCATTGTTCTTATTTAGATGCTAGATAGTAGCATTTTTTAAAAAGAAAATTCATGTTCCTTTATATCTTCCATCTAGGAATAGTGAAATTTCCCTTTCTCAGAACCAAGTTAACTAAAGGAAACTGCTCAGCAATGGTCATGAGGGAGAATAATAGACTAAGAAAGGCAAAGGCTTCAATTAACAGCATGTGGTCGGCGCAGCTACCTTACACTTCCATATATTCCCCCCTATGTTAACTTTTGAAGTTTGTATTTCCGGTGAGTTGCTCCTTTGTCCTCTTTGCTATCATCTTTTTGAGAATTGTCTATGCTAGTTGTTTCCGCCTTCTAAATTCCTATTAGCTCTTCAAGCTACTCTAATCTGACTTCCACAACTAATATTTGACTGGCGGCGGGGGGTTGGGGGGGGAAGGAAGCCCTAAATCTTCATCATGCTCTAAATCCAAAAAACATTTGTCTATTTACTCTTCTCAGGTGCAACCAATACTGTTGATGAGGACCTTGTGGAAGCCTTAATTTTCTTCGACGTCCTAAACTCCTGGGACTTAAGTTTTCAGGCAGTCCTCTGCTGCATTTGAAAACTCCTCCTCCTATATGTAGCCATGATGTCTAGACAATCCTCAAGGTTTAATCATAGACTCTTTTCTCACTTTTGGCTCTTTTCCTAGGCAATCTCTCCCATTAGCATGGTGTTTATCAGAACTAATATGCCTCTAATGCCTACATTTGTATATCTAACATATAAAGAACTATGTCCAACTTCTTTCCTCACCTCTAGACCTGCATATACAACTACTAGCTTGACCTCTTTCTATTGGGTGTCCTGATGTGTATCAGTTTTGACTCTTTCAGATTAAACTCATGATCTGACCTCTATTGAAAATGTCTTCCTGCAGTATTCTGTGTCAGTGAATGACACTGCTATTCACCTAGTAATTCAAACTCCAAAACTAGGAGTCCTCCTTAAGTCTTCTTACTTACCACTTATAGTCATATTATCATTGATCTAATACATTTGCACTATCATAAAGGCTACAGCTCCTCTCAAATTATTCTACAGCTTTCTCAGTGAGGGCATTGTATCATCCTTCTCATGCTCCAGCTTCTCCTTATCCCTACCTTGTAGCTAAAAAAAAGGCGAAAATTTGTAATTGTAGAATAGTGTATATCTACAGCAGCTTACTTTATACAAATATTATATAATCTTTAACCATCCCTTGGGCTATCCCCTGGACTCTAGAGATAATGACTAATATTGGCCAGGAAAAGCTGCTATGCCTTCACATAATCCCATATCTGAGAAAAAGATCTAATACTGCTTTTTAGGTCTTCTTATATACATAAGTGATTTTGGATCAGATGCAACTTTCTACAATTTGTGTTTTTAAGTCAAAAATCTGTCTTAGAGCTGGTCATGTCAGTAGATAGAGAACTTGTCAGGTCAGAACATAGCTATGTCAACCTTACTAGCTAACAGCTATAAGCTATAAGCTGTTATAGCTATAGCTGTTATAGCTTTCAAGCTATATCCTATATATCATAGTCTTTTTGATATGTAACTATGGATGATTAAATTATTTCTAAGTGATTTTTAGCCACTTCCTAAGGATGGATGACTTATTTCTACCTTTTCTCATATATAAACAACAATGCAATAAACCTCCTCCTTGGGTATGTATATGTTTCTGTAGACTACAGACTCCTATATAGAAATTGCTAGGCCATAATGCACATGAATTTTACATTTTAAAGAAAATCACAAAATTACCCTTGGAGCAGATATATTAAATTCCCTGTTGGTGTATGTCCGGCTTCATCCCCAAATGAATAATTATTCAAGAACTAACAAAAAATAATATAATTATTCTCCCAACACTAATAGCCATCACTGCCTTGCTCAACCTATACTTCTACATACGACTCACAGCACCGCACTTACCATATTCCCATCCGCAAACAACATAAAAATAAAATGACAATTTGAACATACAAAAAAAGACAACCCTCTTACCCCCACTAATTATTATCTCTACTATATTACTCCCACTAACACCTATACTATCTATTCTGGACTAGAGTCCTTAATTTTTATAGCTTGCTCAATACTAAAAATTCACTTTTTACTTTCGGCCAAATGAATGAAATATATCATTGATTTTGAGTTGCCTTAAATATGTTTTGAATTCAAAGCATAACCTATGGAAGTGTGTACAAAATAAAGTACCAATCACTCATTTATCACACAGTAGCCACTCACATGCAGCACATAACTAAGATGGCATAGAGTCAGCATCTCAGAAACCTCATCATCCCACCTTCGAATAACTGCCCTCTCTAGAACTTAAAATTCATTAGTTTTCTTAAGTCATGAATACAAGCAAACATCCCTAAACATTCAACTTAATTTTGACTGTTTAATACTTCTATAAATGGAACTGTATAGTCTGTATTATTCTGTATCTGGCTTCTTAATAATTGTTTTCTGTGAAATTCATACTAGTTTTACATGAAGCTATAAAAATTAATTTTTGCTTCTCTGATATGGCCCTGTACAGATTCCAAAATGTTCTATTGCTATTTACATATGTAGTTTTCATGAGTTTTTCTACTTAAATAATTTTTTAAGATTTTATTTATTTAACAGAGTGAGAAAGTGCAAGCAGGGGGAGCAGGAGAGGAAGAGGTAGGCTTCCCACGGAGCAGGGAGCCCGACACAGTGCTAGGACCCTGGGATTATGACCTGAGCTGAAGGCAGATGCTTAACTGAGCCACCCGGGCATCTCAATAATTTATTTTTTTAATAGAATAGTCTGGTCCATTCACTTTTTAAAAAAAATTAGTGGTGTATTTGGAAACATTCCTGCTGCCTTATTTTATGTTTTCTCTTCACTGTTTTTTTTTTCCTTCAGCTTTATTCCCACTTTTCCTCCTTTTTCAAGTATTATTCAATTCTTTTTTTATTTTTTATTTTTTATTTTTTTTATTATTCAATTCTTAATCCATGGAGCAACTCTTTCTTGGCAAATTAAGGGATTATTATAATGCTTAACTCTTCACTTCTAGATTTTTAAGTCAGAAATAAAGTTTCCAAATCTGATAATAACTTCACATATAATCTGGAGTCTGGATATCTGAGTCAAGGTACCAGTATAGTCTGGTTTTTAGGTGACTGCCCCCCCCCCCCCCCCCCCCCGCCTTCCTACTATTGTAGAAGGAGAGCTAGCTCCCTAACTCTTAACAAGGGCATGATTCCATTCATGAGGATGTACCCTCATGACCTATCACCTCCAAAAAAAATAATACTTATAAATACTATCCCATTGGGGTTTCAAATATGCATTTGAGGAGACCCTAACATTTTGTTTATCATAATGACTTTTCCTGGCATTTTGGAGAATAAATGTCTTTTTAAGCTGTAAGTTGGCTGGTCTTTGTCAACCTTTTAAGCTTTCCTGGGTATGACTCTCTCTCCTTTCTCTCTGCCCTTAAGTAATACTACCTATTTGTACTAAATACAATGCCTTTCCTCCATGCACAATGCTCCTTCACAAAGTGATCTAGAAGTTTAAAATGGGGCAGCCCTGGTGGCACAGCGGTTTAGCACCACCTGCAGCCTAGGGGCGTGATCCTGGAGACCCTGGATCAAGTCCCATGTCAGGCTCTCTGCATGGTGCCTGGTTCTCTCTCTGCATCTCTCTCTCTCTCTCTGCATCTTTGCATCTCTCTCTGCATCTTTGCATCTCTCTCTCTCTGCATCTCTCTCTCTCTCTGCATCTCTCTCTCTCTCTCTGCATCTCTCTCTCTGCATCTCTATGAATAAATAAAATCTTAAAAAAAAGTTTAAAATGTTATGCCTTGTTCCACCTCCACATTTATTTATTTTTAAAGATTTTATTTATGAGAGAGAGAGAGAGAGAGAGAGAGAGAGAGAGAGAGAGAGAGAGGCAGAGACACAGGCAGAGGGAGAAGCAGACTCCTCGCAAGGAGCCCGACGTCGGACTCGATTCCGGGTCTCCAGGATCACACCCTGAGCCGCAGGCGGCGCTAAACCACTGCGCCACCGGGGCTGCCCCACCTCCACATTTAAACTCAGTTTTTGGCTTTGCTTAGTTAACATCTATTCTTGCTTCAGAATTCATCACAGATATCACTTCTTTGAGGATATCCAAATCCATTTACCATCCCATCCATTTACCATGAGACACCATGTCTTCATGAATGTGACCACTGGTTTCATGATCATGTTTGCTTTTGAAATCCTAGAGCCCTGAAACTCAATTTGTATTTGTGGAGCCAATTTAGATCTCTTTAGTCCACAAGAGAAGCTTAGTGATCAAATTATGGCAGCATTTCATATACCCAGCCTAGAGCTGATGAACCTTGAAGAAACCAAAAAGGACCTTTTTTTATGAAAGATATTCAAAAGAGAACCTGGAATCCCTTGTCAAACTCCATTTACCTTTTTTTCTTTACCCATCCGCAATTGTAATGCACTTACCTAGTTTCCTAGACCACAACATTAGGTACCAAAAATTTTAGTGGAATAATAGATTATACTGATAGTCATTCTTACAGTACTAAAGTCATAGCCATGAAAGAGCCAAATGAGTCCAAAAAGCCCAATGCTTTGGGTCTTTTTAATGCAAAACAAAACAGTTATGGTACAGGAATGTTTTTTAAAAAATGGCTCTATGGGACACCTGGGTGGCTCAGCAGTTGAGCATCTGCCTTTGACTGCGGGTGTGATCATGGAGTCCCAGGATCCAGTCCCACATCGGGCTTCCTGCATGGAGCCTGCTTATACCTCTGCCTATGTTTCTGCCTTCTGCCCCCCCTTTCTCTATCATAAATAAATAAATAAATTTTTTAAAAAAATGGCAGTATAACAAATATCCCTGCTTGTCTTGGCCCCAAATGATTGTGTGCTCTACTGTTAGAGTTGTGTTTTCTTTTTCTGTGCTCATCTACAAGTAGTAGGAGCAACAAACTTTGTCAATGGATAATGAAAGATTAATATTCTCCCCACTGGGAATCAAACTACAAGTGCAGTATTTCTTAGTCCTTGTCCCCAGACACTATATCACTAAGTAGCACAGGAAAAGTGAAAATGACACATATTTATATTCATTACACACATGCATGCTAGCTATATCACCTATTCAGTTTGCTCTTAAACAAAAGCACTGGTTCATCATCATAGTGTAACAATTTGTAAATAAAAGTACCAGAATCAGCGCTTCACATGAGCTTCTTCAAAACCATCATTTTGAATAGCCATTATTTTAATGATGTTGCAATCTTGGAAAATAGGACTATTGTGCACTGTACTCACATGCACATACAATGTTCACTTTTAAAGAGGATTGGACATCTGGAAAACAAGTGATTGGTTTGGAGAAGTGCATTTTATATACAAAAGGTGTAGTAATGGTTTTTTTCCCCCCACTTATATGGCTTATTACCAAATCACATTGGAATTTATGTGATAGAATAACTAAAATATTTATAAAATCGGTTTTGATAAGTTTGTGGCATCTTTCTGTGATGGATTCCCCCCCCCCCCCAACACACAACTATCTGTTTTTAGCAGGTTACTTAACCTTTTGGGACCAGAGTCTCTTCAATCATAAAATATGGTTAATATCTATCTGTCTTATCAAAATATAGGGATGTGATAAGGACTGAGTCAAATAATATGTGATTTAACTATCAAAAGTCCTGTTTTAAAAATAGAAATCTCTATAATCATACCCTGTAAATATATGCTCTTAACTATATATAAACACATAAAATATTTAGCAGAATTATCCTTGGCATGGAGTATTAAAAGTAAAACCAAAAAAACTGAGTGGAGATAACACTCCAAAAGTCAGAAATGGGAAAAAGAGATATTGGAATAAAGTTATAACCATTTGTATTTCCATAAGTTTAACTGAAATCTGAATTTATTAATTTTCTCTGGTATCCTTAGAAGTATGATATACAAATCTCCCAAAATAAATGATCTGTACTATATGTTAAATATGACTGCTCTATTGTACATCAATTTGAGTTTAGAATGCAGCTCTGGAGAGGTCACATACAGATATTACTTTTCCCATTTGAAAAACGCTAATTTTGATTTATAGAAGCAAAGAAAAAAAGGCAGAAAAGGCAATAAGGTATTTTTCCATTGCTTGGCAATCCAGTAAATTTTAAACAAATAGTTTTGACCTTTACAGAATAACCCTCAGTCCTCAGTAATTTATACTTCAGGGTCAGACTGTATATGAAAGAAATGAGATGAGCATTAAAGAACGTTAAATTTTAATATTAACCCTTTCACAACTGATGTTGCTCACAGCTCTACTCTTTTTAATGCTGTTCAAGGTTATGGACTAAGTTAAGCAGACCTAAGCATAGCCACTGGAGTAATATCAGAGATCCCAGAAAACTCTTCTGACCCTAATATCTTACCATGTATAACTGATACAATCTTTCACTTAATATCAAAATATCGAGGACATCTATTAAAACATAAAAGCACAGTGGACCCTTGAACAATAAGTGTCTGAACTGCATGGATCCACTTGCATAGGGATATCTTTTTCAATAAATAAAAAATTTTTTGAGATTTGAAACAATTTGAGAACTGGCAGATAAAACACATAGCATAGAAATAACAGCAAAAATAACAATGTTAGATATTCCTGAGAAAACAAAACCTACAAAATATGTATTGTAAGAATATAGTATACGTTACATACAAAATGTATTTTTTAAAGATTTTATTTTTAAGTAATCTCTACACCTAACGTGGGGTTCAAACTCCCAACCCCAAGATCAAGAGTTGCATACTCTGACTGAGCCAGCCAGGTACCCCTAACATAAAATATATTAACCAACTGTTATTGGTAAGGGTTCTAATCAACAGTAGTTTTTTGGGGGGAGGAGTGAAAGTTCTAAGCCAATTTTCAACTACACGGAATGGTTGGTACCCCTCATCCCTGTGTTGTTCCAGGGTCAATGTATAATGAAACCATTAACACTCCATGGAATATTTCAAGGGAATGACACTTATGTTTGTTCAGAAGTTGCAGAAAGCAAAATGATCTCTTGAAGGTAGAGAACTTTCAAAGTGGTAGGAACACAAAACATGCTGACCCTGAAATAACTGTAGGATTAGTAGAAGGAAAGGAGTATTCATGGAAGTAGAGTGGAGAGTGAACAGAGATAAAAGGACCAAATTCATATCAGTGGAGCTTAACGTACATTTCTTCAGTTAGACCTAGGAATAGCTCATTTTCAGGATAAAAATGATTTGCCTAATCTTAATTTCTGTTCTCCTTACCAAAGTCCTCCTTGATATAAATTTGCTTGAAATAAAACAGAAATGGGGAAAGATAGTGATTTACGGTAGAGATGGTAATTCCCCTGCCTCCCTGATTCTTCTCTTGCCCCACTTTGGTCTGTTGTCTTCCATCCAGCAGCCTGAGAGACTTCTCCATCCCTTGCTTCGTATTGAACTTTGTGACCCTGCTGTCTGGCACCTTTAGTTGTGTCCTGTGATTCTGATCTGCATCCTGTCCCACCCTATCCCTTGCCCATTATTCTCCAGTCCTATAGCATCAACTTTATGCTATACCTTGAACACCCCAAGCTTGATCCTGATTCTGGTGACTGTACCCACTAGTTGTTCTACCCAAAGATCTTTTTACCTAATTCCCTGGCTAAATTCTTTCTGTCATTCAAGTATCATCATAAATGTTTTCCTTTTTAGAATCCATCTATTATACCACCTTATAAAATTATTTAGCACACTTATCAATATCTGCTATTTTTCTTGGATATAGATTTGTTTCATTGTCTTATCACAGAAACAGAGACCTCGTCTACCTCCGTGCTGTGTCCCCAGCACCCAGAATTGTATCTTGGGAACTGTTATCTCTTGGAAAACAATGTTCTCCCATATTTCTCACCAAATTATGTAAAGCTGAGCCTGTGGAAACTTCTCGATCACACCATTACCTCTGCATTTTTTTTTCTATTCCCATAAAACTTAGTCACAGCCCAGAGCTCTGATTGCATGTGCATATGGGTGCATTTTCAAATAAAAAAAAAATTCTCAAGTTCTTCAATTAAACTGTTATTTTACCCGCAAATAACGCAATCTTAGATGCCCCAGTGGCTGTTCCTCCTTTGTGAAACAGAAGTACAGCCTGGAACTTCCACTGAAATGAAATGATCTTAAAAAGAAATTATTTTCAAGAGTTTGTAATTATTATTAAGGGCCCCAACATGAATGAAATAGGGAAGATATAGGATACTTTCTCTTTTGGATATGTCTGAATTGGAAAAGTCATCAAATTGAGATGATATGGAGGACAAAAAAAAAGAACTTCATTTTCATATTGTGGCTGAATGTTCAAGGAATTAAAATGTGCAAAGTTCAATTGAGTTGTGAGAGGGGGAAAATTGGATAGTGAGAAAACAATAACTTATCTCTTCAGTTTCCTCATTATAAAGCCATTTTTTATACTAATTCCCTTCTAGTAGAGTCCTGAAGCCTAATTCAAGTTCGACGGCAATAGCTTATTATGAAAATTTCTCTACAATCTGCAGTGTTTTATTCAGAGAGCAGAGATGAAGGTTGTGGAGTACAAGTTTGGAGTGTAATAAATATTGAATATTGAATAGTTGAAAGGTTTGGTCTTTGTATAGTAAGGAGAAATACTATACTTGCTGAAACACATTTTTAACAATTAATTATCCCCACCAATGGAAAATAATTTTTAAATTGCAGTGGATGTGATTGTTTTCTGGAACAAATGAACAAGCATAATTTATACTGAGTGCAACCACTTGGCAACAGCTGGGAGAGTTAATTGAGTCTGGTGATGGGAATAAGGCGTACATGACAGAGTGGGTAAAACTGGACACTCTCCAACATGCTCATTAATCACGTGACTGATCTGAGAATGAATGCATCATGCAAATTAGAGGTGAAAGTGTCTTCCTGGTTTGGAGAGATACCAGCATGTGAAATCGTGTGGATTCTGAACAGTGTATCAGGCGGGGGCATGAGATGTGTCAATGTCATGCTTTAATTGGAATAGGGTGGTGGGTGGAACATGTTTTAGAATTAAACATAAATTTCCATAAGATTTAGTCTGGCTAAAATGGTATCCAGTGATGCAGAAAAACATTTCTGAAATTGTCTTTAATAAGACCATGGAAATATTCAAGCTGTTGAAAGAAGGGGTGGGTTGTGAGATTATTCCATGCTGAATTTCTCTAAACTCCACCAATGACAAACTTTCTGTTGCCTGACCCTTTTTCTACTCCATTTGTATTGAAAGTGGAAGCATTTTAACTCTTTGAAGAAGTCTGCTTCCTATCCCCACAAAGATGGCATCAAAGTACCCTAGGAAAACTAAGTACAAATTCCATTTGGGCCATTTTGTCTTAAATGACCTACTCATATGGCTAGATCAATTTACTAAAAAATGGAACCAAAAATTCTTGCATTTATTTTCCTTCTTTGAAAAACACTATTACATTTTCTAAATATTTTTTATAACGTTTGACTGGGTTGTACATATTTAGCCAAAATCCTTAGGAGTTAGACATGGAAAATTGAAATGCCATAGATTGTGTTTAGGTAAGTTTGAGATTCTGTATGGACATTCCTCTTATTGGTGTCAAATTCATATTTTAGAACAAATACTAAATCTTCAAAACTGTATTAAAATTTGAAGATCACTTGGAATGGTGGAAATTAGTATACTTGATTAAAGTAATGCCTTGTTGCTCTTTCATTTCAGTTGAATCTTATCCCCACACAACTCTCACAGGATATACCTAATCCTTACATATTTTAACCACTTAGGAACCTGAGCTTCACAGAGACCTGATTTTTCAGGTTTATAGTTAAAAATTTTTCTGAATCCTTTCTTCATTTGCTGTAACAAACATATTTATGCTATTCATTAGAAGAGTAAATTATTTTAAAGTAATATGATTATTTTAAAGAATATTAGTATTTTAAGAACATTTACATACAACTATCCAAACTTTGTATCTTAAATTCATGGAAATAAAGATGTGCTCAATGGATTAATATTGAATGATATAATAAGGCTTATTTCATAAAGAAATAAATGATCTAGAAATGACCAACTTTAGTTTTCTTTACTTTTATTGCTATTTATTGAAGATACATAAAGCATGGTACAGCTGAATGAATTATAAGGAAAACATTCTTGTAATGACCACCTGTGAAAGAAAACTGAACTTTAGCAGTCACCCAAAAGCTTTCCCTATACCCGCTCTACGATATGAAATCTTGTCTTATGAAATCATTTCTGAACTTGCCTTTGTAATTTTATCCTCTAATTCACTGTAATTTAGCCTTATCTTCCTGAGTCCCCCCAAATATTTATATGTATATATGATTTTATATGCAAGGATTTATAATCCCACAATCTATAGATCTCCCCTTTGTCACTTTGTTTCCAAGGAATTTATGGCTTTAAATTTATAAGTATCCTCTAATGTTATGCATTGTGTAGTTAAATGCATTAATCTCAAACTACTTGGTTACTCAGTGACTTGATTTGTACAGGGATGGCAAAATATTTGCTTGAGTCTTTCCCTTTATTTACTAGTATTCCAAGAAATGAATTGATTCTCTAAAAGTGATCATTTAGATTTTTTTTTTTAAGATTTTATTTATTTATTTATGAGAGGCAGAGACACAGGCAGAGGGAGAAGCAGGCTCCATGCAGGGAGCCTAACATGGAACTCGACCTGGGTCACCAGGATCACGCCCCAGGCTGAGGGGGCGCTAAACCGCTGAGCCACCCGGGCTGCCCAGATTTTTACATCAATTTATAGATTTAAACATATTTGATGGATCTTATTTCATTGCAATCATTGTTCTTAGTGAGGTTTATATTGTTTTTTTTTTTTTGCCAGTGGGAGCCTTTCCAAGTTGACTCCTGAGTCTTTTGAACACATATCCAGTAATCACTGATAGTTTTCTTAACTGCTAAGACAAGATGTTCTAGGGATGTGTTGTTCATTTCCCACCACACAACCTGATATAGCTATTTCTCAAAGAAGCCCTAGTTAATTGTATGCAAAATGATGATTTAAGACTGTAACCTATGTGCTAGGAATAATCATTGCTACTGAGCTTCAATGTTCCTAGGCCTTTGTAGTTAGCAGAACTGGGAAATGGTTACTGAAACTTAACATTTCACATATGCTGGCCCCATTATCTTAATTTTTTGTATGGCCATAGTGTATCTCTGTGGTCTGAACATAAGGCCATTATATAAGCTACCTCATGTAGATACAATTCCCAATATAACTTAGAAATAATGTTTATCACCATTTATATCCATTTCTCCAGTTTTGGGAACACCTGAAGGTCCTCCATCAGTATATTCTTAAGATAGAGCTTATCAAAACAACATTAAGTTTTGGCATGCTGATGATAGTGTTTCTAATGCCTTTATACTTGAAAGTTTGGTTCACATCCTTAAGTATCTGAAAACATAATACAGCTTTCTAGGGAGTATGATGACACTCTAATAATCTTTTTATTTTTTATTACTGCTTTTTGCCTGCATGCCCAGGAACATTTTGTTTTTTTGTTTTTTGTTTTTTTGTTGTTGTTGTTTGTTTTGTTTTATAAAGTCCAATGATCTTATGAGGCTTTGTCTTAGTGATGATTCTGGGTTGATTTCTCAGGTTCACAATCTTTTTATTTTATTTTATTTATTTTTATTTTTTTTTAATTTTTATTTATTTATGATAGTCACAGAGAGAGAGAGAGAGAGAGAGAGGCAGAGACATAGGCAGAGGGAGAAGCAGGCTCCATGCACCGGGAGCCCGATGTGGGATTCGATCCCGGGTCTCCAGGATCGCGCCCTGGGCCAAAGGCAGGCGCCAAACCACTGCGCCACCCAGGGATCCCCACAATCTTTTTAATATGTAGTTTCAAATTGGTTTTGATCTCAGAAATCCTCTTGAATTATAGTTTTTAATATTGTCTTTGTTTTCCTTTAGAGGCTACTATTAATAGTTTGGAAATTCTTTGCCTGTTTGGCATATTTGTACTTAAATCATTTTAATTTTTAATTATTTCCTTTAAAAATATTAATCTTCCATTATAACCAAGGCATGACATTTACTTACTTTTATGTGCTTTTCTGCTTAGCCTTTATTTCTGACACTTGTAATTTTCTATCATGTTACTTTTCAGTTCTCCTAATTCTGATTTGTTACTTTGTATTTTCTTAATGCATTTTAACTCACATATTTAGTAACCTTTCCAATTGGTGGGCTTTCTAGCCTGCTTTTCTTCTACATGGGTATTTTTTTTTTTGGTTGTATAGAAATTAACTTCAATCTTGCTAGAAATTTTTACAGGAAATATTTTCCCAAACTTCCATCAAGAAGCACTGTTTAGAATAGTTTCTTCTCATTTTACAGGTATAAAGCACATTTTTTTTTTCTATTTGGAGCTTATTTTCTGGATGCCTCTTTGTTCCCTTACTTTTACCTAAAACTTTTTATCTAAAACTTTTTTCCCTTTGTCTCTATTAATCCTGTCATGCTTAATAGTTTTTTCCACCCAAGTTTCTTCTATTGTAGAACTTGTTTTGTTTTTAAATATTTTATTTATTCATGAGAGACAGAGACAGAGAGAGAGAGAGAGGCAGAGACACAAGCAGAGGGAGAAGCAGACTCCATCCAAGGAGCCCAATGCAGGACTTGATCCCGGGACTCCAGGATCATGTCCTGGGCCCAAGGCAGTGCTAAACTGCTGAGCCACCCAGGGATCCCCGTTAGAACTTGTTTCTGGAAGAAAGCTGCTTAATTTTGTAAGTACTTGGGGGGAATAGTCTACTCTATGTTCATGCTTCCTGAGTATCCTTGCCCTCTTCGGCTATTGAAGTATGTAAATCGCTCCCACTTTCAGCTACTGTTATCCAGGTGGCCTGTCTGACCTTTTGAGTGTGTGCTAGTTGGCATTACTAAACTTTTCAGATTCATCAGGCCTCATGTTGATTACCTCAGTTTTCTCCTGCACAGATGTCAACCTTAACTAAGACTTGTAGTTCTTTAGGGTAGATGAGATACTTTGCAAATTAGATTATGGTTTTGCCCTGAGAGATTATTTTCGTGTGGGGATGGGGGAGATTGAAGAAGCTTCAAAACTTCCGCCACCATCGTCTTCCCATCTTGAGAAAACTAACACTAATAGTTTTGTTTTATATCACTGCCATAGAGTTGGGCAGTGCCATCACTGCCAACATGGGATTTTAGGGTAATAGAGTGAATCCCTCATAATGGGGAAAATAGATAAATAGATATGTTTGTTACACTGTTTTCTCATTATCCTTTCAGACCTTAATCTCGTAGCCTCAAAACATGGTCTTCTAATCTCAGATGACAGAAACTTTTATTGTGGATATTTAAGATATTGTTATTATAAACAATTGCTTCTGTATATAGAAATAGAAAACAGTTATCTATTGTATATTGATTATTGTAAATTGTTAATAGCCAATTTATCTCATTTTGGTGAATCAACTTTATAAAAAAATTCATTTGCAAAATATCTCCTTTTTACAATCAAATTTCATATTCTAGGTCTTTGATTACCAAGAATTAATCACAGCAGGCTTTGAAACCAGTTTGAATAAAGTGAGATAGAATTATCTCAAGCATTGGTTGTAAAGCGTTGAAGACTAGAGACAAAATAATCTAGAATTGTATGTGATTATCCCTGTTTTATTTTCCCTGCTTACTTACTACCCTACATTGTGACTCCTCCCTCCCATAGAAAGGTTATACAATATTTGCTTAAAAGCATGAGCTTTTTATTTCTCTAAAGCCTTAGGAAGTACATAAGGGAATTTACATTCTTTGAATTATTTGAAGTGAACTGTGTTAGGAAGAAGGAATATTAATGGAAATATTTCTGAGTACTGCCACAGGGGGAAGCTACTCTTGATTGTGTTACCAGTTCTATTTTATTTAGCTATGATAATAGAGACTTACAGGGCTTAATCAGAAAATGATTTGTTCTCATATAAAAAGTACTGGAGGCATAGAACCCAGAAATGGTGACAGCTAAGGGGACTTTGGGCCCAATATTCTTGTGAATTTCTATTCCACCTTCCTGTTATAATCTTTATGAACAAAAGGTAGCTCCAGAAAATCTAGACATTACACATACATTCAAGACAGAAGGGTATACATCAAAGGATAAAATGGATGTTAAGACCATTCTTCCCCCATTTAAAATGGTTTCCTGGAAGCCTCATCTAGAATATTGACATAAGTCCTTCCTATTGTTGTCCTTACCTGCAAGAGAATATCAGGGGACTAGTAAGTATCAGAACACTGCTCTCTGAACATACTGAAGGTTCCTTTACAGTAAGTAGAATTGCAAGATGATCTCAATGACTAATGTCTTCATGCAATCCCCTCAATTTGAGTGTGGGAGGGGCCTGTAACTTCTGATGACTAGATTATGGCAAAAGTGATAGGATGTCATTCCCATGAAAATGTTACATGACTTGACAAATGTGAAGGTATCTCTCCAATGTCTTAACTTTCCTAATCAGCTGGGTTTAAGTCCTATTTACAATAAAGTCTGTCAACCAAAAGGGAGATTATCAGATAAACCCTTAGAGTTTAGAGGTCAGAGACGAAGAAGTCAGAAATTCTCCTTTTGGCAAAACAAAAGGCATTGTGTTGAGAGGACCATGTGGTGGGGCTGCAGAGGTGCAGGGGCAGGTGGGTGGGTTCTGGGAACTGAGAATGACTTCTGGTCAGCAGCTAGCAAGAAAACTGGGATATCAGTCCAATAACTGCAAGGAACTGAATTCTGTCAATGATGTGAGTGAACTTGTTAGAGGATGCAAAGTTGTGGATTATAACCTTACTCTGCTTATCTCTTGATTCTAATCATATGAGACTGTAATAGAAAGTGTGCTATACTCAGACTTCTGACCAACAGGAACTGTGAATTAATATATGGACATTTGTATTTGCCTGTTTGCTACCATAACAGAATCCCACAGACCAGGTGTCTTAAACCACAAAACTTATTTTTCCTCAGTATTGAAGGGTGGAATTCCAATATCCAAAGTGGTGGCAGGGCTCATTCTGGTGAGGCCACTTGTCCTGGCTTGCTGATGGCTGCCCTCTCATTGTGTCTCCACTAGCCTTTCGTGTGTGTGTGTGCGTGCGCATGCGTGCACACGTGCTTAAAAAGAGTTCTGGTGTCTCTTCTGAAAGAACATCAGTCCTATCTAGGTAGGTCCTTACCCTTATGATCTCATTTAATTTTAGTTTCCTCCTTAAAAGACTTTATCTTCAAACAGAGTCTCACAGAGAAGGTTAGGGCTTCAACATAAGAATATTGAAAGACCACAGCTCTGTCCATAACAATATTGT
This sequence comes from Canis lupus baileyi, assembly GCF_048164855.1. NCBI lineage: Eukaryota > Metazoa > Chordata > Mammalia > Carnivora > Canidae > Canis > Canis lupus. Next base: position 33,696,569 of record NC_132843.1, on the reverse strand, counting down.
TTGAAGCTGCTAAGTTTGTGTTAACTGCTAAATAGCAATAGAGAACAGATCCAAGAATAGGAAGAAGAGAAAGAGAGTGCATGCAAGCACTTTACAGAATCCACCACAATAATGGCAGTTATAAACATAGGCAAGCCTGAGAAAGGGGAGGACATATTAAAAGAAGCTTGTTGTAATGCTAACATTTCAAAGCACTTTGATATTACATAAGCATATTACAATAAAGTATGAAATAGGGAGGTTATATAAATTTCTATTTTATATATAGTCAGTTCTTTTTCTTATTTAAAGATTAATATATTTATTCTAGAGCATGTGTGTGAGCAGGGAGAGGGGTAGAGAGAATCTTCAGCGGATTCCCCACAGAGCACAGAACCAGATGCCAGGGGTCTGTCTCATGACCCTGAGATCATTACCTGAGCTGAAATCAGGAGTCCAATACTTAACCTACTGAGTTACCCAGGTTCCCTTATCTAGTCAGTTCTAAATTAAACATACATTCCTAAAAATCACCATGCTGTATAAAGTTATACTAACTGGAAAATGAGTTTATGGGGGGAAAAAAGAGGCTCAACACTTTAACTTCATCAATGACCTATTAAAACCTTAATACGATAGGAACCTAATAAGGCATTTATACATAGTTATAACATAAGTACTATGATAATTTTCTTTGGAAAAAGATCCAAAGGTGCTTGTGGAAGTAGGTGTTACAAGAATTGTAGCTTATAGGGACATTGTGGAAGAAAAGTGATCTGAATGTGGACAGAAAGTAGTAATAACCCAATGTGCATGAGTGAGGCTCATAATACATGGTGTGTTGAGGTGTAGCTAGGGTGTGTGTGTAAACATGTTATATTTTTACTCAGTTCATATAGGTCAAGTTCTTTCACCTGTTTCTCAAGGATCAAATTGTGTTTAAAAAGAAGAAACTTGTGTTCAAATGATCCCCTAATGTATCGATTGCTTTGAAACAAATTTGCATTTACAAAACGTTATAGCAGAAATTGCTAGACAAGGAAGTGGAGTCTTAAGAGGACTGCAGAGATTTGTTTAAGGGCACACAGTTAAGGTATCTTAGGGCTACACATGATAATTTTTCTAGATTCTGGTACAATAGGCTTTTCCCTGACCCCTCTCTTGGTAGTTTGATTTCCATTCTGTCACCCAGTTAGCATGGTCAATGCTGTGGAGACAGGCAAACATGAAGACAGTCACAGAGCCTGCAGATCTAATGATCTAATAGAGAGATAATAGACAACATTAATAATTACAGTAGTGCAATGTGAAAAACCTTACAACAAAGGATAATGAAGGAGTGAGAGTGGCAAAGGGCAATTACTTCTTCGATCTAGTGAATGGTTTCATGAAAAAGAGGAAGTACTTAGCCAGAGTCTGTGAGGTTGAATTGTGAAGCAGAGGTGGTACAAGGGCATTCCAGAGGGAAGATCAGTGTAAGAGCAAAGTCCGGAGTCAGCAAAATGGACTAATTGTACTTCCCAGAAAGCTCAGGGCACACGGGAGGGGGGCATTTGAAGTTTCCCAATAGATTTAAATCTGCTTATTGCTAAGTCCCGTTACATGGCTCATGCTAACAATAAAAACAAAAGCTTTTGAAAAGTCTTAAATGTTTATAGCACCCCTTGAGGTACTGGAAATACCATAATGCACAAGGATTGTAGGTCATGTTTTCACAAAGCCTCTCTAGCCACAGTTCTCAATGAGCTAAGCTTTAAGCAGGGCAGGAAAACCTGACCTGCTGGGTGTGTCTCCCTGTGATAGGCATGTTGAGTCAGGCCTAGGTCACAGGAATGGGAAAAATTTAATAATTGGATCTCCTCTTATAGACCCTATTCTAAAGAATTCTCCAATCTCAAAGGTGTGCTTATAAATAGTAGCCTGACATGAAAGCGCTTTTCATAAATGCACAGTGTTTTAAGCAGAAAAGTTTTCAAGACTAAGCAAAATAGTCATCACTACTGATGATTAAAGGACTCTGTACTGCTCTTGGCAGTTGAAAAGAGGTATCTTGGCAGAGAGGGAAGCAGTCTGTATCATACCCAGATCTTCCTCTTAATGTGCTGAATGGGACACAGAGGCATCAGAGAAAGAAAATCTGTTGCCACAAAAGGAGGCCCTAGTGAGGATCTTGGGAGGTGGGGGAGTGTGAGAGATTTTTCAAAGTGGAGCATAAGGCACACTATTCCAGACTATAATGAACATTCTTTAAGATATTGGTTAAGTCCATGGGAACAACATCAAAATGTGTCTCTACATAGATCACTGATGAAAAAAAAAATTGAAAATGATAAAGGGAAAGAATTAGAATTAGCATCAGGAAGACAAAAGTGTTAATCTCAAGTCTTTAATTTACTAGCTGGCTAAGCAGAGTAAACCCCCAAAGAATTGGAGCTTCTTTCCTTTCAAATTATTATAGACCTCGGCATCAGGGTTAACAAAATGGAAGTCAAAGTAGATGTGAGTAGCATAGAAGAAATTCATTTTGATTTAGTGAATGTTTGCTAGGGGAAAACTGAGGCTCTCCTCTACTATATTAAGAGGTTTCATTTTGAAGGGATAAAACAAATCAACTCTATTACACTCAAGGTATTCTGAGGTCCTAGTGTTTTCACTCAAAGATGTCATATTTATGCAAATGAGGGGAAATCTAGCGTTGGCAAATCTTCTTTAAAACTGCATTGAAGTGAAATCCTATTTTAAATATGTTCTTTGTTTCCTAAATAAAGGTTATGATTGGATGTTCCAGTTTTCTCTTTCTGCTAATAATAAATTATAAATATCATGGCTTAAAACAATACAAATTTGTTGTAAATTTCTACAGATCAGGATTTTTTAAATTTATTTTTTATTGGTGTTCAATTTACTAACATACAGAATAACCCCCAGTGCCCGTCACCCATTCACTCCCACTCCCCGCCCTCCTCCCCTTCCATCACCCCTAGTTCGTTTCCCAGAGTTAGCAGTCTTTATGTTCTGTCTCCCTTTCTGATATTTCCCACACATTTCTTCTCCCTTCCTTTATATTCCCTTTCACTATTATTTATATTCCCCAAATGAATGAGAACATATAATGTTTGTCCTTCTCCAACTGACTTACTTCACTCAGCCAGATCAGGATTTTGATATAAGTCTCACTGAGCTGAGATCCAGGCATCAGCATAGCTGCATTTCCTTCTGGAGTCTCCAGGAAAGAATCTGTTTCCTTGCCTTTTTCAGCTCCTACAGACTGCCTACATTGGTTGGCTTGTGGCTCTCCTCCATTCTCAAAGCTGGCAACACGGCCTCTCTCCAGCCCTGCTTCCTTAGTTAAGTCTTTCTCTGATTCTTCCCTTTGGCCTCTTTTTCTTTAAAGGTCCTGTGATTATCTTGAGCACGTCTGGATAATCTGGGATAATGAGTCTATCTTGAGGTCAGTTGATTAGCAATGTCAAAGCCATCTGTAACCTTAATGTCCTCTTGCCCAATAATGTGTTTAGAGGTTCTGAGAATCAATACCTATGCAGCTAGATGGGGGGGGGTAGTATTCTTCCTTCCACAGATATTAGATCATGATTTCTATCTCAAGTGGCTCAGAATACTCCTTCCTCTAGTGGTTCAGTGATGTACTAGTCTCTACAAGGGCTAAGCTGGAAGGTGAAGCCAATTTGTTCTTATTCATGCCTTCATGTCTTGAGGTCTATCTTCAGGAAGAGGGGTGATACTTTGTCAGCAATATTTGGGTATTTCTAAAAATTACCTTTGATATGAAGGAATCCTTCTTGAATTATTTCTTCCTACTGAAGTTCTGAAATTTCAGTCCTATTGTATGTGTACCTACATAGCAGGAAAGGTAGAAAGGGATTCTTGGTTTTCTTAATTTTGTCAAATCTAAAATTGAAAAAAAAAATTCAATCCCATGGTAACTGAAGAATAGACCTTTGATAAAAGATTTAAAAAAACTGTAATGAGAAGATGTGTAACAAAGAGAAACAAAGTTTAAAAGATAATAAATTTTTAAGCCTCCAGATAAAATCCCAAATGCCCTATGGAGTAAGTACTATTTATTGCTCATTCAATTTATATTCCCAAATGTCCTTATGGCCATTTCACTCATCTGTTTCTGTGGTTCCTCCTCAAGGAGATGGAGTAGTCTTAAGCTGGGAAGTTATATCTAATTTCTTGTTTGTACCTGATGTACTGCATTTTCTTTTGACTATAACCCATGTTTACCTGTATGTATGTATTTTCTTTCAAGAAAATTCATCCTATTTTTTTTTTTTGCAATTCTTCCTTACCTGTATGGTTTTTCCCTTCTAGTCAGCTCTTATTTTTTCCTTGTCCTTTAACCACTTTGTCTTCTTTCTCCTCCCTTAAAACCACACATGCAAAAGAGTTTAATTCTTGTCCACATGAAAGCATTTAAAATATTCAAAAATATTAAACATCTACTGCATGACCTTTCTCCTCTCCAGTCTGAACATCCTCTATTCCTTAATCTCTTCTGTAGTAAGATCTCAAATTCAGACCATCCTCCTGTTCCTCCCTGTACACATCAGTCTATCAATATCTCACTTGGAATGGTATCCCACTGCAATAGCTAAAATAGTTAATTTATGGCCTGACCAGTAGAGAATATGGTGTTCTTAACTCCTTGTCCCAAATAAATGGAAACATTTGTACCTTTCTAATTCTAACCTGCTACAAACCAAGAGATTCTGCCCAGTTTTTGTAAATACTTTATTTCCTTAACTCATGATAGGATCCTTGTCAATAGAAAAATTTTCAGATAGCTTATAAAACTGAATTCAAACCTCAAGCTGTCCATAGACATTAAGAGAGATAGGAAATATACTCAGAAAATTATATCCATCCCCAGCGAATGTTGTCCTATTAAAAAACAATCCATTTTTTCAACCCTGTCAATGACCTTTTGCATAACCTATTCTGCCATTTACAATATTTGCTATCTCTATTTTCAACCATCTCTCCATGTGAATAGTATTTTGTACCTTCATCAAAACTATTAATAAAAATGGAAAATGTGTTGTGGCAAATGACAGAGTATAGAGAAAACTACTAGAAAACTTCATATGTACTGAAATGGTTTACCATTTATCATTGTGGATAGAGTAATTTGAACATTTACTAATCCCTTCAATCATATTTGGGCCCAGTCTATACTTCTCCATTTTATCAACTGAGATTGCAAGTCCAACATCCATCTGAATCCCATTTCCCTGCACAGCAATGGTTCAAAATGCCATTCATATACTTTGTAGAAGCCTAAAATGTCATTAATCTAAAACAGATTTGCACTCCACTGGAGTAGCAACATACTGCTTTAAAATCTGATCACAATCTTAGGATTTCATTCTCTTCACAAATGTTAGTTTTATCTTTTGATTCTCAATACAGTTCTAAGAAAAAGAAATTCTGATGTTTTTGCCATTCATCAGCATTATACATTGCTTTTGTCGTCTTTCTGGATATATTGTCTTTTGTATCTTTTGCAAATCATCTCTAAAGTTTGAAAGAAGTGAAATTAAAACCTTCACATCTCCTGATAAAATCTCCAATGTCCCCGTGGGCCAAGTACTGTTTCTCATCCAGTTTCTTCTCCTAAATCGCTTCATAATTATCTGGGCCATCTCTGGTTTTGAAACCTGTCCTTAATTTTCCAAGTTGGACAGCTTGATTTTTAGCTCTCTGGTAGAAACATCCTCTCCTGCCTTACAAATATCCCAACGCTTCCCCTAGCTGTAGGTGAGGGGGAGGTGCACATATGCACCTAAATATATTACCTATCCTCCCTTTTCCTTACGTCTGCACCTTTGTTTTTCACAACTCCAGGTCGTTTCTTTCACATTGGAGTTTGAGGGGAAATGGGACCATCTGGAACTATACCATATATAATCTACGGTATTTTTTTTTTTCAAAAATGTGATCCTGCATCTCGAATTTCAAATTAATATGAACTGATCAAAGTAGTGGAGTGTTATGGTTCAGCTTCTATTGTTCAGTCATGAAGACTCTTCAGAGCAGAAGTAAAAGTTAAGTGTTTTTATAGAGGTGTGGAAAATTGGTTTGGAGTAGCTGAAGAGAATTGTTAATTATTCAGAAAAGGACAGGTAAGGGAAACCTTACAAAGTAGATAATACTTGTGTTGGGCCTTAAGGCATGAGCAGTATTTTGCATACTAGAGATGTAGAAAAAGGCATGTCTTAGCAAAAACTAGCCCAGTGTTCTTAGAATACAGGATGCACAGCAGTGAATGGAAGTAAGTTTGGAAAATGAATTTGAACCTTCAGCTCAAAATAATCCATATGCCAAAGTGGAACATTCTTAGGGGGAGGGGAACCCCTTCAAAATCACTATTTTTCAAGAGTTGATGGAAACACTTTGACTTAATAAAATTGTACTTGAGTATTTATCACTGTGTATTTAAGTTTTCCCCTTTTAGGTTAAAAAAAACATGTGAGGGCAGTGAGGATATGTTTTAATATTCCCCAGAACAAAATATGTAGAAAGTGGTCAAAATATTTTTTTGAATGAATGAAACCCGTGATGACATATATGATTTATAAGATTATCATCATCTGCCATGTCTGGTATGAATGAAAGGAACAAAGTGAACTTTTAGACAGGTAGTAACTTCAGGTCAGTTTGTCTCTCAAACACTGTTTTTCCAAAAGTCAACCATGACATGGGACATAAAAGAGAGAGGAGGAGGAGGAGGTGGGAAGAGACACACATCTGTAAGCACCTAACCAAGTACGGAGGGACATGTGCCAATCACACAGCCTCCAGACTTGGCATATATCTTCTACATTCAGTGCCTGAGAAGGGAGAAGCTGAAATGTAAATTATGTACTATAAAAGTCAGTCAGCAGCTGTGTGCTCTTGTCTTCTGCTCTAATGCATAGCTCTGAAACACTAGGCTGCTCCCACTGAGTAGTGAAAAGGTAAATGGAGACCAGATGTTTGATGGTAACACCTAGACTCTAAATGAGAACTGCTGCTGTGGACAAGATGAGAAAACTAAATCTTGCCTGGTGTAGAATCCTCTAAGAAGGAAGGGGGATCAGTGCCGGGTTATCTCACTAGAAGAGCCAAGCTGGTGGGTGGCCAACCTCAAGTCCTCTTGAAAGTGTGGGTAGTCCCTTCCACAGGATGCCTTGAAGGTGCCCTAAATTAGAAAGAAGTTAGGTATACATCATTCACATAATCAGTAGGGGATATAGTGAAGTAAATTACAAGTGTATGCATCCTGAATGAGGCCTAAATTCTGTGGTTGCACCAGTTAAGTAATGAAGCTGGTATTACTGCCTCTATGCATGGACATGGTGTTCTCCATGCTCTATCATACTCCCAGAAACTCAAATACCTATGGCACAGGCACCCACCTGTGGTTTATATTTGAATCAAGAGTTTGATTGGATACATCTTCTTAGCAGAACCTAGGTCACATGTCTGTAGCCTTGTTGCAAAGGCAGCTGGGAAAGTGGGTTGCTGCTTCTATTTCAGTCATGGAATGTAGGGTCTGAAAAATTCACAGTGATCATAAATTTAACAATTGCCCACTATGCTGGGTGGTGGTGGTGGTGGTGGTGGTTTTTGTCTTTTACTAAATGTAGTTTCATCAAAGACTCAGCTCTCTATATTTGAGTATTAAGATTGGACCAGCTTTGGGAGTTATGTATTCACTCAATTCATTTAAGAAGCAGGACTTAATCTTCAATATAAAACCCTTTATGCATTTGAATAATATTTGACAAACAACCAGTGCGGCAAAATAAAAACAGCTTCTAGTGTTTAGCAGACCAAGTTTAGTCTCCAACCACCTCTTACTAGCTTCATGAGCTTTGTAAAGTTTAATACCTCTGGGGTTTATTTTTCATATTTAAATTGGGTATATTGCTATGTATACAGTGTGATGTACAAGTAAGCTATATATCTGAGAGAACTGGGCAGCATGCTACACACAGAAGGTAAACTGAATTTATTGACCACTTATGTGCCTGTCCCAATGATAGAAAATGCATATACAAAGATAAATAAATCAGATCCTAGGCTTTCAAATAGCTAAGATTAAGAAAGCTATTTAAACAGAATGGTTAAAGTGCTTTAATAGAGCTATTTGGCAGGTATTACAGAGCCTGGGATGGGGTATAAAGTTTCTCATTGGGCAAGTATAGGAAGGCTTCAAAGGGAAATGTGATGGTTAATTTTGTATCAACTTGACTGTGCCATCAGGTACCCAGACATTTGGTCAAATGTTCTGGGTGTGTCTGCATGAGTATTTCTAGGTGAGATTAAGGTCTAAAGTTAGACTGAGTAGAACAGACTGCCCTTACCAACATCGGTGGGCCTCTTCCAATCAGTTTTAAATATCTGACTAGAACACAAAAGCTGAGTAAAAGAGAATCTTGCCTGCCTGGAGAGCTGGAGAAATGGTCTTTTCTGGCCCTTGAACTGTAACTTTTGCTTTGGGCTGTTCTGTTACTCAAGCCTTTGAACTTGGACTACAATATACACTATCAGTCTGCAGCTTACCAACTGCAGGTCTTGGGACTTCTCAGTCTCTATAATTGAATTGGCCAATTCTTTAAAATTAATCACATATTAAGATGCAACTTAAAGGTGTAAATAGGATGTTATTTAAAGATATTACATACTGGGGAGCCTGGGTGGCTCAGTCAGTTAAGCATCCAACTCTCGGTTTTAGCTCAGGTCATGATCTCAGAGTTGTGAGATTGAGTCCCTTATATCAGGTGTCATGCTCAGCAGGCAGTCTGCTTCAGATTCTCTCTCTCTCTCTCTCTCTCTCTCTCAAATAAAGAAAAAAAATCTTAAAAAAAATAAAAGTATTACATACTGTGTTTTTCTGGAGAACACTGATAAGATACCATTTAATAGTAGTGGTTTGAACACAATTAAGGCCATCATTCACTTGTGTTTTATTTTACTTTATTTTAAATCCTATAGTTAATATACAGTCACTTATATTTTAAATTCACATCTGTTCCTCTATAATTAAAAAAAAAAGGCTGCTAATGAATGACAGAATATTCCAGAATATTCTTTTCTCTAGATTTACTGTGGCCAATACAGTAACTATGAGCCAATGGGGCTGTGGTGCCCTTGATATGTGACTGGCCTAAACCAAGATCTTATCTTATCGTATTGTGTGAAATACATTTTCAGAAACTACAAGGAAAAGGTATAATATCTCTTGTGTTTTTTTATATTGCTTACACAGTTAAATATCTTAATTTTTTTCTTTTTTTTTTATGATAGTCACACAGAGAGAGAGAGAGAGAGGCAGAGACACAGGCAGAGGGAGAAGCAGGCTCCATGCACCAGGAGCCCGACGTGGGACTTGATCCCGGGTCTCCAGGATCGTGCCCTGGGCCAAAGGCAGGCGCCAAACCGCTGCGCCACCCAGGGATCCCAAATATCTTAAATTTTTAGTTAAATAACACATTAAGATTTTTTTTTCATTTGTTTTCCTATGGATACCAGAAACATTAAATCTTGTGGATGGCTCTTGTCTTTTTTTTTTTTTTTTAAGATTTTATTTATTTATTTATTCATGAGAGACAGAGAGGCAGAGACACAGGCAGAGGGAGAAGCATGGAGCCTGGCTGAAGGCAGCGCTAAACCGCTGAGCCACCCGGGCTGCCCTCATGTTTTATTTCTGTTTGGTAGTATTGCTATTCATCCTGGACCAGTTGCCTGGGTATATTTACTAGAAATACAGAATCCTGGCCCCAGACCTACTGAATCAGAATGTGCCCCTCAACTAGATCCTGAGGAGACTTGTCTGTACAGAAGAGTTTGTGAACTTTAGCCCATTGTCCTCAAAATACCCCTCTTCATCCTCCTCCTGTAGTAGAAATTTCCTTTCTGCAGCTCTGATTCAGAGAGAGGCTGACATAGGAAAGATTATTCAACTTCACAAGAGGCAAGACTAGCATTGTGAATAGTGTGTGTGTGTGTGTGTGTGTGTGTGTGTGTGTATATATATATATATATATATATAATATAGTTTGGTTGTTAGCAAGCTTGGGGAGCAGAACTTCATTTTGTCATCAGTTTTGAGGAGGAAGGAGAATGAACTGTTTCCTCTTATGTACCCATTTGTTTTCAGCAGGCTGTTGCCCCAACCTAGGGTCCTTTCTGGTCCTCCAGTGCCTGCAGGCCTCCTGCAAGTCCATTGCTTACCTGACACTCTCGGTATCTGCCCACAACTGTTAGCAGCTTTCCCTCCCCATCCTTCCTCTTTATCATCCCTTCTGATCTTCCCCCTGGGCCCTGCTTTTCTGCTTTCTCTCATGACAGCTAATTTTGTGCAGAAGTAATATCAGAGTAACGTGTTTGTGCTTGATAATAGCTTAATATTTTACCTCTCCTGTAGTTTTATTGCATTTTAATAGAGAGTTCCTGGAAATAAAATGGCTTTCTTAACTAGAGAGAATGAAGCAGAGGGGTAGAATTTGGGGCATCATGCCAGGCCAATGAGAAAGATATTTTGGACAGAAAGATCCTTTGGCACCATTCTGTTTCCATCTCTGTAATCCATATTTGTCAGCATTGTCAGAATTTATTTAATATGAAGGTTAAATATCTTTGAAGTTGTCATTTCGTACATGAGATAAAATTGATACAAAGGAAAAAGGATCATGAAAAAATGAAGTCCTCATTTACTTTTGTGCAAATATTGTGCTACTGGTAACTGAAATTGGGTCTCCCTCTTGGTGGGTGTCAAGCCAAAGGATCCAACGGAGCCAAAGAAAGCCAAAGAGCAGAAAAATGAGGGGTTTTACTTGCAACAAGTAAATGAGAACATCAGAGATTTCCCAAAGCAGTGTCTCCTTGAGCAATAAAACTAGGGCAGCTTTAAGCTGAGGGTGCATACATATTCATGAAGGGGCTTGCCCAATGGAGAGGGAGATCAGAATAGAATTGGGGGAAAAGTCAGCTTAAGGTGCTAGTCCAGGTCAAAGTCATGATGGACAGCAAGAGTCAACATCATCAATCCTGTCTTTAGTTGATGTGGTATTTGAGTCTTCTAAGGGGTTTAAATTCTGCAAAGGTAACTCAAGAATGTGTATCAGGTCAATCCTTACTTTTGATCCAGCACTGGGAGTTTGACCACTGATTTATTTTCTCTGATATGATTAGGCTATCTCCTGGCCTGATAGTGGGTGTTTGTCCTCACATTATTTTGTTCTCATAAAATCATTATCCACCAGGGTCTATTTTGTATATCCCAGGAAGTTCTGCAAGAAATGTTCTTTGGGCAACTAGTATGGGTTAGGCGTAGATCACAAAATGGCTAGGGGCCTAATAGGACTATTGTGTCAAGAGAGTTACGTCTTTTTCCAGAGACCCCCTAACTCTACTTATATTACCTTAAACAAAATGAACAATCAGGGACCTAGAACTAGGTATTTTCTACCTCTTTATACTTGAGCTTAAAATATTCCCTTATCAGAAACTTTTTTAAAAATAAAGTATAATACAAATAAAAAAATTGAATGATTTATCAGGAAGTAAATATCCAAATAATATCCGCCCTGGTTAAGGATTTTCCAATAAATACAGTTTAGCTTCGATGTTTGTTTTTCCATTTTCCATAAATGGAAACATGTCTAGCTTTTTCAAAATGGTTTCTAAGATTCAGTTATGTTGGATGCTTAGTTGTCTAAATTTCACATAAAAATAATCCACTATAGAGTGAAATAGAATTCACTTATATATTATACCACTGATGAAGTTGGGGTTTGTAGTTTAGAGATTGTATGAATAAGGCTTCTACAAATTTTCATTTATCTTTTGTGCACATGTGTATATATTCTTGATGCATGCAAATGCTTATTACAGACTGCCCCAAATCTGGTAAAAACCTATTTTTCCCTCACCTCTGTTAGTTGGAATGTCTTGCCTTTAAACTAGTATTTATCTTCTGAAACCAGTGGGTATCTCAGGGTATAATTTTATGGTGATAAAAGAATCAAAGAGCATGCGTCCCATTGGACATGTATATTTTATGCCTCCTATCACATCCATTGGCATTCCACTGGCCAAGGTAGGTCATATGATCAAGCTTAAAAATCAAATAATGGGTAAGTATACTCCATGCCCTATAAGGTGTAAGTACACCTACACTCCATGGTAAGGTGTACAGATACAATATCCATACAGAGAAGAAGTGAGACCAACAGTTCCATGTAACACATGTTATAGTATGATGAGCTTTAGCAGACAGTTCTAGACAGTTTTCATTTATGTGTCCCCAGTAGTAGATGACCATTATCCATGGTTCCAGCAGTGCAATATTTGGTATTGTCAGTTTTTTAAATCTGCTGTCCTCTTGTGAGAACATTTGTATCCTGTAGTTTTCACTTTTTACTGATCATTAGGAAGGTTGTACAGCTTTAAACTTATCAGCCATCTGAATCTCACTTTACATTTATTAAAATTGGAGCAGTTTTAAAATTTAAAATTAAGAATTTTTGGGCAGCCCCGGTGGCGCAGCGGCTTAGCACCGCCTGCAGCCCAGGGAGTGATCCTGGAGACCCGGGATGGAGTCCCACGTCGGGCTCCCTGCATGGAGCCTGCTTCTCCCTCTGCCTGTGTCTCTGCCTCTCTCTCTAGCTGTGTCTCTATGAATAAATAAATAAAATCTTTAAAAAAATTTAAAATTAAGAATTTTAAATTGAAAAGTTAGCATGGTCCTAAGAAAATCTGTGAGGCATCCCATATTTTTGTTTGTTTTTTAGAAGACTTTTATTTATTAGAGCCAGAGAGAGAGAGAGAGAGAGAAAAGCAGAGACACAGGCAGAGGGAGAAGCAGGCTCTATGCAGGGAGCCCGATCTGGGACTTAATCCTGGGATTCCAGGATCAGGCCCTGAGCCAAAGGCAGACACTTAACCGCTGAGCCACCCAGGTGTCCTGGCATCTCATATTTTTTACTGTTCTCCTCAAACCCCGGTGTCACTATCAATGCCTCCTAACCTCAAGGAAGGGAAAGAAGAGGAAGAAACTTTATACTCTTTTTGATATTCTTCCTTCCACCTAGGATATTCTTATTTCCCTACCCCTCTCAGTGAGATAACTTCTAAGATAGCTCAGGGGTCACCTCCCCTAAGTCTTTGCCTATTTACCAACCTCCAACTCCAGAGGGACTTTGTTATACTTCATTTGTGTTCTCATTTAAGGACAAGGGCCAGGGTGATCCCTGGGTGGCTCAGAGGTTTAGCACCTACCTTTTGTCTGGGGCATGATCCTGGAGTCCTGGGATCGAGTCCCATGTCAGGCTCCCTGAATGGAGCCTGCTTCTCCCTCTGCCTGTGTCACTGCCCCTCTCTCTCTCTGTGTCTCTCATGAATAAATAAATAAAATCTTAAAAAAAAAAAAAGGGCCATGTTGCTATTGATCTTCACATCCCTGGTGCCTCCTATCCATAAATGGATAAGGGAAAATTTTTCTAAAATAACATGCTTTTTCTTTACAAGTTGTGTAATAATGGGCAAGTGATGTAACTTCTATGACCTTTAACTTTTCATCCATAGCTGGAGGTGAGAATAATTCTTCATATGGTTATTACAATATTTAAATGACATGATTAATGTGAAATAGATTTATCACACTAGCACAACTTCAGTGCTTAATGAATGATAGTAATAAATGCTATTACTTTAAAAAATAATCCCTCAATGTCTTACCCACTTTTTATTGGAGAAGAGTGACTCTTTGAGGGATTTGTAGAAATCCTAATTTGTTAATCTTTTATAGTTAGTGTTTATATTAGTTATTAAGAAGTCTTATCACTCCAAACCATGAAGGTATTCTCCTACAGTATCTCCTAGAAGTTTTGTTTGCCACAGTTACACACAACCCAACTAGAATTGATTTCTGTATATATTGAGATAGCAGTAGGCTTCTGTTATCTTCAATATTTTATACCTGTTTGACAGTGCTATTGAAAATACTTTTCCTATTGCTTTGAAATGCCAATTCTGTCCTCCAAAAGAAAAAAAAAAAGTATTCATTAGTATGTGGGTTCTCATTCTGTCAGTTTATTTTTGTGTGCCAATATAATATCACCTTTAATTGCTGTAAATTAACAGTAAGTCTTGATATATGGTAGAGTTTATGTTCTTTTTTGCAGATTGTTTCAACTATTTTTGTCCATTTTCATTTCCATATTGATTTAAAATCAGTTGGTGAATCTATACACATCCCCCCACCACTCAAGTCTATTTGATAATGTGTTTATAGATCAATTAGGGGAAAATTGACCTCATTAAAATATTTAATTTACCGAATCATAAACATGGTATATACTTCTTACTATGTCATCTTTAATTCTTGTCATAATGTCTTACAACTTCCTAAGAAGTCTTGCAAAACTTTTGCAAGATTTATTCTTTGAGATGTGATATTTTAAAAGATTTTATTTATTCATGAGACACAGAAAGAGAGAGAGAGAGAGGGAGGAAGAGTGAGAGAGAGAGAGGGGCAGAGACACAGGCAGAGGGAGAAGCAGGCTCCATACAGGGAGCCCCATGTGGGGACTTCATCCCAGGACCCCAGGATCACGCTCTGAGCCAAAGGCAGACGCTTTAACCGCTGAGCCACTCAGGCGTCCCAAGATGTGATATTTTTTGATGCTATGTTAATACCATAGTTTCACTTATTCTGTTTGTTACTTGCGATTTTTTTTTCTGTATTGATCTTGTTTCCAGAAAATTGATTGAATAAATCAATTTAGCTAACTTATTAGTAATATACGAATTTATCTACGGAATCTTTAAAAGTTCTACAAACCTAAAAGACATTTTCTATGAATGGTGACATTTTACCTTTTGAAACTTTTACACCAGCCATATTTTTACCTAACTGAACAGGTGGGACCACCAAAATAAAGTATATTTATAATGAAAATTCTCATTTTATATCCAATCTAAGTGAATGGTTTTAGTACTTGTTCATTAATCATAATGTTTGCTTTAAATTTTATTTAACTACTCAGTACTAGAAGTAAAGCAAGCTGCCTCTATGCCTAGTTTGCTAGAAAGTTTTTGAGATTTTGGAATTTTTTATACATAAGCAGATAATCTATTTTATTTTGAGATAATTATAAATTCATATGGCACTGTAAGAAAAGGATTCTATGTCTTTTTACCGAGTTCCCCTCAATAGTAGCACTTTCAACTTAATACAACATCACAATCAGGATACAGATAGTCAAGATACTGAACATTTCCATGACCACAAGGATCCTTTACATAGACTTTGAAAACAACACCCACTCTCTTCATAATGCCCAGCAAACACTTATCTGTCATACATACTATAATTGTGTCACTTCACAAATTATCATATAAACAGAATCCTAGAGTATGTAACCTTCTGGAATTGGCTTGTTTCAATTAGCATACTTGTGGAGATTCATCAAGGCTGTTGCATATATCAACCTTCCATTCCTTTTTTTTTTTAATTGTTGAATAGTTAGTATTCCATGATATGGGTATAGCACATTGTATAATTATTCACCCATTTAAATATATTTGACTGGAAGCCTGGGTGGCTCAGTGGTTGAGCATCTGCCTTTGGCTCAGGGTGTGATCCTAGAGTTTGGGAATCGAGTCCCACATCGGGCTCCCTGCATGGAGCCTGCTTCTCCTTCTGCCTATGTCTCTGCCTCTCTCTGTGTCTCTCAGAATAAAAAATCTTAAAAAAAAAAAAAGATATTTGACATGTTTCCCATTTTTAGCTATTATGAATAAAGCCACTACAAACAACTTAGGGGAAAAAAGGAGTATCTTTATATGAATGTAAGTCTTCATTTCTCCATAATAAGTGCCCAAGAATGCAATTGCTGCTTTACATATTTCATGTGGGATATACATATATATTTTCCAAGACTGATATAGAGATATATATATTATATACATATATATATATAATAATCAAAGATTTTATTTTAGAGAGCACACACATGTGTGCAAACACACATAAGGAGGGGAGGGGCAGAGGCAGAGAATCTTTGCTGAGCAGGGAGCCTAGGGTAGGGGCTCAATCTCATAATCCAAGAGATCCTTACATGAGCCAAACCAAGAGGCAGACACTTAACCAACTGAACCACCTACATACCCCAGCATGTGGAATATCTTTTTAAAAATATACACAGCAAAAGATTTTTATCAGTAATCCCCTGTTTCCACATCCTTACCAGTATTAAGTGTTATGACTTTTTTACAAATCATTCTGATAGATATGTAGTAATAGCTCATTGTGGTTTTAATCTGCACTTACCTAAGGCTAATAATTTTTAACAACGGACTTCCATTTCAATTATCTTGAGGTAGTATCTCCAGAATGAATCAGATTCTATCCTGAAACAACTAAGATGGTCTGAGGAGTGTGGTCTTCCAATAATGTATTCAGCTTGGTATTCATTTTTTCACCATCAGTGTCACTGTGTCCTGGTGCCTCTAATTTGAATTTCAAGCTCCTAAAAGATTTCGCAAACCCAATTTAGTTTGGATTCTTATTTCAACTTTGCAGCTATTGGCCACTTTCCCTGCATTATTGTAATCAGAATCACCTCTTTGATTTTTGGTGTCCAGTGCAAGAAAAAGTACAGACTTCTGATTCTAAAATTAAGAATCACAGTGACAGCAAAGCCTCAAACAAAGCAGACCCTTCTAGGCATAGAGTACTGTATGACTGAACAGGTGGCATGTCCATGATGCCAGCTGAGGCTAATAATGTCAAAACAGATGTTTTATGTGTTCATTTGCCATGTATGTATCATACTTCATGGAATGTCTCTTCATGGCTTTTGTTCACTCTCTAAATAGAATATTCTTGAGGTTTGAGAGTTCTTTGTACATGCTAAATAGAAGCCTTTGATCAGATATGGGGTTTGTAAATATTTACTCCCATTCTAGCATAGCTTTAATTTTTTAAAATCTTAATGGGGTCGTTTATAGAACAAAAGCCATGTTTTAAAATTTTGAAGTCCAATTTATAAACTTTTCCTTTTATGGACTCTGTGTGAAGTCTAAGATTTTGCCTAGCACTGTATCTTGAAGATTTTTTCCATGTTTTTCTTTTTAAAGTTTGATAGTTTTATGTTTAGGCTTATGATCCATTTTAGATTAATTTGTGTATAAAATGTGATATTCCTACTTTGCTTTTTCAAAATGTTTTAACTTTTTTAGTTTTTCTCTTTCATAAAAAAAAAAAAAAAAACTTGGGGGAGGGAGGGGCAAGATGGCAGAAGAGTAGGGTCCCCAAATCACCTGTCCCCACCAAATTACCTAGATAACCTTCAAATCATCCTGAAAATCTAGGAATTCGGCCTGAGATTTAAAGAGAGAACAGCTGGAATGCTACAGTGAGAAGAGTTCGCGCTTCTATCAAGGTAGGAAGACGGGGAAAAAGAAGTAAAGAAACAAAGGCCTCCAAGGGGGAGGGGCCCGCGAGGAGCCGGGCTGAGGCCGGGGCGAGTGTCCCCAGGACAGGAGAGCCCCGTCCCGTCCCGGAGGAGCAGGAGCTGCACCGACCTTCCTGGGCGGAAAGGGGCTCGCAGGGAGTTGGAGCAGGACCCAGGAGGGCGGGGATGTCCTCGGGTTCCCGGGGACACTAACAGACACCTGCGCCCCGGGAGAGTGCGCCGAGCTCCCTAAGGGCTGCAGCGCGCATGGCGGGACCGGAGCAGCTGGGAGGGGCTCGGGCAGAGGAAGAGGCTCCGTGCGGAGGGGGCTGCGCGGTTCCAGGAGCAGCTCGGGGGGGCTCGGGCGGAGGAAGAGGCTCTGTGCGGAGGGGGCTGCGAGGCCGGGAGCGTGAATCCAACAGCTCAGGCGCCGGGACACAGCCCAAGATCCGGCGTCCCCCCGGGACAGGCAGAGGCCGGGAGGGCCCAGGACAGCGAGGACGCTCCTGCCCCAGCTGAGCAGATCAGCGGCCCCGCCCCGGAGCCTCCAGGCCCTGCAGACCGAGAGCTCCGGAGTTCCTGCGGGGGCTGACTCCAGGGCTCCAGAGCTGGCCCCGCCACTGGGGCTGTTCCTCCTGCGGCCTCACGGGGTAAACAACCCCCACTGAGCCCTGCACCAGGCAGGGGCACAGCAGCTCCCCCAAGTGCTAACACCTGAAAATCAGCACAACAGGCCCCTCCCCCAGAAGACCAGCTAGACGGACCAGTTCCAGGGGAAGGCAAGGGACTTAAAGTACACAGAATCAGAAGATACTACCCCGTGGTTTTTTGTTTTGTTTTGTTTTTTTGTTTGTTTGTTTTTGCTATTTGATTTGTTTCCTTCCCCCACCCTTTTTTCCCTTTCTTTCTCTTTCTCTTTTTCTTTCTTTTTTCTTTTTTTTCTTCCTTTTTTGTTTTTTCTTTTTCTCTTTCCTTCTTTCTCTCCTCTCTTTTTCTCCTTTTCCCAATACAACTTGCTTTTGGCCACTCTGCACTGAGCAAAATGACTAGAAGGAAAACCTCACCTCAAAAGAAAGAATCAGAAACAGCCCTCTCTCCCACAGAGTTACAAAATCTGGATTACAATTCAATGTCAGAAAGCCAAATCAGAAGCACTATTATACAGCTACTGGTGGCTCTAGAAAAAATCATAAAGGACTCAAGAGACTTTATGACTGCAGAATTTAGAGCTAATCAGGCAGAAATTAAAAATCAATTGAATCAGATGCAATCCAAAGTAGAAGTCCTAACGACGAGGGTTAACGAGGTGGAAGAACAGGTGACATAGAAGACAAGTTGATGGCAAAGAGGAAACTGAGGAAAAAAGACACAAACAATTAAAAGACCATGACGTTAGATTAAGGGAAATAAACGACAGCCTGAGGAAGAAAAAACTACGTTTAATTGGGGTTCCCAAGGGCGCCAAAAAGGGACAGAGGGCCAGAATACGTATTTGAACAAAACCTAGCTGAAAACTTTCCTAATCTGGGAAAGGAAACAGGTATTCAGATCCAGGAAATAGAGAGATCCCCCCCCTCCCTAAAATCAATGAAAACCATTCAACACCTTGACATTTAATAGTGAAGCTTCCAAATTCCAAAGATAAAGAGAAGATCCTTAAAGCAGCAAGAGACAAGAAATCCCTGACTTTCATGGGGAGGAGTACTAGGGTAACAGCAGACCTCTCCACAGATACCTGGCAGGCCAGAAAGGGCTGGCAGGATATATTCTGGGTACTAAATGAGAAGAACATGCAACCAAGAATACTTTATCCAGCAAGGCTCTCATTCAGAATGGAAGGAGAGATAAAGAGCTTCCAAGACAGGCAGGACCTGAAAGAATATGTGACCCCCAAACAAGCTCTGCAAGAAATTTTAAGGGGGACTCTTAAAATTCCCCTTTAAGAAGAAGTTCAGTAGAACAATCCACAAAAACAAGGACTGAATAGATATCATGGTGACACTAAACTCATACCTTTCAATAGTCACTCTGAACGTGAATGGCTTAATAACCCCATCAAAAGGCGCAGGGTGTCAGACTGGATAAAAAAGCAGGACCCATTTATTTGCTGTCTACAAGAGATTCATTTTAGACAGAAGGACACCTACAGCCTGAAAATAAAAGGTTGGAGAACCATTTACCATTTGAATGGTCCTCAAAAGAAAGCAGGGGTAGCCATCCTTATATCAGATAAACTAAAATTTACCCCGAAGACTGTAGTGAGAGATGAAGAGGGACACTATCTCATACTTAAAGGATCTATCCAACAAGAGGACTTAACAATCCTCAATATATATGCCCCGAATGTGGGAGCTGCCAAATATACCCATCAATTAATAACCAAAGTTAAGACATACTTAGATAATAATACAATTATACTTGGTGACTTCAATCTAGCACTTTCTACATTTGATAGGTCTTCTAAGCACAACATCTCCAAAGAAACGAGAGATTTAAATGATACACTGGACCAGATGGATTTCACAGATATCTACAGAACTTTACATCCAAACTCAACTGAATACACATTCTTCTCAAGTGCACATGGAACTTTCTCCAGAATAGACCACATACTGGGTCACAAATTAGGTCTGAACCGATATCAAAAGATTGGGATCATCCCCTGCATATTCTCAGACCATAATGCCTTGAAATTAGAACTAAATCACAACAAGAAGTTTGGAAGGACTTCAAACATGTGGAGGTTAAGGACCATCCTGCTAAAAGAAGAAAGGGTCAACCAGGAAATTAAGGAAGAATTAAAAAGATTCATGGAAACTAATGAGAATGAAGATACAACCGTTCAAAATCTTTGGGATACAGCAAAAGCAGTCCTAAGGGGGAAATACATTGCAATACAAGCATCCATTCTAAAACTGGAAAGAACTCAAATACAAAAGCTAACCTTACACATAAAGGAGCTAGAGAAAAAACAGCAAATAGATTCTACACCCAGTAGCAGAAGAATTAATGAAGATTCGAGCAGAACTCAACAAAATCGAGACCAGAAGAACTGTCGAACAGATCAAAAGAACCAGGAGTTGGTTCTTTGAAAGAATTAATAAGATAGATAAACCATTAGCCAGCCTTATTAAAAAGGAGAGAGAAGACTGAAATTAATAAAATCATGAATGAGAAAGGAGAGCTCACTACCAACACCAAGGAAATACAAACGATTTTAAAAACATATTATGAACAGCTATACGCCAATAAATTAAGCAATCTAGGAGAAATGGACGCATTCCTGGAAAGCCACAAACTACCAAAACTGGAACAGGAAGAAATAGAAAACCTGAACAGGCCAATAACCAGGGAGGAAATTGAAGCAGTCATCAAAAACCTCCCAAGACACAAGAGTCCAGGGCCAGATGGCTTCCCAGGGGAATTCTATCAAACATTTAAAGAAGAAACCATACCTATTCTCCTAAAGCTGTTTGGAAAGATAGAAAGAGATGGAGTACTTCCAAATTTGTTCTATGAGGCCAGCATCACCTTAATTCCAAAACCAGACAAAGACCCCACCAAAAAGGAGAATTACGGACCAATATCCCTGATGAACATGGATGCAAAAATTCTAAACAAGATACTGGCCAATAGGATCCAACAGTACATTAAGGAAATTATTCACCATGACCAAGTAGGATTTATCCCTGGGACACAAGGCTGGTTCAACACCCGTAAAACAATCAATGTGATTCATCATATCAGCAAGAGAAAAACCAAGAACCATATGATCCTCTCATTAGATGCAGAGAAAGCATTTGACAAAATACGGCGTCCATTCCTGATCAAAACTCTTCAGAGTGTAGGGATAGGGGAACATTCCTCAACATCTTAAAAGCCATCTACGAAAAGCCCACAGCAAATATCATTCTTAATGGGGAAGCACTGGGAGCCTTTCCCCTAAGATCAGGAACAAGACAGGGATGTCCACTCTCATCACTGCTATTCAACATAGTACTGGAAGTCCTAGCCTCAGCAATCAGACAACAAAAAGACATTAAAGGCATTCAAATTGGCAAAGAAGAAGTCAAACTCTCCCTCTTCGCCGATGACATGATACTCTACATAGAAATCCCGAAAGCCTCCACCCCAAGATTGCTAGAACTCCTACAGCAATTTGGCAGCATGGCAGGATACAAAATCAATGCCCAGAAGTCAGTGGCATTTCTCTACACTAACAATGAGACTGAAGAAAGAGAAATTAAGGAGTCAATCCCATTTACAATTGCACCCAAAAGCATAAGATACCTAGGAATAAACCTCACCAAAGAGGTAAAGGATCTATACCCTCAAAACTATACAACACTTCTGAAAGAAATTGAGGAAGACACAAAGAGATGGAAAAATATTCCATGCTCATGGATTGGAAGAATTAATATTGTGAAAATGTCAATGTTACCCAGGGCAATTTACACATTTAATGCAATCCCTATCAAAATACCATGGACTTTCTTCAGAGAGTTAGAACAAATTATTTTAAGATTTGTGTGGAATCAGAAAAGACCCCAAATAGCCAGGGGAATTTTAAAAAAGAAAACCATAGCTGGGGGCATCACAATACCAGATTTCAGGTTGTACTACAAAGCTGTGGTCATCAAGACAGTGTGGTACTGGCACAAAAACAAACACATAGATCAGTGGAACAGAATAGAGAACCCAGAAGTGGACCCTCAACTTTGTGGTCAACTAATATTCGATAAAGGAGGAAAGACTATCCACTGGAAGAAAGACAGTCTCTTCAATAAATGGTGCTGGGAAAATTAGACATCCACATGCAGAAGAATGAAACTAGACCACTCTCTTGCCCCATACACAAAGGTAAACTCAAAATGGATGAAAGATCTAAATGTGAGACAAAATTCCATCAAAATCCTAGAGAGGAACACAGGCAACACCCTTTTTGAACTCGGCCACAGTAACTTCTTGCAAGATACATCCACGAAGGCAAGAGAAACAAAAGCAAAAATGAACTATTGGGACTTCATGAAGATAAGAAGCTTTTGCACAGCAAAGGATACAGTCAACAAAACTAAAAGACAACCTACAGAATGGGAGAAGATATTTGCAAATGACATATCAGATAAAGGGCTAGTTTCCAAGATCTATAAAGAACTTATTAAACTCAACACCAAAGAAACAAACAATCCAATCATGAAATGGGCAAAAGACATGAAGAGAAATCTCACAGAGGAAGACACAGACATGGCTAACACGCACATGAGAAAATGCTCTGCATCACTTGCCATCAGGGAAATAGAAATCAAAACCACAATGAGATACCACCTCACACCAGTGAGAATGGGGAAAATTAACAAGGCAGGAAACCACAAATGTTGGAGAGGATGCGGAGAAAAGGGAACCCTCTTACACTGTTGGTGGGAATGTGAACTGGTGCAGCCACTCTGGAAAACTGTGTGGAGGTTCCTCAAAGAGTTAAAAATAGACCTGCCCTACGACCCAGCAATTGCACTGTTGGGGATTTACCCCAAAGATACAGATGCAATGAAATGCCGGGACACCTGCACCCCGATGTTTATAGCAGCAATGGCCACAATAGCCAATCTGTGGAAGGAGCCTCGGTGTCCAACGAAAGATGAATGGATAAAGAAGATGTGGTTTATGTATACAATGGAATATTACTCAGCCATTAGAAACGACGAATACCCACCATTTGCTTCAATGTGGATGGAACTGGAGGGTATTATGCTGAGTGAAATAAGTCAGTCGGAGAAGGACAAGCATTTTATGGTCTCATTCATTTGGGGAATGTAAATAATAGTGATAGGGAATGGAAGGGAAGGGAGAAGAAATGTGTGGGAAATATCAGAAAGGGAGACAGAACATAAAGACTCCTAACTCTGGGAAACGAGCTAGGGGTGGTGGAAGGGGAGGAGGGTGGGGGATGGGGGTGAATGGGTGACGGGCACTGAGGGGTGCACTTAATGGGATGAGCACTGGGTGTTATTCTGTATGTTGGTAAATTGAACACCAATAAAAAATAAATTTATTAAAAAAAAAACTTAAGAATTTTGCCCGTATCCACATGTACACATAAATTCTCCAAGACTTTGATAGGAATTGTGTTCAATCTTTACATCAATTGTTGAGAATCAACATATTTACCATGTTGAAGCCTCTAAGTCATGAGAATGGTATGTCTCTGTATTATGATTTTTAAAATTTCTTTCATCAGTGTTAAATGGCTTTTAGCCTATAAGACCTACGCATATTTTGTTCTACTTACATCTAAGTTTTGTTTTGTTTTTGTTTTTTTTTTTTTTTGAAGAGTTCTAAGTTGGTTTACTATTAGGTGTGTTATAATCTAAGAGTTCCTGACTGGCTACTCTGCTTCATTTCTCCTGGGCTTTTGTTTTTTCTGTACCCATTGGTATTTCCAGGCTGCCAGCTTTTTCAGTTCCAAGCCTGAGGCAAAGAAAGAACCCAGAGAACTCCCCACTGGGTTATTACTTGGATCCTGAAGTTCCTAGCCAGATTGCCTTTTCCTCTCCACCTTTCAGAGTCTTGAGTTTTTCCTATAAAAAAATTTCATGGTTTTATGTTGTATAGAGCAGGAGGCATAGGGAAAAGTACATCTGTTTCATCTTCCCAGGAACCATGGTCTTGATATAAATCAAATCTCTGGCATTAGATGTTCTCATACCGTATCTGTGGGCTCCAGGAGTCCTTGGAACCCTTCTGAAAGTGTCCATCAAGGGACGGGAGAGAGCTGGAGAAATTATGGGACTCCCAAAATTGCTCTCACCATGAAAGCCAGTTATCTCTGTGAAGAAATAGTCTGTATGTAAATGCATTCTCTTTTAAAATCAGGGACAACCATTCCACAGATCATGGCCTTAGGATCATGTAGCCATTCATCATGATTACAATGAATGGGAACAAGAAAGGTAGAAATGAGATGTTGTCATGTCTTGCTAAAGGAGCTGGAGAGGAGAAATCTACTCTTCTTTTCCTCATCCCAAAAGAAGTGAGGTAGAGACCAAGTTCAAAGTTTCAATGTCAGTGTAGCCCAATCCTGTTACCTCTCATTTCTATGTAGCAGAAGAGAGCCAAGAAATCAGGTTTCCCACAAAACCCCTCTAACTGGCTGAAAGAAAAGGGTTAGAAGGCTCTACCATTGAGAGGATGTGGATGTCCCGAAATATTTTCTGTAGGTGATAGTTTTGAGGGAAGAATTGCGACGCCTTGCCAGACTGCAGGTCTACTCAGTAATGGGGACTATTACCTCTTTAAGGACCTGTTGGCTTATCCTTGCTGTGAGAAGCCGTTGTTTGGAATGGCATCTACCAGTAGTGGCCTTCTGCAGGTGGAAATCTCCAGGTGGTGTCCTCTGATTCCAAACGGAAGCACTCCTGCTTATACCACCTCAAAAGGTCTTATGTGGAAAATCTACCTGAGGACCCTACGGAATGCATGTGGTTGTCCACCTTGGAGTTAAACTTCCCAGAGTAATGACATTGGGCATTTCCCTGGGAGCAGCAGGGAAATGCTGACTGGTATGAAATCACCCCCTAGAATGGGCTTCTATGTCTATTGGAAAGATTCCAATTGCTGTGTAACTCCGGCATCATCACAGAGTCCTTACCCCTCCCGGACGTAGATAAATTTGGCCCAGTCCTCAATTTTGTAGCATGAGAAAAAAATCGAGATTCTGCCTGAAAATTCCCATGAATTTCCAGGACTTAGTTTCTAATGATAGCCCTTTCTTCAGCTCTTATTACCATGGTAGGAAAGTGTGTTCTCATTTACTCTGAGTCTTTTTTTTTTTTAAAGACACTTTTTTTTTTTTTTAATTTTTATTTATTTATGATAGTCACACAGAGAAAGAGGCAGAGACAGAGGGAGAAGCAGGCTCCATGCACTGGGAGCCCGACGTGGGATTTGATCCCGGGTCTCCAGGATCGCGCCCTGGGCCAAAGGCAGGCGCTAAACCGCTGTGCCACCCAGGGATCCCTACTCTGAGTCTTTTCTGAAGCTGAATTCAGCCACTTTTCAAATCCTTTTTGAAATCCAGCAGGCATATATACCCTCAATTGATTTCACTGCATGTTTATGTTCAAGAGGAGGGGCTGTGCTAGAATCCATGCAATTCCCTGTCTTTCTTGGCCTCTTACCAGGCCTCCCTCTTGTAAACTCTAAACTCTATTTCCTATCTGCTGCTTTTGAGGACTGACCTTAGCTCAACTTCAGCTTGGTGTCTTTTGCTGTCTTCCTAAATAAGCACATTTCGAATGCTTCTAATGGAGCACTCATTCCAGTACAGTACAATTGCCTGTTTATGTATTCTCCCAAGAGTACCAACTGTGTGGATAGAAATCCACTATCTTTCTCAACATGGTAGATTCTGTGCCCATCAGTGTGTGCAGCACAGATGATCTACTGAAGCACATATTTGATACATTAGATTTATATCAATACTGATTCAGCCATGGTTTCTTTCTGTTCAAGAGAAAATCTCCAGTGTACTTTGTTCCAAGATGTATCTGCTTTATAAACATATACACAATTAGGATGATTTATTTAGGAAATTCGTTGAGAAAGTTGTTATAAATGATCTGAACCTGAACCTACATATTTTTTAAAGAACTGAATTAATGATTAGTATCTTAGAGATGTATACTACCTCAGAGTTACGGAAATATATCTTCAATGTAATACCAGTTATCATACATTTCAGGCTTTCAGGTAAACCATATATAAATTACTCAAGTATCTTAAGATTTTTTTTTAAAGAGTCTTCTGATGAAAATTCAACAATAACCGAATATTTTCTGTTATTTACTGCGGTTTTAAATGATCCCAATTTCATATTTATAAAAACATACTTTAAAGATATTTAAATATATTCTGCAAAGGAATTAAATGAACATCTTAAAGTTTTTTATATAAACATTAATATTTTGGAAGATTACTGTAGACCTATACTAACCTATACTAACAAAGTCTCTGATCTACATGTTGGGGGGAAAAAAGCATTCCCACGTGTGTAAATACAAATGGCAGAAGTAGAAGTGGTTTAATTTTAATATGATTTTATGATTAACAAAGCAATATTTTTTAAAAAGTTACTAAATAACATGCCTTGAGTTTGAATTGTGGTTTCCTTCCTTTTCTTTCTCTTTCTCACACCATTTTATATTCCACTTTAGTTGATCCTTCTAGAACTCCTTCCTATGCATTGACAAGCATGTACTATTAACTCCATCTTACAGGTAAGATTAAGTGGTTGGCCAATTATAACAGTAAAAGTTAGTGATGGATGTGAGGTTTTTTAATACAGGTCTTTGGTAATTTTCTCCTGTAAATTTCTGGAGAAGGACACTGAAGACCTATCCTAAGAGAAGCAAGAATCTCAAAAACCAGTGTTTTCAAATGAATTTTAAAGTGGCATTTAAGGTAGAATTTTAGAATTTAAGGTGGAATTTTAGAGATACCTCTAAGAATGTAGCTCCATTGTGCTTTTCAGTGCAAACAACATAGCAGGCAGTTGCTACTATTTCTGCCTGATAAAGCTTTGTATACATTTGGCCTCTTGCTTTGGAAGATAAATGAGCTCACTTCAGGGTTGCATCTATAGGCAGATGATTGAAATTCAGGGAGGTGTTTATATGTATTCAAGAGAGTATTTCTGTCACTGCATTTCTACATGGGAGGTCTCAAAGGGAGTGGATGGATGGAAACAGGAGGGAAGATTGTTTATTGGAAGGAAATGAAAGGGATTAGTTGCTATGGAGGCCAGGGAGGTGACCTAGATTCACAACACTGGAATGTGTACTGTGATAGACACTTCTTAAAAGAGAGAAAGAAATCTTGGATAGAAGGCCTGGCTTAATTTCCAGCCAATTCACATCAAGTCTCTTTGAAGGGGTTTTCTGATCCCAGGAGAAGCTTTTATTTGATATATGTTTCATGTGCTGGGTTTATCTAGGGCTCAGATAATCACACAGAGCAGTTCTCGTCTGGATTACTCAGCATGCTCCTGGCCTCAGCAGGCTCCTTTTGGGGCCTTTTGAGTTAAATAAACAAACATGAAATCTGAAAGACTCACATGTGATTCTCAGGTCACAGCATTCTTTTCAGAGTAACTATTCTTATTTCCCTATGAAATTGAAAAACAACTACATACATTAAAAAAAAAAATCCACAAGATTTCTCTTGTGTAAGAGCAAGATCAGTGAAAGAACAAAGAGTGGTGGAATGGAAAATAGACTATGTGGTTGTCCATATACTGAATGGTGTTATAAAATGGCTGGTAGTTGCTAAAACAACACCAGATTGACAACCCTGCAAGTTATACTTCCCACAACTTTATTTCTGGAGCACAGTCATAAGAAATGAATTTCCTTGAAAACGATAAGGTATATGTCCTATAAATTATTGAATCTTAACATCCCATTACATGTGTATGTCTTTCATCATAATTAAGTTTTTAGGAGTAGAGAACTAATTGTGTGTGCATGTGTGGGTCTATCTTCATATCTCCAACAGCAAGCAAAAATCTAATTTTGAGGAAGTGCTCATTATTTTCAAAAGCGCCTCCTTTATTGAATGTTATTATTTGTAAACCAAAAGGTTCTGAAAATAACTCATTTGTAGTTCAAAATCAACAGTATGAATAATTATTGAAGTTGTGCCAAAATTCAATGCTGTTTTAAATGCTTTTAGTAGTAGTTCAGTTGCTCTTTACTTACAACATAAATTGTGGATAAAACAGAAGCTATAGCCAGATTCTAGGAGTTTCAGTTCCAGGCTCAGGAGGTCCAACCATGTTTCCAATCATGATTGGAAGAAATGAGAAAATAAATGGATTTAATGAAATAAAACCCTCAGATCTCTCCCAGAGCTTCAGACCCAGGCACTTACTGTTTCCACTTGAATTACGGAGATATGGCAAAGTCTTTTTCTAAGTTTCATTTGTGGTGGTCCTCCTTTCCTCCCTGAGTAAACACCCTAGCTATCTGCCCATCTGCAAATTTCAGAAATTGGGGAGCTACTCTTGCATCATCCTCCTTCCTTGGCCCCTATATACTATTAAGTGCTATAGTTTCAACCTTCTAAATATCTTGCAAATCTGTCCACTCTTTTTCCTTTTCTTTCCTTTTCTTTTCTTTCCTTTCCTTTCCTTTCCTTTCCTTTCCTTTCCTTTCCTTTCCTTTCCTTTCCTTTCCTTTTTTCCTTTTCCTTTTCCTTTCCTTCTTTCCTTTCCTTTCTTTTCTTCTTTCTTTTCTTTTCTCTTCTTTTTCTTTCTCTTTTCTTTCTCTTCTTTCTTTTCTTTCTCTTTTCTTTTTTCTCTTTTCTTTTCTTTCTCTTTTCTTTTTCTTTTTTCCTTTCTTTTCCTTTCCTTTCTCTTTTCTTTTTTTGTCCACTCTTTTTCCACCCTATTGCCACTGTCATAATACAGGCCACCATCTTTTCTCACTTAGGTTACTAGTATCAACTTAATCTTTCTAGTTTCCCACCTTAAAATCTATTCACCACAATTCAGCCCAAGTGAGCATTCTAAAATATCTGATAATGTGTGTTATGATAGTCCAAATTTCTTAAAAACTATGCATAAGCATTATTGAGCATATTCTAAACACAAGGCACTGTACTAGATGCCTTCCATGGGTTATCTTCCTGAATCTTCTGAAAAACTCCATGAGTTAAATAGAAATATTATAACCTTCAAATGAGTACTATGCATTTTAGAGAGACCAAATGATTTTTCCACCCCCTTAAGATCAGATAGCTGGTAGTGGTAGAGCCAGGATTAAACCCCAGCAGTCTGACCACCTCACTCAGAAATACGATTCCATTTAATATATTCATAGGTAAGCCTGATTTAGCTCTTAAATTTTATATTTTCTTCCCTAAACTCTAGGATTTAATCACACTAAAATTATTTAGGTTACTTTTGTTTCATCATTTTTTAAAGTATTTATTTAAGAGGGAGCATGAGCAGGGGGAAGGGCAGAGGCAGAGACAGACAAGCAAACTCCCTGTTGAGTGGGGAGCTGGATACCAGGCTTGATCCCAGGACTCCGAGGTCATGACCTGAGCTAAAATCAAGAGTTAGATGTTTAACTCACTTAGCCACCAGGTGCCCCTTTGTTTCATCAATTTTATAACATTTGGTATTCTGGCTTTCAGTTTGCCTTTCTCTGTCTTAACTTTATCTTAACTCCTACTCCGGTTAGGTGCTACTTCTCCCATGAAGCATTCCTTGACTTTTCAAGTACATATCAGAAGATTGAAATCATACAGAGTATCTTTTCCAGTCACAATGGAATGAAATTAGAAATCTACTGCAGAAGAAAAACAAGATACACAAAAGTGAGGAAGTTAAACAACCAGTGAAGAAAAGAAGAAATCAGAGGGCATTAGAAAATAATTAGAAATTAATGAAAATGAAACACAGCATTCCAAAATTTGTGTGGTGCAAAAGAAGTGCTGAAAGGAAAATGTATAACTGTAGATGCTCACATTTAAAAAGATACGGAAAAAAAAATAAAATAAAAAAAAAATAAAAAAGATATGGGACCCTGGGTGGGTCAGCGATTGAGCATCTGCCTTTGGCTCAGGGCCTGGGATCAAGTCCCACATCAGGCTTTCTGCATGGAGCCTGCTTCTCCCTCTGCCTGTGTTTCTGCCTCTCTCTCTGTGTGTCTCTCATGAATAAATAAATAAAATGTAAAAAAAAAAATCTCTACCTTACTTTAAAACTTGAGAAATGGAGGAGGAGGAGATAAAATTAAACCCCAAGCAAATAGAATGAAGGAAATACTAAAGATTAGAAGAGGTGAATAGAGAAAACAATAGAAAATCAATGATACTACGTTACTTTTTCAAAAAGCTGAACAAAATTGACAAATCTTTACCTAGATTGACTAAAAAAGAGTTTACGCAAATAAGAAATTAGGTACATTAGTGCCAACCTTACAGAAATAAAGGATAATAGGATTGTATTGTATAAAAATAAATTTATATCCTTACCAAACAACAAATAAAAAATTCTTAAGGTTTTATTTATTCATAAGAGACGCACAGAGGCAGAGGGAGAAGCAGGCTGTCTGTGGGGAGCCCAATGTGGGACTCGATCCCAGGACCCCGGGATCATGCCCTGAGCCAAAGGCAGAGGCTCAACTGCTGAGCCATCCAGGTGTCCCCCAAAAAATAGCTGAAAATGGATCAATGACTTAAGGGCAAAGCTAAAATTATGAAAATCTTAGAAGAAAACATAGGGTTAAATATTCATAATCTTGAATTTTAGAATAGATCCTTAGGACACTAAAAACTTGAACAACAAAAATTATTTTCCATAAAATTTAACTCTCATGCATCAGATGCCATTATTAGTATAGTTAAAAGAAGGGGAGGGGGTGGGGGTGAATGGGTGACGGGCACTGAGGGGGGCACTTGACAGGATGAGCACTGGGTGTTATGTATGTTGGCGAATTGAACACCAATAAAAAATAAATTTATTTTTAAAAAAAAGCCTACAGAATAGGAAAAAAAACATTTACAAATCCTGATAAGTGTTTAAAATCCAGAGTGTATAAACTTGTACAAGTTAACAAGTACACAAACATATAGTTTTTGGTATACAATTTACCTTCTTGGTTAAGTTTCTTCCTAAGTATTTGATTCCTTTTGATGCTATTATAGATGAAAACACCTTATTTTCCTTTTAGATTGTTTATCATCAGTGTATGAAACACAACTGACTTCTGTGTGTTTGATTTTTGTGTCTTGCAACTGCTTTTTTTTTTAGAAGTTCCAAAAGCCCCCCCCAACTCCCACGCAAGAAGAGCTTTCTTACTTATATGATCATGTTATCTATAAACAAAATTTTACTACTGCTCTTCCAATTTGGATGGTTTTTACTTATTTTTCTTGCTTCATTGCTCTGGCTAGGACTTTAGTACTATGTTAAATAAAGGTTAAAGCAGGCCTTCTTGTCTTGTTCTTGATCTTAGAGGAAAAGCCTTCAGTCTTTTATTGAATATGATGTTGGAATGCAAATTTGCAGTGCATGATGAAAAACAGATGAATTTGTTTCAAGATTTGTTCTGTAGGTAATAGGACCAAGGTACCTCAGATCATAATTCTCCTAATGAAGAAGAAATAAATCTGACTTCACTTTAAGCAGAAATTCTTTCTTATGTTTTCCTGGGTTATATCCTTCTCCCCTTGTGTACTTGACTAGAATATTGGGTTCTCTTACTTAGTTAACCTATTTAGAAATTCTTTGTTATAAAATCTAAAAATGGATCATGCCTTTTCAGTTGAATATATCTCAAAGTAAACTCCGTCTTGTGTTTTTCAGAAGATGCTTATAAGACCCAGGTTAGGATTGACAATGAGCCAGCTTACTTGGACATTTTGGACACTGCTGGTCAGGTAGGTAATTTTCTTAGATCTCTCTGATCTCTGAGACCAGTTTAGTCTTTAATCTCAAATACATTTACCACAAAGAAGAGTTCGACAATTCAAACAGGACAAGAGCAAATTTGCAATAGTGATGAGACATTAAATAAGAATTGGCAGGAAAATGTGACTCATTGCCAGCTAGAATATTTTAACATTCCTTTAATTTTTGAAATATGAAAATGAGTGTAGATGTAATATTGCCATCTAAGGTTATAAAATTAACAGAATAGCTTCCTTTGACTTAGATGTATGCAAAACTTGTCTTAGACCCTAATCTGGTGATAGTTTTTATTTAAAAATTTTAGTGACATAAAAAAAGGGAAGGTCTACTTAGCAAATATGCTCCTGAAACCAAGGCTAGAGATACTTAGGTGGAATGGGTGACATAACCAAGATGTAGCATAATCTAATACACGAATTTACAGATGTGTAGATAAGAACACGAAGAAAGATGATGAGGAGAGCATAGCTGATGTGATAGAAAAATATAGAACTAAAATACTCTGCGGCAATTATACGTAAAATGGGAAAAGAGTTAGAATCAAAACCTTGCTGTATTTGGGAGGAAGATGGAGATTTTATTTCATTTCCTACTTTAAATATAATCATTATATATAAACATATCAAATGCCAGACATAAAACACCTTTCCTTTGTAAACCTAAAACTCTTTATTATTTTTTTAAAGAAAAGTCTTACAAATACAACTTAAAAATTAGAAGAGAAGTAAGGAAAAATAAATTTAAAAATTAATATAAAGTTGAAAAGAAAGAAGATAAAGGAAACATAATAAATATACCAGGAATTAAGATAAATGGAAATGGATATACTGTCTCTCCCAGAATAGTCAAGTAAATTTTTGGCATTATATTGAATAGAAGAACAAAATTAACTGTACTTCTTTTTATTTATTTATTTATTTATTTATTTATTTATTTATTATTTCTTTATTCATTCAGAGAGAGCGAAGAGAGAGGCAGAGACACAGGCAGAGGGAGAAGCAGGCTCCATGCAGGAAGCCCAATGTGGGACTCGATCCTGGGTCTCCAGGATCACACCCTGGGCTGCAGGCGGTGCTAAACCGCTGTGCGACCAGGGCTGCCCTAACTGTACTTCTTTAGTTTAAAAGAGACATAAGAATACAGAAAGGTGCCAAATCAAAGAGTGATTAGGAAAAAAATTAGGCAAAAAGTAACCAAACCTAAACTGGGTATAACTGTATAAATATCAGACAAAATAGATTTTATTGCAAAAAGCATTATTAAAGTATAAAAATGTCATATTATAATAGAAAAAAATGAAAGATAAATTCTGGTATATAATATTCAAGACAAATGTATAAATCTTAAAAAGCATAAATCTGAAAGCCTATGTAGTGGGAAACTTTAATGTACCTCTGTCAGTAAGTGCTACATCAAAAAGTAGTGAAATTGTAGATTTAAGAACACATTTAACTTGAATGCTGCTGTCAGTATGTGAGTAGGTATTCTTTTCATGTAAGTTTTTATACTTTTGATTCTTAAATCTAATTGCAAAAAATGTGGTCTATTGCAGATTGATTATTTAATTTTACTTTGTGGCTTAGGATGTGATAATTTTTTGGAATATATTTAAGCTACTGGCTACCTCTCCTGCAGGAAGGGTAGAGATACAAAGTGGACTTCAACTATGTATGTAATGATTCATGTTTCATAAATTTCTGAGTAAATAAAGGAGAATGTTAATAGTTATAAATCTAGGTCATAGGTATATAGATCTTCATTATATTGTTTTCCTTTTGTACTTAAAGAATGTATATGTTTAAATGTTTATTTGACGTAACTATTTAAAAAATGTATTAAATGGTATATTGGTATAAGCCACTGAAAATACATGGTTTCTTTCTATACTTAAGAGATATATTAAGACTATTTGAAATCCATATATTAACAAACTCATTTGTTTCGAGGGACATTTGGATGATGGGCTTATGGTGGTGGAAGAGGACTGAAGCCATTGGGTCTATTTAGAATGTAGAAATTATTTCAGTTACTTGAAAGAGTTGCATTATCCAAGAGGAAATATACTCCATTTCAGGGGAACTTTAAGCCTAATTGGAAGAAGATAGAGTAGGTTAAATTTCAATACAATAAGATATTTGTAGCAACTGAAATTCTCAAACCAAAATAGTTAACTAGAATTATACTTTGGAAGAAAGTGAAATCCTTTGTATTTCTAATAGTTATACAGTCTACAAGTATGTATGAGCACTTACCTGGTCACATTTGGTACTAATGTAATCATGGATAACTGGATGTTTCTCTTCCCCATTGGTGTAGGCTTGGCCATGTCACTGCTGAGGTCAATGAAATGTAGGCAGATGACTCAACCTAATTCTGGTTTGAGTTCTTAAAAAGCACTAGGGTGCTCCTGCTAGGCACGAAGATGAGGCAGGTAACTCTTGGTCCCAGGAGAAGGAGGGAAACACATGGAACAGACGTAAACCCAAATTAAAGACTAGAGCAAAGCCCAGCCCACTCACAGCCTGAATCACATCTGCACAGATTGGCAAACTAGAAAAATCATGTACTCTAATTCAACATGAAGACTTAGCTTCAAGCCCCTAAATTTGAGTAGCTTTGTCACACAGCATTATCATGACAATAGCTGACTGCTGATGCAGCAGTATGCTTAGAGATCGAGAATATTACCTGTTTATAGATGAAATGCTAAGTGATAGAGAAATCTGCATACACTGACTCAAGAGCTTTCTAACTCTGAGATTCTTTGCTCTGCAATCAATGAAAAACTTGTAAATAATTAAAAAAAATCATTACATGTGTATACCTTTATTTTTGTGAGCTAGCTTCAGTTACAGTCAAACATAGTTAGGAATGCCTCAGGCTCAAAAGATGGTGGTGACTTATTGGCTTCCAAACTATTAACCTCTCACATATAAGAGATAATCTATACAGTTGAATTAATAAGACTTATGTCAAGGTAGGGGACAGCAGAGAACACCACTGAAACATATTTAATAATACCATTTTTTTTCTCTTGTATCTATTCCTATTCAACATTTGTCAAAATTTATTATCCTTACAACAAACCCAGGAAGTAGATGGAAAAATTATTGTTGCCACCAAGAATTTGAATAAAATGGTATACAAAGAAATTACGTCTTGGAGGCAATACTGGTAGTAGGGCCAACTTCCAAAGTGTTTGTGCTATGCACAAAGCCTTGCAGTGCTACAATGATCCCATGGAAGAATCGTTGGCCATCACCAAATGCCATGTTGGAAAGGACTTTAACCTTAACCATTCTTCCAATATTTCAATTTTCTTCTCAATGCTCATGCCAAATCCTCATTAAGCCTATGTTTGACCACTTCAGTTGATTAGGTACTCTGCTTCTGGAAACAGACAAATAGAGCTTTTAGGAAACTTAATTATGTTTAAGGATTTTCTTACAATAAGATTAAATATTCCTTTTTATATCTACCTATTGGTCTCAGATCCTTTAAAAAAATTCTATTACTCATTTTAGAAATGGAAAATTTAAGCCTTACAGAGGTTAAATGATTTAACTAAAATAATAGCAAGCCATTGAGCCAGCTATTACTAGAGTCTATCTATACTACTATACAAGATTTTTCTTATTTCATTTCCAACCCCTTAGTATGTATGAAGTATTATCCTAGTTCAAGAAAATGCAGAAGAGGGGCATCTAGATGGCTCAGTTGGTTAAGCATCTGACTCAATTTTGGCTCAGATAATGATCTCAGGGTTGTGGCATCCAGCCCCACATCAGGCTCTGTGTTCAGAAAGGAGTCTGCTTGAGATTCTCTTTCTCCCTCTGCCCCTCTACCCACTTGCAAGTGCTCTCTTTCTAAAATGAATTAAATCTTTTAAAAGATGCAGAATAGAATAAATTTGGTCCTGTGTTCTTAAAATGCTTGAGATTTGGGGCAATGGGAGAATACCAAATTTGCAGCAAATTGTGATAAGTATAGCAGAAATGTAGAAATTTTGGCAGTGGGTTATCTAAGATGCCTAAATTATTTTTTGTTCTGGCCTAAATACAAAAAAAAAATAAATAAAAAATAAAAAATAAAGGAAGAGAGGCTTAAAAATAATTTTTACATTTAAGTGAAACTAACAAAATAAGTTTAGTTATAGATGTATTGAATCTTACTCTTCCTTATTAGAAATAATATTAGTTGTCCTCCAAACACTTCAAATTATATTTTTTAGATGTGCTAATATATCCAGTCACTGAAACTTCCTAGACCTATCCATTCTACTAGTACCTGGCTACTGCCTGTATTAATGTATTCTGAAGTAATGGGAATTGTCACCATAATATTGTATTTGGTTTAGCCCCTAACCAACTCTGTAATCAGAGCAAGTCCTTTAGCCAACCTGGCACTAAGGGAGTCTAGAGATTTCTGCTGTCCTGATTTTAATACCCCTTCTTGTGTCCTTCTCCTCACTGCTGCTGATTCATAGGCAAGCCCAACAAACAAATGTTATTTTATGGGGAAAGAAGTTGAGAGGGGGTGTTTTGAATGAAAGTCTTTCATTAAAAAGCAAGAGTTCATAATAGTTTCTCATTGGCTAAGTTGCTGGAGTCGTCTATTTCTTATAGATTCAATGTATATATTTTATTGTTGAGGTTTCCAGTTGATAATTCTTTCCTGTTGAAACTTGTGTTGGGGTGTATATTGGGAGTTCTTTCTGTAACTGATATTGAGGGATATGGGTCTCCCTTCTAGCCCTTGATTCTACTTTAGTGAGGTTTCTCTTTAATTGTCACATTTCTCCCTTTAGATCAAGATCTTTCTCTAGAAGCATCACTGATGAAAAGTCAATTTTCTACCACATTAGTGGTTTTGTTCCTCAGTGCCAGGAAAGACTATTTCCTGTTTATCATGTTCTACATGACAAGGCAAATGCATAAGGAGTTGGAAACCACTTATGACTATGTTTGGGGGACTAGGGAGGTGATGATGGAAAACTCTCAGGTATTTTTCATTTATAGTCCATATTTATCAAGATCATAAACAGTGAAGATCATCTTATTGGGTAATCATTGTTAAAGTTTGACAGGCAACAAAATATAAGACTTAAAATAATTGTACAGAAGTAGTATAACAATCCCAAATTATCTGGTGGTTCTAAACTGAGACCATAGATCTGAAGGTAACTATAGTACTGTCAGACTGAGCAAGTAAAAGATGTTGAAAGTTCATTAAATTCACTTAGTTGGCTATTTTGATTACTATTGTCAAATTCTAGAGTTATTTCTGTCTTTCGAGAGAAAGAAATTCTGGTATATTTTTCTAAGAAATCTCTATGCCCTAAATGAATAGAGGCAGGGAACTAAGGACAAAGAAGTGTGTATCTCTCAAAGGACCTGGATGATGGGAATAGGTTTAGAGACAAGAACCTGTTGAGATTTACTAGAGACCCTCACTATTTAAACTGTTTCAGTACTCTGAAGCAGGAGCTATTTTAAAACAGTGAGAATGTTGCTCTAGTGTCAATAAGGACAGAGATTCGTTCCTGGAAAGTGATTTTTTTGGAGCCAATTAAGAGAGGATTGGGAAGAGCCCCTGTAGTTCCTTAGAACCCCCTTTTTTGAGAATCAGGAGAATGTAAGATAGGCTGAAGGTGGCTGAAGCACTTAAAATGGTTAGCAGTCTTTTTTCCAACATCCTGGCCCCTGGCAATAATAGCAGAAGCCAGGAGGTTTGGGTTTTGTGTAGGGGCCTTCTTATACCAAAGTTGAAAATAAAGAATTTTAGAGGTCTCTTTTAGGTGACTAATATAGGGTTACAAGTATGCTGGTTTACCAAATTAACTAAATCTGGAGTGGATATAGTTTCCATTCCATCCTCGTCTATTTAACTAAGAGATTATGGTTCAGCTCATTAATAAAGTTAAAATTACTCAGGTAGATTCAACATCTAAAGGACAATTTGGGGTCGATTGAAATAGTAATAAATAGGTTCATCAGGTGTTTATGTACAAGCCTGAATTTTGTTTCAATCAATAGGCTTAGGAAAGGCTACCGTAACTGTTTGGTGGAGATACCTACACAGCAAGTGTTCTAGCATTTTGCCAAAAGTTAGGGGTCAGTTTCTCTAAATCCCTTTCAAAATGTTTCTGTCAGGCTAGTTTCATCCAATGTTTGGCTAACTTAGATGTAAATCTAAGAAACCGGGTTGGTAGGCTTGAATAATTATGTCAAATTCTTCAGCAAGTGAATGAGAGGCTCCTGAGTCACTTCAGTCACTTTCACTTCAGGAAACTGCATGGCTCACAAGTCCCCTTTAGTCCAGGGAACAGAATAAATGGGTTTATTTGAATCATCTGACTTAACTTTAAAGGGGCTGGTTTTAATTAGTTGGAGAAGAAGGAGACAGAGGAGAGATGAGAAGGAAAGGGAAGTTTGGTGAGAGAATTAGAATAAGGAAACTAAAGTATAGTGGTGGTGGACCCAGTGCAGATGGGGAGGATGACATCATGGAAGGTGGGACCTCAGCATTAGGTGGCTGCCATGTGTCCTGAGACAAAGAAGATGGGAAAGGAAAAAGCCTCAGAAGCCTTTTTGTTCTTTATTTGTTTGCTTTCCTCAGTTAGTCTAGCCGTTGAATTTTGCACAGCGGCAATTTTAGACTCCTGATGGTGTTTGGGAGTTTCAAAATACCAATCAAAATAGACATACCATTCACTGATAGTTTAGAACCATGCTGTCCAACTCGTTTTGAGAAGAGTTTGAGAAGATGAAAAACTCCCCATAATGGTCATTGATGTTCTAATTTACTTTTGGTTGGGTTGATCCATTTAGTTAGAAATGCATATCGGGGGCCCCCTGGGTGGCTCAGTCAGTTAAGTGTCTGACTCTTAGTTTTAGTTGAGAGCATGATCTCATGGTCATGATTGTAGGATTGAGCCTGGCATTGGGCTCTGTGTTACCGAGAGTGTGCTTGAAATTCTCTCCTTCTCCCTCCAGCTTTCCCCTCTCATGCACTCTCCTCTTTTTCTCTCTCTCAAGTAAATAAATCTTTTTAAAAAATGCATATGAGGAGGAGACAGCAATATTTTAAACAAAAGTCTGGCCAGAGTCCCAGAATGGGGGCGTGGGGCACCTTCAAAGCATTTGGATGGTTGGATCCCATTTCTTAGAGGTTTTTCTCTAGAGGAAAAAAAAAAAGTCCTAAACAGCACAGTTTCAATAAGAATAGTCCAGTCCCACAGGACTGGAGTCTGACAGGAGTCAGACCAAAGGCAAAAGGAGTATTCTCAAAAAGGTAAGTAAATCCTTAAAACAGATGGTGAGTAAAGCCTGGAGAGCTCAAAATGCACAGAGTAGAGCTCAAAATCAGGAGAAAACTTCACTTCAAACTGCAGGGTTAGCAAGAGACCAAGTGAACTCAATTGGCTCTGTGGGTCCTAGAACCTGTTGCCTAACTAGCTTCAATTATTAGAGGTCATCTCTGGAACCCACCTCTGATCATTAAATAATGTTATCCTTAAAAAATTTATTTTACCATCGGAAATGAATTTATTCAGAAATAATAGAGAATTGCAAGACAGGACATGCAAGTTATGGCAAAATCGTAGAGAAGTCTAACAAAGGAGAGGAATGTTATTTTTATGGAGAAGGATGAAGCTGAGAGGACTGTTTTAAATGCAAGTTAATTGGAGGAAAACAAGAGTTCAGGATGATAGTTCATCATTCGCTGAGTTGCAAAGGTAATTGATTTCTTGTAGAAAATTTTGATGTACGTCTTCCCTGGTTGAGGCCTTGATGATTCTTCTGTTGGGATCTAGAATTGACAATTTTTCCTGTAATTGACCCTGGTGATAGGGTTCTCCCTTCCAGCTTCCTGACTGTATTTAAGTGGGATTTCCCTTTAGTAAATTTTATATAAACTATTTTAACTCTAGAAATAAGGCTTTGTCATAAGGGCTTGCCATAAGAGTCAAATATATGAAGAAAAAGCAAAAGAAAAATTTTAAAATACATTTTGAAAATATAGGCAGAGATTAAAGTACAAACTGAGAGATGCCTGGGAAAAGCAAACCTCTGTGTAAATAAGACCATAAACCACAAACAAAATAGGACTTGTAATAGCCAAACCAAATGTCAAAAAAAAAAAAAAAATCCATGGAATAAATTTCCTGTATTCCTTGAGAATTTTCTCATGATGAGGGAAATTCTCCATTCTCAGTCTCTATTTCTTGTTGGAGGCAGATATAATCCATGCTGGTTGCTTTTTTTCCTTACAGTACTTTTAGAAGCACATCTTCAGAAGTGGGTTTCTGGAAGTAAATATTTTTATACTTGGAAAAGGACTGACAACCTATAATTTAGGAGCAAGAGAAAATTATTTTAAAACAAAATGAAATGTAATATTTTAGAAGCATGTAAATCTGGGACCATTTGATTTAAATGCAGGCATTTCTGTAGCTAGGTACAGTGATATTCATAAATACTACTATCAAAAATTATAAATTATATTGGATTTTCTAAAGACAAAGTATGATATAAAAAAACTTACAAGATGACCATTTTTAAAAGTTCTAAATACAAATTTCTATTGACATAAGGAGAAAATAATTAGACCAAGAATTGTATAAAAATCTTTGAGATACAGAAGCCCATTACAATGTCCTCAGTAATTCAGTATATGTGAAATGCAATGATGAGATTGTGCCTATATATATCTATACACATATCTCATTCTCAACATGATTAATTGGGCATCCATAGGTTTACAACACCGGATTAATCATTTTATAAGGACAAAAGAAACAAAATCATTATAGTCCCTGGCCTTAAAGAGCTTGAATTTTTATTTTTGCAC
Organism: Canis lupus baileyi; assembly: GCF_048164855.1. Taxonomy (NCBI): domain Eukaryota; kingdom Metazoa; phylum Chordata; class Mammalia; order Carnivora; family Canidae; genus Canis; species Canis lupus. Next base: position 33,655,790 of record NC_132843.1, on the reverse strand, counting down.
ATATTTAAGAAAGAATCTAGACTCAGAACTGAGGACAGACATGTCGAATTTCATTTCTGTGTCTTTAATCATATCACCTCTTTAGCTTTCTCTTATATGGAGTGAGTATTCCTTATTAAACCATGTTTTAAGCATCTAATTACTCACCAAAGTGATATGTGGAACAGTAAGATTTATATTTATCATTTATATTTTTAGCTGAAACTTGGCAATTTCAAATCCAAAACTGCCAAATTAAAAAAAAAATTGATATATAGTCTAAATGTACTAAGTAAAATGACTACCAAGACTCTGAAGTATACTTTCGATAAAAATAGCTGAAAAACAGACTGTCATTCAATGACCTCATCATTCAAAGCATTTCCTTTCATATTCCCCTTTTGTGGTGGACCATGCACAGCTTTGCAGCCTATAATTACTGCTGGGCTCCTGTGTAAACAGAACTTCTGCAATAGTCCTTAGTAGAATCTCTAGTCCATTCCTAAATGTCTTTTCTTAATACTTATGTAAATGGATCTAATTGTGAACGTTTGAAATTAGAAGGGGGTTTAGAGATCAAATGTCTTAGATTCTGTTGTTTACAGATGCTAGAGCTCAGAAGAGGTAATTGGCTTATCCAAGGTTATGTGGCTTTTAAATAGCACCATTTGAGTGAAAGTCATACTATGCCCAGGAGTCATTACTGAAACTCTGCAGTGGTGTGGCTACATTGCCTCCTCTAAACACCATTTCTGTGGACAATATTGAACTGTTCACGACTGGTACTGCTTGCTATTAGTGTATCACTTTTTTTGACAGTACTAATGATATTTTGATTAAAAGAATCTTAGTTGAAAACCCCCAGTACAAGAAGCTGACAAGAACAATGAATCAAAAACTAAACCTGGTAAAACCCAGGAAGAATCTAAGGAAAAAGAATACCATCAGTATAAGAGTTTGTTTGCCACCATCTTTTATCCCCTTTATGTATTTTATAACATTTTGCACAGTTTATCTTCCCTAATCCTAAATCTCAAGGGTGTGTGTTTGCAGTTCTTTTCCTTGAGTTACATTCAGTATATTGGTCCATTAGGAAAGGATTTAGGTGATATAAATTAAAAATAATATTGCATACATTTGATATCTCTACAAATGATCAAAGTAGCAAGAATAATAGGGTTAGCCCATACCACTTGTAGAACTCCTATACATCTCTATCCTTAAGGAGTAACCCAGTTAAGAATAAGTAGTCCAAAAAATATGAATGAAATATTTGGGCATATGACCTATATATTTCCCATATCCAGCATAAGGGGGATATGTAGAATTAGACAAATATTGTCTCTAAATCACTCTTTGCATTCTTAAAATAGCTTAAATTAAATGTTTTCTAAAAATATTTGTGCTCTATCATTATGTTCTCAAAACTGTTGCATTCATTCAACGGTGAATTATTACATGCCAAATACTGCTCATGCTCTCTCACCAGCTCTAGTAGCTATGATAGATTGGAACAAGTTTAAAAAATGTTTCCTAAAAAAAATAAATAAATAATAAAATAAAATAAAAAATGTTTCCTGCCTTTAAGAAACTTGCAATTTAGTAGTAGAGGCAAGAGATACCTGAATAATTAAGAGAATATGTCACTAATTCATCATAAAAGTACTTCTCAAGTTAAAGAATGAAAATCCACTGTTTTTGCTCAGGCAAAATGATAAGCAGATAAAGATAACATGCAAGGGCTTCTCCCAATAAATTGTTAGTTTTTGAGAAGTATATTTATATGCATAACTTCTAACACCTGAGTATGTTAAAAACAAGTGGGTAATAATGCCCTGTCCTCATACACCTTTCAGGAGTAGATAATTTTGATAAAACCAAAGGTATTATAAAGACTTTCCCCTTGATTTGGTTTCTCTTTTCTTCAGGAATATAGCAAAATTATGATAAGCTTCTCTCTCTCTCTCTCTCTCTCTCTCTTTTGGTGGAGTGGGGGATAGAGTGATTCTGGTATGTTTGGAGCATCATGTAAAATCAGGAAAGCCACAAAGGGACAGGAATCAGAGGAAAGTTGTTGAAAACCAACCTCTGTGCTTTGGAGCCAAAACACAACATGAAGACAGTTTGGGATAAAGAGGAAGAATAATAGCTGTATTGCTTTGCAGGGCAAAGGAGGCTCCAGCAGGCCATGGCCTTCAAAAACTACAAGCCCATCAGGAGGAAAGGGCTGGGGAGTTTTATGGGGAAATACAAGATCTATCCAGTTTTGACAGGAATTGTCTGTGCTGCCAGCCTAGTTAGTTGTTTTCAGAGTGGTACCAGGTTCCTGAAACAAAAGGCTGAGGAAGGGAGGTTTGTGGACAAAAAAAGTTAACTTTAGAATGGAGCTTCACTGAAGCATTAGTGCAGCCATTTTGATTTTTGTTTTCTTATGCTTTTAAGCAGTTTCAAAAGAAAATAGAAAACTGGGTTATTGGGACACCTGGGTGGCTCAGCAGTTGAGCATCTGCCTTTGGCTTAGGGTGTGATTCCCAGAGCCCTGGGATCAAGTCCCATATTGGGCTCCCTGCAGGGAGCCTGCTTCTCCCTCTGCCTATGTCTCTGCCTCTCTCTTTGTCTCATGAATAAATTAAAACAAAAACAAAAACAAAACAAAAACAAAAAAAACAACTGGGTTCTTGAAAATCAAGGCCTAACAGAAGTAACCTTGATTCCTTGGAGATCATATTTCTATACTTTATGGCCCAGGTTGGCATGTTGGGAACATATAATAAGGGGAAGAAAACTTATCCAGAAATAAGGATATGAATTTGGTTGGTATGATTATGGATCCTACATATGGTAAATAGAATACTATAGAAAATCATTTGGGAAATGCCAGTAGCCCTTATATACTTCATAGTTAATATATCAAAATTGTGCCAGTCTCCTCTGGAAGATTAAAAAATTCTTAAAAAAAAAATTCTTTAAGTGAGGGACTATGTCTTCTGTCACTGTCTAGCGTCTCATTAGTTTTTTTTTTGTTTGTTTGTTTTGAAATCAAGTAGGGAAGAAAAGAATCTAGCTTTTTTGTTTTTTGATTCAGGACTCCTGGTGAACTTGTTTTTGTTAAACCTATTCTTATGCCTAAGAATCTTTAAAAGCTCTGGAAAATAAGTGTGCTGCATTTCATATGAAATTCAGAAACAGATGGAGTTTGGGAAACCAAACTTCTCCATTAGAAATCAATTTGGCAAATAGGCAGCAGAGCTGCTGTCATTCAAGTAACTTGAGTTATTCTTAGGACCAACTACTGGTAAATAGCATGCTGATTTTGGCTTCTGTGAGCAACTGGAGACAAACTGTGACCAAAAGATTTAGAAAATATATTGCCCCAGGGCCATTAAGTGCCTTCAAAGTAAGAAACTTCTAATCAATGGAATTTGATGAAGAGCCACTTAATAATAAAATTATCCTGAAGACTAAGTTTATCCGTATTCCAAACATCCTCTAAATTCTGAATTCTTTTTAATACAAATGAAAATGATAATGAGCACCTCATTTAGTGATTACTCAAAGTTATAGGGGGTCTCTGTTAGGCTGGCAGTTTGAAACTAAATGATGAGTCTACCCACTAAGTATCTTTAATATCACTAAGAAATCAAGAGACATGTTTTCCCTGCCAGGCTCCTAAACCAAAAATTTTGCACCCTGCTTTCATCTTTGAAGCAAAGCTTTCAACTCCCAAAGGTTCTTCAGATAAATACACTTTCATACCTAAACATAATACTTCTGTGAGTTGCTCTGACAGTTATCTAGGTTCTTGCAGCTTATTATCCAAAAGTGCTGTTCTCTCATCCTGAATCAATTCAAGTTTCAAATGAAAGCTAAAATATCTAATGGAAATTCAAAATGCATTTTATCAGTAATATTTTTAATGGCTCATAAGCTGAGTCCCTCAAAGGCTAGAAATAGTTTTAAAACCATTTTAAATAGGTTCCCTTTCCCACTTTTTTTTTCCAACTATAATACAGGAAAGCCCCATTACGATAAAATGCTATTACATTTCTTTGCAAATGTTGAACTTTGATTTCAAAACCAAGTTGCTGTTCTGGGAAAGCCAAAACGCTTCCTTGTAGAATGACTATTTTATTTGGGGCAGGTTTCATGTATAAATGTGGTATAAGTCTACCTTTATAGCTCCTATCCATTCTTACTCCTGAACTTTTCTCTCCTTTAGTCTTGCACCTTAAAAAAAAAAAAAAAAAGAGGGGGGGAGAGGGAGAGAAAACACTGAATTATAGAGCAATAAAAAATAGACATAAGTGAGACATTCATTTTTATTTAAACTAATGAACTAAATTCAGTTGAACATCTCATTAAACTGTAGAAAGTCAAAGGAACCAATACATTTACAGGAAGTCTGGTGCCAGTGCTATGTGAAAAGAATGTCTTCTCTCTCTTCTGAGAGAATACTGTATTAGGGTTTTCCAAAGAAACAGAACCAATAAAATATCAATATTGATATGGATAAGAGGAGATTTATTACAATAATTGGTTCACACAGTTATGGAGGCTAAGAAATCCCACAATATACTGTCTGCAGGCTGGAGAATCAAGAAAGTCTATGGTATAAGTTCAAAATCCTCAAAGTCTGAGAACTGGGGTCCTTCTAATGGTATAAATTCCAATAGGAGTCCAAAAGCCCAAGAACCACTATCTCTAAGGTCTGAGAGCAGAAGATGGATGTCTCAGCTCAAGCAGAGTGAATTTATTCTTTCTCCACATTTTTGTTCTATTTAGACCATCAACAGGTTGGATGATGCCAACCCCATTGGGGAATGCCATCTGCTTTACTCAGTTCAGCAATTCAATGCTAATCTTTCTAGAAACACCCTTAAAGATAGACCCAGAGCTAGTTTTACCAGGTATCTGGTCATCACTTAGCCCCATCAAGTTGACACCTAAAATTAATCATTATGAATACCAATTGGGGAAGCTCTTCTAATACTTGGCATCAAACTATCAGATGACTTCATTCTAGTAGTTGTGGTGGTTAAGAATTTATTGCTGCTTTCACTTAGTAGCTCTGGTGAGACCATTGGAAATGTAATCTAAATAGTGATACAGGTGGTGGCTCCAGGGAAAGGCTTATAAAACTTGAGATCAAATCACTCATGCAGTCAAATATCTTCACGATAGATATGATGATGCCACAACTGTTCTCTTGACTTGGTCATAGGTCCATGTCTGCTCTGATGTTGATCTTGTACTGGATTACAAATGTGTGGTTACAACTGAGAAACAGCAGGGAAACGTGTGTGTGTGTGTGGGTGGGTAATTAAAGTGAGCTTGCTTGAGTCTTGAATAGCTTTAGCTAGGTTTTGATGAGAACTCTCAGTACATGGGTAATCATTTTAGGGATTCAGAATTCCAGTGTTGAACCTGTATTTATATGTCCAGCAACAAATTGTGTAGGCATTTCCAAAACTCCACTTCTACAATCAGCGGTAACAACTTTAATAATACTTCTAACTGGACATTTATCCATCTTTGAGGGAAGAAAGACCATGAAGATTGGGGTCACTTCAGAAAAAAAACTGAAATTCTTGAATTGCTTTTATAGTAGAGAATTGGAGTAAATGCTAGGTGGGTATAACTATAACATTTGCTTTTTCATTTTTATGTATAAATCTTATAAACCAGAATCACTTTTAAAATAATCCCCAAAGCTATATTAGCTGTGCAGCCAACCCATGAATAACATAGTTTTGAAATACAGCACTACATCTGGAATCCTACAAATCAGACTCTCTAAGATGCACTGAGAAACTTCAGAAGCCTAAGTAATAAACAAAAAACCCTAACAAGTATTTTAAGTGTTGAATCACCTTTCTTCTAAAGTTTTTTTAAATTACAAATATGTAAATATATTTGAGAAGCATGTTCAATAACACAAAGAGCTTTCTTTTTTTTAAATTTTTATTTATTTATGATAGTCACAGAGAGAGAGAGAGAGGCAGAGACATAGGCAGAGGGAGAAGCAGGCTCCATGCACCGGGAGCCCGACGTGGGATTCGATCCCGAGTCTCCAGGATTGCGCCCTGGGCCAAAGGCAGGCGCTAAACTGCTGCGCCACCCAGGGATCCCCCCACAAAGATCTTTCTATACTCAGGGCATGATGAGCAATGCATTGTCTGGAAAAAAAGACAGTCAACATATTTCCTAATAATAGTAAACTATATATAATCTTGAATATGTGCTGGCTTATGCCATGGTTTAAGATCTGTTAAGAAAGTTAAGTTGAGCTATACCTTCATAGCTTATTAATATCATAGAGCTTGTATTAACCATTAGCTTGGACTCTTGATCATTTATGAAAACGACTGCATACGTTGGCAATAACTCAAAGAATTTGCCCCAAATCTTCTCAATTTCTAAGGATTTTTGCCGATGTAAGTTTGTTCATGATGTTGGGTAAGACAGATTTCTGTGACAATTCTTAAATTTTCTGTAGGTGATCCTCAGAATAGTGAACCCTTATGAAGAACTTGTGTGTTTTTTTTTTTTTTTTTTTTAGAAATTTCCACAAAAGAGCAAAGCTTTAACAGGGTTTGGGACATTCCAATTAATCTATAGAAATGAACTTGCTAATCATTTGTTGATACCATTTATTTTTTAAAAATATTTTTGCTCTCATTTTCTCATTGGTAATGTGCATAGTCTCATTTGCATTTTCTTGGAAATTGACTGCTAAATTTATGTTAGTGAAGAGGTACCTGCTGATTGCTTCAGGGGGTCCACATGCATAGACATCATCTCAGAATTTTTTTAGAAATCCATGTAGGCATAAGATAAATGACTCAGTTATTTTTCCAAAAGTTATAACGTCTTCACTAGGCTATTGATTCCCTTTGGAACAAGTAAACCTCTAAGCAGTGGTTCATAGTAAAAGTAAATTATAAACTTTTATTAGTGCAACAATTTCATCCCATGATTTAATCTTAAACTGACAGCTGTGGCCTAATCTGACAGATGACTCATCTTTATAGCCTATTAGGAAAATAGCAACATTCTGGTCTGGGCCTTCAATTCTGTTTGCTTCAAAATAGAATAAACTGCCTCTTAACATGTAAATCCCAGAGAAAGTTGACTGAGGTATGAAAATTTTCAATAAGCCACAAAGCTGTCATCTTAACAGTGTCTACTGAGGATCTACAGTGAATGCTCTTCAATTATAGAGTTTAAGGGTAATGATGTAATTAATACTTGTCATATTCTCATTTTATATACATATTAGATATGAAAAAGATACATATCTTAGAATATGACACACATGTATATTTTAATCCTTGACCAGAAATGACATGTTACCTTAACTTTTAAAGTTGCTATAAAAAGTATTTTATTGGTTGTTTTAAAATGACTGTCTGAATATTAACAAATTTACTGCAGTTTATAATTCCAGCATTTAAACAGTGAAACAATAAGACCCTGAATTATCTTGTAAATAATACGAATAATGGATTTAGTCAGAAAATGTTGATTAGGAGACTATATTGTTAGCATATGCAACTGAACTGAGGAAGTGAATGAGCAAAGCAGAGATGAGCTCTTCTCTCATGGAGCCAAGTTCCATGTAGAAGACAGATGAAAAGCTGTAAACTTAAAGGAACAGCAACGATGCAGAGAAAACCTGGCCTAATGTGGAGGATTGAGTGAAGGCTTTAAGTTGAGATAGGAGTTTGAGTTCATGAAGCAGATAGAAACAGAAATAACAAAAACAATTCCAGGTTTAGAAATTGGCTTGTGGAGGTATCTGTAGCAGGGGAGATCATGATAGGTTTGCAAACTGAGAGGTTCCAGTACTTTGCCAGCAGGTCACATGTGAGAGGACACGTGAGACAAGCTGGGGCTAGTGAGGTCAGGTTGATCATGCCAAGGGAAGTTAATCCTTCAGAATTTTACTTCAAGAATACTGGTATTTGATGAAAAGTAACAAAATCAGGGTTGTATTTTTTTTTAAGCCAGTCAAATTTAGAAGTTGTAATCAGGATTGTGCATATTTTTTTTTTCTATTTCACCCATCCCCCTCACCCACCAGTTTATTTTCTGTATTTTGGTCTGTCCATTTTTTTAAAAAAACTTTGTTCTTTTGAGTGAAACCATATGGTATTTGTCTTTCTCTGACTGAGTTATTTCTCTTAGCCCTACAGTTACACCCTTGTGTCTATCCATGCTGTTGCAAATGGTAGGATTTCATTATTTTTTATGGCTGAGTAATATTCCACCATGTGGAGAGAGAGGGTGTGTGTGTGTGTGTGATCATTTTTATCCATTCATGTATTGATGGATGTTTGGGTTTCTTCCATATCTGGGCCACTGTAAACAATGCTACAAAAAACATATGGGTGCATGTATCTTTCCAAACTAGTATTTTTTTTTTTTTAAGATTTTATTTATTTATTCATGAAAGACAGAGAGAGAGAGAGAGGCAGGAAGAGACACAGGCAGAGGGAGAAGCAGGCTCCATGCAGGGAGCCTGACATGGGACTCGATCCCAGGTCTTCAGGATTAGGCCCTAGGCCGAAGGCGGCACTAAACCGCTGAGCCACCTGGGCTGCTCCACCAAATTAATATTTTTTTATGCTTTGGGTAAATATCCAGTGGTGAAATTACTGAATCATACATTTTATTTTTAATTTTCAGAAGAGCCTCCATACTGTTGTCCACAATGGCTGTACCGATTCGCATTCTCATCACAGTGCATGTGGGTTACTTTTCCTCTACATCCCTGCCAACACTGATTTCTTGTGTTTTTGGTTTTAGCCATTATAACAGGTATAAAGTGATATCTCAATGTGGTTTTAATTTGCATTTCCCTGATGATTAGTGATGTTGAAAAGATTTCCATGTGTCTGTTGGCCATCTGTATGTCTCCTTTGGAAAAATGTCTGTTTGAACCTCTGTCCACTTTTTAATTGAATTATTATTTTTGTATTGCTTAAGTTCTTTATATATTTTGGATATTAACCTCTTATTGGATATATTGTTTACAAATATCTTTCAGTAGGTTACATTTTTTTTTTGTTCTTGTTGGTTTCCTTCATTGTACAAAAGCTTTGTGCTTTTGTAGTATAGTCCTAATATTTTATTTTTGCTTTTGTTTCCCTTGCCTGGGGAGACCTATCTAGAAAAATGTTTCTATGGCCAATGTCCAAAAAAATTCCCTATGTTTTCTTATAGGAGCTTATGGTTTCAGGTCTCATATTTAATTCTTTCATCCACTTTGAGTTGTTTTTGTGTGTGTACTATAAGAATGTGGTCTAGTTTCATTCTTTTGCATGTAGCTGTCCAGTTTTCCCAGCACCATTTGTTGAAGAGACTGTCTTTTCCCCATTGTATATCCTTGCCTCCTTTATCATTGATTTCTGGACTCTATGCTGTTCCATTGTTCTTTGTGTCTATTTTTGTTCCAGTGCTATCCAGTTTTGATTACTACAGCTTTGTAGTATATTTTAAAATCTGAGATTGTAATACCTCCTGCTTTGTTCTTTTTCAAGATTCCTTTGGCTATTCAGGATCTTTTTTGTTTCATGCATATTTTAGGATTATTCTAGGTTTGTAAAAAATGTTGGTATTTTGATAGGAATTGTATCAGGATTGTATTTAAATGTTCACTTTGGTATGGTGTAGAGAAAGAACTGTAAGGAGATAGAGTAAATGTAGAAAAACATTAAGAGGCCTTTATAGAACTCAAGGCAAAGCATTATAGTCTGACCAGCTGGATGGAAGAAGTGGCAAATTCCAGAATCATTTTAGATGTGGAAATAAAATGTAGAAATAAGATTCAGGGAAATGTTTGAGTTAAAAAAAACTGACAATATCATGACACTCTAGTCATGGTCTGACAATATTTTTCATGTTCAAATTATATATTCTGCAAAATGATCTTATTATAAAAACACTTCTCCCATAATTTTGATGACAAGTACTCCTAATTTATTTAGGTACTCTGAGCATGGGGTGTGTTATTCTATTAACTCCTGCTTGCTGATACTACTATACTGATCAGAAATTGTACTTATTCCAGCAGCCTAAACCATCTAACAGGTCATTTCTTGTCTCTGAATGAATATTTAGGCATTGGAATGCTAATACCTTGGTCAATAAGTTTCTATATATTCTGCAACATAACAGATCTGGACTTTATCCCCTATGTAGAATGACAGATGAAAATTGCTAAGATGCCGTTGCAAAATTAGATTTAAAAACAGAAATGTAGATCCAAGTTTATAAAACTGCAAAAATCTCCAAATTGCTACTCTTGAAATAAAGCCTTGATTAAAAAAACCTCATTTTTATAAACCATTTTTTGTCTTGTAAAAATGGGCAGTCCCGTGGCTCCCAAAGTCTGTGAAAAAATCTCACCCTGTTATTGCTACCTGTTATAACAGCAGTTCTTAACCAGAGTTCTCTTTAATTCACCCACTAGGTTAACCAGTGTTCCTTACTTCCTCTCTAAATTATATTATCAATCCTGGCAAATTATTCTCCACTTAAGCTCTTTCCAGTAGGCTTATCAAGATTTGGGGATGTTGCCTTCTCAACCAGTTTATCCCAGTTGTACATAATTTTGTAATGATATAATTTAAGTAAGTTAAATGTACTGATAAAAGAGTGATAGAACAGACAGCATTTAATAATCAAAGTTAAGTGTTTCAAAATGGCATGTTAACAGTCAATCTCAGCTCTCCAGCCTCTCAAATGGTCACTGAAACAGGGATAGGCAAGATGATTTTAAAATGTGGCATTAAAAAATCTATGATTCTAAACTCTGAATCATAAGTGTCTTAAATTTTTGCTCCACTTTAAAGATATCAAAACTTGAAAGCATGAACGATGCATTATGGATGTTTTGTGCAAAAATATAACTCCATTTGGCAGACTTATTTTAAAAAAGGGGTGTGTTGGCTCACCATCAAAGATGGATGAATACACACTTGTGTGTTTAAAATGAATATAAAATGTTTATCATCTAAAATTACTATACTTTTTAACTGATACCATTTAGAGGGGAGACTTTACTGTCCCTAAGAGTCCCTGGCCATAGGACAGCCAGACACCAAAAGCTGTCTGCCCAAATCATTGTATATGATTGTAAATATTGTCCTGTAAATATTGTCCTCTAGATCTTTACTTTCTTGGGTCAGAATATGGCTTCTCTGATTCACAACAGTTGGCCTCCTGCCAAATGTCTACATAGCTTGCTCTCATTTCCTCTCTTAGCTGCCTTCTCTGACACCTGGATTCCATGGCAATTTGTGATCCATATTTGGATCAAAAGTTTTACCTCTGCCACAGACTGCCTGTTCTAAGTAGAGAGAAATTAAGTACACCAAAGCTTTTTGGCTATTTTTCCTCTACTAGATACCAAGAGAATAATAATGAAGATAGCACCAGGTGCAAGGAAATGCTCATCCAAGAGCCTGCTGCCTGTTCATGGTACAGCTCCTTGGAATAATTAAAACAGGCAATTTGACTACAGATGCATTTCTCTTGTTAATCATTAGGTCATTAGCCTTAATAAGATCAATCTGTGATTAGATTCACCGTATCTCAAACCAGTGAAATGGGGCAGAGAAGAAATCCAATTTCAGTACATTTCATTTATCTCTAACCTTCGTCTTGTGCCACAAAGCCTGAAAAGTCTGTGGAGGTTATAGATGCACTATTTTGATACCTAACTGATCAAAGATTTAGTAGAAAGATCACAAAAGGGGGTCACATAGAGGAATAAAAATGATCTTCTATTTCTGGGTCCCCCGAGTCAGTGGTGGCTGGATTAGTAGGGATGTGATGTATTTCTTTTAATCATTAGTGTCCCCCAGCAGGGATGTGGGGCATAGGTAGAAGCTAGCATTGCCCTTACGATGCTAAGGGAAGTTAGTCTCTCCTGAATGCCAAGGATTGTCTCAATATCCTGAATAAATCTAGACTTGCCAATCCCCCAGTGATTCAGTTTTATATGAATCTTGTGGCATAGAAGTCCATAGAGACTTAAAGTAAATCATTGGTTGGCAAGATCTGAGGGGAGAGGGAATAAGGCATGACTGCTAATGATCTGGGGGTTTCTTTTTGTGGTGATGATAGTATTCTAGATGCAGTGATGATGGTTGCACAGTTTTGTAAGTGTACTAAAACACTGAATTGTGTACTTGAAAATGATGAATTTTATAGTAGAAGAATTAAATCTCAAACAATTACAATTTTAAAATATCCTGTGGATCAGGCTACACCAAATCAATTACATCAGTACATCTGACTCAGAAACTCAGGCATATAACTAAGGAATAGAGATCTTTGTTCTAACATTGACTAGCCCTTTCATGTGGAAAAACCATGAAATCTTACAAGATGAGAGAAATGGATGGATTTTGTGACCCTTATGTTAAGCTTTAACCTGATAGTACCCTCTTTAAAACTTTACTGGAGGAAGTTTTGGAGCAACTTGAATAGCAAAGAAAGGTTAGGTCAAGTCATTATTGTACATGTACAATCATGGTCAACTGGCCTCTTTATCAACCTAGAAACTTTGGGTATTTCTTAGTCATTTATCACATATTTAATCTGAATTCTTGGGTACTTCCAGGCTCTCCCTTTCTTCATGCACTTTGGGCTCCAATAGCAGTAACTCTTGGCTAAATTAACAATAGTACTATTGAACCATTTCAACCTATCAATCTGCCTCTTATGGTTTCTATGTTCAACTTGAACTATCACACACAATTTTTTTTCTGATAATTTGTTCACTGCTTATGACTGCCTCAGAAATGTGTTAAAATATGATATTATGTGATCTTTTAGTCTCTTCATCTCTAACATGGAAACAATAGCCTACCCTATTGGCCTTCAGAGCTCCACATGTAATGAGTTGTCTGGTGTAAAATGCTTTGATAAACTTCCTAACACGAGTTTTATCAAGAAAAATACAACTTGTTGCTTACTCATTACTGTGACCTAATTCTGTTATTTACTCAGGGAAAAGTGGGGTATATGGTAATGAAGATCGATCTGTGATTAGATTCACCATATCTCAAGTAATGAAGACGGTAAGGGAGATGATAAATGCAAAATGAAATGATTTATATATTTGAGGAGATAAAGATAGAAGTTTTTAATGGAGAGGATAGAAACAGAGGTCATGCTCCATTTGATAATTGACAGAGGCACAGTTCAGTGTCCCCAAAAGTTGTTTAGTACAGTTTTATACTTCAGGGAATAAACTAATGAAAAATACATTTCTAAAACAGTTTAGCTGTATGTAGTTCATGAATACATTTATTCAGAATTCTACCTGTATTTAAGCAACTGTTTTACATTTATTAGCACACTTGCTTTTGGCCATTTCTCTCTATTCTACGTAAGTTCCCAAACTTCTCTGCATGATTCTAAGAGAAGAGAAGAATGGGGACAATTTCTTGTATATTGATGATTGTTTGCATAGTCCTGAGCAACATTTCAATTGACATTCTTGTCAATAATTAGGACACTTCCACAGTAATGGTTTTGTCAAGTATAGGGGTGAGATGATAGGTTTTTTACATTTGTTCCCTAAAATTGAAAGCTCAGTATCAGTGTTAGAAAAAAAAATGCAGTTTCACATCAGTTCTTGTAAGCCAAAGGAAGTTATGAGAATCATTGCTCCATCCTACCATGAGCCAGATCTATCCTAGAAAGACCTTTCTGGTAGAATATAGAGGAAGCATGGATGGGCTGGATATTAGGGACCTAAAAAATGCGCTGGGAAAATCCATTAAAATACTCTGAGGTTACATACTTCATTAAGCCCTTAAATGTTGTTTTTATAAAATGAAAGTTCAAAATAGACTCTGGTTCAAGCTAGTACAAAACTAAAAAAACTGAAATCTACATAACATGGAACTTGTGGGAACATTTTGAATAAGAAGGAACATGCTTCACTAAAAAATCCTATACAAGACCAAATTTTTATCCTTCATCTAGTTTCTTTTTGAAGTTGATACCCCTTAAAATTTTATTTATTTAAAGTATGTAATACTACTTTTTTTCATTCTTCTGAGACTTTTTTTCCTTATGATTTAAGAAACTTGAGTAACATAAATGCAGTAGTTTGCAAGGGAATCATGTTCAGCAAACTTGAGAGCCTTTCTTTTCAAGTGTCAGGTGAGAAATAGAATCCCTTTTGGAAGATAATGAAAGAATTGTGTCAATGCTCAGCCTGAAATATTGTAGCTAGAAGGATTCCAGATATCCTAACCAGTTATACTTTAGTATTTTACTTTTTAAAATCCCATTCTTTCTGATACTACTTTTAAGCCTTTATATATAAAGCTAATAACTGATTTTTTTTAAAAGGATGGCATTGGGAATCACAATAAAATTTTGAAGAACTTGGTATATTATTGGAAGAGAGACTGTGTGGAGTATCCCAAGCCTTTAAAGTTGTCATTTACAAGGATAGTAAAACCCTTCCATGGCACATATTTTGATGACTCTGTAAGAAGCAACTAGTCTTAACCAAATATTGAGCTTGAATACCTTTTGAGAACATTCCTACCCCTGATAGAGCAGAATCAGAGGGCCATGGGAGTCAAAGCAGCACTGCCTTCTCTGAAAATATCTCACACACTCTGATAATGTCTTCCTTGTCCCCTTCCCATACTTCCAAAGCAACTGCTGTATCTGGCCCTAGTGTGGAACATTCAATTTTAGGAAATGCTGAGATGTCTGATTCTTCCATAAAATATCTTTGCCATCTAATTGTTGACTCTTGGAATCCCTTTGTCATGCATCAATACCATAATAAAAAAGAAGGTTTTTGGGAGAGATTTAAATTTATACTTACATGATGTATCATGATGTACAGATAAACATGACAGATTAACATGCCTATTTTCACTCTTTCAAGACATTAAAATTGAAAGACTGAAATTTGATATTAAAAGACTAAAATTTTACTCACAAGAGAAGACAACAGATAAGAGATTACAGCACATTTTTGGAAGAAACCAAGCAGATGAATGGGCTGATTCTGTACATTATTGAAAACTACAACCTAGGTGTCTGTGGACAAAGACAACAATGAAAAATAATGTGATTTATTCTATAGATTCCTGGAAAAGCTAAGAAATGGAAGTATAATGTACTGAAAAAAACCAGAAGCATAAAATTATAAACAAAGAGAGGGTAAAAAGCAAGATAATATATACCTCAAAAGGAAGAGCCTTGTTCTCAAAAAGATATATAGGAAATTTGAATAGTAAGAATAATATACTTCTTAAGCTGGGTGGTGCCTCTATTATTCCTTACACATTGCAGATACTCTATCATACCTGTATGTATCTGTGAGATACACACACACACACACACATATCAGATTTTGTATTTAATAACATTGCAAAAATATCTTTTATTAGCTAAAAAGGATGAGGTTTGAGGTTAAGGATAGAGGAATTAGCTGAAGATTTATGCAGAAAGATAAAATATTGGGAGGAATAAAATGGTGTTTTTTTTGGTATATGTCTTGAAATACTCAATTTTTTTCCATCTTGCACTTGAATAGTTTTAATTAAAAAAACTTAGAACTGCTAGGAAATGCTTCTCTATCACATGGATATAACTGAGAAGCAGATATTGATTTTTTTCTTGTGTATATATAGTCCATATCCTAAGAGAGCCCCTTTAGGGAACAGATTGGAATGCAGATCAATTGGGATGGAGATTCAGTGTGATTTTTCCTTTTGTATTCAATGAAATTGATTCTTCACATGTTCTCCCTACTGTGAGACAGCTCTCAGGCTGTTAAATCCAAAGCCCCAGGTTGTCTTGTCCTTTCACAGGTCCTTCATTCCCAGCTTCCTACCACCCTCAAGTCAAAGGGGATGGATTGCCACTTCATTGGGTCCCACCTCCCACCCACCCACTCACACACACTTTTTGTAGCAGGAAGATGAGTGATGTAGTTCTTTTTGACTTGGAAACCCTGGTCTGTGTCACAGGGCATCTAATTAGAGCTCCTAGTTGTGAGTATTGCTTCTGCAATCTCTATTTTAATTTCTCCCCAGCTGTGCAACTGGCTGAAACACAGATGGGAAGTAGAGCTGTGGGAAATCAGAAGAACTGAAAAGTGAGTTGAAAAACCAATGAAGCTTTAACAAAAGCAAAGTTGCTCTGAGAGTTCCAAGCTCCCAGGGTGGGCAGGATTCTCTTTTTCATTTCTCTCCCTATGCTTTAGGGTGCAGCTGTATCTTGAGGTGTAATGGAGAGGAACGTGGGTGGCCAGGGGGAGACTTGGGAGAAGGGTCCTGGTACTAGAATGTTTTGCTTACTTTAGCTAAGGGAGCAATCCCTTTTTAAATGAAGTGTTTCTCTCTTGAGTTTTCCCTGATTAAAATGACCATGTAATTATTATCCAAAGCAGACACTTTTCAGCATATAAGGGATGTATTAGTAAAGAATCAAGATGAATCAGGCATAATCCAGAACTTCTTGGGCAAACGGGATATCCCCTAGTTTTCATTCTGCCCTGGGCCATTAGCTAGAACACATATGTACTTCCTGAACTTACGCTTTATGTTCTGATTGTCATTCTTATCATCTGACGTGGCTTGTTCTTAGACTCAAAATCCAACAAAATGCCTCTTTGTCATGGCCCTAGAACTGGTACTTTGCTCTAAATAGCAAACCCTCCTGTACTTCTATAGATCTCAGACTGCTGCTGAGGAAGATCAAATACCAAAGATCTGGCACTTGGTGTAAACTTGGAACTGCCAAACCACCCCCTCTCCTCTGAGCTTGCTAATGCCTTTCAACATTTGAACAACATATGAAACTATTGTATTTATAAGAAAATTATTCCCAAACCTTGCTTCCCATCTTTCTTTATGCTTAAAGATATCACAAATGCTTCAATATTCTCTGCATAAAATTAAATTTAATTCATTCCAATTAAAAACATATTATATGTGCCACATTTAGAACGGTAGGAGGTATGATGTATCACACAGACAGAAATAAGTCTGTTGAAAACTGCATTCTTTAAGTAGTTCTGCTAACTTTTTTTAATTAGATACAATCCATCTAATTTGTATAGGTACAGACACAGATATAAATATATACAAATTATACCTGGAGGTATTTTTTGCTCAGATATTTAGGCATAGGACAAAAAAAATATGGAAAGATAACACCTACCCTCTAGGATAAGAACTACGTACTTTTTATTCTGTTTACTTATTTTTTTTCTATGCAGTTACTAAGAACATTCAGCAGTGGTATTGTATATCAGTTTTCAGCGCTTCGTTTCTCTTTTCTGATTGAGTTTGAACTATACTTCATTCATGTGCTACTGACCCTTTTTTCTGTGTGTTCACTCTTTGGGCTCCTGCTTAGTATACTTTGCTGGAATAATATCAGTGTTGTTATTCATGGCCTCATTCTCTGTACAGAAAATCCTTAATTTTGAGGTCTGTACCTTTTAAAGTTCCTCTTAAGTGCAGTAAATTTTAATGCAGTAGCTTTTTTTGAGGGGCTGTTCTATCTAACATGCT
This sequence comes from Canis lupus baileyi, assembly GCF_048164855.1. Taxonomy (NCBI): domain Eukaryota; kingdom Metazoa; phylum Chordata; class Mammalia; order Carnivora; family Canidae; genus Canis; species Canis lupus. The sequence continues at coordinate 33,638,241 of NC_132843.1, read as the reverse complement.
GTGCAAAATCAGTCCTGAAAGGGCACCGGAAGTAAAAAGGTCCATACAGGAAATGCAAAACAAACCACTAGAGAAACTCAATTCCATTTCCTTAATCTGCTCAGCTTTGGGCAATGAAATGCTTGCTGCCACTGAATTGAGAAGACTCAGCTGATCACAACATTCACAAACAATTGGACCTGAATTCCACAAAGGAATTAATCAATCTGTCAATCTTGTTTTCAGGACAAGGAATGCTCTCATGTAAACTTCCTCTCCAAACAAAACCACTAATCATTCACCATGTATGCACCTCGATTTCCAACCTCCTTGACTTTGTGAATACTTATGCTCCTGTAGAGTGAGTTTGCCTTGTATCTGCAATGTCTAAATTCTATCCCGAGTTTAGATGAGAGAGATTCCTTTATTTGACCCATATTCCTTCTGTCCAACATAACTCTTGCCAGGCAAAGAAAGTCTAGAACCTACCAGAATGGATGTTAAAAGATGATCCTTTCTACTTTTTTTTTTTTTTTTGAGTTTCTAATGCATAGTTGGTCAGAAAATTCAAGGCTACTAAGGGACTGTCAGGACTAACTTTGGCCCTGATTTTTAATTTTCTTTACTATCTTTTGATCCTAGTGATGGACTGAATATACTTTTATTTACATCTCTTTGGACTGGTAGGGAACTTTATCTTAAATCTTCTATAGCAAGAATGATATTTTTAGGTCAGTACATTATCCTTGGTCATTCTTAGTTCCTAGTTGTTTTACAACTCTCTTAGTAAGAACAAAGTTGGCAAGATTTAGATTATAAAGCTGCTTAAACATTTTAGCAAGAATACTCTGTTCTATACCTAAAATAATATCCCCATTAGCAAATAAAAATATGAATAGGATGCCTGAGTGCCTCAGTTGGTTAAGCATCTGCCTTTGGCTCCAGGTCATGATCTCAGGGTCCAGGGATCCAACCCTGCCTTGGGCTCCCTGCTTAGCAAGGAGTCTACATCTTCCTCTCACTCTGCAGCCCCCTTCCCAGTTTGTGTTCACTCTTTCTCTCTCTCTCAAATAAAATCTTTTTTAAAATACGTGAATAGCCTTTAATCAATTGTAATCTCTCTGAATTATAGGTATAGTAAACAGAATGTTTAAAAAAATATACCCTCATAATTTCAAAACTAATAGGAAACAGATTCACTGCAGCTTAAAAGAGCATAGACTATTTCCTGAATACAAGAATTTTGTTTTGTATTGTGTTTAATACAGTTTTGTAAAGACTTTCCAAAAAGAAGCGGATATAGAAACACATCAGCTACATCAGTGATTTTCAAAGTATAGGCCCTAGACCAGCAGTATCAGGTATCACCAGGGAACTTGCTAGAAATGCAAATTCTGGGGTCCAGAAATCTGTGTGAAGAAGCCCTCACAGTGATGCTGATGCTTGCTAGTTTCCAAAAAACTGGTCTACATTAGAAGTTAGTTAAAGCTTGACTTTTTGATAACAATGCCTGATCAGCTCCCAAGTTTTGTACCACTTTAGACTAAATTACTATATTCTTTAATAGTGTTCACATATCATGGCCAGCATATTTAATTTTATATTTGAAGAACTTTTGTTTTAAAGGTTAACGTGCAGTTACGTAAGATGTGTATCCAAAGTATTCATAACTTAAATTTTGTTTCTGTATGATTTTTTAAAAAGAACTAAAAACATTACCCAATAAGTGCTTTTTTTGGTCTACAATGACTCTTTTTATTTGGTACTTCCTTTTTCTGTGTTTTCTAAAACAAATCAAATACAATAACTAGCTTAAAATCTATCAAAATTTTTGACTAATTTTGCCTCTTAGTTGTTGATAAACTGATTTGATCTTAATGTCAGATTTGCTTTCTGTAGCTTGCTCATCTGGTAAACCCTGTTTTTAACAGATAAGATATGATGAGTCATTGCACACGTCTGAGAAGTAAATTTTTGGAAAAGGAAAATGACCAGAAGTCAAAGATCACACTAAGGCAAAATAATTAATACCCAAATCAAATGTAGGGTGACCACTGCCTGATTGAAGTAAGCCTATGTTTATTCTGTCATAGGGAAATGTGCAACAATAAAACTCATGTTTGCTCATGTAGTTTTCTAGTGTCAAAATCTATACCCGATTCACGTGGTGTTGGCACCCAGATTCTCAGAGACATGTTAAGCCTGCAGTGTTCTAACAGGAGGAATCTTTGTCAATCTGCTTTGACTCTTAAAGAAAAAGTCCTATGCCTAAACGTGTGTTAAACTCCTATCCCAACATTTTCTCTTCCATGAGACAAGAAATTTTAAATAGTAAGATTCACTCATCAGCTACTCTTGGTGATAGAATGTGATTACCCTATGCAGGAAATTTCTTAGGAAGTAGATATCAATGAACAGTTTAAGTTAATGTTAAGTGGTCAGTCACATCAACGTACTTCTATCTAATAAAGTACAAGTGCTAAAATGATCAGATGGAAAGAAATTACATTTGACAAAAAAGGTAGGAATCTTTTACATTCAATAAAGTAATTAGTTATTTTTTTTTAAGTAATTAGTTATTAAAGAAAATGTTGCAAACTAGGATTTTGTGAACAAAACCCCAAAACTAATGCTTAAAATTTTTTGGTTTGCAATAATTTAAACAATCCCTCTCAAAACTCTATTTGCCATTGGGACTGCCTTCTTATCTCTCCTAGAAGGGTAAATGGAGAGAGACTTCCCAAAAGTTATATAATTTCTCTCCTGGAATAGTTGAAAATATTGGTCCTAGGGACACCTGGGTGTTTCAGCAGTTTAGTGTGTCTGCCTTTGGCTCAGGGCATGATCCCAGGTCCAGGGATCAAGTCCCACATCGGCCTCTCTGCAAGGAACCTGCTTCTCCCTCTATCTATGTTTCTGCCTCTCTCTCTCTCTCTCTCTGTGTGTGTGTCTCTCATGAATAAATAAATAAAATCTTAAAGAAATATTGGTTTTAATAAATTACACATTTTCATGGAAATAAGTATGATTCAGTAAACAGGACCTAGGTAAAATCTTTTGACTGTTAGCTCTAAAGGATTCTTAGCATCTCAGAGGCTCAGAGTAGAGCCCCCAAAGTAGTGATTTGTGGGTGTAACTTTATATATAGAAATTGTTTGAAGAGCTAGAACAACAACTTAAAAAATCATTTCTCGGTCTTAAAATCGGGAGATATATCACAAAAATTCAGATTTTTGACATTTCCTACCATGCAAAAATCATATTCTAGAGCTAAGCAGAAGCTATCTCATTAAGATCTATACTTGCTCTCCAAATCACAAATGCCCATCTGGCCGATCTCCCCTTCTTAAACTCTGTGATCACATGCCCTGTGCCAGGCATAGTTTAGGGACTAGGGCTATAGCTGGAAATAAAAGAGACATAAATCTTTGACCTCCCTAAGCTTACATTATAGTAGGGGAGACCTATAAGCCAACTCAGTGGAAATGGGGAGAAAGAATGAGCAGGGAGTGTAGGGAGGGGGCAGTGAGATGGGCTCTTTTTGGAAGACAACATTCAAGTAAAGCCCTGAAAGAGATAAGGGAGTATGCCATGTGGACATCTGAGGGCCAGTTAATGTCACAGCCTTGAGACAGGAGCATGATCAGCATATTTGAAGCACAGAGAAGAGGCCAGCATGGCTAGTGTGTGAAAAGCAAGGGGACTGTATTAAGAGACATGATTAGAGAGGCAAAGAGTGAGGAGCAGTCTGCCTAAGGCCTTCTGGCCCATTGTCATGACTTTGTGTTTTCCACCAAATGATAGGGGGAGACATCAGCCTGTTCTGAGCTGGGATAGGACCTGATCTGACATATTTAAGAGGCTCATTCTAAATGTTGTGTTGATATAGACCTGGGAGGGGCAAGTGTAGGAGCAGGAAGAGCCTCTGAGAGACTGTTATAATCAAGTGAATGAGAGGTGATGGTGACCTGCACCAAGGTGACATCGGTGGTAAAACAAAAGTGGCTGGGATCTGGATGTATCCTGACAGCAAATGGATAAAATATGCTGATTTAATATAAGTCATAGAAAACTAAAGAAAAGTCAAGGATGATTCCATAATTTAGGACTGAAGCAATGGAAAGCTAGAGTGATCATTAAGAAGGAAAGACTGTATGTAGCAGTGAAATTCAGTTGTATCTTATGTGTATGGGGAGGCAACTTATGGGATCCCTAAATGGGTTTCAGATGCGGAGGAGAATCTACTCCTTCTCTACTGTCCCAATTTTGGAAGGTCATGCATATTGCCTAATTATAGAGATTGAGACCTCGTGATAGTATCCTCCAGTCTCTGCATGAGACAGAAACAGTCCATATGCCAATCCACACTGAGTAGTTTTTGTGTATTCAATTGTTATTTTTAGCTTCCAAGAGTGTTTCTACCTTGAAAGGCAAATGGTAAATCAGTGTAGGTATTTGACATATTATTTTGTTAACGTGGACAATTCAGACGACAGTTCTAAAGTGACATGTCTAAGGATTTACACTTAAATGATATCTTGAGGATTTGAGTATCAGTAAGAAAATAGTTTATTCTTTTATAAACTGGTACAGTGGAAATGAGAAAAATAAAAGTAGCTATCACAATAATCCTGGTTCTACCACATGACTAGTGATGGGACCTTGAACAAATTATTTAACTTCTTGGTTCCTTAGTTTCTCTTCTCTTTAGTTCCTTAGCTCCTTCAAAAGATTGTTATTAAAAATAAGTTAAATTTGGGGGCACCTGGGTGGCACAGTTAAGTATCTGACTCTGGTTTTGGCACAAGTCATGATTTCAGAGTTGTTAGATCAAGCCCCATGATGGGTTCCCCACTTAATGTAGAGTCGCTTGAGATTCTCTCCTATCTCTTCCCCTCCTTCATGCATGCATGTTCTTTCTAAAATAAGTCTTTAAAAAAATAAAGTGAAATTTTATATATAATATGTCCCAGAATAACACTTGCTGATAGCTATGAAATGAATGAATTCTTATATTAAATATATCAGATAATAGATTTTAAATCCATTACATATGTCTAGAGTTTTTTCTCCCAAAGGAAAAAATTGATGTGACTCATTCACAAAGTCCTCTTGGTTAAGAAGGATAGGGATTATCATTACTGTTTCTAAAAATGAAGAAACTGGACCTGTGAGGACTATGACTTACTGAAGATCACGTAATGAGTTGGTGGCAGTGTTTCTCTTCTTTCAGGGACATGCATAACATTGTGGGATTATAGTATCCTGAAACTATTCAAGTTCTGATTATTTATCTGTGACTGCTCTGGCCAAAATTGTAAATGAGTAGGTGAGTAACAAGAGTAATGAATTCAAGGGAGTTGTTTTTTAGAAACATTTGTCTATGTGCCTCATTCTGGATTTACTTTCACTGTTCTAAGAAATTAATTACCCTTTGCACTACTCTTTGCTAATCAACTACTTCATATTATGCCTATGAACAGCAAACAATAGAAGTTTCGTCTCCCTCAGAAAATGAATATGTCTGTAAACAGAAACTTTTGATGCTTTAACTCAGGAAAATAAGTCATACTAGGTGGAAGGGAGGTCAGTAGGGAAAGTATTTTTAGGCAAGGGAATGGCTTTAGTATCCCTCAAATCATAACATCTTGACAGTTTCCTATCCCGATTCTGTGTACAACCAGTCTATTTTCTTCCCTGACAGAAGCTCTTGGCTCCAGTCATGCAAATCTGCTTAAAATGATATACACCACTTGCTCATTTCTCTTTTGCTTCTGTAAAACCTCAGTCTGGATATCCCTTCTCCACATTCATGATTAAACTATTCCTTCTCTCCCTTAGGTGTGGTTTAAAACTCCCCTTCTGCTGAATGTCAGTAAGCCAAATATATGTATTAGAAGCCTGAGTGTCAAGCCTGAATGAATGAATGCAATTTTCCAAGATCTAAACTAGGAATAAATGGGGCCTTGGTTTACACTATCAGTGGTTGCATTTAAGGTCCTAGACTGTTGGGATTTTGTACAAGGAAACAAATGACATTGTTGCTGTAAGAGTTAGCAAATTCACCAGCATGGAATTGTGGAAAGTGCACCAGAATTAACGTCAGGTGGAGTTCAATTGAAATCCTCATTCTACTCATTAACTCTGACTTTGGTCCAAGTATTGAATATTTCTGAGCTTCATTTTCCTAATCTGTTAAGTAAACTGTATAAAGTGTGAATCTTCATTCCTTTAACAAATTATTTGTAGAGGGCCTACTAAGTGCAGTGTATAGTCACCTTATCAGGCAGTCCACCATGCAGTAGAGAATGTAGAACGAGGATATATATTATATATATACATGACATTGAAAATCTAAGAGAGCATTTCTGCTCTAAAAGGAAACTTGAGGAGATTTGACCTGCAACATTTAAACTGAACTTTGAGGAATGAAAAGGGAATTTAAGGCATAGGAACTGCATAAGCAAATGCACAGGGACGTTAAAATATATCTTTCCTGAGGCATAGTTATTCAGCCTCAGTTACATTAACTTGCACAAATGCGTTAAAACACCAGTGTTGGCTGCTTCTCAGACTGTTAATCTATATGATTTATACCTATAAGACCTTCATTCAGGTAGACAAACAATAGGGAAATGGCCAGATTAATGCAAATTGCTATGAATTTTTGTATTTAATCATCTCAAGCAGATCCTTCTGGCTCGAGTCCTATATTCAAACTCGGTACTTATGGAAATTAAAAAAAAAACTGAGGTATTTTTGTTTTCTATATTATATGATGTGCCAAGAGCTATCAAAATTCACGTTTTCTAGCACAGTGCTGAAAGGGAGAATAAGGTCTATAATCAGAACTGCAATTCTTTTTGGAAATAAAAACTAATGCTGAAGAACTAAAACTAAAAAATACACATTTGAAATCAATGTGAAATAAAACAAAAATTTTAATTTAAAATAGTTATTTTCTTTTAGTAGTTAGACCAGGTTAATCATCAATAAATCATTTTAGGGGATAATTAAAATTTCCTCCTGTAGAAAATTCTCTGTGGCTTTAGACTCATTTGTAACCCTGTGAGTTTAAAATAGGTGATTAGAAGGGGCAAGTCCAAATTGCATCTTCTACATCCCTTTTTTTGACCATTTAGGACAAGTAGAGCTATTGGGTCTATCATGGGGTAAGCAGAGTAAACAGACCTAGCAGGACAGGGGTAGGTGGTATTGGGTCTCACTGTGTAGCAGAAACTCTTGGAAGTGTTTTGCAAGGAGAAATTTTCACAAAGCCGTGGTTGTACTAATTCACTTAATCATTATAAAAACTTTATGAAGTAAATACTCTTGTTAACTTCATTGCATAAATGAAAAAGCAGAGTCCCTGGGAGTCCTAGAAATTAAATCCAGGCAGCTCTGAAGCAGTGTTCTATTCTCCCTCTCCTCCTAGTCTTAATTTTCTGAATTTTTCAGACTTCAAATCCTCTGCTTTATGTTCTGAATGACTCTCAAAAATTTCTAAGTCAGTTGTTGTACTAGATCTCTTCTAAACAAATCAGATGTAATATATCATGTGTGTTACTAATCTTTTATCAGAGTAGGTTAATGTTTCTGTTGATTTTTTTTTGGCCTAATATAAAAAGAATAGTTTCCATATTTGGATTATTCTAAATTCTAACATTGGAGCAGACAGTTTGCTATTTATGGAGGCAATGTGCTCTTTAGAGTGAGATTTATTTATTTATTTTTAAAGATTTTATTTATTTATTCATGAGAATACACAGAGAGGGGAGAGAGACAGAGAGAGAGAGAGAGAGAGAGAGATAGAGAGAGAGAAAGAGAGAGAGGCAGAGACACAGGCAGAGGGAGAAGCAGGCTCCACGCAAAGGAGCCTGATGTGGGACTTGATCCCAGGATCAAGCATCTCCAGGATCAGGCCCAGGGCTGAAGGCAGCGCTAAAACACTGAGCCACCCGGGCTTCCCCGAGTGAGATTTATTTTATTTATTTTATTTTTTTAAATAATAAATTTATTTTTTCTTGGTGTTCAATTTGCCAACAAACAGAATAACACCTAGTGCTCAGCCCGTCAAGTGACCCCGTCAGTGCCCGTCACCATTCACCCCCACCACCCACCCTCCTCCCCTTCCACCACCCCTAGTTCGTTACCCAGAGTTAGGAGTCTTTATGTTCTGTCTCCCTTTCTGATATTTCCTACCCATTTCTTCTCCCTTCCCTTCTATTCCCTTTCACTATTATTTATTTTCCCAAAATGAATGAGAACATACACTGTTTGTCCTTCTCCGATTGACTTATTTCACTCAGCATAATACCCTCCAGTTCCATCCACGTTGAAGCGAATGGTGGGTATTTGTCATTTCTAATGGCTGAGTAATATTCCATTGTATACATAAACCACATCTTCTTTATCCATTCATCTTTCGATGGACACCGAGGCTCCTTCCACAGTTTGGCTATTGTGGACGTTGCTGCTATAAACATCGGGGTGCAGGTGTCCCGGCGTTTCATTGCATCTGTATCTTTGGGGTAAATCCCCAAGAGTGCAATTGCTGGGTCGTAGGGCAGGTCTATTTTTAACTCTTTGAGGAGCCTCCACACAGTTTTCCAGAGTGGCTGCACCAGTTCACATTCCCACCAAAAGTGTAAGAGGGTTCCCTTTTCTCCTCATCCTCTCCAACATTTGTGGTTTCCTGCCTTGTTAATTTTCCCCATTCTCACTGGTGTGAGGTGGTATCTCATTGTGGTTTTGATTTCTATTTCCCTGATGGCAAGTGATGCAGAGCATTTTCTCAAGTGTGTGTTGACCATGTCTATGTCTTCCTCTGAGATTTCTGTTCATGTCTTTTGCCCATTTCATGATTGGATTGTTTGTTTCTTTGGTGTTGAGTTTAATAAGTTCTTGATAGATCTTGGAAACTAGCCCTTTATCTGATAGGTCATTTGCAAATATCTTCTCCCATTCTGTAGGTTGTCTTTGAGTTTTGTTGACTGTATCCTTTGCTGTGCAAAAGCTTCTTATCTTGATGAAGTCCCAATAGTTCATTTTTGCTTTTGTTTCTTTTGCCTTCGTGGATATATCTTGCAAGAAGTTACTGTGGCCGAGTTCAAAAAGGGTGTTGCCTGTGTTCTCCTCTAGGATTTTGATGGACTCTTGTCTCACATTTAGATCTTTCATCCATTTTGAGTTTATCTTTGTGTATGGGGCAAGAGAGTGGTCTAGTTTCATTCTTCTGCATGTGGATGTCCAATTTTCCCAGCACCATTTATTGAAGAGACTGTCTTTCTTCCAATGGATAGTCTTTCCTCCTTTATTGAATATTAGTTGACCATAAAGTTGAGGGTCCACTTCTGGGTTCTCTATTCTGTTCCATTGATCTATGTGTCTGTTTTTGTGCCAGTACCACACTGTCTTGATGACCACAGCTTTGTAGTACAACCTGAAATCTGGCATTGTGATGCCCCCAGATATGGTTTTCTTTTTTAAAATTCCCCTGGCTATTTGGGGTCTTTTCTGATTCCACACAAATCTTAAAATAATTTGTTCTAACTCTCTGAAGAAAGTCCATGGTATTTTGATAGGGATTGCATTAAACGTGTAAATTGCCCTGGGTAACATTGACATTTTCACAATATTAATTCTGCCAATCCATGAGCATGGAATGTTTTTCCATCTCTTTGTGTCTTCCTCAATTTCTTTCAGAAGTGTTCTATAGTTTTTAGGGTATAGATCCTTTACCTGTTTGGTGAGGTTTATTCCTAGGTATCTTATGCTTTTGGGTGCAATTGTAAATGGGATTGACTCCTTAATTTCTCTTTCTTCAGGCTCATTGTTAGTGTATAGAAATGCCACTGACTTCTGGGCATTGATTTTGTATCCTGCCACACTGCCAAATTGCTGTATGAGTTCTAGCAATCTTGGGGTGGAGGCTTTTGGGTTTTCTATGTAGAGTATCATGTCATCGGCGAAGAGGGCTGATTCGACACTTGTAAAACAATCAATGTGATTCATCATATCAGCAAGAGAAAAACCAAGAACCATATGATCCTCTCATTAGATGCAGAGAAAGCATTTGACAAAATACAGCATCCATTCCTGATCAAAACTCTTCAGAGTGTAGGGATAGAGGGAACATTCCTCAACATCTTAAAAGCCATCTACGAAAGCCTACAGCAAATATCATTCTCAATGGGGAAGCACTGGGAGCCTTTCCCTTAAGATCAGGAACAAGACCAGGGATGTCCACTCTCACCACTGCTATTCAACATAGTACTGGAAGTCCTAGCCTCAGCAATCAGACAACAAAAAGACATTAAAGACATTTAAATTGGCATAGAGTGAGATTTAAAGTTGAAATTTGTCACCTGGTCAAGTTTTCCTTCAGCAGCTTTGAAAGATGGTATTTTTAAGGGAGAAGAAAAAAAGATTTGGAAACTTCACGAGTGCCTCCTTTCAGTGTGCTCACCTCTCATCAATCCTGAAGACCAAGTGCCATTTTGTTCTTCTCCATGTGGGACAGAAATCTCATGAAATATATGGGTTCAAGCTTGCACAGTCCCATTGCAAATATCTCATAGACAGACCTTTTTACGGTAAGGTTTTCTGCATATGTTGATTAAAAGTGTCTTGTTTTTATTTTCTTTCATTATTATTTTATCCTCTCAACCACACTCCATAAATGATCTCTTTTCTCATTTATAAACTTCAAATACCAAATTTTAAACGTTTATTGTATCAAGAACACTGTTTTCTTTCTTTTTTTTTTTTTTTTTTTTTTGCCTTTCTCTCTGACATCAATCCTATTACCTTTGTGTCAAATACTAAACTCTCAAATTACCTTGGAAATTCATATTTGAACAATCTTCCATTTGTCTACTCTCTGCCTGATTCTGAGTTTTTATTAACATGAGGCAACCTTGTAGAGCTATTGGAGTCCTCTATCAGAGGTAGGGAATTCTTGAAGGCTTGGCCACCATCCTACATTTGCCTCTCAAATAACCATGACCAATTGTTTGCCTCTTGAAGAGTTTTATTTATCCCATTACCTCCCTAAATAGTCACAATTACCATTTCCTGGGTTTTTTGATCTGATAAGATTAGGTAGGCCTTTATTTTTCCCCAATGCATTTTTATCTCTATTTGTAAATTTATGTAACTCCCAGAAATATTCCATCCATGTCTTAGTTGCTTTTTTTTTTTTTTTTTTTTTATTGAGCAAATTGGATTCAACTCTGAAATATGTAGAGCAGGAAGCTTTGTGGTTAGTTGATAACTAAATCAGTTTTGCATATGGATTTGATGTTCTCCAGAGCACATCTCCTACTTATCGCCCCCACCCCCTTCTGCTTACCTCTGAAACTATGCAAGACAAGCTACTTGCTACCATGTTTCTGGGATGTCAAACTCTTACTATTCCCCCTTTTCAGCTTCTCTAATATACTTCTGAAGTCCAAGTAGCATAAAACATAATTTTAGACTCACTCTGATAACAATACTCTCCACATAGGCACTGCACATAAAAGCAGATGTGTTTTCAAAGGCTTTGCAAATTAAGTTGGTGACTAAATAATTTAGTAATAAAACATTGCCCTTAGGGTTTGTTACTTTCATTTCCAAGGGGATGGATAAAAATAATAGGGATTTTTCACTAGTATTTTTCAGTGGCAAACCATTTTAGAACCAAACATAGTATATGTCATTTTTTATATATGTATGACACATTATATCACTTAATTTCTACATTATTGGTATTAGAGAAGCATTGATTTTTCCATATTCTAGATGAGGAAATAGATGGTCAGCAAAGTGAAGAAGTTTGCCTAGCAAATTCATGTTTATAGGACTCTAAGTCATCTTTTCTTTTTTATATCACCTTGATGATAATCTGTAATCTGACTTTGATGTAGATTAAGACCATCACATGTAATAGAGGAACATTTATTTCAGGATTATGTTAATGTTCTAAGTATGATAGCTCTTAAAAGCTGGGTATCACAGAGTGACCAGGACTTAGGAAAAGTGTTGAGAAGGTTAGAAATATGTCTAGTGCCTCTGATTTTTAACCTTAGTTTTCTAAAATTTCTGAGAATGGCTCTTATTTATGACTTTCCTGAGGAGGTGGGGTATTGTACTTTTCTTGGTTGTTTCAACTACTTCAGTGGAACTTCCCTAATATCCAGTATGACTGGAGATTTGGGTTCTATTTTTGTTATTACAAAAGCTGATTGGGAAATGGAAGTTTATAGCATCCTGAAAATTTCATCAGTGAAATAATAATGCTCCTGATACTGTGATTTTTAAAAGCATATGATGTGTCTAATATATCAGATGCTATAGTGTGAAGGCTAAATAAGGATGAATACATTAGACAGGTTCCCTGCCCTCATGGATCTACCAGTCACACCGGAGTACCATAGACAATTGAACTAACATTGTCTATCAGGCACTGTGATAGATTAGTACAGAGCATATGGCACTTAACCAGTCTGGAGGCATCCATAGATGTTGAAATCTGAAAGACTTGCAGGCAAATATTTATCAAAAAAAAAAAATGTGAGGGGAGTGGAGGTGTTTGGTCTAGGGATGATGTAGAATATTCTGTTAGTACATTTTCTATCTAAGGAGTCCATCATTCATTCACCACTGCCCCACTCTGTTTTCCTGTGAAGCAGTTCAGAATCATCTCAGAAATTTTGAGGTACTGTTGCCATCATTCTCAGAAATTTTAGAAAACTAAGGTTAAAAATCAGAGGTACTAGACATTTTTCTAACCTTCTCAACACTTTTCCTCACCTCCTCAAATCCATCAAGATATTCCCTAGCTGTCTAGCTGGAGGGTCCACTCTCTTTAATAGCATCAGTGGGCTTTTTGCAGGGAACAAAAGCCATAGATGCTGAAGGGGGGCAAAGTGGTATCATTTGTCCCAGCTATTCCTTTAGTGATCATAACTGCCCCCTGACCCACTATTACTTATTCTATAGGTTGGTGACTCAGTGACAGTGCCCAAAATTTCATTAGGAGGCCTTCTGATGATCTTGTTTCTGCTTTCATCTTTAATATCCTAGAAATTTTGAGGTACTGTTGCCATCATTTTGTTTCCAATGATACTATATATATTTTAAAATTCAATTGTATTTTTTGAGGGGTAAAGGGGACAGAGAAGTTGTCAACCATTTTGAACAGCAAACCTCCAAATTTTAAATATCACTGCAATAGAGATGGTTTCTGAGAATGCCTCAAATTTTTATATGGACTAGGCACCAAGTACATTTTTAAAATAATAAAGCGTATATGTTTTGTAAGCTTATATTAATATATATGCTTTTTTTATGCAACTTAAATTCATAAGAATTGTTATCTTCCCCACCAAATCCATTTTGAGGCATCTTACAACACAGAGTAACCCATGTTAATAGTTTCAAAACTCAGTTCTCATTATCTTTTCTCATTATATCATTTTCTTGGCTTATAGTTAAATGAGTAATTTTGAAATTATTGCATTTTAAATAGCTAGATGAAAATTATTCTGAAATTACCAAACTAGAATTACAAAGTTATTTTGTTTTTAGGAACACATTGAGGAACTCACTGAATTTAAAAATGGAATGGAGCACAATTATGCTCATGTAACCAAATTATTTGGAAAGCACAATTACTGCAGGAAGTTGAAATAATTTGGAGCAAATAATTTTGTATGTATTCAAAGTTGTTTTTATATATTGGTATACAAGGTGTCAAACTTGTTTTTGTAAGAGGGATATTGGCTGACATGAATAAAACTTCTGATTTTGCTTATGCAGACATGTCCTTTAAAAGTATACATTTTTAAAACTCTTCCTCCAAATTTTAAGACTGATCAAGGAAAATGTGTCTTCTAAGTCTTTTGCATACTCCTGTGGTTCTAGGAGCCTGATTATATCTTTTCTAGAACATATGCATTCTATATAGATCAAGCATAATTTATCCTAACTGGCATTTAACCATTCAAATAGCAGCAATTTAATTGAAGTTTTCATATATCCAAAAATCTGGGCAATATAAACATTAAAAACAATTTAAGCCTTGATGTTGACTCCCAGAATCTACCTGATGACACAAATCTAACTCAAATAATAATATACGAAACAATTGCTAAATTTTGAGATTTGTAAGTGAGGAAATTATTCAAAACAGAAAAATTATCAGGGCTTAATTTGTTAACATAGATGCATACAAGAAGAAAAAATAATTGACCATGAAGAGTATGCACTTAAATCGCTGAGATGAAAATTGACTTTCCAACAATATAAAAGAGATTAGAATACTAGTTTTTCTGACCTGGCATGAGAAAATGGTAATATCATTACTTTTCTGGGCTCAGATTTTCTCATTTGCAGAGTAAGAGTTGTAGTCGATAATCACTAAAATCTCTATTAGCTAGAAAAAGTTCAAGTGTGTGGAACAGTATACACAACTGGGAGAGGAGACAACTAATATGATCAAGCCATTGGAGGAAGTGACCCCATTACAGCAGAGAGTGCATATTCAGGATTAATTGGAGATAAAGGTGGATATGCAGCATGATATTAGATTACATAAGGTCTTAAAATAAGGCAGATGAGTATAGATTTGATGTGAAAGCAAATGGGTAACCATTGGACCTTTGGAGGCAGATGAGCTACATAATGAATTTGTAGTGCTTAAAGAAGATTAGTTGGACAGGGAAATAAATGAATGATGGATTGATTGGAAAAGAGAGCCTGGGGTTACAGCAGCAACACAGGAGGCTGTAACTAAACTAGAAGTTAGGTAGAGCTAGCACTTGACAAGTGCCAGGATTCCTGCAATCTCTGCCTGGTTGTTGAAGGAAAATCAGAGCTGGACAATTAAAGTGGTTAAAAAAAAAAAAAACAAACAGTAGGTTGTAGTCAGGAATATGGCAAAAGGGGAAAAGAACCTTAGTACAACATCAGGCTTAATTCTGAATACAGTGTGGATAAGTGGAAATTTATAGCTAAGGAACAGAGTGGAGATTCTGTGGATAGGAAATTGCTAAGAAGAAACCTTAAGGGATGGGGGGATTACTGGATAAATGGGCAAAACAGGAGTCTCACTGAAGGCAGGCCAGAGTAATCGGACATCACTTGGAGGTTGGTAGAGGTTGAGGACCCTAATTAGATATTGAGGATAATGGGAAATTCTAGCTAAATCAACTTAGCAGGATTCTTGCTAAGATTTGACAGTATATACACAGAAAAGCTTGAAAGTTGAGACTTAGTTGATAGGTTTAGGGGAGCTTAGGCAGAATTTGATCAAAGAAATAAACTTTGTCAGTGTAATTCTGATATTAAGGAGGATGAATACATCTTCTCTGAGCATCTTTTCCCCTTTCTATCCCACTTTCTCAATAAACTCTAAATTTTGGGGGTTATCTAGAGGCAAATTATTGTATTATAAAACAAGATGATTTGCTTTTTACTTTGGAAGGAAACAGTATCTTTTTGCCTTTTAGCTATAGAAATATGAATTTGTGTGATAAGCTTTTTAGAGCACATGACCTATATATGACCTATTTTTTCTTAGATACTATATATTTCAAGTACATACCATTTTTTCCTTAGAGTATTATCATATCACATGCCCTAAGTCAATTAGAGAATGCAATTTTCCATGTGGGTTTTCCTAGTATTTTTGGGAGGATCATGATTTCAGTGTCACATTGAGAAGGACTAAAATGCAGTGGACAAAATCCTTTCATGACACAGTTAGGCAACCTTCTTCTAAAATGCAGTTTTGTATATCAGCAGGAAAGCAGCTCCCAGTGTGTATGACCTCCAACATCAACAGGAAACCAGCTGTAATGACGTATATCTTTTAGTGGATTTGTACCACCAGAGGCAGTTGTGAAACTAAGTTTTTAAGGAAATACAAATCAGATGGGGATAGGCAAACAGACTTCTATGGGAAAGAAATTTGATGCATCAAAAGACAAGAAGATTCATTCTCAGAATAAGATGGATGATTGCAAGTAAAGAATGAAATAAGGAACATTCAATTACTTTTTAATTGATGCAGAATTCAATGGAAAATGCATTTACATAAAAGTTAAACTAGGGGATCCCTGGGTGGCTCAATGGTTTAGCGCCTGCCTTTGACTGAGGGCATGATCCTGGAGTCCCGGGATCGAGTCCCACGTCAGGCTTCCTGCGTGGAGCCTGCTTCTCCCTCTGCCTGTGTCTCTGCCTCTCTTTCTCTCTCTCTGATGAATAAATAAATATCCTCTTAAAAAAAAAAAAAGTTAAACTAGACCTGGCCTTAGATGTATAGGGTTGAGTAAGTAAATGTCTTATCCATTTGGTTTAGATATTTGATTCCTTTTCCTTTTGTCTTCATCCTATAACCTCTTCTTAAATATTCATCATCTAGGGAATAGTAACATTTGCTTAAAAACATTTAGCTTAAAGTAAGTAATTAACTAAATGATAATATAATTATCTATTGGACTCTGGTCCAGGCATGGTCCCTTAGTGCTGAAAATACAAATGCTGCTTTATACCCAAATCCTCTGGTCAGCCCAAAAGACATGTCCTCTGATTGTGGCTTTCCATCCTCTCTCATTCAGTTATTATTTCCTGTAAACCAGATTTTCAGTTACTCATAGACAGTTCCTACCAGGTGTTTAAGGGTCAACTCTGACTAGACAAGTGCAAATCTGAGTGAGACAAAATGGGCCTTAAGTTACTGACTTTCTTAATTCAATTCTTTCTGTTACTACTTCTGCAGTTTCCCAGGCTCCAGAGTGACAAAACCGGTGCTATATTTAATTTCATTCTTGTCTCTGGAGAGGAAATGTGATATGATATGTCTCTGATTTCCTTACTGACAGATCTAGGACTTTGGCCATATTATTTAGTATCTCTATAGTTTGCTCTTTTTGTTTCTCTATCTAATGTGGGAGCTAGTCAGGGCATGTGTAAAAGACCAACGTATTACCTGGTATTACTATTATTTTTAAAAAGATTTTATTTATTTATTCATGAGAGAGAGAGAGAGAGAGAGTCAGGCACAGACACAGGCAGAGGGAGAAGCAGGCTCCATGCAGAGAGCCTGACACGGGACTCGATCCGGGTCCCCAGGATCAGGCCCTAGGCCAAAGGTGGCGCTAAACCGCTGAGCCCCCCGGGCTGCCCAATTACCTGGTATTCTTGATAGAACCATCAATAGCATGTTTCCATTTCTTCTCTCTCATGCCCAAACTGATGGGCATCAAGTCTTTCCTTTTTATTCCTTGAAATGTAAGAAATATTTCTCTATTTCCCTGTTTTGTGACCTCTCATTCAAGTATTTTCCCCTTGCACTTTCCCCCATGGAAATTCACTTCAGGATTTTTGAGAAAAAACCTTCAATTTTTTCCCCTGCCTTTAACTTCTCTTCTCTCCATCATTCCCGTTGCTGGATCAATCCTACTGAAATAGGGCTGCAGGTTATTTTACTCCTATAAAGAACCCCAAAACTCTCTTGAGTTCTTGGTTTCCTATCACATCAAATCTGAAACATGATTGTCAGGGCTTTCCAGAATGACTTCACTCAGTAAAAGGAACATGCCACCCCTTTACCTATGCCATATTCCTGTCTTTTACAGTAATAACATTTCCCATATGAAGTATCTATTCTAGTCCCCTACCACACACATATCCTTCATTTTCTTCCCAATATCACACTTCTTCCCACCCTGTACATTTATTATTATCCAGTCTTGTGTCCCTTACTGGGGTCAGGAAGCTTCAGAGCAGAACTGACATTGTCCCTTTCACTGAGAGACCTCCCCAGGGACCACCATCTTTTTGGAGTTCTTCTCACATACACTTTGGTGATTCTACCATGATCCTTGGTATTTGGTGCTCTTTGGTGATCCTACCATGTCAGTAGGGCTGGCTTCATGGGTCAGGAATTTGCAATCACCCAGGAATATGCTTGTATCAGGACTCCATGCTGAGAAGGGTCGTATAAGTGGTTTTGTGTTTTGCTGTCACTATCTTGAAATGCTTAATTTTTAAACAAGGGTTCCCACATTTTCATTTTGCATGGGGCCCCATGAATTATGTAACCTGTAGTGCAACATCAGCACTTATTTTGAGTTGCACTGAGGCAGGAGCCTTACTTGTAGGAGTAATCTTCATTATAGCCAGATTGTAGGCACTATGAATCTGCCAGTGTTCAATGCCATATCTGGGTATTAAATCTAGGGCCTTCCTAGTTTTTTTGAGCATTAAAATAAAAATATTTTAACTATCATCCACAATCTTAACATGTATTTTCTACAAAACAGCTTTTCTGTTACCCTAGTTGAGTGTTGCTGCAGTATCATTGAGTAAATCTACAAAATACTTGGTGACATTTAAGTTGCAAAATCACAGACACTTAGCCTTAGAAAACCTGCTACTGTGGATCCTGTTGACATCGAGGGTATTGTTCCCTATTTGAAACCTTATAAGAGAAATTGTATTCAGCTCTGAGTGCTCAGGGAGAGACTCATGTCACTTGACACATTAGAATGTTGCTGTTATTGACCACAAGAGTGATGGAATTGATCATGTTTCCAGTGTAGCTTTGGTTGTCTACAAGTTGAGTCAAATGTTCAGATCAAACCACTTTATCTTGGTTTTGATGTTCTAATTTCTGTTTGTTCTTTTCCATATTTACTCATATTTTTGTTTCATTATACATATTAAGCCATCTCAAATCTGACATGTCTGTCACACATAAGTGCTCAATAAATATTTGAGAAATGAGTTTAGGTAGTATTCCATGGTTTAATGCATTCCTGAAAACCCATGAGTGTCAAATATTGAAAGACAATGACAGAGAAATGTATAATGCACGTGGTTATGTTCTCTGAAAACTACAAAATAGTATAAACTCATTAATTATATTTGGCCTTTTAGATACCATCTTTGACCATTTGTTACCAGCATTTATAAAAGCTCTTTGTTCATTTTCATTTTAATTGAACATCCTCAACTACTATAAGGCATCCATTTGAGACTGAAGAACCACCCTATTGTTGATTTCAATCTTGGTACTTTGTATCAATTACAGAAAATTTATGATACCTACACTTTCATCACTTTTATAATGTTTTCATTTTTTTTCCTTTTTTAAAAACATGAAACAAAGGCAACAAGAACCATTTTGCTCCTCTGACAGCCTTCAAAAACTGAATTGTGAACTGATATGCAGTATCAGTAAGTGCCATGCTGATGCTGAATTTGGATCATGAAAGGTTATTTAAGGTATTATTAAAGGGTAACAATACATAATCTTTGGAAGTAGGATTGCATGAAAGTTGAGGAGCCCTTTGCAGTTGACAAACCTAAAATTTTTTTTTAATTTTTATTTTTTTATGATAGTCACAGAGAGAGAGAGAGAGGCGCAGAGACAGGCAGAGGGAGAAGCAGGCTCCATGCACCGGGAGCCCGATGTGGGATTCGATCCCGGGTCTCCAGGATTGCGCCCTTGGCCAAAGGCAGGTGCCAAACCGCTGCGCCACCCAGGGATCCCTGCAGTTGACAAATTTAAGAAAAAATAACACATCTCATTTCTTCCACCAAGTGCTCTTTGCCCTCCTGCAAACTGCTCTTACATTTCTCTAAATACTTGGTTCAGATAGTATTTCCTTGCTCTTCATATGTTTTCTCCTGGCCTATTTAAGTTTGCCCAATTGGGACAAGGTCAGACTTTTTTGTTAACTTATATATCTGACCACTTGGCATTGTGTCAACTGCATGAATGACTTATTTTTTCATTTACTTTTGGTGTACTAGGAACATAAGTTTGGTATGGAGATGTGGCTATCATGAATATGGCAACCAGTAGAGACAATGGTATATCTGTGTGTGTTGTGCTAGAAAGCATTTGAGAGTTGGCCTGACCATAGTGCTAGTGCATTTTGTAAATAGCAAGGCATCTATACATTGAGTAGCACTGGTTGAATGCAATGGGCAGCTGGTCCAGTCCCTACATTTCTGATAGCCTGCTTAAAATACTCTGATAGTCAAGAAACTGAGATTAATCAAAATACTTTGTGTTCAGAATTAAGAGTATTCTCACCGTGCGATGCTTTAGTGGCTCAGCAGTTGAGCATCTGCCTTCAGCTCAGGGATGATCCCAGGTCTGGGGACTGACTCCCACATCGAGCTCCCTGCAAGAAGCCTGCTTCTCCCTCTGCCAATGTCTCCGTCTCTCTGTGTGTGTCTCTCACGAATAAATAAATTTCTTAAAATATCTTTTAAAATAGAGTATTCTCACCCTATTTTAATATAAGAAAATCTATCAAAGGGAACTGATAAAGCCACAGCACTGTACCCAAAATAGCTTGGAAAATATTAGAGAAAGAGTGCCTGGATGGCTCAGTCAGTTAAGTGTCTAACTCTTGATTTTTGGCTCAGGTCATGATCTTAGCTGAGGTTGTGAGATCGAGCCCCACATCAGGCTCTGTGCTGGGTGTGGAGCCTCCTTGGAGCTCTCTCTCCCTCTTCCTCAGCCCCTGGCCCCTCCCTCCCTCCCTCTTTAAAAAAAGAGAAAAGAAATATTAAAAAATGGTTATGCTTGTATCATTTTGCACAGTAGATCTCTTTCATAGATATTTTACTACTTATGTATAGCAAATGGAACCTAGTCATGTTCCTGAATAATTAACCAACAAGTTTCATTTATAGCAAGAAGCAAATGAAGAAGATATTAACATTCAGGGTACACCGAACATAAAGCATAGAGATCTTTAATTCATGGGTGTAGAGAGATGGAAGCAACATGTTGAAGATAGCATTTTTCTTATAAAATGATTTCAGTATCATATATTATTAAGTTGATAATAGCTGCAGAGATTCTGCTCAACTTCTTTGCCACACCAGCCTCCAGTGCATCTTTAAGAAAAACATATATATGCTATGAAAAGAGTTAGTATAGATAAGGTCAGCTAAGAGGAAGTATCCTCCCCTTTCATTGGGATAGCTTAATTATATCTGTTTTATTGGTAGAAAGATTCTCCTACTTGGAGGAAAAAAACACAACCAAACCTTAATTTTATGATTAAGCAATATTCGAGAAATACTTCTATATTTATACTTTTGCACAGTTAGATATTCACTCATTCATTCATCCAATATTGTTTTCTGTGAATTTTACTTTCCTGTACTTTGCCCGGCTTCCTAATAGGTGTTAGACTTCTTCAAATTTATTAGTATTTTCCCTATGATGTAGTTATTGTTAATTTTTTCAAATGTATTTTTTCTTATGTCTCACATAGAAAGAACTTTCTCAGAAATTTTTTAAATCCCCAAATCAAAGAATAAAAAACATTTCATTTAAAAAAATAAAACCATGTCCAGAGAGAATTTGTCATTGGATAAGAAACATAGGAGATGTTCAGTATGACTCCTATAAATACAGACAAAAGAAACAAGATTCTATTTTTTACTCAAAAACTTATAAAAGGTAGAAAAATTTGATAAGTGGCATAGGTGAGAATGAGAAGAAACAGGTACTTCTATACAACGTTGGAAAGAGTGTTGGTATGGTATCTTTGGTGAGATTGGCACTATTTCTCAAAAGTTAAAATGTGTGTTCTCTCTCATGTAGCAATACTACTTCTCAGATATACATCTGTGCAATGCAGTTTCATAAGAATCTATATTGCAGCATAGTGGACTAGACTAGAGAAATAAAAGGAAGACCTTTATCCATTGGCAACTAGTTACATAAATTATGCTACATACTTTAAAGGAATTGTACATTCATGGCAAATAATACTTGTGTTTATGTGAAATGATCTTCCAGGTATATTAAGGATATTAAATCTTAATTAGGGTTAAAAGTTAAAACTGTATATATTATGTGCCCATTTGAGTCTAAAAAGTGTGTAAAGGTGGAATATTGCTTGTATGCCCATAGACTATTTCTGTAAGGGTAAAGAAATTATTAACTGTCATGCATTTGGAAAAGAAAATTGGGGTTGGAGATAAGGAAATTAAATTTTATATACTTCTTTACCTTTTGGATATTTTGTGATGTGTATATTATTTTTCAATATACAATAGACAAATAATTTTGATGCTTAAGACAGTAATTGGCAAATACATAGAACTGTAAATCGTAAATTTTCTCCAGTTTAGTTTGCACTTTTATGGTTTTGATCATATACACGGATGTCATCCATTTATGTTTTCTTAGTATCACATATTTTTCTGCAATGATTCTACCATTTCTATTTGAAAAACATAATTACATGTCAGAGAAAACTCATTTATCGATTTTAGTCCATACTGCTCTAGTTAGTCCACATCAACTGTGGGATTCTCACTGAGGCAAATGGTTTTCAGAATTAGAGAATGCCAGACCTGGGAGGGATGTCAGAAATTTTATCAGCCAACTTTGTCTTAGAGATGAAGAAACTGAGGCCCTGTAGGATTTCTTTCTCCTCTGTTAGTACATGACACTCACATGGTGAAATGTAGGATTGAGGTAAACTTTGGTACTAAGTAAATTGATTTAGTGTGAATGAGATAAGATAAATTATTCAACCAACTTGATATTAACTGACTGTTCATCCTTGGAAAAGTCTTTCTTTCTTTTTTTTTTTTTTCCTTTCTGCATTCATGTTCAAATTCATAAAGCTTTAAAATGATTGGTTAAACCTAGTATACTGTTTACATCCATTCCACTTTAACTGAAGATGTGTTGAAAGATTCACCTACTAATTCAAGACCCCATTAGCTTTATCATCCTCTCTCCACTTGTAAGCACCTCAGTTTTCCAAAATTTCTGGATCTATGCAAATGCTCCTACCGCTCAAAAATGAAGCCATGTTAAATCAAATTAACATTCGTTTCAACAATTACTCTGAGGAAGGCATTTTAGTAATTCTTATAAATAGCTTACAGGGGTGGTGAAGAATTCACACCTCCTCAAATTTTCAAATACAGCTCAAACTCATGCGAATCTTTCTTTCTTCAATGACTTTATTTCCAATTCACAATGTGTTCTTGTGTTCTTTTAACATGGCTTGTTCCACAGATAGTCTTAAGTTTTATATTTCCCATTGCTTGTATCTAACTAGCCCTTGTGATTTTAACAATAGATTCAGCAGAGTAGCAGTGAATGAAACAGCTATTTCAGACTAAAAGAAATATTTTGGCTTGAATCTCAGACCAAATCCTAAATTCTGAGTTGCCAGGAAATTGTAGTTCAGGTGGGCTGCAATGTGAAAACTGATACAGCATTATCTCCCAGGTTGGGACGTAGGTATACTTGGAAGGTCATCCTGTCCTCTTTTTTTTTTATTTTTTTTTATTTTTTTATTTTTTTATTTTTTATTGGTGTTCAATTTACTAACATACAGAATAACCCCCAGTGCCCGTCACCCATTCACTCCCACCCCCCGCCCTCCTCCCCTTCCAACACTCCTAGTTCGTTTCCCAGAGTTAGCAGTCTTTACGTTCTGTCTCCCTTTCTGATATTTCCCACACATTTCTTCCCCCTTCCCTTATATTCCCTTTCACTATTATTTATATTCCCCAAATGAATGAGAACATATAATGTTTGTCCTTCTCCAACTGGCTTACTTCACTCAGCATAATACCCTCCAGTTCCATCCACGTTGAAGCAAATGGTGGGTATTTGTCATTTCTAATAGCTGAGTAATAGTCCATTGTATACATAAACCACATCTTCTTTATCCATTCATCTTTCGTTGGACACCGAGGCTCCTTCCACAGTTTGGCTATCGTGGCCATTGCTGCTATAAACATCGGGGTGCAGGTGTCCCGGCGTTTCACTGCATCTCTATCTTTGGGGTAAATCCCCAGCAGTGCAATTGCTGGGTCGTAGGGCAGGTATATTTTTAACTGTTTGAGGAACCTCCACACAGTTTTCCAGAGTGGCTGCACCAGTTCACATTCCCACCAACAGTGTAAGAGGGTTCCATTTTCTCCACATCCTCTCCAACATTTGTTGTTTCCTGCCTTGTTAATTTTCCCCATTCTCACTGGTGTGAGGTGGTATCTCATTGTGGTTTTGATTTGTATTTCCCTGATGGCAAGTGATGCAGAGCATTTTCTCATGTGCATGTTGGCCATGTCTATGCCTTCCTCTGTGAGATTTCTGTTCATGTCTTTTGCCCATTTCATGATTGGATTGTTTGTTTCTTTGGTGTTGAGTTTAATAAGTTCTTTATAGATCTTGGAAACTAGCCCTTTATCTGATATGTCATTTGCAAATATCTTCTCCCATTCTGTAGGTTGTCTTTGAGTTTTGTTGACTGTATCCTTTGCTGTGCAAAAGCTTCTTATCTTGATGAAGTCCCAATAGTTCATTTTTGCTTTTGTTTCTTTTGCCTTCGTGGATGTATCTTGCAAGAAGTTACTATGGCCGAGTTCAAAAAGGGTGTTGCCTGTGTTCTTCTCTAGGATTTTGATGGAATCTTGTCTCACATTTAGATCTTTCATCCATTTTGAGTTTATCTTTGTGTATGGGGCAAGAGAGTGGTCTAGTTTCATTCTTCTGCATGTGGATGTCCAATTTTCCCAGCACCATTTATTGAAGAGACTGTCTTTCTTCCAGTGGATAGTCTTTCCTCCTTTATCGAATATTAGTTGCCCATAAAGTTCAGGGTCCACTTCTGGATTCTCTATTCTGTTCCACTGATCTATGTGTCTGTTTTTGTGCCAGTACCACACTGTCTTGATGACCACAGCTTTGTAGTACAACCTGAAATCTGGCATTGTGATGCCCCCAGCTATGGTTTTCTTTTTTAAAATTCCCCTGGCTATTCGGGGTCTTTTCTGATTCCACACAAATCTTAAAATAATTTGTTCTAACTCTCTGAAGAAAGTCCATGGTATTTTGATAGGGATTGCATTAAACGTGTAAATTGCCCTGGGCAACATTGACATTTTCACAATATTAATTCTTCCAATCCATGAGCATGGAATATTTTTCCATCTCTTTGTGTCTTCCTCAATTTCTTTCAAAAGTGTTCTATAGTTTTGAGGGTATAGATCCTTTACATCTTTGGTTAGGTTTATTCCTAGGTATCTTATGCTTTTGGGTGCAATTGTAAATGGGATTGACTCCTTAATTTCTCTTTCTTCAGTCTCATTGTTAGTGTATAGAAATGCCACTGACTTCTGGGCATTGATTTTGTATCCTGCCACGCTACCGAATTGCTGTATGAGTTCTAGCAATCTTGGGGTGGAGACTTTTGGGTTTTCTATGTAGAGTATCATGTCATCGGCGAAGAGGGAGAGTTTGACTTCTTCTTTGCCAATTTGAATGCCTTTAATGTCTTTTTGTTGTCTGATTGCTGAGGCTAGGACTTCCAGTACTATGTTGAACAGCAGTGGTGAGAGTGGACATCCCTGTGTTGTTCCTGATCTTAGGGGAAAGGCTCCCAGTGCTTCCCCATTGAGAATGATATTTGCTGTGGGCTTTTCATAGATGGCTTTTAAGATGTCGAGGAATGTTCCCTCTATCCCTACACTCTGAAGAGTTTTGATCAGGAATGGATGCTGTATTTTGTCAAATGCTTTCTCTGCATCCAATGAGAGGATCATATGGTTCGTGGTTTTTCTCTTGCTGATATGATGAATCACATTGATTGTTTTACGGGTGTTGAACCAGCCTTGTGTCCCAGGGATAAATCCTACTTGGTCATGGTGAATAATTTTCTTAATGTACTGTTGGATCCTATTGGCCAGTATCTTGTTGAGAATTTTTGCATCCATGTTCATCAGGGATATTGGTCTGTAATTCTCCTTTTTGGTGGGGTCTTTGTCTGGCTTTGGAATTAAGGTGATGCTGGCCTCATAGAACGAATTTGGAAGTACTCCATCTCTTTCTATCTTTCCAAACAGCTTTAGGAGAATAGGTATGGTTTCTTCTTTAAACGTTTGATAAAATTCCCCTGGGAAGCCATCTGGCCCTGGACTCTTGTGTCTTGGGAGGTTTTTGATGACTGCTTCAATTTCCTCCCTGGTTATTGGCCTGTTCAGGTTTTCTATTTCTTCCTGTTCCAGTTTTGGTAGTTTGTGGCTTTCCAGGAATGCGTCCATTTCTTCTAGATTGCCTAATTTATTGGCGTATAGCTGTTCATAATATGTTTTTAAAATCGTTTGTATTTCCTTGGTGTTGGTAGTGATCTCTCCTTTCTCATTCATGATTTTATTAATTTG
The DNA here is from genome assembly GCF_048164855.1 of Canis lupus baileyi. Lineage (NCBI taxonomy): Eukaryota > Metazoa > Chordata > Mammalia > Carnivora > Canidae > Canis > Canis lupus. The sequence goes on along the minus strand of NC_132843.1, from coordinate 33,612,051 downwards.
AGTCTTCTCTCTCTTCTCTTAATAAGGCTGGCTAATGGTTTATCTATCTTGTTAATTCTTTCAAAGAACCAACTCCTGGTTGTGTTGATCTGTTCCACAGTTCTTCTGGTCTCGATTTCATTTGAGTTCTGCTCGAATCTTTATTAACTCCCTTCTTCTCTTGGGTGTAGGATCTATTTGCTGTTTTTTCTCTAGCTCCTTTATGTGTAAGGTTAGCTTTTGTATTTGAGTTCTTTCCAGTTTTTGGATGGATGCTTGTATTGCGATGTATTTCCCCCTCAGGACTGCTTTTGCTGCATCCCAAAGATTTTGAACGGTTGTATCTTCATTCTCATTAGTTTCCATGAATCTTTTTAATTCTTCCTTAATTTCCTGGTTAACCCTTTTATCTTTTAGCAGGATGGTCCTTAACCTCCATGTGTTTGAGGTCCTTCCAAACTTCTTGTTGTGATTTAGTTCTAATTTCAAGGCATTATGGTCTGAGAATATGCAGGGGACAATCCCAATCTTTTGGTATCGGTTCAGACCCGATTTGTGACCCAATATGTGGTCTATTCTGGAGAAAGTTCCATGTGCGCTTGAGAAGAATGTGTATTCAGTTGAGTTTGGATGTAAAGTTCTGTAGATATCTGTGAAATCCATCTAGTCCTGTGTATCATTTAAAGCTCTGGTTTCTTTGGAGATGTTGTGCTTAGACGACCTATCAAGTATAGAAAGAGCTAGATTGAAGTCACCAAGTATAAGTGTATTATTATCTAAGTATTTCTTCACTTTGGTTAATAATTGATTGATATATTTGGCAGCTCCCACATTCGGGGCATATATATTGAGGATTGTTAAGTCCTCTTGTTGAATAGATCCTTAAGTATGATATAGTGTCCTTCTTCATCTCTCACTACAGTCTTTGTGGTAAATTTTAGTTTATCTGATATAAGGATGGCTACCCCTGCTTTCTTTTGAGGACCATTCGAATGGTAAATGGTTCTCCAACCTTTTATTTTCAGGCTGTAGGTGTCCTTCTGTCTAAAATGAGTCTCTTGTAGACAGCAAATAGATGGGTCCTGCTTTTTTATCCAGTCTGAAACCCTGCGCCTTTTGATGGGGTCATTAAGCCCGTTCACATTCAGAGTTACTATTGAGAGATATGAGTTTAATGTCATCATGTTATCTATTCAGTCCTTGTTTTTGTGGACTGTTCCACTGAACTTCTTCTTAAAGGTGAATTTTAAGAATCCCTCTTAAAATTTCTTTTAGAGCTGGTTTGGAGGTCACATATTCTTTTAGTTGCTGCCTGTCTTGGAAGCTCTTTATCTCTCCTTCCATTTTGAACGAGAGCCTTGCTGGATAAAGTATTCTTGGTTGCATGTTCTTTTCATTTAGGACCCTGAATATATCCTGCCAGCCCTTTCTGGCCTGCCAGGTCTCTGTGGAGAGGTCTGCTGTTACCCTAATACTCCTCCCCATAAAAGTCAGGGATTTCTTGTCTCTTGCTGCTTTAAGGATCTTCTCCTTATCTTTGGAATTTGCAAGCTTCACTATTAAATGTCGAGGTGTTGAACGGTTTTTATTGATTTTAGGGGGGGATCTCTCTATTTCCTGGATCTGAATGCCTGTTTCCCTTCCCAGATTAGGAAAGTTTTCAGCTAGAATTTGTTCAAATACATATTCTGGCCCTCTGTCCCTTTCGGCGCCCTCGGGAACCCCAATTAAACGTAGGTTTTTCTTCCTCAGGCTGTCGTTTATTTCCCTTAATCTATCTTCATGGTCTTTTAATTGTTTGTCTCTTTTTTCCTCAGTTTCCCTCTTTGCTATCAACTTGTCTTCTAGGTCACTCACTCGTTCTTCCACCTCGTTAACCCTCGTCGTTAGGACTTCTAGTTTGGATTGCATCTCATTCAATTGATTTTTAATTTCTGCCTGATTAGCTCTAAATTCTGCAGTCATGAAGTCTCTTGAGTCCTTTATACTTTTTTCTAGAGCCACCAGTAGCTGTATAATAGTGCTTCTGAATTGGCTTTCTGACATTGAATTGTAATCCAGATTTTGTAACTCTGTGGGAGAGAGGACTGTTTCTGATTCTTTCTTTTGAGGTGAGGTTTTCCTTCTAGTCATTTTGCTCAGTGCAGAGTGGCCAAAAGCAAGTTGTATTGGGAAAAAGAGAAAAAGAAAGGAGAGAAAGAAGGAAAGAAAAGAGAAAGAGGAAAAAAAAGGGAAGAAAGAAGAAAAAAACGAAAAGAAAAAAAAGAGAGAAGAAAAAGAGAAAGAAAAAGAAAGAAAAAAAGGGGGTGGGGGAAGGAAACAAATCAGAAAGCAAAACAAAACAAAACAAAACAAAACAAAACAAAAAAGAACCACCGGGGAGTATCTTCTGATTCTGTGTACTTTAAGTCCCTTGGCTTCTCCTGAAATTGTCAGTCTAGCTGGTGTTCTGGGGGAGGGGCCTGCTGTGCTGATTTTCAGGTGTGAGCACTTGGGGGAGCTGCTGTGCCCCTGCCTGGTGCAGGGCTCGGTGGGGGTTGTTTACCCCATGAGGCCGCAGGAGGAACAGCCCCAGTGGCGGGGCCGCTCTGGAAACCTGGATTCAGCTCCGGCAGGAACTCCGTCTGCAGGGCCTGGAGGCTCCGGGGCGGGGCCGCTGATCTGCTCAGCTGGGGCAGGAGCGTCCTCGCTGTCCTGGGCCCTCCCGGCCTCTGCCTGTCCCGGGGGAGGCCGGATCCTGGGCCGTGTCCCGGCGCCCTGTGCTCCAGAGCCTGCGCTGGTGGATTCGCGCTCCCGGGCCGCGCAACCCCCTCCGCGGAGCTGCCGCCCGAGCCCCTCCGAGCTGCTCCTGGAACCGCGCAGCCCCCTCCGCACGGAGCCTCTTCCTCCGCCCGAGCCCCTCCGAGCTGCTCCCGCCCCGCAGCCCCCTCCGCGGAGCCGCCGCCCGAGCCCCCCGAGCTGCTCCGGGTCCCGCCATGCGCGCTGCAGCCCTTAGGGAGCTCGGCGCACTCTCCCGGGCGCAGGTGTCTGTTAGTGTCCCAGGGAACCCGAGGTCACCCCCTCCCTCCTGGGTCCTGCTCCAACTCCCTGCGAGCCCCTTTCCACCCGGGAATGTCGGTGCAGCTCCTGCTTCTCCGGGACGGGGCTCTCCTGTCCTGGGGACACTCGCCCCGGCCTCAGCCCGGCTCCTCGCGGGGCCTCCCCCTTGGAGGCCTTTTGTTTCTTTACTTCTTTTTCCCCGTCTTCCTACCTTGATAGAAGCGCGAACTCTTCTCACTGTAGCGTTCCAGCTGGTCTCTCTTTAATTCTCAGGCCGAATTCATAGATTTTCAGGATGATTGGAAGGTTTTCTAGGTAATTTGGTGGAGACAGGTGATTTGGGGACCCTACTCTTCCGCCATCTTCCCTCCTTCCATCCTGTCCTCTGCAGAGAGAGAAAAGGATATAAGAGAAAACACAAGGTGGAAAGTGCCCCATGACTTAACTAACCATCAAGCGTCCTCTGTTTATGCTCCTTAGGGAGACAAGTCTAAGAAAACCCAAGCACATAACTGAGTCTGGGATTATCTATATTTATAACTTCCTCGGTTCACAGGGATAATCAAGGTTAAACATGTGTTTCTTTTCATCTTTTTGAGGAGAAAATTAGTTCCTCTAGGTTTTAGAGTAAACAAATTTAGATTCTGTTTCTTAAAACTAGACCATTAAGTAGAAAGCTACTAAAAGGATATATCTAATCCCTAAGAGTTCATTAGTTAACCTACTATTTAACATATCTCTCCCAAGATCTATTGAATCAAATTTTCTATGATTAAAGATCAACACTCAGCACACTTTAAAGCATTCAGATTTCATAATTGTACATTTAGACCTCATACTTTTCTACATCCAAAACCCAGAAATAAACTTCTACAAAATTTCCACCCAACTACTTCGTCTCATAGTTTATCTACTTTTGACCTTTTATTTTATTGACGGGTTGGCTTCATTGTCTTAAATTACATAACAGTTTTGCTCTTTTCCTGCAGGCAGAGTTCACAGCCATGCGGGAGCAGTACATGCGAGGTGGGGAGGGATTCATCATCTGCTACTCTGTCACTGACCGCCAATCATTCCAGGAAGCTGCCAAGTTTAAAGAGCTCATTTTTCAAGTCCGCCACACCTACGAAATTCCCCTGGTGCTGGTGGGTAACAAAATCGACCTAGAACAATTCCGCCAGGTGAGTGCCAAATTTTTGTTTGTTCCTAACTCCAAGGGTATATAGTACTTGGCAAAGTATGACCACTTACCAAGGTTCATACTGAGAATTATGAGAAATAAATGATGCTGTGATTTTTCTAAGAAATCTTCGAAATCCTGTGGTAGATTGCGACAAAATATCTCATCCCACATGCTACTTTACAGTGTCCTCACCACTTCAACCGGAGGCATAATCTGTTTCTCCCATCTCCTTGGATCTGGGCTGGCTTTGCCATTTGTTTTGGGTAGTAGACTTTAGTAGAGGTGATGCTATACACTTTCAGAGTTTGAGCTGCAAGAGTTCTGTAGCTTCGTCATTTGCCACTTAAAATGCTTGCTCTTGGGATCCAGCTACCGTGTAAAGACCAAACTAACCATTAGAGTTCACAGGACCCTTCCCACCCTCCAGAATTAAAACAAGCCCCACTTGTCAGATTGTATAAATGGCTTCCATATAACATCAATCTGCTTCAAGCTTCCCCTGCAGCTTGAGATCTCATTGTGATCTCAGTTCATTTCTCCCAACAAAATTGATAATGCAGAAACCATGGCTAGTTTCTGATAATATAGGAACCATGGATTGTGAGCCATTACCAGATTTCACGTAGTTCATTATGGTTTATTCTTCTCTGATCAGACATTATCAGAGCCTGATGGGCAAGCTGAGATGGCCTCATCTTTGCAAGGTAATAATACTTCAGTTGTCCTTAGTACTCCTAAAGAGATTAAATGACCAAAACCTAGTTCAGGGAGCAGACAAATCATCTCACAATTCTATTGCCATGACTTACTTTGTACAAAATCAAATTGCTAAGAAGTTGCATGCAAATCAAATTTTTATAAATCAAATTCTCTAAATTGAATGGTTTAGTTCTAATTTTAGATACTTTATCTTTACTTGCATTGACTTTAAATTTGAACTGGATTTGAATAGTTTGTATGTTTCCAGTTAATGTTTTTTAGACTTAAAGTAGCCTCCTAATAAAGCCTTTTGGTAAGGTAAGAATCTTTACTAAAACAATTCTTTTCTATTTTAAATGTTATATATATTTGGACTTTTGTATCCAATGCATTTTATGTTTACTTACAGTGAAAATATCTCATAGGGTCAATGCTTATAAATCTATGCTTAATACAGAAACATTTCTATGATTTAGTGCAGTACATTTTTGTAGTTGCATGTTTTTCTATATTTTACTTGAAAATCTAAGCATCTTAAAGTGGCAGCTGTTTTTTAGGAGCTATATGTCTCCTCTGCACCCGTTTTCCTACATTCTTTGTTGTTTCTCTTTCTCCAAAGCAATGTTTAGAATAATATGGTTAGATAGGAATTCAAGTTTGTCTCACCAGCTAAATATGAATCTATTCTGTGATATTTGTCATAAAGGAAGAAGAGAAGTAAGTATAGGTCTAGTGGTGAACCTTTCAGGTACTCCTCTTAAAAGTGGGGATATTCTACTTTCTTTTTTTTTTTTTTTAAGGACCTCTGGGAAGTGACATGAGGGAGCACCCTGAGAAATGGAAATATACCATTGGTGATTATATGGCCACCTTTACTGCACTTCTCAGAATTCCTAGAGAACATAAACCTTTAATTGAATGCCAGTCAAGAGAGCTACAAGTGGCTCTTGTAAGCTAGTGGATTTGAGAACATGAGGGAACCTTTTTCAGGCAAAAGTTAATCAGATTGTCTATAGAATGATTGCTCTCCATCATTCCAACACAGGCTGACACTTGCTTTCCCCTCACCATTCTGCTCTGCTTCTGCTTCCCCAGGCTCAAAGGTATTCAATGGGACCCCTGTCTCAGCCTGGGTAATTGCAGATTAGCAGTGGTGTGACTCACAAACATCACTGAAACAAATATGAAAAATGACAGTAAACTGAGTAATTTAGCGGATTTGACAGACTTTTCCTTTTAGAGAAAAGCAAGTAAACAAGATAGTCACAGAAAGTGCAAAAACCATGAAAACTCAAATTACAATCTTTTTAAAATTGCTCACGTACCAACGTCTCCAATAATGAAGTGTTGATATGCAAATTTGGCTTCTGGCTGTGGTGTTTGTGATGGGAATAATTGTTCCTATAATTGTAGAGTAGTTCTTTTTCAAAATACTTTCCATTCACACTTTATTTTAATCCTATAACTGCTCTGTGTAGTTGTAAGGCAAGCAGTGGATGGATGAGAATATTTGAGAAGTAAATATACTGGTAGAAATCAATTTCAGTAAAATAATGCTGTTATTAGTGACAAATTTAAGACTAAAACCCTGATCACATGTACTCTTTTTCTTATATGAGTCTTCAACTGTTAGGTGTCCATTTTATTTATTTATTTTTAATGTATAAACAAGGATGCTGACACCTGCATCATCTCTAGCTCAGAAGAGTTTTGTGAAGAATCCTAGAATAATAATGTTAAAGTCTGGAAGGTTCTAAAGGAAATCATGCTGGTGCTTCTGTTCAGGGCTATGAGGCAGAGAAATTAGGGTTTTTACTTGGAGGCTCTTCTTCCCCCTCGTTGAAAGTGATTGAAAGGAAAGCACTGATGATAACAGCTGTTTCTTGTCATGCTTGTTTGGTAGAGTAGGTGGCTGCATCCTGAATGCATTTTGGTGAATCCAAGTCCCTTTATACCAAGAAAAAGAAACAAGTTTTGATGCCTCATGTCCTTTGTTATTAATGAGGTCTTTAAACAAAAATATTGAAGGGCTCTGTTTAAAGTTGTATTTTCTCTAAGAACAATATCCATTTTGATACTGATATTCATGATGCATTTAGTATTGCAAGGCTCCATGCCAGGCACTTATCACACATAATTTCATTTCATCTTCACTACAAGGCCACCAAGTAGGCTCCTTTATGATACCTATTTACCGATGGGTCATCTGAAGCTTTAATACATTCTGTGACTTGCTCAAGGTCACACAGCTAGATAGGGCTATGAGAACATGTCCAGTATGTCTGATTTGAAATCACACTACATTATACTTTGGGGCTCCAAGTCATTGCTGTTTTTCTTAAATTTTTTAATATCAGCTTCAGGATCTTACCATGCTCTTCAGAGGATAGAACATAAGCAATTACATTGTATTGGAGCAGGAAGAAGTGAAATGATAGCTCTTTGGAAATGGAGTGATGAGCTCCAGGTACTAGACAAGCCAGTAACAGCCAGAACTTAGGAAGAATGTGAGGAAAAATAAGGACAAGGAAATGATGCTCAAAACCACTGAAAGGCAATGTTTTCTTATTAGAAGCATAATTTTGTCCAGAGTCCATCCAGATGATTCTAAAGCCCTCTTTTTAAATTCCCAGACTACATTAGGTCTCAGAACTTGCATGGTCTTCATCTGTATTATGTCTTCTGCTGTCACACTAGGGAGTAGAAGGCAAGAATTTCTGCTTTTTTGTTTTTGCAAAACCATGACCACTCGTACAAAGTAAAAACGGTGCTATGAATGGAGTGAGTTCCAAGGATCTGGGAGCTGGTTTAGGAAAGTTTTATATCAGTCGCAGACCACAAACTATTTTATCCTGAAGATAGACCATGACAAACCATTCAGCAGGGACAGTCTAATTGGAGCTTAATACTTAGTTTGAAGCCTTGAAACCCTGCTTTCCACAGCCTGCTCTTTGAATGTAGGTCTGGGATCAGGAAATATTCCTTGCTTATTCTTCAGTAATCTATCTAATGAAAATGGTTCAATTCCTTTACTGAGAGGGGGCATATAAAAGCTGCAGAGATCAGAAATTGCTGTGTTAAGAAAAATAACCTCTATTTAGAGTTCTGTCAAGCATCTGCTTATCTTTGTGGAGAGATGGCAAGTTTGTGGCACAGTAAAAAGAATGAGAGAGAACCCATCTCTCTCCTCAAGGACTTCTCTCTCCTCAGAAGGGATCTATGCATGTGATATAGAACATTATATTAAACAACAAAACTGAATATCGAACAGTATGACACCATGTATAATTGCAATTGTTTCTGAAAACCAGGAAAGATCAATGTGGGTAGTATTTTTGAGGAGGGACGATGCTGAATGGAGAAGCATCTGGAGCAGGTAGAAGGAGCAGGTGAATGGTGATAGGGCCAACAAGAGTAGATGTAGAAAGGAGGTAATGAATTGGGGTACTGTGAGTGTGCATAAGCCATGGAGTGTTCAGGAGGAGGATTTGGGAGGACCAGGCTGCCTAGCACATATATATCAAGCAGCCTCAAAATAATTTCATAGATAAGGACCTGTTTGAAGACCAACTTTGTCAAACACAAAACATAAATATGTAAAGCATTTCTTTACATATTTCCATAGCATTTTCTTTATATGCTATTTTTTTCATTAAAATTGCCAATGTATTGAGATGCCTGGGTAGCTCTCTCCATTAGGTTAGATGTCTGCCTTCAGCTTGGGTCATGATCCTGGAGTCACAGGATGGGATCCCCATGTCAGGCTTCCTGATAGGGTGGGGAGTCTTCGTTGCTCTCTCACTCATTCCCTCTCACTCACTCGGTCTCTGCCTCTCTCAAATAAATATATATATTTTAAATGTCAATGTATTAACTTCAATTAAGATGGAAAACAAAACAAAGTTTAGAGTTTGGTGTAATTTAACTAGATGGGTGGGTCTTAAAACTAGACTTTGAACCCAAATCAGTCTTCTGATACTTACATATATATATATTTGTTTATTTCACCATTCTTTCATTCAATTTAGTATTTACAAAATATTTAGTAATTACTCAATGGGTAACAAAAGGTTTTTCTTTGTTTTTTTTTTTTAATTTTTTTTAGATTTTGGTGTTCAGGAGTGAACATGACAGATAAAAACTTTAGAAGAATCTGAAATTATAGTATGGGAGATACAGATAATGACCAGTTTGAGTGTGTATGTAACAACTGCATACTGCAAAAATGGTGTCAGGAATAAAATTATACACACTTAGAATATATATATATATATATATATATATATATATATATATATATACACACACACATACATACATGGGAAGAGAAATAACTTCAAATATTTGAGCAGAGTTGTGGCAAGAATGCATTTTCATAATCTATCTAGTTGTTGGAGGGGGACAAGAATGGAAGCAGGAAGGCCAGTCAGGAGATTTAGTTATCAGGATGAAAAATGATGGCAGCGTGGGTGAAAGCAATAGACTATTCATGGATTCCATACTCGTGCAACACCCTGACCGGATGACAGGTGACAAAATTACAGTGAAATTTGGAGACCATTCATGTAGGGACAAACTGCTACATTGTTCAGTGATACCTGAGGTCATGGTTTCATTGTCACACAATGCACTGAATGTCCATGATGAATTCCTCAAGACAAGGTTAAGACATATACTTAGCAAATACTTTTCAGAAAACAATGAAGTATATTGTAAAAAGAATCAGATAGACCTGAGTTTGAATTTTCACTGAGATGATCCTTGGACAAATAAGTGACAAACTTGACAAACACCCAAATTCTCCTTCAAAGAAGTGCCTCACTCCCAGCACAGAGATAGGAGGCATAGTCTGTGGACTGCTTCAGGGCCATCCCTAGCCACACAAAGCCTCCTTGTCTGAGGTCCTACTCTTTCCAGGTTTGCCCATTTTCAGTGAAGTATGGGCACATACATCTAGCCATTGCAATCCAATGGGACACCATGACAAGCAAATCTTGCTCCAGATCCCCGTGCTGGTTTGGCAAACTTTGTTGGGGCTTGCATTGTCATTCAGCTTTTCCCTCGACCCAATCCAGCTTCCTATTCCTTCCTTTGTAAGTATTGATCCCTAACCAGTATTATGCACTCCAAAGTCTGTCTCAGTGTCTGTTTCTGTAGAACAGGGACTTTCATAGGTTTTCAGGTAGGGTAGATGACATAATGTCATTAGATTATCTAGCACAGTGCTTGGTACAAACCAGGGACTCAGTAACTACTATGTACTACCATCCTCATCCTTCACCTGGATTGTTTACTTTGGGTTTCTATGTTCTTATCTGCTGTTTTACAAGTTAGACACTAGCAAATGTGTCTTTTTTTTTTTTTAATGAAAACTTTTATCATCACTCCTGTTACTCCCATGGAGGCTGGGGGTGGGGAGCTAAAGGGCATATCACTGGGATCTAAGATGGGGTCTACACCTGCTTTATCAGCCCCCAAAACAATATACTGGGGTTATCCAATATAAAGCTACTGGTTAGTCTAGTTCCTGAGCAGACCTGCTAATAAACCTCAAAAACACAAAAGTCTAACTCACTAGCCAGAAATGAAAGCAAGACCTGTCTGAGTGGGATGGGACCGGGACGGCACAGGTTGATCCAATCTCCTCTGGAGGGGGACTCATCCCTAGAGGAGGGAGGGGGGGCTAAAGCACACACCTTAGGGGAGGTGATGTTAAGGGAGGGGGAAGCACGTAAGCCCGTGACTTAGTTCTTGGGAAAGCACCAACCTCTAAAATCACGAAGGCAAGGACAGATACCCAGGGTGCCCTCTGTTAAAGGGGGAGAAAAAAGCAAGAGAACCCAGAAAGAAACCTACAGCCTGTAGGGGGGACCCAGAAAGGAGCTCCTTACTACCCTTGGGGTCTCTGAACTGGGAAAGACTACAAATCACACAGGAAGAGGGGCAGCCCGGGTGGCTCAGCGGTTTAGCGCCACCTTGGGTCCATGGCGTGATCCTGGAGACCCAGGATGGAGTCCCACATCGAGTCCCACATTGGGTCCCACATCGGGTCCCACATCGGGCTCCCTGCGTGGAGCCTGCTTCTCCCTCTGCCTGTGTCTCTGCCTCTCTCTCTCTGTATCTCTCATGAATAAATAAGTAAAATCTTTTTTAAAAAATCACACAGGAAGAAATATGTAAGAATTGTGTCAAAAAGAAGAGTAATTAAAACTGGAGGAAGGCCCAGTGAGTTTTCTGATAAAGTATATAGGCTTTAGTGCACAGATTTTGTAAACTCAAGTTTGAAATTGTTACTCTGTTTCACATCTGATAATTAGGTAAACAAACTTTAAGTAAATGAATTTTGAACAGAGCTTTGGAGGAATCGGCGCTGTTTTTCCCCATTAGATCATGAACAAAGTCAAACTGAGTAAAAACTGGCAATAAATGAGAAAGACATAAAGATTACTAGCTATTCCAGAAAAGCTAATTTTACTATGTATGGACAAACACCCTGGATGAGACCTGTGGTTCTCAAATTATAGTCCCCTAAACAGAAGAACCTGCATCACCTAAAACCGTTGTTGGAAACACACATTCTCAAGTTGTATCTTAGTCCTCATAAATCAGAAACAGTGGAAGTAGGCACAGAAATCTATTTGAACAAATGGAGCGATTTTGCAGCAAGCTAGAGAACCATTGGGCTAGAAGGAATATAGATGAAAAGACATGAGGTCATTTATAAGACTCCATAAGAGAGAATCTAGACCCTTGAAGCATTTTCGAAGTCTTAAATGAGCTATTGGAAACCTAAAAGAAAAACACACATGCATGCTCACACACACAAGCATCTATATACATAAGAAATAAAATTTTTAAAGTAAAAACTAATTCTTATATAAAAAGAACAATGATGAAAATAACATGAATTAAATCCACTTCTCCAATCAAATGTGTCATAAAAAAATCTAAATTTTGCTGCGTATATTATGCACCTACAACTAAGTCACATTCCATTTGGCAGTTTCATGTTTCATTGGAACACAGGTTGTGTCTATTCGGCTTGAACTGACATAACTGTTTGCTTCCCTTCCTTATTTAAATGGTGTTAAAATGAATTGTTTGGTTTTCACGGATCATTGGCCACATTTGTAAAATTGACAAGTCAGAAGCAGCATATAGAAATAAGCTTCTTTTTAAGGAAAAGAGGAAAGAAAACGTGCATGGGGAATCAGATTGGAGCTTTGAAGTGAAATCCAAGATTACAAAATTGTTCTGATCTCTTGAAAATTTTCAAACCAATCACTTAAAAAAGCTACCTGAAAAGAAATACCAAGTGAGTGAAGCTTTACAATTTTTATTATCCCATGGGAGATGTCAACTCTCTGTGCCCTTCCCTAGGTATCCTGTTGTAGACAAACTCTGATATTTGAGATGATTTTAAATTCTCAGACTTATGGCTTTATATAAAAAAAAACACAAAAAATGAAAAAAAAACATTGTATGTATGTGTGCACAGTTATATGTATAAGTATAGCTATCATAGAGACCAAGACAATCCTAAATCCAAAAGAATTATATTGATAGGTTGAATTACAAATACCGGTTTTCCTTTCTATCTGCATAGGAGAGTGTTCCTATGAAACCTTTCGTGAGCCAGAAGGGCGTAAAGCAAAGAAGTAAATAGCATTTTGTAAAAGTGAAAATCATCTTCAGTTTTCATTCCAATAGCCAAAACAGATAGTAATGTAGGTCTTAGCAAAAGCAAAGTTTCTAAAGTGAACTTTCTAGTAGTGAAGGAAACCTATTTTCTGAAAGAGGAACACTTCTTGTTTGCATACTAGAAATTCTTCAACTTCAATCACGTGTTTAGGAAATTACACAATCATCTTGCTTTTAAATTTACTTTGAAATAATTATACAGGGGTGCGTGGGTGGCTCAATGATTGAGCGTCAGCCTTTGGCTCAGTTCATGGTCCTGGGGTCCTTAGATCGAGTCCTGCATTGGGCTCCCCGCAGGGAGCCTGTTTCTCCCTCTGCCTATGGCTCTGCCTCTCATTCTCTCTTTCTCTCTCTCCCTCTCTCTCTCTCTGTGTCTCTCATGAATAAATAAATAAAATAAATAATTATACAGGCACAGATTACAAGCAAATATGTTGAGAAGCCTTGTGTACCCTTCTTTTAGCATCCCCAGTATGATTGTTATAAAACTGTAAAATATCAAAAACAAGAAATTGATATTGGTTTAATCCATAGAGCTTATTGAATTTCAACCGTTACACATATTCATTTGTTGTATATGTGTATAATTCTATGCAATTCTGACATCAATGTTGCTTGCATAACCACCACTGCAGTCAAGATACCCAGTTGTACCATTACTATAAGACTCCTTTATACTACTCCTTATAGCCACGTCCATCCCCTACCCACCCCAACCCTAACTCCTGGCAACCATCAGTCCACCAGTCCGTTCTTCATCTCTATGCAAAGAGTTTATTTCATGATTGTTACATACATGGAATCATCCAATACACATCTTTTTGAGATTGGCTTTTTTTCATTCAGTCCTATATTCTGAGGCACATCTGAGTTTTGTTTATCAGTAATTGTTCCTTTTTATTACTGAATAACATGCATTCTGGGTATAACCACAGGTTGTTTATCCATCACCCTTTAAAGACATTTGGGTAGTCTCCAGTTTTCATTTATTATAAATAAGGCTGCTATAAACATTTATTTACAAATTCCTGCATGAATTCAAGTCTATAATTCTCTGGGATAAAGCCCCAAAAGTGCTAGGTCTTCTGATATGTCCATTTTTAGTTTTGAAAGGAGATGCCAATGTATTTTTCAGTGCATCTGTACTTATTTTACATTCTCACCCTTGCCAGAATTAGATGTTATCACTATTTTCCATTTTAGACATTCTGTTAGGTGTATAGTGATAACCCATTATGGTTTTAATTTGCATTTCTTCAATGACTGATAATATTAAGCATCTTTTCATATGTTTATTTGCCATCTGTATAGCCTTTTCAGTGAAATGTCTGTCCTTTGACTATTGTATAATTGATTTATTCCATTGATTGATTATTTTTTAATATTAAGTTTTGAGAATTCTTCATTTACTTGAGATTCAAGGCATTTGTCAGATAGGTGATTTGCAAATATTTTTTCCTGGTGTATAATTTGCCTTTTCATCCTTTTAACAGGATCTTTTGCTGGAAAAAACTTTCATTTTGATGAAGTCTGTTTTTTTTCTTTTTATCGAATAAAGCATAATTTTGCTATCAAATCAAAGACTACCACTTGGTTTTAGGTCCCAAAGATTTTCATCTTATTCTTTTCTTGAAGTTTTATGTTTTACATTAAAGAGCATGATTCATCCTAAATTATTTTCTGTTTAAAGTGTTTGGGTTTTTTTTGCCCCCCCCCCGTTTTTTTTTTTTTTTTTGATGATGGATGTTTAATTGCTCCAGCACAATTTATTGAAAAGGCTGTTCCTTCCCTATTACAATGTTTCAGCAGAGGATTCCATTTTTTACTTTGTCTGTTTTCTCTCTGTTCAGATTGAGTATGTTCTATTGATCTGTCTTTAATTTACTAATTCTATCGTTTGCCTTCTCTACTATAGAGACCATCCAGTGAGTGTTTTTTTATTAATTAATTTTTTTGTATTCTTTGTCAAATTTGCAAATATACTGGCATAAAATTGTTATAAGTTCTTCTGTTCATTTTGTGTCTGTAGAAACTGAAATGATAGCTCCTTTAAATTCCTGCTAGTGTTAATTTGTGCTTCCCTTTTTACTGAACAGCATTGGCATGAATTTAGTAATGTTGTTAGTCTTTTCAAAGCACCAACTTTGGGCTTTATTTTATTAATAGCGAATTTTATGGATTCATTTTCATTGTAAAACATACCATATAGTCATGGAATAAGCCCACATCTTAATATATTATCCTTTATATCTTCTGTCTTTATTAGATTATCTTAGAATCTTGTATTTTATAATTGCCAGGTTTATATTTTAATTATTTTTTCCTAATTTTTTGGAGTTTTATTTGCTATTCTGTTTGTGAATGCATGATATGGATGCTTAGCTCATTGATTTTCATCTGTTCTTTTTTAATGTAGGCATTTAAGGTTGTAACTGTCTCTCTAAAGAAGGCTTTGTTATAGTTATACACTAAATTGTTACATCCTATTTACTATTAAATTCAAAATATTTTCTAATTTTGATTGTGATTTCTGCTTTGACTCATGGGCTTTTTAGAAGTATAGCCCTTAATTTCTGGGCTTATAGTGATTTATGAGGTATTTTGTTATTGAACTTATTACTTATTGTCTGCTATTTTTAATATGATCTGTATAATTTTAGTCCTTTGAAATTTGTAAAGTGTTGATTTTTAGCATGCCATATGATCACTTTTTGTAAATGTCCCATGTATATATTTGAAAGAATATATACTTTTGCATGGTAATTCATGTATGTCAAGATTTGCAGTCATTTTCTTCCAACAATTTGAAGATAGAATTTCATTTCTATGATATCCCTTGTTTTGGAAAATCAGTTAATTGTTTTTTTTTAAATAAATTTATTTTTTATTGGTGTTCAATTTGCCAACATACAGAATAAAACCCAGTGCTCATCCCATCAAGTGCCCCCCTCAGTGCCCGTCACCCATTCACCCCCACCCCCCACTCTCCTCCCCTTCCACCGCCCCTAGTTCGTTTCCCAGAGTCAGGAATCTTCATGTTCTGTCTCCCTTTCTGATATTTCCTACCCATTTCTTCTCCCTTCCCTTCCATTCCCTATCACTATTCTTTACATTCCCCAAATGAATGAGACCATATGATGTTTGTCCTTCTCCGATTGACTTACTTCACTCAGCATAATACCCTCCAGTTCCATCCACGTTGAAGCAAATGGTGGGTATTTGTCATTTCTAATGGCTGAGTAATATTCCATTGTATACATAACCACATCTTCTTTATCCATTCATCTTTCGATGGACACCGAGGCTCCTTCCACAGTTTGGCTATTGTGGACATTGCTGCTATAAACATCAGGGTGCAGGTGTCCCGGCATTTCATTGCATCTGTATCTTTGGAAAAAATCCCCAAGAGTGCAATTGCTGGGTCGTAGGGCAGGTCTATTTTTAACTCTTTGAGGAACCTCCACACAGTTTTCCAGAGTGGCTGCACCATTTCACATTCCCACCAAAAGTGTAAGAGGGTTCCCTTTTCTCCGCATCCTCTCCAACATTTGTGGTTTCCTGCCTTGTTAATTTTCCCCATTCTCACTGGTATGAGGTGGTATCTCGTTGTGGTTTTGATTTGTATTTCCCTGATGGCAAGTGATGCAGAGCATTTTCTCATGTGCATGTTGACCATGTCTATGTCTTCCTCTGTGAGATTTCTCTTCATGTCTTTTGCCCATTTCATGATTGGATTGTTTGTTTCTTTGGTGTTGAGTTTAATAAGTTCTTTATAGATCTTGGAAACTAGCCCTTTATCTGATAGGTCATTTGCAAATATCTTCTCCCATTCTGTAGGTTGTCTTGTAGTTTTGTTGACTGTATCCTTTGCTGTGCAAAAGCTTCTTATCTTGATGAAGTCCCAATAGTTCATTTTTGCTTTTGTTTCTCTTGCCTTCGTGGATGTATCTTGCAAGAAGTTACTGTGGCCGAGTTCAAAAAGGGTGTTGCCTGTGTTCTCCTCTAGGATTTTGATGGAATCTTGTCTCACATTTAGATCTTTCATCCATTTTGAGTTTATCTTTGTGTATGGGGCAAGAGAGTGGTCTAGTTTCATTCTTCTGCATGTGGATGTCCAATTTTCCCAGCACCATTTATTGAAGAGACTGTCTTTCTTCCAGTGGATAGTCTTTCCTCCTTTATCGAATATTAGTTGACCATAAAGTTGAGGGTCCACATCTGGGTTCTCTATTCTGTTCCATTGATCTATGTGTCTGTTTTTGTGCCAGTACCACACTGTCTTGATGACCACAGCTTTGTAGTACAACCTGAAATCTGGCATTGTGATGCCCCAGATATGGTTTTCTTTTTTAAAATTCCCCTGGCTATTTGGGGTCTTTTCTGATTCCACACAAATCTTAAAATAATTTGTTCTAACTCTCTGAAGAAAGTCCATGGTATTTTGATAGGGATTGCATTAAACGTGTATATTGCCCTGGGTAACATTGACTTTTTCACAATATTAATTCTGCCAATCCATGAGCATGGAATATTTTTCCATCTCTTTGTGTCTTCCTCAATTTCTTTCAGAAGTGTTCTATAGTTTTTATGGTATAGATCCTTTACCTGTTTGGTTAGGTTTATTCCTAGGTATCTTATGCTTTTGGGTGCAATTGTAAATGGGATTGACTCCTTAATTTCTCTTTCTTCAGTCTCATTGTTAGTGTATAGAAATGCCACTGACTTCTGGGCATTGATTTTGTATCCTGCCACACTGCCAAATTGCTGTATGAGTTCTAGCAATCTTGGGGTGGAGGCTTTTGGGTTTTCTATGTAGAGTATCATGACATTGACGAAGAGGGAGAGTTTGACTTCTTCTTTGCCAATTTGAATGCCTTTAATGTCTTTTTGTTGTCTGATTGCTGAGGCTAGGAATTCTAGTACTATGTTGAATAGCTGTGGTGAGAATGGACATCCCTGTTGTGTTCCTGATCTTAGGGGAAAGGCTCCCAGTGCTTCCCCATTGAGAATTATATTCGCTGTGGGTTTTTCGTAGATGGCTTTTAAGATGTTGAGGAATGTTCCCTCTATCCCTACACTCTGAAGAGGTTTGATCAGGAATGGATGCTGTATTTTGTCAAATGCTTTCTCTGCATTTACTGAGGGGATCATATGGTTCGTGGTTTTTCTCTTGCTGATATGATCAATCACATTGATTGCTTTATGAGTGTTGAACCAGCCTTGCATCCTGGGGATAATCCCACTTGGTTGTGGTGAAAAATCTTCTTAATATATTGTTGGATCCTATTGCCTAGTATCTTGTTGAGAATTTTTGCATCCATGTTCATCAGGGATATTGGTCTATAATTCTCCTTTTTGGTGGGGTCTTTGTCTGGTTTTGGAATTAAGGTGTTGCTGGCCTCATAGAACGAATTTGGAAGTACTCCATCTCTTTCTATCTTTTCAAACAGCTTTAGTAGAATAGGTATGGTTTCTTTTTTAAACGTTTGATAGAATTCCCCTGGGAAGCCATCTGGTCCTGGAGTTTTGTGTCTTGGGAGGTTTTTGATGACTGCTTCAATTTCCTCCCTGGTTATTGGCCTGTTCAGGTTTTCTATTTCTTCCTGTTCCAGTTTTGGTAGTTTGTGGCTTTCCAGGAATGCGTCCATTTCTTCTAGATTGCCTAATTTATTGGTATATAGCTGTTCATAATATGTTTTTAAAATCGTTTGTATTTCCTTGGTGTTGGTAGTGATCTCTCCTTTCTCATTCATGATTTTATTAATTTGAGTCTTCTCTCTCCTTTTTAATAAGGCTGGCTAATGGTTTATCTATCTTATTAATTCTTTCAAAGAACCAACTCCTGGTTTTGTTCATCTGCTCCACAGTTCTTCTGGTCTCGATTTCATTGAGTTCTGCTCAAATCTTTATTAACTCTCTTCTTCTGCTGGGTGTAGGATGTATTTGCTGTTTTTTCTCTAGCTCCTTTAGGTGTAAGGTTAGCTTGTGTATTTGAGTTCTTTCCAGTTTTTGGATGGATGCTTGTATTGCGATGTATTTCCGCTTCAGGACTGCTTTTGCTGTATCCCAAAATTTTGAACTGTTGTATCTTCATTCTCATTAGTTTTCATGAATCTTTTTAATTCCTCCTTAATTTACTGGTTGGCCCTTTCATCTTTTAGCAAGATGGTCATTAACCTCCACATGTTTGAAGTCCTTCCAAACTTCTTCTTGTGATTTAGTTCTAATTTCAAGGCATTATGGTCTGAGAATATGCAGGGGACGATCCCAATCTTTTGGTATCGGTTAAGACCCGATTTGTGACCTAGTATGTGGTCTATTCTGGAGAAAGTTCCATGTGCACTTGAGAAGAATGTGTATTCGGTTGAGTTTGGATGTAAAGTTCTTTAGATATCTGTGAAATCCATCTGGTCCAGTGTATCATTATAGCTCTCGTTTCTTTGGAGATATTGTGCTTAGAAGACCTATCGAATGTAGAAAGTGCTAGATTGAAGTCACCAAGTATAATTGTATTATTATCTAAGTATGTCTTAACTTTGGTTATTAATTGATTGATATATTTGGCAGCTCCCACATTCGGGGCATATATATTGAGGATTGTTAAGTCCTCTTGTTGGATAGATCCTTTAAGTATGAGATAGTGTCCCTCTTCATCTCTCACTACAGTCTTCGGGGTAAATTTTAGTTTATCTGCTATAAGGATGGCTACCCCTGCTTTCTTTTGAGGACCATTCGAATGGTAAATGGTTCTCCAACCTTTTATTTTCAGGCTGTAGGTGTCCTTCTGTCTAAAATGAGTCTCTTGTAGACAGCAAATAAAAATGCTTTTTTATCCAGTCTGACACCCTGCGCCTTTTGATGGGGTCATTAAGCCCATTCATTAAGTTACAATTGACAGATATGAGTTTAGTGTCATCATGATACCTATTCAGTCCCTGTTTTTGTGAATTGTTCCATTGGACTTCGTCTTAAAGGTGAATAGTTAATTGTTAATTGAAGGTATTCTGCACCGTACCTGCTATACCACATCTTCCACCCCTGGTGATTTTAACATTTTTCTTGTTGTCTTTAATTTTTTTTTATTTATGATAGTCACAGTGAGAGAGAGAGAGAGAGGCAGAGACATAGGCAGAGGGAGAAGCAGGCTCCATGCACCGGGAGCCCGATGTGGGATTCGATCCTGGGTGTCCAGAATCGCGCCCTGGGCCAAAGGCAGGCGCCAAACCGCTGCGCCACCCAGGGATCCCTTGTCTTTAATTTTTAAGAAGTTTACTCTGATGTACCTATGTGGCTTTCTCTCTCATGCTTGCTTACTTTCTTCTGTGTATGTGTTTGTTAAAATTTGTGCATTTTGAGTTGGCTTATTTTTTGAAAAAGAAAAAGATTTGTAATGTTCTTAGTCATTACCTCTTCAAATATTACTTACATTACTTTTGTATTTGTTATTTAGTATTCCCTTCTAGGATTCCAGTTAGACTTATGTTAGTCCTTTTCACCTTATCGTGTATTTGAGTTATGCTTTTTTCTTTGTTTTCCATTTTATCTCCCTGTGTTTCATCCTAGATATTTTCTTCTGAATGTTCTTTTTGTTTACTATTTCTCTTACACCTAATCTTATTGAACTTACCTACTGAGTTATTTTTAAATTGATTGTTTTTAAATTCTAGCAATTCTGCTTTTAAAATTTCATCTTACTTGCTAAAAATTTTAATCTTTTATGTCCTTGAAAATGCTAAACACATTTATTTAAATATGTGATGAATAACAACTTTTTTATCCACCCAGATTTTTATTTTTTTATTTTTATTCTTTTTCCACCTAGATTTTTAAAATTACTTTTGATATTTTAGTCACTATGACTTATCAAATTTACTTCTGGTAGGAAACTAGAAAGACTTAAATATAAAAATAAATTAAAAAAATCCCACATCAACTTAATCTAATTGGGAACATTGTCTTGATCTGTCCTTCCAGGTCTAGTAGTTTTTTTTCAGTAGAAGGTTGTTCAAAATTACCTCATAGGCAATTTCTAGAAGGGGAACTTACCCTCAAATTTTAATGATATGTTAACTATCACCTACCTTGGTAGGTCCCTGCTTTGAGCTGAGTGTTTGTTTTTCCTCCAAATGCATATATATCTGATAATTTTGTCCTTTGTACACAATCCTTCTGATATTCTACAGAGTTAATTCCAATGCCTGATCCCATCTAAGCACAGCCCTTGTGTACCTCTATCATGCCAACTTCCTATGCCTTAAATTTTAAACCATGAGCACACTAAACCATTTGTTCACTGAACATCACACACTGAGGTGCCCTTCTTGTTGTGACTTCTACACTCACTAGTGCCTTTGTACTTTTCACACTGTCCATTTTATATATATCCGCCTACACAACTGGTCTGTACAGTAAGTGGAAGAGGGAACTAGTTTATGCTAAACTAAAACATAGAAGAAAGACTTAATTTTTAAAAATATTTTATTTATTCATGAGAGACACAGAGATTGGCAGAGACATAGGCAGTGGGAGAAGCAGGCTTCCTGCGGGGAGCCTGATGTGGGATCCAATCCCAGGACCTTGGGATCATGACCTGAGCCAAAGGCAGATGCTCAACCACTGAGCCACCAAGGTGTCCCTGGAAGAAAGACTATAAACAAAAATAGGCAAAGAAATACTCCTTTTTGTTCTTTTTCATTAGATGCAAACTGAGGAAAGATGGAGAGAAACAAAAAGTTTGAGATAATTCCATGAAACATCACCATGCTAGGGAAAGGCAATTCAAAAATATGTATGGACATCTTTTAAAGCACCAACACTAAGTATATAAAGGAAATGATGAGAGAGACCAGACAGGAGGGAAGGCTAATCCAGGCCTTGAGTTTAGTGTAAGGAAACTGGGAATAATTGGAAAAGCTACATTGTTTTCAGTAACGATTGTCCTAATGAAGAAAACAAAGCCATTTCCTAATATCAGACAAAATCTTGGGCAAAAAAGACAGGTTTTTGAAATGCAGTGTTCTATACACAGCAATTAATGATGTATGTCATCTGTCTTTCCAACCTATCAGTAATGCTGCAAAATGAGAATAATCTGCAATTAAAATTACCATGAGAAGCAGCAGGGGAGAGCCTGGATAGAAGATGGTTTTTTTCTAAGAAACCAATAATGTTAGAAGAATCATTGGAATATCTTAAGTATAACATGCTATTATTTAAATTAAGATTTATCTTTTTCTTATAAAATTTGCTTTAAATAGAAAAGATCAAGAAATAAAGACATTATAATCAAAGAAGACATCTCTTATAAAGAAAGACATCTCTTATAAAGAAATTCATGTGGTAATGACATTAATGTAATATGATTTTAGCACCTTTTTTACTCTATTTTGCTGTATATTCAGTATATGTGTCTATAAAAACGAGACATTATAAGAGAGGATGGATTTGGTTTTTGTTTTTAGAACAAAAGAAAACTTGTGTTTGATTCTTGCCTGATGGCACATAGAGTCATAATAATAGGCAGAGCGTATAACTGAATATGTAATGTGAATTCAGACTGGCTGCTGCTCTCAAGCTCAGAACACATCTCTCCCTGCTTATTGAAACTTACTATTGAATATTGAGGAGTAAAGACTTTCATTCCAAGAGAGGCAAGGCTTAAAATGAAAATATTCCTAGGGGAGGCTGATATATATTTATATATATACATATATATATGTGTATATGTTTACCTCTGTTACTTTTATTTAATAAAAGGAAAAAATATTGCTTATAAATGTAAGTTCCTCTTTTCCTCCTCAGTCTTTATCCCTAGTTGTGGGTTCTAGAGCAAGCCTCCTTACCTTATCTGCTCTCTAATCATAAATACATGTTTCTATACATTTACAAACCATGTGTAGTTAGAAATAATAGGTTGCATATTGTAGAATTTGAGTATATTTAAATATATAGGATACACATATTCATATATATAGGTATACAGGTCTGTCTACCTATCTACATGTCTATCCAAATACCTTGCTCTTGTTTCACACAAGGTTATTATTTTTTTATATATGTATTTTGACATATATGAACCTAGCTCATTCATTTTAATGGTTGCATAATATTTCGATCAATTAATACATTGCAATTTATATTGATCTATTGTTAAATGTTTCCATCAGCTTTTTCACATTACTAGCAATGCTGTCATGAACATTTCTTTGCACATCTCCTCAAACATATGTGCAAAAACAACCTTAGCAAAAATAGCTTGAGGTAAAACTGAACTGGGACTGGAGGGTATTATGCTGAGTGAAATAAGTCAATCGGAGAAGGACAAACATTATATGGTCTCATTCATTTGGTGAATATAAAAAATAGTGAAAGGGAATAAAGGGGAAAGAAAAAAATGAGTGGTAAATATCAGAGAGGGAGACAGAACAGGAGAGACTCCTAACTCTGGGAAATGAACAAGGAGTAGTGGAAAGGGAGGTGGGTGGGAGGTGGGGGTGACTGGGTGACGGGCACTGAGGGGGGCACTTGATGGAATGAGCACTGGGTGTTATGCTATATGTTGGCAAATTGAACTCCAATAAAAAATAAATTTAAAAAAACTGAACTGGGTGATGGCATGCATATTTTCAATGTACTGGGTATTGACAAATTGGTTTCCAAAATAATTGTATCAATTTCTGCACCCTGTAGAATGTACTAAAAAATCCTTTCTATGTACTAATTATTGGATTTTTACATTTTTGCCAGTCGAATGTGAAATATATCATTCCTTTGATTTCCATTCTTGTGATTACCAATTAAGTTGGACACTTTTTCATATGTTTGTTGTACCCTTTTACTCTTTGCCCACATTTTTCTTATTACATGCCTTTGTATATGAATTAATAGGAGTTTCTTAAATATTCTGATGAATTCTTTATTTTACACACACACACACACACACCCCAAAACACTAATATGTCACTTCTTTTTTCAGCTTAAGTTTGTGAGTTGTATTTGGAGATTTGCCTAAAAATTTCTTCTCTAGTGATATAGAGCTGGTATTGCTGGTCAATATATTATATAAATTTCTTAGTTGTTTTCTTTACTATGTCAAATTCTGAAAGAGGTCTGAGAGGTTCATAAGACTGAAGATTTGTCCACTTTTTCTAATAATTTCATTAGATTGTATCATACGCAAGATAATTTTCTTAGAAACACATGGGTATATGTTATTGAATCTTCCAAATTGCTTCTTTTTTAATGAACAAAATAATAGACTAATTTATA
Organism: Canis lupus baileyi; assembly: GCF_048164855.1. Lineage (NCBI taxonomy): Eukaryota > Metazoa > Chordata > Mammalia > Carnivora > Canidae > Canis > Canis lupus. The sequence goes on along the minus strand of NC_132843.1, from coordinate 33,588,182 downwards.
AATTCACCAAAATACATTGTAAACTTTAGGCCTGCTCTAGTCCAAATCATTTTTTTTAATTTTAATTCTGTATAAAATGTTAGTTCTAGGATAGAATGTTAATGTATAGTATTATATTAGTTTCAGGTATACAGTATTGTGATTCAACAATTCTATACATTACTCAGTGCTCATCAGGATAAGAGTACTCTTAATCCCCTCTACCTATTTCCCCATTCCCTCCCCCACCTACCTCTCTCTGGTGGCCCTCAGTTTGTTCTCTACAGTTGAGTCTGTTACTTGGTGTGTTTCTTTTTTTCTTTGTTTCTTAAATCCATGTATGAGTGAAATCTTATGGTATTTGTCTTTCTCTGACCAACTTATTTCACTTAACATTATACCTTCTTGATCCATCCATACCATTGCAAATAGTAAGATTTCATTCCTTTTATGGCTGAGTAATATGTGTGTGTGTGTGTTCCACAGCTTCATTGTCCATTCATCTATCAATGGACACTTGGGCTGTTTCCATAATTTGGTCATTGTAAATAATGCCCAAGTAAACATAGGGGTGAATATATCTTTTTGAATTCATATTTTTATATTCTTTGGGTAAATACCCAGTAGTGAAATTACTGGATCATAGAGTAGTTCTATTCTTATTTTTTGAAGGACCTCTGTACTGTTTTCCACAGTGGCTGCACCAGTTTGCATTTTCACTGACAGTGCACAAGGATTTCTTTTTCTCCACATCCTCACCAACACTTGTTTCTTGTGTTTTTGATGTCAGCCATTCTGACAGGTGTGAGGTGATAGCTCATGGTTTTGACTTGCATTTCCCCAGTGATGAGTGATGTGAGCATCTTTTCGTGTGTCTGTTGGCCATCTCTTGCCTTTTTTGGAGAAATGTGTGTTCATGTTTTCTTTTTAATTGGATTATTTGGGTTTTTTTGTGCTGAGTGGTATAAGTTCTTTATATATTTTGAATACTAACCTTTTACGATGTGTCATTTGCAAATATATTTCCCAATTCAGCAGCTTGTCTTTAGTTTTGTTGATTGTTTCCTTTGCTGTGCAGAAGTGTTTTATTTTGATGTAGTCCCAATTGCTTATTTTTGCTTTTGTTTCTCTTGCCTCAGGAGACATATCTGGAAAAATGTTGGTCGATGTCAGAGAAATTACTGCCTATGCCCTCTTCTAGGGTTTTATGGTTTCAGGTCTCAGATTTAGGTCTTTACTCCGTTTTAAAGGGGTGTTTTTTGTATATGGTGTGAGAAAGTTTAGTTTTATTCTGTTGCATGTTGCTGACCAATTTTCCCAACAGCATTTGAAGATACGATCTTTTTCCCATTGCATATTCTTCTTTGTCAAAGATTAAGTAACCATATAATCATGGGATTATTTCTGGGCTCTCTGTTCTCTTCCATTGATCTATTAGTCTGTTTTTGTGCCAGTACCATATGGTTTCGATTATTAGAGCTTTGCAATGTATCTTGATAGCTGGGATTGTTGATATTTCCAGTTTTGTTTTCCAAGATTGCTTTGGCTATTCAGGGTCTTTTGTGGTTCTATACATATTTTAAGATTGTTTATTCTAGTTCTGTGAAAAATATTGTTGGTGTTCTGTTAGGGATTGCATTAAATCTGCAGATTGTTTTGGATTGTATAGACATTTTAACAGTATTTTGTTCTAATCCACAAGCATGCAATATGTTTACATTTCTTTGTGTTTGCTTGAATTTCTTTTACCAATGTGTTATAGTTTTCAGAGTACAGGTGTTTTACTTTCTTGGTTAAGTTTATTTCTAGGTTTTTTATTATTTTTGGTACAATTGTAAATGGGGTTTTTTCCTTAATTTCTCTTTCAGGTCCTGCATTGTAAGTACATATAAATGCAACAAATTTCTGTATATTGATTTTGTATCCTGTGACCTTACTGAATTCACTTATCAGTTCTAATAGTCTTTCGGTGGAGACTTTGGGTTTTCAATATATATTATCAGGTCTTCTGCAAATAGTAAAAGTTTTACTTCTTCCTTACTTTTGGATGCCTTTTATTTTCTTGTTGTTGTCTGATTACAGTGACTAGGACTTCCAGTACTATGTTCAATGAGAGCAGTAAGAATGGTCATCTATGTTTTGGTCCTGACCTTAGGGGAACAGCTCTCAGTTTTCCCCATATGCTGTTTGCTATGGGATTTTCATATATGATCTTAATTATGTTGAGGTATGTTCTCTCTAAACCTACTTCATTGAGGGTTTTTATCATGAATGGATGTACTTAGTCAAATGTTTTCTGTGCATCTATTGAAATGATCATATGGTTTTTTACCCTTGTTGATATGATGTAGAACATTGATTTGCATATATTGAAACATACTTGCATCCTTAGAATCATTCTAAGTTGATCATGGTGAATGTTTTTTTTAATGTATTGTTGAATGTGGCTTGCCAATATTTTGTTGAGAAATTTTGCATCTGTGTTCATGAGAGGTATTCGTCTGCAGTTCTCTTTTTTGTAGGGTCTTTATCTGGTTTTGGTTTCAGGGTAATGCTGGCCTCATAGAGTGAACTTGGAAGTTTTCCTCCTCCTATTTTTTTTTTTGGAATTTTTTGAGAATTGATATGAACTCTTTTATTTTTTTATTTTATTTGATATGAACTCTTTAAATGTTTGGTAAAATTCATCTGTGAAGGCTCTGGTCCTGGACTTCTGTTTAATTGGGAGCTGTTTGGTTGTGGATTCAGTTTCATTGCTGGTAATTTGTCTGTTCAAGTTCTCTATTTCTTCCTGCTTCAATGTTGGTAGATTATGTTTCTAGACATTTATCTATTCAAGATTGTCTAAATTGCTAGCATATAATTTCTCATAACATTCTCTTATAATGCTTTGTATTTTTGTTGTGTCAGTTGTTTCTCCTCTTTCATTTGTAGTTTTGTTGAGTCCTCTCTGTTTTTGTTTTTTTTGTTTTTGTTTTTGTTTTTATTGATGAGTCTGGCTAAAGGTTTGTCAATTGTGTTGATCTTTCAAAGAACTAGATCCTGGCTTCATTGATATGTTATATTGTGGTTTGTTTTGTTTTGTTTTGTTCTGTTTCTGTGTCATTTATTTCTGCTCTAATCTTTATTATTCCCTTCTACTGGTTTGGGATTTTGTTTGTTCCTTTCTTTTTTCTTTTTTCTTTTTATTTTTTTTAACTCCTTTAGGAGTAAGGTTAGGTAGTGGTTGTTTTTCTTCTTCATGTAGGCCAGTATTGCTAAGACTTCACTCTTTTTTTTTTTTTTTTAGCTTTTATTTATTTATTCATGAGACACACACAGAGAGAGAGAGAGAGAGAGAGAGACAGAGAGAGAGAGAGAGAGGGGCAGAGACACAGGCAGAGGGAGAAGCAGGCTCCACACCGGGAGCCTGATGTGGGACTCCATCCGGGACCAGGATCAGGCCCTAGGGTGAAGGTGGTGCTAAACTGCTAAGCCCCCTGGGCTGCTCAAGATTTCACTCTTAAAACAGCTTTCGCTGCATCCCAAAGAGTTTTGGACCAATGTGTTATTTTAATTTGCCTCCATGTAATTTTTTTTTAGTTCCTCTAATTTCCTAGTTGATCCATACATTATTAATAGCATGTATTTGTACCTTTTTGAGCATTTTTGTTGTCGTTGATCTCTAGTTTCATAGTGTTATAGTTGGAAAAGATGCATGGTATGACTTCAATCTTTTTCAATTTATTGAGAATTGTTTTGTGACCTCATATATGATCTATTCTAGAAAATTGCATGTGCACTTTAAAAAACTTGTGTGTTCTACTGTTCTATGGTGGAATGTACTGAGTAATACACCTGTTAAATAGATCTTGTCCAATGTGTCATTGTTTAATTGTTGATACATTCAAAATATGGTGGGAAAAATAATCAAATAGAAGTAAGGAAAGTGGGAAACACAAAAGCAGTAAAATTAAGTATTATCTATAGGGGTGCATGGATAGTTCAGTTGCTTGAGCATCTGACTTGATTTCAAATCAGGTCATGATCTCAGGGTCATGGGATTGGGCCCCACATCAGGCTCTGTGCTCAAGAGGAAACATATTTGATATTCTCCCCCTTTCTCTTTGTCAACCCCTCCCATCTCTTTCTCAAATAAACAAATAAATTTTTAAAAAATCAAAGGATTTACAAATAAAAGGTTATATAGTATGATACCATATACCTAAAACATTGGGAGAAGAGGAGTAAAGAATGGTTTCTATCTTAAGTGACCATCAACTTAATATAAACTGCTATATAGACACAATGTTATACCAAACCTAACGGTAAAAACAAATCAAAGCTGGTAATAGATATGCAAGGAATAAACAGAAAAGAATCCAAGTATATCACTGAAGAAAGCCAACAAATTTTGACAGAAGAGAGCAAGATAAGAAGCAGAGGACTATAAAAACAGCCATCAAAAAGAATAAGATGGAAAAAAGTATATACCTATCAATAATTACTTTGAATATAAATGGACTAAATGTTCCAAACAAAAGACATAGGGTGACAGAATGGATAAAAAAGCAAGACCTATCAATAGGCTACCTATAAAAAATTCGTTTCAGACCTAAACACACATGTGGATTGAAAGTTAAGGTATGGAAAAGTATTTATCATGCAAATGAAAGTAAAAAGAAAGCCAAGGTAATAATACTTAGAACTAACAAAATGGACTTTAAAATAAAGAATGTAACAAGGGACAAAGACAGACACCATAGAATCATCAAGGGAACAACACACAAAAGATATAAAAATTGTAAATATTTATGCACCCAACATGGGAACACCTAAATACATAAAGCAGCTAATAACAAAGAAATCAATAATAATACATTAGAAGTAGAGATTTAAACACCCCATTTACGTCAATGGATAGATCATCGAAACAGAAAATCAACAATTAAACAATGACACATTGGACAAGATATATCTAACAGGTGTATCACTTAGCACATTTCACCGTAAAACAGTAGAACACACACATTTTTTTAAAGTGCACATGTAATTCTCTAGAATAGATCATATATGAGGTCACAAAACAATTCTCAATAAATTGAAAGGGAAAAAACTTTTAATTTTTCTCCATGTAATCTTTTATTTCCTCTAATTTCCTAGTTGATCCATTCATTATTAATAGCATGTATTTGTACCTTTTCAAGTATTTTTGTTGTTGTTGATCTCTAGTTTCATAGCATTTGTGGTTGGAAAAGATGCATGGTATGACTTCTTTTGATGCATTCTTATCTTTAGTTAATAACTTTTTAAATTTAAAAAAATTTAATTTTTATTTTTTAATAACTTTAAAACAAACTTTAAAAAAATGTCATTGTTTGGAAGTTCTAGTTTATACTTCATATGTCATCCTCCAGTGTTCCACATATTTATATTTTCCCCTGAGAAGATAAAATTCATAGGTGTTTTTATTTTATGAGAAACAAAACATTAGCATACTTCAACTGACCTCCAATTTTTCCCATTCCTATATTCTAATTAGTTGTTACTTAGAATCCTACTTCTAACTTTAAAATTTTGAGATAGTTGATATAACAGAATATATGTAAATTGTGAAATACATAGTAAAATGCATATGAATAAGCTCTATGTCCAATTTGAGAATCAGAACTTTCTTAGTAACATTTAAAGCTCCCTATCGTCCTTTATGTGATTTCATCTTCCTCTTGTCCTCTTCTGAATTTATATTCATAATTTGCTTTAATTTAGATTCTTACTATGTCTATGTACTAGTCCTCATCATAACATATTTGTACACATTTTATAGGCAAGAAAACATAAAGGCTAGTTGTTTTCAAGGGTCCCTTTACATTCTTACAATTATTGAAGACCTCCAAAGATCTTCTGTTTATCTGAATTTTATCTATTGATATTTACTATATTAAACATTAAAATAGAACTTTTAAATTTATTATTTATACATCATTAAAATTATAATAGTAAGCCAATTACATGTTATGATCAATAATATATTTTTTAAATGAAATTAACCTATATTTTCCCGCAAAGTTACTAATAGTGATATTGTTTTATAATGTTTGCAAATCTTTTTAATGTCTGGCCTGAAAGAAGACAGCTGAATTCTCATAGCTGCTTTTTTATCCAATCTACAATGAACATAGTTTGGTTCAGCATATGGAAAAAATTCAACCTTAGAAAAGGGAAGACATTTTCCTAGCTGTTCCAGATAGTTGTGGCTATCCTTCTTTGACAATATAGGAAATTCAAGAAGGGATATTTTCTTAAAAATTAGTTGCCTAGTAGAATCTATAAGCCATGTCAATGGAATTTCATACTCTTGTACCGTAAAATTCATTGATTTATCTTACATTTTTGAATAGACCTTTAATGAAAATACATACATAGTTTTCGAATATCATGCACTGGTCTTTTGGAAAATGTTGGTTCATTAAGGTATATAGATCTTCCAGATGATAACACACTTAATTATATAGTATAAAAGTATCAGGTTCACTAATTTAACTTACCAGTTTCATTTTAAAAGTCTTCTAGAATTGGGAAGTTCATGATTGAGAATATAAAGTTTCCAAAATTCTAATTTTTGCTTGAATGCTTAAGTTTTATTGTTGGCCACAAATACTGTCAGTAGTACTCCTTGAAATGAAAGTTTCATTTTCTAAATTGTCAAGAAAATGTGTGCCAGGTATTTACACCTGAATAACTATGGTTTGTCTGTTTTTCAGGCAAAAAAATAGTGTTTTCTAAAAATGTGGCTAGTTAGGGCATAACTCCAGCCAATTATGTAAGTGCTTTAACTCAAGAAAGCCATTGTATATTGGCAGCAGAGAACTGCTTTACGCACACTTTACATTTCATTAAAATATGTTAATTCAAGGGTCAATATTTAATGAAATTAATTTTGACTGCTTCATCAAGTTTATTCTTAAATTAAACTACTATTCCATGAGTATGTGGCAGCAAAGAATACAATAGTACTAGTTTGATTTGGTGTCACTATTTGGATTCATGCTAAAGCCCCAGCCTTTTTACCCAATATTGTTTTTGTACACATCAGTACAAATGCCAGCACGGTGGGAAAAATGCCAAAGAAAATCTTAACAATAGTATGAAAATAGTTTTGACCTCTTGGATCTGCTGAAAGAGTCTTAAGAATGCCCAAAGTTCTATGTTTCACACTTTGAGAATCACTATTTACTTTTTGATTATATCTCTTGTTATTTTTTCTGGTATATCATTACATAATTTTTTTTCCTATTTAACATCTTCAAATTTTCCCTTTACTTTTGAGTCCTTCTGCCTCGGCCTACAAAGTTGAATCAATTATCCTCATATATCTTGTTCACTGAAATACTATCAATACTGATCTTAGAAAAGGGAATGTTGCTTAATAGAATATTTATCCTTTTATGGAAGCCTGTGGTAGAAGTCTGAACCAGGGAGGTGCTGGCATGGTATTTCGATAAAGCCAGTACCTTCAAAAGAAACTTTCACTAAAAGGCATTCACAGGTGTGCTGTTTAGCCTCTTTCTCACTGAAAGCTATAGTACAATGAATGTACTAGCCATGCAGTTCTGACCTGGCACATCCTAAACCTGCATTTAGAACTGGGGATTAGCTTACTTTTAACAGGTGCTTGCTTACCTCTGTCATGGCTGGACTACTAATCTCACTTTCCCACATAGAATATTGATTCCAAGTAGGTTTTGTAAAAAACTCCAGAGACATTGTAATTTTAAAACTAATTATTTGACTGTGCAATATCTATCACATGTGAGGTATTGTATTATCCTCCACCTAAGAGAAGTAAAATTTCACCAAATTGTATAGCATTAAATTTATAGAATGATAATCACATCATTAAAGATAAATTAAGTTTCTTAATCACATACTTAATTTAGATTAAGAAATATGCATGTTCAGTATGTACTAATTGATTAACTAGATCCCAGTAATAATATTTAATAATCAACTTAGTTTCTGATTATTCATTTTCATTTTCATTTATTCAATCCCATTAATTGTTTTGAGATTATATAGTTTCATATTTTTAGTCTAACTTGGGATTATCTATGTAATACAACATTGAGAAAATGCACTGTCACTAAGATTTTTTTTAAAGATTTTATTTATCTTAGAGAGAGTACAAGCTAGAGGGGGAGGAACAGAGGGAGAGGGACAAGCAGACTCGGCACCCAGCACAAGCCTCACACAGGGCTGGATCCCCGGCTCCTGAGATCAATACCTGAGCTGAAATCAAGAGATGGATCCTCAACTGACTGAGCTACCCAGGTGCTCTTTCACTAAGATTTTTTTAAAATGTAAACTCTTGTTAAATGGTGCGGCATATTTTAATGACATAAAGTAATCCAGATGTATTATGAAAATTTCTTAAATATTTTTTGAATGCTGTTCTTTGAATTAAATACAGTAATCATTTGGAGAAAAATACTCTTTCCTGATGTGTTTAACTACATAAATGTTTTGGGTCATGTTTTCTTAGCTATTTTATAACCAACTCATCTGAATGAGTAATATGTATAGAAAAATTGCCTTGAAATTCTCCCACTAGAAAGAAAAGGAAATGCTGCCAAGATAGGCTTTTGCTTTAAACATTAGAATATCCAAATTCCAGAGTATGTTCAAACACTTTTATATCTTAAGTGGTATTTCAGGAAGGAAATGAATATCTCAAAGTTGAGCTTTTAATGCACCTTAGGTTTGCATTACCTCACACCTTTGACCGTGCATCAACATAAAGGTGATTATCTTAGAACTCATGTGTAACAAACCAATATGAACAGAGTCTTGAAGATTAGGGAATCTTTTTTTTTAATATATACTAGAGGAAAAAATTTTAGGCATAGAATAGATGAGCAAATTATGAGGAAAACAGACATCAGGGGTACAGAAGAAGCAGAGGTGGGCATCACAGATAACATAGCCTTGTTCTGTATACAAGGAATCTCAACTATCTTCATCTCTCTTGTTATTCTGCATCTCTGTCTCACTCACCAAATCCCATAATGGAAGCATCTTAACTTTGAGACTACCTCAAAAGTTCCTACATTTCTCTGGGTATACAAATAATCCAGCATCAGTTTTGAAGCTTCCTATCTCTTATCTGCAGATTCAGATTCACTGTGGCCATGTGACCCTATAGCTATGACAGGGCAGCAGAATCTGTATGATGACCAGGAGTCAAGGTGATGCTATTGTAGGTAGGTAGATGGTCTACAGACCACTATGTGAGAAACACAGCCAAACTCAGCCTCCCTATGGAGCCCATATTATATCTCCAAATCTCCACTTATCAAGTCAGACTCATGTGTAATATTTTGACAGCTCCGATCTAGAACTTCTACCCTAGTTCTATCCAGGGACTAACTGTCCTCTTCATTTTGCCCAGTCTATTAATGTATGTCTCCTCTTACATCATTTGGTCCTTTCTTACTTACCCTTTGCTCCTCACCTACTTATTCTTTTTCACTATCTTAATATGCTTACAGGGACTCAAATTCCTTTTTATCATCTAAACTTGGTTTCTTGTTGGTCAGATGTCTTACACCTTGTAGTAAATTGAATATTGTGCTTGTGAAAGATATGTCTGCATTTTAATCCTCAAAATCTGTGAGTGTTACCTTCTAGAAAAGTGAATATTTTATTTTTAACAAATTGGAGTTACAGTTTTAAATAGTTAACTTTTTTCAGCTTTACTGAGGGTTAGTTGTTAAATAAAATTGTAATATATTTAACATTTACAACATGATGATTTGATTCTTACCCTGGGGATAATTAAAATATCCATTACTTCACATACTTATTTTTTTATAAGAACCTTTACGTTCTACTTTTTAGCAAATTGTAATTATATATTGCACTATTATCGACTGTATTCACCATGTTAGATGTGAGATCCTCAGATCTTATTCATCTTATAACTGAAGTTTGTACCCTTTTACCAACCTCTGCCTGCTGCTTACTTGAGATAAGTTTTTCTTCCCTGGAGATTGAAATTTTCCCATATGTCTTGGTGATGATTGGGTTCCCATTGGTTTTCTGTTGATTTCTGCTAAAATTTGCCTCCAAGAAATTCACAGTCTGTGACATCTCTGCCTTTGTGATAGACAATCTTTTTGTTTTGCCAGCTACCTTACAAAAGTACTCACTGCTTTGACTATGGCAATGTCCTATCTCCACATTTTTCTGTTACTAACACCAGAGGGTACACTGGGATCTGACAGTAGTGATGTATAGCTGCAAGGGCTCAGCTAAGCTGTGCTGTTGCCACTGAATGCTGTCAGCCTTCTGACATAGACAAAGAGCTCTATCAGGCTTGCTACCCTGGACACAGCTCACAATCTCTCCATTGATAAATTATTATTACTAAAATTTGATCTTTTAGATGCAAAGATTTCATGAAGAAATTAATCCTATAGTTTAGTCATATGCCAGTGTTCATTGTTTTTAAGCTGATAAGCTAAAAACATTTCCATAATTGAGTTTTGACTAAGAGAAAAAAAAAAAAAAACCAGGGGAACAAAAATGGCAGTGATAAAGCAGCCCATGATAGAATGAAGATGATGGATCTTTCTTTGACTGCCTCTTTCTTTTTTTCTCTTTCATTCTTGTTACAGATATTTGTAACCCTCCTACTAACAACATACAGAAATATATTTCAAAGGTGGTGTTTCACTTTTAATATGGTTCGTTTCTTAATATAACCAATTCCATATTTTTCGGATCCTACAATCAGAGTTTTAAAGAGCCGAGAGTAAACCTGAGGTCTCCAAATGCACTGGGCTTTGGATTTTAGGGTTCACTGCTTATGTATATGTAATAAAAATTCAATGAAGTCCACTATACTGTAGTAATGCCTTTTTGCCTCAAAGTCAGGTAAAGGTTGAAGCAGTAAGCAGAGATAAGCAGTGTTATTTCTCATAATTCAAGGGACCTAACTTAGACTACTTTGAGAATGGACCAACCAAAGACCTGTTAATGCTACACTGTGAATTCAGTATGCAAACTTCTTCCCAGGCAGAGTAGAATGAGTTAGAGGGTCTTTTTTATAAGAAACATAATTGCAGGTAATTTTATTTAGCCATCTTTCTCTGAAGGAAAAAATAGGTGTTCTTTGTTTTCTCATAAGCATTTTGTCACTAATGCATATTTTATATAATAATTCTAGTAGCTTTATTTCCCAAGCAGCTTTGGTGTTTTATCCAACTACATTTTCAAATAGTGGGTTTTGTTAAGATACAAAGCAACTTCAGATTTTGAACATTTAAGGTTCAGGCAGCACAATAGCAGATGAGATTTAATATGGGCAAAATCCTTTATGAATGCAGATCTCAACTTCTTAAGCAGGATTATTTTCTCTGAAGCAGCAAGATACTCTGAGAACAGAGATTTTTCTTTTTTAAATAGCATAAGGATATGTATAATGCAATGGACTCCAATTAAGTTAGTATTAAATACACTAATTTATGAGGATTTTGTAATCATAGTAAGTCCAACTCCGGGTTAGATTTTACAGAAAAAATGTTTACTTCATGGAAAATGTGGCCTAAATCTATGAAAGAGTTTTTAACAGTGCAAGCCAGGATATATGCTAAGGTCTGAATTAGTGGTCCAAGTGAGAAGTGCTTAGAGTTCAGAAATGAACACAGAGAGTGCAGATCAGAGAAGGCAAGTATGAAATGTGGCAGGAGGTAACACTGATCTGGACCTTGAACCCTGGATAGGCTCATTGTTATTTTTATTGTTTTTAATAAATTCCATTATTGTAGACAAGTTTCATGTTTATAGTAAGATTGAGCATAAAGTACAGAATTCCCATAAGCCTTCCATCTCTACACATGCATAGCCTCCTTGACTATCAAGCCTTCCTCACGAGTGGTGCATTTGTCACAATCAATGAAACTATGCCAATATATCATGATCACCCAAAGTCTATAGTTTACATTGGTGTTATACATTCTATGCCCACATATCCACTATTGCAGTATCTGAGTAGTTTTACTGCCCTAAAAATCCTTTGCTTCTTCATTCCTCCTTCCTCCCAACCTCTGGCAAACACTTTTAACTTTTTACAGTCTCCATGGTTTTGCCTTTTCCAGAATGTCATATGGTTGGAATCATATAGTATATAGCCCTCTTTTGATTGGCTTCTTTCACTTAGTAATATGTATTCAAGTTTCTTCCATGTCCTTTCACAGATTGATAGTTCATTTCTTTTTGGCACTAAATAATAGTCAATTGTTTGAGTGTGCAACAGTTAATTCATTCACCTACTGAAAGACATCTTAGGAGCTTCCAAGTTTTTGCAATTATGAATACAGCTGCTATAAACATCTCTATGCAGGTTTTTGGGTGGATATGTGATAGAGTTTTATGACACATGTAAATAAGATATAGAGAAAATATTTTAATAAATTGAGTGACCTTATCTTGAGGTCCTCATAATCATCTTTTTTAAAAAATATGGAGATAGAGGACTATGATATATAAAAGCTTATAAATATCTGGTAAGATTGATATACATTCAAGTGGCTATTTTTAAAATATGAGTCAAATGTTTAATTGAAGATTAAGGCTGGGGATACCTGGGTGGCTCAGCGATTGAGAATCTGCTTTTGGCTCAGGATGTGACCCCGGAGTTCTGGGATTGTATCCCACATCGGACTCCCTGCATGGACCTTGCTTCTCCCTCTGCCTATGTCTCTGCCTCTCTGTGAGTCTCTCATGAATAAATAAAATCTTTTTTTTTTAAAGATTAAGGCTGGATATAGCATTAGGGAAAGGCAAGGAAAAAGAACTAATGGTACTAGTGCCGATCTTTGCTTTATCACTTTGCCCTGCCCCTGTACTCTGGATTTTGCCAAATACAAGCTCTGCAGTTAACTAGATATTTACTTTTCTAAGCTATTGAATAATCTATTTTGAGTTGAATATGTCTGTCAGAGGGCTCAAATTTCCCCTTCATGCAAAAAGGCTTATCAAAATCTTCCAACTACAAACCGAATAACTTCTGGTAGATATAAATTTCTTCATTGTGTCTATTTCCAATGATATTTTAGATTCCCTCCCACAGTTATACCCTAGGCAGCTGTTCCATTCCTTAAAATAGCTCTGTATTTATGGAAGCTTAAGAAAACAGAGGTGAGATTATTTATCTTTATTATTTTTTGATTTGATGTTTGTTTTTTCAGACTTGGCAATGTAGCTAAGAGAACTTGGAACCAAACTGAGCCTAAATTGTAGGTGTATTAATGACCTTGGCCACTACATAGCAAATGCCTAAGACAGCAAATATTCTGGACCTTTTTATTATTAGCTCTTAAATCCTTTTTCTCCTCTTTTTCTTTTTTTCACATTTAAAGAATTACAAAAACTAAGTTTGTCTTGCAAAATGGCTCTCATGCTATCTAGGAAGTAGTATTAGAAAGAAATATTCTCAAGGTTAGGTATATTTTTCTATGCTTTTTCTGCTACTGGTAGCTTTGAAAGTTTCTGCTTAGACATTGCTTAAAATAGTATAATGAATAGTAGGAATAACTGTTTGCTTCATAAATAGACTGGAAGGCAATATAGTAATAAGGCACCATAAAACTCACTTTATAAGTTGAAACCACTCAAGTCAAATGATTTTCTTAGGATCATCTCAGTGGTAGCCAGAAATGGTGCCCAGATCACCCAGCTTCTTGCATGATAGCATAATGCTTAGTATCTAATCCCATAATGTCTAAACATATAAATATATTTAATGATCATTAAAAGAAATAACTCAAAAGTATCTGACCATTTGGAGGGAATGAGAGAGGTTTACTCTCTATAGATGTATGTCCTTAGAAGCAAACAAAACAAATTCATGGCACAAAGGCAAATCTGGTCAAACGAGCAGTGATTCTTATCCCTGCTTGAGATTATTCAAAGTAAAAGAGTATAAATATCAATACAACCTAATGTTCTTTCTGCATTTTTCTGTCCCTTTGTTGTCAACACACATGCCTGCTTATGTTACATGAGATACAGTGTGTGTGTTTATCTTCTGTAATTGTATGTATAAATGTTTGATAGCAGTATACATTTTTAAAAGGAAGCTTGTCAATAATATGTCCATCACAAAATGACTTTCTCCTTAGCGTTAAGGCATATTTGCCATTCATCATCCCATTCTAAAGCAGAGAACAGACTTACCCGTTGGATCATTGTAAAAACAGCAACTTTCTTCTAGTAGTAACCCTTTTGAATTAACATGTTCAAGATAATAAGTCTCCCACCATGACAGGGATATTAAGAAATTAGATATCCATGATGTTGTATGGTCAATGGTGAGTCTACTTTATTTCCTTATGAGAAAGCAATGCAGCTAGCCACATACAATTATAATGACAGAAATAATATAATGCATCTAAGGTGAAGCGAAATAAAAAATTTTAGCATGTGATCAAGGCAAGAAACCCTAGTTAAAAAGAGGTTATTTAAATTAACTTACATACTATAACTATACCTTGGCAAATACATTGGTTAATGTTGAGTTAGTAGAATCTCTTCATATATCAGTATACCTAAGGGAAGTTGGATACCTAGATGTCTTATAAAGTCTATATAATATTTATTTTTAGAACATATATAACAAATGCAATTGATTGAATTGCTGTCTGCTATATTAAAATGTATTTTAATTTTTAAATCTTTTTAAATTGACAAACTTTATTTTTTTAGAGCAGTTTAGGTTTATAGGAAAATTGAAAGGAAAGAATAAAGAGCTTCTACATGCCCTCTGTTCCAAACATGCATAATTTTCCCTACTATCAACATTCTATATACTGGTGGTATATTTGTCAAAATGGATGAAGCTATATTGACACATTACTTTCTCTCAAAGTCCATCCTGTACATTATGGTTCATTCTTAGTATTATGCATTCTATGTATTTTGACAAATTTAGAGTAATGCAATACGTTTTCACCACTGGAGTAGCATATAGAATAGCTGCCCTAAAAATCCTCTGTACTTTATCTGTCCCCAGCACCCTCATTGTCAGGTGACCACTTAACTTTTTACTGTCTCCATACTTTTGCCTCTTCCAGAATGTCCAATAGTCGGGTTGTACAGTACGTAGCTTTTTCAGATTGTCTTCACTGACTGTAATATGCATTTAAGGTCCCTTCAAGTCTCTCCATGTCTTGATAATACATATTTAGTGTTGAATAATATTCCATTGACTGAACGTACCACAGTTTATCCATTCACCTACTGAAAGGCATTTTGGTTGCTTCCGAATGTTGAAAATTATTAGTAAAGCTACTATAAATATCCACGTGCAGGCTTTTGTGTGAACATACATTTTTAACTCCTCTGGGTAAATATCAAGGAGCATGATCACTTTTTGGAACAATAAGGATAATATTGAATTTTTAAGAAACTGCCTAATTATCTTCTAAAGTGGCTCTATCATTTTGCAGTCCCACCAGCAATGAATGAGCTCCACATTCTCACCAGCATTTGGTGCTGTCACTGCTGTGGAGTTTGCTTATCGTTATAGGTATGTGGTGACATCTCATTTGCATTTTTTAGTGACATACGCTATTGAACAATTTTTCATATGGTTATACCCTTTGTATATCCTCTTT
This sequence comes from Canis lupus baileyi, assembly GCF_048164855.1. Lineage (NCBI taxonomy): Eukaryota > Metazoa > Chordata > Mammalia > Carnivora > Canidae > Canis > Canis lupus. Next base: position 33,572,547 of record NC_132843.1, on the reverse strand, counting down.
GTGAGGTGTCTGATAAAATCTATGGTCTATTTTTAAAATGTATTGTTTTTCTTGTCAAGTTTTAAGGGTTCTTTGCGTATTTTAGCTAACAGTCTTTCATCAGATATGTCTTTTGCAAATTTTTTTTCAGTCTGTGGCTGTGTTTTTATTATCTTGACATTGCCTGTCACGGAGCAGACATTTTTAATTATTTTTTAATAAATTTATTTTTTATTGGTGATCAATTTACCAACATACAGAATAACACCCAGTGCTCATCCCGTCAAGTGCCCCCCTCAGTGCCCGTTACCCATTCACCCCCACCCCCCACCCCCCTACACTTCCACCACTTCTAGTTCGTTTCCCAGAGTTAGGAGTCTTTATGTTCTGTCTCCCTTTCTGATATTTCCCACACATTTCTTCTCCCTTCCCTTATATTCCCTTTCACTATTATCTATATTCCCCAAATGAATGAGAACATATAATGTTTGTTCTCCGATTAACTTACTTCACTCAGCATAATACCCTCCAGTTCCATCCACGTTGAAGCAAATGGTGGGTATTTGTCATTCCTAATGGCTGAGTAATATTCCATTGTATACATAAACCACATCTTCTTTATCCATTCATCTTTCGATGGACACCGAGGCTCCTTCCACAGATTGGCTATTGTGGCCATTGCTGCTATAAACATCGGGGTGCAGGTGTCCCGGCGTTTCATTGCATTTGTATCTTTGGGGTAAATCCCCAACAGTGCAATTGCTGGGTCGTAGGGCAGGTCTATTTTTTACTCTTTGAGGAACCTCCACACAGTTTTCCAGAGTGGCTGCACCAGTTCACATTCCCACCAACAGTGTAAGAGGGTTCCCTTTTCTCCGCATCCTCTCCAACATTTGGTTTCCTGCCTTGTTAATTTTCCCCATCCTCACTGGTGTGAGGTGGTATCTCATTGTGGTTTTGATTTGTATTTCCCTGATGGCAAGTGATGCAGAGCATTTTCTCATGTGCATGTTGGCCATGTCTATGTCTTCCTCTGTGAGATTTCTGTTCATGTCTTTTGCCCATTTCATGATTGGATTGTTTGTTTCTTTGGTGTTGAGTTTAATAAGTTCTTTATAGATCTTGGAAACTAGCCCTTTATCTGATACGTCATTTGCAAATATCTTCTCCCATTCTGTAGGTTGTCTTTTAGTTTTGTTGACTGTATCCTTTGCTGTGCAAAAGCTTCTTATCTTGATGAAGTCCCAATAGTTCATTTTTGCTTTTGTTTCTCTTGCCTTCGTGGATGTATCTTGCAAGAAGTTACTGTGGCCGAGTTCAAAAAGGGTGTTGCCTGTGTTCTCCTCTAGGATTTTGATGGACTCTTGTCTCACATTTAGATCTTTCATCCATTTCGAGTTTATCTTTGTGTATGGTGCAAGAGAGTGGTCTAGTTTCATTCTTCTGCATGTGGATGTCCAATTTTCCCAGCACCATTTATTGAAGAGACTGTCTTTCTTCCAGTGGATAGTCTTTCCTCCTTTATTGAATATTAGTTGACCATAAAGTTGAGGGTCCACTTCTGGGTTCTCTATTCTGTTCCATTGATCTATGTGTCTGTTTTTGTGCCAGTACCACACTGTCTTGATGACCACAGCTTTGTAGTACAACCTGAAATCTGGCATTGTGATGCCCCCAGCTATGGTTTTCTTTTTTAAAATTCCCCTGGCTATTTGGGGTCTTTTCTGATTCCACACAAATCTTAAAATAATTTGTTCTAACTCTCTGAAGAAAGTCCATGGTATTTTGATAGGGATTGCATTAAACGTGTAAATTGCCCTGGGTAACATTGACATTTTCACAATATTAATTCTTCCAATCCATGAGCATGGAATATTTTTCCATCTCTTTGTGTCTTCCTCAATTTCTTTCAGAAGTGTTCTATAGTTTTGAGGGTATAGATCCTTTACCTCTTTGGTTAGGTTTATTGCTCGGTATCTTATGATTTTAGAAGCAATTGTAAATGGGATTGACTCCTTAATTTCTCTTTCTTCAGTTTCATTATTAGTGTATAGAAATGCCACTGATTTCTGGGCATTGATTTTGTATCCTGCCACGCTACCAAATTACTGTATGAGTTCTAGCAATCTTGGGGTGGAGGCTTTTGGGTTTTCTATGTAGAGTATCATGTCATCGGCGAAGAGGGAGAGTTTGACTTCTTCTTTGCCAATTTGAATGCCTTTAATGTCTTTTTGTTGTCTGATTGCTGAGGCTAGGACTTCCAGTACTACGTTGAATAGCAGTGGTGAGAGTGGACATCCCTGTCTTTTTCCTCATCTTAGGGGAAACGCTCCCAGTGCTTCCCCATTGAGAATGATATTTGCTGTGGGCTTTTCATAGATGGCTTTTAAGATGTTGAGGAATGTTCCCTCTATCCCTACACTCTGAAGAGTTTTGATCAGGAATAGATGCTGTATTTTGTAAAATGCTTTCTCTGCATCTAATGAGAGGATCATATGGTTCTTGGTTTTTCTCTTGCTGATATGATGAATCACATTGATTGTTTTACGGGTGTTGAACCAGCCTTGTGTCCCAGGGATAAATCCTACTTGGTCATGGTGAATAATTTTCTTCATGTACTGTTGGATACTATTGGCCAATATCTTGTTGAGAATTTTTGCATCCATGTTCATCAGGGATATTGGTCTGTAATTCTCCTTTTTGGTGGGGTCTTTGTCTGGCTTTGGAATTAAGGTGATGCTGGCCTCATAGAACGAATTTGGAAGTACTCCATCTCTTTCTATCTTTCCAAACAGCTTTAGGAGAATAGGTATGGTTTCTTCTTTAAACGTTTGATAGAATTCCCCTGGGAAGCCATCTGGCCCTGGACCTTTGTGTCTTGGGAGGCTTTTGATGACTTCTTCAATTTCCTCCCTGGCTATTGGCCTGTTCAGGTTTTCTATTTCTTTTTGTTCCAGTTTTGGTAGTTTGTGGCTTTCCAGAAATGCGTCCATTTCTTCTAGATTGCCTAATTTATTGGCGTATAGCTGTTCATAATATGTTTTTAAAATCGTTTGTATTTCCTTGGTTTTGGTAGTGATCTCTCCTTTCTCATTCATGATTTTATTAATTTGAGTCTTCTCTCTCTTCTTTGTAATAAGGCTGGCTAATGGTTTATGTATCTTATTAATTCTTTCAAAGAACCAACTCCTGGTTGTGTTGATCTGTTCCACAGTTCTTCTGGTCTCGATTTCATTTGAGTTCTGCTCGAATCTTTATTAACTCTCTTCTTCTGCTGGGTGTAGGATCTATTTGCTGTTTTTTCTCCAGCGCCTTTAGGTGCAAGGTTAGCTTTTGTATTTGAGTTCTTTCCAGTTTTTGGATGGATGCTTGTATTGTGATGTATTTCCCCCTCAGGGCTGCTTTTGCTGCATCCCAAAGATTTTGAACGGTTGTATCTTCATTCTCATTAGTTTCCATGAATCTTTTAATTCTTCCTTAATTTCCTGGTTGACCCTTTCATCTTTTAGCAGGATGGTCCTTAACCTCCACGTGTTTGAGGTCCTTCCAAACTTCTTGTTGTGATTTAGCTCTAATTTCAAGGCATTATGGTCTGAGAATATGCAGGGGACGATCCTAATCTTTTGGTATCAGTTCAGACCTGATTTGTGACCCAGTATGTGGTCTATTCTGGAGAAAGGTCCATGTGCACTTGAGAAGAATGTGTATTCAGTTGAGTTTGGATGTAAAGTTCTGTAGATATCTGTGAAATCCATCTAGTCCTGTGTATCATTTAAAGCTCTCATTTCTTTGGAGATGTTGTGCTTAGAAGACCTATCGAGTATAGAAAGAGCTAGATTGAAGTCACCAAGTATAAGTGTATTATTATCTAAGTATTTCTTCACTTTGGTTAATAATTGATTGATATATTTGGCAGCTCCCACATTCGGGGCATATATATTGAGGATTGTTAAGTCCTCTTGTTGGATAGATTCTTTAAGTATGATATAGTGTCCCTCTTCATCTCTCACTACAGTCTTCGGGGTAAATTTTAGTTTATCTGCTATAAGGATGGCTACCCCTGCTTTCTTTTGAGGACCATTCGAATGGTAAATGGTTCTCCAACCTTTTATTTTCAGGCTGTAGGTGTCCTTCTGTCTAAAATGAGTCTCTTGTAGACAGCAAATAAATGGGTCCTGCTTTTTTATCCAGTTTGACACTCTGCGCCTTTTGATGGGGTCATTAAGCCCGTTCACGTTCAGAGTTACTATTGAAAGGTATGGGTTTAGTGTCATCATGACATCTATTCAGTCCTTGTTTTTGTGGATTATTCCACTGAACTTCTTCTTAAAGGGGAATTTTAAGAGTCCCCCTTAAAATTTCTTGCAGAGCTTGTTTGGGGGTCACATATTCTTTCAGGTCCTGCCTGTCTTGGTAGCTCTTTATCTCTCCTTCCATTTTGAATGAGAGCCTTGCTGGATAAAGTATTCTTGGTTGCATGTTCTTCTCATTTAGGACCCTGAATATATCCTGCCAGCCCTTTCTGGCCTGCCAGGTCTCTGTGGAGAGGTCTGCTGTTACCCTAATACTCCTCACCATAAAAGTCAGGGATTTCTTGTCTCTTGCTGCCTTAAGGATCTTCTCTTTATCCTTGGAATTTGCAAGCTTCACTATTAAATGTCGAGGTGTTGAACGGTTTTTATTGATTTTAGGGGGGGGATCTCTCTATTTCCTGAATCTGCATGCCTGTTTCCCTTCCCAGATTAGGAAAGTTTTCAGCTAGGATTTGTTCAAATACATATTCTGGCCCTCTGTCCCTTTCGGCGCCCTCGGGACCCCAATTAAATGTAGGTTTTTCTCCCTCAGGCTGTCTTTTATTTCCTTTAATCTGTCTTCATGGTCTTTTAATTGTCTGTCTCTTTTTTCCTCAGTTTCCCTCTTTGCCATCAACTTGTCTTCTATGTCACTCACTCGTTCTTCCACCTCGTTAACTCTCGTCGTTAGGACTTCTAGTTTGGATTGCATCTCATTCAATTGATTTTTAATTTCTGCCTGATTGGATCTAAATTCTGCAGTCATGAAGTCTCTTGAGTCCTTTATGCTTTTTTCTAGAGCCACCAGTAGCTGTATAATAGTGCTTCTGAATTGGCTTTCTGACATTGAATTGTAATCCAGATTTTGTAACTCTGTGGGAGAGGACTGTTTCTGATTCTTTCTTTTGAGGTGAGGTTTTCCTTCTAGTCATTTTGCTCAGTGCAGAGTGGCCAAAAAAAAGTTGTATTGGGAAAAGGAGAAAAAGAAAGGAGAGAAAGAAGGAAAGAAAAGAGAAAAAGAAAAAAGAAAAAAGGAAGAAAAAAAGAAAAAAGAGAAATAAAAGAGAAAGAAAGGGAAAAAAAGGGGTGGGGGAAGCAAACAAATAAAAAAGCAAAAAAAAAAAAAAAAACCAACCAAAAACACAGGGGCGTATCTTCTGATTCTGTATACTTTAAGTCCCTTGCCTTCCCCTGGAACTGGTCCTTCTAGCTGGTCTTCTGGGGGAGGGGCCTGTTGTGCTGATTTTCAGGTGTGAGCACTGGGGGGAGCTGCTGTGCCCCTGCCTGGTGCAGGGCTCAGTGGGGGCTGTTTACCCCGTGAGGCCGCAGGAGGAACAACCGCAGTGGCGGGGCCAGCTCTGCAGCCCTGGAGTCAGCCCCCGCAGTAACTCCGGAGCTCTCCGTTTGCAGGGCCTGGAGGCTCCGGGGCGGGGCCGCTGATCTGCTCAGCTCGGGGCAGGAGCGTCCTTGCGGTCCTGGGCCCTCCCGGCCTCTGCCTGTCCCGGGGGGAGGCCTAATCCTGGGCTGTGACCCGTGCCCTGTGCTCCGGGGCCTGCGCTGTTGGATTCGCGCTCCCGCCCCGCAGCCCCCTCCGCGGAGCCGCCGCCCTCCCCCCTCCGAGCTGCTACGGGTTCCGCCGTGTGCTGCAGCCCTTAGGGAGCTCGGGGCGCTCTTCCTGGGGCGTAGGTGTCTGTTAGTGTCCCAGGGAACCCGAGGTCACCCCCGCCCTCCTGGGTCCTGCTCCACCTCCCTGCGGGCCCCTTTCCGCCCGGGAAGGTCGGTGCAGCTCCTGCTCCTCCGGGACGGGGCTCTCCTGTCCTGGGGACACTCGCCCCGGCCTCAGCCCGGCTCCTCGCGGGGCCCCTCCCCCTTGGAGGCCTTTTGTTTCTTTATTTCTTTTTCCCCGTCTTCCTACCTTGATAGAAGTGCGAACTCTTCTCACTGTAGCGTTCCAGCTGTTCTCTCTTTAAATCTCAGGCCGAATTCCTAGATTTTCAGGATGATTTGAAGGTTATCTAGGTAATTTGGTGGGGACAGGTGACTTGGGGACCCTACTCTTCTGCCATCTTGCCCCCAGGCTCGACATTTTTAATTTTAATGAGCTCCAGCTTACCAATTAATTGTTCATGGATTATGAGGAAAATTCTATCTAAAAAAGTATTTTTTTCTAAAAAAAAATCATTGCCATACCCAAGATCATCTTGGTTTTATCCTATGTTATCTTCTAGGCAATTTATAGTTTTACATTTAAATCTATCATCATTTTTTATCATCAATTTTGAGTTAAATTTTGTGGAGGTCAAAAAGTCTGCATGTAGATTTTTTTTGCATATGAATATATAATTGTTCCAATAACATGTTTTGAAGATTTTTTTGCTCTCTTGTATTGTGTTTATTATTTCAGCAAATATCAGTTGATTGTGCTTATGGGGGTATATTTTTGGGCTCTGTATTCTGTTCTATTAGTCTATTTGTGTATTCTTTCACCAGTACTGTATTGCCTTAATTACTACCAATTTATAGGAAATCTTGAAATCAAGTAGTGTTAGTCCTGATTTTGTTCTTGTCCTTCAATATCATGTTGGCTATTCTGGGTCTTTTGCCTCTCCATATAAACTTTAGAATCTTCTTGTCAATATCCACAAAATAATTTACCGAAATTTTGATTGAGATTGTATTGAATCTACAGATCAATTTTGGAAACCCTGATATCTTACGGAGTTTTTCTAACCATGAACACGGTGTATCTCTCCATTTATTTACTTCTTTGATATCTCTCATCAGAGTTGTATAGTTTTTATCATATGAATCTTATGCATATTTTGTTTATATCTAAGTATTTTATTTTGGGGGTTGCTAATGTAAGTGGTATTGTTTTTTAAGCTATAATTGACATACAATATTTCAGATGCACAAGCTAAGATGTAAATATCTTTATTTTTTTTTAAGATTTTATTTATTTATTCATGAGAAACAGAGACAGAGAGAGAGATTGAGAGAGAGAGAGAGAGAGGGGCAGAGACACAGGCAGAGGGAGAAGCAGCCTCCATGCGGGGAGCCTGATGTGAGACTGGATCCCAGGTCTCCAGGATCACACCCTGGGCTGAAGGCAGATGCTCAACCGCTGAGCCACCCAGGTGTCCTGAATTAGATATCTTTATACATTACGAAATGATAACTATGATAATTTCAAATTTCACTTGTTCATTGCTAGTATATGAAAAGCATGTGATTCTTTTACATTTACCTTGCATTCTTTTTGGTATCGTTTTTTAAAAATTTATATTCTAGGTAGTTAACATATAGTGTAATATTGATTTCAGGAGTAGAATTTAGTGATTCCTTACTTACATGTAACACCCAGTGTTCATCACAAGTTCCCATCTTAATACCCATCACCACCCATTTAGCCCATCCCCTCTACCACACCTCCTCTCCAGCAATCCTCAGTTCTCCATCGTTGAGAGACTTTTAATGCTTTACTTCTTTTTTAACCTTGAATTATGCAACTTAGCTATTGTGGTTTTACTTCTAGGATTTTGTTTTGTTTTTCATTTAGATTTTCTACATAGATGGGTCATGTGACCCATGAACAAAGTCTTATTTCTTCCCAATATATACACCTTTTATCCCCCTCCCAACATACACACTTTTTTTTTTTAATCCAAATTAGCTAGGACTACTGCTACAATGTTGAATATGTGGTGAAAGGAGACATCCTTGCCTTATTACTGATCTTAGCAGGAAAGCTTCAAGTTTCTTACCATTGTGTGTCATGTTAGTTGTAGATTTTTTCTTTTTTTTTTTATGGAGATTAAAAAAATAAACCCTGAGGAAGTTTCTCTCTACTCCTAGTGTGCTCAGAACTTTTATCATTAACGGGTGTTGGATTTCATCAAATGTTTTTTCTGTATTGATATGATCACGTATTTTCCCTTTTCAGCCTTTTGACATAATTGATTACATTAATTGGTTTTTGAATATTGAACAAGTCTTGAACCCTGGGTTAAATCCCACTTGGTCATGGTGTATAATTCTTTATACATTGTTGGATTTGATTTGTTAATATTTTACTGAGGATTTTTGCACCTTTTTTCATGGGAGATAGTGGTCTGGAGTTTTCTTGAAGTGTCGTTTTGGTATTAGGGCAATGCCGTGTCATAGAATGATCTAGGAAGGATTTCCTCTGTTTCTAACTTCTGGAAGAGATCATAGAGAATTGGTATAATTTGATAAAGTTATGGTAAATTTTCACTCTACAGTGACTCCATCTGGACCTGGTACTTTCTAAGCTATCACTTATTGAAATATTATTTCATTAATAAATATAGGCCTATTCAAATTGCCTGATTATTTGTGTGAGTTTAGGCAAATTATGTTTTCCAAGAAATTGCTTGATTTTATCTAAGTTGAAATTTATGGGAACAGAGTTCATAAGATTCCTTTGTGTTTCTTTTAATGTTCATGGGATCTGTAATGATCTGTTCTATTTTTGCTATTAGTGATGTGTGTTCTTTTTTTCTTAGTTATTCTAGGTAGCAATTGATTTTATTGATCTTTTCAAAGAGGAAACTTTTTTTTATTGATCTCTTGATTTCCTATTTTCAATTTCATTGATTTCTACTGCAATTTTTCTTTTTCTTTTGCTTATGTGGATTTAATTTGCTCTTTTTTTCTCCTAGTTTCATAAGGTATAGGATCAGATGATTGATTTTAGATCTTCTTTTCTAATAGATGCATTCAATATTGTAAATTTCCCTTTTAGTCGTGCTTTTTGCTACATCCCATAAATTTTTGATGTGATTTCATTTTCACTTAAAGTATGTGTATATATAAAATTATCTTGAGATTTTCCTCTTTGACTCATATGTTATTTAGAAGTGTGTTTAACTTCCCAGTATTGGGAGATTTTCCAGCATTTTTTTTTTGTACTTGATTTCTAATTTAATTTCATTGTGCTCTGAGAACAGACATTGCATGATTTCTATTCTTTTAAACTTAAGATGTGTTTTATGGCTCAGGATGTGGTCTATCTTGGTGAATATTCCATGTAAGCTTGAGAAAATGCATATTCTGCTGTTGCTTATAGATGCCAATTATATCCAGTTGATAGTGCTGTTGAATTCTACTATGAACTTACTGATTTTCTGCTCGTTGGATATATTCAATTCTGTTAGGGTGTTTAAATCTCCAACTATAGAGCAGCCCAGTAGCTTAGCGGTTTAGCGCCGCCTTGGCCCAGGGCCTGATCCTAGAGACCCAGAATCGAGTCCCACGTCGGGCACCTGCATGGAGCCTGCTTCTCCCTCGGCCTGTGTCTGTGCCTTTCATGAATAAATAAATAAAATCTTAAAAAAAAAATCTCCAATTACATTAGGGGATTCATCTACTTTTTATAGTTATACCAGTTTTCTATCAGTTATATCTCAGGACATACTGCAACAGCAAAGTTAATACACATTTAAGACCAATTATAGGTGTAGTGGTAGACATTCATGTATACGCGGGTATGGAGAAGATGCTAAAATGATTACATTATAGATCCTTTTAATTTATCAATAGCTAACATACTGAGTAAGGTATTTATTAAAGGAAAATTTCCTATCTGATTTGATATGCTTTGGACAAGGTAGATGGATGTGGAGGAGCATTTAAAAGAAAAATATTATTTTCCTGCACTATTATAAAATAGAGCAGCCACTCTTTTGATAGTGATAGTATATCCAGATCTACAAATTAAAGACAGATGAAATAATAGTATCACAGAACTAGCTGTTCTTCATTTCAAAAGAAATCGAGTCCATTAATTAGTTCATTATTAAAATCAAATATTATAACGTGAGATTGAGATCAGCAATCTTCTTGGCAATCATCTAAGAAGGGCTTAACCTAAGGATTTATACCTCTCACTCCATTTTAATCCATACATGTGAAGATGTGGTTCAATTCCTTTCCCAAAATCCATGCTTTGAGACAAAGTAAATCACTAGTATACAATATGATGAGGATATTTAGAAATATTGATCAGCCCTCACATCTTACCCTTTCATCAGATGGCTAATTACTGGAGAAACTAAGATTAGCTTGGGGCCACTAGCTGAGGATTCCAGGTTGGAGGCTACATTAGAGGATATGGAAAGGAAGAGAAGAGGAAACATAATACCTTACTACACCACATACACACACACACACACAAACCATATTAGCACCTTATGTGATTCATTCCTAGTCCTTTGCTTTCTCACTATCCATTTCCTCTATGTTAACTGACAAGAAAAGAAATTGGATTTTTTCAGTGACTTGGCTGGCTCCTGATGATATCTTTGGAAGTTATTTTATCATTCTGATATATTTCTTTAACAGTCCCTGGGCTATAGGGCCCAGAGCAGATGGATGATTTGTTTTCTCTCATTCTGCATGATAAAATCCTTCTTGGAAAGAAACTTTTCTTATGTCAAAGACTATGGACATCAAGAAGGACTCTGTTTCTGTTGTTCAATATGATATCATCTTAATAAATAAGATCCTGAAGCTGCCAATTCCTTTGCATCAAGGTGGTAGCAGGTCTGGAACTAAGATGCTAAAAAACAAATTAACTTGGAGCAACCTTAATAGCAGAAATACTAATAGAAGCATTTAACTAATTGTGCACACATTGAATGGCAACCATTGCAAAGGGTAAATATGAATATATACATATAAATAATATAAATACAATATACTGCTAGTACTAATAACCAAATCTGTAATATATTAGTTTTTCAGATGAAGAACTAAAAGCTTAGAGTTAACTCAGTATCTTTTTTCAAGTTTTACAGGTAGTATTGGCATACTTGATTCTGATAAAAGTCAGCCTGACTCCAAAACCCATGCTTTTCTTTACTTTGCGCTTTTTTTATACCTGGCCTCTAGAACATTCTCCCTTTATCAAGTTGGATTTCTAAAAATCAAGTTTTAGAAACTATAGTTTCTTCCCTTTGCTTGACTCAATTGTACCTTTTTACCTCCCCCTATATCTATAGTTTATACTTCTGGACACTAGGGACTTCTTGCATATAAATGTCCATAAATGGCCCTCTGAGTGCAAAAGCAGAAAGAGTAGCACTTGATTAGGGTGCAGTGTACCCACCTGAGGCCACATGTAGTGGTGGTTTTTGGAGAGTGTGCCCTTGAGCGAGATAGATTGCTTCATAACCTAGACTCAGTCAGATGCCCCCAATAAGTGGAGGTTCTTATAAAAAACACAAGTTTACCCATGAAACAGTGAGAGAGGCAGAGACATAGGCAGACAGAGAAACAGGCTCCCTATGGGGAGGTTGATGTGGAACTTGATCCCAGGACCCAGGGATCACAACCTGAGCCAAAAGCAGACACTCAACCACTGAACTACCCAGATGGCCAAAAGTGGAAGTTCTTAAGAACAAATTGATGGGGGAGTGAGGTTTCAATGTACTGAAGGATGGTTTGACTTCAGGAAGGAAGGAAGGAATTGAAGGTACTGAAGGAAGTTTGACTACATGATTCTGTATCTTTTTTAATATGCAACTTGGCACTCTCCAATGAGGACAGAGAATTAAATTTCTCTATACTGAATTGCATACTCAGTGTTTGAGTCCCTGTAGCATGTTGCCAGTACTCTCACATTTCCGTAACATTATGTGTCAGCCACCTCTGAATCTTTCTGAACTTGACCATCTGTTTCCCTGGACCTCTGGAACCTCTGTTTGACCAAGTTCTTACATCATTAACTAAACCTAAACTCTGCAACTTCCTATGTCCTACTGCTTGTAAAACTCAAGGAGGGGTTACCATGGAATCAAATATGTACATCACCTGGTATAAAATTCTAGTTAACATTATTTTTCCATCTAGAAGCTATGTTTTTCTTTAAGGAAAACCCCTGTTTTCTCTCTTCATATTTATTATTTATATTGTATATATTTTATCCATAGTAACTCCTCTAACAAATCTTTTAGATTTTTGGTGCTTTTATTTAGCATTTTATCTGATTAGATATGATTAGTCTCATTGGCATTACATTTTTTTTCTTCCAAATCACATCTTAAAATGAATGAAATAGAGCAAAATATTATTCTTAAACAAATGTAGACAAATTTTAGTCACAAAATTGTTTTATACATCATAATTTCATAGCACACCAGACCTGTCACCTTTCTTTCTAGAAAGAACCCTAAATGATGTAAGATTTCAATTCTAATTCTTTGGTTGTGAATGTGTTACTGAGGTCTTGCAAAAACAGAATATCAGATCTCTCTTGTGTGCTCTTGGAAATAAATTGTATCTAATCCAAAGAAATTTGGGGGCAGCCAGGCATCCCTACATTATCTCATAATTAGAAAACAGCCAATATTACTACTGAGATTATTTGTAGTTTAATTTACACATACCCCTCCTATTACTCTCTGTATTGGTTCATTTCATTTGTTGTATTAATGCTCCACACCAGAAATTATGTTAGCATTCATTATGTGCAACAAAATAACCTGCCAATCCACTCACATACTGCATACATTTCATTAAATCAAGAAAGGGCAATAAAACTTAAGTGCCCAGTTACCTTCCCTTTTCTAAGATTCACAACAATGTACATAATTTCCCAAATGTTCCTGCAGACCTACTTGACCATGAAAGACTGTGAGAGGCTGGCATTAGAATCTCTCTGTTCACAATAGACATAAAATAGCTGGGATATGGGTTCATAAAATCCAGACAGCTCAATTTATTAATGGTCTATCTTTTCCTATTTTGAAATCTAGCATGCCATCATTTTTGTATTAGAATCTATTTATACCCCACTATTTGTTATTAAGCTCATTATGTTATTCTGTTCACAATACATTATTTAAATATATTTAAACTATTCATCCCTCTGTTGTCTGATGGAGTTCTCATGTTTTAAATGGAAAGCAATACTGCAACTGACAAATGGAAATATATTTCAAAATTTATACTTTTAAAATGTATGCTTCAATCAGCAGCCTATCATGGAAAACCATGGACAACAGTAAATCAAAGATGACCACTTTGCCTTTATTTCCCAGTTTCATTTAAAGAATGAAAAGAATTCATTTTGAAGAAAAAAAACCCCACTAAATTAATTTAATCACACATTCTTGTTGCTAACAAAACACTTCCTAAGGAGGAGGCAGTGTTATTTTTAGCCTTAGATCCTTTAATTGTCATGTGAGAGAACTAATGTAATAAGTTCACTTCCATGTCTGGTTCCTTGCTGATTGATGAAGTTTGTAAAAATATGGGAACTTTGGAAGTATAAAGCTGTGGAATTGATTATTAAGCAAGAATTCCAGAAATTATATATGCAAATAAGTTTTGAGTCTTTCAAAAAAGTCTTACATTTATTTTAAGTGACTTTGGTTGTTGGTCTTTAACATCTCTTTAGGAAGTCTTACAATATGAAGACTACTGGGATATTACTGCTATCCCACTAGCCCTCTCTTGTCATAGTAAACATTCATGAAAATTTATTTGTGATATTTCTTATATCTCTCCCTATTGTGGATTTCAATTGTATATTCTCTCATTGGCAAAAAAAAAAAAAAAGTGTTCTTTCCATCTTGTTTCCATTAGTGATTGGTGTTTTTATTAGAAGTGTAATTGAGTCCAATTTGTCACCTCTGAAATGAATGTTATTCATAAAAGCAGTACCTAAGGTTTTTGAGTTGTCTGTATTTGCTTCCTACTTCCATTTCAATGCTTTCTTTTTAGCTTGATTCTGGCCACACCTCTTTTAACCAAGTGTTAACATGATTTAAGATGAAATAGCAAAAGAAGCAGTTCAATATGACAACTGACTTGAGAGTCAGTCCAATGGAATGATCTAATGAATATTAAGCCATTCACTTTGATAACCTTCCTGAGAACAATTTCAATAGGACTCTGTAGTAGAAGCTTCTGGCAACTGAGTAAAAAATGAACTAGAGCCTGTTAGGTGGCATTTTGCTCATCTGACAAATGTCTGTGATCTATGGACAAGAGCAGGTTACTGGATTACTATTCCAGGTAACATAAATATGCACTGACAAGACTCTCCATGCAGTTGGAATGAACATCTCTAACAATGGGGGTGGGATTGGAGAATGAATATTGAGAACTAGGTATCCAGCATGTCTGGAATGACACAACCTAAGAGGTCTACATAACATCAACAACCTTTATGAAGAAAATATGTGATAGAAACCTGTCCACTATGACAGAAGTTAGACTTTAAGTTCCTTTTGTTTATTTCAGGGTTCTATATGGAGATTTCCGAAGGGAACTTCTCTCAGATGACTAGTATTACCTTTGGGTTCTCCTAGTTATAACTGTTAACATTAGGGAAGTGTGAGAGATTGATTTCCTTTGAGAGTCTGTACCCTTTGTGCTCCGAAAATTCAACTGACTGTCCATGGGGAAAGTCAGCCTCAGAAGATATATAAAGTTCAAGAGCTGTCAGCTCCCAGGAGGGACTGCTTTAGATCCCGGTTACCCTTGTCTTCTTAGAAAAGCCTTTGAGATTCACTGCTACGCTCTGTCTTTAAACTGGCAGGAGTTTTAAGAGCATAATTCTAAACTATTAAGTCTCAGGACATTAGAACTCCTAATGTTGTGATGTTTATAATTTAAATTTATTTGTAGGAATACATATAATTTTATTGTCTTGCAAACTTTTAAAGATTTCTTTAAGGCTGAATGACTCTTAAACTTCTATAATGTACAGTATGGTAGAAAAGATCCTGACCTGTTATTAATGAGCCACATCCTTTTAGGGATACCATTTAATACTACTGGGATTCTAATCAGAAAATGAGGATAGTTAGACTATATGACCTTGAAGTCCTCTTCTATAGAAGTAATAGTTTTACTGACTAGTCATCTGAACAGAGGATGGACTGGGGAGTCAAATGTCCCAAACATCTGGGATCCCCCACCAATTGAATAAAACTTTGCTTTCTTTATATACCCAGAATCAAAAAATGCTGCTTCAAAGGATTATTTACATATTCACAATTCAATGATTTCTGAAAATAGCACTGGGGCTTCCCACTGAGAGAAAAGATTTGCTCTTCCAACAAATCTTGGACAAAGCAAAAGGAAATCTGAGAAACCTCAAGCATTCACCTATAGTAACCAATTTGCAAAAGTGCTATTTGGAATCTGTCTCCTGCTGAGGCTCTAATGTCCAATTTCTTCGACAGAGGATTTACACATGAAGTATGATAATGTTTGGCAAGGAAATTAACATAGTCATAGATGGAACAAATACAGAGAGTACCTCAAATTAACTACAGAGCAATTACAATGACATCGTGCACTGTGCAGTAGTCCATTAAGCAATATTAGATCACCAGCTTCCTGTGTTACTGGCTTTATTGTCAGGAACAAACCTAACTTAGCTTAGTGGCATTTTGTGTAGCAGTCAGGATTTTACATATGCTAACACACTAGGTCTACCCAGGGTTCTGAAATGCATTTTTAGAATCACACACACACACACACACAATCACTTCATTCTTTTTTTTTAGTTGCAATTCAAAAGTACTCTTATTTTGTAATTTATAAACCTAAGTAGTGGTATGTATTGAATAGTAAGAATTTTTTTAATTCTTACATGATTCTGTTAATAATATGTTAATAATAATTATATGTATTATAATTATATGTGTAATAATTATATGTAATATAATTATAATTAACATATTATTAACATTATTAATGTTAATTATATTACATATAATTATATTATAATGTTAATAATTATTATTAATTATTAATAATAATTATCATTGTTAATGTTGATTACATTACATATGATTGTATATTATAATAATGTTAATATAATGTTAATAATTATAATTATTTATAATATAAATATATAATTTTTGTTATATAATTTCATATATGATAATTTCATATTTGTATGTCATGTGTAAATTTTTAAAATATTATAGGGATCATATCAAGGAAGAAATTATTGCACTACCAGATTCCCTGCTATCATTACTGCTTCCAAATAGTTTATCCAAATCCTCCTGGATGCTATCTTTATTTGGTTTGAAAATGCTCCAGACAAAACAAACTTACATCTCTCCTGTATGTACAATTCCAGAGTAAAAATTTTCCTGAAAGAAAAATTTCCTCACATAGGAAACCTTAATAGTTTATACTTATAGTTTTGGGTTTGGGGTTCCCCCCCAACTACTTTTTGTGTGGAGAAAATCACTCCCCATATAGATAAACATCCATACTCACATATGTAATTAATGTGAGCTTATGAAGAACTTTGGAGTATTTATCACTGTGACATTAGCACCTAGAATGGTTTCTGGCAAACAAGGAACGTTCAATAAACATGGGAGCTTTATTGGAGTAAAATGTTTATTTGGAAAAGGAAGGCTATAGGCAAGTGCTGTCAGTAAAGTTCCTATCTGCAAAAACACTTTTCATCCTACAATGACCTCCTTGGTTATCAACCCTCCTACCCACTATAAAAAATTAAGTTTGGGAAAAGGCATATTATAAATCTAAGAATGTTCTTAGTTCTCCATAATTTGATATAATTAATTATAAGCAGCATACCCAGAGACTGCAAAAGGTGTTCCAGAACCAGAATTAATTATCCAAGTAGGGCTATTTGCTTAGCATTAGACTGTGGTACTCCTTGCACCCAACCACCTCATTTATCAGAGGAAGAAATCGAAGTTTAGAGTTTCATTGACCAAGTCAAGCCTGCTAACAGTGTTGGTGACTAGACTTTGAGATCTTGATACTAACTTTTAGCTTTTCATGCTGACATGAAAAACTCATCCCCTTTGAATTACCTAGTCGGTTCCACCAGCCAATAGTAGTAAGTGCAGTGTAAAACATCAGTGTGAATTACCTGGCTGTTTAACTGAACTGATGATTTATTCCAGGTCAAAGTACTTAAAAGTATATAGCCAGAGTCCCAGTTTTAAGTAAATGGTCATCACTGAATTTAACAAACACTGCTGCCAAGATATTTTTAACTATAAATAAAAGAATGGAAAATTCTCAGATTTATAATAAATAGCACACCAAAGTCAGAGATCCAGCTTATATTCTGGCTGACAAGTATTTGCAGACAGATGTCAAGTATGGAGGGAACGGATCACCATTGCCTCTAATTTGATATCTTCAATGCCTCAGTAGCTGGATGATTTCCCATCCTTGAATATTGGCCCATTAAGCTTGTCTTTTACTGCTCAGCAGTAAACTTGAATGGCAGAAAATAAATAGTTAAAAACTAATCAAATGGAAGGCAAGGGTCCAACATGATCTCATTCATCTGAAATGGGGAAGTGTAAATGGCAACCAGAGGCTAATTTGGAAAAAGCATGAAATGCTTATTTTCTGTAGCAAGGAGAAAATAAGATCTTTACAATCATGTGGAAAAAAATTAAATGAACAATGTGCTCTGGAATGATCCATTCCTATGCCCAGAATACAATTAGAAATTTAAGATACATGCTTCCATTATAAAACATTCAGATGATGTGATTCAAAGCATAAACTGAGTAGAGGAAAGCAGAATGGAAACGCAAAGTGTGAACTTGGACAATAGTACATGGAGGGTCTTGGATGACTGGTTCCTTATATTTGTCTTGCTGCATAAGTCCAATCAACTGCCTCACTACTTTTTTTTTTTTTTTTTTGCCTCACTACTTATTATAAAGCATGACTGAATGTAGTAAATTGACTGTTCTCTATTGAGTTCAAGTGTGGCCCTGCCGTAATCTGAACTAGGGATAAGTCCTCTGTTGTTCCACACAGGCTGATGGACACAGACAGGAATAGATCTGAGCAAAATTATGAGTAATTCAATTTTGGTCTTCTCCCTCCCAACCTTTTCCTCTCTACAAATATGTCTCTTTGGATATTCAGCTCTTTCTACTCATTGCCTATATATACACAACAAGTGGTGTTTATGACTAAAGTCAGTTTTGCTCATTCAAGTTTGCTTTCATTCATTCAGCCAATACACCTTCCTTACCCCTACCTAAGTAATCAGTTACTGGACATGAATAAGATACGATCCTCACCCTTGATCTTATGGACCATCAAACTCTAGACTTAATGGGCATATTGAACATAATTGAACATTTCTAGAGAAACATGATCACATTAACTTCATGTATATATACGTCCTAATCATATATTATCTACCTATATCTGAGCTGCATTGATCCTTTTTAATAGTTTGATAGATATCTTGTTTTGCTTCAAGAATGCCTCTCTCTCACAAAAAGTGAAAGTCTAAAAATTATACCTCCTATCGGTCGTGGGAAGTGAAAGAAAGGCAGAATTATTCTTTACTCCTTGGGTACCCTGGAAATATGAAGCTCTTAAGACAATCTGTAAAAGAAAAAGGCTTTGAAAGCTAGGAGAAATTCCCTCCAGGGCTAATGATCCGTGCCATTTTTCAGTACAGAAAGTAGTCCATCTAGTGAAAGTAGACTTTAAAATTTTAGGGATATATCTCAAAGGGCTTAGAGTTTTCCATTGCACTTGCCAGGGCTGGCAGGAATTATAAAATCTAGATCTCTGAATTTCATAAGAATTGACTTTCAGATATTTTCATTCATATGATAGCAGTTAATTTCCACAAAGTATTAAATTGGGCAAGAACAAAAAACTGGACGTACCCATAAAAAAGTAAGAGCACATGCTATCATTTTAATAATTGCTTTCAGGATCATCATTTGTTACTTATTAGAAAAAAAAACTAAAATAAATATAGAATTCTAAATATATGAGCATGGAGAATGAATTTCTCAAAGTTACTTAGAAACATATTTTCTAGTGTTATTTACAAACTTTACAATATTCAGTAATAGTGTTATTCAATGTTTTTACTTCTTTCACCCCTCATGATTACTTTTTTCACAAGTGACAGGTACCAAGGAGAGCAAAGAGGCATGAAATTGAAAACAAAGTTAATTTAATACCTCATTCCTTTTCTGCATCATCCTAGATACTCCCTTTCTCTCTACTCCCTTAGAAGTAATAACTCATATGAATAATCTTTCTGAACAAGTCAGTGTATTCTCTTGAAAAAAACTTCATAGACAATTCAATTAATGTTTTATTTAAGAATGCATTATGTGTATTTGAGTATGTGATGAAAATAAGAAGGCCTGAGTTAGATAGTCTTGGCTATCTGAATGAGAGATGTATTCATCATCTCACTTCTCTGAAACCTAATTTTTATACCAAAAAGTCAGAGTATTGAACTAGTAGATAGTCTGTGAAGACCTTTCCAGCTCTAAACTTTTTGACTAATATAATGCAATGACTAACTGAATTGAGTTTTTTGTGTGTATTAGTGATTTGACATTTAGTCATTAGGTTGATCCTTAAGGAGGAATTCTAGCTTAAGGCAATCCACTGCTCAACCATCTCCTTCCCAAATTCCATAATAAAAATGACATCACCTAAGTTTAAATCCTTGGTATAAAGCATTATTTTCCCTTTTTGTACTCTCTCAAATGCAAATAGCAGAGCCAGGCAATGTAGTGTATCCCTAGAACTCTTTAAGTTGATTAGGTTACTGTCTACCCCAAAGGAAAGACCAGAGAAAAGCAGGCTAAGAATGTTTGGGTGTTACTGGTTAAAGGAGACTAAGATGGTGGTATTAGTGAAAGGGTCTATTCTATCTTTTCTCCCATTTTTTAATGGTACTAAAAATTATCCTGGTTTTTAAATGTGCTTTATCCAAATCTAAAATAAGTTTTTAAACGATAGCATGGTTGCATGGAATCAGCATATTGAATAAGGAGTACAGAAATGGCATCAACTAATGGTTTTGCCTGTATATAAATCATCTCTGTTTCTTACATCTTCAGAAGTTTATTTGTGTAGAAATAAAAGCATCAGTAACAGGAGACCCTTCCTAGTACATTATAGTTTGTAAACTGCTATGTGCTATACATCTCATTTAAGCCTCACAGCAGTGGTATGAAATAGGTAGCTTTCTTGTGTGCTTGTTTGTTTATTGAAGTGGGCTCCATGCCCACCTTGCCACTTGAACTTCTCACCTTGAGATTAAGAGTGGCTAGCTCTTCTCTACAGATTGAGTCAGCCAGGAACCTCCCCGACCCAACCCCCTTACCCCCCGCCTTTTTTTAAAGCAGAGAAGACAAGAAGGCTTCCAACTAGGACTTTGAAAGAGTAAATTAATATGCCCAAGGGGGAGAGCCAAAATCTGAAACAAAGTGAGAGCATATCCATTGTCATTTGCCTAAAAGAACAGGAAGAGCATGCTAAAGCTACAGAGGGAATACAAAGCATAAGAAGAAAGAGAAGAATGACTGGAAGGGGCTGCAGAACAGAAATGGCACCCAGTGTAGTCGGGTAGGGAGGGAACATGCAGAAGTGATGTAGTGGAGGCCATGGCTCTTTATGGTGCCAGTCACAGTGACATGTTGTTTGTGCTGGTTCTGAATTTTTTACCTGCTTCAGTACAAAGTATGAGCGTATACTATTAAACTACAGGCTTCATGTACAGGATCAGTTCTAACTTAGGAGGAATAGATTCCAGGCTAACATGTGGCATGATTCTCAGGGCACCAGGCCTTCTCCACAGTCTATGCAAACTGTCCCTTATGTAGACTTCACTTATTTTCTCTGAACTATGGATGGAAGGCAAAATCATTATAACTACAGCTTTACATTTTGGTCCCTAAGGAAATTTCAATTCTCTACTAAAGGAGAAAACAAATTTTTAAAATTATTTTTGTATGATGAAGAATCTGTAACTAAAGTTTTGTTACAGAGAGAAGTGCACTGGTTACCAGGAAATTAAACAGTAGTTTCACAGTGGCAAGACCAGGAAAACACAAGATAGGTTTTGAGTTCTGCACATGTGTGAATAAAAAATAAGCACTTAGCCAAACATTACTTTTTCTGTTAAAATCTAATATCTTCAAATCTAAGAATTCAACAATGCAAAAGAGAATGAGGCTCTGGCTATTGTAAAGATCTCCATTTCAGTCACATACAAATTTTAGTTGTGTTTATGCAAAACAGTTTGACAAAAACACAGATCTCAACAAATCTGCAAGTATAAATATGAAAAAAAAATCTCTTTTACATAGTCCTCAATTAAATTACAATATTAAGAAGGCTGCAGCAGGAGTCCATTAAAGATTTAGTTACCTTCTGTGGTGAACATTAAGAAGCTATTACTCAAATTCTATTTAAACTGTTAAAGGAATTAAAATGTATAAGAAAGACCATTACATATCACGAGCTAATTTTCTAACGAAAGCTTAGCAGCTGATAGATTGTTTAAGCCTCTCCAAGGTTTTAGTTTTATACTCAATAATTCAGAGGCGAGAGCAGGGTTATGTTGATTCATAATTTTCTCCCGTCCATCTCTCAGTGGAATGATGCTGTGATGGAGAATCAGCTTTCATTTCCCATTCTGTATCTAAAGTTGCACTCTCTAAAGTTAAACTCAGCAATTATCAGCAAGTAAGTGACATTGTGTTCTCCCAGGGACCACAGATCATTCACCATTGCGTTTTCTGATTCCCAAATCTATATTCTCTGCATTATGCCATCTAGCCTCCTCCTGCTTCAAAACCATTGCCAAGGACAGAGAAGTTAATTTTCTTTTATTAGCTTAGAAGTATGCCCCCCCCTTTTCTCCAGAGAAATTACTTTTTTTTTTAGGAATGTAGGGTTCTTTTAATTTCATTTTTGAGGAAGAATTGCTTTAAAAATTTTCCAGTATCTGCTTTCATCATCTTGAATATTCTTTCTGTTCAGCCTAAGAAAAATATTATTTCTCCTTAATATGCTTTAATTAAAAAAAATTAAAACATCAAAGAGCAGCTGAGAGAAGAACCAAAAAAAAAATCAAGAACTATAAAATCACTGCAAAACAAAACTGTAAAATAAATGTAGGGGATGCTATTTAGAATGAAATGTTCCTTGATTTGCTTCCTTGTTTTCACTGGTAACAGTCACACTCATTGTCAGCCAGTAATCAGTTCTTGAATACCACCTATTATCAGATCTGCCTTGCTCTACTCACAGAGGGGAATCTAATAATATGAATGGGAAGGACTTTAATGTAGGAAAAGTATAGACTTTAAATGTAATTGTTTCAACCATATAAAAGTTTCTTCCTTTGAGGAGCCAGAAGTTTCATTTAATATAAAAAACACAAGAAGCAAATAATGGTTACATCTCAATCAGAAGGAAAACAAACTGGATATAATGGGCATCTTACTGCCCAGCGACACTCTGAATGCTTTTACCTAACAACACTTTGAATTATTTCCCTTGAAGAATCCCTTGTTCCTAGTCTCAGTCAATTCCATGTCAACCTCACCCTGTGGTCAGGGACTGAGTTATGACCAACCAAACCTAAGTACTATCTCCTGCCATTCTGATGACATTCATAGTTCTCAAACTGTGGACCATGGGATATTCTAAAATTTCAAGAGAAACAAAGTGATTCTATGTCTTCTCTTGGACATCACAAATAACACTGGACTATAAAGGCTTACTTTCTGTGACATTATGTTTGTGAAATTGGTTCTTTGGTGGTGGTTGTGATAAAAAAAAAAATTTCAGTGCTGAGTGAAAAATCGAAGTGGAACAAGAATAAGGGTGGTGTTGTCCAATCTGATTCCAAGGTTTGAGAAGTTGTGCAGGGCCTCGTGCATCCCATTAGTAATTGTGATTATTTAAAAAAATCAAAATTTTAACTTAGGAACATTTTATTTTTGGAACAGCTACTATGCTGTTAAAACATATACTTACTAAGATGTTTGGGCTTAATTACTTAATAAATAGAAACATTTTGTATTTTGTTTAGCCTAAGGCATGAAAAAACTACTGACACACAGAGTGATGTGTACAGAAAAAGTTTGAGCTCACCTGGATTAGGTGATGGATTCAGGGATGGGCACAAAATGCAAATCTAGCCAATGAATTCTAGGGCTAGACTACTATTCAACTACTATTGTGAAGAGGAGCTCCCTTTCTTTGGCAGTGATTTTGTGATCATAGGAGTGGACCGTATTTGGAATGTTCATAGATCTACAATGTGGACCTTGAAGATGAAGCCAAACACAGTGGACCAAGAGGAAAAAGGAGAGAAATTGGCATCTTTATGACATTTGAACAACTCCTACAAGACACATATGAATCCTGTGCTGTCTGGACTTTGAAGCTCTATGAGCCAAGCAATTCCCTTTATTGTCTTAGCCCTTTTGAAAACCAGTTTATTTGTAACTAACTTAAAATGTTACCTTGAAAGGCAAAAATCTGTAAAATCCTAGTTTTTGAAAATTTTATTAATATCAAATTTAGATATGGAGGGATCACTTTTTATAATACTTTGATGAGAGACAAATGGGGATGGCCTTGGATGCTCACTTGCTTCCTTCATCTGGCAGCCTCTCAGGGAGCTAGTTCCCTGGATTGAACAAGCCTGGAACGAGGCCATTGGATGATGTCCCTACTCTTGACACATGAGGATGTTTCCGAGACACTTGTATGTATTCCCTACTATGGTTCCTGGATTCACAGATCATTTGAAATTGCTCCTTAGAAAAACTGTTACTTAGCAACTCTTATGCTAACCTATACATTTTTTTTTTGTTTGTTTGCAAGCTCTTCTTCCTGCTGGCCAAGGCAAGTCCCATACCACCCACCACTATAGTCTCTCTCTCTCTTTATATACACACATCTTCACATGATAAATATTTTTATGACTTGCACAAAGAGCTTAAAATGTTTTTTAAATATAGTTTCTGAGATAAAGATCAGACAGGAATATTAAGTAATAATTAGAAAATGTGTTATTGCTTATTAGTGCAACAGTATTAAGAGGGTTTAGGTAAATATTGACTGGAGCAGTTATAGAGGACTTACTCTCAGAAGTGCTTTATAAGCTGAATAATTATGAATAATTATCTCCCATCATGAAATAGTTATTGCGAGAGTGGCCCAATGTGTGATGTAGGTCATCAGAGTCAGAACATACAGCAGCTTGTTAATTAATAGCTTAATAGCAACCCACATAACAATGATAATAACAGACCTGTTTCTATTGATTTGGAAGTTAATCCCTAAAATGAAATACTCAGTCTTTTGGAAGAAAATGAAGTCATCAAGGAGTTGTGTACTATGAAACTATGAAGTGGGATATTGGCAAAACAGCTGAAAGTGAAGTTCCCAGGATTTAAGGTAAAACTTCTATCTTGAATGTTATCAATTAGTTTCTTTTTTTAATTGTCTCCGTAAGAGTTGTCATATTACCCATTTTTTCAGGGAACCATTCACATGGAATGCAATGAGTGAGGTGATCTTGTTGATTGGCTTCCTGCTCAGAGTTCCCGCAAGTATGCCATCTTTATTAGTGATGCTTTAAAGATGAGTCTTTGTTTCTAAAGTGATACTTTTTAGAATGTTGTTTAACAACTAAGTACCAAAGTACAATCCTAGGAAATAAGGACTTTAGAAGGTAGAACATCAGAATATTAACTAGGTAAACCTCACTTGGTTCTATTACTACAAAGAGTTCTGATTATCAATATTTACTTCGTATGTAAATTTGAACTAGATTACAAAGTCATCAGAAGACAAACTCTATTTTCTAATGCTCAGCAAAGTATTGAGACGAATGACCCCTAAATAATTACCATCTAAGAAACCAGAATTGAAAGACTATCATGTGGGAAAAAAATTTATTTGTCCCACAAATGATATTACGGTTTAAACCAAAAGGAAAATGCACGAATAAACACATTTGGGGCAGAATTAGCCAATTAGAGCTTCTACCAACGAGACAGGCTGTCTAGCAGAGAAGTGAGAGCCCCTTCATTCTGTGATCAAGCTGGTACTAAACTGTCATCTGTCAAAGAAGTTTTATGATAGATATAACTAAATTAGGAGGAAGGCTGAGAAAAAAGATGGCCTTTGAGATTCTTGATTCTACAGTGATTCTATGATATTCTAATTTCCAGTGAAATGCTACCAGTAATAAATTGTAGCAATCTGGTACATGGTTACCTCTAAGTCACTGGTGAGCTTCACTGCACTAATCTGTTTGTTTGGATGTTAACAAAGATGGAGCTGTTGCCTCATGAGATAGATCTCTATATATTTCACCTTCATATAGTTGAGCATTACTCATGTATTTATTGACTTCTTACAGAGTAGAAGTTTAAAGCATGTGCAGTGCCTATAATGCTGCCCAGTAAATAACAAGCACTCATTTAATAGTTTTTCAATGAAAGAATGTGTGAAATCAAAAATATTGTCTGTTGTACTTAAACTTGCTAGTAATAAGACCTTTCGAAAATTGTGTAATATCTTTAAGCCAGCCGTGGTTTTCTCTGTTTCTTTAAAATTAGGTTTCAAAGTAGAACCTAGCCTGTTTTTCTTCCCCAAATGGCCTGCATAATGTTGGCTGTCATTATGAATAAGTTATTGAATAGGGCCATGGAAATAAAGGGGCACATATGAGAGATCCTACTGGGGAAATAAACACAGGAATACACAAGTCAATGACCGTTCATCTAAATCACTTTTCTTTTTGATGTGTGTGATTGGGCAGGGAAGTAGGTAAACTTAAGTGATTTTAAAAAGAATTATGGGAGAATATGCTTGTGTCCATTTTGTAGATTGGTAAATCATATAGTGTAAATTGATAAGACAAATTTCATCTTCCCAACTTTAAAACTTACTGATTTTGACTTACCTTTTTTTAAAAAAAAAAAAAAGATTTTATTTATTTATTCATGAGAGATAGAGAGAGGCAGAGACATAGGCAGAGGGAGAAGCAGGCACCCTGTGGGGACCCTGATGTGGGACTCTATCCCAGGACCCCAGGATCACAATCTGAGCCAAAGATAGATGCTCAGTCACTGAGCCACACAGGTGTCCCTAATTTTGACTTACCTTGTGATAAATACTTCTTAAAATAAGGTGATGATTCTCAAGGTTGGCTATACATTGGAATCACCTATGGAAACTACTATGCCTGAGATCCAACCCCAGAAATTCTACTTCAATTGACCTGGAGTTCCAGAGATTTAAGAACCTCCCCACCCTACTCAGATAATTTAAGCATGCAGCCATTGCTGAGAATTGTGTGGGCAAGAATAGCACTTTTTAAAATCACCTGCTCTATTTAGGATATTGATTGCCTGTTGGACTAAGTGTTTACAGAGCACAATGAGACTGAATTCTATAGGACTGTGGTTGTCAAAATATGGTCCTTAAGCCAGTTGCATCTGTTGGGCCCTTGTTAGAAGTACACATTTTAAAAAATCAACTCCAAGTTTTCTGAAACCTAAATCTAGGATTAGGACCCCCCAAAAACTATTTTTTTTCAGGCTTTTTAATGCATTCTCACTTGAATATCACTGACACAGGAAATATGAAATTTAAAGGATCCCTGTAAAGCCTCTTGTCACCAGCTACATTTAATTAATGTTTTCAGGTTAGAAGAAATGGCATGGGGTAGGGGAATTAAAATTTAAAGTGAAAGAGCAGGCTGGGTGGCTCAGCAGTTTAGCACCTATCTTCTGCCCGGGCATGATCCTGGAGACCCAGGATCGAGTCTGACGTCAGGCTCCCTGCATGGGGCCTGCTTCTCCTTCTGCCTGTGTCTCTGCCTCTCTCCCTCTCTCCCTCTCTCTCTCTCTCTCTCTCTCTCATTCTGTCTTTCATGAATGAATGAATAAAACCTTTTAAAATAATAATAAAGTGAAAGAAAATCAGGAGGAGGTCATAAAGAAGCTTCCCTCCCAATTAAGGTAAAGAACAGTCTTGTGAGGAGCATTAAATAATATTTTGAGTTGAATAAATGATGGCTCAGCTTTGACAAAATAGAGATTTTTAAACTTAAAATGTGAAGGTATTAAACCGAGGTGCCAGTGCTGACCTAGAACTAGGTATAATCAAGCAAGATAAGGCAAAAGAAGTATATAAGATGAATATAAGAAATAAATTTCTACAGTAAGGACTTTTTGAATTGTCTCAATATGTTTAAATCTAAAAGATAATGCTTTGAATATATGTATCAATTATTCATCTGAGCTAAATAATACTATAGATGAA
This sequence comes from Canis lupus baileyi, assembly GCF_048164855.1. Classification (NCBI taxonomy): domain Eukaryota; kingdom Metazoa; phylum Chordata; class Mammalia; order Carnivora; family Canidae; genus Canis; species Canis lupus. The sequence continues at coordinate 33,545,155 of NC_132843.1, read as the reverse complement.
TAGAATAAATGTTATAGATATTTTCTAAAGATTATAAAATTAAATTCATACATTATCTGAAAAAAGAATGACCCCAGAAGACTAGATCTTCATCATCCTCTTTTTACCAGCACAAAATAAATACTGAAATAATTGTTCTCTTGAATAGCACTAAGGCCAATTCTTAAAAGAATGTAACCTTAGAACTTGGAGAAGAAGCATGCCATTCTCAGTATGAGTCATGAGGTTGTACTTGCTTGATTTGGGGATAAAATAGAGATAGAAGAACAAGGAAAAGGTAGTTTATTGGAGAATTTAGGGGCTAGAAGGGACAGGAATGCAATATTTTCTTCAGAGTTTTGCCCAGTGTTGACTCTGCCCACAGAATTACTTGTCTATAAAGTATTTTTGTTTACAAATATTAGCAACATTATGGGTGTTTTAATATAGATGTACATTTGTTCATTTTAAACATTAAATATTTTCCGAGCAATGATTGATAAGACATGTGCATTGCTTTAAGATATACATTGGTAACTTGAATGTTTTAAGACTGTGGGGTGCAAAGAAATAACCCATAAGCTTTTCATGCCAACTGTTTCAAAACTATAATTTCTTCTTAGCATCTTAATGTCTTATTTTTTATTTAAAAATTAGATACTGGAAAATGCTAAATGTACTAAATTATTTTGCTGCTTATTATCCTGCCAAAAGATCTAGGAACATATTCTTAAGTTAATGAGTGAATGATATTTAGAATGTATTACAAATTTGGGGAAGATCTCATATGCTTAATTTCATGGTAATAGACTTACTCATTTCATCTGCCCATTTTTTAGAAATACCATCATATACCATGTGAAAGTCACAGGAAAGCTTCTGTCAAAGGATTAAATTCAATCTTTGTATGCAGTAACCACAATAAGAGATATACTTGGATCTAAATTGCATAGGGACTTCAACAGCTGTAGAATGAGACCAGAGGACCATGGTCTAGGGAGACATTGGGGTGACAGCTATCACAATCAATCCTCAAATCTTATGCTAGATTAAGATTAGCATTAATATGCTGGGGTCTAACATGAGTGGTCATGAGGAAAACTAGTTGAGAATGCTTGTGGTTCAGGTTCAGTTAGTTCAATGAGTAACTGGCCTATAAGCAGTTCTGGGTATGAAGTATTGAGTCAAACCTCTTAGGAATGAAAGCTGACAGGAATGAGTCACAAAGTCTGGACTCTAGTCAATCAGATTGAAATTCACAGGGATACTCAGGTGCCAGAAGAATAGCTAGCAGTCCATCTCATAAATAAAAGAAGTGTTTTGGGTTTCCTACTAGGCAAAAATTTTCATAGATCAGCAAAGACCATGGACACATAGGTCATATGGTGACCTTGGTCTAAGGCAACCCTCACCTGCCAATGTGTATGGAAGCTCCCAAAAATAACCTGACTCTGTAAGGCTTAGTGGGGGACTGGGCAGTGTTGAACTTGTAGATTGAAATTCATAGAATTTCTAGCTGGGTAGGAATGAGAAAAATAATATAGACTTAGGCTTAGTGAAAAAGGGATCGTGGTTCTTTATGATGCATAAAGGGAATGGCAGATTAAGTGATATGGTTCTAATGGTATTGAATTTCTTACAAAAATGACCAATAATTTCAGTATGAGTCTCTTTGAAGTATTTAACTAACTAAAGAAAGGATTCTTAGTTTCTTTCCTATGCTTCTCCCATTCCGAGGCAGTATCCAGACTTCGGCTAATTTCTGTGAAAGAACTGTACTTCTATTCAGAGTATAGTGAGTACAGAGTGTGCAGTGGAAATGCCAATTGCTTTATTAATGATAACAGTAGAAAGGATTGAATAATTAAATGACTATTGTACACAGAGGTTTCATGGGGATTTGTAATTTATAAAACTTTTTTTTCGATTATTCAGAGGCATAATGTGGAAAAAGATGGAATTGAAAAGCAAATTGAAAATCTCATTAGTGATGTAGGTATCTCAAGAGTTGATAACAGGTCCTACTTCTGTGATGGTTTGGGCTTTTCAAGTAAAAGGCAGACAGACATGATAAGCAGCAGGCAGGCATGAGTGATTGATAAAAAAGTGTTATTTAGTGTGTTTTGGGTCAGGAAGTTATTGAAAGGGTTGATTGATTCTGTTTAACAGTATTACCTTCCTATAGTTTTTCTCCATTTTTTTAAACAGTCTTTTATTCAATTTATGGATAGAGTTGCTAGCTCCCCAGATCAATGTCTTATGATATTTCATTATTGTTTGTTCATTTTCTATGAAACTAATACTTAATTCAATTGTTTTTTTGTCTCCCAATTCATTATATTAATTATTTATTTCTGCTTTTCTCTAATTTAGAGGTATTCTTGACATATACATCCTTTGTGGTTATTTGAAAATAATTAGATAGCATGACCTGAGATTAGCAATGAGGTATTTTGCAGATGTATTCCAAGTTTACGCACTGGGAGAATAACTCAACAAGCAGTAGTGGAAACAAGGCTGGAGAAATGGGGAAGATTCCATGAATATCCTAGGAGTTATTATAGAAGAATAATTGGGAAATCCACTTCCTGGAGCTTCTAAGGGAATATGTTTCACTTTCAAGTCTCATTTGGAAAGTATTTGCTTTACTATTGTACAAGAGATCCAGTTAAATTTCTTGTTACTCTATCCAGAGAATTTCTATCTAGCTGAGCAACAGAAACTAAGAAAAGCATAGAAGGAAAATTTTCTTCTCATTTCTTAAAAACATCAAAAGGAAAATCAAGAATAGTTAAATATTGGCATATTTAATGGGAAAATAATGATAAACTATGACAGTTTCAATTAAGAGTCCCTTGATTTTGTCAAGCTTCACTGAAGGAAGATTTTAATTCCTCCTGTGCTGTGCTATGGCCAACCTTGGACTGATGTGTCATATATTCTTGTGTTTTACTGAATCCACAACAGCCTAAATCAATGCCCCAAAGACCCACAATAGGTTTAAATTAGTGATCCACAAACTTCCTCTAGTCCAGAAAGCATTTCTTTTGTTTTTTAAAAGCTGTTTCCTATTCCCCAGTCTGAATTAGTATGTCTTGGATAGGATGCAAGATTTTGCATTTTAAAACAAATACTCGAGATTTATGAAGGAGTATGCATGGATGGAAATCCTTCTGTTACTGAGTCGAAACATGTATTCTTCAAAGTGGCCTTTTGAATGATGAGAAGTCCGAAAATTTAAACACATGCACACACCCTTGAATGCCAAAAGTCAACAAGAGGAAATTCTGCTAAATATACTTATATGAGAATTCTAATCTAAAATTTAATTGGCATGTCAACATAGTGAATTCTATGAGTATGATCATGATATATAATTATCAGTCTATAATTACCTGGACTAAGGCTTTTGTTCAAGTCATTTCATGAAAATACTTGATCTTTTTGATATCTCTCCTCCCCCCCCAAAGAAGGTAACAGAATAAAACAAGAAATGTGCAAATCCAAAATTGATATATTTGTGGGGATTTAAAGATTCTAAGTATTAATAGAGGTATGTATTTATTGTGTATGTTATATATATATATATATATGTCTTAATATGCATTTTATAGTCTTCAGCATCATGCCCAACCTAATCATTGGTGTTAGTAAGAATATAAAGAATTAACACATTTGTCCTTGTTCTCAGAAGTTTCCTAATCTTACTAGGAGGGTTACCTATGTCCACAATAGAATAAAGTTGTGGTGAAAAGCAAGACCTTTTCAGGAAACTAAGTCACTGGTGTTGACAAGCACAGGTATGGAGTCAGGTTTAATTTGGGTTATAGAGCACAATGTATGTAACATAGAATAAGGACTTAGCAAAAAAAATATACAGAGATCCTGTGAGAAATAGCATTAGTTTAGGTTTTGATGGACTCAAAAAATACGGAATTGATGTGACAATTTCACAAGTTATAATTTGGAAAATACAGCCTCAAATTATTGATTCCTACTCTAAGATTAATGCAATTGTATTAAGCGTTACGGTAAAATATGTTTGGCTTCATAAATTAGAGTTTCTCTCTGCCTCTCTGGATTGAATTACAGATGTATGTAATGACAGTATTTTGTAAAAAGAAAAACAGAGTATTGTGTTTTTCTCTTTTGCTTTTTGACATGCCTGACTTTCTCTCTTATCCCCCCATAGAGTTTAAAAATCGGACTTCTGGGGTCGAAAGTGGGGTTAAGATTGGTAGCAGGAATACAGAGAAAGCTAGAACTTCTGGAGCTCAAAAATAGTAGTATGCTTTAATATGACAAGATCAAAAACCAGCTATAACTGAGAGAATTTTCTACTCTCCTTTAGGCCCTGTTTAGCATCTAGCAAAGAAGAGAGAAGATATATTAGATAAATTGACAGAAATAGAAGACAGAGATTATTAACACACTTTTAGAAACTGTAGAAGAACACTTTTCTGCAGGATCTCTGAACAAAATGAATGATCCCAAACCAACATAAGAAAAATGTCAAATTATTAATAGGGGTGGAACAGCATTGTCAGGCAAACAGGACTCTGTATTTCTAAGTCTTCCTTTGTTCTCCTGTCCTGTGAATGTTCCATTGAGAGGTAGCATGCTTGATGTCAGTCACACTGTGTAAGAGTACCTGGTGGTATCACCACAGAGACGCAGATTACAGAGTCTGAAATAAGTACCTAATTAAATACATGGCAGAGACAGAGAGACATGAGAGACAAGAGAAAATTGAAGCAGCTGGCAGGGCAGAGTACCAAAAAATAGGTATTTGCAGCTATCCAAATCCTAGTCTGTCTGTCTGTCTGTCTCTCTCTCTCTTTTAATATTTTATTTATTCATGAGAGAGACAGAGAGATAGGCAGAGGGACAAGCAGACTCCCTATGGGAAGCCTGATGTGGGACTTGATCCCAGGACCCCAGGATCACGACTTAAGCCAAAGCAGATGCTCAACCACTGAGCCACCCGGGTGCCCCCCAAATCCTAGTCTCTTAATGGTGGAATCCAGAGGCAAAACCGGGACAGATACATCGCAGAGGATTCTACTCGGGAAAGGAATGATAAATCTCCTTACCTAGTTACTGGCTTACTCAAATACTTTTACTATACTCACATACCACTTGAGAGTGTCTGGCAGAAGAGGAGATGAATGTGGACTATTGAGTAAATCATCCAGTGTAAATCAAAATGAATCATTTGAATTATTACGTCTTAACAGACTTAAAAGCAGATGGCCTGAAATACGGTTGTTTTATAAAACAAGATGCCCCCAAATACGGTTGTTTTATTTCCTCACTATGCATAGGTATAAGCCTTCTAAGAAAGATCAGATCAGTTAGAGAAAAGATAGGTTATTATATCTTCTCCATATGTTTGGGTATAATATGAATAGACTTGTGACCCAGATACACACATACACATAGCCTTCATAAAGGTGAAGATTAATTCTCAGAGATAGGTAATGAGGAAGAAAATCATTTCCTTACACAAAGTGTAACCTTTGTCATCCTGGGACTATATGAACATGGATGGGCAGAGTGATGCCACTTTTCTCTTTAGTTCATCTTTTTCAGGCTCTGCCTAATGGCTTGCTCCTGAAATTAAAAACAAAACAAAACAAAACAAAACAAAACAAAACAAAAAAAATAACAGGTTTATTACAAAGGCCTCAATAGCCTACCAAGTGCTACTCAAAGACTGGTAAAAATGTTTCTGTATCGCAACCTAGGGATCCCCATCCTCTTCCAAACTGAGCTCAAAGGGAACCACATAATAATTTTTGTTCCAATTTTAATGGAACAGAAGACCACTTCTGAAATGTTGAAGGAAGGGCTTCCAAAAATCTTCACCATAAACCTAATGAGGATACCTTCAAAAAATGTCAATGTCAACTTTTCAAACCTCTGAACATTAGCCATTTGCTTACAGCAGTCAGTATTTATTAAAGAAAAATTTCTGATTCTCCCAAGCTTTGCACATGCCCTATTCACTCTCTCTCTCTCTCCCCAGCTCTAATGCCTATACTTCTGAAATCTCTCAAGTTCCAGAGCAGCATGTGTGTTCATACAAGAGCAAAGTAATGCCCTCTCTCCATAACTGTCACATTTTATTGCCTAGATGCCAAAATAATTGTACCTGAGCCCCAAACCATAGTCTTTAATGAAGTTATTTCCATTGGCTATTACTGATACCCTTCTAGGCTTTTGCCCAAACACCATACAATTCCCTCCATAAAGCTTTTTTTTTTTTTTTTTTTTGCCTACAACCTACTTCTTAACAATGCATCCTATGTACCCTAGTTGCAAATGTAAGGACCCCCATCCAGGTCAATGGATGCAAAACCATTCTGGGACAGGGCCACTTCATTGCACAAGTCTAATATTTTGAGTTATGGAGGCCCTTTCCAGGCATTGGCTGTGATGTGTATGGAATGTCATACAAATACACCAGCAAGTCTGAGCTCTTTGATCTAAAATATCTTGTTCTGGAAATATGTATCCTTTAGTCAAGTAATTCATTTCTATTTTATTCTTTTATATGTATAACTTTATGTGCTAAAGATCAGACTAGGTCAGAAAAAAACCACTAAAATACTACTAGTGTATTTCATAACAATTCAGTGCTTTGTATAAATGTGTAGTTTAATGTAAAGATTAATTGAAAAGAATCTCATGGACAAAGGAGTTAGACAATTATAGGATTTGAAGGGGTCTCCTAGTACCATAGTCCAGAGTTCTCAACTGTGAAACTATTGGCATTTGGGGATGGAGAATGCTTTGTCGCGGGGTGGGGGGGGCTCTGTGTTGTAGGATGCTTAGCATTTCCAGCCTCTCCCCACGAGATGCTAATAGTCCTGCACCGAAGTTATGGCGATCAAAATATTTCTTTGAGGTGAGAGAACAATAATTCTTCTCCCCACCAACTGAGAATCACTTTTTAGTCTTTTCCTTTTGAGGAGGGAAGTTGAAGCTTAGTGATTTCAAATGAGTTGATTTGGGTGACATTCAAGTCAAAGTAAAATCTGGTTAGAGGACTTTGTGACTTCAGGTCCAGCGTTCCTCTTGATATCACCCTCAATAAAGACAGTGAAGACATACTAAATCTTAAAATACTGAAATTGTACTGTGATTCAACGGAACAAGTGACAAGTATATAGTTTACTGTTAATCAAATGTTTGCCTCCCTCCCTCTTTTTATTGCTTTTGATATAATGTCTGAAATAAGGTAGTACTACGGACAATAGAAAGAACAGGATTCAGTGTATTCTTTTAGGTTAAACTCTCTAACTGTTGTCTGCAATGCTGACTAGACTTTCTGAACTTTTTTAAATGGGAGAGAGGTAAGATTTATAAAAGATAAATTGATTGCTAAGTAATCTAAGGAAAACCATGAGATTACAGCTGAATGGTGACTTTTAGAAGGTGTAATTCTATGGCATTTCCCCCTTTCTACTTATATGTTGGGTCAAGTGAATAGAGGAATTTATTCCATTTTCTGTTCTCATTACAGATTTTGTCAGGAAAAGTGAATTATCAGAGAATTTTATTGTGTGATACATTTGGTGAATTATAGCAGTGAGCAGAAGATGGTTAACCTCTCTTATAATTGTATATGTTGAGTGACTATTCTGCCCTTTCCAAGTGCTTCTGGAATAAAAATTTATCTCTTAATCTCTATATAAATTTCGGATGGTAATTCTTAAGTGAAATTCTTAGAAGGGTTAAGGGTAAATCCCTGATGAAGAAAAGTTTCTACTGATAATCTGATTTCAAACAAAAGCAACTTCCCAACAGTCTTTGTTATGTGAAGAATGTAAAAAAAAAAATCTTTCAAATTTCCTAAAATAACATTTGATGCAGGACATGTGCTATGCAAAATATTGTGCTATTTTTCAGAAATGAGAACACTTATAATATGTAGATCCCCCACCTGACTGATTTCCTACTTGCTCTAAAATTTACCATTGACTCTCTCAAAAGATCATCATAAAAACTTGTTAATAAAATGAATTTCAGTGTTTTTTTTTTAAGATTTTATTTATTTATTCATGAGAGACACAGAGATAGGCATAGACACAGACAGAGGGAGAAACAGGCTCCATGCAGGGAGCCCGATGCAGGACTCGATCCCGGGTCTCCAGGATCACGCCCTGGGCCGAAGGCAGTGCCAAACCACTGAGCCACCTGGGCTGCCCAAATTTCAGGATTTTATAACAAGTGCAATAAGAGAGAGCAGTACCTTTAGAGGCTCTTAGTTGTGTCTCAGGGAAGATCAAGAGGAAGTTATGATTTTTGACTTGGGATATGTAATCTTTAGGTGGGTCTAAGCAAAGACAGTAAATGGTCAACATAGTTCAGAATTTATCACATCATGGATTGGTGGATACAGCAAGGTAAAGATCTTAGCGCAAATTTGAGAAGTAAGTTTTGATCCTTCATACAAAGCCATCTTAGTTGAGTCATAGTCTTCCTTCTAGAAGTATTTCCCAGAGCAAATAATTTAATTATTTTGCTCATTCTCAGTATTGTTATCTGTATGCCTGGTCCCATTTTTTTTTTTTTAAGATTTTATTTATTTATTCATGAGAGACACACACACACACACAGGCAGAGACACAGGCAGAGGGAGAAGCAGGCTCCATGCAGGGAGCCCAATGTGGGACTCGATCCCGGGTCTCCAGGATCAGGCCCTGGGCTGAAGGCGGCGCTAAACCGCTGAGCCACCCGGGCTGCCCCTGGTCCCATTATTGTTTAACACATAGACAGAATATGCCTGATCCCAATAAGGAGGGGAAGGAAAATTATGTCCATTTCTGTTCCAAAGGTCAATTTAAATTCACAGTTACTATTAAGACCCTAAAAGAAATGTAGAAACTAATATTAAAAACAGAGCATTCTGGGTAAGAGAAGGCTCAAAACAACCCCACATAAGAACACTCTAACCCTGTAATTATTGAGAATACAGGGTAGAATTTTTTCTCTCAGATCTTTTGCTTGCCAGTTAGTTATTATATGCTCACTATATTGAAGATCCTAGGCAAGGAGCTATAGAGATATAATATGAACAATACATAGGCCCCTGCCAATCAAGCAGAAGTTACATTATCTTTTTCTCTGACTTATTGGGTGGGGAATTGGGATCCTTATTAACCAAGAAAGCAATAAAGATATGTATAGTGTGATCACTTTGGGCAAAGTTCTGATCCATAGAATATGGAAACCAAAGAAGTGTAAGATGTGGCTCTTACCCTCAAGGAGTTCACAACCTAATTGTAGAGACAGAAAATTTGTAAAAAATATTTTTTAAAGTTATAAATTGCTAAATTGTATGATACAGTTGAAGGATCAAGCAAGATGATAAGCTGTGCTAGTCATGTTATAATAAAAGAAGGTAGAGAAGGATATTTCTATGAAGTTCAATAGAACTTCCAAGAGGAAGATAAGGTTCTTTTGCATAGATCAAATTTAACCCTTTGATCAGTGTATGAACCCAGAATTCCTCTATCGGCATTTATTTCAACCTATTTTTAAACACACAAGTCAGAGATTTAGGGAGAAATATTTGAGTTACATTTTTCTGCAGAGCCAAAACTAGCTTGAAAACCTATATAATTAGTTAAAACTATTGAGTAAGTACACAAGATTTTAATAGCTTCTGCTAGAGCGACACATCTATAAGAAAGGGACTCAGATTCTCAGAAATTCTTCAGAATCAGAATTAAAACAATAATAGTTTAAGGTCTGAGGAGAGGAGCCTAAAATATAGTCATAGGTGAGAAAATGGATCCCACAGAACTGGCAACCTGTTCAAGTATAAGATTATCTGTTTCCTTCATATTTTATGCTTTTAACATGCAAATGTTAGAAAATACTCATGATGAAGTTATAGGAATTCAGAGAACAGAGACATTATCCATTTATTCTAAATGATGGATTTAGTTGCTATGCTTAGACATAGCCTGAGTTTATGCTAGTGATGCATTTGAATTCTGACTTGTGCATAATCAAGGGTTTATGAAAATATAAGAGCTTGTCATATGCAGCAAAGCAGTCCCAATTGTGACAATTCTATAGCAACTCATTAAGTAGCCCAAATGTCCTAGCAGATCTATTTTTAAAAATTATTTTATCAATAGTAAACATATAACTTTAAGCATACATACAAGGTGTACCATAAATTTATCCTACGTTATTACAGAATCCTTAAAAGAAAATTTCAAAAGAGAATTAAGTTAATCTACTGAATTTTACCTAGACATGTAAATTATAAACTGCATAGGCAGAAGCAATAGAGTTAGGAAGGGCATGTGATCACAAAGGAGAGTGAATCTTTGAAATGGAAAATGTTTGGAAATGGACTTCACTGTCATTTAGCTTTGATTCTGTGTTGCTCAACACCATCACTGAGCAGCAAACAGCTGGTGCAAATGAAGAAGGAGACCTGGTCTGAATATTGTGTGATAAAAGCCACATTACTTCAAACTCAGTTCAGCTGTTCAGAGCCTGCTGGTATTTACTCATGCCCCTAATCCACTAGGATTTTTATCTGTGATCCTTTATGCTCTAAATTCATTATAGCCTTTTTTACAACCTTAAATTTCTACCAAAACTGAGCTTTCCTAAGTTTTAGAGCCATATCATGGATTTAAAACAACAGCTAGGAGCCTGATTAACTAATTCATCTAGATGTTTTAAACTTTAAATGCAAGTGAGCAGTATCATAATATGCCACTTAACTCTTTTAAGGTATACTTTGTGTTTGATCAATGTCTTGAAGAATTAATGACTTAATTTAGAGGTTACAAATCCATGCTGGAACATTGAGAATGACAGTGTTTGCAGGTTAGCACTGTTGCATCCTTGTGCTATGCTTCTAACTGAAGTTGGAGGCATGGCCTAGTGTCTGCCCGCAGGCAGAGATCAGGGATGACTTTGCACACATACACAGAATCCCCTGGATGTATCCTGCAGCCCATCACAGCTCAACAGCCCCTCAGAAAGCAAACTTTACCCATAAGTGTTACTTTTCTGCTGTGAGACCCTTACCTGTCTTTCAAGAGTACAAAGGTAGAAAGAAGGAAGGAAAGGAAGAAAATGTTGAAAACAACTGCCTTTCAACCAACCGTTCTACTGGTGTCTCTGATTTTATAAATAAGATAGGCATTATTGAGCACAATTCTGAAGAATCTCTCACCTTTCATTTCTGTGTTGTTATGCTTGTTTCTGTTATATTTCCAAAACATTACTTTCCCATGTCCTGTTCTATAATACTCAGATTCTAAGACAATTTATGGGCAAAATTAAGATTTTTACATTTGCTTCTAGCTTATTGTCAAGATTAAACAGGATTCCATATTAGAAAGTAAATTATAAATTATAAGCACGTCACAAATATAAAGTATCCAGTAGCTCTACAGAGGCAGGAAAGAGAATGACCACCCTGAAATAGGGACATCTGAGTAATGGTAGTCTCATTTTTGCTGGATTTTTGGCATTAACTGAGTAAAATAGTGGAACTAGACAAAACTAGGCAAAGATTATTTTTTTTGTCATTGGCATTAACCACTTTAGTTCATAAATTCATGGATTCATTTATTTTCTTCATCTCCTCAGTCATGACTACCTCTTATATGCACACTGCTGTGGGAGGCAATGTGGAGGATATAAAAGAATATAACCTCTGGTTCCTGACTTGTAAGAATTAGAGAGTAGTTGGAGAATGATACATTTAATAGAGACAGGGGATATTAGTAGAGAGAATGCCTAATGAGCTGTCAAGATGGTAATTTCAGAAGTGGATGAGATCATTGGGTATGGGAGCAGGGAGTTAAGCATCCTGGACAAAGTGGGACTTTTGCAACCAGGAAGAAAGAATAGGTAGGGATCTGAACCTCTCTGTCAAAGAAACAACGTTAATTGATCTCCTATGAAGGCCAAAGGACCTGTAAAGGGTAAAACTGAGTCTTCTGCACCTGGCTTCTATGGAAAATTTTTCTTCCCACTCATCCATTCTCAATTATCTGCCCCAGCCTTTGAAATCACTCCATCTTCTAGGAATATCTTTGCCAGTGATTCTGCTTGACTTGTAAAAGGAATTCATGCATAAAGGCTATTAACACATTCATCATCAAATGAGGTCTGCCACCAGATTTATGTCCAGACCAACCATACTCTTTACAATATAATCCATTAACTGTGCATAAACATGTTCAAACAATTTAGATAATGTGGGTAATGGTGAAACTGAGTGATAGCCATGCCCCAGGGTAAAATGATTCAAAACTGGTGGCATTTTAAATTTCCTGGCCAGATGTTAACTGATTGTTTTGATAGCAAATTAAACAGAGGTAAGAGGGGGAGCACTCCAAAGAATATCATTGCCAGATATATTTCCTCCCTAGATATCCCAGTATGGCCCCAAAATGGATTTATTCTCATTTTATTCACTTTGTTACTTTATACTTTTAGGGTGGCTTTGCTTAAATATAAATTTTGCTCCATAGAATATTTTAGAACTAGGAGGGAAGTGTCCTTTGGGCCTTAGTTTTAGAATACTTTCCATGAAAATTCTGTATTATTACATTTCAGAGGAAATTTGGAATTTATTTTATGCAGTCCTAATCATATAGATGAGAAATTTGAGGTCCAAGAGGGTTAAACGGCTTCCCTCAGGTTCTATAGATCATTATTGGCTGCGCTGTTGAGGTGAGAACCTGGTATATTTCCTGTCTCCCCAGGATTTCCCAGGTCATCATACTGGGTTAGCTAACATTAGGTAACTCATGGACATTATCCTGTTAGAGTTAAAAGAGGCGATTCCCTGATGGTATACCCCATGATTCCCTGTATGATTTGGAGAGTTCTGTGTTAAAGGGGGTTTTTCTGGTTTTTCTTCTTGACAAAGTCCACTCTCAAATATTATTTGGTGCTTCAGTAGTACATTAATATCAATATTAATAATTGTATTGGGTGCTTACCACATGCCACACACATGATGAACATTTAACATATATAATCTCAGTTAATCCTCACAGTTAGCTTGAGAAATATTGTGAGTACACTTTTATCCATGGGAGACCAGAGACTCAGGTGAGTTATAACTTGCCTCAGGTTTTAAGGCTAGTAAGTAGGGGTGTAGGGATTTGAATTTGGGTAGTCTGACTAGAATATGTTTAGATACACTGGCAAACACAATAAATCAAATCATCTCTCTGGTTTCTCATAATCTGATTTCATAATTACAAAAGGATAGGAGGCCTGGAAATAATGATCTACACACTTATAGACTTAGAAAAATCACAATCAGTGATTTTGTTTTTCTTAAAATTAGGTCAATAATTGCAAGCACCAAAATAGCTGTTTCAATCAAGTTTTTCCAATTACTAGTTCCTAAAATGGAATGATCTAATAATAGCCCCTTCAGAACTATACTTTGAAACTATTTATCACTATTTAACAAAACTTTACAAAGTGCTTCTGTGAATGATAAGCAGTTCAGCCTAATAGATGAAAGCACTAAGGCCATATAGCCTGCTTGAATTTTGGCTCAATATGCAGAAACTTCCCAGAGGATGAGTACTGTATAAATTTTAACTATATTATTCTACGCTAAGTGCCAGGTTCTAATAGCGAATACTTAGACCTCTGAATATAGGAAGATCTTTATGTGATGAGATATCTACTTATTTAACTTAAATTGAAAAAGATCTCTCAGGCTTCACATTCCTGTACATGTTATACTACCTAACCCTTTTAAAACCATAGGACTTGTTATAGGTTGGATTTTTGTAAGAAACAGACTCTGAGATGAAACTAGCATGTATGATGTTTATTAAAGAGTTTCCTGGGATCCCACACCTGTGAAAGGGAAGAGAAGAAACGAGAAGGCAACAGAGGGAGAATTTGTACTGTAATAAATTCCTAAGGAAGTCTCAGCCAATTCCATTTGAGAGACCTAGAATTGTCTTTTTGGATTGTCCTCATTTGTGTTGAGATGGCCAGGCCTTTGTATTTCAACATGAGTTCAGACTTTTTTTTTTTTTTTTTTTTTTTTTTTTACTTTCCAGAGATACATTTTATTGCCTGAATTAGTTTAAGCATGGCAATGAAATACATAATGTATATTTTTTTTCAGGGGAAATAATTAGAAAATGTAAAAATTAGGGATCATTACCAGAAAATATAACTTGTGAAAATGATGCAGAAAAAATTCATTTACAATGGGTAAGAGGCCTTAGTAATTTAAGATTTTGAAAGGGATTTGTTTTTATATTTAAATGAATTTATTTTTATTAATAATAAATTTATTTTATATAAGGATTAGAAAGATTTCTTGAGTTACAAAATTACAAATGTTCATGTAATTTCCTGGACAGAAGGATAACACAAGGAAAACTGTATATTTTCCTTTGACTAAAATGATAGGCCAAGATTGTTCTCATTTCAAGAATGGGTATGATAATTTCCAAGCTGTTTACATTTAGAAATTAAAATTGGGAGTTCAGACTTTGTATCACACTGGGATGGCACGTAGGCCAGGCAGTTTGGAGAAAGCCAATTCCCAAAGGACTAATAGGGAAGACTGTTCAGTGACCGCCATGCTCCTGGCAGCTGGGCAATAAGGTTTTCTTCATAATTTATTTCATAGTATTTTCTTATTTCCATATCAATTTCTTCTTTGATGCATGCATTAGTTTTTTTATTCAAGTATAGTTGACATACAATATTGTATTAGTTTCAGGAGTACAGCATAGTGATTTGAAAATTCTCTGCATTACTGAGTATTCACCATGATAAGTATAGTCACTATCTGTTACCATGCAATGTTATTACAACATTTTGACTATATTCTCTGTGCTGCACTTTTCATCTCCATGACTTACTTATTTTATAATTGGAATTTTTTGCCTCTTAGTCTTCTTCACCTTTTTTACTCATCCTTCTACCCACCTCCCCTTTGGTAACTACCAATTTGTTCTCTGTATTTATAAGTGTTTTTCTGTTCTTCTATTGTTGTTTTTGTTCATTTGTTTTACTTTTTGATTCCACATGTAAGTGAAATCATATGGTATTTGTCTTTATCTTATTTTACTTAGATAATACCCCGTTAAGTCCACCCATTTTCTAAAATGGAAAGATCTTATTACTCTTTTTTTTATGGCTGAATAATATTCCGGTGTGTGACTGTGCATGTAAGAGACAGAGAGAGGGAGGAATCACATTTTCATCCATTCATCTATCAGCCTATCAATAGACACGAGTTTCTTCCATATCTTGGCTAGTGTAAATAAATAATACTGTGACAAGTAGAGGTGTATATATCTTTTTGAATTAATGTTTTTATTTTTGTTAGGCAAATAGCTGGTGGTGGAATTACTGGATCACATGATATTTCTATTTTTAATATTTTGAGGAATCTCCATACTGTTTTCCACAGTGGTTGTACCAATTTACATTCTAACCAATAGTGTGCAAGGGTTTCCTCTTTTCCACATCTGCCCTAACACTTGTTATTTCTTGTTTGGATATTTGCCATTCTGAGTGGTGTGAGGTGATACTTCATTGTGGTTTTAATTTACATTTTCCTGATGATTAGTGATGTGTTGAGCATTTTTCATGTGTCTGTTGGTTATCTGAATATCATCATTGGAAAAATGTCTATTCAGGTCCTCTTCTCATTTTTTTTTTTTCCCTCTTCTCATTTTAATCAGATTATTTTCAGCATTGTAGGTATTCTTTCTACACTTTGCATATTAATCCCTTATCAGATATATATCTTCTCCCATTTAGTAGATTGCCTTTTTATTTGTTGATGGATTCCTTTGCTGGGCAGAAGTTTTTTATCTTGATGTTTGTTTTGGCCTTGGTTATTTATATATTTAATAATATCTAAATATAAAAATATCCTACTTCTATTTTTTAATGATTTTTAAGTTTAATTTCACTATTATGGAATATTCCATGATTTCTATTCTTTGGAATTTGAAGCTTTCTTAATGCAAATACATGGTCAATACTTATAATTGTTTCATGCATTTGAAAAATGTTTATATTACAGTGACTGGATATATTCTGTAAATTAATTAGATCAAATTTGCCAACAATGCACCTTAAATGTATATTTCTACTGAATTTTTTGTTAATTTTATCTGTCAAATTAGGTCAGTTTTGTCATATGTTTGAGCCTATGTTATTAAGATTATTTACATGTGGAATTGTATTTTTCTGATACTGTGAAGTTTTCTTTGGCATTTTGAAGTGTATCCCTTAAATTCTCAGCTTGATCTTATTTCTTGAATTTGTTAGTCACGATTATGTAAAAGTCTATGCTGGGTAACTGTATTGGCTGAATCCACTGTTCTGTTTATAATACCAATTTTTTTCTCTTGGATTTAACTTCTTTTTTTTTATTATCTGCTTAATTTTTTAAGACCTGACTTTCTAAAGACTTGTTATATGAAATAGTTTAGAACTAGCATAAGTCCTAGTATAATATTTTCCTGTTAAGCAAAATTTGTATTTTTTTTTCTGGGTGGTGGCTAAGGACAATTTAAATCTGGGGTAAACAGTCTATTTTCAGTGTTTGAGATTATTTGAATTTGGGTTTGACCTTTGCAAGATTCCATTCATTTTGGACTCATTCCTATGATGGAACCTTCCATGATCCGATCCAGAGCACATAGATTTATTAGGACCAAATGTTACTGGATCCAGGACTCCAAAATTTATCCTCCTATTTCCCAGAGAATCTGAATGTTGATTTTTTTTGTGGGGTTTTTATTCCTGTTTCTGAGACTCTCACCTACATTTTTAAGAATCAGGACAGGTCTTCATAGAAGGGAAAAGTGAAACCATGTTCTGGGCTGACTACTCTGGGTTTTCATATTTTCCAGCTCCTACTGTCTTTGTAGCTCTCTCACGCCTTCAAATCCATGCTTTGATTTTTCCTTTTTGTCCTGTATATGTGTGTGGGTGGATTCACAGGAAATTTTTTTTTAAGATTTTATTTATTTATTCATGTGATACACAGAGATAGAAAGAGACAGAACATAGGCAGAGGGAGAAGCAGGCTCCATGCAGGGAGCCCGATATGGGACTTGATCCCGGGACTCCAGGGTCACACCTTGGGCCAAAGGCAGGCGCTAAACCGCTGAGCCACCCGGACTACCCAGATTCACAGGAAATTTTATCCAAAGTTCCTGTGACATTGGTAGTAGAAATAGAATACCAGTAGTTATTTTATTAGAATATGGAGTGTTTATTTTTATTACTATTATTCATAGTATAAGTTTATGCTCAATTTGTACTTTAGACATGCTCTCATATATATATTATAATACAGAGACTTTATAGTTATTGTCATTGGTTTGGACTATGTACAGAAGTAAAGTGACAATTCTAGTAAAATTTCTGTTCTTCTGAAGAAAGAAGTGTGTTACATAGGATGATCCTAAATGACCCTTGCTTTTTTATATAATCCCCTCTACTTGTGCATGAATATGATGAGATCTCACTTCTGTGAGTATTTCTTTAAGTCAAATATCTGGGATGACTCACCAAAGTTCTCTGATTAGGATCTTGCAAAGCCAAAATAAAGATGTCAAGTAGGCTAGACTCTCATGTAGATGCTCAGGGGAAAGAGGCCATTTTATACTCATCCAGCTTCTCACAGTATTTGAGGAAAGGGGGTTTCTCCAGGTGAGCTCAATCTAATCACATAAACTCTTCAAAAGTAGAGTTTTCCCCAGCTGATGGCAGAAGGAAGGGAAGTCAAAGACATTGCCAGCTTTGATGCTTTTAGGATGCAGATGGCCATAAAAGAAAGAATGTGGGCAGAGAACACTTCTAGGCTTACAACCACCAAGAAAACAAGGACCTCAGATCTACAGACCACAAAAAACTGAATTTTACCAATAAGCTGGATGAGTATAAAATGGTCTCTTTCCCCTGAGCATCTACATGAGAGTCTAGCCTACTTGACATCTTTGTTTTGGCTTTATGAGATCCTAATCAGAGAACTTTGGTGAGTCATCCCAGATATTTGACTTAAAGAACAGTGAGATAATGAATGGTTGTTTTTTAAGCCATTAAATGTGTGGTAGTTTGTTACACAGCAAACAAAATAATGCAGGCACATCTGAGAGTCATCACATAGACAAGAGATCAGGGAATCTTTGTGGAAGATTCTCAAAGGATGTTGACTTAACCACTGCTAATTATCAGAGACCATGGTGATTAGCTGCTTCGTTCTTCGTTCTTCTTCATTCTCAATGCATTCAGTCCTTTCTTCCAAATATCGTATTGGAATTGCTCTAGTCAAGCTTACAAATAACTTATAACAAATAAATTATTTGTTGTCTGATTTGATTGACTGTCTTCATTTAGTATCTTATTTGACCTCTTCACATGATGGAAAATGTTAATTACTGCCTAGACTCGTAATCTCTTTTCCTTTTAGCCCTTAATTTTTATTGCCCATGAAGTTTTATCTTCAACTCTTTTTCTCTAAATAAACACCTCAGCAATCTCTTCCATTCTCATTGTTCCAATGGTCTTCAATATGCTAATGCTACTAAAACTATATTATCAAGATATTTTTTACTGGTTATATATAGGACATACAATCCTATATATCCAGCTTCTCAATTTTTATATCCTACAGGTTTCTCAAATTCAAGGCATTCAAAATTGAACTCATCATCTTTCCTTAAACATGCTTATGTTTTTGTGGCAATTAATGGCAGCAGTGTGCAGTAAGTTACCCTATACAGAAACTTTAATATTACCTTTAGTTACCTCATCATCCTTCTATACAATTAATACTCACATATTTTCAAATGTCTCTTAACATGTATGGCACTGTTTAAGTTATCAATTAGATTTTATATCTTTAATAGTTAAGTCACACTAGTCCTATCTCTGCTGCAAGTAACATATAACTCTTCCAAGAATATTTTTATCCCTTTTCTTTGCCAGAGTAACTCAAATTGTCTTTCAGATTCTGTCTTTTATATCAATTCCATTGGGAAACTTAATCTGTGTTCTGAGACTTCTCTTGAGAGAGAGACCGTGTTTCATCACGGTCTCTGTGGTCATTGCTACAAACCTCAACAATTTTCTAATATCCATGTCTCAGTTGTACATCGGCCAAAGTTCTACAGAAATAGGTCACAATAACTTTCTAAATTGGGAAACCTCTGAGCTTGCTTGCTTTATTCCAATGTCACTGAGGCCAATAAAATGATAAATCAACAGAGTTGTACTTTAAATATGGAGCTCTA
This sequence comes from Canis lupus baileyi, assembly GCF_048164855.1. NCBI lineage: Eukaryota > Metazoa > Chordata > Mammalia > Carnivora > Canidae > Canis > Canis lupus. Next base: position 33,525,878 of record NC_132843.1, on the reverse strand, counting down.
CAGGTGTGTGTGTGTGTGTGTGTGTGTGTGTAGGTAGGTAGGTATTCGTACTTTAGTTCTTTTCCTTTGTGACTCTGTCTGAGTTCTATGCACCAAGTTTTCAGATAGGTAATTATGCCCTGGAAGAGATCTTAGCCAGGGCACCAAAGAGTTTCATAAAACTGTATCTGATAATCTCAAAATTATTTTCCTGAGATTAACATTTTATTGCTTCCTTTTGGTATCTTAGTAGTAGGGACACAGGAGAAGTTCACAGAAGAGACCTATAAGCAGCTGAAGATTTTTTTGAAAGGCAGAGATGGCAGATTTTAAAGTTCCCAGGTTTCAGGCATTACTCATTAATATAAGAAGTCTTCATGGATGGTGATTTTAGTTGAACATGTTGTCCCTTTCTCATTCTCTCCCATAATTCAAATATGGTGTCTCTTTTTGGAGCTCCCATAGTACTGTGCTTACCCTTTGTGTGGCACTCATTACACTCTATGTGATTGCCTGGTTACTGCCTTGACCAGTAGTCAATAGCTATATGATGACAAGAGACTTCATATTATTCCCCATCATATCCATAGTGCTTAGAATGATAGCTAATGTACAGTAGCTGCTAGGTAAAAATGGTGAATTTAACTGATTCCAACAAAGACATGATAATAAAATATCATCACTGGCTTAGGGATCAACAAAGGACCTGATAAATTCACTGAACTTTCTTGGGCCTCAATTGCTATACCTTAGAATGATATTAGAAGAGATTATCTCCAAGTTTTCTTTCCACTCTAACAGATTATAATTCTAAGGGGCTGAAGTGACCAGAACCAGTTTGACTTCATTTCTTGAGCACTTTTTCTTTTAGATGACTTCATTCCTAAATAGTCATTCTTCATGCTTGCACATTGTTTGCCAGTAGTATGTCTCAAGGACTATACAAGCAGAAAAGAGATTTTTCTCTTCCCTAATAGCTTGAATGAAAGTCTTATACTTGATTCTTATCGACCTGAAAAAATGTGGTCCTATGCCCATTATTACTGTTGTGAGAGGATATATAATTCACTAATTGATTTAGGCCTGGATCATGTACTTACACCTGTGTTGGAAGGTTGAGTCAGTCTCATTTAAACCATATAAATGTTTAATAAGATAATTATATGGAGAATTTGATGTTGTTAACCTAGGTAAGGAGAAAGCATGGTCACTATTCAAAAATGAATGCCATAAACATTAACACTTAGTGCCTCAAATGTGTTAAGTGAAAATTTAACATCTGGAGTGAAAGCATTCTCTCCTAATATATGTCCTTTGGAAACTTTGTTAGATTAAAAAGAATATGGATCCTACCCAGTATTGTGATTTGTATTTTCAAGTTGTACTTATCTGACATACATCTGTTGTTGGTGTATTTCATTAAAAATAGTTTCACATATTTGTACTTCCCTACATCCATCCTAGCTCAAGGGCAACACTGGACATTCACCATATGCTAACATGTGCATTGACTTCTTTATTGATTAAGCTACTAAGTTATTTGGTGGAAAGTTAGTTTTGCCATAGTGGAAACTGTCAGGAGTGAGTATTTTCTTTATCAAGCTGTAATACATGTCTTCTTAAAGTGAGGGATTGAAATTTTATCTCAGCTTGAGGTAGGAAAGTAAAGTAAGTGAGTTTTCTCTTAAAGTTCCAGCTCTACCTATATGTTTGATAAGCATCTGAGGAACACATTTATAAGACATCTAGTCACTTCTCCTATAATATAGATGTACATAAATTAATTTTTAGAGAGTTATATTCAATAAAATGGTTTGAGGGAAAAGCAAATATTTTACATGAGTAATTTATATTTGCATCTTCAATTTCAGCCTCTTTCTGACTAGGTAATTTATACACTTTTGTTAAAGGATGACAGACATCGATAATAAGAGACCCAAGGCGATTTTATTTCCTAGACAATTTGATAACATCCCCGTACCCTTTCCACCAGATGGAAACTAAGTTAAGTTGTGGGTGTGATATATATTAATGGATCAATGAACGCAAATAAAATTAACAAATGACAGTCAAACGTGCATCACAGCAGAAGGTGAATCTGGCAAAGTTCCTGAAGAATACTTTCCCCTGAAGGAAAATGTCATTAATAGACAAATTAGTTGCATATCATCCCAGAGCAAATAAGTGCTTCTTTACCTCCTCAGTTGGCTGGAAGTTACCTGGAAAAGTGGGGAAACAGCAGAAGTGAAATTTAGTAGGAATAAATGTGAAACTCTAACTTTGTTTAAAAGCATTCTTTATATGAATATAGGATGCAAAATATGCAAGACTTAGGTGGCATGAGCTAAACAAAGGTCTGGAAGGTTGAGTAAAACTGGAGACTCAGTGTGCCATCATGGCAAAAATCAACTGCCTTAAAAGCTTGAGAATCTTAGGCTGAAGTAATAAAAATAAAGGAGGTTCTCTTGTACAATCATGGAAGCATTTACATATTTTATAATTTTAAAAGAAAATTAAAACCCATAAATGGAAAGAGAAAATAAATGACAAAATCCAAATTAATATACTGAGTGTTTTGTAATAAAATATTGTTTTATAATAAAATTATTGAATGGTAGATATAAAAATAGAGAAGGTAAGATCTTTTTTTTTTTTTTAATTTTTATTTATTTATGATAGTCACAGAGAGAGAGAGAGAGGCAGAGACATAGGCAGAGGGAGAAGCAGGCTCCATGCACCGGGAGCCTGATGTGGGATTCGATCCTGGGTCTCCAGGATCGCGCCCTGGGCCAAAGGCAGGCGCCAAACCGCTGCGCCACCCAGGGATCCCAGAAGGTAAGATCTTAAAGGAAGCTTAGGATATGCAATCTGAAATGCAGAGTTTAGATTAGAATTCAGATTAGTCCCAAATTAGACTGTGATTTGGGGTTTCCAGTATATAAAGAGGAAAAATTATGGGTTAGATATTTTTATTGTTACACGAAAGAAGCAAATCATAAGGAGTGAGAAACTTTTTTTTTGTAGAAACCACATTTCCCCTAAATTCATCACGTAAGCTCTTTAGAGAAGGAAAATTAGAAAACATTTTATCATTCCATATTTAAAAACTGCACACTTTGCTTCAAGGAAACTGATGGTTTATTTAGTTTAGGCTTTATGAATGAGAAGCTGCTATAATGCCAAATGAAGGCTGTTTTTTTCCCCCAGGTTTAAGGTGAGCAAGGCATAGGGAGAAAGGAAAATATGTGTGAGTTTCTCTGAGATGTCTATCATAATTATTATGCTTGTTATTTGAAATTTTTTAAATGGGATTTTCATCAGAGCATTTACAGAAACATGCTATTCACATCATTCATTTACTCTTGTTTCTTTCCTCTCCCCAATCTAGCACATCAGCTGTGTTTCCTCTACTTAGGATTTTTATGTCCCAATTTCTGCCACCTCTCAAGCTCATAGATCAGCATTCGGGTGTTCCTAAGTAGGAGTTCTGTGCAAATTTTAAGGTGGAAATGCTAGGCTTTGGAAGTTGAGTAGTAAAGGGCATGAGATTTGCAGGCTGACACATGTAGTTTTTACTCTTTCTTTCTAGCGCTGAAGCATGTTGCTATCTGTCACTACACTACCATTGCCCCACTTGGGAATGACATTATCTACTTCAGGATATTGTGAATTAAAAGCAATATACATCAAATGTGCACAGCAGTTCTTGGTATATAATAAGTAGGGTTGCCAGAATTAGCAGATGATAAAAAAAAGAATTAGAATGTTGGTTAAATTTGAATTTCAGATAAACAAGTAGTAAGTAGGTTCTGTGAAAATAAATGAAGACTAAAGCATGAGAACAAGCAAGGTCTATTTATTCATAGCAAGGGAATCAGCCGCTGTCACTTGCATTTTGGCAGAGATTCAAAGGCAAGCAAAGTAGTGAGAAAGAATTATGGTTAAAAAAAAAAAAAGTTTTCAGGTATGCCCTGATGGAGGGAGGCTGGTGGTTAAAAAAGAAATGCTGCTAGTATGCTAACTAGAAATGGGCATCCTGTTTGATTGGTTATAAAGGTGCATAGTTTGCTTCTTTTGGGTGGTCCTAAATTCTAAGCAGGAGCAAAAATTAGGGAAGCTTAATCAGTTATTTATCAAGTCTTGGCCATTTTGGGCCAGTGGATAAGAAGGAGTGTTTGGCTTCCTGGGGTGTCACTAGAGATAGCAGTCTGACTTTCTATAAGTCTGATTTTTAGCAGCCTTACTTCTCGGGCTCCTTGGGCTTTTTATTGTAGAAAAAGGGTTGATTTCTTTGACAGGTTGCTGAATGTTACGGGTCAGAGTTCTGTGTGTGTGTGTGTGTGTGTATAATATATACATACATATATAATGTTATATATAAAAATATGTATAGATAAAAAATAGGGCTATTGTCCATTCATATATTCATTTTCTTAGCCCTGAATATTGTATGGTGTTGTGAATCCCATCTGGCAATACTAATATTAAGTACTTGCTAAGTCGTTGACGCTATATGACTAATATTTCAGCAGTAATGGCACGGCATGTTAGTCTTCCAGGAGTGTTTGCATTTTATAAGAAGACCAAGGAGAAGAGAACACCTTAGCATGACAAAGTAAATCTGTTATGGTGTAATTCCAGACCATGGAATTTTCTTAAGGATACTTTTTAAGTCAATAAAGTCCTCAAGTCACACTGCTATTAACCATCTGCTCATAAAATCAACTGAGGCCAAAACATAAGTTTTTTCAGGTGCAGGAAATAGTTTAGATTAATGAGAAAACAGGTGGTTCTCAAGCAATTCCCATACCTCTCATTTCAACAAAGTACAGTATTTTCAGTGCATTTTTTTCTTTCTTTGCTCTCTCTAGCCCCTCTAATGTTTATTGATTCTGCTTCCTTTATCACTTTCCATTGATTAGTAGTGTCTATAGTTATGCATTAGGGGTATTGATTCTGAAGGAATGGCCCTCTAATGGGGGTCAGCTAAAGTCAGACATGGAGCTTGGCCCTTTCTTGATTTTTGTTATTGGTTTATTGAGATTTTGCTCTTCTCATTTTCCAGTGTACAATGGATTGGTTTGGGATGAAGGAAGATTTTTTAACATGTTTACTGGCTGGGATTATTTCTGTCATGTTCGCATCAACCTGTCATTCTGGGCCGGGTGTTGTGCTGCATACTGCCAGGACCCATCTGCCTTGGGCGGTTGTTGCCGGAAGTAGTTCTGCAAGCTGAGGTGTGCACTAATTCTGGCAAGCTCCTTCTTCTCAAGCAAGGGAAAGTTGTGTATGCCAGTTTCAATAACATATGTGGCTGTTTCTGATGCTTGTTCTTTTTGGTTGTAAATAACAGCTGAAGCAAGCTATCTAGTGCTTAATCAGAATCCATGGGCTTTAGGGCATCTAAAAGTTGAAACTTTTTCAAATTCTGAGGCCTTCAGACAAAGAGATATTGGAAATTTATAAAGGTTACATGCTTTATAGGAAAAAACAAAGCAATATGAAGGAAGTAAGTTTTGGATCCAGACAGAGCTGTTTTAATACTTCATAATAACACTGCCATTTAGTAGCTATGTGAATAGGGACAAGGCATTCGACCTCTCTGAACTTCAGTTTTCTCATTATGAAGTTGGGCATAATACCCAGTTGCTGAGGGAAATTAGAGGTAATATTATAAAATATAATAGCGTTGGCATCAACATGTACTACTACTACTACTAACAATAATAATTAGAAAATGAAAAAGGACATCTAGAAGTTATTTTTTAAAAATTAACAGGGCTCCAGTGCATCATATTTTCTAATAAAAAATGCTATTGCAGAGTAAGCCTTTGGAAGAACGTTTGTAAAAGGGCTGAAAAAAGTGGAAAGGGCTATTCCCTGAAATCTTACTCTGCCCTGTACAGCAGAAGTCAACATCAGTTCTATGGAGTCAAAGAAAAAGAGCAATATTACATGAAACTAGCCTTTGATGAGCTTTTAATCTGCTTGGATAAAAGTCTCTAAAACATAAAGCAATCGACAATATAGTGAATTTAAAAAAAACAATATAGTGAAATATATAATCAGGGATCAGATTATGTATGCCACTTAGGATTTCCACACTTCAGAGAAGAAATTTGTCATCCTTAAATTGGTGAAGTTTTTATATTACCATGACATCTGTACTCCCTTCTTCCATAACCCACCCTTCCTGCTGCCAGATTAATTCACTCAAGTGTTTTCCTTACTAATATGCTTCATGTATTTTTCTGTGCAATGTTTCGCTGTTGTTTATCTACATTTACCTGATATCCTCAGTACTATGTAGACACAAACCTCAAGTATGCAGGTTCTTAAAATGCCTAATTTCTTTTTTTTTTAAATGCCTAATTTCAATTAAAATAAGGTTTTTAAAAATGTAGTAAGGTATTTTAAAAATTAATAAAAAATAGTTTTGTCCTAGTTTTATTTAATGGCTCAAACCAGGACCAGAAAGACTATGATTTGCTCTAAATTTTAGTATTTTCTTTATTCATCTTCCTTTCCTGTAGTTGTGCTCTCCTAATGTACAGAATGTTATTGGAAAAGATTTCATCAAAGTCTTACTCAAATTAACAGCTTTCAATAGCATTTCTGCTCAAAGTAGTCCTTTGAAGAGGTAGGTGCCAATCCATGAATTGTGTATTAGTAGTATGAGATGAAATAATACAAAAATGGAAAGTACTTCAAAAATTTTAGAGCATTTTAACATTCCCATGGCATTCAAGGGCTTAACACATTGAACTGTTTTCTTGAAGAGGGTGTAGACCATTTCTAACGTGATTGATTTGACATGCTTATTTGCGTATGGCTTGAGCTATACAGACCAGCACAGTAGGACTGTGTATCTACCTGTGATGGCTGGATAAAAAAAATTAAAAAGAGCCCTACCCACAGAAAGTTTGAAAAACACTGTGTTAGTGAAGCTAGTGGGTCTGTCTGAAATTTTTCTTAGTCCAGGCCTGTCCGGCATGCAGCCATAGCCCATACCACTGAGAACAGCATTCTGAGGTTCTTGGTATTAGGGAAAGGCATCATTAAATCCTTATACAAATGACAAGACATTTTTACAAACTGTGAGATATTCAACCTATGACTCCCTTTTGAAGGATGACATAAAGGATGATCTGTTCTCTCTGACTTATTTGGTAATCACAAAGTAAAGTGAACACTACCAGGACTCAGGTATTTATCACAAAAGCTAAACAGCCTAGTGACATTTTTGTTCCCTATTATTCATATCAATTCTTTTTTTTTTTTTTATAAACACACATCCACACACCAGTGCACATAAGAGAGAGCATGAGAGAGAGAGAGTGCATGGAGGGGAGGGGCAGAGGAAGAGGGAGAAAGAGAGAATCCCAAGCATGTTGCATGCTCAGCAGAGCTTGCCACAGATCTCAATCTCAGGACCCTGAGATCATGACCTAAGCCAAAATCAAGAGTTAGATGCTTAACCAACTGAGCCACCCAGGCACTCCCATATCATTTCTACAGGGCTTAATTTCCCTTTGTGAATACTGACCCAGCCTGGGGGAAAAGTTGAGCTGTTATCTCCAGCTCAGTACCTTTTTGAGGTAAAACTCTAAAGTGAGGTTTGCCTACCCCACCTTCTCATCACTCTTTTCTCTTTTGTCTTCTGACCTTCTGGCGTCCAACACCCAGGACAATCATGCTGCCGCCCAGTTCCCAACTATTCCACAGGCCCAGGCTCCCAAGACAGAACAGGAAACTTCTGCTGTGCCCTCAGCCCCACCCATCCCACTCTTGAGCGTCTATCAGACACTGATGAGTCTGAATCTAAAATGGTGGCTGTATAAATCATTGCTTTCAGAGAGGTATTAACCTAGCAGTGAGCTGAAAGTCACGGAAGTACAGGTACTTTCTTGAAAAAAAAGAAAAAGACATATTTGTAAAAGACAATCAAATATGAAGCAAAGGTTTCCTCTTTTTTTTTTTTTTTTTGGTCTAGTTAAAGTTTGTATACCATATACCTTTGTGGATTATTACTGTCCCAATTGCTTTTCTATCCACAACTCACAGGAAGTATGTAAGAAATAAGTTCTTAGGTAAGAAACAAGTACATTTATACCCAGGAAGAAAACGTAATGAGTAGCTAGTTCTCCACCATCATTTTACTAAGTAGAAAAATGAGACCCTAAAAAGTGAAATGATTTGGATGCTTTCATACAAACAAATGCATTATTGTTGATAATGAAACAATTTCATATTTAGAGGAATACAAATTTATGAATTTTATTTAAGTAATTCCATTTTGAACAAATAAAATATCTGGTCAGAGCAATGTGGTACCCATTCATTTAAGACTCATTAATTTTGAGTCATTTTTTAAAATATTTTATTTATTTATTCATGAGAGACACAGAGAGGCAGAGACTATAGGCAGAGGGAGAAGCAGGCTTCCTGTGGGGGGCCTAGTGTGGGACTTGATCCCAGGACCCGGGGTTCACGACCTGAACCAAAAGCAGATGCTCAACCACTGAGCCACTCAGGGGCCCCTTGAGTCATTTTGAAAGTATCTGGTCCCCATGTTATTTAAAGTTGGTTTCAATATTTGCAGGCATTATTTCCTTCATATTGAAAACCTTCTTTTTAAAGGATGTCATTCTAAGGTACAATTCTAACTTCATGTGTGCTTCTCTGTACATGTTTGTACACAATCTGTCACATCTGTTGAATCTTGGGTAGATACCTTTTGAATCAACAAATAAAAGTGAAAGTTTTTAAGAGAATGTTTAATGAATAGAGTGGGCTAATATAAGCTTAGGAGAAATAAATGTCTTTACAAGTAGCATTGAGTAGAAACAAAGTAGAACATGGATTTCTAAAATAGTTTTGATTTGAAATTTTACTCTGGTAAGAAATAAAGTGAGGGATCTTAACCAGAAGAGTCATGACTTATAACTGCATGGGGACCTTAAGTAGAATCATTTGTCTCCTTATGTTGAACTACAGAGTGAGGACAGTTCGAGGACTCCTGCTTGACCAGTTCATTCAGCAAAATTTAATGGATTTTGTTCTGTGCTTAGATAGTTTAGCAATCATGTCTGTTATGGGACTAATTTATGTCAAGCATGTCAAAAGCATTCTGAAAGATGCAATGAATTCACTGTGGCATCAATCCCTTTTAGCTTATTTTTTAGGTATGTGCTCAAGTGGAGAAAATTATTGTACATATCAGTGTGATATTTTTGAGAAAAATATATGATTCTCTATAGCTTTACATTTAAATCTCTTCTAATTTTTAAAATCTTCATCTCTGTAATTCAAATTATTTCCCCTTGTTACTTAGTAGAAAGTAATTTATATAGAGATAATCCTGTTTTCATTGGAAATAAATTTTGAAAGCTATTCAAAACCATTATGGGAAGTGTGTGTGTGTGTGTGTGTGTGTGAGAGAGAGAGAGAGAACTTGCAAAATTCCATTGCCTAGCCTATTGCATGAATAAATAGTGGAGTCGCAAGTATTTAGAGATGTAATTAATGTAGATGTACGAAGATCAGTTAAAGCACTATTTTAGAAATAAGATGGACCTTTGGGCTTGTCTAATCCAACCCATCCATTTATAGGTGGGAAAATTAAGGTTCATAGTACATTCTGCATATGAATTGCTCAAGTCTGCAAAATGAGCTTGAAACAAATTAGACTGCAGACTTTTTGATCCTCAATCTAGAAAACTTTCAACCATAGCATAAACCAAATAGGGACCTTGGACTTCAATTCTAACTTCATGTGTGCTTCTCTGTACATGTTTCTGTAGCTATTCTCTCCTCCTTGTGAACTCCTGTAGTAGATGAGTTTTGCGTTTTATTTTTTTATAAGCTCAGGGAAAGAACATAGTATGGTGGGGAGGAAAGGAGACTGACGGAGTCCTCTCCACACCAACTTCAAAGGGTGTGGTAACAAGTTACTCAACTTCTCTGGTTGCGCTTCCACCATGTAAAAATGGAGCGATGTGTGCTTTGTGTGATTATAAGATTAAAGTAGTATGTTTTAAATTACCAAGCATCTTATCTGGCAGACAATAAGAATAATGTGATGTTTCTTCCCCCTTCCACTTTTTTCAGATATATGTTTCACCACAATCTTCCCTGTACAATTTTCCTGAGAGCGATACAATATCTTGTTATCTTTTTTCTGTCAATGCTTATGAACATGCTGGACACGGGCAGCCCAGGTGGCTCAGCAGTTTAGCGCTGCCTCAAGCCCAGGGCCTGATCCTGGAGTCCTGGGATCGAGTCCCACGTCCAGCTCCCTGTATGGAGCCTGCTTCTCCCTCTGCCTGTGTCTCTGCCTCTCTCTGTGTGTCTATCATGAATAAATAAAATATTTTAAAAAGAGAAAATGCTGGACATAGTTGATGCTTGAATTACATTCACTGATTTGAATTGGATTCATAAAAGTACTTTGAATAAGTGATTCTAGTTTAATTTGCAATTGAGATAACTTGAGATTTTGGGTCAAGAGAATCAATGTGAACCTGTCTCACATTGATTCTAACTTTCAAACTTCACGATCATACGTGCATTATTTTACCTATTTCAGTTAGATGAACCAGAATATGTGAATGCACATGTACTGTAAAATGCTATACAAATAAGTAATTTTATTACTGACAGTTTATCCTCTCATTTAAAAGTTAAGATTTGCATTCAGCACCGTTCAGTACCATTTGTTAAGAGGACACTTAGCCATGTTCTGACAGTGGGAATTGCTTGAAAATCAGCTTTAGAGAATAAAACAAAAACAAGGAGAATAACTGTTCTTATGGCTTTGTAAATGGGGTAGAGAAGTGACTATAAATTTATTTCATCAATGCTTTCCACTTGGAATTTACATTATTTTGTAATGTTTGATTACATATTTATTTAGAATATTGGGCTATTTGCTCCTGCTTCAGTCTCAAGATTAAGCCTGATGAGTTCATTCTTACCTAGATGATTAAAGTTCATTCTTACACTGATTGATTAAAGGCCAAATCTAGCAGCACACCCTGGACCACTACCTGCCTCCTCACCAACCTCCTTCCTGTTTGTTTATTTCCATTCCATTTCCAGTATTTCCTGGAAACTGCTCCACTGGTCATAGCCTGCCCTGAAGCTTTCTCCTCAAGTCTGTGTCTGACCTCAGAAAAGAAACTCAAGTATAAAAACAAGAGACATAATCTTCCTGTGGCTTGGGTTTGACCAAGTGCTTGTAGGGTCAAAATTCAGGTGGGTTTGAAGTCTGATCATCCAAATTAGTGGTCTAGAAACCGGGAGGTCATTGCAGGATCTCAGCAGTTGCAGGGAAGGGGAGAGGCAGGGAAGAGTAGAAGCAGAGTTGATCATTCAGACAATTTTCCTGACTGGTATTCTTACTTGACACTGGTGAGGAGAGGAGGAACAACAGTCAACTCTCCTTGGAGATCCCTTTCTAAGTTTAGTTTGTATTTTGTCTGTGTTCCAGACCTACAGGAATTGGATCAAATGTAAGATCCTTAACATTCATAGGTGTAAACTTAATTTTCTTCTTCCTTTAATCTTTTTTCTCCCAAGAAGAAATGTCCTTTGACTCTGTCAGTTTCTGTCTGCTCTTTGGGTGTTTTCCTGTAGGACCTCGAACAGACTGCACCTCCACCCTCACACTGAGCATTCATACCCTTATCTTCTAGTCACTGGAATGAACACTGGGTGTCACATGCAATTGATGAATCACCAAATCCTACGTCTGAAACTAATATTACACTATATGTTAATTAAATTGAATTTAAGTAAAAAAAATTTTAAAAGAAGAGAAAATAAGGCAAACCACCATACCAAGGGAAATATGTCCCAACTATTAGAGGGTTTATATTAAAAAAAAAAAAATCAGTGTGGCCAATTCTTAACCCAAAAGGATAAATCTAGGAGAAAAAGCAAAAACAAAAACAGGAGCTAGTTTTGTGGAGAATGGGAGCTTCCTGCTGTCCTTCAAATCAATCTTCCTCTGAAGCATTTGCTGGTTTAGATATAAAACCAGCTTTATGAGAAAACAAGCATTTTAGCACTTAGATGATCTAAGCACAGATGTTTAATTCATTTTATTTGAGAAACCATTCCTGCCTCTCATAGTATACACAAAGAAAAGAATAAACTATCAAGCACACTCATTTACATAATCTGTTCAGTTTAAAATGATAATTAGTTAGTCCCAGGCTAGAATGTACAACTCAGCAGGCAAAAGTAATTTTAAAATCATTAGACTTATATATCACGGTCAAGAGGTCAGCACGCTAGAAATTCATTATGCAATAAGGAAAAGCACTTCCAGTTCCTACATCTTTGTCCTGTGCCCTTCTTCAGAAGAGTAAATTAAAAAAATACTGTTGGAAAAAGAATCCATTTCTACAATTACTTTTGGAAAAAAAGTAATATTGGTGACCCAGTGATTCTGGTTTTAAGTGCAGACCTTGTTCAACTTCAATTCATTTAAGGTCCTGGTAAGGATAAAACTCCAAAAACGATCATCAAAAGCATTTATTATAAGCCAATCTATGACTGGATAGGATTTGTTCCCTATCTTACCTCAAATTCTTAGATCACCTATTTTACACTTAAAGAGCATTCAGACAAGGTATACAGAGCGATGGGGAAGACTCCTGAGGTTTACTTTCCAGTAGAAACTCTGTTTCCAGCCCCAGATGATTATAATACAAATTCTTGTCTTTAGTTCCAGTAAAGTCTGAGTCTATACATTTTATAAATCCAAAGTTAAATCTTTTCCCTCTAGTCTATCAAGTTCAGTGAATGGGCAGTATAGAATTTCCTCTCAGCCAATTTATAGAGGCTCTTCCTCCTGGAACATTCTTCAGCAACTGAGTGAAGTTTTTTACTGAGAGTTCTCACTGGCATCCATTTATGTGGCCCATGTGAAACCATTACTATGCTGACCATGTTACAGTGGAGAGTAGCGTACGCTGCTATTCCAAACGGTTGCTATGAATAGAAAACACTTGACCGGGCAACACCAAACTAAGATGTTTTAGCAGCCCACACTGGCAGTTGCTTTTGTAATTCAGAAACTATATCAGTGGTTCTGTGATATAAACTCATGTGTTTTTTTTTTTGTTTTTGTTTTTTATCTTTCCAGATAATAACTTTATCTGCTTGCTCCTTAAGGAAGTGATGGCTGAGTAGGTATAGCTGGCAAGTCACTGTCTCTGAGTTCTGCCCATAAGTATCATGTGATGGGGCACCATAGGATAACAAGAAGGAAAGCTGGACAGCTCTGAGACCTCTTACAAATTCTCACTCTTGGTTGTTTTGGACATGTTAATTTCTCCCCCTTTCCTCCTCTGTCATTCTTCTCACTTTTTTTTTTTTGTCATTTAAATATGGCTTTACTCCATCTTATTTTTTATGCTATATTCATATTTTTTATTTTTAAATTCCTACCATTGGTTTTTAAACCCATCTAATTTTATATTTATTTTTTCATTTTAATTTTGCAATAGATTTATTTTCTGGTCCTTTAAATTCTTCTTTAAATTATATGATAGATTTTGTTTTTACTACTTTTATTTATTTTAGGATTTTTAAAAAAGATTTTATTTATTTATTCATGAGAGACACAGATAAAGAGGCAGAGACACAGGCAGAGGGAGAAGCAGACTCCCTGTGGGGAGCCCAATGTGGGACTTGATCCCAGGACCTGGGATCACAACCTGAGCTGAAGACAGACACTCAACCACTGAGCTACCCAGGTGCCCCTATTTACTTTAGTTTTAATTACTTTTTAATTCACATCTCCTCACCTCTCATAACATTCACATTCTGTTCTTACAGTTTTCCTTAAGTTTGATTGCTCTTCTGGCTGATCTTTAAGAAACATATATAGAAAGATGGTACTGGTTTGAGAAAGTCCAGTCCAACAATACATAGCCAGGGGGCTTTCTCCTAGACCTTTAGCAGCTACCATATGCTGCCCGGTATTGGAAACCATACCTGAGCTATTCTCTTCCTCAGGGTATCTCCCCACTAGGCTCCACCTAATGACACAGGAAGCACACAAGACAACCTTCCAACAAGGACTAATTATCCCTGCACATAGCATACAGGGTAGCAAACAGGTAGCATAGTTTGACTTGTGACTATGCTTCCTTCTTATATAGTCTAGACTTGATATGAGGGGATGTATGTTTCCTAATATTAAGGTTACTTTTCACTTCTATAATCTTAGTTTTTAAAACTGTTCTAAGAGTTGTGATCCTCTAAAATATATTGTTCATTATTCAATTCTAAGTGCAGCCAGAAACACAAAGATTAAAAAAAAAAAAAAAAAAAAAAAGGCAAGTCTTCCTCAGAGACATGCCTTCTTTTTGCTCTTTACCACCCTTTTCTGCCAGGACAGGTTTTGCTAAAGAATCAGATACAATTGTAGCTCCAGGGAAGCTGTGTAAGGAGAATAGTCAAGTTTCTGGCACCAACCTGTTTCTAGTATATTGACTTCCACATATCTACAGGTCTCCTCCAACCATCCAGGCAGGGTCTCAAGGCACTTCTCTGTGCTTGCTGCCAATAGACAGTGGTGAAAGGAGACTCAAAATAGGCAAAAGCTGTGCTCCTGTGGGAAGAACCCCATTTTTCCAGGACTTATACTCTTTCTCCTGCACTGGATATCAGAGCCTAAGGAGAAGGATGCTCATAGTACTTCTAGAACATAGATTTAGTTCCCATGTTTTGGGAAACATGACAAGACTGAGGCAAGGCTTTTTCAGTCTTCTGTTTGTTTCTCATAAGAGAGCAGGATACTGTGAACCTTCAGGCTCCAGGACATGATGACCATTCCCTTGACTTTCCACATCTCTTTCCTTGGGATTGATGTTGAGTCTCCTTTCAGGATACCACCATGGATCAGTTCTCATTCTGTGAAGGGTCTTGGCTCATTATTGTCTAAGTTGGCTGATTCATTGTCTTACATTAACTCGACAAATTACATTGCTTTAATAGTCAAATGATCTTGTTAATTTCTGCCAAAATGAGGGGCTACATGTCAACTGTTCTAAAACTAGAGTTACCACTTTAAATGGAAGCCTCCCATCACATAATTGGATGGTAGCTAAGAAATCCACTGACAAATTAAACAAGTCACCTTAAGTGGATATTTTGCAAATATATAATTTTTAAGGATGCTTCAAGTAAAGTTCAAGATAATATATTTATTCTATTGGCATACAACTGTGAGGTTTATTTTAATGACTTGCTGTAAGTGTTGGATAATAATTGCACTAAATATTTCCTAAGCTATTTTTAGGATTGATGAATATACATGTATAATATATTAAATATTGACAAACTACTCTCCAAAGTGGCTGTAATAATTTATGATATTGCTAGCAGTCTCAGAGTTCCTCATCAACATACATCCTTATCAACATTTGGCATTGTCAAACTTCTTGCCTTTTTTTTTTTTTTTTTAATCTGTGGTGATGATATGGTATTTCATTGTTCTGTTTTACTTTTTTTCTATTTATGGATCAAATATCTTCAGACATTTAGCGTCTATTACATTTTCTCTGCTGTGGGTTGCCTATTCATAGCCTATAGCTAATTTCTATTGTGTTCTATTTTGTTTGCTTTCCACATTTGTGTGGAAATTCTTTTTATGTTTCCCAAAAATGGATCCCTTATTTACTTTATGCTTCAAGTATTTTTACCTAGTTTTTTATTTATCTTTTGATTTTTACCTTGAGGAGTTCTTTGTTATAAAGAGGTGTTTGATTTTTATACAAAAATGTCTCTTATTTTATATGTGATTTTTGCCTTTTAAATCTGATTTGAGATCTTTTACTACCCTGAGGTCTTAGAGTCAGCTTCTTATAATTTTGGTGTTTTAAAGTTTTTCTTCTTGAGTCTTTAGTCCATTTGATGTTTGTTTTGTACGTGATTCAGTGAAGAAATCTCATGCTTTTTTTTTTTTTTTTCAAATGGAAAGTCAATTGTCTCAAGATTCTTTATTAAAGCTTTGTTCTTTTCCTCAACAATTTCTAATATATCATCTAAAATATAATATTGCCTATATGCTTTTTGGTTGTCTAAATCCTCTGTTATGCTAATTCTTGCATGAATACCATTCTGTTCTAATTACTAGAAGTACACAGAATTTCAGTAAGCTTTGAACTCATCATGCAAGTATTCTGTTTTTTGTCTTAAGATTTGCAAGCTTGGACCTTTATGTCCAATTTTTAGAACTGACATATTTTAAATGCTATCATGACCATGGTTTATCTCTTTTTGTGTTCTCAATCATATATAATTTTTTTCTCTTAAAGACTTAGTTTCATGAGACTTGATCCTAAGTATATTTTATTTTGTTAAGATGAATTTTCATATTTTGTAATGTTTATTTGTAGTGTATAAAATGCTATTGATATTTGAGAATTTATCTTATATGTAGCAAATTTGCTAAATTCTTTGTATTTTTCCTGGAAATTCTTAGTATATTCTATTTAGATAATCCTAATTTCTATAAATAACATATTCCAAATCTTTCATTTTATCTTGAGACACTACCTAGAACTTCTGTATAATATCAAATTGTTAAGGTGATAATACTTTATAATTCTAAAATGTCAACATTAAACATGATATTTGCTCTCAGTATATCAGGGTGCTAAGATGGTTTATTTTTAATGCCTTGTTTCCTTTGGTGTAGGGAGCTATAAATATAAAATTATATGAGATTCTCTCTGTATCTTTTATAGTAGTAATTGAATGTTTATTTTTACTTAATCTATTTCTGCATTCTCTCTTTTAAAGATTTATTAATCTTAGAGAGAGAGCACAAGCAGAAAGGGCAGGGTGAGGGGAGGAGAATCTCAAGCAGACTCTGCACCAAGTGCAGAGCCCAATTCAGGGCTCAGTCTCGCTACCCTGAGATCATGACCTGAGCCAAAACTGAGAGTCAGAGGCTTAACTGCCTGCACCACCCAAGTGCTCCTGTTCCTGTATTCTATTACAATAATAGATATCCTAATATTGGGACAAACCTAACCGTCCTTGTCTTTCAATCCTGGCCATATCATTTCTATATGAATAGCCTCAGAGAAGCTACTTAATATCTCTACATTTTAGTTTTTAAAGAGTGCCTACCTTATTTTGTGTGTGTGTATAAATAACTTTTTAAGGAAAATATAAAATCCTGACTTTCATACAAATATGAAATAAACAGGCTCCAAATTAATGAGGGACTCAGCAAATGTCACAACTGATTCAAAGAAGAATTAAAAGTATCACACATATAGGCAATAGGCAATATTGAAATAAATTTACAAAGATAATGCCAATTTGGTCTATCCACTGGCAATAATAAATTGTATTCCACAGCACACAAATATTTGCATTTCTATACTCAACAATTATTTGTATTAAGTTAGTTCTCTATAATTTTCAGAGTTGTGAAATAGCTCAAAGACAATGAAAGACACAGATTGTATATAATCAGATAAACCCAGAGGATGCACTGGATAATCCCTATTTTTTAATCAAAAAATATTTTTTTGTTTCATTTAAAAATCTATCCTAATTTTCCCCAGAGATTGTTTGAATATATATACACACACAAACATACACATACATATACTCTTGTAAAAGTATATGTAAAACATATGTTTTGTATGTAAAAGTACACATATGTATGTTATATGTGAAAGTATATGTAAAAACATAAAATTCACACTGTCATATAGCGGTTACTGTCATTGATATTATTTTATATAGTCAAGTTGGTTTATTTATACATCAGCATTTTTATATCTATATGCTTAAGTAAATTGGGCTATAATTTTCTATGGACTAGAGCAATCATTTAATATCTTAAAGACACGGACTCATGTGGCTGGCTGGCCATGTCTCCCTGTTTGCACTGTCTACTAAAAGGTTAGAGCTCAATTCATAATCCACCTCTAACATATTTAAGACATTATGGAAAGAATTTGGCTTCCTGCCTTTTTCTTACTGTTATCTTTTCCTCACCCCATTTTCTCCATATAATTAATATTTGTTTTGTCTTGATGAATTATGTATATTTATGGAAATTGCTTTGACCAATTAAAAAAATACTTTAAGTGACCATTATTTCTCATTAAATTAAGAAATATAAGTTTAACTAAATCATCAAGTTATTTGACTAAATAGAATTATGAATTCAGTCAAAATTGTAGAACTGGTTATGTGTGCAAAATGTCAAATTCCTGCAATTATTGGAATTGATGAGAATGGTCCAATCCAATATTTTTCCTTTTAGCCTGTAAATGGAAGTTAATTCAGCTTCATGTACATGGCCCTCTGAACGTGACCTTCTATCAGACGCAGACATAACTTGTTGAAATTTTACAAATAAAGCAGTGATATTATGTGGTCTACATTTTTCTTCTCTCTCACAATTTTTCTCCTTAGTTCTTTCTCCCTGTAATGAAAAAGAAAAAAAAAAAAAAAAACAGGATTTAAACTAGCTTTAGCGAGAGATTCGCCTAGGAGAATAATTTGATATGAATATCATTATTAAAATCCCACTGCTTCAAATGGATTTTTAGATTAATATATCTGCAGAGATATAAAATTATCTGATTTATAACTATGCATTATTAGATCTGAAATGTCAGTTATTATCTCCTCAGCTTAATACTTAGATTACCATATAATTTTATGCATCTTTGAGAAAAAAGGTTGAAAAGTAGCATGGATATGAATCTTCTGTCTACTGTTACAGTAGGAAATGTAGTGTCAAGAATAGCTGTGAATATCGCACCCTTATATTGACTTAATTCCAAGCAAGAAGGGACAATGGAGTGAAAATAGCACATATCTTCATAAGTCATTCCTTGTTTATGACTATTCTTTGTTACAGTCTAATTGACTTCCTGAGTTATGACCTTGTATCCATTCTTTAACTTTTAAAGAGTGAACGTATGAAATTAAACCAAGAAAATTTATCCAATTACACTTTCACTTCCTTCAGTGTATCCTATTCAAAATTAACAATGTGCTACATGTTGAGAGAATTGAAAGTTCAACTTTCTCCCATAGTCCTAAACTTGTGAATCTAAAAGCCATTATAATAGTAAAATTGATCTTTTCTTGTGATTTATTAACAAGTTGTTTTAATATAAATAAGGAGGTGAATGGAGCTATAGGAAGATGAACCTAGAGACCTCATCTGAAAAGGCAATGATTGATGTTATTATCGAACCTTACAAAATGGTAGTAAAATTGAATACATGCTTGTTTACCACCCCCTATCCTGCTGCCACCTTGCCCCCCATATTAGAATGGGAAGAGAAAGAATATAGGCTTCAATCCCAGCTCTGTCTCTTGTCACTTTGTAAATTTGGCTCTGTGAATTCACCTTTAGTTTCCTCCTTTATTAAACATGGATATTTACGTCAAACATTTGCTTTAAATTTGTGAGCTTTAAATAAGTCATAGTTGTAAAAAGTCCTCATATAGTATTCATCCATAAGAGGCAACAAATTATACACATTGGGTTTACTATTATTTTGTTCCAATCCACTTCTCTTTTTACTATTAGCAAACTGAAGTATACAGGGGTAAGTTGCCAGCCTCCGGCATAAACATATGAGGTAGATTTTAGAAGAGCTTGATCATTGACTCTCCTACAATGCTGTTTCCACCAAATAGGCTTTTTATCTAAGCAATTATTTAATTGCCTAATGTTTGTTCCTACAGTCTTACAACCATGATTTGCACAAAGTAGGCATTTGATAAATGCCTGTGAAATTCAAATATATGGATAGCAGGTTCATATTTCTCTTGTTGATTTTTCATCCACACTGTGTAAGGGGAAAGCCGAAATATCTGTCAGGAATTAGTTATTTGCCATATCCATCTCCATGATTTTGAGGCAAATGTGTGAGACATTATTTGATACATGCCCTCTACAGTTGAATTTGACTAGCTCTATGTTGTAAAATAGTGCAGTTGAGGAAACACTTCTAGAAATTTTTCTAATGATGGAAGTATTATTTGCCCTTACCTATCAGAAAGCAGACTTCAGGGTTGTCTGCTTTGAAGTTATCAATACCTCTGTCCTAGCAAGGCTTCTATTAGGATCTAGATGCCATATTGTGGCCATTTTGATGTTGATTTCTTTATCACAGATGGGCTTCCCACAATAGCCTTCTCTGGCAGTCTCAGCAGTGGGTATCAATCAGCTCCTTCCTGGTTTGAACTGTGCTTTCAAGGGTAAATGCTTGCCTTGCCAATTTTATTGTGGTTGTTACTCTCTTTGGATGTTGGCCAATGTTTTGCATTTTGAATTTCATGTGGATGCTTTTTAAGTTGTGAATTCCCAATTCTTTTTCTCAAATTGCTGCATATGCCCTTACATATGCATGGTACTTTATGCATTTTAGTACTGTCTTAAAGACATGGTATCATTGTTGTCTTAAAAATGTAGAATGAGAATTCTATTAATACATCTCATTAGCAAGAGAGAAACAGATCTACAGTTTGAGGAAGTTGCTGTGTATCAGAGTTGTTAGAGCAGAGCTGGAGGTAGATACCAGGTCTGCTGCTCAGTTTCCTGTGCTTTCACCCAGTGCTCCAAATTGGGAGTTTTTATTAATGTTGTACTACAGCAGACTGGAACCAAGCATTACAGATGAAATGGTCTAGAATATAAGGTCTAAGGAGATTTGGGATAGCTCCTTTTCAAACTGTTACCCTCATCTCTCCACGAACATGCACTCAAGTTTTCTTCAATATGAGTGACATTGTCAAAAATTTTGGATCTAGAGTTTTGCACATGATTAGCCACTGAACAGATTATAATTAGTGCCATTTATAGACTATTCCTTATAGATATGGAAGCCTCCAAAGAATAGGCAACAGCTCTTAGTTCTGGTGAATTCATTCTCTAGTTGGAGATAAAACAGTTTCAAACACAAATTCAGCCATGAAATAAAAATATATATTTTTAAACATTTATTTGAGAGAGCAAGAGAGAGAAAGCATGAGCCTGGGGGAGGGGCAGAGGGAGAGGAAGAAGCAGACTCCCTGCTGATGGGAGCCCATCCTGGAGCTAGATCACAGGTCCCTGAGATCATGACCTGGGCTGAAGTCCGACACTTTACCTACTGAGCCAGCCAGGTGCCCCCAAATAAAAATACTTTATCAAGGAAGCAATATACTTTACAATTCAAGTACACACATACATGTACATATACATATATGGATGGGCTTGGCCAGTTGTTCATATCCCCAGTGACTACACATGCTGTCTCCTCTGAATTTAGCTTTCTTCCCTGACTTACTTAGTTCCTACTGAATTTCTGTCCAGGCAAGTCTTTTTTGATCTCAGATTAGACCAACCCTTCCCATACCCATTTTAAGTTGCTATATTTTCAGTGGCCACACTTAACATAGCTTCTCTTTTACATTTATTTGCATGATTATTTGACAAGTGTCGTCTTTCTCCACGTGATTCAAAGCTCTGGGAGGTTAGGTACAAGCGTATCTTTTTGATACGCTTGTAATACAGTGTTTTTTGGTGTTGTTCACAAAGCATAGAATCAGTACTTGCTGAAGTAATTAATGAATCTTTGTTGCCAAGCTACATTTTCCTGGAAGGACAAGCAGTGAAGGGGTACTGAATGTGCTCCACAGTTAGCAGGGAAGTAAGGTTTTGTAACCTTGGCATTATTGACATTTGAAGCTAGATCATTTTTTGTGTGCTATCCTGTGTCCAGTAAGATGCTTAGCATCATTCCTGGGATCTAGCCACTAGAGATCAGTAGCATTTCCCTCACTGCTCCCCCCCCGCCCCCCCGCACCATCTCTCAGCCCCCTCCCCCCAACCAGTCTTGACAACCATAAATGTCTCCAGATGTAGCCAAATGTCCCCTAGGGGCAAATTCCTCCCTGGTTGACAACCATTGCTTTAAAGTAATAATTACAGCCTATTTCCCCCATTTTCACAGCATGAATTGTCTAGTTTATCAAAATTAACCTACTTATAGTCTTGTAAATCCACCTTGTACCATCCTTAGGCCATTGTTTAAAGTATTTTTGTTCATTTCTCTTTCTTTTAACCTCTTCCTCATGGGCTTCAATCCCTCAAATCCTTTCTATAGAGCCTGGTTATAGTTTCTATCTGTTTCGTGAAGCTTTTGCCTATCAGTCAGAATCCTAGTGGGAAACAGAAGACCCACTCAAAAAAATAAAAATTAAAAAAATAATAAATTTATAAATGGACTATTATATACAAAGGTCAGCAAAGTATAGCCAAGAAAAAAAAAATACATACACACACACGCACACACACACACACACACAAAAATATATGGTATCCCATAGTTAAGATCCTAAGACCTGACAAGGTAGAGAGCTAGAATGGTAAACAAAACCAGGAAGAAAGGGCACCATGTATGACAGGCTCTGTGATTCTCAGTAGAGTGTCCTAGGCAAAACGACCCTTTGAAGAGGAAGTCAGGGAAATAAATAGTCTGATATCACTCTTTTTCACATCAATCCCTTTCATGGTTTCCCATTGACTGAATCCTACAGAAAATTAGAATAAGAAGGTGTTGATATAGCTCCTATAGATCAAACTGTTGTAGAGATCCAGTGCAGAAAATAAGAACGTGAAGCGGGAGACACAAATGGAAGACCATTCAGCTCTCCTTTTCTCTCTATCTTTGTAAACAAAACAATAGTCTTGAGAATTTATAACGTATAATTCATATTATTCCTGTGAAATTAACTTGTATGCTAGACAATAGCTCTTTCTTAATTGCCTTGATTTGTTTTTAAAAACAAATCCTCCCTTGTTTATGTGTTAGCGCACAATGAAAGTGAATCTGAACATCTTTAAAAGCAGGGACTGTGTTTTAGTATGTTCTCTTGGACATAGTTGGTTATTAGAGATGAGTTATAAAACTGTAATATCGTTTACATTAGTTTTGATTTCTAAGTGGGGAAAACATGACAAGTACAAACATCTCTTGCTTGTTCTATTCTGATCTCGACCAACCTCCTAAAGCAAAATGTCCCCTTCTTTCTTGTCACTTCTTTTTCTTCCCATATGCTTTTCTTTTCATTTTATTTACATTCCAGGAGGTTAACATACAGTGTAATATTAGTATCAGGTGTACAATATAGTGACTAAACACTTGCATACAACACTCAGTGCTCACCACCACAAGTGCCCTCCTTAATCTCCATCACCTGTTTCACCCATCTCCATCCCACCTCCCCTCTGGTGACCACCAGTTTGTTCTCTATAGTTAAGAGCCTGTTTCTGGGTTTGCCCCTCCTGCCCCTGCCAACTTTGATCATTTGTTTTGTTTCTTAGGTTCCACGTGAGTGAAATCATATGGTATTTGTCTTTCTCTGACTGATTTATGTTGCTTAGCATAATACTCTAGCTCCATCCACATCATTGGTTGGAGCTAGATGGTTGTTGCCCATCTAGCAGTGGTTGTTACCTCTTATTTACCCTTTAACCCCACAATAATTAGTATGGCACTTTCTTCATGGCACTGAATTTGGTCTGATATCAGTCTGTATCAGTAGACCTGCTATTTTGTTTTCCTATCCAAGCTCCCTGCATTATTTGACAATGATGACATTGTCTTTTCCTCAAAACTGTCTTTTACTAGTTTCTATGACAATTTTATATTCCTCCTAACTCTCTGACCATTTCTTTTTCTTTTTTTTTAAATATTTTATTTATTTATTCATGAGAAACACAGAGAAAGAGAGGCAGACACAGGCAGAGGGAGAAGCAGGCTCCATATGGGGAACCCGACGTGGGACTCGATCCCGAGTCTCCAGGATCACACCCTGGGCTGAAGGTGGTGCTAAACTGCTGAGCCACCTGGGATGCCCCAGACCATTTCTTTTTCTATTTTGTCCCATTTTTTTTTCTCTATGAACTCTATAAATGGTAGTGTTCTCTATAATCATTTCTTTTTTTTTTTGCCAAATATTCTTTGTAGGTAATACTATGTATACTCATTGATTTAAATTATACCTACATATGCACAAGTTCTCAGTCTGTGTTTTCAAGCATCATCATGTGATATCACAGAGGACCTCAAACTAATTTTTTCCAAAGTTAGGGTTAGTCTTTCTTCTTTCCCAAAGTAGTCTTTCCTGGTTTCTCTGTATCAAATGATAACAATGCTATCTACCTCAGAATCATCAGAAACCTCCGAATAATCCTAATACCCTAGCCAGCTTCCCTTTCTAATTATCCATAGTTAATCCTTTATAAATCTATGTAATTTATTTTCTAAATAACTTTCAAATCTGTTTGCTGTATCTCATCCTTCATGTGATGTGTTTTAGATGAAATCCTGAGTCTCTGTGGATTATCTAATATCAGAATCTCCTCTCTTTTGTGTGTTCTAAGTAAGAACTGGCTGGAATCTGTCCTGTCCTTCCTAGCACAGAGATTTGAAGTAGTTTTCAAAACATCAAGAGTATTAACAAGTTAGTCAAAAGCAGTGAGAAAATGTCAAATAGCACCACGTTAGAACACAAAAGGTGAGTGGCTGGAGAGACAGAATGCATGAAGTCCAAAGAGAAATAAACAAGATGATAAACCAAGGAGAGAGCCAAGAGTCAAGAACAAGAGGGAGACTTGTATAAAATGAGAGATAGATGATTAGCAGGATTAACATTCAAAATATTTAAAAATCTATGTATTTGGCACCCACCCACCAAGAAGGATGCTGACTATAGACTTAAAGCAAGATCCTGTAGATTTAGAAATCTTGAGATGCCCCAAGAGAGACTGATATGAGTGGAACAGCAAGTGGAAGGCTCTTCTGGGGCTCAAGGTAGTGGTTTTCTGCCATCTGGAATGGAATTAGTAAAGCTTAACTATAATTTGGCTGTATGTCAGCCCTGGGAGAAAATGAAGGATGAATAGGTAAAATATCAATGGAGTGACTGCATCCCATAATGAACTACCAGGTCTCTGCATATGCTGTGCTTAATAAAAATTATATGGTTGAGATAGACTATAACTTGCTAATTAATGTTTATCTCCTAGTGGTACCTCACTCCCATTCACTCTCCTCATTGCCACTTGTGTGTTTTGGAATAGATGTGCTATCATGGCACTCTGTTGCTTAAACTTTTCTAGAGCCCTCTAGGTTTTCAGTGATTTTGCTTTCACTAATCACATTTGTGTAAGCTCCTACTTTTTCTCAACTTGCACTTTACAGTTAATACTGCACAGTGATGAATTCTTCAAGTATCATGCTTGCACGTTTTGTTTTGCTCCTTTGCCTTCATTCTTCCTGCTTCCTAGAACATCCCACAGGTGCCACGTAGAAAACTACTTGTCCTTCAAGACGCTAAACTGTCCTCTAAACCTAATAAGGTTTCTCTGACTCCTCCATCCTTCACTTGTAAATGAATTTATGTGCCTTCTTTTCTTTAACCACAAAAAAATAAGTGAATGAATATATGCCCTCTCATGTGTTCCTTTTTGTAAGAACCCTCAGAATTTGCCATGATGTTAAACTGCCTTGTTTCTGCCTCCTACATTAGACACTCAGTTTCTGTTCAAGGTCAGGGTCCTGATGATACTCATCTTTAAATCTCTAGCTTTGAGCATGGTGTGTGATGCTTAAAAGGTAGTAAGGTGGTGAACAAATGAGTGAATAAATGTTCTTCAAAGCTAAACTAAAGGTGAATGCCAGTTGTGGAATAAAAATGTAATTGAATACTCAGCTTGGAATCACATAGAAAATATCCAACTTTACTAAACTGTTCAAGCAATTTGAGTAAAAAAAAAATTAGTGACCCAAATAGTCTATTGGGGTGTGTGTGTGTGTGTGTGTGTGTGTGTGTGTACGTACATGTTTGTTCGTATTTTGTACCTACTGCTTTTTGTTTTATTTGTTGGTGTTTTACTGAATTATCTGTTAATTTAACTGGGTAGATGGAATTGGGCAATTACTTCAGGCATGTCAGTAGTACATGTTAGCAAAATTATTGTTTCCCTATGTAATATAAAATAGGAGCTCCATCTTTTAAGACCTGGGGATAACATGGACAGGGTGAATTCATATATGTAGAGTACAATGAGTTTTCCATAATGATGTACATTATTTAGGTATAAAAACAGTTGATAAAAGCCCACTGTGCTGGAGAACACAACACCATAAAGACAGTCGGGCTTACTTTAGAAGAAATACAAAAGCATATTTAAATTAATGATGATTTAACAAGATATTCTTTGGAAATACTTTATGAATTGCAATATTTTCTATGTTTGACATATTGCTCACATGCTAGTCCAAATAACTGGTGATTTCTAATGAAACGGAACTAAGGGCCTTTGGCATCAAGTGCTAGAATACAAATGCAAGGATTGTAGCATTTGTTGTTTTTGCATAATCCTGTGACATGCTGAATACAAATTTAGTAACTCTCATGATTTTGGATGCTACCAGTTCCTTTTCAGTTATATCATCATATAATGCAGAAAGAGAAACCCTTGTTTTGTAGAAGAACCTCCCACTTTTGCTTACAAACTGAGTTTCTTACCATCTCTGACTTCATTTGTAATTTGTTTTCTTGAACAAATGATTTCTTGATCTAACATTGGCATATAATAATAGGACTCTTTGTCCTCTTCTCAATTCTGTACAGTATTTTCATCACATTTAACACTTGAAATATAAATGAGATGTGGGAAAATACTTTAAAGATTCATTATTTATGAGCCTTATGGTGACAGAATTTTTCTCCATTCCAATTCTTCTAACGTAGGACCACCCTAATTGTTAACTGAGTGCACTGCCTTTATTGTGTTACTGTTCTGCCTATCACATGGCTCCCAAATGCTGCTATATCATAATCCAGATGCTCCATAATTTGCCCATCCTCTACCCAGCTATACTGACCATGTCTTCCATGGATCCACTTTTCACTGCAATTAGTGATGTGCTTACAGAGTTCTTTGCTTATTCATTGTTCTTTGTCCATGCTCCTTGACATCCTCAGCTAAGTGAATGTGGTCTATTGCTGCCTGCAGCAACCATTCCAAATCTAACCTAACCTTCACAGTCAAAACATTAGATACCAAGACTTCCACACAGACTTATTTAATGATTGTGTTATCCAAAGATTTCTAAATATTTACATGTACAAAAAGAACACCATACAGTCTACCATTTAAGAGTCTAAATGCTTCATGTATGAATTCTGTCGTCAAATTTCTCAGGAGCAAAGGATCACATTTTATACTTTTAAAATGTTTCTCATAGTACCAGTTGTAAATGCATAGTAGAAACAGGCAAAGTAGAATTATAAAGTTTCCTTATGAATTTAGCTTTCCTAATTTTGCCCACTCTGAGCATCAGTATCTTGGCTGTGTATATCTTGCAATATGTGGCCAATTCATTCTGAGTGACAAGTTAACTCATATTTATATCCTACCTTACAGTTTTTAAAAGAAGTTTCATATATAGTATCTCATTTTATCTTAACAACTGAGCATACTAAACAGATATTTCATTAATAATAGTGATTACTGTTTTCAATAAAAACTGATCTCATGAAATATCAAAATAACATGACTAATATATTACTTTAATAATATGTACTCTGGTATAAATGTAAGCTTTATATTTAAATAAATTATTCATATTATATATTATTTAATAAAAAGTGTAGCATAGGGAATAATTTAAAAATTTCCATACTAACCATGATAATGGTTATTATAAATGGTGAATTATTGCATGCCTGCTTTGTTTATGCACTCCACTAACTACTTTATTATATCTTATACTCACAACAGTCCCAAAAGATAGTATTCTTACTATGTCATCTATAAAGAAATTGAGGTTCAGACAACTTGGTTTGTCTGAGGACACATAATTACTTGGCCAATGAAAATTTCAAGCCCAGATATCATTGGTTCCAAAATCTTCCCTCTTTCCCTGGATTAAGCTCCATCTCTCAATCTCCCTTTAAAGATAAGTAACATCAAAAAAATCCCAGCACAGACAGATTTTGAATTTCAACCAGTTTTACTTCCATTATATTGCAATTGCCTTCAAATCTATGCTAATCTGTTATTTTAAACTCCTTTAGTACATATCATAATTATGACATCTAATAAATGTTAACCTTTTGATGGAAGTAATTTCAAACCTACATGAACATTATCCAATTAATTATTCAAAGACACTGTTGGATAATAATTGTGAAACTAATTATTATAGATCAAACTGGTCACAAAATGGATTTTCTTTTCCATTATGCCAACAAAACTCTGCAAATCTAATCCATTGTCTTTCATTCTGTGAAACTACTTAAGTAGATGAAAAGTATTAAAAGAGAATAAACTTTGAGAACACTGTGATCAAATGATCAATTTAGCTTCAACTGAATTGTGAATGTTTTACCTACCATGTGTGTTCAGATCTATTAAAAATGCTGATGTGATTCAAACACATTTTCTCTCCCTCCACCTATCCTACATGCTGCCTGTGTGAGTCTATCAGAAAAATGCCATTTTCTGAGATAATCAGGAGTTGTGTTTAGCCTGTATCTGGGCTCTGATTTCAACTTGACCAAGTTTGAATAGAAAGGTCAATGTAGCTTCTTCATTTTTTTACTTCAGAGACAGATTGTAGACTGAGGAAACTAAATAAATATTTTACTAAAATCTAGATTTTTGCTATTTGAAGCATGGTCCTCAGACCAGCAACATAGCACCCTCTGAGAGTTTGTTGGCAATGAAAATAAGGCAACTAGTTAAACACCTCCAAAACAAAATACTGAGTATATAAAAATAACTTTAAGTAAAAACCCTTCATTTACTCTTACTACTCAATTAACTGCTATTGAATTCTTGGAAGTTTGTATATGCAAAATAAGGGTTGCTCATTACACTTTTTTATGCCTTCTCTTTTATTCCATGCCATAAATTCACTTAGCTTTTATGTGGACCAAAATCAACTGTAACATTAACATAATCTCAGGATCCATTATTCACTGAGGTGGTCATGCAAATAAAGCCAGAATATCCTTTAAAAACAATATGGACATCCATTGGAAACTTATATTTTAAAATTTGTTGTATAACTTGTGAACAACCTAAAAGGTTTACAGACTCTATTTTTTGAGAAATATTCCCTGTATGATTGCAGCATTACAGTTATTTGAAGGTGTTTTTTTTATTTTTATTTTTTAGAATGGATTCATCTTTGAAAGGGGTAAATAGAATTCACAAACTCTCTGGAATAGATCATTCTTTCATATATGCAATCATCATGAAAAACCCAAGACACTTGCATCAATCCTTCCTTTTTTCATTTCTTTTCCTCTTTCCCTACTTCCATAAAAATGCATTAGATGAAAAAAATGCATTAGATATATTGTTAAACAACAGGTATTGTGCTAGGCCCTAGGGATACAAAATAAGGAAGATATGCATTCTGTCTTTATGCATGAAAGAGTCATTAACCAAACATTTGCCATGCTATACAATAAATATAGCAAGTGCACTAAAGAGATGGATGCATTTTAACAGTTTCCCCCAAGGTAAATATATCATTCAAGATGATGTAGTTTATGCTGAAAATGTTCCTCTAATTTCATTGAGTTAAAAGAGCAAAACTTCATTTTTTTGTCCACATTCTTATCAATTTTTGGTTGGTAGAAAGTTGTACTTCATGTAATCCTCATTAAAGGATCGAGGTTGAGGGAAGCTCCCTATCTGTTCATCCATTGCTCTCAAGGCAGGAAAATGGGAATATGAAGACTTGTACACCAGTTCTTAAAATTTCTCACATCTTATTGGCCAAACCATGTCACATGGCCACAACTAACATTAAAGGTGACCAGAATACACAATGCTACTGTGTACTGGAAAATAGAAATAGTTGGTGAGCAGAATTAATAACATCCACACCAAGATACTTGTATTGATCCTATGCCATGTAGTACACTACTCCTCATACTGCTAAGTCTCTAGGTTTTCTTCTGCTTTCAAGTATCTTCTTTTAGGTCTAGGACTTCCATATTCATGTAGAGATGTTCAGTATTGGGACATCTGGGCTGTTCAGTCAGTTAAACATCTGACTTCAGCTCAGGTCATGATCTCAGGGTCCTGGGATTGGGACCAGGGAGGCCTCCCTGCTCAGTGGGGAGTCTCCTTCTTCTTTTCCCTCTGCCCCCCCCTCCACTGACTCCCCTCATGAGTGTGCTCTCTCTCTCTCTCTCTCAAAGTAATAAAATCTTTAAAAAATGTTCAACATTTACAAGTACCTCATACTTTATCTTATGCTTGCTTGCCATTAAATATGAGTCCTCGAATTCATTGGGTAATTATCTTTCCATAATTTGTTGATTTTTCCCTTTTCCCTTACCATTCTATGTATTTCTCATATTTTACACCTTTTTGTCAGTGATCATATATCCAAAATTCTAGTATCTTATGTTTCAAATGAATCATTCAATTCTCATTATATTGTTCAACTAAACAGGGTGATTTGTAGATTTCTAGATAGTATTTATCTATTGACTATCACTTTATTTGAAAATTTATCTCTTTTGCCAAAAAAAATTTTTTTTTCAGATCCCATGATAAAGGGGGTTTAAACACAAGGTTTAACCATTTGATTGTACATGACTATAACTTTTTCAATTCTTGCTAGATCTTTATAGCCTGGGTGACATTCCTGAATTGTTACCACATTGTCCTTTGTGGCATCAAGCATTTGTAGGATCCTCCAATTTTCGTCCAGCTCTTTATTTTCTGGCTGTGGCCATGCTTAACTATTTCTGCTTTATGTATCCTTGCACATAGTTGTCTTCTACAAATGTGCCTTTAATGTGAACAGTTTGTAAACTTTGAGAAATGTTTTCTGTTATGGTAATGTACTATCATTTCATATTCAGTGGAAACCATAGATAATGTTGCAACTGGTCAAGAATCAAAGCAGCATTTAAGTTTTTTTTCTTTTTTTTTTTATTATTTTTTTTTCTTTTTTTTTATTTATTTTTATTTTTTTTAATTTTTTTTTTCTTTTTTTTTTTTAAGTTTTTTTTCATGTCTGTGCTAATCATCCCATTCCAGACCTTCTATTTTGTCTGTATGGTCTATATGATCTGAATGGCAGATGGTATCTCAGGGATTGATAAGAAATCAAATAATAATATCTGAGTATTGGTAGAGGATTTGGGGTCATCTACTCTAATTCCCTAGCCAAAGTCTGAAGTTTCCTGCACAGCTGTGAAGTTGAAGGGAATGAGTCTGGCATTCCAAACTGAGAGAATGGCACAAAGTAAAGCAAAGCTAGAGAAAACTGTAAAATCTCTTGGAGAGGTAACACTTGGGAAGACTTACCTGGAGCGTTAGCAATCAAATTAAGAGAGCAGGCAATACTAGGAAGCTGAAACTGGAAGCTAGTGTGGGCCACACTGTTTAAAAGCCACACAAAGGAAGTAGTTTAGATTTCATATCTTTAAGATTGGGGAGCCTCATACTGGAGTGAGTGAGAAAGCATTGCAAGTTTCATGTGAAGGAATTGCTCTGACCTTGAACTCCTGGTCTCCTCTTAAAGAAATTAAGGAATTTTCTCATGACTAAAAAGACTTAATGTCATAGGTAGGGCTTTTTAAAGGGAAAGATGTTATTTATAGTAGAATCTATGAGGTTCTTTGCTTGAGATTAATGGACTGGTCATTGCAAAGAATAGCCTCTCCATTTCCAGGTAGTTGAATGCAGATGACCTAATAGTTCTCTTTCATCTTGGATTTTTTATGGTACTGATTACATTAATTAGGAGAAGATACTGTATAATGAAGCTCGTCAGGAAAAAAATTAATAGGTTACTTTAATAAGTTTTTTCTGTGATTTGTGTTGCTGATATGAACAGCAATTATCCAGCTAAGTAATGAGCCACTAATGAGCATGTCTTTCTTAGATTGTGTTGCAAGTTCACTGGAGGAGTTATACTATAAAGGCGAACAATGATTTCTTTTCCATAGGTAGGAAATTTTGACAGAAGTATTTGTAATAACCCACAACAATGAATCCCATTATTTATTAGTATGACCCCAAATCATACCTTCTTAAATATTACCCTACAATTCTTTAATGCCCTGCCTTTCTCTTTAGATAGTTATTTTTTTACATGCAGATTCATGTAAAACCTTTTTCAGGGCTGGTAGTAATTAGTTGTACAAAGTAGACACATACAGTAAGATTGAAAAGGTTGAACATTTATCCCAATAGATGAGATATACAACATTTTATTTAGAATTGACTCTGAATAACTAAGTAAATAAATCAATATGGCTTTTAAAATTCATTTGGAATTTTCCAGTTTCATGGCTCAAAATGAAGCTTTGACAAAAATCCACATAACATATAACTGAGAAGCTTAGTGTGATGGAGAGAAAATACCACAGGGATTTAGGAGGTTTGAATTTAAGTAATTTAACTCTACCTCTACTTACAGAGTTTTGGTCAAGTCTTTTAATCTTGTTCTCACTATGTTTTTCATTTGAATAAATGATTTGCCTCATTTTCTCTAAATTTCTTTCTGGTACTAAAATATGACTCAGATTATTTTCAAACCATAATATAACCAGAATTTAAAAAATTGAATTTAGTGTTTCTTCTTTGTTATTAATCATATAATATGATGAGTACATATGACCTTAGCTTTTTGTTTTACCTATCCTATTTCAACAGTATTGTAAAATCCTTGAAAATAAGGTCAAATGTAATACAAATTTCCCCTAATATAAACACATTCTAAGTAAAGTCTTCTTATTACAATGGTACAAATATAAAATTTGGGAAAGCTAGATCTTTTTTGTAAAACCTTAAGAAGCTAACATTTCTGGTAGTATCCATATCATTTTACATTTAGTAACTGGTACTGGTAGAGAACTAGTCTAAATAGAAGAGTAAAATTATACTTAGGTTATTGCTAGAGTTCACAATTATTTATTGAGTCCAGTCTTTGATGAATTTTTATACCAGTGATGATTTATATGTCCTACTTCTTCCATATATTTACAAAATAGGGCCAAAGTAGTTTTAAGAGGGAACTATATACTAAGCACAGATGATTTAATTTTCAGTTTAATCAAACTTTCAGTTGGTAGCCCCCTTTTCCTCTTGCTCCCCAAGTAAAAAGATACTGAATCCTTTTCTTTCCTTTTTATCCAACTTTTTGATTCATATGACACGTACTTGCTTATTTAAACATAGTTGTTTTTTTTTTTATCATAACACATACATTGAAATAGGATATAGAACTATTCCTTTCTCTTTAGAGAGAAAACAATAGCTCATCTCTTTAGGGATTATGTACTACAAAATTATGACTTTACGTGTTCTTTACATGTGTTCTTTGCATGAGTGCATCATCTCTTTCCTATGAAGTACATCATTTTCCAGATTCTTGTAATATATCATAACAGAATGCAGGCCTCAAAACATGCTAAATAGCCAGTATCTGTGATGTAGAACTTTGTGTTAATAGTTTACTTCTTCCCTGCAGTAACTCAGTGTTTTTAGTTAGCTCATTCAACATTGAGGTAAGAGAATAGATGCTAAATGATTTTACTTTTGCACCATTGAGCAAAACAACTTTGAGAGATGCCATGCTAAGCCTTCCAGATATTCATTAAGCCTTTGTTCATATCTATTCCAGCATACTGAGAATTTTGACTATCTAGCCACCTGACAGCTCATTAGAGTCTGCTGGGTTCTTCCTAACACATCACCCACATATGCTAAAAGAACCAGTCCTGAACCTTTCTTCATTTCTCTATAAGCCAGTATAATAAAAAAACCCTACCTTAACGTCTTTAGCATCGATTGTTCCTTATACCAATACCTGCTGAAGCTCCCAAGCAAACTCACATCTAATTTACTTTATTTCAGATGAGATATGTACTCATATTGTATTAAAATAATTTGTCTTGGGCAGCCCGGATGGCACAGTGGTTTAGCGCCACCTTCAGCCCAGGGCATAATCCTGGAGACCCTGGATCGAGTCCCATGTCAGGCTCCCTGCATGGAGCCTGCTTCTCCCTCTGCCTGTGTCTCTGCCTCTCTCTCCCTCTCTCTCTCTCTCTTTCTGTTTCTCATGAATAAATAAAAAAAATCATAAAAAAAATAATATGTCTCTAGCCTTGTGCTTCTAAGGGACAGTAGTTTCCATAATAGCAAAAGCACAAGGACTGGAAATGTTTTATTTATGTTTTTATTCTGACTATATTTATGATATAGTTTTCAGACACCATGTTTTTCTTTTATTCAGATACCATGTTTTAAAATAGCAGTGTTCTCAGAACAAGGCTGTCTACAACTATAAAATAGCATAACACATTTTAAAAAACATAATTGTCTAAGGACTGTGTCTTATCAAGAAAATTCTAAGGGAGAAATGACCTACCCAGAATAAAAGGGTCTTATTTTTTTTTTAATTTAAGGTAACAAATTTATAAATTGAAAACTTGGAGACACATAATTTAAAAAATCAATACCATAGGGATAATAAATCAACACAAAAATGTAAGAAAATATGAACAATTGTGACCAATACAAGATATTTTTAAAGCCATACAGCCCCCCATAAACATATCATAGGAATCATCCTTCAAAATTACTGTGATAAAGTTATTTCCTTCAAAAGAAAATTTTTTTTCACACGCTAAGCCTAGAAATTCTTATTTATGATGTTTTGCATTTCCTCAGTGTTACTTAATTATGGCTTCCTTTATTAGAGGATTACTGAAAATTTTTATAATATTGCATTTGCAAATTAAGTAATTATTTACTTAAATCAAGTAAATTCAGGGTTAATTTCCTTGCAAGATGTTAATCTAGTATAGTTGCAGTCAAAACACAATCCGCAGATCCCTGAAACCCTATGACATCAAAAGTATTTTCATAATAATACTAAGTTGCTACTAGCCCCTTTACTATGAAGCTGCTGGCTGGCTCGTTAGCAAAAAAAAAAAATCAAGGCAATGGTACCTAAATTGCATTAGTAGTCCTTGTATTCTTCAAGGCCATGCAGTCCAAAAAAAAAAAAAAAAAGAAGAAGAAGAAAAAAAGAAGAAAAGAAAGCCAGCTTCACTTAAAAATGCCCTTGATAAATCAGTAAAAATTATGAATCTTATTGAATCTCTACCCTTGAGTACATGTCTTTTTTTAAATTATTTTATTGATGAGATGGAAAGTCACAAAAGACAGTTTTGCAGCATATAGAAGCTCAACAGTAGTTGCAGCTTCTCTACATGAAAATTTCTCTTCTGTGCTTGCCCATGATATTAATAAATGTGATTTCTCTGATATTATATAATCAATGTGTTAACATTTGGAATATCAGCATCACTCAGTGAACCAATATATTCCAAATGATCAATACACGAGGTTACAAAATCAAGTAAGAGTAAAAAATCCATTCAAAATGTAAGATAGAAAAAAAATATATAAGATAGACAAATAGGTTTAACTGTAAGAAGGTACAAGCCATTCACTCAGTTTCAGTTTCTATGATGCAAGTAGCATCATAACTAACAATCATGTTTTGGTACAATAACAACAATATCCACCATTACACAGAAAGTCTATTCAAATACTCCTTCCTTTTGCAACTTCATAAGCCCAAATTGTCTGCATGTAGTAGCAAAAATAATATATTCTAACATATTAAATGAAAAACGTAATACCAAAATCCAACTTTCTTATATTTGTCCAGACATTAACAAGATTGTAGAAAGGTAACAATGCCATTTGGCTCACAAACCTGTTTAGCTTTGGAAAAAGCACTTTAAAAAAATTATTTATTCATAAGCGACCCAGAAAGAGACAGAGGGAGAGGGAGAAGCAGACTCCATCTCAGAACTCCAGGATCACACCGTGGGCCAAAGGCAGATGCTCAACCGCTGAGCCACCCAGGCATTCCGGAAAAAGCACTTTTAATAAAAAGTTATTTTATGGTGACAGACAATGATTTATCATCATTTTAAAAATATTTAAATATTTTAAATGAATTAATAATTAAAATTATTAGTTTTAATTTCTAAAATGGCACATATAAGCAGGTGTAATTCAAATAAATCATTAGAAGCCACTGATCTAGAACCTTAGTTTCATATTTTGATATACAAAGAAAGGTGTTTTATTTTTGGTTTTGCTTTTGCTATTAATAAAAAAGGCTGAGGAAGATCGTCTTAATAATTTTCAAGTCTCTGTTAAGAACCCTAGGTCTCCTGTATCCTCAAACTGCACATCCTATGTCATATTCCCTTTTCCTGATTAGGACACAAGTAGAAAAAAAGAATGACAAAGTATAGGTTTTTAAATTCATCCTACCTGGAAATTAAAATGGGAGTTAGAGACTATGAGCTTTGGTCAGCTGGTGATGATAGAGTCTCAAACAAGTAGAAATAGCTGGCGTGGGTCATAGTGAGCTATGAGAATTAACACCTACTTTGAGGACTAAGGACGTAAGCTAATCAAATATATTTTGTTAGATATGGGTGAAAGCTAGGGGATACATAGAAGATATTTATCTTCAATTTTCTAAGAATATAAATCTTAATCCATGTTGGGATGAATGTTCCTTCTAGTCTAATTTATGTTTAATAGGTATATTGTTGGCCTAGAAATGCTGATGTATTTGTAAAAAGTTCCCTTGGGCCATCTTGTCTTTAAAAGTTTATTTTCATATATTTTTTTTGATATCTAACCTACCATCTGTGACTCCATTCTTCAATTATTACTGTAATTCTTCACCTATAACTGGTATGATTCACTAGCTAGTCAGAATGCCTTCAGCCCCTTTGGCTCATGGTTTCCTTTTAGATATGAATGTAATAAAAATTGTGATGGGTAACAGACTATTTTAAAGAAGCGTGATGCCTCAAAACTTACCTGTGCTCCATCCTATTCAGGGCCCAGTCCTATGTTAGCTAATAATCAGATTCTATTTTTTAAAATGGAAATATCTCTGTAAAGTAATTAAAACAGAGTTCTTGCTGAAATTGAATTTATAAAATGAATGCTTCCATTTTTATCAGAGCAATGTTGTTTGCAAAATGCTTTATAGGACTATTAATAAGCACCTTGGGCAGCAAATAACATCAGGTTGAAATGTACCAAAACATGTATTAATTGCCCCATAAAACATGCTCTGTTGTGTCTTATTGCTTATATCAGGTGGAGTTGCCAAGGCAACCCTTGCATCCTACAATGCCACTCTGGCTAAAAGAGGGCATAGGACATTCCATGCTCCACTTACAGAAAGGCTAACAGAAAAGCTGCAGAGAAAAGAAGAGTTCTCATTGTTTACACTAGACTGCAAACACACTCACACTGACACAAGGTATTCAGTTACAAAATTAGATGGAGATCAAAACCGGTCAGATACCAGCTATTTTCAAGGAACTGTTGAAACTGACAGCAAGGCTTTCTATGTGGGCACTAAAGTCACAACACATGAAGAGATTCTTTTAACTTCCCAGCTTTACATTTCCAGTGCAGGGAAAATTCAGCAATTGATCTTTTGTTTCAAGTGAGAGTCTAAGCATGATCCACCTTAGGGTGTTTGAACTATTGGCTTACTATTTATTCATGCATTGTTTTTCTGTAGTCTATTAAGTGCAAAGTATCTTGATAATGGCTGAAGGTGCTACTTTTTGATTCTAAAGTCTAAAAGCTTCACTAGAGTAAGGGGTTCCTGAAGGTCCTGCTCCCCACGTCCTACTACAACCACCAAGAAAAATCTCGTAGCTTAAGAGCATGTGATGTAGGTTGAACAGTTCTTTTGAGTGACTTTTTTCCAAGTAATGACTCACAGAGTAGGCTCCTTCCATCTTGTGAAGCTGTCTTCTTCAACACAGAATATCTGTAGTTGGCACAGAGAATAAGAAAATGTGTGATTACATAGTGGTTTTATGGTAGAAGTGCAGTTATTTTCACCATGGGTTTTTTTTTCTGTGTGTGATTTTTTCACCCAGTGACCTATGTACCACTAAATTATTTATATACCTCCCGTCACGGTGCATATACAGGAATAGAAACTGAATAATCCAATAGACTTTACCATTTAGAAAATAGAACAAATGAGAAATATAGTAGTCACCACTCCTTAGTAATTCTGAAACTCAGCTTCACAGTTATTTTAAAGGACTCCCTACCAGGAGTCAATGTGGGTTACCTGATTAGGGCCTCTTTCTTCTGCTCATCAATGTCTTTAATACCTGATCTTAACATCTGATTTGATCATTGGGAAATGTACTGTCTTCAGGGCCTATATAGACCTAAAAGCTGATTCTTGTCCATGAAAAGTTGAGAACTGAAAGCTCGATTTTAAGTCTTGAAGAGTGAGGCATGTTTAAATTGAACGTATGGGTTCTTTGGCAATGCATTTCACAGAACAAGCTATTAAACTTCTGATTGATGTGCTTAAGTGACTACTCTCAATATTCTTTGAAAAATATAACTTTAAAAGATATAACAGAAATAGCTGTACCCTAACCTGGCCTTTTCTGAATACTTTACTCAACTGAGAACTTTAATTGGCTCATTGTTACACAAAGCCTTTGCAAAATTCTAATTCTACTTAAAAAGATAGTACTGTCTGATGTTTTACTTACTGGTCACGTACGGCTCCTGAGCATTTAAGTGTAGCAAGTTCAAACTGAGATGTGATGTAAGTATAAAATACACACTGGATTTTGAAATCTTAGGATTAAAAAATGTGTAAAATATTTAACATTTTTATATTGATTGCATGTTGAAATAATATTTCCTATATAAATTTTAAAAAGATATTAAATTTTATTTCACCAAGTTCTTTTTACTTTTTCAATATGGCTTTGTAGCCATATATTTCCTAGTGAACATTTTTTTTAAATTACCTATGTGACTCATATATCTATTTGAAAATACTGCTCTAGTAGCAATTGTCCAAGTAAGGTACCACTTTTCTGGATTCTCTCTCTTCTCTTTCCATTTGAAACCATTTGAAACTCACAAGTTATTTTATTAACTTATCTCTATCTTATAACCCTTTGCCAAGCACAGACAATAAAACCCAACATATACGGCTAACATTTTTATTTTCCAAATCTTGCCTTAGTGCCATAATCTCACTAGGCAAATGCAATGCCTTCTAGGATCTATGGAGTAACAATTTCACTAATATTTTTTTCCACTGTATATCACTAAATTCCATCTTTATAGCATCTGATATCAGTTTTTTGCTTGCATGCCATCCAATTACCAAGCCAACTTCATGAACCTCATTTGGGGTTATAACAGTAACCCACTTCAGGTATTAATTACTCAGTAAATTGAAGGAGGTTAAACTCTGTTATATAAAGTTAAAGAGAAACAAACTCTCAATGACTTGATGCAGGCTACTCATATTAGAACCTGATGTAGTTTGGACAGTTTTTGTTCAGGGATCTGGGCTTCTCTCAGGTTTGTGACAATTCCATTGTGGTTTGGGAATGAGAAAAGTGACAGTGACACAGGGGTCTATGCCAGACCTGGAAGAAGCTTCCATCACTTTGACCACCCTACATTTGTCAGCTTCCTGTTACATGGCCCCTGTATGAATAATGAAAGCTGGGAAATTGTCTTCCTACATGTCCACAAAGAGAAAATGGGATTGGTGAGCATTTCCCCCCTCTCTACAACAGTAATAAATTCAGGTATCATATAAAGGTTATATAGTAAAAGATATGTGATTACACTACAGAGCTTTTGCCTGTAAAATCATAATATATGACTATTATATGATAATATATGATATATCATATATGATAATATAACATGATATATAATTATATATGATATATGATATCATATATGATGTAATGTGATAATATATAATAATCATAACTCATAATATATGATGTGAGGGGGATATATGTTTGTTGATATTTGAATCTCTCAGTGGAGCCTGGTGAGAACAGAGGTGATTGAAGCCCCTGGGCAAATCATAGGATTAAGACTGAACAAACTTACGATGGCTAGCACATTGCCCATAAAACTATAGGCACTCAGTCTGTGTCTGTCACTGGGGTGAGATGAGGCTCATATTTAAGTAATGAGAGAAGTGCCCATGAAGTAGACATTAAGCTTACTTATATACAGTTCTATAACAGGAATTGACACAATTTGGTGGAGAACGGCAGCAGGAAATAATGTTCAGTAGAATAAATTCTGTGATAGATGTTGGAAGCATCAAACCACTTCAAGAGTTGCGTTATGGAGTGTTGAGGTTCTTCGTATCAAATGGACAACTATCTCTGGAAACAATCTGTCAGGAGCATTTCTGAGAACTTTCCTGGATACAGTAGTTGGCCTCTGATTTCCCTTCTAATTCTAAAAGCCTAAGTTAAGACATTGAGGATTCAAATTTATATATGTGACAAATAAAATGATGAAGTTTTGCCAAAGACAGTTATATCTATAGTGGAGACATACACTAGAGAACTGATTAATGAATCATAATTTGGAGACTTTTAACATGTCTTACCAGTAGAGATTCTAAAACTGACACTAGAATTTATTATAATTGGGGGATATTTATAGTAAGTATTGTCCAGTTCCCTATTATAATCCTTCCTTCACCAACTTATTCCTCAACAATCAGCCAAATAATTTTCCCAAGCTATTAAAATGAATAAAATAATTTCAATATTATTCAGAACAGGAGATGAGACCTGGATCTTGGCCTAATTGTCTCCATTATGACCCCATAATGTTGTCTGTTCACCAATCAGATCACTGGCTTGAAAACAGGTGTAAGTAAAAACTAAAAAAGGCAATTGATCTTTATGATGTTATATTGCATGAAATATTCAAAATGGCTCTGTATAGACCTTTCTTTAAAAATGTTTTCCTAGGTTGGGAGATTATTTTAATGTTATGTAGAATTTTTCAATAGCTGATCCAGAATTGATATACATTTTACCTATGGTTTATGTCAAAAAAAAAAAGACCCAGGTTCAAAGCATTCTGTTTAACAAAGAAAAAGGCTTATTTGTGAAATAAACAAAGAGTAATTAAAATCCCACTTATCCTATAACAACTCCCCTGAGCAGTCTACTTTTACCTACTCTTTACTTTTCTATATTTCTTTAGAAAATATAAATTCTTAAAATTCTGAATTTATATGTGCCTATTTTCAGTTAATGTGTGTCATCTGTGAAAATCTTGTCTCACTCATTGTGGTATTAGGGCTTTGAAGAATCCCTTGTACTGAAATATATAACGAATAACCAATTATTAAAAAATAATAAATCGATAATTTCCTATTTGTTTATTTAAAAATATCCTAGTGTATGAATTATAGGCAAACACAAAGTTTTGCTGTAATATTGAAATACTAAATTTGAAAAAAATCTCCCTGATATCTTACCAGTGACAACTGACACTGTCTCATATACATTGAAAAATAACATTTAGAAGGGAACAATGATGTTGATCAGGATAGTCATATCTCTGAGAAAATGAATATATGATATATAACTGATTAGGTCAAGATTTATTTATTTACTCCATTATTTGAATGTTCAGAGAACAGAATCAAGTGATTCTGAATTTATAATGATTTGAGTTAGTTAATACCTTGAGTAACTATAGAAGTGCATAAGAATTTTTTCTACCTTTATTATGGTATAATTAATATATAACATCATATACATTTAAAGTGTACAATGTGTTAACTTAATAAACATTTATGTATTGTGTATATTGTGTAATGATTACCATGATAGGGATAAGTAACATCTCTATCACCTCTCAGAATTACCATTTGTGAGGGTGGTAAGAACATTGAAGATTCACTCTTGGCAACTTTCAAGTATATAATACACCTATGGTGACAATAGTAACCATGTTATACCTTAGGTCCCCAGATTTTATTAATCTTTTTTTTTATTTTTATTTATTTATGATAGTCACACAGAGAGAGAGAGAGAAAGGCAGAGACATAGGCAGAGGGAGAAGCAGGCTCCATGCCCTGGGAGCCCGATGTGGGATTCCATCCCGGGTCTCCAGGATCGCGCCCTGGGCCAAAGGCAGGCGCTAAACTGCTGCGCCACCCAGGGATCCTCAGATTTTATTAATCTTAACTGGAAGCTTGTACCCTTCAACCAACATCTCCCCTTTTCCTCCACCCCAAGCCCTGAACAACAATCATTCTACTCTCTATTCCTATAAATTCAGTTTGTTTAGATTCCACGTATAAGTGAGACAATACAGTATTGGTCTTTCTCTATCTCAGTTATTTTATTTAGCATAATGTCCTCAGGATCCATCCATGTTGTCACAATGGCAAGAATTCCTCCTTTCTATGGTTTAATAAGAATCCATTGTATATCTACACTATATCTTCATTATGCATTCATCCATTAACAGATGCTCAGATTATTTCCATATCTTGGTTATTGTGAATAATGCTGAAATGAACATAGGAATACAAATCTCTCTTTAAACTCCTGATTTCATTTCTTTTGATATATACTGAGAATTAAGATTACTAGGTTATATTATTGTTTTCCATAGTGGCTGTACCAATTTACATCCTCACCAACAGTGCACAAGGATTCCCTTTTCTCCACATTTTTGTTAATGCTTATGTTTTGTCTTTTTGATAATAGCCATTTTAACAGTTTTGAGGTGGTATCTCATGGTGGTTTTGATTTGCATTTTTCTGTGATTAGTGATAGTGAGCATCTTTTTATGCACCTGTTGGTGATTTTAATATGTTCCTTGGAAGACTGTCTATTCAGGTCCTCTGCCCATTTTTAATTGTATTGTTTGGGGGGTTTTGTTTTTTGCTATAGAATTATAGGAGTTCCTTTTTATATTTTGCATATGAACACATT
This sequence comes from Canis lupus baileyi, assembly GCF_048164855.1. NCBI lineage: Eukaryota > Metazoa > Chordata > Mammalia > Carnivora > Canidae > Canis > Canis lupus. The sequence goes on along the minus strand of NC_132843.1, from coordinate 33,482,966 downwards.
ATCACATGTGGCTTGCAAATATTTTCTCCTATTCTGTAGGCTGCCTTTTCATTTTGTTGATTGATCTTTTTGCTGTGCAGAAGCTTTTTAGTTTAATATAGTCCTGCTTATTTATTTTGCTTTTGTTGCATGTGCTTTTAGTGTCATATTGAAAAAAATCATTGCTAAGACCAATGTCAAGGAGCATTTCTCTAAAGTTTTCTTTATGAGGAGTTTATGGTTTCAGGTTTTATATTGAAGTCTTTAATCCATTCCAAGTTAATTTTTGTAACTGGTATAAGATAGGGATCCAGTTTCATCCTTATGGATGTGATTATCCAGTTTTCCCCATACCATTTATTAAAAGAGACTATCCTGCCCCATTGAGTATTATTGGTACTTTGACAAATAATAGTTTTATGTAAGAGTTTATTTCTGGGCTCTCTGTTATGTTTCATTGGTTATATTTGTTTTATGTTAGTGCCATGCTGTATTCATTACTATAACTTTGTAATATAGTTTGAAACCAGAAAGTGTAATGCTTCCAGCTTTGTTCTTTTTCAAGATTGTTTTGGTTATTGAGGGTCTTTTAGGTTTCTGTATAAATTTTAGATTTTTTTTCTATTTGTATGAAAAATTCCGAAGGAATTTTGATAAGGATTGTATCTATAGACAGCTTTGAAGAGTACTGACATTTTAACAATATGAATTCTTCATATCCATGAACATGGGATACCTTTATATTGCGTTGTCTTCAATTTCTTTCATCACAGTCATACACTTTTCAGTATACAGATTTTTCACCACCTCGGTTAAATATAATCTTAAATATTTTGTTGTTTGTGATGCTGTTGCAAATGGAATTATTTCTTTTTTAGTTTGTTGTTTGTATACAGAATTGCAATTGATTTCTGCCTGTTGATTTTGCATCCCGCAGCTTTACTGAATTAGTTGATTAGTTCCAGCAGGGTTTTTTTTTTTGTTTTGTTTTGTTTTTGGTGGAGTCTGTAGTATTTTCTCTATATATGATCATACCATCTGTAAACAGAGACAGCTTTACTTTTTCCTTTCCAATTTGGATGACATATCTTTTTCTTGCCTAACTGCTCTGGTTGATACTTCCAGTACTATGTTGAATAAAAGTGGTGGGAATGGATCACTTGTGTTCCTAATCTTAGAGGGAAAGTTTTCAACCTTTTACTGTTGAGTATGATGATAGCTGTGTGTTTGTCGTATATGATCTTTATTAAGTTAAGGTACACTCCTTCTGTACCCAATTTCTTGAGAGTTTTTCATCATGAATGGATATTGTATTTTGTCAAATACTTTTTCTTCATCTATTGAGATAATCATATGATTTTCGATCTCTCATTCTATTAATGCAGTATATCATATTTATTGGTTTGTGTATATTGAACCATTCTTGCATCCCAAGGATAAATCCCCCTTAATAATGGTATACAATCTTTTTACTGTGGTGTTGAATTCTGTTTCCTAATACTATGTTCAGAATTTTTGCATCTATATTCATCAGAAATATTGGCTGTACTTCTGGCTTGGGTTTGAGGGCATTGCTGGCCTTGTAAATTAGTTTGGGAGTGTTTCCTCTTAGAGTTTTGGAAGAGTTTGAAAAGGATTGAAGTTAATTCTTCTCTGTGAATTTGGTAGAATTTACCCATGAAATCATCTGTTTCTGGGCTTTTATTTGTTGGGAGATTTCTAATTCAATCTTTTAACTCATTATTGGTCTGTTTAGATTTTCTCAGTCCTCATTGAGGACTGAGATTGATTGAGTCCTGGTGGGTTGTGCATTTCTAGGAATTTTTTTATGGTTATCCAATTTGTTGATATGTAATGGTTTAGTCTCTTATGATTCTTTCTTTTGTATCAGTTGCAATGTTTCCTCTTTTGTTTCTGATTTTGTTTAAATTTTCTCTTTCTTAGTTTAGCTTAAGGTTTAGAAGTTTTGTTAATATTTTCAAAAAATCAGCTTTTAGTTTCCTTAGTCTTTCTTGTTGTTTTCCTGATCTCTATTTCATTTATTTCTGCTTTACATTTTTCATTTTATTCATGTATTCTTCAGCTCCTGAATTTCTATTTTTCTTTATGATTTCCATCTCTTTATTAAACTTCTCATTTTGTGTGTGTGGTGTTTTCCTGATTTCACTGAATTGTCTGTGTTTTCATAGCTCATTGAACTTCCTTGAAACAGCTATTTTGAATTCTTTATTGGGTAAACTGCACATCTCCATTTGGGGGGGATCAGTTACTGGAAGAATACTGTGATCTTTTGTTGGTGTCATGTTTCATTGATTTTTTTCTTGTTCCTTAAAGTCTTGCATTGTTATTTTCACATTTGAAGTAACAATCACCTCCTCTAGTTATTATTCCTTCCAGAGAGAAAAACATTCTGTTAGCCCTGCTAGAGATTCTGAGACTTTCTCAGACCCTTTTATAGATGCATCTACCCTACACTTATTGCTCCCTCCTGTGGCAAAATTCCCAAGATTGCATGCTTTCTTATAATACAACGTGCCAGGTGCAACACTTTCCCTTTTGCTTCTCCAAGGGCAGTGTAAAGGCTCAAATTTGTGGTCTTTCTGCCCACAGATTTAGCTGTTTTTTCTCTGCATGTTCACTAACCATTTGTGAAAGCTTGCTTTCACAGTCACTGTGAAGTGGCTACAGGGAGCTACACGTGGGGTGGGGAGGTGTTTGGGTAAGGCACCCAAACACCTGGAATGCCTGCACTGTGTAATGCACAGGTAAGACACCCCCATGGCTCATGAGTGGACCTCCCAAAGGAGTCTATGACACCATCTGTAGGATCTACATACTTTTAGATATAGTCAGAGTTCTAGGTGCTGCTCTCCCAACAGCTCACTGCCCCCTGGTTGTATAGCTTATGATTCAGTATTCTGAATGAGACAAGGGAGAAATGGGCTTCTTTGGCAATATCCTGCACAGCTAGGTAATCTGGGCACTCACTTGTGTGCTCTCACTTTCCCACATAGAAGAAATCATGGCTGAGAAGGGTTCTTTTGACACTCAGCTGTGCCACACTGTGAGAGGAGTGATGTGAAAAAGTCAAATAGTTTCACTTCTCTTATACAATGTGTCTAAACTTGGATTTTGTTTTTTCTCTAATGGTGTACTGAGACTTCTCCACTGGACTTCTGGACTCCACAAAGACTCTCTTGACCTTGGGCAAATAATCTAATTCAGAGTTCTCCAGACAGTACTGGATTAGAGTTGAGAGGGAGTGGAACAGTTTTATGAGCCATCTCAGGGCTCATGGGACTGAGATGTGCATGCCCATTTCACAAGACAGGGTTCAGCAGGATTCAGTGGGAGTACCCTTGCTGTATTGCACTGGACCCCACAGCTCCCACAAAGGCACTTTGTCTATGGATGAATGCCAAATTATTCTTGAGGAAGAAAGGAATATAGACAAGGCATCTTATTTGGCCATCTTGCTGATGTCACTTATCTGCATAGGAATTTTTTATGCTTATCACATTAGAAAATTATTGCTGGTCAACTAATGCATCATAAAAAGATTAGTTAATTGAGGTAGTTCAACATTTCCTTCTCTAATTGGTGAATAATTTAAAAATTATTTCAGATATTATTTTATCAGTTGAAAAAAGAAAACTATATCAAAACTAATTGAGAATTAACATTTCTATTTTATTTTTATTTTTTTATTAATTTTTTTTGTTGTTTTTGTATTTTTTTATTGGAGTTCGATTTGCCAACATATAACATAACACCCAGTGCTCATTCCATCAAGTGCCCCCCCTCAGTGTCTGTCACCTAGTCACCCCATCCCCCCACCCAATTCCCTTCCACTACCCCTTATTCATTTCCCAGAGTTAGGAGTCTCTCATATGTATTTTTTTTGTCTTTAAATGTTTGATAGAATTCCCCAGGGAAGCCATCTGACCCTGGACTTTTGTGTCTTGGGAGGTTTTTGATGACTGTTTCAATTTCCTCCCTGGTTATCTGCCTGTTCTATTTCTATTTCAGGTTTTCTATTTCTTCCTGTTCCAGTTTTGGTTTACCAGAAATGTGTGGTCTGTGGTTTACCAGAAATGTGTCCATTTCTTCTAGATTGCCTAATTTATTGGTGTATAGCTGCTCATAATATGTTTTTTAAATCGTTTGTATTTCCTTGGTATTGGTTGTGATATCCCTTTTTCATTTGTGATTTTATTAATTAGAGTCTTTTCTCTTTTGTTTTTAATAAGGCTGGCTAATGGTCTATCTATCTTATTGATTCTTTCAAAGAACCAACTCCTGGTTTTGTTGATCCATTCTACAGTTCTTCTGGTCTCTATTTCATTGAGTTCTCAAATATTTATTAACTCTCTTCTTCTGCTTATTGTAGGTTTTATTTGCTGTTCTTTTTCCAGTTCCTTTAGGTGCAAGGTTAGCTTGTGTATTTGAGTTTTTTTCCAATTTTTTGAGGGATGCTTGTATTATGATGTATTTCCCTCTCAGGACTGCTTTTGCTGTATCCCAAAGATTTTGAACAGTTATATCTTCATTCTAATTAGTTTCCATGAATCTTTTTAATTCTTCTCTAATTTCCTGGTTGACCCTTTCATCTTTTAGCAGAATGGTCTTTAACCTCCACGTGTTTGAGTTTCTTCCAAATTTCTTCTTGTGATTGAGTTCAAGTTTCAAAGCATTATGGTCTGAAAATATGCAGGGGCAATCCCAATCTTTTAGTATCATTTCAGACCTGATTTGTGACCCAGTATGTGGTCTATTCTGGAGAAAGTTCCATGTGCACTTGAGAAGAATGTGTATTCAGTTGTGTTTGGATGTAAAGTTCTGTAACTATCTGTGAAATACATCTGGTCCACTGTATCATTTCAAGATTCATTTCTTTGGAGATATGCTTAGAATATCTGTCATTTGCAGAAAGTGCCGTGTTGAAGTCTTCCAGTATTAGTGTATTATTATCTAAGTATGTCTTTACTTTGGTTATTAAGTGATTGATACACTTGGAAGCTCCCACATTAGGGGCATAAATATTCATGATTTTTAGGTCCTCTTGTTGGATAGATCCTTTAAGTATGATATAGCGTCCTTCTTCATCCCTTACTACAGTCTTTGGGATAAACTTTAATTTATCTGATAGGAGAATGACTACCCCTGCTTTCTTTTGAGGACCATTCAGGCTGTAGGTGTCCTTAGGTCTAAAATGAGTCTCTTGTAGACAGCAAATAGATGGGTCTTGCTTTTTTATCCAGTCTGAAACCCTGCATCTTTTGATGGGATCATTAAGCCCATTCATGTTCAGAGTTACTTTGAAAGATATTAATTGTCATCATAATACCTATTCAGTCCCTGTTTTTGTGGATCATTTCTTTGGACTTCCTCTTTCTTTTACAGAGTTCCCCTTAATATTTCTTGCAGAGCTGGTTTTGTGGTCACATATTCTCTCAGTTTCCTCCTATCTTGGAAGCTCTTTATCTCTCCTTCTATTCTGAATGAGAGCCTTGCTGGATAAAGTATTCTTGGCTGCATGTTCTTCTCATTTAGGACTCTGAATATATCCTCCCAGCACTTTCTGGCCTGCCAGGTGTCTGTGGAGAGGTCTGCTGTTAATCTAATTTTCTCTCCATATAAGTTAGGGATCTCTTGTCTCTTGCTGCTTTAAGGATTTTCTCTTTATCTTTGGAATTTGCAAGTTTCACTATTATATGTCAAGGTGTTGAATGGTTTTTATTGATTTTAGGGGGAGACCTCTCTATCTCCTGTATCTGAATGCCTGTTTTCCTCCCCAAATTAGGGAAGTTCTCAGCTATAATTGTACAAATATGCTTTTGGCCCTCTGTCCCTCTCAGCGCCCTCTGCCACCTCAATTATACATAGAGTTTCCCTTATGAGGCTGTCATTTATTTCCCTTAACTTTTCCTCATGGTATTTTGTTTTTCTTTTTTTCCCCTCAACTTCCTTCCTTGCCATCAACTTGTCTTCTATGTCCCTCACTCTTCTCCCTCATTAACTCTTATCGTTAGGACCTCTAGTTTGGATTGCATCTCAATTAACTGATATTTTTAAAAATTTTTTTCAATTAACCGATTTTTAATTTTGGCCTGATTAGATCTAAATTCTCCAGTCATGAAGTCTCTTGAATCCTTCATGCTTTTTTCCAGAGCCACCAGTAGCTTTATAATTGTGCTTCTGAATTGGCTTTCTGACATCAAATTGTAATCCAAATTCTGTAACTCTGTGGCAGAGAGTAATGTTTCTGATTCTTCCTTTTATGGTGAGTTCTTCTTTCCAGTCATTTTGCTCAGTGCAGAGTGGCTAAAAACGAGTTGTACTGGATAAAGGAAGAAAAAAAAAGGGAAAAAAAAAAGGAGGGGTACCCTCTGGTTCTATATACTGTCCCTCGACTTCCCCTGGAGCTTTCCAGTGCTGCTCAGTCAAGAATTTGGCTCTTCCCCTATCCTTCCAGCTGGTCTTCTGGGAGAGGGGTCTGCTGTGCTGATTCTCAGGTGTATCTACCTGGGGGAGCTGTCCCAACCCCACCAGGTGCCCGCCTCAGCGGGAGCTGTTTACCCGTGAGGCCTCTGTTCCCTGGCGCCCCCACTCCATCCCAGGCACAGGTGAGTGACATCAGGAGGAACAACACCACTGGCAGCGGCCAGCTCTCCAGCTCTGGACTCAGCTCCCAGAGTAACTACCCAGTCTCCCAGTCCACACTGGCCTGGATGCTCCGGGGGCGGGGGTTGCTGATCTGCACAGTATGGGGCGCCCGGTGGCAGGAGAGTCCTCGCTGTCCTGTGCCCTCCCCACCTCCTCCTGTCCGGGGGGGAGCACAGGATCGTGGACTGTGTCTGCTTGGTGCCCTGGGATCCCGGGCCTGTCCTGTTGGAATCTCGCTCCCCACCGCCTAACATTTCTATTTTAAACCAAATGTTTATTTTTTACATTTCTTGATTTGTTTTACCTTTTAAAAAACATTGTATAGCCTTATAACTTCATATGCAGTTGCCTACAAAACTCTTTTTAGATTATTTCAATATATTTAGACTAATAATTTACTAGCTCTGTTGATCACTGCTAATTTATTAATTGCTGCCACAACCTGTCTGAATATGCCTTTGAGTCTAAATTACAGTAATCTTACCAGATAAGGGAGACATAATTATGGATAACTTGAGGGAAAGTTTTGATAAAAAGGTAAATGGGATAGAAAGATGATTAACTCCATCATCTAAAATACCACTTCTGCTGGTATTGGTTTCTGTAATAAAAAAGATAGAAACATTAGTGAATTCAAAAGGTAACAGCTTACTTTTCTTCTCCTAAATTTAGTATTAAATAATGTGGCTTAGTTATTTACTTTGGATATTGTGAGACTAAGAAAATTTGGTAAGATTGATTTATCCAAAGAAGCAAACAAAACCCTAGGTTGAGAAGATGAAGTTATTGGAATTTACTGTTGGTAGGGAGAACAGTTAATGTGTACTGAATCTGTGAATAAAGGGATTAATGGCACTGTTATCTCCATTTTACAGATGAGGAAACCAGACTTAGTAAGGTTAAATATCTTGCTCAAGTCACAGTGCCAGTTAGTGAAAGAGCCACAGTTCCCTGAAGGCTATCTAATTCCCAAACCCATAGTTTACTGCCACTAAAAAAAGCTTAAAAAGAAATGTTAGAGGTTTGTTTTGCTTTGTTTCATAAGTAGGTAGGGCATAAACTTTCAAATTGCCTGATATCAACATAGTTTTGGGGATTCCAGGACACCCACCTAGAGAGAAAAATGAGAATATAAACATCTATGTGATAAGCAATATCAATTTATCAGGACAATCAATTCTAACCATGAATAGAGGGGGAAAAAATCCCTCTATATAGTTTATGAACCACTTTATGGTAAAACATACTCTCAATCCCAGGAAGGATTTACAAAAGAAATAATTCCTCTATCCTTTTAGCCTTTACTCTTTTTTAGCAGTGTTTCCTATTTTTAGCTTGTCAGTGCACAAACAGGAAATGTTTTTAGACATTGTTACTCATCAGTCTTCCATGTTAGTGCATACTTCAATAAATATTTTTCTCAAAACACGATACCCAAAACTACAAACAAGACAATAGATGTTTTCTGACCTGTGCCAAAAGCAATAAAATTGCTTGATTTTTTAGTTTTTGTATTTTTTATATTTAAATTTTTAATACATATATATATATAAGTTTTTATACTTATTCAGCCTAAAATTGCATCTCCTTTTCATAACTACACCATACCCCTACTCCATCACATTGAGCAGTCTAATAAACTGCTCTCATTCTGCGTGAACTGGTTTTTAAATAAGATCTCAAGCATTTCTGCATTTTTCACGACTTTTGAACCCAAGTATAAAACTATTAGGATAAATAACATCCTAATTATAATCCTATTTAAAATTCATGCTTTCAGTTTTTACCCTATTTTTAATTCTATCCAATTTTGATTCTTAGATCTCCTCCTATATTTTGTATTTGAGCTTTGCAGTTTGTGTTTCTTGTATTATTTACATGGCCTGCTTTATAAGTCATTTTTATGTCAAATAGAGAAATAAAGTAAGCTACAGACAGGCAAAGCCCTGTAGTTCTTTGAATCTGATGTCCAAACTGATGCTGAGCAGAGGTCTAATGTCATAAGCTGTGAGTTCATTGTTCAACAAACTGCAACTATATTTACTAGCACTAGCATCCAATTAATATTTTTGCATATTAAACAAAAGACTGTCTTGAGAAACACTTTCAAAAACACTTCCTTGTAACTCAGAAGCTGAATATGATAGATATGAGATAAAGAATGGCAGTCACCAATCATTGGATGCTAGTGAAGCCTATGGAAGAAGATAAAATGCCAAGAGAATGCATGCAGAATTGATAGAATGGAGAGGATATGATTGTTAATTCAAAAAAGTAGGAGCTGTTCAGAGAGAAAGGGAAACTACGAGGAAAATGTAAGGGAGGTTGAAGAAGTAATCAGTGTCCTGAGAACAAAAGGAGGGACAATTACCTTAAGGATTCAACTCTGAAGTTTACCTCTTTGAGCAATTTAAGCAGGTTAAAGTGAGTGTGAATAATGGTTTAAATATAAATCCCTGAAGTAATGTAGAAATCAAGATCCTGAGGAGAGCAGCTAGCAGTTGAAACCTAATGCTATGTAAAGTGGATAAAGTTACAGTAAAAGTCATCCTAAAAAAAAAAAAAAAAAAAAAGCAGTAAGTGCATAAGAAATATACTATCTCAAAACCCATATAGGATCAATTGTGTGTAGCTCCAGAACCAAACTAAGAATGGATTGAATCTGTTGTGCCATTAGAGCAATGATTTCTCTCACAAAGGAGTAGTTGGAAATGCTATTTTTTTTAAATGAATGTCATTTATTCAGCTACTCTTTTGATTAACCGATGCTTATTGAGCCAGATCAGATATCAGATACTTTTTCAACTGCCAAGGATAAAATGGAGACTGACATAGGAACATTCCTTACTTCATAGAGCCTATAGCCTAGTTGAGGAGAAGAGATATAAAACCTGTATACAAATAATTAACTAAATTTCAATTATGATAAACTCAAACACAAGTGTAAGATCTATCATAACTGTAGTGGGAGAATTAGGCTAGTCCCAGAGACTCTGGGAAGGCTGCTCTGGATGGAGGCAATGTTGTGACAGAGAAGCCTGCCAAACCAAGAGGCAGAGGAAGCCCATAAACTGCACACAGAAAACTGATCATTGGACATAAGAAACAAACAGAAAGCCAGTAGGATGGAGATGTGTCATCATGGGGAGGGGGATTCTTAGATGGGACCAGAAGGTTATACAGAATCCAGATCATGCAGGGAAGGTTCTGTGAGATGTTAGTCTTTAATATTAAGACGTAATCATCAAAGAAAGAGAGTGACATGGACTGGTTTTAAGAGATCATTCCGGTAGCTGAGAGGAAAACAAGTGAGGCTGAGGATAAGGATGTTATAACTAGGATGATATTGCAATAGTTTAATCAGGGAAGAGTGTTAGCTTGGGCTATAGTAATGGCAGTGAAGGTGAAGAAGTGAATTCAGTATATTTTTATACATTTATTTTGGTGTGTGAATAGATATGAAAGATGAATATTTATGAGAAATGCAGGAGTGAGAAATTGTGCTTTGGATAAAAGGTTTGACTAGGTTATTTCCAAGGTCCATTCCAGGAAAGTATATAATCTTACTATGCTGTAACACCTTAATACACACTAATATCGGAATTTCATGAAAAGGGAATAAACTTTGAATCCATTGTCACAGCTTCACAGGGGGCAAGGAGGGCAAAGAGGTAGAATTTCATGATTCATTGTATTCTTTCTTCAAGCTCTTAAGGCCTGACAGAGGTGCCCTATTTATTTTTCAGAATACTTAATTCCTTCCTGATAACTGCTGAAGTTAATATGTTGACAGTGTGACAGTAGTAGAGGATAACAAGTAATTACAAACAAACACTAAAACTAAAATAAACAGTTTATGCAATAAGATTGGGTGCATTTCCTTGGGTTGATCATGATTAAAGACCTGTGAAAATCCTCTTTTCAGCATGCTGAGATCCTGAGGGGAGGGTTCTTTATGGCTCCATCTGCATCTGCATCACTAGGCTTTCTCTAACAGAAGGACAGAAGGTTTCCAATTAAGCCTTTGTGAATAAAGACAAAACCCTTTTATGAACCAATTGTCTGGAAATCTGTGGTAACCCAATTTTCAACAAGCAGTGTAGCCATTAATTGGCTAGGTGCCAATAGTAGTGGGGAGGGGTTAGGGAGACAGTAGGTCAGAATTGAACATAAAGCACAATAGAATGTCCTTTAACAAGTTTGCTTTCCTATAGCTCCATTAGATGGGCCAGTCTGATTGAAGATCTGTAATTATCTTTCCAACTTAATATCTATTGGTTATGTGCTCTATTCTATTTATTTTTGTAATACTTAATTTTGGCTCTATAGACTTTATTAGGAGGGAAAGCCAATATTATAATAAACGATTGCAAATTGAATGAAAGCAAATTAGTTTTCATCCACTATATATAATCTCAAAGCTTTAAAAATAAGAAAGGTTCTGTTGTTTCCTGGAAGTGACTTCAGTTTTAACTTTGTATGACTGTAGAGTAAAATTTTCCATAATATGAGTTTCACAAATCCTAGACTGTTTTATTTCCTTCAGAATTAGTGACTCCAAAGGGAAATTTCTTGAGACAGTTGATTAGAGCTTTCTGAACTCAAAATGATTCTTCACACCTGGGGATAGACAGTTTTAAGTAATGAATGATTAAAGACAAAACAACAATCTCAAATACATATGCCAAATGAAACATAGGCTTTACGGAAGAATTATGATCTGGAATAACAGAATATGTAGACATGAGAGTAAATAAAGAAGATGGGTGGGATGCCTGGGTGGCTCAGTGGTTAAGTTCCCGCCTTCAGCCCAGGGCGTGATCCTGGAGCCTGCTTCTCCCTCTGCCTGTGTTCTCTGCCTCTCTTTTTGTGTATCTCTCATGAATAAATAAATAAAATCTTTTTTTTAAGATGGGCAATAAGTGGACAGAAAATCTGGTATCTAAGTTATGTAAACTCAAAGCCTAGTTGAAATGATAGAGGCAGAATTTTTTTTTTTTTTTAGAGGCAGAATTTTAATCAAGGTCTTAACTTCTACTCTACCAGAGTTACCATTATTTGGCTACTGTATTCTAGGGGATTATACCTTGTCATTTTAGTGTTCTCTGAGACATTTAAATTTGCCTTTTAAATAAGTAAATTCCTTATTCTTCCCACTAGTGAAAAATATGTTATTTCCCATGTGTTTTTCCCATGTAAATCCAGTTTATAACAAGGCAATGTTTTTGAACATCAGCTAAAGAGGCAAATGTATTCTGAAAGTCTCTGGGGCAGTCTTGCTTCAAAGTCAAATGGTGACCCAGACTGATAGTCACAACCAAGTCTCGATTGTCTTAGATCTGCCTGTGTCGATGTGGGTTGTGAGGGCTCTTCCTCATGATTTATAACAATATATAAAATGCTCAATTTTTCAAATTATTTATAACAAAATAAAAGAGGGCTATAAACTAATCTCCATAATACTTAAATCTTATTCACTTGCCAGGTTTTTGTTTTGTTTTGTTTTGTTTTTAACCTTGTGGGATAGAAAGAGATGAAATTTTGGCTATACATTCCAGGATTTCCCATAGAAATGTGTTCTCTTCCTGGGTTTCAAGTAAAGAAAAGATAGTGCCACCACTAAACTTTATCTTCTCAGTACTGCAATCCCCAACGGTGAAGTTTTCTGATTTCCTAAATGACCCTCTTCCTTGAGATCTTGAGTTCCTTTTTAGATTATGTGCCTCGTTTCCTATCCTCCCATTTCTTCTACACAGCTACAAAGTAAGCAAAGAAGGAGAGGAAGAGATTATACGTAGTGAGGGCCTGATGTGTAGATGCTCTCTGAAACACGTTCCTTAAAATGCTCAGTCATCTGTGAGGTTCTATTAGTTCGCATTACAAATGGGCACATAAGAATTTGGAGATATCTAAGATTAGGCAGCAGGGGACTGCAGAAAAAAAATGAGATTTAACTTATTTTTATGCTGTCTCCAGAAGTCTATTTGATCCACTACCCTGATATTCCAAGCTACTTCCTCTCTTTACTTAAGGAGACAGAAACCATAGCTGGATACTTTACAAGACCAGCGACAAATTATTTTTGCAATTCATTCCATTTAGATCTTATATTGCAGTTCTGGTAACTGAATTCTCTGGAAGAATCCAGAATACACATATGAGGGAAATTTGTTGAAGAGGATTTAAGACAAACAAAGGATATCACTCCTATTGATGAAGGTAACAGGAAGAGGAACTGATTCTGAAGAATTGTTCAGAATTGTTTAGAGGAAGTTAGATGAAGGTCTTATGTGAAAGGAAAAAAATATTGAAACCTGGTAATAACATTCCAAGGTTTAAAAAAAAAAAACAAAAAATAAAAGATGGTTATCTTTTAGAACTGTATTTAAATCCTGTCACATACTATGTGAATTTTTTTTTTTTTTTTAAACCAGGATAATAGTGTTCATCTCATACAGATACCTAATGAAAGACAACTCTGGGAGAAAACTCCCATAAACCCCTGCACCTAACACCCAGTTCACTGTGTTCAGGAGCACATGTGGGTGCTCTTGTGTGTCCCTCTCCCTAGTTTCAAGGGAGGGGAACAATTTAAATGTTCAAAATGATTTTTCTACAGCCTTTGACATGTTCCAAATTTTTCTGTGGAAGAGGCATACACTGTAGGTAAACTGTTTACCTACAGTGTATGCCTCTCACCGGTGTCAGCTTACTTGACAGTTATTTTCATCATTTTTATTATGTATTATTTCTCATAATGTTGAAAGAAAAATAATATCCTCCCCAGTTAGCAAGGCAGGACTTGAAGATTTTTCATTCCTCTTTTGATATATGATATGATATGAATCAGCTTTTACTATACAATATGAACTGTTTCCTATAATAAAAGTGTACCATACAACAATTCCATTGCCTTTATTGGATTTGGAGTTTATTTTAGCTGTTTGCATTGAGGTATCCATGTAAACCATTTTTAAAATCAGAAGTAAAAGCCAGAGGCATAACCTGTATCTCCAAGACATCACTTACCTATTTTAAAGATTGTTTTTTAAATTTACTTATTCATGATAGACACAGAGAGAGAGAGAGAGAGTGAGAGAGAGAGAGAGAGAGAGAGAGGCAGAGACACAGGCAGAGGGAGAAGCAGGCTCCATGCACCAGGAGCCCGACGCGGGAATCGATCCCGGGTCTCCAGGATCGCGCCCTGGGCCAAAGGCAGGCACCAAACCGCTGAGCCACCCAGGGATCCCTCACTTACCTATTTTAACATTAAAAAGAAAAGCAAACCCTTGTTAATGGTGTTTCTAACCCTCATAACCCAGATAATTTTTAGAAGAATGCTGGAAAAATAATGTAGAAACAAGCACTGTAACTAATGCAGAACTGACTAATTAGCTAACCCCATTATTTTCACATAATAAACTATTCAATGATTTATATCATTCCATGTGATGTAAATGTCTGACTTGATGTGGCCTAGGTATTTATGCTTTAAAAATGAGATCTCCACTGATTAAAAAGACAGTGGACTTGACTGATAGTCCCAAGTTGTGTTAGAGCCCAGACTAGTATATTCTACTCCTTATGTTGTGCCCAAGATTGCGAATCCGAGAAACCACCAAGGAGCCGACACCGAAGCAAGCGCACGAGGGTTTATTAGCAAGCTCCAGCTTGGGTCCAAGTATACCGGACACAGTGGAGCAGGGACTTGGACTCCGAAGTGGGTAACAGCTGAGTTTTTTATAGGCTGGTCTAGGGGAGTTTCAGAAGTGGTGGAGGAATTTCTCAAGTTCTGTTTACATTATGATATGGGGCTTAAGGGCATTGAGCTCTGTTCTCATTCTAATATGGTACTTTCTACCATAACTTTCTGATATGGGATTCTCTGTGAGGACATTGAGGACATTCTGCAGTTTTTCCTATAAAGTTCAGCTCTTATTCACAGGTGCCTAAGATGGTTGTACTTGTGCTAATGCTAAACTTGAGGTGGAACGGCCTTGATTTTTCTCGGCCTCCACACTTAAGCTTTGTGCAGTTCTTACTGTGTCTGAGTGGTAATGTGTGGCCGAGCTCCCTGCTGCGGAAGGAAGGGGAGAGGGCCTGGCCCTCTTGGGGGTACATATATGTTTATGAAATTACTGTGCTCTTTCATGTATACTAGTTAAGAGCTAAACTTTGTAGCAGAGAAAACAGACATATTAGGAAAAGTGCTAATTGTAAGGGGTGCTAAGGAGAAATACAAAAAGGCTTAGAGATGAGAGAAAGTGTTCCCAAAAATTACCAGGCTGTCCTAGGAAAAATGTGAAAGAAAAAAAAAAATCAAGAAACTTTGCAGTTAATCTCCATCCTCATCTCCTATCACTGAATAAAAAGAATGTGGAAATAGATGGACTCATGATTTCCAGTATTTGACAGAGTTGATCAACTCTCTCCTACATGAAATACTATCTTCTGTTGCTTTCTTTCCTGCTCCCCATCCCCCTTTTATTTCTTGTCCGATCTTCCTTAGTTGTTCTTCCTTTGGTTCTTCCTCATGTTACCACTGTTCAGACCTTGTTTTCTGTCTATATGATCTCATTCAGTTTCATGACATTATTTATCATCACTATGCTGAAGTCTCCTATTCTCTGGGTAAGACCACTCCCTTAAATAAGAAGAGTCCAGATAAGAAAGATGACTGGATTTTAAGATATGGGGATGGGCTTGGTGGAGCTCCTGAGATCTGAGCTAGTTTTAAATGATAGAGTAGATTTCTAGACAGAGAAGAAGGATATATGCATGTGTAATTTATAGGAATTGGTTAAAAATGCCTGAGTCCTGTCCAAGCAGCTAAGAAGTAAAATAGTTCAGTTTATTTTTATTTATTTATTTATTTATTTATTTATTTATTTATTTATTCATTCATTCATTCATTCATTCATTCATTCTTTAAATAGTTCAGTTTAAAAGGAGAGTCGATGTTGGGTAGCATGGAGAAAAGTGCTCAGATAATTTGATTAGGATCATTTTATGGATATAGCTGCCCTCTCCTGTAACCCACACATTTAAAGGAACCACTTACAGTACATCAGGTTGTCTTACTACTAAATAAATTCAAACAATTCTAATGAGGAGTTGGAAACTAATGAAAACATGAGTGTTAAAACACATATTCTTTTTGACGGCTCTAAGTTTATAGTGAAGATGCTCATGGGAAAGGAGAATTTCCCAAAATTCCCCTGCTGTTCGGATAAGAATACTCAATAATCAGCTATTGCTTTGAAGGAGGAAAATATAGTTAACAAAACAGGACTTTTACTACAGTTTTGCACAGGAGGGTAGGAAGAGTAGAATGAGACCTTTGATATTAATAAGCTGACATTAATACGGCAATTTTTATGTCCTATTACAATAAAAAATTAATTTGGGGTTCAGGTTTTTCTCCCTTTCAATTGACTATCTTTTAAGGTGATAAGCAGAATTACATTTTAACAGAAAATGTTAGATATCTCAATATTATGGATCATTAACCCAATAAACCATTGGAACCATATCTGCCCTGTTCATTTTGCACATGATAGCGTTCTCTTGGAATCTCAAGGAAAATAGAAAAACATGTCATTAAAAAGAAAATCAGTGTGTTCAATAGTGGAACTCAAACACAAAAACGTGTAAGATGAGGCGATGGAAAAACTCCCAATAAGAAACTGAAGACTGATACGGTTTTCCTGATTATTATAATTTTTTTAAACTATGGACCCCCAAGTAAGAACATGCAGTGAGTGAAAAAGCGTCTTATCTGGGGACTCTAGTAGAGGACTCTCATTTATGACAACCACTTCATGCAGCCTCCTGAACTGAAAAATGAGTCTACTTCTTTCCTTCTTATCTCAGGAAATACTGCCTTTGTTAGGGTAATTATTAAGTTTACAGCCCATACAAAATAAAGTGAGGAATCTGTAGAGCTATCTCATCATCAGGCTATTTTATGTGGTGACAAAATAAATTGTTTTCCCAAGATGTTGAGATTATTGAGCCTTGGTGTTATGCTTTTGTTTTGTTTTTAATCTTGAACACGATTTTTAAAAAGCCCTCCTTTCACTCACATATGTAGTCCTCCGTCTCTCCTAAAATATGTTTACCTTTGCATATGTATTTGGGATGTGTTACTATCAACTATCAGGTAGATATGTGTTCACTCTTCATTATTTCGTTCTTCTCTTTTCCTTTCTTGGTATTCTGTCTCTCTTTTGAAGTCAGCCTGGTGTTGCATAAAAGAGTGCCATGCTTCGTAAGTAATCTTAAAGAGGAAAGATGAAAAAAACTGCTTTAAAAATATATTTATAATACCCCCAGTTATTTCCAAAATTGATAACATGAAGTGCTTTGTGGTGGTGATTTGCTAGTTGAGTCAAAGTGATTCCACAGAAGAGAGGGTTACAGTCAAGATGATAATAGTCATTAGCTACTTGTCAATTTATGAGTCTGTGCTTGATCCTGAGTTGGTAGCTCAGAGTGATTAACAGATGTATAATTGAAAACAAACTACAGAAACTCCTGCTACTAGAGACCTTATAAATAGCATTCCTGGGTTTAAGAGGAGGAGATAATAATTTTCTGAGAGTATAAAATTGCTGGCACTGCTGTTGGCTATGGAAAACATATTTTGGCCAAAGTAGTGGCATTAGTGTGTCTCTCTCTGTCTTCGTGTCTCTCTCTCTCTCTCTCTCTCTCTCTCTCTCTCTCTCAAATATACAATCTTAAATTAGTGGTTCTCAAAGCACTGTACATTGACCGGGGGATCCCCAAGACCTATTCAGAGAATCCTTAATGTGAAAATTATTTTAATAATAAAACAGTGTGTTTTAGTATTTTCAGTTTTTCTTTTTCCTAGTGTGTTGACATTTGCACTGACAGTCCTGAAATGATGGTAGATAAAACTGCTGGTACCTTAGAGTAAGTCAATGTGATGGTACCAAATTATACTAGTAATTTTTTTATTCTTGATCACCACACCCTTGAAGTAAACATATACCAGTTTCATTTAAGAATGTCTTTGATGAATTAGTAGAAATTTTATTAAACTTTTACCCTTGAAAATGGGTCTTAAATATTCTATGAAAAAATGGGAGGTGCATGTAAAGTAGTTCTGTCCCATAGTGATGTTAGATAGTTATCTCCAGGAAAAGCACTTGGGTAATCCACTGACATGCTAAATTAACCACTCTGTTCATAGAAAACTACTTTTTGTTTCCAATAATGGCTGACTGACAAAATATAGTTATTCAGATGTAGATATTTTCCAAAGGCAATGAATAGGATTCTTATTTCAAGGAAAACAAATGACAGCATTATCAAACTTTCAAATAAAAATTAGGACTTTAGAAAATCTGTAGATACCACATGAACCTAGATAGCTATTGAACACTTAAAAACTTTTCTGATAAAATCACTGGCAGTGTTAATGAATCTGACTTCTTGACAGCTTATAATGAAATGTATCACCATTTAGAAATTCAGCTTTGGTCAGTAAACCAATGTTTTCCAAATGAAACTTGAAGGAGTTTTCAACCAGTTATGGATAAAGATTAATTCAAAATTCAAGATAGGCCAATGGATTTTAAGTGAAATAGTTTTAAAGAGTTTATTGATATGGTCTCAAATTTCCACACTGCAACTAGCCTTTAAGAGACAACTCCTTCCAAGTTATGGTGTCGTGTCAAAAGGGAATATATGCAACTATCTGGAAAAAAAAAAAAAAAAAAAAAAAAAAACTTCTTTCCCTCCCAATTAGAGCCCAGTATTTCATTATATACCTTAACCAAATAACATATTGGCAAATAAGGAATTAAGTAGCTTTATCAGTCAGGGTTTTATCTGCTATCTCTGAAAACTGGAGAACAAGGGAGTGGGCAGTATAATCCAGTTTGAGTCTGAAGGCGAGAGAACCAGAGGATGCTATGGTTTGAGTCTCAGTCTGATGTGTGAGGGCAGAAGATGGATGTCCCAGCTCAAGCAAAAAGAACAACTTCACCCTCCCTCTTCCTTTTTGTTCTATTCAGTCTTCCAAGGGATTGGATTAGATGATGCCCACTTGATGTGGTGAGGGTGGATCTTTACTCAGTCTACTGATTTAAATGCTAATTTTTTTTTTCAGAAACACCCTCACAGACACATCCAGGAATAATGTTTTACCACACAAATAATGGTTTACCACACATTCCTTAGCCCAGTCTACACATAAAATTAGCCATAGAAGCAGATATGAAAACCTGTCTTTTATGAAGCCACATGGATTTTCAAAAATGTAAAACAGTGATACTATTTTCACCAAATATTAAAATTTGTAAATTTTGTAAAATTTTGTAAAAATTTGTAAATTTCGTAAAATTTGTAAATTAGTTATTTTAAGATTTTAAAGTCTCTGTTTTAATTTATAATATAGAAATATTAACAGAACTCACATGAATGAAAGATCTATAGGCTTTTCAATAATTTTCAAGAGTGTGGTCCTGAACCTTAGCTTACAGTGCTCACAAAAATTAACTCAAAATAGATTAAAGACTTAGATGTAAGACCTAACACTGTAATACAATCTCTAGAAGAAAATAGGAAAAAAGCTCATTGACACTAATAAAGTATAGGCAACACAGGCTGAAGTGAACATATTTCCCTTAACTGGAAATTTCATTTTGTCCTTTGGGGGTCCAGTCTTCCTATTCATAATTTTCATGACCTCTCAGGTTTCCTTCTGCTCTGAAATTCAAATTCTATATGACTTAGTATGACAATAAGAGCTATATGAACTCTGAACAAGATGGGGGTAAAACAATATTCGGTCATAGGGGAGTTCTCTAGAGTGATAAAGATGGACCTGAAAACTCAGCCAGTTTGATAGGTGGACAGAAAAGTACAGGTTTTTCAGGTGTAACACAATGCCATAATATTGAAAATTTTTACAAGAATGTGTGAGTGAAAATTAGGAGCTCTGACTATAGCCAAAGAGTTCACATAAAAGGCTAATGTTAACTACCACCAGTGATCAAACAGGATGATCAGCAGTCCTAAGATTCAGGACTTTGGACTCTAATTTCCAGACATGTGCTTCCAAACAGCTATGTGAACTGGCAGACAAAGACAAGCACATTAAAATAAACATCCATTTACATTTTAATATCTGTATGTTTTGATAGCTGTGTATGTATTTTAATGAGTGAATTTAATTTCTATTAGTAACAAATATACCAACTAGTTATAAAGATATAATTGTAGTGATATAAAATTCTTCTATAAATATATTTACTTCTGGAACAGTGAGCCAATTGTTAAATGCCTCAAGTAAATAAGAGTACATATGAAAGGCAGATATCTAATTAAACAAGTTTGATCAGGAAATTCTCCTTATTTGTAAGGTCAAACATGATCAGAATAAATTCAAATCTCTTATGTACTGGAAAACTCAAACTTATACAAGCAGGAATCAAACAACTATAAAAAAAAATCCTAACAGATAACATAATTGTCAATGTATTGTCTACTTGCCAGTTATATTTCTGTGAGAATTTCCCGGTTATTGGCCTTTTTTTAATCTCCATATGCCAGAGATTGGGGCCACTCACCTTTTTTTTCATCTTTTAAAAATCCACTACAAATTACTATTCCACTAATCTAGTTCTGAAGTGATTTACTTTCATTCATGGTACATTAAATTTAAAAAAGGCATTTTAAATGCTTACCCAAGGGTGAGCTGAATATAGATTTGGAAAACTTGGCTTCTCATTTTAGCTGCATTGCTTTGGGAAAATTATCCAGGCATCTGTATTCTTTGATGATAATTGTGATTCCTTATAATTCTAAAATGTAAAAAAAAAAAAAAAAAAAAAAAAGCAAAATGTGCTAGACACAATACCAGGTGTTCTACATGCCATCTCATTTAGCTAATTATCTAACTGTTCTATAACTGTAGATATAGATAGCACCATTTTAGAAGATGGCTGATGCTCAAGGAAGGTAAGTTCTATATATGCTCAGATAGGAAACTAACCCTTATAAAAGGAATAGCCTTATGGTGGAATTCTTCAGTTGTGCTCAAAATTTGGAGTACTCTCAAATTACCTCATTTTCCACAAGTAAATGGCATGTGAGGAAGACACCATAGCTTGAAAAACCTCAGTCATAGCCAGTTTATAGAAATAGAACTGGAAAAAACACTTGGTGCCAAGAAATTTGACGTGGATTTAATAATGATTCCAGGTAATGGGGGTGAGTATAAACAAGACTTCTGAAGATCATTTAGAAAACCAATAAAGTAAATCATTAGGATCCCAGTTATTTCTACAAAACAAATGGGAAAAAAAAAATCAACTGTGCCAAAGCTTTGCAAATGAAACTTGAGACTTGAAGTAAAATTCCCACTGACAGCATTTTTCAGAAATTTCAAAGTGCAATGTCTCAATCAGATCTGGAAAACAGTATTTGATGACCTTTCAAATTGTTCTATTTATTAGATACTGATGTCCAAGATAATTCTGAAGAGTATAGATACATTTTTATAAAGCATGAGAAAAGACTGCTTTAACACATTATTAAATAATTCTTTTTTAATCTATTACTAAATTTATAATTAAATGTATAAGCAAATATGTAATTCAGTTTACAAACTTAAAACTTCTTTTGGATCCTCTCATTTGGAATTTGGAAAGTCCCTTGTATTTGATCAGTTATAGATACTTGTCTAATGATACACGGCTAGGAAATTACAGAGAAGGGATTCAAGCACAGGTGTGTTAGAATTGAAAGCGCCTTCTGTATTCAATAAAGCATGTTAAAATTTTGTATAACTTCCTCTGAATCCTAGGATATTTCAAAGGAGATTAATGGTTACTGAGGTATTTGAGGTAGTCTTAAATGATAGATGTAAGATATGGGCAGAGTATTAAAGGACAATTAGGATTTTATTGACAGAAAAGGCATTGTAGTCACAGTGAGTATTAAAAACAGTCATTCCATTTTAAAAAATTTATCTGTTTTCGTTGACTAATAGTAATATTATTATTATCATTATTATTATTATTACCACCACCAAAGATGTCTTACATTTATCGAGTTTAAGCACCAAGCACAGCATACTGTGATTAGATACTGATGTCCAAGATATCAGTCAAGCACCAAGCACAGCATATTGCAAAAATGTCTCATTCAATTCATATAACATTCCTCAGGATTGCTGCTGTTCTCTCTCACAAAGAGAAAATTGAAGCTAAGGGGAGATTAAGTAATTTGCCTAATAGCATAAAGAAAATAGCAGAACAATGGTCCATACTCAAGTATATCTAAATCCATTACCTGAGTTCATAAACCATAATGCTGTGTTGCCTTAATCTTTCATTCTATTTTAAGGTTAAAAAAATATCTATAGGGAGAGATTAGTGAAGATGGGAATTGGCAAGGAAGATTTTATGCTGGGACTATACATTGAGTTTGGCCTTAAGAGACTTAGATATACACTCTACAATTTAGATATGCAAAAGGGGTATGGAAAGATATGGTAATGTGAGTGAGTTTATAACTATAGATGCACTGTGTATGTGTAACTGCATTCATCCTAATTGACTAGTGAAAAAGAAAAACATGGCTTTGCCATTGTTAATTGGAAATTCTCTTCCACTGAAAGTTTTCCTAGGGGCAGCCCCAGTGGTGCAGCGGTTTAGCACCGCCTGCAGCCCAGGGTGTGATCCTGGAGACCCTGGATCAAGTCCCAGGTCAGCCTCCCTGCATGGAGCCTGCTTTTCCCTCTGCCTGTGTCTCTGCCTCTCTCTCTCTCTCTCTCTCTCTCTCTCTCTGGGTCTCTATGAATAAATAAATAAAATCTTTAAAAAAAAAAAAAGTTTTCCTTGAACAACTAGGATTACATGGATGTTGAGTTATGATTGACCAAAGGTTGGAAGAACAAATATCCATAATATATTATCCAAAAATGAATAATAAATGACCTTGCCAGAACTGAAATGCCACCTTCCATTGGATGTCAAGTTATAATCAAAAGTAGACTTTTGTCTCTGTCTACTAACTGTTTGCACATAAACTTGTTAATGTGAAGTTAGCATTGACAGCTAGTGTCATATTCTGTGAGACTTGCTTGATATTTGAAAAAACTTAGGGAAAAACTATTGGATTCTCTCTTCTCCATCTTCAGACTCACTCTTCTCCTCATGGTTGCCCATGGAGGGCTTTCCACAGAACTAAATAGCACTTAATGTAACCCTGAACACATATATTTCACATGCTGGCCTCACTAAGGCTGTGTACGCCATCATCCTTTCTGTTCAGCCACTGGAAATTAAAAAAAAAAAAAAAAAAAAAAGTTAAAAAGTCAACATTTTTACTTCAACTAGCAAAAATTTTGTCTTTTATGTTGAGCAAATAATATAATTTTGTTACCCTTGAAGTTAATGTTCAGGGGTGCATTTAAAATTGCACAGGCCAACTAATTTGGATCAATTCATGTAAAAAGCCTCATTTCCTTCTACTTATCTTGACATCCCCTCATTGCTGAGTCCTTTCTTTACCTTCTAGAATTTTTCGTGCCCTAATTTTTCTCTCACCACTCTCTGCCAGTCCATTTTTGCCCATTCATCAATGTCTAGTTCAGGTTCCATTTCATTCATGAGGCCTCCCCTAGCTACTCCAGCCCTCACTCATTTTCACATTCCTCTTAATTTCTTGTGTATTTTGAGTTATATATATATATATATATATATATATATATATATATATATATTTTCTTGTGTATTTTGAGTTATATATATATAATATATATTGTGTATTTTGAGTTATATATATATAATATATATTCTTGTGTATTTTGATATATATATATATATATATATATATATATATATATCACATGATTAATTCCACTTATAGTGTTAGAATCTGCACATGTGTTTGTTGGGTAAAGCACTAATATTTAGAACCAAAGGAATGAGACTTAAACACATTCCAAATACTAGAATCTATAGACTTTGTAAGTGCCAGTTTAGTTCCTGGAATAATCTGGCTGTTCTATTAGCTGATGATTGATCATGTGTGACTGTACACATTGGTTAATGCCCTCTATTTCTCACCTTCTTTTTTTTTTTTTTGGATCCTTACGATCATTTATTTTCCCAGCTCCCTAGAAATGATCTTCCTTATTCTGTGTCTATATTTGACACTTTACTTTTCTCAGGAGAAGATAACAGATTCCACTTCCTCCAGGCCCTACATTTAAGGCTCTCTGTCTTGTCACTGAAGCATTTAGATTCCCTTGGGGGTCATATTGTACTTGGGCTTACAATCAAAATTGCTAAACCTTAAATACTTTTTAGTTTCCTTGATTCACCATATGAACACTGACCTCCAGAAATCTTATGCTTAGAACATTCATTTTATAGCTTATATGGTGTTTTGTATGCTATTTTTTATCTGAATTGTCTTACATTTATACAGCAATATTGTTTCATATAATATACTGTATCCTCTACCTACCTACTTATACAACATTGTTTTATATAATATACTGTATCCTCTACTTACCTACCTATCAATCATCTTGCTAGCCAGGTAGCCAAAACATATGAAGGAATAAGAAATTACATAGGATAAATATCTACAATAAAAAGACGGATCATCTTGTTGCTTATTTGGTATAACAATTTAGTTTAAGAATACATCATGTAACACATAACTACTGAGAGCATATTAGGTGCTCAGTAAGTTTGTACTCAATAATACATGAGCAGTAACTCCTATTAATGCTACTAATAATCTATAGGAGCAAGAGACAATAGCCCAACTTAATGTCTATTGAATCAATAGTTAAATGGTTTTCTTCCAGACTTCTGTGGTTGACCCAATACTTTGCATCCAGATAAAATCAATACTGAACATACAAAGAAACTGCACATTTTGCTTATGTTTTAAAAGATATTGAACAGTTAATGCTTTTCTGAAAAATAAAGCTAATATTTAATGTATTTGCAAAGTGTTTATTTTTTCACAATGATGAAAAATAGGCCAGAAAAGAACAATGCAAAAAAAAAAAGAAAAAAGAAAAAAAAAGAAAATTCTTTATTGCTCCACAACCAAACGTCAAACAGCAGAAGTCTGTCATTTCTAACATGGTCCTGTCAGACCCCTACTTACAACTCTGCCTGGATGGTTTCACTTAAGTCTGCATAGCTCTCCTTGTCCTTCCTTGTCCTACAGGATGTGCATTAACAAGTATGCAAATAACTGAAAAGCAAAGAGCAAGAGAGAGTAGTCAAGAGAACAGAAATCCCTCCAATATCAGAACTAGTTCATATGAAGTCATACATTTTCATACACAACTATCAATATTTATCAATAACCCAGCTCAATTCTACCAGTCTTCTGCCTGGAAATCAGAAGGAATATAGTGACAGATGTGTGGAGCACAGACCTGACCTTCAGAATAGCTGCTATTGAAGCTCTCAGGGAGAGATCCAAGAGGCTGCTATGGGCGGGTGGCCAGGCAGGGTAAACAAAAGGAAGGGTTCACAGCTCCAAGGCTTTCTCCCTGTTGCTCTCAGTGGAGACAAGGCACGAATTCCCATCTGTCCTCAGTATTATGAAGAAAAACATTCATGAGAGATGATGCTTCTGATCCAAGAGTATAGATTTTTAAGCAGCATTTTAAATAAGAAAAAGACAGATTTGTGTTCTTTTAGAATGTTGAAACTGGAAGATGTAACAGAAAATTATAATTTAGAGTTTATGTTTATTATTCCCCACGTACCAGAGTGCATAAAGTCAGAGAAATTAACGAAGTTTTCCCTTTTTCTTAGAGTGGACATTCATCTCTTTTTATATTTATTTATTTTGCATGTATTTGCATGTATTATTTTGCATGTATTTGTTTTTTGTGGTTTGAAAGCACTTTCACAAATTTAAGTAAGCAATAGGGTATAGTGCTTGGATTGTCACTGTAGAGCGGCCATTTATAAGATGATACTTTTTATCAAGGTATTCACTATCTTTGTGCCTCAGTTTCCTCCTCTGCAAAACAAGGATGAAAATAGTTACACCTGAAGTTGTGAGACTCAAATGATTTGTACAGGTAAAGCATTTTAGAACATAACATCAGCCCCATCCTAAGTGCTCCATAATTATTGGCTATTTTTAAGTTTCATAACATAAGTAAATCAGTTAATTCTTCCTATTTCATAAAGAATACAGTTATTATTATTACTTTTAAAGACTTTTTTAGAGAGGAAGACAGAGAATGAGTGAGAGTGGGGTGGGGGAAAAGAAAAGAGAGAAAATCCTCAGGCAGACTCCCCACTGAGTGGAGAACCGAATTTGGGGTTATATCCCAGGAGCCTGAGATCACAACCTGAGCCAAAATTAAGCGTTGACAGCTCAACCAACTGAATCATCTAGGCACCTCAATAATTCACAGATATTAAGTAACCTGCTCAAGTTAAAAAATAGTCAATGGCAAAGTCAGAGATGCCCTTTGGACAACTATTACTATTCGGTTCACATAGGCATTAATTAATGATTTCATTTATAGACTATTTTCAAATCACATTGACTTCTCCTTTCATAGAACCTCTATTCCTCTTACTTTTTCATTAATTCTTTTTATATTTTTATATCTAATATTAAACAGATGATAAACTCTATAGGTTGATAAGAGTATTTATATTTCTTCCATATCTTTCTCAGCCCCTGCTATAATACTATAAAAGAAAAATTGCACTGGATACTTGTTAAAAATTGAAAGGAAGACTTTATCCACGACCATTGAAATAGGGGTCAAGACATTGCAATCAGGACTAGGGACTGTACTCAATTCCCTGGAAACAAAAGGTGGGAGGATTTTTAAATACAGGGTGAGGTAATGGAGGAAAAAAAAAAACAAAGCAATCAAGCTAGAAAATGGAGAGGGAATTTGTTCAGTGTGGTATAAGGCATCTGTTTGCTACTTGTCTGCTTATTGAAGTTAGACTCCTGCCCTTCCACTGAGATGGGAGACAGGGTTCCTATCCTTTTTAGGGATTACATTTCAAAGGGATGGCTCCCAGGACCTTAAGGAAAACATTCCTGTGTTGTAGAAGACTTACATCTCAAAAACATAAAGAAGGAATTTACGATTGCAAATTTTCAAAATAAGTGCTCTCATGCTTCATTATTTTATTCTTTAATTTCTTCTTTGGAATCCAAAAAGATCTTAGTCAAACTTATTTTTACAATGTGTATGAGTTGTGTTAATAGTTTTTTGAGGGAGTTACACAGAGAAGTCAAATGAATCAGAGAGTTAATGAATCATAACAAATGTCTTATCCCTGGCAATTTTTTTTTCAGTACTGTGACTTACAAATATATTGCCTCTTTGTGTGCATGTGCTGTCTTTGCCCATTTCCTGGTGGAAGTGCTCAAAAGCTTTAAGATGCTCAAGAAATAATTAAGGAAAATGCATGAAATGAGAAATTGGCTATTCAGAGATAGACATTTGGAATGCTTATGTGCTGGCTGTAGCCTCTGGGACTCAAGGGAAAGGGAGGCAGACTTCAAGTAGAAGATGATAAAGTTGGGAATGGTGACTAGAAAGCCACTGACATGGCATGGTTCGGGAAGCCCTACAGCAGAATGGCTTCTAAAAATGTGAGTTTGACTCCATGTCTGTGTGTTGTCATTTTTACTCCAAAACATATTTCAAGCATTCACCCGGAAAATATCTTGGTCTTTTGTAAGTGTCATTTTTAATCTGTGTCAGTATATTTTAGAAAAAGGTCCTTGTGGAAAGTCCAGTAGATATTTGTGTACAAGTAATCATAAGTGATCACGTTAGGACATTTTACAGAGTGTATAGATGAAAAGGAGAGGAGGAAAGACTGTGAGATTTCCAAGGGTTAACTAAAATTATCTGTTCTCTTAATTGACAGAAACTCACCATCTGGAGCTGCCATATTTTCTGTAAAGATTTTTTTTTGTGTATGTGACACTATGAGAGAGAAAATGAGCATATAATTCCTGCTCTGACTGCTGAAAGGAACAGTCCAGTCCTAATTAACTAAGGGGCTTAATGATAGGATTTTAGAAACATGTATACATCAGTCCCTCTCTATGCCTCTACTCTTAAAAGCACAGCGGCCAGCCACAGACAACATGAGGCCTTTGAATAGCAAAGTTCCTGATGGTAGCTGTAGGACAGACCAAAAAAAGTTTTCTTGAAAATCAATGTGTAAATGAAGATCAGTAAGAGAAATAGTAAAGTTCGAATTAGAATGGTGTCACTGTTTTTTATGAACTGGCAATTATTTTACTGAATATATTTTGCATATCTATGGTTATTTTGTAGTAATGATTATATAGTTAATGCTTCCTATAATAATTATATTATAATGCCTGAATACTATACTAGAATTTGGTATTGTTTCTATATTCTAGCTTTCTCTGTTTGTAATGATCTTAATCTCATAGTGTTCTCATAATAACCAGACACTCCTCCTGGTAAGGATAGGATTTTAGGAGGAGGTAGCCAGCATCTTTGATGGGATAAACTGTGAAAATCCAATTTTTGTTAATATTACATTCCACAGATAGAATGAGACTCCAGAATAAGGCTTTGTTTCTGAAATCTCTAACAAATCAGAAATGATGGATGACTTTTAACTAAATTATACTATGAATATTGCTGGGGAATTCCATCATACTGAGTTCCATGCTTAGTTTCAAAACTATTTTACTTCACCTATAAGCAACATGTGCCAATGATCATGTTTTTCTGTTTTTTTCCTTGAAATGTGAAGCACCCTTCATTTGGTATCCAAGTTTCCACATTCCCCAGGTTATCCTATTTTATTGGCTGCTGCTTCTAAGTCTCCTTTTACTGTTCTCTCCTTTGCCTGATGTGCAAATGTGGAAAGCCCCAGAGATTTATTTACACTCAAACACCCATGACCAGAGCTTAAATACTATCTATACAGTTTGAATCCTAAATTTTTGTTCCCAGTCTTATTTTTCTTTACTTTGAAATCCAGATGTGTATTTTCAACTGCCAGACTGACATCTCTTCTCCATTGGAATAATTAGTAAGGCCTCTCAAAAGATTTATAAACAACATTCTTTATTTTCCCTACCCCTAAAACTTTTCTTTCCTACTTTTTAATTTCAGTAAATAATTCTGGTTGAACAGTACATTGTTCACCCAACTAACCAGCCCACAAAACTAGGAACAATCCCTAGTGTTTCTTCAAGTCCACACGCAACCCAAGGGTAATACCTTCACAGTCAAATCTGACCATTTTCCATCACCTTTTCTACCATCATCCTGAACTACTATCATATATTTTCAAAGTATTTGATAGAAAAAAAGAAGGTTAAGAAGAAATCTATTGTAGGCTCCCTGTGGTCTATTCATATACATATTGATCTTTTTGAAAACGTGTCTGTGATAATGTCACTTCTCTCCTTAATCTTCTCCCTGTGGCTTCTCATCACACTTAACTCCTGCAATAGGACTTTATATGTGCTGTTTTCCCCCCCGGTAATCAATAATTGGGAATGTGGGATATAGGGTCAAAATCCTTAGTTTTGAATCTAGATTCTGAGCTTTCAATATCCTTACCTGTAAATGGGCATGATAATAGTACCACCTCAAGGTTGTTAGTTTTGAGAAGTAAATAAGGTATTTGGTAAGAATCAACTTAAAACTGACATTTTCTACTTTCTTATATCATTTTTAACAAACACAGAGAATGAGTCTGTAGTAAGTTCTCAAAGTTAAAGATTATCATGGTGATGTTGATATTTCCTCCATGAACTAGTGAGTTCCATGAAGACAAAGACTGGGTCTATTTTGTATACTCCACATCCAGAGTCAACTATGGGGTTAGTACATATCAGGGGACCAGTAAATCATTGTTGAATGAATGAAATAATGAAATAATAATCTAACAGAAATTGTCTATCCTTTTTTAAAATTCAATTAGCCAACATATAGTACATAAGTTTCAGATGTAGAGTTCAACAATTCATCAATTGCATACACCAGCCAGTGCTCATCACATCACCTGCCCTCCTTAATGCCCATCACCTGATTACCCCATGCCTACTTACCTCCCCTCCAACAACCCTCAGTTTGTTTCCCATAGTTAAGAGTGTCTCATGGCTTTTATTGCTTTCTGATGACTTCCCAGTTTTTCCCTCTCTTCCTCTATGATCCTCTATACTGTTTCTCATATTCCACATGAGTGAAACCATTTGATAATTGTCTTTCTCTAATTCACTTAATTTCACTCAGCATAATACCCTCCAGTTCCCTCAGTTCCTTCTTCTCCTTCTGGTTTTCTCTTTTCCAACTGTTCATATACTTAGGCTTTTCCAGGTCTTAGGAAAATCTTTCTTCAGAATTTACCCTTCCTCTCAGTTTACTCCCTCTTCTACTCTGTTTTACAATATACTGAAAAGCCAGTGCACTGATAGCTGTCCCTTTTCTTTTTTTTTTTTTTTCCCAATGTAAGCTGAACCTACCTTTGAGTCTTCAAGGCACCTCTCATGTTCTCATCACATCAATTTATTGCCTTAAATGTTATACTTCTCTACTGAGTAGCACTATGAAGAGACAGTATAAAAGTGGGTGGGTGTGCACATGTATTAGGTTTCTTCCATCTGGAAACTAGTTTTGGGAAATTGAGCAAAGAGGAAATTCATAGATGCCTATTAGATATCTATCAGTTTCCTCCTAAGAAGGCATGGCAGTCATCAATACTGTATACAAAATATTGGATCTTTGCCTTCTGAAGAGTTTCCTTATGTTTGCATGGAGGCATATGATTGGTTCTGACCAGTGAATTTTAAATGGGATAATATGTGTCACTTATAGTCCAAAGCATTTAATGCTACTGTGATGCTCTATGGAGCTCTTTTTCTTAGGCATTGTGACTCAATTTATTAAAGATGGTGCCTGTTCCAATAGGTGGTGTCCCTAAGTGACTACAATTAGCAATCCTCAGGCAACCTGTGATAAACATTTGGTGCAGACAACAAACTGAGGTTTGTCATTTTGTACCACTGAGGTTTACGGTTTTATTATTACAACATGACCTTGCCTATTCTCATTTACCATAAGTTGCTCTTCTCAACAAAAATGTCATTTTCTACTTGTTTCTTTTGCAATGAGAAAAATATAAATAAGAAACATGCTAAGTACTCAAAAAGATAATATGATTTTAAGTCTCAGTCTCTGCTGTCATACTTTTGCATATAAATTTAGAAGAAAAACATACATATGGTCATGGGTGTGCTTGTGCCTCTATCACTATAGGTCAAAGATCATTGAACTTCAGAATCTACTCAGAGCCTCTCATTTACAAAATGTTTGCTTGTGGAAAAACGACAGCTAGTTAGAAATATAATTTTCCTTGTATTGTATGCTAATATCGATATTAAAAAATGAACAAATGGAATAAGGCTGTATCTGCATGGTGTCCAATTAGTCGTTTGGTTAATAAAAAATCCTAGTCAATCTGAACACTTAATTCTATCTAGAGAAAATGTCTTGTTAACTGACTGACCATATGTCTCTATACCACATAGACACTGTCTAGGGAAAAGACAGAATTGTGTTTCTGTGCTTTGTCTTCTGGGCTCAGGCCCAGGTTTCACAGACAGTGGAATGATGTCAATTCGTAGGGCAGGGAGAGAGCATGCTACTCTCTAAGGAAAAGGGGTAAAATCCTCTTTCTGGCCTTGTAGTGATTTTTGCCCTAGAGTCAAATTATTAGATAGTGGTATGAGAAAATGACCTAGCTAAGACACCAATGGAGTTAAAAAAAGGAGTAAAATAAAATCAACTCCATTGAGTCTACCCTTTAAATATGTACATGTTGAAACAAAATCAGTCCTGAATTGAAACTTAAAGGAGAGAAACATTTTGTAAATGATCTGAATTACTTTCCTTCTTTTAAATCCTATGGGCTTGGAAATATCTTTTTAACTTTGTTTAAAGGAAGTGCTAACCTATTGGCTCCTAATGACACTGATTAATTGCTTTTCACAGCATTGGTAAAATTGTCAATTCCATTACTTTCTCATGCATGCCAGGTCCAAGATTTTCTACAAACTCTTTTATGTAGCCTTTAGAACTTACAGAAAAATAAAATAAAATGAAAGCATATATTTTGCTGTATTTTTAAAATAATTGAGAATACAATAGAGGACTAATCCAGCTTTCACATGACAGAGATAGACATGGGAAATAATAGTTAATGCCAACCGTTCTCGTCTATTCAATTATTACTTCTTAAGGCTCATTTCTCTGCCTTAACTGACAGGATATATTCAAATGTTTGTATTCATTAAAGCTTCACTCAATTATCTTTCATAGCAATTATTGTTATTTTATTTTAAATTGAATAATTACTATGTGTTCTACACAGTGAATATAGATTCATTGAAGGCAGGGACTATATCTGATTTTGTTCATCGAGTATATAGCACAGATTTCGCACTAAGAACTTAAAACAAGTTTACCTAAAAAATGACGTTTCATTTGGTTTATCTCTGTATGGGCTAACTATAGAAGTCTGCCATTGTTAATACCCTAGCTTGCCATGCCTAAGATCTAGAAAATAAACTATTTTCTCATCCATCAATTTATATCCTTGATATTCATAAATTGTTTGCCAATGCAATTGCTCTCCTTCTCTCATTTATTCCAAGCATATACAAAGAGCTACCTTCCGTTACTTTGGTTTGAATTGATTTCCTTTCGATCTGTTTTTCTCAGTGAGTCAGAGATGTCAGTTCTGCCTCAAACTTTATGATCAGTTCATAAATATCAGGAGTTTTAAAGACTTTTACTTATTTACATTCACATAAATATTTATTAAGAAAATACCAATATTTACTCTTTGCTTTGCACAGAAGGGGGCTAAAAAACAATTTTACTATTCCTTGGAGGAGTAGGTATTTAAAGTGTATTAAAACATAGGCTTTTTTATACCGTGTACAGATATGGTTCTTTTCAGAGGATAAGTCATGTCAAACAAGAGGAGAATTTTAAATATATATATGTTTGCTCTCTTCTCCTGACCCTTTACCCAGACCCATGTCTCCCCAAGGCCACCCTAGTCCTACTGTATGGCAGCAACATAAAAAAGAATATCCCAAAGGTAAAGACAAACATCCTTCCAAATATACCAGCCCTTGCCTCCCTCGGTCCACTTTTATTGGAAGCCAATGCTTATAAATTAATATATACAAATTTAGTATTAGTTTCTGTAGGGAAGGAAAAGGTTTTGTTTCACCCTCCTCTCTGACAAACATAGATTAATAGGAGAAAAGCATAAAAACCTATTTAATATAAGTTTCACTGACATTGGAGACTTCGTAAGGAACATAAAGACCAAAATAAACAGATGTAAGTGTTTTTAGGCTGATTTTTTAAAAAAAGATTTTTAATTTATTCATGAGAGATACAGAAAGGCAGAGACAGAGGGAGAAACACAGGCTCCTCACAGGGAACCCGATGTGGGACTCGATCCCGGGACCTGAGATCATGCCCTGAGCTGAATGAAGTCAGATGCTCAACTGCTAAGCCACTTGGCCTATGCTGGGTTTGATGAGAAGTGGAAAATCATGGAGGAATAGGATAGGTTAAAGAGTATGAAGTGAACCTGGGGGAAACTTATCAAGTCCTGTTTGGATTCTTCTCAATGTCTCTTTGTCTCTGAAGATAAGAACATTTTTTCCTCCAGGTTTAGGGAGAGCACATTTCACATGAAGGTATTAAGATCTACTCATGAGATACCAGCAGTAAAAATATCTGAGTCACCTTCCTGCTTCTCCTGTTTTCTCAAATACCTTCAGTTTCAAATATATATTTTGGGGTACCATGACCCGAACCTCATTCATTCTGATGGACATCTCCAATCAGAAAATTTGCTCACTTTTACTTTGAATCAATTTTTCCTGAATGATCTTGATTGCTTTTTTTGTGGCTATTAACACTTTTCTTATACTATATATGTTTTGCCTCAATAGCCCACAAAGAAGGATAAACATTCAGCTGGCCTCTAAAATCCATCATGATCTCCTATTCCTGAACTTATCCTAAAAGTTCTTGAACCTTGCATTTGGGATTCCTGGGATATAATGGGACATTATTAATAACTGATTTGGTTGTTGGGGGTGAAGGAGAAATACGGATTTAAAATAAATCACTAGGAAGTTGGTTTGCTATTAATATAGTAAAGTAGCACAAGGGAGAGGGAAATGTGTGAGAAAGAGGTACGCTGAATTTATTTTTAGATATTTATTTTGAAAGTAAGGGAAATCCAAGTGGATATGTATTTAGAGGGGCAATGAGAAATTCATGCCTAAATTTTAGCAGAGGGAATAGTGCTCAAGGCAACAGATGTAGGAATCCATTGCAGGCTGGTGGGATTATAAAATATGGAGTGAATATATGTGTCTAGGGAATGTGCACAGTCAGGTCTATCTCTAGTAATCTTGACCTTCCTAGGTCAAGGGTAAAAATAAATGCCCATGGAGGTTCCGAGGCCAAGATCCATCCTTCCTTTTCATCTAGGACTTTGTATTTTATCTAAAAAGAACTTCTACCCACACAGCCAAGCTCTATATGCCCCCTCACACTCCATTTTCTTCAGAGAGCCACCAATTGACCGCCTCTCTCTTTAGGGGTATGCTTACTGATAAAAAGAAGACTTCTATTGGGAGAATGAATCTAGAGATGAGGCCTGAAAGTAGGTTTAAGACCATCGGGGCAGGTAATTCCAAGGTCCCAGATATGAATTACTAGAAAAGTATGGAATCCAGGTTAGTAGCTAATCTTGACCCCTTCACTTTATGTGGATGGGTATCAGCAGAGGAGGGCCACAGAGGGCCCTTTGGTAGGGCGGGAACCACCTGGCAAAGGCCTTGATCACTGAAGCCCAAGGACATTACTACCAGTATTAAGATACTGAGTCCAAATTTCTGTGCAATTCTTATCCTTAGTGTATGGATAGACGACAAAGAGCCAACAGGAGAGATAGAGAATCATATTTCACAGAATCTAGTGGAGGATGGGATTTAAAAGAAGAGTAGCAGTGATAAATACTACAGAGAATTTTTTTTAAAAGCTAAGACTGCAAAACAATACTGGGATAGGAGATGATAACAAAGGGGTTTTTTTTGTTTTGTTTTTAAAGGAAGATAAACACTAAGTCAACCTCTAATCCATTTTTTTCCTAGTAACAACATTTTTAAGAATTGTAAAATAAATAGCATAAAATTTTACCATCTTAGCCATTTTTAAGTGTACAGTTTAGTAGTGTTAAGTACATTTACATTGTTGGTCAATAATTTCCAGAAGTCCTTGCATATTGCAAAACAAACTATACCCATTAAATAACTTCCCCTTTCCTCCATTATCTAGCCCTTGAAAGCTAACATTCTGCTTTCAGCCTCTATAAATTTGACTATGATAAGAACCTCATCTAAGTGAAATCAGACAGTATTTGTCATTTTGTGACTGGTTTATTTCATTTAGCAAATTCCTCTGTCATTCATGTTGTAGCATGCGTAAAATTCTTTTAAGGCTGAATAATATTCCATTGTGTGTATACACCACATCTTATACATTCATTTGTTCATGGACACTTGGGTTGCTTCCACCTTTTAGTTATTGCTAATAATGCTGCTATGAAGAGGGTATACAGATAGCTCTTCAAGATCTTAATTTCAATTATTTTGTGTATGTACTCAGAAGAGGGATTGCTGGATTATATGTTAATTTTTTGAGGAACTGATGTATTATTTTCCATAGTGTCTGTATACCACTTTAATTCCTACTGAGTGTACAAGGGTTCCAATTTTCCCACATCCTTGCCGATGCTTTCTTTTTTTTGTTAGTAGCCATCCTAATAGGTATGAGGTGGTATCTCATTTTGATTTACATTTCCTTAAAAATAAGTCTATTAAAGTCTTTTGCTCATCTTTCAATCAGGTTTACTTTCTTTTTGTTATTGAATTGGATGGATTCTTTACATAATCTGGATGTTAACTCCTTTATCAGATACAATTTACAAATATTTTCTCCTGTGGGTTGCCTTTTCATTCTGTCTTTTGATGTACAGAATTTAAAAATTCTGTATAGTCCAATTTATTTTCTTTTCTTCTATTACCTGTGCTTTTGATGTTATAGCCAAGAAATTGCCAAATCCAATGTCATGAAGCTTTTCTTCCTGTTTGTCTAAGGATTTTATAATTTAGTTCCTATATTTGGGTCTTTGTTCCATTGTGAGATAATTTTTGTGTATGTGTAAGGTAAAGGTCCAACTTTGTCATTTTGCACATGAATATCCAGTTTCCCAACATCTTTTCTTTCAATGACTACCCTTTCCCATTGAAAGATCTTGCAACTCTTGTCAAAAATAATCTGACCATATATGTGAGGTTTTATTTCTGGAATCTCTATTCTATTCCATTGGTTTCTATGTCAGTCTTTTTGCCAGTACTATATTGTTCAAATGACTGTAGCATTATAATAAATTTTGAAATCTGGAAGTATGAGAGCTTCAACTTGTTGTTCTTTTCCAAGATTATTTTGGCTACTTGGCATCTCTTAAGATTTCATATACATTCCATTTACTTTTTCTGTAAAAACACATTATTAGTCCTGGTAGATTTCACTTATTCTGTAGATTGTTTGGCAAGTATTAACATCTTAACAATATTAAGCTTACTGATCCATTTACATAAGATGTCTTTCCATTTATTTGTAATTGTTTATTTTTGCCAGAACAGTTTCAGTGGAAAGGTAAAGCAAAGGACTAATTGTAGCAA
The DNA here is from genome assembly GCF_048164855.1 of Canis lupus baileyi. NCBI lineage: Eukaryota > Metazoa > Chordata > Mammalia > Carnivora > Canidae > Canis > Canis lupus. Next base: position 33,446,483 of record NC_132843.1, on the reverse strand, counting down.
GTTGATCTATGGAAAGTATATGGAGGGTTGAGTGAATCAAACTGGTATAGTGATCAGAGTAAATAAAAGTTATCCAGGAAAATATGTGCAAACATACAAGATACCATGCAACTTATTTGGTGAAGGAAAGAAGTTGTATAGGAAGAAAAAGTTGAGGGCAAGAGGGAATGGGAGAAGAAAGAACTTCTGGAGGAAATGAAAAGGAGTAAAATCCGTAGATCAAGTGTAAAAATTTGCCTTGAAAAAATGAGCATTTAAACAGGGCTAAAAAGGAAACAGTGGAGTCCAAACTCAGAAGTTTGATAATAGAAAATAGCCCACTTACATTCACTTATATTCTCTGGAAAGTCGAGGGGCAGGCCATCTGCTAGGGTAGGTGGTGGAAGTGTAGGTGGCTCTAGGACAGGAGGAATGTGTAAAGCAGTTACATGAAATACAGGGGTAATGGCCACAGAAAAGCAAAAGAATGATTACCAAGGATTGAGAATCCAGCTGAAATTGTCAAGAATCAACTTGGAGGTTTGAACAATTTTATCTGGCAGGATTTGAATACTTACAGAATGCTTAGAACTTCATAGGATTTCTATATCAAATAATAAGAGGCTGGAGACTTGAAGGTGCCACTTAGAGAGGCCTTCATATGGTTAAGCAAGAAGTTGAGTATAGGCAATTAAGGAACTAAAATTCAGGAGGATGTAGATATTGAGAGAAAAAAAAAAAAAAAAACAAGGTCAAAAATACTCTGCCATTGAGAACAGTGAGGAAGTTTGTGTCAATGCCAGGTATTTTCTGTCTCCAGAGAAATCGGTCTCTGATTTTCACGGAGCAATCTGAGGCAAGAAGAAGCAATTGCTATGTCATGCTAGTGTCATTAAGCATTCAACATGGTGTCAGAAGACATGTGAGCTTATGTTAGCTCTGTCACTAATTTGCTATGTGACCTAGGATGAGTCACGTAATTTCTGGAGATACCAAGTCCTATAACCAGACAACTTCTGAGTTCCCTTTAGTTCCTAGTGTCTTGACTACACTCAATGGAATTTCTTCCTCCATCATCATCCAATGACCCTATTTTTATTATTTTATATTTCTTTGGACCTGGGATAAATGCCATGTTAACACAACATACATACATGGGCTGACAGTTATTAAAAATGCTACAAATGGAAATTTGTCAATATTTCTAATTCCTGCCTTACATGAAAGGTCAATGTAATTCTTTCATTATAATATAGCTCACATTTGAGGGATAAATATGCCCAGAATCACACTGCTACCAGTCAATAAGTACCAAACTCAATTACTTATCCTATATTCTATCAGCTATAACATAATTCCACTTGGAAAAGAAAAGTTTTACAAATTACTTAGGGACATTTCCTCTTATTTAAGGTAAAGGTTGTCTTAGTATCTTCAATGTATTTGTTCAAATGAATTTCACCCATAATTTTAATAATCTATACATACTTACAATATGGTAAGCACTATACTGAATTCTGGGTTTAAAAATGAATAACAGATAAACTGAGCCTCAGGGAAGTAAAAGAGTCTGCCTAACGCCACTAACTAGCAAGTGACTGAGCAAGCATTTTAACAAACATCTGAATTCACGTTTATAACATTTCATTTGAACTCTTAGTATAAGAATCAATGCTTAAGGGAACTGGGTGACTCAATGGCTGAACGTCTGCCTTTGGCTCAGGTTGTGATCCCGGGGTCCTGGGATAGAGTCCCACATTGGGCTCCTTGCATAGGACCCTGCTTCTCCCTCTGCCTATGTCTCTACCTCTCTATATGTCTCTCATGAATAAATACATAAAATCTTTTAAAAAATTATTCATGCTTATAACCATTACATTAGGCTTCTCCCTTTCTTTAAAGAGCTTATCTTCAAGTTAATCAATATGAAAACAAATAGGGAAAGAAATATCATAAGTACTATGTAGAATGCACAAAATACATAAGAAAAAATTTTAACTCTTCTTGGCGGAGTCAAGAGTGGCATCACAATGAAACTGACATTTCATTTCTGTCTTGATATACAATTATTGGTTGTTAAGGCTGACAAGAAAGGAAAGATAATTTTATTTGGAATTTGATAATTCCACTATTCAAAAATAACGAAGGGAAGACAAGCAAATCACATTCAAGAAAATCTATATTAGTTTGGTATGGTTTCAATCAAGAGTCCAGGGGGAAAGTGAGAGATGGTTCTGGGCAGGAAAAGGTAAATGGGCAGGAATCACAGAAGTGTCATGCAAGTCTGTATCATGTCCCAATGCCAATCCATGATGAAATCTGCACCATTCTGCCATGAAATAGGCAGGAAAAACAAAGGAACATGTAGGTGATTTTTTTTCACATGTACCCTGTATGAAATTACATCTTTTATTTTCATATTAGTTCTTTCCACTTCATTTGATGTTTTACTTTGAAAATGAACTTCTTTAATGAACTGAGGTTTAGTTTTTCCTCCCTCATCCCCTTCCTTTCTTCATTCCTCTTCAAGTGTCTGTACTTGAATTGGAAATCTATTTTGCTTTTTTATGTTCCTACCCATCATAAACTAGCATAGGAAAGTAGGAAATTAATACTGCCAATTAACACTATCTCTGTCCTTTCCAAAAAATATCAGTCCTGTTGTCTTTTTAATCAGTTCTAGTTTAAGGCTATCCTAATTTGGGCAAATATTTAAACAAGACTAGGTGTTATGGTTTGCCACTGTCTGGTTCAGAGTTCTATCTTCAAAAGCCTGGGCTGATGTTTCACAAATCCAGAATGAGACTCATGCCAAAGGAAGGGGGTGCTAATTCACCTTCCTCTTACTCTCTCTCTTCCCATTCCATCAACCTTAAGAAAGATAATGAGAGAGAAGGGATTGATATCTGATTCTAGGTCATTGTGGTTTCTCTGCTGGCTGTGGTTACCAGGGACTACTGTATAGGTTCGTCTTTGACATTGACAAGGACCTGAATTATCTCTGCTTTATTAGCTTGTCATTCAGTGCCCAGGTGATGTGAAATAATTCTAACATTGGAGATCCCATGTTGTAGTTACACTTCTTTCCTGTACTCACACAGTCATCTCTGCATTGTCTCCCAGAAAACCAATTCTTGGTTCTCTGGGACAGTCTCTGGTCAACTAGAAACTGAAATCTCTTCCCAAACCTAATCTAGACCTCAAGATAGCCTAGGAATTTCAGCTATGACTGCCTTTGATCTGTGGAAATCAATACTGGAGTTGCAAATGTATTACATTGTTCTGCCCTTTCCCTAAGGTTCATTTCTCATAGTCTAACGGCTCTGAACATGTTGGCCTATTCTGCAGTTCAGAAACATCCAGTGCACAGCTAGGAATATAGATATATATTTTTACAAGTAATCACAGAGAAAGCAGCACTCTAAGACACATGTGATAGAAAACAGAAAAGATAGTGTCCTGCTCACCGTTTTCTTGACACACTTAAAATTAATTTACTTGTTTTTTAGTCTCTTTAAAAATATTTCTGGAATCGAATAATATCTAGCTAGTCTGAAATTTGATGCAAAATATGAACACCTGGCACCAGGAATCAGGCTCTCATTAAACCTGGCAATTTGAAACTTATCTTTGTTCCAATTGTGAGTTCCAGAGTAATTCTTACAGTTCCTATAGTTGTTGGTAACCACAGGGGACCAGAAAGGAGTCTCAGTAATACTTTACATCATTTTATAATATTTGCTGAAATAAAAGCTTGACAAGTATATTAGGCAGAAACTATTCAATTCTTATATAACTCCATCTATACTAGTTCAAACAACAACAAAACACACAAAAAATAAATTTATTTAGGTCCTTTAACTGGAAAACCCAATTATGTTTCCTTCAGGTATACCTAGATTCAGAGCCCCTAACAATATCATCAGAATCTTTCCGTTTTTGTTACTTTTCTATCGACTTTAATCTTAACCACGCACTTGCACTTCACAAACTTAACTATTGCTACCACGATTATTTCTGAATAATGCTAACAAAATTCTGAGGGAGGAGGGTGGCTAGCCTTACTTAGGTCTTATTTAATTTTACAACCAAAATTTTAGGTAGGGTATTTGCTTATCTCTGGAACAAGAAGTGGGGTTAATCCCATCAAAATTATTGGGCTGCTAAATAGAAAAAGGATAGCTGTCCCAAAGGATATTGGGATGCTATTTCAAAAAGAGGGAGAAGATCATCTGGGTAGGCAAAAATAGATGTCTATCATTGAATACCTACTTGTTGTAGATGCCTACAGAAGCCCTCCTCCTAATTGAAAAAGAAAAAGAAAGAAAGAAAGAAAGAAAGAAAGAAAAGAAAAGAAAGAGAGAGAAAGAAAGAAAGAAGAAAGAAAGAAAGAAAAGAAAAGAAAGAAAGAAAGAAAGAAAGAAAGAAAGAAAGAAAGAAAAGAAAAAAGGAAGAAAGAAAGAAAAAAGGAAGAAAGAAAGAAAAAACCCTTGTCTGTGAAAACTAGAAACCTGGGGATTTCTGTCTTAGGCAATATGGAAAACACTCAGTAGTATTAGAAGAGCAATACAATCAGATCTGAGTTTTAGAATTTTCCTTTACTGCCTTCTACAATTTCACTTCTCACCCCTTTTTGACCTTTAATTAAAGTGGGCTTTGGAAGCCATTCATAGAAACCTGCTTCCCTCTGGTAACTAATTAGGCTAACCTCCACTTAACTCCAAGCCATCCTGTTTGTGCAAAGGCCTTCTAAAGAGTTATCATTTCACCTGTACCCAGGATGTGGTATCCATGGAAACCTTGAACTTCTAATGACTGGTGGTCGGCAGGCTTAGGTACCCAGAGGGCAATTTATTGCTAGGCTGCCTCAAAACCAGCACTTGGGCCTGCCATCCTGATTTAGATGATTTTTGTTAATGGTAACTCCCCACCAAAATCTATGCTGGGCTGATCCCAGTATCATTCTGACAAACTCATTCAGAAAGGTAAATGTTCAAACTCCACTAGAGCAGGATGCGGGGCAGAAATCTTCCTGTAAGGGTAAGTCAAGGACATGGGAAAATTACTGCATTTTGTTTTCTACCTTCATGTGGATACACACACACACACACACACACACACACGCAATATTCTATATACTAAGTCATGCATAAATTATATAAAAATATATAATTATGTGCCTATATAAATAATAAATTTGCAAGTAAACATTTAAGTGTATTTATACACATACATAAGAGAATAGTCTTTCCCCTTAGGCCAGGACTACAGATCACTGATGTCAACACACTTTGTTCTTTCAGCCTTCTGGCTCTCCCTAGACCTCATGTTTTGCTTTTGTCCTCTCGGTATGTGAGGGCTGACCTTAGCAGAGAGCTGGCTGTCTTAAATATGGCAGGTCATCTATCAATTCCTCCCCAGGCTGTCAGAGTTCCTTTTAATCTCACTTGTAATTTTCCAAGGGAGGTTCACAAAAGCCACAAACAGAATTTTAATGTTATAAAATACCTCACAGAGACAGTAAATATTTCCTTTTACATGAGGACAGGCTGTATGGCAACTGGCCTCAGAAAAAATGAAGACATTTTCCATGTTAGTTTACTCTACTTAAATTGTCCATGAGTTGGATCATTTGCATTACTCTACTGTAATGATTCTCTTTACATAGAGCTACAGCTTAGGCATACATTTCTTATTATTGAATGCCTGATTATGGAAAGATTTTTTTCTTCTGATACAAACAAAATATTAATTGCCTTCATAATTATAAAATATTCACCCCACTAATTTGCAAATGCATTCATTATGCATTCCAAACATCAGATCCAGAAACTAATGGCAAAATTAATGGATATTCCAAGCCCCCATTGAGAAGGATAGATTGAGTGCCCCTAAATATTAAGGCAATAAGGGCTTTTCAGATAGCTAGATAAATGACCTCTCAAATATCTAAGATCAGCTAGCCAGTAAACACTATAAACTAAGTCTGCATTAAAATTAGTTTGGTAAGTGAGCCTTTGTTTTAATCATTTATGCTAATACTTCATAGCTTTCTCAGAAATGGTACAGACTTAGTGAAATAACAAGGTCAGTAGGAAGTTTTTCCATAGCAATCTCTTATACAAATCTGAAGAAAAGAAGATAACATTAGTGATGCTATGACTTTATTTGTGAATCCAATTCATTCAACAAATATTTAGCAAATTGCTGCTATGGTTAAATTATGAGAATACAAAGTGAACGGGATAGTTTCTACCTCCAAGCAGTGCTATTTATGACAACAAAGGGGCATGCATCTAGACCATAAGGTACCTGGGAAGATATACTAGGTGGAGAGTGTAGCTAATGTTTTACTTCAAGGACAGCAGAGGTTAATTAACAGATGTGGTACATTCCTTGCAAATGCATCTAGGCAGAGGGAATGATGCATTTGGGAAAAATGCAAGGACTTTTAAATGTGTAGGGTACAGAGGATGGGGAGTGGTTAGCAACTGGGTGAGCACTCGCAATACTCTTAGGAATGGGACATAAAAAAAAGTCTGATTCAAAAAAAGAGAGTAGGCATGGTGAGAGAAAGGGAAAAAAATAATGAGTTTTGAGAAACTCAGGGGTGGAAGTAACCTTAGGACATCATTTCCCTTGATTTTATAGATAAGGACACTGGTGTCCTTGCAGAGCACGAATGTAGCCCACCTCCATAGAATGAAACTCATGTGTAGATGTCATTTCTAAATTCCACTGGTTTCCTCTTCCCTAGAGCATTATTATTTGATCTGGATCACCTTTCTCTGTCAATTTACGGTTGCCCATGTTAGACACACAAAAAGCAGATATATTATGGGACTCTTCTTACTAATGGTCACCTTACTATTCTAGTGTAGTATATATGTACTGAGACTTTATAGTATACAAATGCAGTGTGTTGGTTACTTTGAGATGGATTAATGAATTGCAACTATCCATAAGAGGCTAGATGATAGGGAAGATGTATGTATTTTTGAATGAGTCATCAAAGAAGGCTACTTCCTAGGAAGCAGACAGTACTGATAATGTCATTGCAAAGGTATATTTCACCCTATTACATTTTTTCTTGTTTATCAAAGAAATAAAAATGTAGAGGCCCAACTATCTGCCCTTATCGTAGCAGAGGAAGTAACAAGTATAGTTTAAAAAAAAGCTAATGTCTAGTGTGGCTAAGCAGTTAGGCATCCTCTGTGGTTAGAAAAGTAATAATCTTACAACCAAAGTTTCATTGTTGTTGCTGCTATTTATCTGTTTCATAGTGGGTCTGTTTCATAATGTGGGTCACACATTACTCTGTAAGAACAAAGCAAAATGGAAGCATCTGCTTTTCTTCTGAGTATTTTTCTTCTGAGTATTTTTGTTGTTTAAGATTCCAGAAGATGAAGACTATCTTCTGAAAATAAGACAGCACCATCTTCTGAATGTAATCAGTAGTAAAGCTATGAGCGGAAGACATCACTTATGTTTTCCAGTATTAAAAGAGTTGTCATATGGAAGAAAAGGCTGTGTGTAGGAGAATAATATTTGGAATGTCCTTCTAAGGCTATAATTAGGACAAGAGATAGAAAATCTAGGGAGAACATTTTCTTCTTAAAATTACTGAATTTCAGCCAGTGAGAGATACACATCATAGCCTGGAATTCTGTGATATGTGAATAGACTCATCATTGGAAAGGTCTGTAAAAAGGTCTCTATGCCCCATCTCATAGGAATGCTTTAAAAGCAATGATGTCTGACTTCCTTACAACATTGTCTCTAATGTCTATGATTCCATGATTCCATGGTCTACCTCTCTACTCAGCATGGCTTGCACTTAAACAATTCACAGTTGATTAAGGGAATTGGGAATTTTGCTGAATTAGATGTCACTGTGAAAGACCAAGATCTGACCACAAGAGCAAAATTTAGGTTGTGTTGATAGTCACATACTATAAAAGGGGAGATGAAGAAAAAATGAATCCCTATGGCAAACACTGTATTAATGGGAGAGGAGAGGAGCAGTTTTGAAACCAATTTGATGATGATCCCAAATGTAGCAGACACAGAGTTGAAAGGAACAGTGTGCCTATGAAACTTAGCCTTGGTACAGAGGAAGAAAAACATTAATTGTAATGAAAAACTGAGTGACAAAAACCAAATGCTTGGGGACTTAAAAATGGGGAGAAGGCCTGGGGATCAGCAAACAATTCATGGAACAGAGTCTGGTAATTACTTTAAAAAACCTGCGGGATTAGTAGAATATTGTATGGTGAAGATCTGAAGAAAGGAAGGATGAGAAGAAAAGATAGAGATAGAAGATAGGAAAATGGAAGAAAACAAGAAATTTAAGAGGCTATGAAGGAGAAAGGTGAGGAAAACAACTGAAGAAGTGAAGTGTAGTAATCATGGTTTTTAGTAGATTGAGGAGAGTAACCCCATCCCCTAACTGATAAAACATAGCATAACTGGTGGCTTGGGGTGAGGGGGAGACTTGTGGTTTGAGCAAAATGCTTTTATGCCACATTCAATAAAATATAGCCAAAGGAGAATTCAACCATTCTAAGGATAGACATGGCAATGGAGTCAAGTGTATCAGAGTAACTTTGACAGTAAAAGGCCCCATCCCCCACTCTGATAGGTGGTGTAAAGATAAGAATCTTCTCATTCATCAGCATTACATAATTTCTGACTGGAGACAAGCCAGTTCTATGTATTAAATGAATAAACAAAAAAGTCCAGGGCAGCCCGGGTGGCTCAGTGGTTTAGTGCCACCTTCGGCCCCGGGCCTGATCCTGGAGACCTGGGATCGAGTCCCATGTCGGGCTCCCTGCATGGAGCCTGCTTCTCCTCCCTGTGTCTCTGCCTCTCTCTCTCTCTCTGTGTCTCTCATGAATAAATAAATAAAATCTTTTATAAAAAAGTCCAAATTATAGTACGTTTACTATGTAATTAGTATAAGGTATACTGTTATCTCCTTTCTGTCTCTTATTAGCCCCATTTTAAGATTAGGATACTGAGTTTTAGAAAGGGTAAGTAACTCAATTATGGTCGCTTGATTAGTAAGCAGAAGAGATGTGATTAGAACTCAGGCCATTTGGTTTCACAAGCCATCCTCTTAAGTAGAATACTTTTCTCCCTGTATCTTAGAAAGAACTGCTGTTTTGACTAACATAGACTATGTTCTTAGCTGCTTCTGTGGAAGATAGAGCACAGATAATGTCAGTGAGCTGACAAGTCATTGCTGTGATAGTGTTGTTTGCTCTATGCTCTGACATGACCAGAATCTGGAAGAGAAAACAGGTGTCACTGACTTGGAGATGCAGTTTCAGGCCGCTGCTTCCTAACAGACTTGTCAAGGTTACCTTCCTTTCTCTGGCATGCTGTATGCACAGCCATCTAGGGGCAGGTCCTTTTGTCCACCTGGGGAGGGACTGGGCAACTGGGCTTGAGAAGCAACAAATGAAAGGTGTTGCTAAGGCCACAGAGGGGTTTCTTGTAACAGTTAAAGCTGACATCTGTGTAGCTGCTTGAATCTACATATATCTTCCAGATCTAAAGTGGTGGAACTAGCAGATACATGTTCTATTATTAAAAATGTATAGAATATGCATTTTAAAAATAAAAATTTAAATTTTGTAAAGTGAAAGCCCCAGATCCAGACTTCCAGAGTCCTCAGCTGCTGACTAAATAGGGAAAAGACCCTAGTTTCTGTCTTCCTCACTCCATGCAAGCCTGCTTGCTTCAGGAAGTTTCTTCTCTGGACTTTTATACCCTGTGGGCTCTACTTGTCACATGCACCATTTCTTCAGGCCAGAGTCTTTGTGTTGTAGACAGTGATGCATCTGTGGTGGTAAAAAGAGCCTTGGGTGTTAGTGCCAACCCCAGCATAGAAGAACTCAAAAATTATCTCAAAAATTAAGGAATTCTCAAACTATTTAGGATTTAGAGTATAGGATGCCTAGGGGCAATTTCAGCTCTCTATAATTCAAAATCTCTTTTGATTAAATATGAGAACCTTTTGATAAAAAGAGGGGTCATTTTACAGAGGGATGTGCCATCTGTATAAACCTACAAAAAATAGTAATTGATAGAGTTGTTGTAGAATGACATACAATGACTTGGTGGCTGAAGGATGACTCTAAAGTCCATTGCAATCCTGAATTCTTTTATTTTGAGGATATTCCATATCCCTTTAATTCTGGTAGCTCAACTGATGCCCTTGATTCTTCTAAGAGTCCAGAGTGCTCCATTAGTAATTATGAGAAAGTAACTATTTATTAAATACACTCTGTGTGCTAGAAGGCTATGGATCATATTACTACATAACTTATATATAATCTGTATAGCAACCTTCTGAAGGAGATGGTATTATCCTTTTTATTTTGAGAAGGAAATTGGGGTTTGAGAGGCAGGGTTATTTATCCAAATAAGAGCTAAGCCTGACTTCATCTAGTACTAATTGCTGTAGGAATAAACCACTGGGTTTTTTTTTTGTTTGTTTGTTTTTTTTTTTTTTTTTTTTTGAGCACTTATCATGTGCTACCCACTCTGTTACTGATGAAGGGAGAATCACAAAAACAACTTGGAGAGCTAAATATTTGCTTTTATGTTATGGACATTTCTCTCTGGTTAGAGTATGAAGGATAGATTTGAGGAGGTTAAGTCTGAAGGTAGAAAGATCATTTTGAGGATAAATCTACAAGAGCCCCAAACTAAGGCACTGGCTATGAAAGGAGAAGGAAGATGTCAGTATACAATAATCAAGAGATGGAAATGAAATGGCTTGATTATCAGCTAGATTTAAGGATATGGGAGATAGAGGAATCTGGAGGGATTTTAAAGATCTTGCCTAGACTACTGAGAACATTGGTGCCATTAGCCAAGATGGAGCATGTGGCAAGGAAAAATAATTAATTTGATCACAAATTTGAAATGCTTATATGACATTTCAGAAAAATTCTCCAGCAGAGACTTGTACATGTGATTCTGGACTTAACCTGAAAGATGAGCTTTGAAAACATCAATAGGGGCTCATGAACACTCTAATAATGACTAAAGCAATGGACTTGAATAAAAATATATAAGGAACAAATGCCAAATAAGAATAGAAGCAAAGTAAATTATGGGAAGAGTGAGTGAAGAGTATTTAAGACACTGAAAATATTCAGATATTCAGAAAAAGTAATCATAAAGAGGTTAGAAAAATCAGGAAAGGAGATCACCAAGTCAAATGAGAAGTTTAAAGAAGAAAGTAGTCAATTTGTCAAATAATGCAGATGCTGAAAGATATCTGGAATTACCTACTGGGTTTGGCAGCAAGGGTCATATTTATACCTTTGAAACCATTTTAGGAGACTAGGTGAGGGGGGAAGCTGAATCCAGATTGTGAACATTGATGTGCAAATCAGAAGTGATTAAATCAGCACGTAAACCTCTGACATCTTTTTTTAATTCAAGTATAGTTGAAACACAATGTGACATTAGTTCCAGGTGTACATAATAGTGATTCAATAATTTGATATGTTATGCTATGTTCACCACAAAGTGTAGCTACCATCTGTCACCATGCAATGCCAGTATAATACCATTGATTTTATTCCCTATTCTGTACCTTTCATCCCCATGACTTATTCATCCCATAACTGGAAACCTGTACTTTTTACTTCCCTTTACCCATTTTGCCTATCCAACCCTCTCCCCTTTGGCAGCTGCTAGTTTGTTTTCTGTATTTATGGGTCTGTTTCTCTTTTTCTTTCTTTCTTTCTTTCTTTCTTTCTTTCTTTCTTTCTTTCTCTTTCTTTCTCTCTTTCTTCATTCCACATGTAAGTAAAATCAAATGGTATTTGTCTTTCTCTGTCAGACTTACTTCACTTAGCGTAATACCTTCTAGGTCCATCCATGGTGTTGCAAATGGCAAGATTTCATTCATTCTTTTTTATGACTGAGTATCCATTCACCTATCAGTGGACATTTAGGTTGCTTCCATATCTTGACTATCGTTAAATAACACTGCAGTAAGCCTAGGGGTGCATATATCTTTTCAAATTCATGTTTTTGTTTTCTTTGGGTAAATACCAGGAGTAAAATTACTGGATCATAAGTATTTATATTGTTCATTTTTTAAGGAACCTCCATACTATGTTCCACAGTGGCCATATAAATTTATATTCCCACCAACAGTGCATGTGAGGCTCCTTTTGCTCCACATCTTCACCGACACTTGTCATTTTTGTCTTTTTGATACTAGCTATTCTGACAGGTATGCACTGGTGTCATTGTGGTTTTGGTTTGCATTTGCCTGATGAGTAGTGATGTGCATCTTTTCATGCGTCTATTGGCCAGTGGTATGTCTTCTTTGGAGAAATGTCTATTCAGGTCCTCTACCCATTTTTTAATCAGATTATTTGTTTTCTGGATGTTGAGTTATATGAGTTCTTCATGTATTTTGAATATTAGCCCCTTATTGAATATATCATTTGTAAATATCCTCTCCCATGCAGTACAGTACCTTATTTTAAGACTGTGCATCCTTCTTCCAAAAATTTTCATGCCTCAGCCCAATTCTTCCCCCTTTTTAACCTTGTACAAGTGCTTTCCTGAAGAATCTACAGTTAAAAGAAAGTAATTAGAATTGGGCTCTTAAAAAAGGTGACTTGATTATTTTTTCTGGGAAAAACAGGGGCTATTAAAAAAGCTTAAAATATAAAACAGAAGGGGTACAACTCATGCTGGCAGACTTAAACAGATACTGAAGAGGACAGATACTGAAGAAGACAGAGTCCAGATGGAGGTATTAGACTTGACAGAATCAGTAACCTATCTTCATTTGAGACACAGAGAGTAAGATAAGGTAGCTAATGACACAGGTGAGCTTCTAGGTGCTAGTATGGAATGTTTTACTTATTATTTTTGGATGCTTTTATTTTCTCATTGAGTTGAAGTGAGGGCAAGATCATCTGCTGAAAATGAGAAGTGAAGATTTTGAAGAACTAAATGAGAATAGGAAAGGGCACTAGCTAATAATAAGTAAAATGATTGACAAGGGCACTGATGGCTCTGCTAAAAATGAAAACTAAATTTATAGTAGTGCCAATAAGTACAGGCTTATAAATTTTTCAAAAAAATGCCCAGCTCCTTGGAACATTGGTTCAGTTTTATATTCTGCAGATCCCAGAGTTAGAACTTGTATCAAACTTACTTTGTTCAGGCTCATTCTTCTCTGCAAAGCATACCTTTTCTGAATATAATGCAAAAAGATACATATGTTGACCATAAACTTGGAGGAATCCTGATACCTCTGGCTTTCCTTTGGATCACATCAGTCATCCACCACTCTGTTCCCTAGACTCCACTCAAGAAAGCATCATGCCCCAGCCTTTTCTTTTTTTCTCTGCTTAGAGATTTTGCAGTGCACGTCTTTATATAGAGAGAATATAAATAATAGTGCTTTTGTGGGACTCAAAACCTTTGGCAGTTCAAATGGGATTTGGGCTTTTGAGCTCTCTAGTTAATATATGGAGAGTTTTTGCTGTAGTAGTTGGTTGCTTCCTCCTTGGTTTCCTTTCTTTTCCTTTATTCACCACCCATTCAAGGAAGAGATACAAAAGATGGTTACTGAGCTTGGTTCATGTGCAAAATAGTGAGGTGTTGCTGAGAAAGCAATGTTCCATGCCCTCATGGTCTTATATTCTGTAGGGGATCCAGATATCACACAGCTATACAATTTATTGCTTAATTATAATTGTTATATGTGTTACAAATATAATCATAAGTTCCTTCTATTTTTATCTAATATGAATTTATTAATGTAATAAATTAACTGTTGAAATATGTTTTTGATACTTAAGTTCTCCAAGTGGCCAAAATTTTACTCTTTATTCATAAAGTGTGGGAAAACCATTCTTTAATATACATCAAATACACACATTTATTTATTAGTTCAAATATATTAAGATACACTAAGGCCTGGACATACATATATGTGTGTGTGTATGTGTGTGTGTGTATATATATATATATATATATATATATATATATATACACACACTGACATATATATTTCATATACTGCCTAACTTTATTGATTTATAATTTTAACAAGATATTTTAAAAGTAGTCCTTAGGAGAAAAATTCAAAGCCGCAGCTAGATATTGCTGTTAGCAAAATATTTAGCATTAATCTTCTCTTTTTTCCCTTCATAGCAACTACTGGCTGCCATGGCAACCTTATCCCCATCCCCCCAACCCCCAGCATACCAGGGCTTCTTGGATGAAAAGCACAAGGCCTTGGAGATTTCAAATGTCTCTTATACAAAGCAGTCTAAACTCTTTACCCTAGAGCCATTACCATCCTGTGCCTCAGAAGGACTGACTATACCATTTATTATGTCCTGCTTTTCTCTTCATTCAATCAATGTCTCTTCAACAGGAGAGAGAAAACCTTTTACATTTCTTTGCACAGAGTAGGCACTCAAGAAATAGGCCTTTTAAAAAAATCACTTAATTGATGGATTTCATAAGAATTTCATATGAATCTAACAAATTTCATATGAATCTACATAAATTAGGCACTTAAGCTCACTCATTCCTTCTGATAGTGCTGCTGTTCATTCTCTCCTTCCTCCTTCATGCTTTCCTCTACACCACATTAACAGCTGATGATCCCACAAAAGCACCATTATCACCTCTGCCTTAGGCCATTGTTAGTCCTTCCATCTGAGACTTATTCTGGTTCCCCCCACACACACTCCCTACTTGTCATTTAGGTCTCCTACAAGGATATCTGTCTTCCCTGAGGGAGCCAAGAACCACTAATAAGGGTCTGGGCACTACTTATAAATGTCACCATAGTGCTGTCATGGCACTGATTAAAAAGGAAATTCCAAATCACTATAATTTTCCTATTGCCCTGACAACTAGCTCCCTTATTTATCATAACCCCAATGCTGTATTCTATGGCCAAGGTATCCAGTAGTGTCATTCTAAGTGTTGGCCACTGTGATGGCTCTAGGTACAGCAGTGAACAAGACTGACAAATTTCTGCTATAACAAAGCTTCATTGTACTGAAGGGAGACAGAATATAAACATAGGAATAAATTAGTAAAATGATTTCAGAGAGTGATTAAGTGCTAAGAAAGAAATAAGGCAGAGCAATGGAACAAATCACTGGCAATGGGCAAAATATTTTCTAGAGAAAAGTTAGGCAAGGTGTCTCAGTGAAGATGATATTTAAGCTGGGACATGACTGATGAGAAGAAATCAGCCATAAGAAGTACTGGGAGGGGCACACTCCAGGCAGAGGAAATGTGCAATACTCAAAGGCCAGAATATTACAGATGGCATGTGAGGAAGTATGTCTCAGGGCAGGTTGGAGCATGTTCTAGAGAGGCAGGGATTGCTGAAGGACTTCTGTAGGAATGAGCACTGTGCTGACATTCATTACCAATCCCTGCCTCTCCCATTTCAGCAGATCTACCTTCCCTAGTCACATTTGCCTTGGTCTGTGAGCTAGGGTTCCCTTCCCTCAGAAGACTGGCACAAACCATGACTTCCCACTTGCACATTTTGCATAGCTTGGGTCCCAGCAGTGGCAGGACCTGAGATAGCCCAGGTGTACCATGTTGTTACAACTGTGCACCCTACCCATTTTGTTTGCTTTGCAGATCTGCCCAGGCCAGACCCAGTCTCAGTGGTGACTGCAGGTCTCATTTTGCAAACAGAGCTATACACACCTTGGCCCTACACCAGAGTGGGGCTCAGAGTTTTAGTAAACAATGCCCACAACAGCAGGACACATTCAACACACAGAGGAGACACCTCCTGAAGCACCATGTTCTGGTGAACAGGAACATTGCATTGTAGGGAACTAGTGGACTTTTTCATAAGGCCATTATTTTCAAGAGCACTTTCCTAACATAGAGTTAGACAAAATGAGGAGATAGAGAACAAAACCATAGCAAGAGAGCTAAATAAAAAGGTAAGTAATATGCCTGCTAAAAAATTGAAAGTAATGATCATAAAGATCCTCATTGGACTTGAGAAAACAGTGGAGGACATCAGTGAGATACTTAACAAAGAGAGAAGAACCAATCAGAGATAAGGAACACAATAAATTAAATTTAAAATTCACTACATGGAATAAATGTAGTGAGAGGTGAGAGGTAGCAGAGGAGCAAATCAGCAACCTGGAAGACAGAGTAAAGGAAAGTAATCAAGTTGAACAGGTGAGAGGAAAAAAATATATGCCAAATTAGAACAGACTTAGGAAACTCAGTGACTCTATCAAGCATAACATTTATTTATATTATAGGGATCACAGAAGGAGAAGAGAGAAAAAATAGCAGGAAATTTATAAGAAGAAATAATAGCTGAAAAGTTTCCTACTGGGGGGTGGGGGGAGGAAACAGATATCCAGATCCAGGAGGCACAGAAAATCCCCCAACAAAATCAGTCCAAGCGGGTCCACACCAAGACACACAGTAACAAACTGGCAGGAAATATTGATAAAGAGGATTTTAAAAGCTGCAAAAGAAGACCGTTACATACAAGGGAAATCCCATAAGGCTATCACCTGATTTTTCAGTAGAAACTTTGTAGGACAGAAGAAAGTAGCATGATATATTCAAAGTGATGACTGGAAAAAAATCTGCAACCAAGAATACTCTATCCAGCAAGGCTATCATTCAGAATGGAAGGAGAGATAGTTTCCTAGACAAATGAAAGATACAGGAGTTCATGATCACTAAACCAGCAATGTTAAAAGGGACTATTTGAGTGGAAAGGAAAGACCATGAATAGGAATAAAAAAAGTGGAGAACACAAAAGCAGTAAAAATAAGTATATCTGTAAAAATCACTCAAGGGATTCACAAAATAAAAGGGCATAAAATATAACATATGCCTAAAAAAATGACAAAGGAGAAAAGTAAAGAATGGGTTGAAACTTAAGCAATGATTAGCTTAATACAGACTGATATATGCAAAAGATATTAATAAACCTAATGATAACCACAAATCAAAAACCCATAATAGATATGCAAAAAATCAAGAGAAAGGAATCCAAGTATATCACTAAAGAAAGCCAGCAAACCATGAAAGAGAGCAAGGGTCAAAGGAGAACTATACAAACAGCCACAAAACAAGTACCAAAATGGCAATACATATACAATTGACTTGAGTTGTACACCTGAGACTAATGTAACTAAAAAAAAGAGAGAGAGAGAGAGAGAAAAGGGAAAAATAATCACCTTATGCCTTTTGATTGGTGTATTTAATCCATTACATTCAAAGTGACAGAATGGATTTTAAAAAATCCATCTATACACTGTCTACAAGAGACTCACTTCAGAGCTAAAGACACCTGCATAGTGAAAGTGAGGGGATGGAGAAACATCTACCATGCAAATAGATATCAAAAGAAAGCTGGGGTAATAATGTTTATATGGGACAAAATAGACTATAACAAGAGACAAAGAAGGGCACTGTGTAAGCATAAAGGGAACAATCCAACAAGAAGATATAACAATTACAAATATGCACTCAAAAGGGAAGCATCCAAATACTTTACGCATAAAGTATTTGCTAATTGAAAACATAAAGAAACATAAAGAACATAAACTAATTGAAAAAAAAGGAAGAAACTAATTGATAGCAATACAACAATGGTAGGGGACTTTAATACCCCACTTATATTGATGAGCAGATCATCCAAATAAGAAATCAACAAGGAAAGAGTGGCTTTCAATGACACATGGGACCAGATGGACTTAAACTTATTCAAAACATCCCATCCTAAAACAGCAGAGTACATTTTTTTTTCAAGTGCACAGAAAACATTCTCCAGAACAGATTACATATTAGGCTGAAAAACCATTCTCAGTGAATTCAAAAAGATCAAAGCCATACCATGCATCTTTTCTGATCACAACACTATGATCCTAGAAATTCACCAGAAGAAAAAATCTAGAAAGAACACAAATACATAAAGCATAGAGGTTAAAAACATGCTACTAAACAATGAATGAGTCAACCTGGAAATTAGAATTGGATATCAACAAATACATGGAGACAAATGAAAGTGATACAGCAAAAGTGGTTCTAAGAAGAAAGTTTATAGCAATACTGGCCACCTCAAGAAGCAGAAAAATCGGGCAGCCCCGGTGGAGCAGCGGTTTAGTGCTGCCTGCAGCCCGGGGCGTGATCCTGGAGACCCTGGATCAAGTCCCACGTCGGGCTCTCTGCATGGAGCCTGCTTCTCCCTCTGCCTGTGTCTCTGCCTCTCATTCTGTCTCTGTGTCTCTGTGAATAAATAAATAAAATCTTTAAAAAAAAAAAAAAGAAGCAGAAAAATCTCACTTTATACCTAAAGGTGCTAGAAATTGACCAACAAAACCTAAAACTAGCAGAAGCAATGACATAATAAAGATTACAGTAGAAATAAATGATAGAGAAAAATCAAAACAATGAAACCAGGAGCTGGTTCTTGGAAAAGATCAATAAAATTGGTAAACCTCTAGCCAGACTCATCAAACAACCAACCAACCACAGAGAGGACTCAAACAAAACCACAAATGAAAGAGGAGAAAGCAACCAACACTGGAGAAATACAATTGTAAGAGAATATTATGAAAAATTATATGGCAACAAACTGAACAGCCTAGAAGAAATGGATTAAATTCCTAGAAACATATAATATACCAGAACTGAAGCAGGAAGTAGAAAATTTGAACAGACTGATTACCAGCAATGGTAAAAAATTTCCAAAAAACAAAAGTCCAGGACCAGATGGCTTCACAGGAGAATTCTTACCCAAACATTTCAAGAATTCTTACCAAACATACCTATTCTTTTTGGGGCACCTGGGTGGCTCAGTGGTTGGATGTCTGCCTTTGACTCAGGGCATGATCTGGGGTCTTGGGATTGAGTCCCTCATCAGGCTCCTTGAAGAGAGCCTACTTCTCCCTCTGCATATGTCTCTGCCTCTCTCTTTGTGTCTCTTGTAAATAAACTATTCCAAAACCAGAAGGAAAACCTCCAAATCTATTCTATGAGGCCAGCATTACCCTGATACCAAAACCAGAAAAAGGTACCACCAAGAAAGAGAACTACATCAAACTATGATGAACATATATGCAGAAATACTCAAAAAATACTAGCAAACTGAATCCAAAAATACATAAAAAAATCATTCATCATGATCTAGTGGGATACAAGGGTGGTTCAATATTTGCATATTAATCAACATGATACATCAATAAGAGAAAGGAAAAATCCTATGATTAAAATAGAAGCAGAAAAAGCATTCAACAAAGTACAACAGTTACGATTTAAAAAAATGTACGTTTAGGGGGAACATACCTCAATACAATAAAGGCCATACATGAAAATCCCACAGCTACATCATACTCAATGGTGAAAAACAGAGCTTTTCCCCTAAGGTCAGAAAAGAGACAAGGGTGTCTGTTCTCATCACTTTTATTCAACATCGTACTGGAAGTTCTAACAGCAATTAAACAACAAAAAGAAATAAATATATCCAAATTGGTAAGGAAGAAGTAAAACTTCCACTTTATGCAGATGATATGATACTGTATATCGAAAACCTGAAAGACTCACTCAAAATCTCCCAGAACTGATAAATGAATTAAATGAAGTTGTAGGATACAAAATCAATGTACAGAAATCATATGTATGTATGTATACCAATAATGAAACAACAGAAAGAGAAAATAAGAAAGCAATCACATTTACAATTTAACCAAAAATAATAAAGTACTTTAGAAATAAACTTACCAAGGAGGTGAAAGACCTGTACTCTGAAACTATAAAACATTGATGAAAGAAATTGAAGACAACACAAAGAAATGGAGGGACATTCCATGCTCATGGATTGGAAGAACACATATTATTAAAATGACTATGCTGCCCAAAGCAACATAAACATTTACTGCAATCCTTATCAAAATAACAACAGCATTTTTCACAGAACAAGAACAATCCTAAAATTTGTATAGAACCACAAAAGAAAAAAAAAAAAAAAAAAAAAAAAAAAAAAGAACCACAAAAGACCCCGAATTGGCAAAGCAATCTTGAAAAAAAAAAAAAAGGATATAACTGGAGGTATCACAATTCCAAATTTCTAGTTCTATTACAAAGCTATGGTAATCAAAACAGTATAATAGTAGCACAAAAATAGACATATAGATCAATGGAACAGAATAGAAAGCCTAGAAATAAACATACCATTATATGGTCAATCAATCTTTGACAAAGAAGGCGAGACTATACTATGGAAAAAAGAAAGTCTCTTCAATAAATGGTATTGGGGAAAACCATACATACAGCAACATACACTTTCTTAAGCCATATACAAAAATAAACTAAAAATAAATTAAAGGCCTAAATCTGAGACCTGAAACCATAAAAATCCTAGAGGAGAACACAAGCAGTAATTTCTCTGACATTGGGTGCAGCAGCATTTTTCTAGATGGGTCTCCTGAGGCATGAGAAATAAAAAAACAATAAACTATTGTGTCTATATTAAAAAGCCTCTGCATAGTGAAGGAAACAGCCAATAAAACTAAAAGCCTACTGAATGAAACAAGATATTTATAAATGAAATATCTGATAAAGGGTTAATATCTAAGATATATGAAAAACCGATACAACTCAACTCCCAAAAAAACAATACAGTTAAAAATGGTCAGAAGACATAGACATTTCTCCAAAGAAAACATCTAGATGGTCAACAGACACATGAAAAGATGCTCAACATCACTCATCACCAGGGAAATGAATATCATAACTACAATGAGATATCACCTCACACCTGTCAGAATGGCTAAAATAAAAAACCCAAGAAACAACTAATTTTGGTGAGGATGTAGAGAAAAAGGAACCCTTGGGCACTGCTGATGGAAAGGCATAGTGGTGCAGCCACTGTGGAAAACAGTATGGAGGTTCTTCAAAAAATTAAAAATAGAACTATCCTACAATCCAGTAATCACACTACTGGGTATTTACCCAAAATATACAACTAATACTTAAACACTAATTTGAAGGGATATATGCATCCCTGTATTTATTGTAGCACTATTTCCCATGGCCAAACTATGGAAACAGCTCAAGTGTCCAGCAATAGATGAATGGATAAAGAAGCTGTAGTTTATATATACAATGGAATATCATTCAACTATAAAGAAGAATGAATTTTTGCCACTTGCAATGACATGGATGGAGCTAGAGAGTAGAATGCAAAGCAAAATATGCCAAATACCATATTATGTCACTCATGTGTTGAATTCATGAAACAAAACACACAAGGGGAAAATAAGAGACAAATCAAGAAACAGACTCTTAATTATGGGGAACAACTGATGGCTACCAGAGGTGAGGTGGTGAATGGTGAAGAGAGAGGTGAAATAGATGAAGGGGATTAAGAGTACACCTGGTGAGACCTGAGTAATATATGGAACTGTTGAATCACGATATGGTATACCTGAAATTAATATAACACTGTACACTTGAATGAAAATTAAAAAGAATGAGTTTCTCATATGTCAGTGACTGCAGCTGAGGGTGGGAAATTATTGCCAGTGCATTGCTGTGTTTTGGTGTTCCCTGCAGGGAGTCTAAGGTGACATCTATGCACTTACCTTTAGAAGGAAGCTATGTGTAAAAACAAAACAAAACAAAAACAAAACAAAACTTGTAGGAGCACCTGGGGGGCAGAATTCGTTAAGTGTCTGACTCTTGGTTTCAGCTCATGTTGTGATCACATGGCTGTGAGACTGAGCCCTGTGTCAGGCTCCACACTCAGCATGGAATCTGCTTGGGATTCTCTCTCTTTTCCCCTCTACCCCTTCCCACTTGGGCTCTCTCTTTCTCTTTAAAATTAAAAAAAAAAAATCCTTTTAAGAAAGAACTTCCAGACTAAAAAAGCAAACAAATCAAAAGCACTTTCATTGGAGCTGGTCAAGGAAACTGGCAAGGCTACTCTTCATTAAAACAGATCAAAACCAAGTACACAACTAAATGAAGTGAAAACTGAACAAGCTAAGTTTGGGCAAATTTTCCTTCTTATTAACAAATAAAATGTTTTGGTCCCAACTCTTCAAGAAACCGATTCCTATTACCAAGACTATGCAGGCTCTATAATGAAAATTAATATCTTTGTAGGTAAGAATGAAGTGAAACACAGGAAGATATTAAAAAATATTAACAAATTTTGAAGAGTTTGTTCTATACACTGAATATTTTAACAGTACCCAGTAGGCTGAACCACAAAGAGATTACACTTGCAAAGCTTCTCTTGGAAGAGTCAGACCCATCTTTCTGCCAATCTCTCCTCACTCAAGGTTAGTAAATATAGAAAAGCAGTGTCAGAGTTTCCTTTGTGCTACTAAGACTTATATGGCTTACTAGCCGACCCCCATTACCCTGAGTACCTTTACCTTTACAATAAAGAGTGATGAAGCTCTTAAAGTCAGCAGATTGCTGGGACAGGAACTTGAATTGACCAGCATGCTTGCCGCTTCCCACAAGCAGCTGGGCCAGGACTGGAACAGGCTGTGTTTGCCATCACACCCAGGGGTTTCTTCAACCCCCATGCAGCTGTGGCTGTGCTTTAATGCCTCCTCAGGCAGATGGGAAATGGCATTTCAGGGAGTACCTGGTGCATTACACAATGATCTTCCTTGGTGAAAAAGGTCACATATATTAAAAAGATGGTTCCCTTGGGTTATTGAAATTTTCTATTGTATAAAACATTTTTCTTTATTCCATTTTTTCTGCCAATGCTTTCTAAAGCCTGCAGGTGGCATATTTAATCACACACTCCCCATCCTTGCAATTGAGGGGCATGGTGTTATGGGATCTGAATCTGAACAAATCTGAAATCTGTTCTTTCCCTGACCCCCAAATAATCTTTCTACAATATTTATTTTTCTCCTCTGTCTCTGTATTTAAAATTTTTCTTTTTCTGTAAATACAATATAAAATGTCCTATATCATTTCTTTGTAATTTAAGAATCATCTCAAGTTAGCAAACCTCAGATCAGAATAATCAATTATATATATATATTTATATTTATATATTGTGAATGTGTGTATGTGTGTGTGTGTGTGTGTGTGTGTGTGTATGGAAGGGAGAGGGAACTGGAGAGATCCTATGAGAAACAGCAAGGATTGGAAATAATACATGATGGAAGAGAGTAGAACTTGATGATTGTTTTACTCAATTAGATATGTGACCCGAACCACTTGCTTAACCATTTTGGGGCCTGAAACTCCTCACTTGAGAAAGAAAAAATAATTAACTCCCTTTTAACACTGTGCTTCTTAGCAGTTACTATTTGGCATGGATAAATATTTTTCATTTAAAAATATTTGATTTTACTTAAATTTTGGATAGTTAAGATATAATATATTGGATGAATATTACATATCCTGGTTTTGAAGCCTAATATAGAAGCAATTACTTTTTATGTTACTCCAATTCTGAACCACTCAGAACCATTAGTGGAATAAAACTTATTCCAGTGATACTGTTGAAATATTTATAGCTTTCAAATAGACCAAAATTACTAAACATAAAAGCCCAGAATCTGTAAAAATTGTTTTTTTTAATTTTTATTTATTTATGATAGTCATGCAGAGAGAGAGAGACAGAGAGGCAGAGACATAGGCAGAGAGAGAAGCAGGCTCCATGCACCGGGAGCCCGACGTGGGATTCGATCCCGGGTCTCCAGGATTGCGCCCTGGGCCAAAGGCAGGCGCCAAACCGCTGCGCCACCCAGGGATCCCCTGTAAAAATTGTTTTTTGAACTTATTTTCTTTTTATAGGTTTGGACTCAAGTGTAGGGATGACAGATTGTGGTTCGTCAAAATTGATGTGAGATAAAATTTATTGAGCCATGGGAATTTTAAAGTATGCTTTCACTTTAATATTTTTTTTAAAATAAAAACTTTATATAATCTTTAGGTAATTGATCTAGTAAGAGTTTTTTCAGGAATTATAGAAGAGATCTAATATTTTACTAAGTTTAATTTCCTTTTGGATTTCATTATAATGAATGTGAAAATTACTGAGTTGTAACATGGAATTAATATTCCAATAATGAATCTAAGAATATATACATTTCATGCTTTGAAATAGAATTCATGATTACTTACCAAAGCAATGAGGAGCTACAAATTTGAAAACACTTTATCCTGCTATAATAATAAGCAGTATGTCATCTATTATTTGCTTATGTGACTTCAATATGAACCTTTGGATGGAATTTTTCTAATTTTTAAGACCATCACATTGGACTTTTAACTGAATTTTGATGTTTCCAATGCTGTGTAATTCATTTTTATAATTAGGAAACATTTAATAAACATGTGTTTGTATAAAGAAATTTTTTAAATGTGTAAGAAACAAATATACATTTAGTTAAAGACTCAAACCTCTTTCCTTTTCTATTCTTTCCAAAGAAAAATTACCTTACTGTGCTGGTAGAAATAATCTCCATATATCAAGAATAGCCCAAAATGATGATGACTCAATGTCAGGGTACCACTAAATGCATCTTCACTTCCAAACTTTGATTTAGAGGGCTACCCAATAGTATATCAAGCCCCCATATATTTGATCATCTTGTTTCTAGATTTCCCCATTGCACTGGATTGGTATGTCTAGCCCTTAACTGATACCCCACTCTCTGGACTGCTATAAATTTACAGAGAGGTGTAGTAGAATGAGTCCAACACCATTGTTCTTTTCTCTGCCTCCTCCTTACTAGAATTGAAATATTTCTTTCCTATTTTTGCCTTTATTCTTCCCCATGAATTTTACTATCTCTGTATAACAGTCTATGGTTCAAAAGATTTGAGGATTTGAATGTATTTTTTATTGAAATTACACATTACTTTGAGATGATTTGTAATCTTTATGGTATTGAACTTTCCTGCTAGGAACCTAAGTCCATGATGTTATCTGATTTCAGAAATCTAAAATACACATTTTTCAACGTATTTTGTAAAATCTGACCAGACCCAATTCATTTTGTGACACACCATGATTGATGTGATATGAGACTGTACATATCCTATTTACCATGAATGTTGAGACATTTAGCTATAGAAATACTACTGTACTTGAGGAAATGGTGATGCTTCAAATTCAGAGGGTGTGTTTCCTATTATATAGTACAGTTGAGTTTTTCATTGATGCACCAAATACAGAAGCACACAAATTATAAGTATATATTTGTAAATCATCAGAGGGAATCCACCTGAAGCCACCATATAGATCAAGTAAGATAATAAAAAGCATCCAGAAGACCCCCTTGTGTCACCTCCCAAAGGAAATACATATTGATCCTCAATACTAGTTTTCGTGTTTCAATTTTCTAAAAGTGTAATTTTGTACCATATTAATATAACAAGAGCAATTAGATGTTAGGTATATGAAAACTATCTGTACTATCTTTGCCACATTTCTGTAAAATCTAATATACTAGTTTATTAGAAATGTTTCATAGATTTGATTTGACTAAACACTATCATGTTTGTAAGATTTATCTGAGTTCTATATAACAATATTCCATTCATTTGCGTTGTATAGTATTCCATTATATTCATATACAACAAATTATCAAATTCACTTATAACATTTGTGTTACTTTTTTTTTGCATCTATGATAATGCTGATAAGAACAGTTCTGTACAAATATTTTGGTACATATAGCCACACATATTCATCAAAACTTCTGGTTATAGAGACTTAATTGTGGAAAAGTCTTAATTACATATTTAATTACAATCTAAAATATAGGATAATATAGATTTTCTGTTTCTTCTTAAGTAAATTCTGGTAAATTTTGTCTTAGGAATTTATCCTTCATCTAATTTGTCAGATTTCTTGACATAAATATAATATTCCTTAATTACCTTTTTTTATGATTGTAGGATCTGTACTTATGTCGACTTTGTCATTCTTGATACTATTTATTTGCACTCTTTTCCACCTCTAACCTTGTCTGGGCTCTATCAATTTAACAACTTCAGATTTAGTCTTCTCCACTTAATGATTATTTTCTATTTCATTTATTTTTGTCTTTACCATACCTTCCTTTGCTTCTTTCGGTCTAATTTGCTGATTTTGGGGGTAAGTTCTTGAGGTGGCTACTTTGATCATGAAGTTTGAGTTTTTCTGCCTTTGATTCTTTGCAGTGTTTTGAGACTTGCTTTATAGCTTAGCATGAAGTCAATATCTATAAATGCTTTACGTTCATTTGAAGAAAATAAATCAGTTGTTTGGTACAGCATCTTACATATGTAAATTAGATCAAATGTGGTGTTTTATTCAAACCTTCAACATCCTTATGGACCTATCTATGTATTCTTTCAATTGCTGAGGGAGAAAGGTTAAAATATCTCATTACGATTTTGTATTTTAGTTCTGTCAACATAAAATGAAGCTAGATTTTTAGTACATACAAATGTATAATACCATCATCATAGTTAAAAATTATTACTTAAAAAGATGAATCTACTTTGTCTGATAATGTATCAATATAACATCTTTTTGTATTAATTTCCATTCAGATTTTACTTTCAATATCCTTACATGGAAGGTGTTCTAACTACCAGTGTTGTTTTTTTTTTTTTTTTTTTTTAATCATCTGACAATGTTTGTCTTTTTTTTAACTGACAATGTTTGCCTTTTTTAACTGGATAGTATGCTCCATTTACATATAAATGGTTTTGGTAAATTCTATTTCTTTATAATTCTTTGTGAACTGAGGATACATCCTGCTTCATTGACTTCAGGTTTCTTCACTTGTCTTTTGACCTTTAGGATGTAGATAAAATACTCTCTGCCTCTTGCCCACTGCTCTGTCATGGGAATATCATATCCCAGATAAGATGTGCTCTTTGAGTCTGAGTCTCAGAATAAGAATACAGAAAGGATCAACCAGATCTCAATCCATAGTCTGGAGCTAAACTGACACAGTTGCCCTCCAGCTGCTAATAAGCAGTAAGAACAAAAACACTTTTGTAAACCACAGCAGAGATTTTGGAGTTGTGTGTGTGTGTGTGTGTGTGTGTGTGTGTGGCTTAACGAAAGGTGATTAATCTAGAAAATCGTACCAGAAATATGGTGTTACTATAAAAAGCACATAAAATATGTGTCCGTTAGCTTCTGAGTTGGGAAAAATGTTGTAGGAGACTAAAAAATAAATGGCAACACATGGTATGTAGTGTCAAAACATTTGGTAAGACTGTCACCTGTGATTCCTTAGAAATTAGACAACTTAATGTATGACTTTGTCTAATTGCCGGTAAGACAGAATCTTCATAACTTCAGTTGGTTGTTTTTAGCTGTGTTCTTTAGTTACTATAAGATAGACATGAGCTTAGAAAAGGACTGGTATGTTTGCCAGCAGGAATGAAAGCCCTTAGTGAGGTTGATCTTTCATAGACTAGACAGGACCTGGCTTTGAAATCAGACCTGTTTTTATTTCCCAGCTCAACCCCCCTTTTTTGGCAATACAATATGGTGTATCAGTTAAGAAAAAGTGGTTTATGTTCTAGTTACAAACAACTCCAAAATGTCAGCAGCTTAACAGAACAAAGTTCCTTAGTTATGCCTGGTGAATATGTCCATCCTGGTGAACTGGGTGCTCTACTCCCCATAGTCAGTCACTTCAGAGTGCAGGCTGATGGAGTCCTCCAGTTCACCATATACAAATGGAAATTTGGCAGGAAACATGAATATACAAATAAACAACCGTGTAAGTTACTTTAATAAATAGACCAGTATGGACAAAGAGGCCATCAGAACATACTGAGTCAAAGCAGCATTATTCCTGCTTTCTTCAAGCCAATGTGAATACTCTAGTAGAGCTTAATGGGAATGCTAAAGTTTGAGCAGTATCATTGGCACCCAACTACAGTGTCATATAATTCCCTGTTTAAATATTTGTGCATCACTTATGTTTGCATCTTAATCCAGGTTTTTTTATTAATCATCCTTTCTCCTCTAATGGTGACTTAAGTACCAGGCACTGTAGTTAACATTAAAGAGATGTTAAGGCATAATTATGACTTCAGCTTATCATCTCTAGAGGACCCATTGCAATAACATGCACCACATCATGGTTTAGTGCCATGAAACTTACGTAAAGCTCTAACCATGCTCTAAAGTGCTTAGCTAGAGACTTATAATGGTGGTGTTTTGCTTTTGTTTTGTCAGAAGATTGTTTTTCAAGTTCATGGCAACTTTATCATGGCTTATTCTTAACTGAAATCTCTGGACTATAGTTAATAAATAATAGTAGTTATAAAGTTTTCAGTATGTACTCAGCAACATTATCTGTAAAGGTGTATCAAACACACTAACAAAGAGCCTTGGAGGTAGGTGTCATTATCCTAGATTACAAATGAGATACTCAGGCCAAAAGGTTAAGAAGTTTACCCAAGTTTGCAAGACTCAAAAGTTGGAGAGCTGAAACTTAGAAACCAGTTTTATGCTAAAGCCATGGTTTTGACCACTTTTTGGACCGTTTTTTTGGAAGTTTAGAGAATTTTAATTACTCAGTTGCGCTTTTAGAGGTTCTGATTTCTCATTTGCCCTTCAAGTTAAGAAATTTTAGAAATCTCCCTTTACAACAAATTCTCATTAGTATACTTTTCCTTTACATTTTTTTCCATTTAACATGTCCACAGTCCTGATAGAAAACATAGTTTTTGATGTAAGCATCTCTCCCTTTCTCTCTTTTTACTACCATTTATTTTTCCTTAGGTCTCTACAGAAGAAGGCTTGAGTCTGGCCCGGGAATATAACTGTGCTTTTTTTGAGACCTCTGCGGCCCTCAGATTCTGCATTGATGATGCCTTTCATGGTCTCGTGAGAGAAATCCGCAAGAAGGAGTCCATGCCATCCTTGATGGAAAAGAAACTGAAGAGAAAAGACAGCCTGTGGAAAAAGTTAAAAGGCTCATTGAAGAAGAAGAAAGAAAACATGACATGATATCCTTGCTTCTAACTCCCTTATTCTTTCTCTGAATTTTATCAGTTGGACAATTCCAGATGTTGCATTCTGCTTCAATATTTTCTGTCTCTCTCTCTCTTTCTCTTTAAATATCTGCCTATAGGTAAAAGCAAGATCTGCATAACTGTACCTCTTGAGATAGTTTTGTTTTGCCCTTAACAGTTGGATGGATTTTGTCAATCAGCCGGATATGCTGTTTAAGATTTTACAATATATTACTAAATAAAATTGACATTCCAATTGCCTCATTTCCCTTTAAAGAGTCTAGCTTCATTTGGTATGCTGTCTGGTTATAGAGGAAATTCAAAATTGCAGACTGAATGATAAAAGGCTCTGGGGATCTGCCTTTGCCTGATAAGACTCTGATTGTTTGCATTTCAGGAATCTCAGTAAATAATGAAGAAGCTCAGGAAACAATTCAGAGCAGGAGTCTGCAGTCCTGTCTTTCCTTAACTGTGGAAGTCTTGGTGCTTTTTTGTGAAGATAAATCTTAGAGGAATTATTAATAATAGGAACCAGTTGTGGGTCATTGGAGGGCTGAAAGAAAATATCCCTGTATTTGCAGTGCTCTGCCCTGTTAGGCTTTAGCAAAATTATCACCGTGAAGTCGCTGAGCTGTGGCAAAAGGATCTTGTCTTTGTAGCAGGCAAAGAGAGGCTGATAGGAACTTGGTGGTTCAGATATTCGTAGAAGGACACCCTGCTCCCTCCCACTAGGAGTCCCTCTTAGGATTGCTTCACCTACACTGGGACCACCTGGAAGGCAAGAGCCTTGTTGATCCAGAGATCCTATATTCTCTGTATGCTGCCATAATTTCCTATCTCTTCTTACTCAAACCATGAAATACCATCAGTTAGAAGGTTTTGTTTCTTATTTGTTACAAAGGATCATCATGGAAAATGAAATTGTCTATTCACTCATTGATCCCACTGTGTGATTTGGTTTATTCAAATTCAAACTTAGAAAGCACCTTACCCACACAGTTTTGAATGTTTAACAGACAAGTATTAAATAAGAGTTGAACATGAGATGGAAACCATGTAACCAGTCTTCATGGGTTGGAGACAGTTTTTTATCACAAATTGGAGAAAAGGAAGGATGAAGAGCATAGTTATCATACAACATGTAAACACTTATTCTTTCATTCACAATGCCCCTACAACTTGTTAATCTCCGAAAATGCAGGAATGACTCAAGGTAGCTTAACATATAGTTGGAAGACTCACTTGGCTGAAGAACAGTGGGATTATACATTAGATGAGAGGACACGTTTAACATAGTAACATAGATACAACTGGAAGGAATTTAGAAATCATAAATTTTCAACTGGCGAACTAAAATTTTAGCCTTTCAGAATAATATACCTGTGGGTCCTTTTGTTGCTTGGAGCTAAGGCCTTTGTCAAAACCGCAGGGACTTCACTGTTCTTGATCCTATGTACTAGACATGCAATTAACTGTTGCCAGCTGTCTCCCTTTGGTGTTTTCTCAACCCTCATATTCTATGGTGTAGGACACAAACTAATCAGTTTTCCCCATTCCATAGTGTCCTGAAACTAAATCCACTTCATCTTTTCATAATTAGGAGAAAAAGTAAAAAAGAGAACACATAGAGATCATTTAAAGATATTCTTAAAGTTACAGACTGGGTCTTTCTTTGCTTCCTCCTGCCTTGGTTCTGTTTAATAGTCTCTTTCTGTCCTGTTAAAAATGGGTTAGGTTAGTACATTCTTTGCCTCCTGCACATTCTTTTCCTTCTGCAGCCCCGGACTCCAGAGAACCTTTTCAAGCCTGGGAAGACCCTGTAAATACTATATTCCGTCAGACTCTTCTGTTTGCTAGAAGATGCAATCTAGGAAACATAGTACTTGGCACTTAGTTCTATATGATGAAACTCCATCTTTGAAAACTTGATGAGTGCCCAGTCTATGAGTACTAAGACTGTTTCGTGCATTTCCTAACATAACTCAGTCTATATAAATTTATTACTATCAGCTCCACTGTCTTTGGCTCTAGAATTTTCTAAATCTCTTCTACTCTTCTTTCTTTCTTTATACTCCTTGAGTACTAATAAATAATTTATAAATTGCAGGAACTTTTAGAGGGGTTTAGGTTAGGTAACATGTGCCAGGTCCAACCCTTCACTCTGTAGAAGGGGATCTGCAAAGTATCACCTGGGAGCTGCATGAATTTGAGATACTTATTACAAGCAGAGATTGAGGCAGACTTCAAGCATTCTTCTAGGCAGAAGGAAATGTTCCAGAAGAATAAAACCTAGCTATTTCTGTCCATGGGCTATTAATTCACTCTCTTGCCATAAGACTGAAATGCCAAGATCTTATTTTTGATCATTATCCCTGAAAACTTCCAACCAGACCTAAAATATCTAAGTCAATCTCAAAAGCTCAGAGAAGAAAACCACAAAGTACACATGCCTGCATTGCCAAGGGACTGTCAATAAACTCTTGAAAATAAATATCCATTTGCATTGTAGATGAATGTGTAATTCCCCAGCACAATCTATCAAATAGTAACTAAAAACCTACTATGTAACAAGCAGTTTTCTAGATACCATGTTCATGTATATATGGGTGTGTGTGCGTGTACCAAAGCACTTAGGAAATTCTAAACACAGTTTTCTGCCATCTAGAAATATATCATTTATCTATTTTGAGGTGTTTTTCATTAATTTATCTTGTGATTCCCCATGGTAAAATAATTTCTCAGATCAGAGACAATAGCCATCTAAAATACTATATTTTGTGTTCAGTAGGTACAGGTTGAGTTCCGGAACTTCCATAGAAAAGGCCAGTGAGGAAAAAACATGGGCACTTGGGTCAAACATTACTCACATAACAGTCAGAAGTGCAAGGAACAAATAGCTACTTTATTTCTAACTCATCTGTTCTTTCTCACAAGCCCTCTGACTAATGGGTAGCTGTGGGGGGACGAGTTACTAAATTTTAATTCAGTGCAGTAATTTAATGCTAATATGAGGCAATAATTTAAGAAGTATCTTTAAATGACACAATCTCTGCATCATGTACTTAGGTCAGTGTTTGATCATTCAAACTTCTGCCCCGCTTCCTTTCCTTTCCAAAACTATATGTAGGTATAAGAGAAAGGCATGGCCTACATGAGCTCATGGCAATAGAATTCCCCCTTCTTCCAAGTTCTATAGTGTATCCTCAGTATTCTCTTTAATCTGTTTAGCCAAGGTTTACCAACAAATTAGACTACATAGAAGAAATGGATAAGTCCTTAGAAACATACTACCTACCAAAAGCTAAAGCAAGAAGAAATAGAAAATTTGAACAGACTGTTCACCAGCATTGAAATTAAATCAGTAATCAAAAAACTTCCAACAAATGAAAGTCCAGGACCAGATGGCTTCCTGGGGGAATTCTACCAAACATTTCAAGAAGCTCTAATACCTATTCTTCTCAAGCTATTCCAAAAAAACAAAAGAGGAAGGAAAACTTCCAAGTTCATTCTATGAGGCCAGCATTACCCTGATACGAAAACCAGATAAAAGTACCACAAAAAGACAACTACAGGCCAATATATTGGTGAATATAGATAAAAAAGTCTTCAAAATATTCTAAAATATTAGTAAACTTAATCCAATGACACATTTCTAAAAGTCACACACCATGATCAAGTGGCATTTATTCCAGGGTGCAAGAGTGGTTCATTATTCACAAAACAACATGATACATTACATCAATAAAAGAAAGGATAAAAACCCTACTCATTTCAATAGGTCCAGAAAAAGCATTTGACAAAGTACAACATCCATTCATTATAAAAACCCTAAGCAATACAGATTTAGAGATAACATACCTCAGTGTAATAAAGGCCTTATATGGAAAACCCATAGTATACTCAATGGTGAAAAACTAGGAGCTTTCCCCCTAAGGTCAGAAACAAGACAAAGATGTCTACTCATACCACTTTTATTCAGCAAAATACTGGAAATCCTAGCCACAGCAATCAGCAACATAAAGAAATAAAAATTATAAAATTGGTAAGGAAAACATAAAACTATTTAAAGATGACATGATAAAATCTATAGAAACGCCTAAAGACTTCACCAAAAAACTACTAGAAATGACAAATGAATTCAGTAAAGTGACAGGATACAAAAATTAATGTAAAAGGGTCTGGCCTGATTCTTCTTTTTCTCAACTTTATTTTATTGTCATCATACCATTTGACATGATATCTACCCTCTCAAGAAATTTTTAACTATACGATATATTACTGCTGACCAGGTAAAATGTTGCACATCAGATCTCTAGAGCTTATTTATCTTGCTTGAAACTTTATAGCCTTTGATTATAATCCCCCATCTCTCCATCCCTGCAGTCCCTGGTAACTATCTGATTCTGTTACCAGACTGGTTGACTCTGAGGTATGTTGAAGGTAGGCAGGTTGGGCCATGATAAATAGGAGCTTTCTACTGGTATCCATGGCATTGCTCTTTGCCTTTGGGTCTCAAGGTCCTTCCCAACACAGTGTCTTTATTCGACCCCAGGTCTCTTCCAGACACCTCTACCAGCACCTGTGCCTCTCTCTGGGATCACTCATATGCCACACACAGGTCATGGGGATTCCTGAGCAATGACTCAGTAAGGCTCTGCAGCTCTGCCTACCCCCACCTCTATCTAGCTCATGTGGGGCTGCCCCCAGTAATCCAGCTTATTCCTAGTATTTATTAATTAGCAAAAGTGATATACAAGCACAAATAAATTAGAATGTACCATATCAGCTATAAACACAAAATGTGTCCATGAATGGGAAACTTGGTTACTAGCCCAAGTTCTCAAACTTTCCTGTCATTGGTTGTAAGGAACCTCCCACCATTAGTCAGCCAGAAGGGCCCAGGGTGTAGGATTAGGAAAAGGATCCTAATGTATATAGTCCATTTGCTTTTCAGTGTCTCTCTTCCATAAGCCATCTGCTGGAAGGAAGTAGGCTGCATGCTTTTCTCTAAGTTATCCTTCAAAAACATACTGGCATGGGATCCCTGGGTGGCACAGCGGTTTAGCGCCTGCCTTTGGCCCAGGGCACGATCCTGGAGACCCAGGATCGAATCCCACGTCAGGTTCCCAGTGCATGGAGCCTGCTTCTCCCTCTGTCTGTGTCTCTGCCTCTCTCTCTCTCTCTCTCTCTCTGTGACTATCATAAAAAAAAAAAGAAAAAGAAAAAACATACTGGCATGTAAGATAAACAAGAAAATAGAATTTAATAGTCCAAGATGAGAAATGCCTTATTATAGGTGGCTTATGTTCTTCTGAAGCACCAAAATCTGCTTCAGACTATAAAAACCTACCTTAATAAAGATGTTACATATTTTTAAAAGCCACGGGTCAAGAAAAATTTCAAGACAGAATATATTTTAAAATATTTCAAAACATAATGATCCCCATCACCATATTTATATAAACTGAAGTTGTAGTTCTTCTGGTTTGAGTCTTCACATGATACTAGAAGACATCCTAAAACCAAACTAGCCTAAATTCTCTACTGTCAGCTTGTACTTGAACCCTTGCACTTTCTTTGATGTTTTCCCATTACAGTTTCTACCTGGGGTTAGATGGCAAAATGCCATTATTTTTTTCAGGCCATATATATATCCATTATAAATGTAAATATAAGAAAGTAGAAAATTACAGGATGCCTGTGTGGCTTAGCAGTTGAGCATCTACCTGCAGCTCAGGGCATGATCCCCGGGCCCAGGATCCACTTCCGCATCGGGCTCTTTGCAGGGAGTCTGCTTCTCCCTCTGCCTGTGTCTCTGCCTCTGTGTGTGTGTGTCTCTCATGAATAAATAAATAAAAGCTTTAAAAAAAGTAGAAAATTTCTCATTAAAATGTCAACAACATAAATATATTTGTCATAAGATTAATTGCCATTTTTAAAAGTAGAGCAGATGGACCTATGATGGAAGGCACAAAGAACATGTAAATTTTTTATGGATGAAGAACACCTAGACCATGCATCATTTAAGGGATAACAGATCTATGTAGCCTTCTGTACATGGGAACCAGGAGCACACAGGATAGAACAATGGAAACAGAGGCCACAAAGTGAGAGGATTGTGCACAGATAAAGGGATACTAAACATCAAAGCTAGGCAGACTGTAAGCATGTACACAAATTCACGTGGAGAGACTATATCCTACACTTCCTCACCCTTTTTGTTTCAAGTCCCACTCCACCTCTAATATCCCATTACATATTGAGATAACCCAATGTTACTCTCTCCCTTCAAAATACTGGTGTAAATAATTAAATTTTATGGCTAAGAAAGCATATCAATCAATCAACATTCCAGCCCTATAAAATTGGGTGCAAAGTTCTAATGATATCAGTGTGATATATATCCAATTCATTTAAAAAATATAGTCTGTACTGAGGCCCCTGGATGGCTCAGTTGGTTATGGATCCAATTTTTGATTTTGGCTCAGGTTATAATCTTAGGGTCATGAGATGGAGCCCCATGTTGGGCTCCCCACTCAGCAGGGAGTCTGCTTGGGATTCTCCTTCTCCCTCCTCCTCTGCTTCTCCCCCAACTCACGCATGCACTTGCTCTCTCAAATAAATATTTAAACAACTAAAATATATTCCATAGTAATTAGCCTTTGTATCTTAAAAAACCTTAAAGAAAAATAATCAATTAAATAGTAGTGCTTCAAACAACCATAAAAATCATCATAACCTGGTTCCCTCTTATAGACGAGGAAACTGAGGTTCAGAGCAAAGACAATCCTCCAGGCATGTCTCCTCACCCTCATTCTGGTTCTCCTTTTTCATGCCCCTTACTGCCCAGTAGGGTCCTACAAGGCCAAAAAACAGCATGAAAATGCCTGTCCCTTTAATGTTTTCTTGTCTCTCGAAGAGGCAGAGAGGGAAGAGAGATGTGACAACCTCAGGCTCGTGAGGTGTCATCAACTCCAGGCACCAATTTTGTTAGAATAACTTTAGGTTATTATATCTTCCATTTTTAGTAAAAATTATCTCATATGAAGGGAAAACATTTTTTCTGATGTGCCCAGCATGCCACTAAGATCACAGCAATAATTTATTTGCTGGACTTTGTATGTTGCAATTTGAGCATCATTCAGCTTTCTCTAGAGGTGTAATTAAAACCAGCTAATAAATTAACTAAAAAAGTATGGTTTCTAGAATAGATCCGTAGTGTCTCTTTAAAATCTAGAAATATGAGGACTCTTTACCTCCCTTTTTAGCTTAGGCCAATAGGATACTGAGAGCAATGCTATTGTAAGTCATCTTTCTGGATGATGCATTCAACAAGGGGGTGAGCATGTCAATTAAGGGGAGTTTACTCAAGATTTAAAACATATCACTATTGAGATGTGCTGGACTTACAGCAATTATAGTGTATATTTATGTGCAGAAGAGGTAAAGAGAGGAATAAAAGCACTACTGGTGTACCACTGCCCTGGAGATGCTAGAGAAACCAAAACAACTATGAATTACAGATGTACAAGTCACATCACGCCTAAATCACACAGACTTTGTGACTTTGGCTCACCCAAATCCTCCTCCTTTCTAAGAGCTAATCAGTTTCCATAGAGAATGGGGATAGGACCAGGACACAAAAAGATGGATATTCTTTGAATGGTTTGTCTTGGCCTTTGGCACATATTGCATAATTTATTTTATAGCACATCCTGTGAATTTATTATTTTTTAAAAGGTCAATAATAGAAATTAGTTGTATTCTTCCTCCTGTTTGAGAGGAAAGAGGAATTCTATAGATATAAATATAGGGCCAGAAAAAGTCAAACTAAAAGGATAGATGATTTACTAATTCACAAGTAGTTAATTCACTCACATATAGTCACTTGTTAATTCACTCAACATTCATTTATTCATGTATTCATTAGTATTTTTTAGCTCATGTTGTATACAGCACACCTTGCTTGATGTTTTTTATTATCTTATCAATAATCATATAATAAACCAAAGCATTCATCTATACATTGAAAAATATTTTCTGAGTACCTAACTCTGTGTCAAGTACTGCACTAAGCTCTGGAGATACCTATACAAAAACAGTGAATGTCCCTGGACTCTTGGAGCATCTAGTCTAATCAGGAAGAAAGAGAGCAATATTTAGATTTATAATTTTAAAATGGGACTATAACCAATACTATGATGGAGAGTTATGGTGTGTAAATATTGTCCAGAATAGCAGAATTTAAGGAGATAAGGACTTCCTCGAAGACATGAAGATTGTTTGGGATATGAAGGAGAAGCACCATTTATTTAGGCCACAAGGAGAGGGATGAAATTAAGGTGTTCCAGACATCAAGAACAGCATGCATATAGGCCCCAAACCAAGTGGATGCATGGTCAGCAGGGATGATTGGTATAGTAGGGATGGAAAAGATAACAGAGGTCTATGACATGAGGAGACAGGAGGAGAAATTGAGAACAAGACCATGCAGGTCTGTTCAGGTGAGAGTTATGAGTTTGGTCTTTATCCTGAGAAAAATAAGAGACTGTTAAAGGATTTAAATGGATGAATTATAAATTGTTTGCCTTTTAAAATGGTAATTCTGGCTCTGGAGAATAGATTGGAAGTAGAATACAGTGAAATACTATAACTGTATTTTGTCAGAAATTATTTAATCTAGTACCTATAATTTACTTAGGGCTAAATAAAAATTTTAGAAAATGGGTCACTCTGGAAAATGTGATGCTGTCATTTTCATAGCAATACCATTCCTTCTTTCCTCCTCTTCACATTGAATTTTACAAAGCCCTTCTCTGAACAGACTAACGAGTTTATTCAGATAAACTGAATAAACTATATCTGTTCAACTCTCTTGGAAAGGATCCTTTTGACTCTATGTAGGAGAGTATGGCTACTGCATGTCACCATTTCACTGAGCATCCTTAGAGTGTTCCCTACTCTGCTGGTATTCCACACATCAGTCCTTTGCTTATTATAACATTTTGATGTCTGCAACACATCTCAATTCATTAAGGCCACTTCTTGGAGACTCAGAACACAATTTGTAGGAAGTGATTGAGGTTATTTTGTTGTGTTATGTTTTATTATAATTGAGAAGCTAATCAAGCTCATAGAGCTGAAGGAAGGAGGAAGATAAAGATATCAAACCTCATTAATAGAGAACAGCATGTGTTTGCTCAATACCTGAAGACTCTTGTCATAAGGGAAGAAGACCAGCAAACCGTCAGAGGTTGTACCTAAGGAAAATGAATGAGGTTAGGGTGTATCATATCCGTGAGAAACAAGAGAATAAGGCATTTAGGTATTGTTGTTTTTTTTTTTTTCTCAAACTTTCTGAGCCTCTAGTTTGACCTTATTGTTGATCTCAGTAGAAAGAAGGAAAGAGAAGGAACACTGTGATCTTTCGTTATATTTCCTGTTTTATTTTTTTTCTACTTCTCTAATTTAATGTAACCTAAATGGGTTCATATTTTCCAAGACAGCTTTATATCCCTTTGGAACTCTGAAGGAGAACAGAAAACAAAAGTAAACAAAGTACCTAAAGACAGCGATGCTTACAAAGTCCAGGTTATTTATCCTATAAAACTAAGCCCTTACTAGGGATGCAGTAAACGAATGCATTTCAAAACAAGTTTTGAGGCTCCCAGCTTAAAATCTTAGGCCCCTCCTCTTCCTTGTTTCCATTTCCTTTGTTATCCCTTCTCATTCAGAAAGAGGTGTTGGATCAGATTTTTTTTAATACACTATAGAAGAGACAAGTAGAGGGTTGGTGTTACCCCTCATCAGCTATCATATAAATATCATTGGGGACCTGTATAAATGACTGTAGAAATTTCAGATAGAAACCCCAAGATCCCAGCAAACAGTACTGATTAAAATGAATTTGGGTAGATGGGGCATAAACTTACTATTCCCTGATTCTTTCCTATAAATAAAATATTCTTGAAATTCTTCATCAGACATTGATAATTCTGAAAACTGTAAGACCAGTTAGGAAACTCAGGAACTGAGTAATGACAATTTAAGTTCCCAGAGTCTCTTTATTATTTCTCATATACTCCCAGACGATATACTAGACAGGAAGAAAGGAAAGAGGTAGGGAAGACAGATAGGGAAGAGTAAAGCCCAAAAGAGACAAAACAGGGAGTCCCAGGCTCTGCTTCATAACCAAGGCCCCAGCAATTGCCCAATCAGCCAGCAACAGAACAGCACCAGTAGACCTTAACTATATAAGCTTCTACTTCACAAATGAGCAGGGCAGCAATTTGATCCACTAGCAGTAGGAAACCCCAAGCCATCACAGTTCCACTTTGGAACCAGGGCATTACGAGTAGAGGACTACCATCACTAGGAGCTACAGCAAAACTTCAAAACAACTTCCACCCCATAACTGGAGCCCTATGTGGCAATTTAATCTGGAAGTGACAGCATCAGCAGAGCCCTGCTTCTTTGCCCTCTACCTAGTGTTACAGAGACACCCAGAATCAGTGGCTTCTGTCCTCTTGCTTACATAGAACAGGGACTAGAGATAGAAAGGAGGTGCCTTTTGCCCATGTACATAACACCAGCAGAGACAGAGTCCCACCACTACCAGAATAATGAAGCAGAGCAAATTAACATTGTAAGGGATCTGTAAACTGTCATTGGAATGAAACCCCATAAAAGTGGAACAGAACTATATACTGTACCTAAGCAACATAACTATCTGAATTGGAAATTAAGTAGGATCAACAATCTTTTATCCAAATAACTAATGTGTCCAGGATATAACAGATACCAAAAATGAGGAAAATCATGATCTGAATAAGAAGAGACAATCAACTGGTGCCAATATCATGATGATTCAGATGTTGAAATTATCTTAAAAGGATTTGAATGCAGCTATCATAAAAATGCTTCAACAACTAGTTATGAATTCTCTTGAAACAAAGGAAAAAACAGAAAAACTAAGCAAAGAAATATTTTTTTAAAAAAGAACCATATGGAAAGCATAAAAGAATACAATAACTGAAATTAAAAAATAAAAAACATTCACCAAATGATCTCAAAAGTAGGATGGAGAGGATAGAGGATAGAATTAGTAAATCTGAAAATAGATCAACAGAATTCACCCAATGTAAACAAGAGAAATAAGACTGAAACAAAAGAACCGTCTCTTGTGTACAGTGAAGAAAACCATCAAGAAAATAAAAGGCAAGCTACTGAATGGGAAAAGATATCTGCAAACAACATATTCAATAAAAAGTTGATATCCAAAATATACTTAACAAACTTATACAACTCAACACCAGGGAAAAAATATGATTAAAATGGGCAGAGGATTTGAATAAGCATTTTTCTAAAGAAGACAACAAACACATGAAAAGATGCTCAACATCACTAATCACCAAGCATATGCAAACTAAAACCTCAATGAGATATCACCTCATACCAGTCAGAAAGGCCAGTATCAAAAAGACAAAAAATGACAAGTGGTGAGGACATGGAGCAAAAGGAGCCCCACATACACTGTTGGTGGGAATGTAAATTGGTGCAGCCACTGTGGAAAACAGTACAGAGGCTCCTCAAGAAATTAAAAATAGAATTACCATATGATCCAGTAATTCCACTACTGAGTATTTACCTAAAGAAAATGAAAACATTAATTCAAATATAACCCCTATGTTACTGCAACATCAATTATAATAACCAAAATAAGGAAACAACTTAAGTGTCCACCAATAGGTTAATGGATAAAGAGGATGTGGTGTATCACACACACACATGCAC
This sequence comes from Canis lupus baileyi, assembly GCF_048164855.1. Classification (NCBI taxonomy): domain Eukaryota; kingdom Metazoa; phylum Chordata; class Mammalia; order Carnivora; family Canidae; genus Canis; species Canis lupus. The sequence goes on along the minus strand of NC_132843.1, from coordinate 33,405,683 downwards.
ACACAAAATGGAAAATTACTAGGCCATAGAAAAAAATGAGATCTTGCCATTTGGGACAACATGGATGGACCTAGAGGGTACTATGCTAAGTGAAATAAGTCAGAAAGGGAAAAACAAATTCCATATGATTTCACTTATATGTGGAATCTACAAACAAAGAAATAAACAACAAAAAGATCCAGAAACAGACCCATATATAGAACAAACTAATGATTGCCACAGAGAAGGGGGGGTTGGGCAAAATGGGTGAAAGGGAGGGGGAAGTATAGCATTCCATTTATGGAATGAATAAGTCATAGGGATGAAAAGTACAGCAAAGGAATACATACAATCAATAGTATTTTACTAGCATTGTATAGTGACAGATGGTAGTTATCCTTCTGGTAAGCGCAGCATGATGTATAGAGTTGCTGAATCATTATGTTGTATATCCGAAACTAATGTAACATTGTATGTCAATTACACTCAAAAAAAGAGAGACAGAGAGAACAGAGCATCAGCATTCTGTGGCTTAATGACAAAAGATCTAACACTCATTTTATCAAAGTCCCAGAAAAAGAGAAGAGCAGACTGAAAAATTATTCAGAGAAGTTATGGTGGAAAACTTCTCAAACTGAGTGAAATGTATAAACATATAGATACAAAAAGCTGAGAAAACTATAAACAGGATAAGCCCAAAGAAATCTATATTAAGATACATCATGATTAAAGTAAAAACAAAGGAAAAAAATCTTTAAAGTAACTGGAGAGAAATGACACATTAACAGGAAAAGATAAAACAATGTCCACGATAGGCAATGTCTCACGTGAAACAAAGGAGACCAGAGGGAAGTGGCATAACATTTTTCAAATAGTGAAAGAAAAGAACTGGCCAACCAAATCTTATATCGGGTGAAATGATCTTCTAGGGAAGGGAAATAGACCCATTCTCAGATGACAGGAAAGGAAGAAAATTTGCTGCTAACAGATGTTTTAGGTCTAGCACTTAGAATGGCTACAGGAAGCTCTTCAGAGAGAAATAAAATGGTAGTGTCTGGGACCTTCAGAAAGGAGAGGGCTGGGTAAATGCAGAAGAGGTTAGACAGAAGGAAAGTCTGCCCAGAGGACTGTTCTTGGGATAGGCTGCTTTGTGGACCAGGGCATGGCAAGACGATCAAGGAAACGTTCTCAGGGTCTTCTCTTCCTCTTCCATTATGTCTGTTTTATCTATCCTTTTAATCCTATTAAACATGCTTCCTATTTTGTTCTTTCAAAATTGCCTATCACTTAATCCTCACTAATTTCAAACAAATGGTCTTAACCAAATAAACAGTATGGTATTAGGCAAGTCACAGTTTTTCTAAGCCTCAATTTCTTAATCTGTAAAATGAAAATAATAGAAAATACTATTTCACAGATGGGCATGAATAATAAATGAGGTTATGTATATTAAAAAAAAACCTTGCATAGTTTCTTATACAGTGGGAGTTAAATGAATAAGTAAATAAATAAATGTAGCTAGTGTTGGTGAAATAACACATTTGTACTCTGGACTTTCCATAGAAAAGAAGAGAAAGTCTTGCCATAATGTACTTCAAAAGAGAGTACATGGGTCCATTTGGAAAATTATATTAGCCTTCTTCCTTTTAGAAATGAATCAGCCAGCATGCTTGCAGCAAAACAAAAATAATTTATGATCCTTAAAAGACAGAATCAAGGGGAATCTTTATTTTTCCTTTTGCACTCTACAAAGGAAGGTCAAAAAGGAAGGTTCTCCCTCTAAAACTTCAGCCTGATGTGTACCACTGCTAAAATGCCCAGAAAGTGAAGAATGAAGTCTCAAAAGGATGTAAGGTATGCCCAACTCTATTGAAAGGCAGATCACTGCTGCCTATGTCTCATTTCTTAATCAAGTCACCGACCTTTAAGTAAATCAAGGCATTAAAAAAAAAAAAAAACTTTTCCACTGATGTCATAACATCAGTAAACTTATTAAATGCTCTATAATTAAACCGATGTTGAACATGCAATTTCCCCAGTGTAGTTGAACAGCCAACAGGCTTGAAACCAATGCCCTTGTGATGCACAGATCTGTTTAGTTCTATTTTAATTATTCAAGGAAATAAAATCTAAAAGGTCTTTGATGAATATTGCTTAAATGTTTAAGCAGGCACATTCCAGGGGATATGTAACAGAACACAACATAATTGCAGGGAAGAGGAAAAGAAAAAGGCATCTCAATTTCAAATATGTTGTATTTCACATAGGCTCCAAATTCCACTGAAACACGAATAACAAATTTAAGTCTTCAGAAAGAATCTAAGGACTCCATATTATGAAAAAGAGAAAGAATTCAGAATGGGAAAAAAATATATTCATTTGTAGATTGGCCTTTCTAAAAAAACAAAAAATCAATCCTAAGAACGGAAATTCAATTTAAAAGAAAAATTCATTCAAGACTAATTATTTAGTTTGCAAAGAGATTCTTCAATTACATTGGTATTCACTTTAGTAAATGCAGTCCTCACCCTGACCTTGTGCATTTAAAAGACTTTTATATTTGGAGACACTAAAAGCCCTGAAAAGCATATCCAGAGCCAAGGGCCAAATAGAAGAGAGAACAGAAGAGAAATATGGTCAAAAAGTCGAGACCTGGATTAATAGCATTAGGGTTAAGATCACAAGACTTATGAAAGATCAATGAAAAGGGAAATGGCTAAGGGGAAAGATGGGAAGAATAGAAGCAAACAGCTTTATTATATTTGAAGAATTAAGTCTAAATAGGGTAGATAAAACAACTGGAGGCACACAGAAATTCATTAAAAAAAGCAAAATCAAATCTTACCACTCTTGTTCAAAACCACTAAAGGCTCCCCATCACTGCAAAGCTTTAATGCAGATCATAAAGTCCTATATGAACAGGCACCCTCTCTCTTTCTCCCAGCACTTTGGGTCTACTGATGGAACCCAGTCCTCACATTATACTTATAATTGAATTCAACCCAACAGTTTCTTTACCTTCGATATCAGTTCAAATTATTTGAGCAACAGAATATCCAACTCAGAAGAATTTAAACCATAAAAGAGCTTTGTCACGTTATATAAAAATAAAGCTAAGGTAGGACGGCTCTGGGGTCAATCCCAGTGGGTTAATTTAGGGTCTCGAAAAGTGTCTTGAAAAAGACACATATTCTTGGGAGTTGAGCTTTTACTCTGTCATTCTTAATGTTTGACTAGCTATTTCACAGTCACAAGACGGCTGCAGTATCACATCCGCCTGCAACTATATCCATAAGAAAAGACATTATCCCTTCGCTATTACTTTAAGAGATAAGAACTCCTCCCAGAAGCAACATCTGCACTTATTCTCACATCTCATTGATCAGAATGACATCACATGTCAGTGGTAAGGGGACTGTTGCTACCATGATTGATTTAGACACAGCAAGATTTGCTGTCTGATCCAGCCTTTCTTGAAATGCAAAGCCTTTTGTTCTATGACAAAATCAGAGTTAGCTTAGCAGGGAATGGCTGCTGCTGGGGAAGGGGGGGGAAGTAGGCTTCTGAGTAGTTTACCACAGCTGCACCTCCTCTATATGCCAGGGACTTCTCTGTTAGCCAGGTAATATCCATGAGGGAATTTTAATGTGGGTAATTCTACCTATAAATCTTTCCTGTTTCAGTTTTTGTGTCAAGGCATTCCTCTAAGGAATTCATCAGCGAGGGAGATTTTGTAGTTCATATTTTGTCTCCCTAAGGCCCAGAACTATGAAGGACTACCCTTGCATTCATACAATTTACCTATAAACGATAACGTGCTAAAGTGCAGAGGAAATGAGTGACATCTGTCAGTATATGTCAGTCTTTTAAAACAAAGAAGGAAATGTGTTATTTTGATGTATTCTTTTCTCCATTTTTCTAATTAGTCTGTATTTTTTCTTCAATATTTTGGAACTTCTGATATTGAAAGAATAAGATATTCATTACTTTGCAAAAAGAAAGATCAATATGACATTACTTAGATACTTCACTGCACCCAGTACATTCTTGAAAACTGGTTTGCATAAGATCATTTTTTAAAAATTTTTTTTTTTTTTTTCATTTTTTAAAAATTTATTAAATGAAAGCTACCCTTTGAAGGATTTTATGTATGTATGTGTATATATATATATGTAAATATATGTGTGTGTATGTATATATACCCACATGCACATACACCCATGCAAATAATGTATGGTTAGTATAAAGTTTCATGTACAATAATTTGTTTTCACTAAATTATTTATCAACATAATTCTTGATGACCACAGAATAGTCCATTATATTTACCTATAATACTTAATCATTCATCTAATTTTGAATATTTAATTTGTTTAGACTTTCAATGTCAGGACTATCACAGTGATGGCATATTTATACATGATTTTTGTCTGCTTTTCAAATTATGTCCTAAAGATTTTGGACAAATTGCTAAATGTGGCAAACTGTTTCCCAGTAAAAGTACCTCACATCAATTTACAATCCCCAAAAGATGCTATGAATAACAATTTATTTCAGCTATAAGTACAGCTAGAACCTGCTATGGGGCAAGATATAAAACACCAGCAATTTTTTTTTTAAGATTTACTTTTCTTATCATTCTAGTTTCAGGCTGGAGTATTCTAATGTTTCTCTCTTCTGCCCTGTTCAAAAGTCAACTCTCAACAAAAAATTAATTTCACTAAATTTCTAAGTGTAGTAGGGTAGCATAAGGGCTGAATGTCACATGAATACAGACATAGATCTGTACACACTTTTGCTCCTTGACTGAGTTCTCTCCTGTTGGCAGGTCCAGGAACCTCTAACTGTTCCCTGTCATCACTAGCCATCCTCTCCCTGGTCAGGCTGACTTCAGCAGACGCCCGTCTTCATGGAAGGTGCATCTCCATGCCATTCAGATGATGTTGCCTAGATGTTCCAGAGACTGCCTTGTCTGAAACTGGACTCAGAGGAAAAACTTTGGGTCTTCAAAGTAATCTATTTGTTGGAATTGGTAAGGGCAACATAAAACAGGATATATAGCTAGCTGACTGGGAAGCTATCAACAAACTTGCCACCTTCTGGCCAGTGTATCTGCTCCCCTTTTTCTACATCTGTCAACCATATTCATTCTCACTTCTTTGCTATTCATTCTTACTTTATCTCCTGCCTTGCACTAGCCCTGAATCCCAATACCCTAACCTCATTCTTAGATGAAATATAGATAAGATAGTATATAGATAAGATGTCTATATCTGGTCTCTTGAACAGCACCTGAGAGATAGACATACAATGTGAATTCTTTGAAACGTCAGAATAAAATCCTTTTTATTATAAATCAATATGTATTTATTATAGAGAAATGATAAAATAAAGAAAAATAAAAGCCCCCTGTAATCCTTGTGATCAGAGAGAGCTATCAGTAACACTTTGGTATATAGCCTTGCAAATCTATACTTTGAAGTATCTTTTATGATTTCTTTATAAAAATGAGATTGTGCTCAGAATTCTTCTGTGTGAACTTCTTGTTTTCCCTAAAAATATACTGGGAAAAATGTTCATTCTTACATTTTTATAGTATCTATTTCAATGACTAGAATATTTTTAATGGACTCCCAGTATCCTAACATTAAAGGTAACACAATTTATCTAAAGCAACTTTCCATTGTTGGAGACTTAGCCATATTTCAACATTTTACAATTACAAATAGAATTACATTGAACAGTGTGCCATTTTTAGCTGAGTGCCAGTGAGGGATGATTAAGGAAGCCTTAGGGTCCTTAGGAGACCTGAACTCTTGTCATGGTTCTACCGCTCACCACACAGACAGCTATGGGAAGCCAAGGAACCTCGGTGGCCTTGAGCTTTCCTTTGTCAAATAAAATGTACAGTGAAATGATATCTAAGTTATTTTTGGTGTGAGGATGATGATTTGGCATCAGGCAAACAATTTATCTTCTTTTATAAGTCTTTATTAATCCTTCTGCTTGATTCTATGCTCTCTATTTACCTGTGTTTCTCACTAAAGTGTTTGTATCAGTTTTCTGTGGCTGCTGTAAAAAATTATAACAAACTTAATGGCTTACAACAACAGAAATGTATCCTCTCATAGACCTAGAGGCTATAAGTTCCAAAATCAAGGTGTTGGCAGAACTATGCTCACCCCCAAAGCCTCTAGGAAAAAATTCCTCATTGCCTCTTCTAGCCTCTGGTGGCTCTGGGAATTTTTAGGTTTGTCACATCATTCAACTCTCTGTCTCTCTGGTCACATTGCTTTCTCCTCTTTTGTCATAAGACTCCCTATGCCACTCTCCTATAAGGATACATGTGACTGCAGTTAGAGCCAATCCAGATTATCCAGGATAAGCACTTCCTCTCAAGATTCTTAACCATATATTTTATCACATGTGGTATTATGGACTAAACGTTTGTGTCCCTCTAAGATTTGTATGTAGAAATTCTAATTCCCAGTGTGATGGTGTTAGCAAGTGAGGCCTTTAGGTCATTAGAATAAAGCCCTCATGAACAGGATTAGTGTCCTATAGAAGAGACATAAGAGCTTGCTGTGCTCTCTACCATGTGAGGACATGAGAAAACAGCATCTAGAATCCAGGAAGAATCACATACCAGACCCGCCAGCACCTTGATCTAGGAAATTTCCCTGCCTTGAGAACTGTGAGAAATAAATTTCTGTTGTTTAAGCCACCCATATATGGTCTTGTATTACAGCAGCCCAAACGGACTAAGCCATATAGTAATGTTCAACTTTTGCCGCATAAGGTAATATGCTTGGGTTTCAGGGACTGGTGTGCAGATAGGGCTTTTTGGAGGCCACAATTCAGGCCAGTAGTGCATTCAATTTATTTTTTTTTTATTTTTTTTTTTTATTGGTGTTCAATTTACTAACATACAGAATAACACCCAGTGCCCGTCACCCATTCACTCCCACCCCCCGCCCTCCTCCCCTTCTACCACCCCTAGTTCGTTTCCCAGAGTTAGCAGTCTTTACGTTCTGTCTCCCTTTCTGATATTCCCCACACATTTCTTCTCCCTTCCCTTATTTTCCCTTTCACTATTATTTATATTCCCCAAATGAATGAGAACATATAATGTTTGTCCTTCTCCGACTGACTTACTTCAGTCAGCATAATACCCTCCAGTTCCATCCACGTTGAAGCAAATGGTGGGTATTTGTCATTTCTAATAGCTGAGTAATATTCCATTGTATACATAAACCACATCTTCTTTATCCATTCATCTTTCGTTGGACACCGAGGCTCCTTCCACAGTTTGGCTATCGTGGCCATTGCTGCTAGAAACATCGGGGTGCAGGTGTCCCGGCGTTTCATTGCATTTGTATCTTTGGGGTAAATCCCCAACAGTGCAATTGCTGGGTCGTAGGGCAGGTATATTTTTAACTGTTTGAGGAACCTCCACACAGTTTTCCAGAGTGGCTGCACCAGTTCACATTCCCACCAACAGTGTAAGAGGGTTCCCTTTTCTCCGCATCCTCTCCAACATTTGTTGTTTCCTGCCTTGTTAATTTTCCCCATTCTCACTGGTGTGAGGTGGTATCTCATTGTGGTTTTGATTTGTATTTCCCTGATGGCAAGTGATGCAGAGCATTTTCTCATATGCATGTTGGCCATGTCTATGTCTTCCTCTGTGAGATTTCTGTTCATGTCTTTTGCCCATTTCATGATTGGATTGTTTGTTTCTTTGGTGTTGAGTTTAATAAGTTCTTTATAGATCTTGGAAACTAGCCCTTTGTCTGATATGTCCTTTGCAAATATCTTCTCCCATTCTGTAGGTTGTCTTTGAGTTTTGTTGACTGTATCCTTTGCTGTGCAAAAGCTTCTTATCTTGATGAAGTCCCAATAGTTCATTTTTGCTTTTGTTTCTTTTGCCTTCGTGGATGTATCTTGCAAGAAGTTACTATGGCCGAGTTCAAAAAGGGTGTTGCCTGTGTTCTTCTCTAGGATTTTGATGGAATCTTGTCTCACATTTAGATCTTTCATCCATTTTGAGTTTATCTTTGTGTATGGTGAAAGAGAGTGGTCTAGTTTCATTCTTCTGCATGTGGATGTCCAATTTTCCCAGCACCATTTATTGAAGAGACTGTCTTTCTTCCAATGGATAGTCTTTCCTCCTTTATCGAATATTAGTTGCCCATAAAGTTCAGGGTCCACTTCTGGATTCTCTATTCTGTTCCACTGATCTATGTGTTTGTTTTTGTGCCAGTACCACACTGTCTTGATGACCACAGCTTTGTAGTACAACCTGAAATCTGGCATTGTGATGCCCCCAGCTATGGTTTTCTTTTTTAAAATTCCCCTGGCTATTCGGGGTCTTTTCTGATTCCACACAAATCTTAAAATAATTTGTTCTAACTCTCTGAAGAAAGTCCATGGTATTTTGATAGGGATTGCATTAAACGTGTATATTGCCCTGGGTAACATTGACATTTTCACAATATTAATTCTGCCAATCCATGAGCATGGAATATTTTTCCATCTCTTTGTGTCTTCCTCAATTTCTTTCAGAAGTGTTCTATAGTTTTGAGGGTATAGATCCTTTACCTCTTTGGTGAGGTTTATTCCTAGGTATCTTATGCTTTTGGGTGCAATTGTAAATGGGATTGACTCCTTAATTTCTCTTTCTTCAGTCTCATTGTTAGTGTATAGAAATGCCACTGACTTCTGGGCATTGATTTTGTATCCTGCCACGCTACCGAATTGCTGTATGAGTTCTAGCAATCTTGGGGTGGAGACTTTTGGGTTTTCTATGTAGAGTATCATGTCATCGGCGAAGAGGGAGAGTTTGACTTCTTCTTTGCCAATTTGAATGCCTTTAATGTCTTTTTGTTGTCTGATTGCTGAGGCTAGGACTTCCAGTACTATGTTGAATAGCAGTGGTGAGAGTGGACATCCCTGTCTTGTTCCTGATCTTAGGGGAAAGGCTCCCAGTGCTTCCCCATTGAGAATGATATTTGCTGTGGGCTTTTCATAGATGGCTTTTAAGATGTCGAGGAATGTTCCCTCTATCCCTACACTCTGAAGAGTTTTGATCAGGAATGGATGCTGTATTTTGTCAAATGCTTTCTCTGCATCCAATGAGAGGATCATATGGTTCTTGGTTTTTCTCTTGCTGATATGAGTGCATTCAATTTAAACTATGTGTTTCTGAGCTGTGCTTCATGATCAGGGCCAGCTGCATACATTGAAGTTGAAACAAACTCACTCCTGCTAGGAATATCTGACTTAGAACTCTATAAGCTAACTGATTTCAATAAAAATTTGCATTTAAGTATTCATTTTTATTAAGGACTTGCCTATGTTGAGAAAACTACCAACAGACAGGCTGGGATATATGGAAGGTGAGCAGTGAGATGGGGCAGAGGAGGAAGCTAGACAGTTTGGAAGGGCGTCTCTCAGGAAAAGCATTTTTTAGAATACCAAGCAGATTGGGTTTTATTTTGAATGATGTAAAAGACCTTCCAGAAGGATATAGCAGTGTGAAAAATAGATTGAAATGGACAAGACCAAGAGCAAAAGTCTAGTTAAGAGGCTCTTGTAGCAAATTAATGGATAAATGATGGGTAACTGAGCTATAAAAGACATGAAAGAGGAAGAAATGAGAAAAATCTTCATGAGTGATTAGAAGGGAGCATCCTTGGCCTCTCAACTCATCTGTTTTAAAAGTAGCTCCTCATAGTAATTTGGCATTAATTTCCTTTCACTTGGGCTATTTAACATGGTGTTTTGAAAGGCTCCATACGTAATAATAACAGTTATGTTTTGTGTGGCCACAAGGCAGGATGCTTATTTGATTGTCAATCATCCATTCCACAATCCATTTGGCATTGTGCCATAAGCAGTGGCCTGGAAAGCCCTCAGAGGGTCCTGCCAACAAGAGCAGTTGGCGATCACACAAATGAGTGAGTGCGGAGTGATTCACAAAGAGAAACAGTATCAGCAATTTAGCAGGAATTGGTGAAGACAGGCGTGTCAAAATCCTGCTTCAGGTCATTTGGTCCCCTTTGCCCCCACAAAGCTGAATTACGTGATATTTAAGGTCATATGAGCCTACATTCTACAGGAGCATTTTCCTTTTTCCTTCAAGGAAGCACAAGTTTCTTACCCTCCATGCTAAAAAGCAAAACAGAGTTATGCACACATCTGACCTGATCATTACCACCTCCTCCACCAGTGGGAGAATAGAGTCAATGAACAAAAGACTATTAAGTGTGTTAGAGCAGAGAGGTGACTAGAGAAAATCAAACATGAGCTCCTTTTTTAAACATTGAAGATAATATCCAGAGATGATAAGTTATCTGAATATTTGCATAAAATCATAAATCTAGTAAACAGCAATGCCATGACTTCAATCTAGTTTCTTTCTCTCTCTCTCTCTCTCTCTCTCTTTTTTTTTAGATTTCATTTATTTATTTATGAGAGACACAGAGACATAGAGAGAGGGAGAAGCAGGCTCCCTGTGAGAGCCCGAGGTGGGACTTGATCCCAGAACCCTGGGATCATGCCCTGATCCAAAGGCAGATGCTCAACCACTGAACCACTCAGGTGCACCTAGTTTCTTATTACAAACACATTGTCTTTTCTGGTACTCCAGATTTACTTGGTTTTATCCAGTCACTAAGCTAAACAGATGCCTGCAGTTAGGTCTTGATGAATAGTTTAGAAATGTGAGATACAGTGTCAGGTCTATTGGTGACTGAATTTTTTGATCATGAAAACATTTTACATTTCTCTGGACTTTGGATTTGCCTTTTTCAAAAAACAAGAATAGTGAACCCTACCGAACTCCCTATTGTAAGGAACAAATGAGGTTAAACAAAGAAAAATTTATTTCATTAGGGAAAATTTGTCACTGTATTCCTTAAATTCATGTAAATTGTTAGGAATATCATGGGAATGCTGAAGCAGGATGCCAGCTTCAGGTGGAGATGACTTGGATAGGAATGCAGAACAGAGATTATCATCATGGAAGCGAGATGTTATTGGGCCAGAGATTTGGACAGGTGATTTGGAGATTCTAATTCTTATGAATAATAACTGCTGATAATCACATTTGGTTAGGGGAAACAGAGGAAGAAGAAATAGTAGTAAAGTATTTAGAGAGATCAAGTGGAATGAGCAGGACAGGAAGGAAAAAAGAGCAGAGTTGCTAGAAAAATAGTCATTTTTTACAATGAGCTCTAAGTCTAATAAAAATGAGCCTGCACTATAGCCTGAAGTGTATGTCAGGTCTACAAAAGGATTTGGGAGAATGATGAGAAATCCTTAGAAATAAGTGAGACAGGATATGCCTGGGTTTAGATGTAGTCATTGTGAAAAAGGATGCTAAATCTCTTAGAAGGCAAAAGTTCTGTTTTAAAATCTTTTTCGTGTCCTGTTATTTTTGTGAGTCTAGTGAAATATAATAAAAATATTTACCTACACATGTGTGATTGGGTTCTTACACCTATATGTCCACCTACATACACCCACTCAACATGCCTACAACTACACTTACAGAGCCTTACCCCAGAACATACATAATTTCATGGAATTCATAGATTCCCTGAAGTTGGTCTTTAGACTGCTAGACAAAAAATCCTTCCATCCAGCTCTAGACATTAGCCAGAATCTTTGTTAATATGATCTGGTGGTAATTTACCTAAGTAACAGAGAAAGAAAAATTCTAAGAGATCATGGAAATACACAACACAGCATAACAAAATGAAAGTCTACCCATGACTCTTTAGGTAACTATATTTATCAACCCATAACCCTGAGGTAAATGGTTTCCAACAATTCTACTCATTTATAATAGTGCTCACTGTATCCCGTGTGATAGTTGGTAAGTTATGTAAAAAGCTGGTTACAGCAAGATAGTTTAAAAAAAAACAACTCATATACATCTGAACACAATATTTATAAATACATACACCTATACTAATTACCTACCGATCCTTTCTATTTTGTAATTTTGACGACCTTGGTCCTGATTGAATGAAGGAAAATGATTTTTGCAGGTCCAAGTTTTTTGCATTATGAACTAAGAGCACATTAATTTTAGAATCAAAATGCCTGAATGGTATGCCTGGACCAAATGCTCAAAGCTGAGAGGTCACATTCTACTTAAATTAGATGAGTGTTACTTTCTGAAACCTCAAGGGACTGTTAGTTTTGAATGAAGTATGTGTCCAAAGTATTTAATAAAATGATGATGATATAACAGGTATTCAGTAAATAATTTGTCATGGCAAAATAAGAGTAATGATAACTTTGAATGTAAGTCAGGAATCAGACAGGTTCTAACTGCACAGAAAGCAAAGAGATACACAGATTCAAAGAAGTGAGGAAGAGATACAAAAAAGAAAACTGGATAGCTGACCATCAGAGAGTTATAAACATGGTGGTGTGTGGTGGTGTGAGGCAACAAAAATAAGAGTCTACTTCTCTGAAGGCTTTTACCTGGGTATTCTCTAGCTTACAGATAGAAGCATAAGGCCCTGACTGGTGTCTTTGTGGCCCTGACCACAAAGAATTAGTTCAGATTCAGGATGATTTTTAATCAAAAGATAAGGCAGAGAGAATTCTTTTTTTAAAAAGATTTTATTTATTTATTCATATGAGAGAGAGAGAGAGACAGAGAGAGAGAGAGAGGCAGAGACATAGGCAGAGGGAGAAGCAAGCTCCATGCAGGGAGCCCAGTGGAGTCCTACATTGGACTCGATCCTGGGTCTCTAGGAACACACCCTGAGCCAAAGGCAGGTGCTAAACTGCTGAGCCACCCGGGTGTCCCAGGCAGAGAGAATTCTGAACAAGAGTCAGCAAGTGGCTTGTGACTCCTGACACCAGAATCCTTATTCAACCTGAGAAAAATAATTGAAATATTTTGGCTTAATTTCCTTATCTTTAAGGATAAGGCTGAAAAATACCAGCCTAAACATTATCAGTTATTCTTCCTTCTCCTCTTGTCTAAATTTTCTTCAAAATAGTTTTTGCCTATTTCTATCATAGATCAATGTATAATTTATATGGGGCTTTGAAAAATATTTGAAAACAGCTCTCAGGAACCCTGGATTAAAAATCACTAGATAAAATAATGCCCAAGCTAATTTTCTTCCAGTTTTCCAAAAATTTATGATTTTAATATATTCTATCAATATACCTATGTGGCTAATAAACAGCATAATCTGCTAGGAACAAAAATGTCTTTTTCTTTGCCTTTTATTATGTGCAAAAGAAATATATATGTATATGTATATATAAAGACTTTAAGGTAATCACAGCTAGTGGCATAAATGAGACTAGGACATAAAATAAACTTTTACTACCTTTCAAATAACCATTTTCCCCTTTGTCTCTTGGACCAGCACATAAGCTTTCAGTCTGCTCAGGAACCGGAACACACATAAATGCAGTTTTTGTGTGCATACACCAGGATTTTATCTGTGTCATTAAATTCACATGTCAGACTACTCGTGTTGTAAAACCAAAGGAAGGAGACTGAAATGAGCATTTAAAAAAGTCAATGTTATTTGTCCTGTAAGGAAATGATTTCTTATAATACAAGGCAGAAAGGGACAAAAAAAACCCTGAACTACTAAAACGCTAATCTCTTGGTCTACCTACAGACTAACCCCAAGCAAAAGATGGAATCTTTTCCTTATATTCAAGGAAAGGATGCCTTTCAGAAGTCGGAATTGAAAAGGAATTTAAACCTCTTAACTCTGATTGAGAGTTGAAAGAAACTAAGTTTGTTGACTGACTTGACCTATCATACAGTGAGACAAGATGAGAGTCTAAGCTAGAGCTCATGTGTTCATTTTTCTCATGGAAGTCTTTTAACAGAGATTTTTAAGAACATGGTAGTTAGACATCTATTCATCTGGATGGCCTGATTTTCAGTGAGATTTGAAAAAAAAAATTAGGAGCCAATGTCATTTGCAAAAAATAATTCAACAGTCAAGTTTCAACTCAAGTCAACAAACATGTAGTGGAGTGAGTTACTTATTTGCAGTTACTTCGTGTAAGGCACTTTGAAGAACATAGAGATAAGATACTATCCCAATACAACATTATTAGGAGGTCAAAATAATTATAATAAAAAATGTATAGTAAGTGCCCTTGGAGAAGAACAAAAAAATGACAGTTGAGTCTCAAAAGAAGGAACAGTACCTGAATTCAATAACATAGAAAAACTCCAAATTAAGGAGTAGAATAACAATACCAAAGAGAAATGGTTATTAAATGCTAACATATCAAGCACTAAGTGCTTTACGTGTACTGTCTTAATCTCTATATCAATTCTTTGAAATAGGCAAATTTTTTAGATGTAAGGATGTTACTCACTTGGAGTCACACAACTTTCAATGAGTAGTGTCAGAACTCAAATTCAGCTCCATTTATGTCTAAGTCAAAACATTTAAACCCTAGGAGCCACAGTGAATGAGATGTGCTTGGAACTCTGGGATGGTTTGGTGGGAAGGGCTCTTTTTTTTCCTTCCATGCTTCAGAAAACCACAGGTAAGGACTTAGCCTGAAAACACAATTTCAGCAAGAAATCTAGTTTCACGTAGACTGAAACCTAAGGTATATATAGAAATAAAGTGTGACAAATTTAGAAAAACACATTGAAATGGACTTTGGGGATCAGACTTAAAGGTTTATATTTCACTTCTTAATAAATGAAATTCCAGGGGTACCTAGGTGGCTCAGTGATTGAGCCTTTGGCTCAGGTCATGATCCTGGGGCCCTGGGATCAAGTTCCACATCAGGCTCCCTGCAGGGAACTTGCTTCTTCCCCTCCCTATGTCTCTGCCTCTCTCTTATAAATAAATAAATAAAGTCTTAAACAAAACAAAACAAAACAAATGAGATCCCAAAGAAACGGAATGGGAATTTGAGAACTCCATACATATTACCTATTGCTACATCACAGATTACTTCCAAATTTAACACCTCGGAATAATAATTTTTTATCTCCCATTTTCTGTGGGTCAGGAATCCAGAAATGCCTGGATAGGTGATTTATACTCCAGGTCATTTTAGAGGTTACAGGCAGGCTGAGAAGCAGTCCATATCCAGTCTGAAGGCCTGACTGGGGAGTAGTCCATATCCAGTTACAATCAGGTGGCTGTTAGTAGCCCTCAGTCCCTTGTGGGAAGGTGGACTGGGGGCCCCAGGTCCTCACTGAGCCAGAGACCACTACCTCACCACATGGGCCTCCCCACAGTGCAGCTTTCAACATAGCTACCGGCTTTCCTCAGAGCAAGTGACCAAAGAGAATAAGAGAAAGAGGTGGAAGATTCCATTTTTTTTAGTCTACTTTCAAAAGAGACAAACCATAAATATTGCCATATTCTATTCTGAAAGGTAAGAGTATCAAATAGTTTCTGAATTTATTTTTATAAAGCACCACAACTTGCCTGCCTTTAAGTTAGATTAATAATTACTTATGTAATTAATTATAGTTAATCCATTAATTCAACACTGTTGGTTATCAATTATCTTCTTAGCTACCTCTCTTAATGTTCCTTGTCTTTTCTCTGAAAGTCAAGATAATCCTACTTCAAAAATTTAGGCTATATTTTCTTTGTTCAGGGACTTGAGAAAGAAAATTCTTTATGTATTTTATAAGCAATTCCTGTCCTTAAAAAAAAAAAAAGGTGATTATGCCACATCTTAGCCTTATCTCTAGAATGAAGCCACCTTAGGAAAAGTAAGAATTACAGAATTGTGGCCCTGGAAAAGTTCAGGGGTCATCTACTCTAATTAACACTGCTTAAACCATACAAGCAAGATATATTTAGACACTGGAGATATTCTAACCCAACTGTTTAATTTCATGGCTGAAGATACTAAAGTTCAAAGATGTAACATGATTTATCCACTGGCACTACTGGTAGTCATCTCAATATCAGAATCTGGTTCTGTATCTATACCCATCACATCATTTGCCATTTCATGTACTCAGCCACTGATTTTTTCTTTTCATCTTTATCAATCCTAATCTAAATTCTTTTAACTTTATCTTATTGGTTCTATAATTTCCACTGTGACACTTTCAGTCAATACAACAGTGGTCTGGAAACAGTTCAAATTCCAGTGGAAATGGTAGCACACTTACCGTTTGGTTGAGAGCATATATCCATTCTCAAGATTTCAACATGAGTATCATGACTTGTGAACCTTGGTTCAAGCAAAGAGTGAGGGAGGAAATGGGAGCCATAAATGAATATCAGTTAGTTGGAATGCCTTTATCATTACTTCACTGAGAATGGAATTTGAGAACTATCTGGAAGTTTTTTGGGAAGAGAATCAGAAGACAAAATTTACTGGTCAGCATATCAGAATATAGGCAAAAGAAAATATCAGTGACTTAGAGACTTCTAAAGAGGTGAGATCAGTCAGGCCAGGTAGCTTGTCCGAATTAGGCAAAAATATGAGTTGCTGAGGCTTCGATAGAGAGGTTTTTATTTTGTTTGAGTGGAAATAACTTCTTTATGCTATCCTTTCCCAAACACCTTTTAGGTACCAAAGCCTCACACCTCCTCACATCCATGAGGGCATCAATACTTTCCCCAGTTCATTACTGACAAGCCTCTTAGTCTAGCCCATGATGATTCTTTAGATGTAGAATTAAGGTCTCTAGGGAAGAAAACTTTTCATTTACTGCTAGATCCCTGGTACTTAAGAAGTGCCCAGTCATAACAAGAGCTCAACAGTATGTCAGTGAAGGAAAGCATGAAGAAAACCTGCAGTAATGATCCAAGTGGGGAAGCTACCTATGATTACCAACTTTTCCACAACTATCTCCCCCCTGCCTTGATTTGATATGATAACTATTCTTCCCAAATAATGATGACAGATGCAATACTTAAAAATCAAAGATAATTAGCTTTGTGAATCATAATTATTTGATTATCATTGACAGTTGAAGGTATTTGGAGATAAACTGGCTCAGGGCTAAGATTTACCAATTTAAGTATTGTTACAGGCATAGAGAAGTGTTTGAAGGGATCCCAAAGACTGCTTTGCTCCACTCTATAATTCTGAAAAGGAGGAGACTGAAGCACATAGGTTTAAGGGATTTGTCCTAAGTTCCAAAGGTAGTTAATGAAATCCAGGTTTTTCCAAAGCTTGTTGTTTTCACTATTAGTAACTCTGACATGACTTTTTAAATGAAGCATGTTATGAACTGAAAAAAAAGCCTTAAATGTTGATATGTTAACAAGAGAGATGAAAACAACATAAATAGTCAACATTGGTGAGGAGTGAGGTAAATACTAACTCTCAAGGGAGAAATGCATCAAGCTCAAGAAATTTTTCTGAGGGTAAAGAAAAACTTTATTTTCAGGAGATGGCCTATTATCTCAAGAGCATGGTTATGAGACTGCATTTCTATGAATCATTGGACATACATCTCCTGAAGTGGAGGAGGACATACAAAGATGAAATGATATCTGATACTTTTCTACAGAATCATGAGAATCTCTGTTTCCATCATGAGCAGGAGAAGCTATATTACTGCATTAAGAAAAAAAAAATGTGGGACACCTGGGTGGCTCAATGGCTGGGAGTCTGGCTTTGGTTCAGGGCATGATCCCAGGGTTCTGGGATTGAGTCCCATATCGAGCTCCCTGCGTGGAACCTGCTTCTCCCTCTGCCTGTGTCTCTGCCTCTCTCTCTCTCTCTCTCTGTGTGTGTGTGTGTTTGTGTGTCCCTCATAAATAAATAAATAAAATCTTTAAAAAGAAAAAAAATGCTCCTATAAAATGAATTTAGATCATTTTCTTTGTGAGAATTACTGTTTTTAGTGTATGTGTGTCCATATGCAAAAATGTATATAAAGAGATTGATCTAATACTTTCCCCCATGAAGACTAGAGAAAGATGAGAAATGAAAGGCTTATTTCCTGACTCTGGCAAAGGACACCGGGGATCAGACCTGGACCTTCTACCTTACTCCCTGTGCCAGAACCTTAATCACATCTGGTTATTCTCCATCCTTCAGTAAAGTGTCTTGTAAATATATAGTGTTCTTTTTGTGATATTCACAAAAAGTCATAGAGTCCTTTACTGCATTATCCCTTTGGTGAGGTCAGCAGTGGTAGCTAAACTGGATGAGGACAGCATTGCTTGGAATTAGTCACAGAGCCTTTGCAGAGGAAATGATGACACTAAAGGGGCAGCAAACTTGCAAAAAGGAGCACCTGCAAGATAAATGGACTTAGGGAAAATTATCTGGCAAATTCTACTTTGCACCAATGTCTGCTTAGAAGACGACTTTCAAAAGAGGTGAGGTTAACACTTGGGATTACATAACACACTACAATTTCCACAATTATTAAGTGAAGAAAAAAGTACACAGAACTGTATATATATAATATGATCATACTTTAAATGTGATCTGTACCTATGTCTATCTTATATATACATGTCTATCTTATATATACATAACATTTCATATTATTGCATATATATACGTTCTTATACCTGACGTATAAACCATCTTATATATATATGCATAGTATACAGTTTGCAAATTAAAGACTAGAATTTGATGACTAGTAAACTCTATGATTTTAGCACTGGGTTTTACCTAGGATTTAACATCATAAATCATTTTAATGTCAGCCTTTTCTAAATTTTTCACAATTGGCATCTTTGTGCTTACAAGAAACAAAACTTTAAATCCTGAATAATAGTCCCCATTTGAATAGCCATCAGGGGTAGCGGTATCTTTTGGGAAGCCTGAGTAATATCAGAGACCTCCTCTAT